>NC_064626.1:502345898-503669231 GCF_023864275.1 Schistocerca cancellata | reverse complement strand
TGTCCTCGGCTCGATATGGTGCAGTTTAGACAAAATTGTCATTCCTGCGGTTCCTAGGGGGGGAGAGAATAGATATTACCATTCTTGTTGATTTGTCCTTTTGTCCTTGCTGGTGGAGCCTGTAAAAGAGGTAATCACACTCTGATGGGGGATTAGTAAAACTTAAACCCTCATCAGGTAAGGCCAACGCGCTATTGGCCTGTGGTGAGGTTGTTGGCCCAGTCCTCGGATGACCCAGTTGCGGGACTGGCCCGCTTTCTCGTATAACTTCTTGGCGATGGTGCGAATTCTATCTCGGAGAGGCGGGATCGCGGTGTCCTCGTGAAGTTGGCACGTGGAGAAGCGCCTCGGAAGATGCATGGCAGTCTTCAGGGGGCGATTCTGAATCCGCTGCAGAGTCACAATGTGAACATCTGCGGCTTTCCCCGAGACCGCGGCCGCATACTCTAACAGTGGGCGGACCAATGTTAGGTATAGCGTGATGCCGTGTTGCGGTGGCAATGACGACTGCGGGTTTAACGGCGGGTACAGGGCGCGAAGGCATCCTATTGCTCTTCCTTTGACGTCACGTATGTGATGCTTCCGGGTGAGCCTGCGCTCTAGGGTGACTCCCACTCCATGGGATAGGTTCTCCCAGGATTTCGACTGGCGTAAACCGTGGCGGCAGAAGTTTTCGGGTGAAGGCAACTGCCTGACTCTTCGTGGCGTTGAATTTCAGCCGCCGTTTTGTTGCCCATGAGCCCAAGGCGTCGCACCCGCGTTGGAGGCGGTTTCTCAGCACTTGGGAGTTGATGTTGCGAGTAAACAGGGCTGTATCATCCGCGTACAGCGCCAGTCCAACTCCTGCCACTTTAGGGGCTTCGGCAGTGTACAGGGAGTACAGCGAGGGGCCGAGTACCGATCCCTGCGGCACTCCTACAAGTATCTGCCGGTCTGTGGACGTACCGTCGTCAGCCCTCGCGTGGAAGGTTCGTTGAGACAGGTGCGGCCGCAGTAGCGTCATGTGGGACGTCGGTATCCCTTGTTCAAAGAGTTTGAACTCTAGACCGTCGTGCCACACCGAGTCAAACGCTCGGGAGACGTCGAAGAACACTGCCCCAAGGTATTCCCTTGTTTCCAGAGCCCTCATTGCCGGTTCTACCACCCGTAGGAGCTGGTGGGAAGTGGCATGTTCTTCTTGAAACCCGAACTGCAGGTCCGGGATTATGCCCTCCAGGGTGACGTGCCGCGTCAGTCTTGTCGCTTACAGCCTCTCGAAAACCTTCGAGACGGACGGGAGCAGGCTGATGGGTCTGTAGCTGGTTGCCTGGCTTGGGTCCTTGCCGGATTTCAGAATGGATACAACCTCCGCGTGTTTCCACGCAGAGGGCTAGACACCTGATCAGAGGATCTCGTTGAAAACATCGGCAAGTTGCCGTTGTAATCCTGGCTGAAGGTTCTTCAGCAGGAGGTTTGTGACGCCATCGCTGCCTCCAGCCTTCTTGGGGTTCAGCGAGTGAAGCTGCACAGCAACTTCTTCCTCCGTTATAGGCTCGATAACGGCGCCTTCCTCCCTTGCGGCACGGAAGGTTGGTAATTGCTCGAGGACCCGCCGTAAGTGCTCCACGTCGATGACGTCGGCCACCAGTGTGAAGTTTGCTGCGAATACGTCAGCCAGAGCGCCGCTTTTTCGTCCGGGTCGCTGGCGAAGTCGTTCCCGACCTGTAAGGGTGGTATTCGCTGTCGCCGGCGCAGGAAAGATTTTACCACCCTCCATGCAGTACCATCCTCAGGACTGAGGGTAGACATAAGGTCTGCCCATTCCTGGTTCCGGTGTTGCTCGACTGCTGCCTTAATTTCCCGTCTCATGCGGTTTAAGCGTCGTTTCGTGTCTGGTTGGCGAGTGAGCTGCCATTCACGAAACAGTCGGTTCTTCTTGGTGATCGCGTCCAGAATAGAGAGCGGTAGCTGTCGCGAAAAGTCTCGTGGCCCTCGGCGATGTCTCGGCGTGGCTTCCTCTGCTGCTCGGAGTATTCTTCAGGTGAAGAATGCTAGGGCGGCGTCTGCCCCTACCTCAGCGGGGTTTGGCGCGTCCTCGATCAGTTCCGTCCGAAAGCGTTCGGTGTCCAGCCTGCGATAGCTCGGACGGCTCTCTGGAAGAGAAGCTCCGAGGTCAAAAATGGCCGCTACGTGGTCGGAGGAGAGGACGTTTCGCGTCTCGGCTGTCACGAATTGCCCGATGCCCTTGAGAGGAGCAATATCGAGCACGTCCGGTTGTTCCCGTACAAGGAAGATCGTGGGTCACACGGTCCCACGGTGAACAGTGCGGGAGAGGCGGCTCCCGTTGCGGTTGACAGTTTGGCAGTTCCATTTGGTGTGTTTCGCATTGAAATCCCCAGAAATGAAAGCTCGCCCCTCCAGCGACAGGAGGGCGTCGAAGCCGGCTTCGTCTAGTGGTCTGCCAGGCTACCGGTACACCGACATGGAAAGAATCTTTCCGGAGGTGATGTTGACGGTCACTCCTGTGGCCTCCAGCGCATTAAGCGCCAGCAGTTGAACCCGGTGGTGGAGCAGTGACTTCTTCACGTAGATGGCAGTGCTACCCCGTGGATGGTTCTGTCATCTGGGTAGCAGCAAAAATTTGCTGCTCGCACGTCGACCCCAGGTTTGAGGAAAGTCTCCTGCGCAAGGCAGATGTCGACCGCCTCGTCCCGTAGGAATTATCGAAATACGTCCTGCTGGGGGTGGAGGCCCCTAGCGTTGAACGTGCAAATGGTTAACCCATAAATATGGTCGTTATCCATTTTGAGGCTGGCTTCTCCCGGCGGTGGCCTGGAGGGCCGCCGTGACCACTCCCACGAGCACTGGTAGCTGAGTCATCAACTGGTTGAGCGACCGTAGAAGCGCGGCCATCTTTTCCCGTAGTCGGCAGCCTTATATATTGCGCAGTTGACCGCTACACGTCGCGGGGGGAGGGGGGGGATGGCTCCGGCGGGAGGGGTGGGGGAGCAGGAGGCATCTGCAAGCATAAAAGGAGGCAGGGAGTATTGTGCTGACGGAAGAGAAACAGCGACAGCAGAATGGGTCGATCAGGAGAGCTCAGTGATATCGAATGTGGACCAGTCGTTGGATGTCGCCCAAGTAACAAATCCATCATGGACATTTCAACCCTTCGAAAGCTGCCCAATCCGACTGTTTGATTAGATTTTAACAGGGAAACTAAAACAGCTTAGGTCTAACCCACCACTGCCTACACCGAAACTGAGTTTATTGTGCGGTATTTAGTAAAGCCAACCAATACCCTTAAATAGCGCAAGGAGTCCCTTTACCACTTTTTTGATAGACACAATTTCTTCACGTCTAGTTGTCCCAAAGATTGTGTATCTTTTGCTCTCCAATGCCATGCATTCGAAGATTAGGTGTGATGCAGTTTCTTGACCCTCAGCACAGATCCTACATTTAGGGTCTTCTTCCGTTATACTCATTGTGTGTAGGTGTTTCTTGAAATTCCCATGGCCTGTCATCAGTCCAGTCATGAGTTTTATCTCTTTCCTGTTCAATTCCAGTATTACAGAGCTTCTTTTAAAACAAGGTTTGGGCATCATTACCTTACCACGTTTTTGTATATGGATCTTGGTCCAATATTCTACGTGCTTTTTCCTAAGCCAGTCCTGTAGTTTTAGTTTGATCATAGCCTTGGTGATTATCAGGACAGGTTCCGGTTCAATAAATAGTGTGATGCAGTTTCTTCACCCTCAGCACAGATCCTACATTTAGGGTCATCTTCCGTTATACCCATTGTGTGTAGGTGTTTTTTGAAATTCCCATGGCCTGCCATCAGTCCAGTCATTAGTTTGATCTCCTTCCTGTTCAATCCCAGGATTACAGAGCTTCTTTTAAAACATGGCTTGGGCATCATTACCTTACCATTTTTCTGTTTACGTACCTTGGTCCAATATTCCTCGTGCTGTTTCCTAAGCCAATTCCGTAGTTCTAGTTTGATCATAGCCTTGGTGATTGTCAGGACAGGTTCCGGTCCAATAAATGGAGTCATTGCCCCCATCCTGGCCAATCTGTCGGCTTGTTTATTGCCACAGATCCCTGAGTGGGCAGGGACCCACACTAGGTTTACCCTATTGCTTCTCCCTAGCTCCACCAGAGCCCTGTGGCATTCTGCAACAATCTTAGATATTGTTGCAGGAGCTACCAATGATTTCAGGGCTGCCTGGCTGTCTGAATAGATGTAGATGCTACGGTCATTGTAGCACCTACGCATATTCTGCACCACACATGCCCTGACTGCAGTAATTTCAACTTGGAATATAGAGGCCAGTTTTCCTAGAGAAATGATAGCCTCCAGTTTTGGCTGAACACCGTACACCCCTGCCCCAACTCCTTGGTCTGATTTTGACCCATCGGTGAGCCAAACGATGTCCCCCTTATGGTGTCGAACTGTTTTTTCTCACTGCTCCCTGCTTCCAATTATTATGTTGTAAGGCTTCGTGAAGCAGTTGGGAGTTATTATATAGTCGGCAGGCATTTTCCCAGCCATTCCAATATTTACCTCACTCACTATGTTAGTGTGTGATTCTGGATATCCGAATGAGACCCAGTTTTGACCAGTTTTAAGTCTGTATGCCCCAGCTGCTGCCTCCATCTTGACCCAAATGTGTAGAGGAGGCATGTCCAGCATGGCTTCCATACGAGCGGTTGGTGTGCTGCTAATTCCGCTTGTTATGGCTAAGCAGGCCAGTCTCTGCACTTTAGCAAGCTCCTTAGCTGCATCCCGCTGTTCTACCTTCTACCATCACACTACGGCCCCATAGTAAATCCTAGGTCTAGCCACTGTGCTGTATATCCAGTGCATATTCCTGGGGCTTAGGCACCAGTTTTTGCCACTAGCCCTTCAGGTACTCAATAAAGCACTTTTTACCTTGGAGCAGATGATCTTAATGCGAGGGGTACGTTAGTTTCTCATCTAAGGTTACCCATAGATATTTCACTATCCCCTTCACAGGTAGAGTTTCAAGGGAAGAGCTTTAGATTCCAACTTGAGTGTTGGATATGCCTCTTCGTAAATGGCACAACAGTCCTCTTAGGATTAACCCTCAGATCATGTTTGATGCACCAGTTTTGCACAATGTCCAATCCTCCTTGTGCCATATGTCTAACTGTGTCAGCAATTTTGCCAAGTGTTACTATGACAAGGTCATCTGCGTATCCTTGGCAGAAGCATTGTCTGGAATTTAGTTCCTCAATGAGTTCGTTCACCACTGGATTCCACAATAAAGGGGACAGAACTAATTCGACTGTTGCTGATGTAATTGTGAAATGGAAACTTGAAGGAACAGCCACAGCTAAAAGAAGACCAGACAGACATCATGTACTGACGGACAGGTGGTTGTAAAAGATCGCATGAAATTAGCAGAAGGAATCGCTCGTCTGTTCTAAACTGCTATAACCCAATGACTGTACGAAGCGAGTTAAAAAGAATGAGGTCCACTGGTCATGCAGTTCCTTGTAATCCACTTAATTCGGTACTCAGTTCCAAGCGACACTTAAGACGGTGTAAAAATCGACGCTAGTGGACAGTGGAGGAATGGTAACGAGCGATTTGGAGTGATGAATTTGTGCCAACTTGATGTAAAGGTCTGGGTTTTGCGTATACTTGGAGAACGTTACTTTCCATCGTGTATTTCGCCTGTACTGAAGTACTCAGGCCGCGGCGGTGTTAGATATAAGGGAGGTTTTCGTAATTAAGGTGTAATCCCCTTATCGCGCTTAAGAAAACGCTAAATGCGGAACGACAGGAGGAACACATATGGTGCTATTGTGTTCTGCGTACTGTAGAGGAACCGTTCGGAGATGGCTCTTTACGTCAGCATGACAGTGCACCATGTCATAAAGAAGCATGTCTGAGGCAATGGTCTGTTGACAATAGCGTTCCTGAAATGGATTGGCACACCTTTTGGTTGAATTAGAAAGTCTACTTCTCTTCAGACCCCAGCGTCCTACATGACTATCTTCCTTGGTTTCGGCGCTTGTGCAATAATGGGCTCTCATTTCCTTTCAGACGTTCAGACGCCTCATTTAAAGTGTCGCCAGCAGAGTTCAAGCAGTTATAAAGGCGATGGGCGGACACATTCAGTATTAATGCCCGCTAGTATGTTACCGCATGCTGTTGATCGGATGGTGTAAACCAAACTTACGCTAGTAAGTACTACAACTGACACAATAAATGCACACGAATAGACTCTGTGTATATCTCCTCGTACTGCTCTATGCCACTAACTCTTAGTGTTGATTAATCCATCTGCTCGTGACATAGAGCAAACTAACGGTGTTGTGTAACTTTTCATTCGTCATGAAATACACTGAAGAGTCAAAGAAACTGGCACACCTGCCGAATATCTTGCAGGGCCCCCGCGAGCACGCAAAAGTGCCGCAACACGGATGGGCTCGACTAATGTCTGAAGTAGTGCTGGAGGGAACTGACACCATGAACCCTGCGGGGCTGTCCATAAATCCGGAAGAGTACGAGGGGATGGAGATATCTTCTGAACAGCACGTTGCAAGGAATCCCAGATATGCTCAATAATGTTCATGTCTGCGGAGTTTGGTGGCCAGCGGATTTGTTTAGACTCAGAGGAGTGTTCCTGGGGCCACTCAGTAGCAATTCTGGACGTGTGGGGTGTCACATTGACCTGCTGGAATAGCCAAAGTCCGTCGGAATGCACAATGGACATGAATGGACGCAAGTGATCAGACAGGACGCTTAGGTGCGTGCCACTTTTCAGAGCCGTATCTAAACGCATCAGGGATCCCATGTCACTATAGCTACATACGTCCCACACCATTACAGAGCCTCCACCAGCTTGAACTCTCCCCTGCTGACATGCAGGGTCCATGGAGTCATGAGATTGTCTCTATACCCGTAGACGTCATGAGCTCGATACAATTTGAAACGAGACTCGTCCGACCAGGCAACATGTTTCCAGTCATGAACAGTCGAATGTCGGTGTTTACGGACTCAGGCGAGGCGTAAAGCTTTGTGTCGTGCAGTCATCAAGGGTACACGAGTGCGCCTTCGGCTCCGAAAGCCCATATCGATGATGTTTCGTTGAATGGGTCGCACGGTGAGACTTATTGATGGCCCAGCATAGAAATCTGCAGCAATTTGCTGAAGCGTTGCACTTCTGTCGCGTTGAACGATACTCTTCTATTGTGGTTGGTCCCGTTCCTGCAGGTTCTTCTTCCCGCCGAAGCAACGTCGGAGGTTTCATGTTTTGCCGGATTCCTGATAGTCACGATACACTGGTGAAATGGTCCTACTGAAAAATTCCCACTTCGTCGCTACCTCGGAGACGCTGTGTCCCATCGCTAGTACGCCGACTGCAAAACCACGATCAAACTCCCTTAAATCCCCATAGACTGCCACTGTAGCAGCAGTTACCGATCTAACAACTGCGACAGACTCTTGTTGTCTTATATAGGCGTCTCCGATCGCAGCGCCGTGTTCTACCTGTTAACATATTTCTGTATATGAATACGCATGCCGATACCAGTTCCTTTGGAGCTTCAGTGTATTACATTGCAGATTCAGTGTTTTTAACGGATTTCATTTATGATTTCATACCTCTGCGTTTCGCTGAGTTCGTCGACTGAGTGTAATTAAATTGAAAAACACAGAATGTGAGGTGGACACCACTCATATTTTCTAAACAGTATGTGATTTCAAGACAAGATGGGAAAGGAAGGTGTAATTGGTTGTATGACTGTCACTGGTAAAATTTTTTGTTTACCTCGACGAAGCTTCATATTAAAAACTGCAATGGGAACTGAATTTTTGTGACGGCGTTCTCAGATCGCGAAACGAAGGGAAAAGTGAGTTAGGGCTCAACATCCCGTCGAGATTAGGTCATTCGAGACGGGGCACAAGATCGTATTGCCGAAGGAAACTGGCAATTGCCTTAAGTAGTTTAGGAAAACCATGTAAAACCTGGCTATTAAAGGCCTAGCGGAGATCTGAAGCGCCGCTCTCCTGAATGCGAATCCATAGTTTCACCACTGCACCATAGCGCTTCGTGAATGGGCACTGACACAATCGAAACTCGTGTCTGGATGTTTGAATCGGTAAGATAATTTTGCAGTTGCAATATGGTTACAGCAATTATGGTCTTGAAATAAATTAGTTTCCTCCATTGACCGTTTTTAGAGCAATTCTTTAAAATTTTGTTTTCTAAGGCATTTCGGTTGTGTGGCCATTTTCAAGTAATTGCTTACATACCACAAAAACGTGTTTAGAGTACAAAATACAAAGCTCACATTGGCTACACTCTCCAGTATAAAGAGAGTATAAAAGGAACACTCACAATGTGTAACATGTCAAGCACGTATGCTTTCGGTTACAGTCATACAATTTCACTCGCGGGGGTCTAGTTGGACTGAGCACATTAAAGTAAAATAAAATTAAGAACCACTTAAGTAATGTAAAACTGGAAAGCAAGTAAAAGTTAATAAACGCCAAATAATGAAATGGTTTACCATAATACCGGGCTTGAGAGCTGTTACCATGATATCCATTTCAATCCAATCAGTAGCACACAGCCAAGCCATATACTAGCGCGAGAGAGCTCAGAATTGCGTGCAGCAACACCTCGTGACGAGCTAGTCAAAGATAAACATTGCAACGTACCTATAACCACATATGTAACTTAGCTACAGCAAATATGCCTATTTTTGTCAGTGAAAATGGACTCGGTAAGCAACCTGAGCTATCAGTAATCGGAATCTAACCTGCATAACACAGTATGCGTGCTGTACGAGTGTCAGTTTCACTGTCATTTAAGCCCTCAACAGATCGTTACATGAACAACTTAAAACTAACATTTGGACAAGCTATCTGGCTGCGCTTTGTATATGAAAAACTATAGGAACAAATGTACCTGTAACAATGAATACCTAAACTATCTGACTGCGTTTTTGAATAAGAATTTACAAGTGATACAGAATATGGCTTGTGCAACGGAATTTAATGGATTAGAGTAGATGACATGTTGTGGTGTGTCAGTGTCTCTGTTTTGACCCTAAGTTTTGCATTCACCTATTTAGGTGACTGCCTTTTTCCATGTGGTTTATAGCAATTCGCAGCAGCATGCAGCAGCAGCGGCTAAATTTTATTGTTACTAAGAATGACTTTAATAAAAAAGAAGTTCGTTTAGGTCCTGTTAGCTACTAAATAACTTGTGAGAAGGGATTTCATAAATTAAGTCTATTTAAAATTTCAGATATCATCATGACCAATAATAGACATTGACAATTACATTAAGTATCAATAATGGCTGAGTGACAGATTAACAAATTATTTCAATTTCAAAGTTACATTCACATTTAATAACAACAGCATATTTATTAATTAGATGTGGAGAATAATTATTATTATTAATATTATTAACTGAGGCAAAACATGGGATTATTGCAAACTAGGACTAGCAGTCAGGAGCCTAGCCCTGCAATAGCTTTTGCGCTATGCTTACGAATTTTACATTGAATTCCATCTTCAAGCGTAGTTAAGCCATCTAGTTCTCTCCTGGCTATATAAATGAATCAGGCCTTGAGTGTGGCAAGTTCTGCCATCACCGACGTGAAGGCGGCATGATACATCTTCTGTCTCCGAGCTGTCGACCGACGCTACTACTTCCATTCTCGCAGACAGACCTCGTCTCACAACAATGCGTAGAATCGTGGTCCCATATTTCGCCCTCAGATAGGTACTATCGATATCTGAGTGCATATTTATTTCCACTCTTACACATTGCAAAGAATAGCGTTAAGTTGTCTATATTGTTTTCAATGTAATGGAAAGCTCTGACTCACTCCTTGCAACCTGTGTTGACAGAACTACACTCCTGGAAATGGAAAAAAGAACACATTGACACCGGTGTGTCAGACCCACCATACTTGCTCCGGACACTGCGAGAGGGCTGTACAAGCAATGATCACACGCACGGCACAGCGGACACACCAGGAACCGCGGTGTTGGCCGTCGAATGGCGCTAGCTGCGCAGCATTTGTGCACCGCCGCCGTCAGTGACAGCCAGTTTGCCGTGGCATACGGAGCTCCATCGCAGTCTCTAACACTGGTAGCATGCCGCGACAGCGTGGAAGTGAACCGTATGTGCAGTTGACGAACTTCGAGCGAGGGCGTATAGTGGGCATGCGGGAGGCCGGGTGGACGTACCGCCGAATTGCTCAACACGTGGGGCGTGAGGTCTCCACAGTACATCGATGTTGTCGCCAGTGGTCGGCGGAAGGTGCACGTGCCCGTCGACCTGGGACCGGACCGCAGCGACGCACGGATGCACGCTAAGACCGTAGGATCCTACGCAGTGCCATAGGGGACCGCACCGCCACTTCCCAGCAAATTAGGGACACTGTTGCTCCTGGGGTATCGGCGAGGACCATTCGCAACCGTCTCCATGAAGCTGGGCTACGATCCCGCACACCGTTAGGCCGTCTTCCGCTCACGCCCCAACATCGTGCAGCCCGCCTCCAGTGGTGTCGCGACAGGCGTGAATGGAGGGACGAATGGAGACGTGTCGTCTTCAGCGATGAGAGTCGCTTCTGCCTTGGTGCCAATGATGGTCGTATGCGTGTTTGGCGCCGTGCAGGTGAGCGCCACAATCAGGACTGCATACGACCGAGGCACACAGGGCCAACACCCGGCATCATGGTGTGGGGAGCGATCTCCTACACTGGCCGTACACCACTGGTGATCGTCGAGGGGACACTGATAGTGCACGGTACATCCAAACCGTCATCGAACCCATCGTTCTACCATTCCTAGACCGGCAAGGGAACTTGCTGTTCCAACAGGACAATGCACGTCCGCATGTATCCCGTGCCACCCAACGTGCTCTAGAAGGTGTAAGTCAACTACCCTGGCCAGCAAGATCTCCGGATCTGTCCCCCATTGAGCATGTTTGGGACTGGATGAAGCGTCGTCTCACGCGGTCTGCACGTCCAGCACGAACGCTGGTCCAACTGAGGCGCCAGGTGGAAATGACATGGCAAGCCGTTCCACAGGACTACATCCAGCATCTCTACGATCGTCTCCATGGGAGAAAAGCAGCCTGCATTGCTGCGAAAGGTGGATATACACTGTACTAGTGCCGACATTGTGCATGATCTGTTGCCTGTGTCTATGTGCCTGTGGTTCTGTCAGTGTGATCATGTGATGTATCTGACCCCAGGAATGTGTCAATAAAGTTTCCCCTTTCTGGGACAATGAATTCACGGTGTTCTTATTTCAATTTCCAGGAGTGTATATATTTGTGTTCTGTGCTACCTAAAACTTTAGGAGGTGCTGTATAAATATAAATTGTTACGACAGCACCATTTTTAACAGTAGTTTATACAGTCTAAAACAATAAAAAAGAAGTAGGATCATGTACAGATTCCCATCTTCCTTCTTAAAAGCAAAACTCTTAGAAACAGTAGGATAAAATGATTGACAATGTAGCCGTGACACTACATTCGTGATATTTTTAGTTTGTCATCGTACAAAATAACAAACACAGACCAAGTGTACGCTTGTACTCCTGCACATTTCTTTAACACGACAATCAAGAAAGAAACTCCCAATAAAAGAATCAAAGCTACAAAGATAAAGCTATAAAACAAAAAAAAATTGAAATAAAAACTAGTCTTAGACAAGGGGGAAGTTAATCACCTTTTCAGTGTAACTGCTTTTCAGAAAAATTCTAAGATCTGGAATTTTGAGCTAAAAATCACAAAATTGAACCAATAATTACATAAAGGAAGACAAATGGAATTAAAATAAACTGCCTCAATTTTGCAGAAGATTTTGCAATAATTTCAGAATATTTTACGGAAGGAGTTACTCAAATAAACCTGGAAAAAAAGCGAATTGTCCTGGTCTCAAACGGACTAGAAAAATTTGCGACAGATGTAAGAATAAATAAAATGAAAAGAGTATGTGGTTTGACAAGAAATATCTACACAAGAAATGCGTATGTAGAAAACCAAAAATAAAAAACTATACCGCAGTGGTAAGACCAGAAAGTTTATACGCGTGTGAATGCATTTTGTCGATGATCTATAAGCTGGACAGAATAGAGGTACTTGAAAGATGGTTTATTAGAAAAGTAATAGCTGCAATACAAACTACAGACGGTTGGAAAATGAGAAATGACCAGAAGATATACAGCAATATAGAGGAAATATCAAAAGTAATAGCAAAGCGAAGATTAATCTTTGGCTGTAGAGGACTAATTTTTTCACGAAGTTTGATAGGATCATCGACCGGAAAGACAAAGTTCCAGATTCGGATTGCAATCCGGCACAGAGTTTTAATCTGTTTTTGATACAAACTGCATGTTACACACGACATACAAGTTGGAAAATTAAAATATTAAGAAGATGGGAATGTGCAGGGTGTTTAAGAAAATTGTTCCACATTATTGTAAGAGATGGTATTCATCAAAACTAGAGAAATTTCCATCGTTACAGCACTGAAGCGCTGTAACAAATATATATCAAAAAATCGTGCGCAGAATCGCAGTTTGAGGGATGTCTTTGTGCTCGGTTCCTATTTGAGCTAGGAACATGGGGTAAAAGGTTTCTGTTTTAGCGCCGAGCAGCGGCCATTTGATAGCAATTCGAATATCTGTCTTACTGCAGCATTTTTTTTAAATGAATACACCGCCATTTGACTGTATTGTTGTTTATTTAATTACGACCCAGGTTCCGGAATTTTATGCTATTTTCAAGTGACTGAGTTTATGTCATTAACACGTATTGCAGGACGTCAAGCTCAAAACTGGCCATAAATTAAGAAAAATATTCGGTCCCCATGAAATGCCAGATGTAAAATAATCATCTTGTAAAAAGATCAATAAATAATAGTAAGAGCACTTCATATTTAATAAAAATAGGTTTCCTTCGGTGTATAAAAGATGAGTCTTAATTAAATAAACAACAATAAAGTCATATGGTGGTGTTTTCATTTAAAATTTTTTGTATGACTGTTGCTCAGCAACTTCAAAAACTGATTACTGTAGCCATGTTGCTGTGTGTTAAACAAGGTTTGAACGACGAAGCAGAGCTGGCACCCAGGCGAATTGTGCGAATCGATTAATTATTATTGCAAAAGATGTTAATTAGACGGAAATTAATGTTCAGGTAATGGCACCATTTGGATGTTACATGCAAAACTGTTACCGTTAAATAACTTCGGTCTGGAGCGGGTCTAATGGTTCAGATTTGGTCCACCGGTGTATCTGATCTTGGGTGTAAGATAATTTTCAATCATTTGAAAAAAGCTTACTGTATTTTGATTTTACATGAAAAAAACGCGTTTTCCTGGGAGGTTTGTGAAGCTTGCCACTTATAAACCCTGAACGTGCACGAATCGGTTCCAACTTCGCGGGAAGGTAGATAAATGGTTAAAGTCAAAATGAATTTTTTTCATCCAATAGTCTTTATCCGTTGTCGAGATACGACGGTTTGAAGAGTCAAGCTAAATGTAGCACATAAAAGTCTTCTTACGTGAAGTTAATGGGCGAGAACCGTTTAAAGTGAATCAAACAAATAAAAAAATATTCTTACGATAAAATTGAAAACTCACTTTAAAAAACGTAGCTTAATTCCAATATTACATGCGAAAAATTCGTTTTTTGTGTGTTTTTCTTAAGAGCGTCCGTTCTATGTTTCAGAATTGTGAGAATCGGTTCAAATTTTGTAAGACGGTAAATAAATATATTTAATTATCGGTCATCCTTTTGTTTTGTGTAAGCTTTATCCGTTACCACGATACAGCGATCTAAGTTGCACATAAAATGCACGTAAAATTCGCTTATAGGCGAACCCCACGTGCTGAGGCTGTTTAAACTGATACTTTAATCACGAAAAACATATTCTTGCGATAATAATAACAAGCGTTTGAAAAAGTGTTTTATCGTTCGAGTTTTACGTGCGAAAAATCAAGCATTTCGAAATGAAACCGTGTTTCGTAGAAATGCCTTGCATTTTAAGTGCTGCATTTAAATCTAATTAAAAAACATGTTATTACAGTTGATTGTCGTTTCATTGTTTATATGTTAAAGGTATTATTCACCAGTGGCTTAAAGTCATCGACAAATCTTTGGACGTGCAAAACAATGCATGTACCAAATCAGAATTATGCCCAGTCCTGTACAAAATGATATATTGGTTGTTGCAACATTACACGGCAAGATTATGAAGTGAGTTTTCTAGCGGCGTTTGCTTATCTTTAAATGTTTGTTATTGCATTCCTTAAATAAACAATGACAAGAATTTTAAGAGAAGCGATAATAACAAGTTGTATGCTCTTCAGTCGTTTGTTATTTTTTGCGCGAATCGTTCAGCTTGCGATATGCTGTAGCTTATACGCTTATAACTAAGTTTATCTATGTAATATGGTCGTAATGTAAGTTTACGTAATACGTACTATTTACATACATTATTATCATAAAATTCGCGCAGAATTTAATATTTCGTTTTAGCATCGTATTTATATTTGCTGTTATTTTGTGCATTTTATAAAGTATTTATGGTTATTTTTCATGTGTTTGCGTGTACAGTCTCATGTGCATATAAACAGATGGTGTGCAAATATAAAACAAAAATATTAAAAATAATAAAAAATGAAGCAGAATCAAATAAACTGAAAATGCAAAATAAAATAATAAAATAATGAAAAATATGACAAAATATAACGTAGAACCTCCAGCGATAATGTTACCTTGACGTTGTGGTGAGGCTTGTGTGATCTGTGGACACACTAGGGCAGGCTGTACAGGACAAATTCAATCATATTAGGTAGGTAACTGTAGAGGAGCCAGACTAACGATGCTGAACTTCAGAAATGTGGATCGAGAGACAATAAAAAAAACTATACCGGATCAGTCATCGCCTCAGACAACGAAGATCTACATTGGTCGCCAAGCTATTGTGGTCCAATGTCAAAATTATGTTAGAATAAAAGTTGGGAACCAAAATCGAAAACGCTTCTGTCATACCACAAGAAAAGACGAATATTTCCTGAGCATATTTAGGGATATAAAAGAAGGGAACTAGCTTTTTGACTTATTGGGCAGCTTCAAAGACATTTAAATCAAATCATCTTGACATAAGCGGGCTTTTTTACGAGTTAACCGTATTCCCCCAGCGCAGTGAGCTCTCTTAGCTGCAAGGTGTTGGCTCACCTGGATCTTGCAATTTTTAGGCTAAAGTTCCGGATCCTGTGTCCAATATCCAGAAGATTCGTCAGTCATATTAAAAAATACATAATATAAAGTAGTATGTCTGGAGAGCATACGCGTAACAGCTAAAAAAGATTTTCTGGGCGGGGTAAAATGTCTGGGTGCGGATTTGTTCCTAGGGTGACGCTAAAACAGTTTTTTTACTTCCGTTTGGGGGGTCAGTTTTCCAAAAAGAGGACCATTTAGTCCCAAAATCTGCCACCTGTTCCACGTGTGGTGAGTGGTGCAAGAACAAGTAGACTCAAATTTATATGCTTCTAGAGAGCGGGATGTACCTAGTAGAGGAAGTATCCGAGAGTGGTGGTGCAACTCGAGTATCAAATTCCTTGATTTAAATGTCTTTGAACCTGCTAGATAAGTCGAAAAGCTCTTCTTACATCCCTAACTCTGCTCAGGACATATTCGTCTTTTTTGTGCTGTGATTTACCATTTTTCATTTTGGTAAATGTATATTCGGTAGCATACACTTGCTGAGGTACGGACATACTTACGTAATTACCATACGTTATTACCAATGGTAATAACATACCTTTGGTTGCAATAATCTTGAAATCGTGCAGATACAATTGGCTGCCCTCGGATTTGATCGCATGCAACGCATACGGTGTAATGTGTGCACGGTGTCGATGGGTGTGGTATACAACTGGTGTCAAAGCCAGAAGTCTAAGGGATGAAGGTCAGGTGAAGGAGGAGACGTTGCTACTAGACCTCGTCGACCAATTTATAGCACACTAAACATTTGTGTCAGGCAATATCGTACGATGCGTTGAAGACTGAGTGGTGCCCCGACGTGCATAAACCATACCCGTTGTCTTAATGCAAGCGTAATTAGTCGTGCAGAAACTGTGGATAAATAGCACCTGTTAAACTGGTTAGTAAATTGCATGATCCCATGAGTGTATGAGTAGCCACAGTTCCTCCTGTTCATTGACACCACTGCGAACCTGATGGTTTGCTTCCGTAATCACTCGATCCCTCTGTCTGCACCTAGTTGTGTTGCTGTTTTATTATCCTTATCTATGTGAACCTCGCCTCTTAGCAAATAAAACGCAAACTGTGAAATGTGAATCTGCATCGCGTAGAATTCACTGTCGTAACTGACATGGTGGTCCTGTGGCCTGAAGCTTGAACACGCCGTAGGTGATATCGACCACATAACAGAGTGATTTATGCTTTCAGTAGAACCACTTCTTCGGGTACTTGTTTAAACGGGAACACCTACCACACGTCACTGCACTAGGTCCACCATACCCGGTGTTGGATTGTGACAAGTCTACCGGGATCATTTCTCCATTGCCCGAAAGTCGCTGGAACACTTCAATGAACATTTTCTTTCGGACGAAATGTGGCGTTGGGAATGTTATTCGGCGTAAGAGACACGTGTCTGACCATTAACGTCGTTGACTAAATCATAGGACAAATTCATGTCTGCCGTTTCCCGTGTGAGATAATAGGATTGCTTTTAATTATTTACGCCGTCATCACTCCTCGAAATCACTGATCTTTCTTTAATGCCTCTTCTAAACGGTGAGTACGACATGACTGATGCAGGCGACAGTTGTGTGCAGTGTCTGACAACAACATCGCAGACGACTACTACTCAGTCACGAAGTTATTGCACTTGACCTTAATCGGAAACACACGGTGGTGTTACAGCAAACAGGTACAATCGTGCCTAACGAAAATGCGTCGCACTGTCAATGCTATCAGGCTAGTTGTGGATAGATATATTATCAACTCCGATTACTCGCGTCCGCAGCTCGTGGTCTAGTGGAGCCGGAACGGTAGCTCAGCGTGTTCGGTCAGAGGCTTGGCTGCCCTCTGTAATAAAAAACAAAAAAAAACTGAGTGAACGGATCAACGAAGAACCTGAACAGATGCCGTAGGATGTCCGCAACGAACAAAAAAAGGCCGGCACGGTAGCTCAGATTGTTCGGTCAGAGCGCCGCTTGTCCTCTGTAATAAAAAAAAAAAACTGAGTAAAGGTATCAACGATCTACTTGAACGGACGCCATGTGACGTCCGGACAGAACAAACGCAACGAACTATACCCAACAAAATGAATAATAATAATAATAAGATGAAGAAGAAGAAAAAAAAGAATAGGCCTCCGGTATGTTCTGCCAGTCGTAAAAGGCGACGAAAAGAACAAACCACTAATAGGGCTAACCCCCTTTTAGTGTGATTAGTTGGTTCAGGACAGAACTAAAGAAGCTTCGGACAAGCGCCATCAGGGTCGCGGACGATGCTTGAACCCTATGCCCGCCCACAATGGTAACGACACTGCTAGCAAACTGGAAAATGATTTAAATCCAAATAGAGGTGTTTTGCAGAATATGCTTCCTGCGACCACCCTAGAAGGAAAACAAAGACAGAGGATGAGATGGTCAGATGAAGTTAATCGACACCTCAAGTTCTGTTATTACCAAGCAACAAACCTAGGAACCAACACAACTGGATACCGATCACAAGTATACACAACATGTATTACCAGATACCCAGAATTAAAATTTTTAACAGAACAACGACTAGCTGATCAGATTCGTGTAATAATCAAAAATAACAGGATACCCCAGTCAGAATTAGAAAACATCAAACAACAATTACAACAGATACTGGAACAAAATAATGTGCAAGCAGAAGAAGAAGAAGAAGAAGAAGAAGAAGAAGAAAATACAGTAATGAACTCAAACATCCCAGAGCAAACAAACAAAGAACAACACGCATCAATTAAACAATCAGAGGAAAACGAAATCTTAAGACAGCCACCAGAACAAGCGCAAATAGAACACGAAGTGACACACATGTTAGATATAGAAGAAAAATTTCAGCTGACATACACAGAATACAAAGACACAAATACAGACATTAGACCATTCTTGCATAGACCGCCAAATAACCCACAAGTCGAAACAACAATAAAAACTATCAACACAATCATGTTGTTGTTGTTGTTGTTGTTGTGGTCTTCAGTCCTGAGACTGGTTTGATGCAGCTCTCCATGCTACTCTATCCTGTGCAAGCTTCTTCATCTCCCAGTACCTACTGCAACCTACATCCTTCTGAATCTGCTTAGTGTATTCATCTCTTGGTCTCCCCCTACGATTTTTACCCTCCAAGCTACCCTCCAATACTAAATTGGTGATTCCTTGACGCCTCAGAACATGTCCTACCAGCCGATCCCTTCTTCTGGTCAAGTTGTGCCACAAACTTCTCTTCGCCTCAATCCTATTCAATACTTCCTCATTAGTTATGTGATCTACCCATCTAATCTTCAGCATTCTTCTGTAGCACCACATTTCGAAAGCTTCTATTCTCTTCTTGTCCAAGCTATTTACCGTCCATGTTTCACTTCCATACATGGCTACACTCCATACAAATACTTTCAGAAATGACTTCCTGACACTTAAATCTATACTCGATGTTAACAAATTTCTCTTCTTCAGAAACGCTTTCCTTGCCATTGCCAGTCTACATTTTATATCCTCTCTACTTCGACCATCATCAGTTATTTTGCTCCCCAAATAGCAAAACTCCTTTACTACTTTAAGTGTCTCATTTCCTAATCTAATACCCTCAACATCACCCGACTTAATTCGACTACATTCCATTATCCTCGTTTTGCTTTTGTTGATGTTCATCTTATATCCTCCCTTCAAGACACCATCCATTCCGTTCAACTGCTCTTCCAAGTCCTTTGCTGTCTCTGACAGAATTACAATGTCATCGGCGAACCTCAACGTTTTTATTTCTTCTCCATGGATTTTAATACCTACTCCGAATTTTTCTGTTGTTTCCTTTACTGCTTGCTCAATATACAGATTGAATAACATCGGGGAGAGGCTACAACCCTGTCTTACTCCCTTCCGAACCACTGCTTCCTTTTCATGTCCCTCGACTCTTATAACTGCCATCTGGTTTCTGTACAAATTGTAAATAGCATTTCGCTCCCTGTATTTTACCCCTGCCACCTTTAGAATTTGAAAGAGAGTATTCCAGTCAACATTGTCAAAAGCTTTCTCTAAGTCTACAAATGCTAGAAACGTAGGTTTGCCTTTCCTTAATCTTTCTTCTAAGATAAGTCGTAAGGTCAGTATTGCCTCACGTGTTCCAGTATTTCTACGGAATCCAAACTGATCTTCCCCGAGGTAGGCTTCTACTAGTTTTTCCATTCGTCTGTAAAGAATACGTGTTAGTATTTTGCAGCTGTGGCTTATTAAACTGATTGTTCGGTAATTTTCACATCTGTCAACACCTGCATTCTTTGGGATTGGAATTATTATATTCTTCTTGAAGTCTGAGGGTATTTCGCCTGTTTCATATATTTTGCTCACCACATGGTAGAGTTTTGTCAGGACTGGTTCACCCAAGGCCGTCAGTAGTTCCAATGGAATGTTGTCTACTCCGGGGGCCTTGTTTCGGCTCAGGTCTCTCAGTGCTCTGTCAAACTCTTCACGCAGTATCGTATCTCCCATTTCATCTTCATCTACATCCTCTTTCATTTCCATAATATTGTCCTCAAGTTCATCGCCCTTGTATAGACCCTCTATATATTCCTTCCACCTTTCTGCTTTCCCTTCTTTGCTTAGAACTGGGTTTCCATCTGAGCCCTTGATATTCATACAAGTGGTTCTCTTGTCTCCAAAGGTCTCTTTAATTTTCCTGTAGGCAGTATCTATCTTACCCTTAGTGAGATAAGCCTCTACATCCTTACATTTGTCCTCTAGCCATCCCTGCTTAGCCATTTTGCACTTCCTATTGATCTCATTTTTGAGACGTTTGTATTCCTTTTTGACTGCTTCATTTACTGCATTTTTATATTTCCTCCTTTCATCAATTAAATTCAATATTTCTTCTGTTACCCAAGGATTTCTACTAGCCCTCGTCTTTTTACCTACTTGATCCTCTGCTGCCTTCACTACTTCATCCCTCAAAGCTACCCATTCTTCTTCTACTGTATTTCTTTCCCCCATTCCTGTCAATTGTTCCCTTATGCTCTCCCTGAAACTCTGTACAACCTCTGGTTCTTTCAGTTTATCCAGCTCCCATCTCCTTAAATTCCCACCTTTTTGCAGTTTCTTCAGTTTTAATCTACAAGTCATAACCAATAGATTATGGTCAGAGTCCACATCTGCCCCTGGAAATGTCTTACAATTTAAAACGTGGTTCCTAAATCTCTGTCTTACCATTATATAATCTATCTGATACCTTTTAGTATCTCCAGGGTTCTTCCATGTACACAACCTTCTATCATGATTCTTAAACCAAGTGTTAGCTATGATTAAGTTGTGCTCTGTGCAAAATTCTACCAGGCGGCTTCCTCTTTCATTTTTTACCCCCAATCCATATTGACCTACTACGTTTCCTTCTCTCCCTTTTCCTACACTCGAATTCCAGTCACCCAAGACTATTAAATTTTCGTCTCCCTTCACTATCTGAATAATTTCTTTTATAAACCTTTTATAAACCTCACAAACCTTCTTTTATAAACCTCACAACAAGAAGCGATAGAGCAATCAGATGAAAAGAAGCAGAAATTACAATCATACACAACACAATAAATGAAAACGCAACTATGGAAGAGTTACAACAACTGTTTTATATAGGAGCACTCACTACACTTAATATACACACTAGGCAGAGATCAGAACCAACCAACACACAGAAGAAACCCACAAAACCAGCATGGCAACACAGGCTACAGATCAGAATAGAAAAGCCGGCCGTGGTGGCCAAGCGGTTAAAGGCGCTACAGTCTGGAACCGCGCGGCCGCTACGGTCGCAGGTCCGAATCCTGCCTCGGGCATGGATGTGTGTGATGTCCTTAGGTTAGTTAGGTTTAAGTAGTTCTAAGTTCTAGGGGACTGATGACCTTAGAAGTTAAGTCCCATAGTGCTCAGAGCCATTATAGCCATCAGAATAGAAAAACTGAGAAAAGACATCGGACAGCTAACACAATTTATAAGAAATGAAATGTCAGAAAAAAACGAAAAAGGTTAGGTAAAACCTCACAACAAGAAGCGATAGAGCAATCAGATGAAAAGAAGCAGAAATTACAAGCATTGGCCAAACGACTTAGAAGATACAAAAAAAGTGAAAATAGAAGGAAACAAAACCAAACATTCAACACAAACCAAAAGAGATTTTACCAGGCAATAGATAACACACACATTAAAATAGACAATCCACCAAACATAACAGACATGGAACAGTTCTGGAGCAACATATGGTCAAACCCGGTACAACATAACAGGCATGCACGGTGGATACAAGTAGAAGCAGACACATACAAGATGATACCACAAATGCCTGAAGTGATAATTTTGCAACATGAAGTCACCCAAGCAATTAATTCTACTCACAATTGGAAAGCCCCTGGAAAAGATAAAATAGCAAATTTCTGGCTAAAGAAGTTCACCTCAACACATTCACATCTAACTAAATTATTTAACAGTTACATTACAGACCCATACACATTCCCTGATACACTTACACACTTATCTGAAACCTAAAGATCGAGCAGACACAGCAAAGCCAGCTAAATATCGCCCCATAACATGCCTACCAACAATATACAAAATATTAACTTCAGTCATTACACAGAAATTAATGACACATACAACACAGAACAAAATTATAAATGAAGAACAAAAAGGCTGTTGCAAAGGAGCACGGGGATGTAAAGAGCAACTGATAATAGATGCAGAGGTGACATATCAAGCTAAAACTAAACAAAGGTCGCTGCACTACGCATACATTGATTACCAAAAAGCTTTTGATAGTGTACCCCACTCATGGTTACTACAAAGATTGGAAATATACAAAGTAGATCCTAAATTGAAACAGTTCCTAAACATAGTAATGAAAAATTGGAAAACCACACTTAATATCCAAACAAATTCAAATAATATCACATCACAGCCAATACAGATTAAGCGTGGAATATACCAAGGAGACTCATTAAGCCCTTTCTGGTTCTGTCTTGCTCTGAACCCACTATTCAACATGCTAAATTATACAAATTATGGATACAATATTATTGGAACATATCCACACAAAATCACACATTTGCTATATATGGATGATCTAAAACTACTGGTAGCAACAAATCAACAACTCAACCAATTACTAAAGATAACAGAAGTATTCAGCAATGATATAAATATGGCTTTTGGAACAGACAAATCTAAGAAAAATAGCATAGTCAAGGGAAAACACACCAAACAAGAAGATTACATATTGGATAACCACAGCGACTGCATAGAAGCGATGGAAAAAACAGATGCCTATAAATATCTAGGATACAGACAAAAAATAGGAATAGATAATACAAATATTAAAGAAGAACTAAAAGAAAAATATAGACAAAGACTAACAAAATTACTGAAAACAGAATTGACAGCAAGAAAAAAGACAAAAGCTATAAATACTTATGCTATACCAATATTGACCTACTCATTTGGAGTAGTGAAATGGAGTAACACAGACCTAGAAGCACTCAATACACTTACACAATCACAATGCCACAAATATAGAATACATCACATACATTCAGCAACAGAAAGATTCACATTAAGCAGAAAGGAAGGAGGAATGGGATTCATCGACATAAAAAACCTACATTACGGTCAGGTAGACAATTTAAGAAAATTCTTTCTAGAACGAGCAGAAACTAGCAAAACACACAAACCAATCACTCATATAAATACATGGGCTACACCACTGCAACTTCATGATCACTTTAGAACGAGCAGAAACTAGCAAAACACACAAACCAATCGCTCATATAAATACATGGGCTACACCACTGCAACTTCATGACCACTTCTACAACCCTTTAGATCACATAACATCAACAGATACAAAGAAAGTAAATTGGAAAAAGAAAACACTACACGGCAAGCACCCGTATCATCTAACACAGCCACACATTGATCAAGACGCATCCAACACATGGCTAAGAAAAGGCAATATATACAGTGAGACGGAAGGATTCATGATTGCAATACGGGATCAAACAATAAACACCAGATATTACAGCAAGCATATTATTAAAGATCCCAATACCACAACAGATAAATGCAGACTTTGCAAACAACAAATAGAAACAGTAGATCACATCACAAGTGGATGTACAATATTAGCAAATACAGTATACCCCAGAAGACATGACAATGTAGCAAAAATAATTCACCAACAACTTGCCATACAATATAAACTAATAAAACAATACGTTCCCACATAGAAGTATGCACCACAAAATGTACTGGAGAATGATGAATACAAATTATACTGGAACAGAACCATTATAACAGATAAAACAACATCACATAACAAACCTGACATCATACTCACCAATAAAAAGAAGAAATTAACGCAACTAATCGAAATATCCATACCCAATACAACAAATATACAAAAGAAAACAGGAGAAAAAATTGAAAAATACATCCAACTGGCTGAGGAAGTCAAGGACATGTGGCATCAGGATAAAGTTGACATTATACCAATTATACTATCAACTACAGGAGTCATACCACACAATATCCACCAGTACATCAATGCAATACAACTACATCCAAACTTATATATACAACTACAGAAATCCGTAATTACTGATACATGTTCAGTTACCCGAAAGTTCCTAAATGCAATATAACATATACCGTACAGTTAAAAGGAAGTCACGCTTGATCAAGGTCCGCGTCACTTTCCATTTTTAACCAGACTTAACGTCTGAGAAAGTAAAGAAATAATAATAATAATAATAATAATAATAATAATAATAATAATAATAGCCGGCCGCTGTGGCCGAGCGGTTCTAATCGCTTAAGTCTGGAACCGCGCGACTGCTACGGTCGCAGGTTCGACACCTGCCTCGGGCTTGGATGTGTGTGATGTCCTTAGGTTAGTTAGGTTTAAGTAGTTCTAAGTCTAGGGGACTGATGACCTCATATGTTAAGTGCCATAGTGCTTAGAGCCATTTGAACCATTTTAATAAGAATAACTTTAAAACCAATTTCTGTATACAATGAACAGGTTTTTCAAGTTCCTTGTTATATCAGTGGGGACTATATGTGTCAGCCGGCCGCGGTGGCTGTGCGGTTCTAGGCGCTTCATTACGGAACCACACGGCTGCTGCAGTCGCAGGTTCGAATCCTGCCTCGGGCATGGATGTGTGTGATGTCGTTAGGTTAGTTAGGTTTAAGTAGTTCTAAGTCTAGGGGACTGATGACCTCAGATGTTAAGTCCCATAGTGCTTAGAGCCATTTGAACCATTTTAATAAGAATAAAAATGTGGCTAGCGTTGCTGCCTGTAAATCACGGAGTCCCGGGTTTGACTCCAGGCCGGGTTGCGGATTTTTCTCTGCCCTCTGGAGTGGGTGTTTGTGTTGTCCTCATCATTTAATCATCATCATCATCATCATTATCATCATCATCGTTACTGCTGCTAAATTGGATTGAGTTACAAACTGGAGTGTGTATAACTTGGGATGCCCTGATGACCGCGTAGTTGAGCGCCCCACAAACCAAACATCATCATCATCACCGATTACACGCTGTTTCACCATAAGCGGACCGCATCGCCCTCAGTCCCACGTGAAATAATTATAGCGTGGTCGACTAATAAGTACAGAAGCAGAGACAAGCAATATGAAATGAGCTATGAACGCCAACAGGAAGACAACTTACGCCAGCCAGTATTGCGCCTTCTCTACGCAAATAAAATGACCCATATGTCACAAGAATTTGTTTCCGGTGGTATGTTTCTAGAAATTTTTTCCGGTTTTGAACTTTATTATCTCCAGCTAGCACATGGGACACGTTTTCTGAAATATCCTACTTATTCAAGACCGTGAAATGAAATGTAAAAAAGAAACACAATCCGAGTGTCCTCATCAGCAAGCAATTATTTACTAATTTTAATTTAGTGCAGTTAAAGCAAGAGGCTTTTGTTACGCAGTATAAAGAAACAGCCTTGTAATTTTGTCGTAACTTGAATATGTGAAAAAATGTCATACCGGTCAGCTTGCTAACCTCAAATATACAATGACACTTTGTGCAGAGGTCCTTAGATCGTAATAGTTGTCGTCGATATTGAAATATCGATAGGTCGAACTAAGTTTTGTTTTGATGCACCATCTGTATCAGTTTGCAGTGGCGTTCTGTATAGTGAAAACATATGTGTGTGGAAATGGGATAACGCAAACGTGTGCAAGAAAAAGACAGTTAGTAGTATTACGTGAGTTGCTGTTAATGAACACGTTGACTATCACAACGAAGAAAGAACAGCGTTTCACAGGAAATAGATCGAAGACTCGACATTGAAAGTGTGACGTCACATGTATTCACAGTAGACTCTTACATAAAGTCATACTCTCTAAGGCATGTCATGCCTCTCTTTGTCTCCACATAGATTGTTAAGGCGTCTGTCAACACCAGCTAGGGCGATCGTATCATTAAGACAATCAGGACAGAATTACGTTGAACAATTTTAGTCTTCTAATGAATGCACGATGATATGCTCGTGTTGCGTCGCATGAGTAACTATAAGTAATAAGTTAAATTATGACTGGCGGCGGTTACAATGAAGTTTGCTTTTGTTACTATAGTATTGTCCCGACGATCCGTATGTGTCGGTTGAACCAGCGGATACCTGTCTTCTGCTTTGATTCGTTACGTCATGATATCGTTAGATGAGAGACATACTTGCGGAAAGAGATGGAATACGCAATAGATATTTTGCGATTGTTTTGTAGGTCACAATACTGCTATGATCAGCGACGTTCCCACTGATAAAGTTTGTCTGTTTATTCTTTAATGGTGGCTGTGAGCTGGTGAAGCCGACTAATGTGTGAAATGAACAATTGTTGTTTCTTTCTTTTAAATTGTGTTGACGTGATCGATAATTCGTCTTATGGCCTAGATTAAGTCGGATGATCACAGTCTGATTGAACTGGCGAAATAAGCAAACCTGTCACAAAAGCATTTTTTTCTTAATGAACAGTGTGTGACAGTGATTCGTAGCATAGGGCGAGGGCTTTCGTCGCAGTTTGGTGAAGGGACCTTATGTTGCATGACTGTCTTTTTAAATATGGGTAGTGGGTTTTATAGTTTAATTTATGTCCCTAATGGAAACCACTGTTTTCCATCTGTAGTCCGGCATGTTAATGTGACTGAAGCAGCGAACTACAATAACATCCCTACACAAAGTCCCTGCATTCTCGAGGTGAATCGATACTATTGTAATATACGTGATTCTATGACGTTATAGTAACAATAGTAGATTATAGAGTCATTGGTCAAAGCTGACAGACTGTATCGCATTCCACAATACTTCCCAGTTGTGTGATTTCTCTACCTCATTTTTAACATCCTATCTTAGCATCCTACCAGTAAATTGTTCCTCCCTACTAGCAGGTATGTTCACGTATTAGATTATAGCCATGTTGTACACATTTATGACATACTGCTGTTTGTTTTTCATTTTAGATAGATAAAGCTATATTGGCTTCTGCCTCGGGTTCTTCGGTCGATGTTTGTTCGATGATTTTTCTGACGTTTCGCCAGCACTGGCGGCTGGCCTTGTTAAAGCTTCACACACCATTGTGGTGGCGGACTGGATTAGAGCTCGCGGCAGCTGATTATATGTACCTCTTTCGTCAGTTTATAGTCTTTACGCCGTGTTTGCGCAATATATGGTCGATTCTGCCCGCCACTCTGGGAATGTATGGCAGAAAGGCCGTCCCCCTTATCGCTTTTTCCGATGTGTCACTTCGGCGAATGTGTGACTCTGTGACACTTCTTATGTAATTGGTGGAGCTCCCGTTGCTACTCAAAACGGTTTCTAGATGTTACATTCCGCGTCTGAGGTGCTGCAGTTCATATATTGGTGTTACGCGCGCTACGAGCATATTAATAACTCTTCTTTTCTGGCTCGATTGGCGATTTGACAGTTTGTGCAGATACTGTTCCACATGTGTGCCAGTTTTTCACCATCCCTCGTAACCAGCACATCTAGAAAGGATAGCTGCTGATTCTTTTCTACCTCCACGTTGATGTTGTGGTAGCATGGAAACTGTTCATAAGTGGCACTGCAGGCTGGGACACATGGGCAACGCAGTTGCGGTGGAAGATGCACAGTATAAGACCAACCACATAATAAAAATATCAACTGACAGTACAAACTACTGTGGCCTGCCACATTTTCTGTGCTTCCCATTGTGAGTTTTACAGGATTGTATCTCTGTCTTCAGGAGGATTAATTTCACTTAATAAAGCATAGACGATTTATATGTATGGCTGTTTGTGGGAAACCTGTGGTACTGCCTCGTAGAGAGAGAGAGAGAGAGAGAGAGAGAGAGAGAGAGAGAATGAATGAATGAATGAGTGAATGAATGAATGAGAGAATATGACAATAACAGAACAGTGAATTGTTACACGGGTGCTCGTGCTCGTGCTGTACATCGGTATATACACTCCTGGAAATTGAAATAAGAACACCGTGAATTCATTGTCCCAGGAAGGGGAAACTTTATTGACACATTCCTGGGGTCAGATACATCACATGATCACACTGACAGAACCACGGGCACATAGACACAGGCAACAGAGCATGCACAATGTCGGCACTAGTACAGTGTATATCCACCTTTCGCAGCAATGCAGGCTGCTATTCTCCCATGGAGACGATCGTAGAGATGCTGGATGTAGTCCTGTGGAACGGCTTGCCATGCCATTTCCACCTGGCGCCTCAGTTGGACCAGCGTTCGTGCTGGACGTGCAGACCGCGTGAGACGACGCTTCATCCATGCTCAATGGGGGACAGATCCGGAGATCTTGCTGGCCAGGGTAGTTGACTTACACCTTCTAGAGCACGTTGGGTGGCACGGGATACATGCGGACGTGCATTGTCCTGTTGGAACAGCAAGTTCCCTTGCCGGTCTAGGAATGGTAGAACGATGGGTTCGATGACGGTTTGGATGTACCGTGCACTATTCAGTGTCCCCTCGAAGATCACCAGTGGTGTACGGCCAGTGTAGGAGATCGCTCCCCACACCATGATGCCGGGTGTTGGCCCTGTGTGCCTCGGTCGTATGCAGTCCTGATTGTGGCGCTCACCTGCACGGCGCCAAACACGCATACGACCATCATTGGCACCAAGGCAGAAGCGACTCTCATCGCTGAAGACGACACGTCTCCATTCGTCCCTCCATTCACGCCTGTCGCGACACCACTGGAGGCGGGCTGCACGATGTTGGGGCGTGAGCGGAAGACGGCCTAACGGTGTGCGGGACCGTAGCCCAGCTTCATGGAGACGGTTGCGAATGGTCCTCGCCGATACCCCAGGAGCAACAGTGTCCCTAATTTGCTGGGAAGTGGCGGTGCGGTCCCCTATGGCACTGCGTAGGATCCTACGGTCTTGGCGTGCATCCGTGCGTCGCTGCGGTCCGGTCCCAGGTCGACGGGCACGTGCACCTTCCGCCGACCACTGGCGACAACATCGATGTACTGTGGAGACCTCACGCCCCACGTGTTCAGCAATTCGGCGGTACGTCCACCCGGCCTCCCGCATGCCCACTATACGCCCTCGCTCAAAGTCCGTCAACTGCACATACGGTTCAAGTCCACGCTGTCGCGGCATGCTACCAATGTTAAAGACTGCTATGGAGCTCCGTATGCCACGGCAAACTGGCTGAAACTGACGGCGGCGGTGCACAAATGCTGCGCAGCTAGCGCCATTCGACGGCCAACACCGCGGTTCCTGGTGTGTCCGCTGTGCCGTGCGTGTGATCATTGCTTGTACAGCCCTCTCGCAGTGTCCGGAGCAAGTATGGTGGGTCTGACACACCGGTGTCAGTGTGTTCTTTTTTCCATTTCCAGGAGTGTATAAACAAAAATGAGAGAACCTTGTGTACATAGATGTCGATATAGGGATGCATGTAGTACATATAAATCGTCTGTGTTTTATTAATTAAAATAAGTTCATGTGATGGAGGTACAGTTCTCCAAGACACGTAGTGGAAGAATGATAAATGTGACTGCCGCGCGGGATTAGCCGAGCGGTCTGATACGCTGCAGTCATGGACTGTGCGGCTGGTGCCGGCGCACACCTCGGGCATGGATGTGTGTGTTTGTCCTTAGGATAATTTAGATTAAGTAGTGTGTAAGCTTAGGGACTGATGACCTTAGCAGTTAAGTCCCATAAGATTTCACAGACAGAATAAATGTGACTGTTTACAGCAGTTGATATATATAGCCCAACCAGAAGTGTTCGTATTGGAAGTTAAGCAGCGTTGGAGTTTATGTTCAGTTTACTATTACCCGGCAGAGTTTTACTCTGTAGATGCTCACAGCGCTGTCTCATTAAAGTAAAAGGAAATAAAAAGTTTGCAGAAACTATGTATACGGACCATACGTCGCATGCGCCTCCGAGTATCTGTTTTGTACAAACAGTACCGCAGGACGTTATTCCTGTCCAAACGTGTTGGGTAGGGCCGAATGTTTGCGCAAACAGGAGGGAATCGTGTTATTGACTGGCTCATTTTTGATGTAAATTGACAGCGCCAGAATTGATTGTTTATGCAGTGCTGAGCGCCTGCTATTTCCAGGACCGATGAAATTCTGTGCAGGTCTATTCTGTCTCTGTCGCTCTCTATTGGTTTCGTGTAAGCACATGTGATGCGTCTATACGCTTACGGAGTCATAGACACTGTCCTATTGTTTTCCGATTCTTATCCGACAGTTTATAACGGGTCTTTGCAGACTTCTCCACATGTCACTGATTCGAATATTAATCCAGCCAAGAATTTACGCAGTCAAGTTTTCGTAAATTCATTTGATTAAATGCGTAATGGATCTTCATTTCAAGTGTCACTATAACATTCTCACTCTGTTCCGTTTCTCGTCCTCTTTTACTTGCGTTCCTGCCCTCGTTATTCTCAATAGGCTTCATACAATAACTTATAGAGCAGCTCTAAAATTTTGGAATTTGCAAAAAAGCTCAAGAACAGTGACGTACTGCGTTCTTAAGACAAATTATTCAATTTGAAACGAACAGCGTGCTAATGGTAAATACTTTTGCTTGTTTCTTCTCATTTTCAAGTGATTTTATTTAGAGTAGGGACGCAAGAAATTGAGTTAGTTCCGTTATCTCACACGACAGCTTTCTACAAAAAAGTCCTATATACTTTCCACTGCAAAAGATGAAGTATTCCCGTATCATCTTTATCACATCGCTTTCTGGCGTAAATTTTTCTAATAACTCAGAAAATTCTGGGAGCTTCAGCGTTCACGTTCCGATACAAATGAAACTGAAAATGTGGGTACTCGCACTTCTGTCGGTCTGTAGCGATCCGCAACGAGACAACTGCGATAGATTATTAGAGCCTTTTGCTAACTGTCACAGCACTAGATTTTGCTGCTCGCCCTGATCGGGTCCCACGACCGTCGTACGAATATGGAATCTATGGGTGGAGGAGGCCTGTACTCAACGTCATTCGGTATTTCAATCACCCCATGTGATTAGCGGCCGGAGGAGAGACTTGTTATTCCCTTGGCCGTGCAGGATTGTACAGCTACGTCACACACCTTGCGTCACAAAATGTGCATGGTTGCAGCAGGACTACCATCACCACAGATAGCATGGCGACGTCTGGAACAACACGGACCATCAGCACGGTGATTTTTTTGCGGCTTTCTTTCTTCCTACTATACTGAACACAGAGGTGACAAAGGTCAGGGTATAACGATGTGCACATATACAGATGGCGGTGGTATCGCGAACACGAGATGTTTAGGTGCAGTGCATTGATGATGATGATGTTTGGGGTGTGGGGCGCTCAACAGCGCGGTTATCAGCGCCCGTACAATTACCCAATCTTTGCTCAGTCCAATTGCGCCACTTTCCTGGATGATGATGAAATGATGAGGACCACACAAACACCCAGTCATCTCGAGGCAGGTGAAAGTCCCTGACCCCGCCGGGAATCGAACCCGGGACCCCGTGCTCGGGAAGCGAGAACGCTACCGCGAGACCACGAGCGGCGGACAGGGGGGGGGGGGGGGGGGCAGTGCATTGGCGGAGAGCTGTCATTCGTTTCCAGGTGCTTCACTTGAAAAGGTTTCCGACGTGTTTATGGCCGCACGACATAAAGTGTCAGACTTTGAACACGGGATAGGAAGTAGCTGAAGCTAGAATAATGGTCGAATCCATTTAGAAAGTCGTTGAGAATTCAATATTCTGAGACCCACAGTGTCAAGAGTGTGCCGAGAATACCGAATATCAGGCCTTACCTCTCATCAAGGACAACACAGTGGCCGACGGCTTTCACCTAATACGATATTGCAGTGCCTGCGTTATGGCGATGACAATGCAATATTCCTTCAGATATGCATGCATGTCCGAAGGAACAATGCATAGTTATTAGGAATAACACAGGCACTGCAGTATCGTAGTTATCCGCCGACACCGGGCAAGCGACTTTCAAGTAAAGTGTCTATCCTGTAGGGGGAATATACGTAATGGACGTACGAGTACAGGTTGCAGACGCATGGTTGACGACATATGGAAGTTTGTATCTGGCCTTGAATCGTGCTCAGATAACCAATGGGTAAAGCAACCGCTCGCGATAAGTGGGAAATCTGAGTTCGAGTCCCAATATGGCACAAATTTTCATTGGCGTCATTCCATTACGCAGCTGATGGTTGCCCATATTCGCAACTGCGAATTAATTTCATACCTTCATTCAAAGACCGAGGCAGCTGAGTTTGCGTAGAGTTGTCAGCCCTAACAGGCAAGCAATACTGCATGAAATAACCGCAGAATCAATGTGTGACGTACGAAGAACATATCCGTTAGGACGATACTGCGAAATTTGGCGTTAATGGGTTATGGCAGCAGACGACCGGTGCGAGTGTCTTGGCTAACAGCACGACATCGCCTGCAGAGCCTCTCTTAGCGATCGCGACCATATCGGCTGCATCATTGAAGACTGGAAAACCGTGGCCTGGTCAGATGAGTCCCAATTTTAGTTAGTAGAAGTTGATGGTAGGGTTCGAGTGTGGCGCAGACCCCACGAAGGCAAACTGGACCCATCATTGACTGGAAATGGTTATGTTCGGCTACGTGTTGACCATTTGCTGTCATTCATGGACTTCATATCCACAAACAACGATGGAATTCTTAAGGACGACAAAGCACCATGTCACAGTGTCACGACAGTTCGCGATTTGTTTGAAGAACATTCTGGATGGTTCGAGCGAATGATTTGGTCACAGAGATCGCAATCGAGAGGTCAGTCGGTGCACAAAATCCTGCGCTGGCAACACTTCCGCGATCATGGACATCTATAGAGGAATGATGGGTCGATATTTCTGCAGTGGACTTCCAACGGTCTGCTGATTCCAAGACACGTCGAGTGCTGCACTACACCAGGAGAAAGGAGGTCCTTCTCGACAGCAGGTGTGTGAAATCTTATGGGACTTAACTGCTAAGGTCATCAGTCCCTTAGCTTACACGCTACTTAACCTAAATTATTCTAAGGACAAACACACACACCCATGCCCGAGGGAGGACTCGAACCTCTGCCGGGACCAGCCGCACAGTCCATGACTGCAGCGCCTCAGACCGCTCGGCTAATCCCGCGCGGCGATAGTAGAAGGTATCCCCTGACTTTTGTCACCTCAGTGAATTAAGACTAAATCGCTTAATGAAAATACCATTGTGACTAAACTGCATAAGGAAATTCCACGATGGTTTTCTCGGAAAGAACATGGTCGATTTCTTACCGCCATCTTTGTGCTGTGTGAGTTGATGGCTGATTCGTCGACGGGACGTTAAAACTTACTCTTCCTCAGGTAACTGGTGAGATGGTAATTCTGTAAGAGGCTTCAATCGTGGATGAATACACTTACCTAGTGTTCTTCAGGTGAGCGCTTATTTAGGAAACTGCGGTCGTACTGGGTATCGAAGGAAATTAATGTCTGGGTTGAGGATTTCTTGGTGGGGATGAGGCAGCATGTTATATGGGAAGGAGAGCCCTCGACCGATGTAGAAAATAATCGCAGGTAGTTCGTTGGGATCCTTGCTGATCCAGTTGCATATTAATGACTCGACAGACACTGTTAGTACTCGTAATGTACTGGAACAGTTTTCAAACAATGTGTAAAGTAGTATGAGAATTGATTTGAAATTTCTAGCAGAAACTGCCGTAACAGGCATTTTACTTAAAAAAAAAAAGGTCAGCTCAAAAATACCGTAATTATTGCCACTACTCGTGTCTCGTAAATTCCAATTACTGCAGTGCAGTGACACGCATTTGATTCTATTTCTCACCCAAAAAGTTAATTATTGAACACAATCAAGCTATTATCAGGGCTGATTGTGACACTGGCTTTCATCATTACGTAATCACACAACAGGACACAAAAATCGTATAAAATTATTCCCGCAAAAATAATGTATACAAGAATATATATATAAACAAAGCAAAGTCAATTAAAACTATTTTCATGAAAATGCAATTTAAATGAGCGTAAAGCTTTGCAACGCCGATCCTCAAATCCGATTCACTCAGAATGCGGCAGTATCACAGCAAATAAAACGCAGCAGTAAGTCCAGATAAATACACTTTCACTCTTACACTCGTGTCAGCACAGTCAGACTGTATTCACGTGCTCGCAATTGTACAACGTTGATGATAAATTATTAGGATATCATCTACATAAACACAATTTAAGGGCAAAAGATTATATCGTAACTCCACTGTACAAGTTGTCGTCTTATGTGAATTGATTTTCAGTACTTCGAGTCATTAAATATTGAAACAACTATGTCTCATAATTCTTGTTATAATTCAGGACAGAGGAACCGATTTTAGTCTGGGATAAAATATTTAACAGGGACAAAAGTCAGGAAAACCTCATTTGAAGCACTGTATTCTCAATTGCATTGTACAGCATAATCGGGAATTCCCGTTACGAACTTCTAGGACCCGTAGTGGGGAGTGAGTAAATCTGAATTGGAATCAATGTCCGGAAACGCCCCGTTCCGTGCTACAGCCGTTTGAAAACATGTTAGTAACGCGACAACTTTTGTTTATTTATTTTATTTATATTTATTAGGTGTGACCCAGTACATCACTTGTTTCACAGTGCCACTCATTAATAACAAAAGAAACATGCGCAATTGCCCGTGGACTCGTTCGCAGGCTGTCTTCAACGTGGTGCAATACGGCCTCGTCCAATTCGCGTGTGCAGCGTCTCCTTGGAGCATCGCAGTCCCGCCTGCTGATGAAGCCGTGACGTAATTGTAGCGAAGGGCACGCGATGGAGTCGTACGTTATGGATAACGATTATGATAAAGACGACGAGCAGATCTTCCATTACCGTGACCCTTCGCCATATACAAGGGTCATGTCGGTACAACCGTGTATTCAACCATGTTGCTCCAACACTCGTAGACATATAAATGAACCTCGAACCAGGTCAGAGAGCGTTACCACCACCACCAACACCGCCACCATGACTACCGTGTTGCATACCTCAAACGTCTGTAGCACGGAAACGATTTGTTTTCGGACATGGGTTCCAATTCAAAATATTATGTACTCACTCCCTTCTACAAGTCCTAAAAGTTTGTAATTGGAATACGCGAACAACCTGTATATGAAGTTACTGAGTGCTCAGTCTAGAAAACTGAGTGCCGCTTAACTGACACATAGCAGGTCGTCAGCATTTTGCTGTATTTGTTCAGACGTAGAAAGATACCCCAGCGCCTCGAGCTTCGTTAATGAGCAAATCCACACATCTTTAACCGCATTATGGAACTTTGGTATCTGTTTTGTCTGCTATACTCTAGAGTGCGATCTAATTTGACTCTCAAGTATTTGGACTTATCCTCGTGTCTGATGCGTTGGCCTTTCATAGAGAATTGCAGCTGTCTATTTATACTTCTATTGTTTTGTTAGGGTTTGGATATACACTCCTGGAAGTGGAAAAAAGAACACATTGACACCGGTGTGTCAGACCAACCATATTTGCTCCGGACACTGCGAGAGGGCTGTACAAGCAATGATCACACGCACGGCACAGCGGACACACCAGGAACCGCGGTGTTGGCCGTCGAATGGCGCTAGCTGCGCAGCATTTGTGCACCGCCGCCGTCAGTTTCAGCCAGTTTGCCGTGGCATACGGAGCTCCATCGCAGTCTTTAACACTGGTAGCATGCCGCGACAGCGTGGACGTGAACCGTATGTGCAGTTGACGGACTTTGAGCGAGGGCGTATAGTGGGCATGCGGGAGGCCGGGTGGACGTACCGCCGAATTGCTGAACACGTGGGGCGTGAGGTCTCCACAGTACATAGATGTTGTCGCCAGTGGTCGGCGGAAGGTGCACGTGCCCGTCGACCTGGGACCGGACCGCAGCGACGCACGGATGCACGCCAAGACCGTAGGATCCTACGCAGTGCCATAGGGGACCGCACCGCCACTTCCCAGCAAATTAGGGACACTGTTGCTCCTGGGGTATCGGCGAGGACCATTCGCAACCGTCTCCATGAAGCTGGGCTACGGTCCCGCACACCGTTAGGCCGTCTTCCGCTCACGCCCCAACATCGTTCAGCCCGCCTCCAGTGGTGTCGCGACAGGCGTGAATGGAGGGACGAATGGAGACGTGTCGTCTTCAGCGATGAGAGTCGCTTCTGCCTTGGTGCCAATGATGGTCGTATGCGTGTTTGGCGCCGTGCAGGTGAGCGCCACAATCAGGACTGCATACGACCGAGGCACACAGGGCCAACACCCGGCATCATGGTGTGGGGAGCGATCTCCTACACTGGCCGTACACCACTGGTGATCGTCGAGGGGACACTGAATAGTGCACGGTACATCCAAACCGTCATCGAACCCATCGTTCTACCATTCCTAGACCGGCAAGGGAACTTGCTGTTCCAACAGGACAATGCACGTCCGCATGTATCCCGTGCCACCCAACGTGCTCTAGAAGGTGTAAGTCAACTACCCTGGCCAGCAAGATCTCCGGATCTGTCCCCCATTGAGCATGGATGAAGCGTCGTCTCACGCGGTCTGCACGTCCAGCACGAACGCTGGTCCAACTGAGGCGCCAGGTGGAAATGGCATGGCAAGCCGTTCCACAGGACTACATCCAGTATCTCTACGATCATCTCCATGGGAAAATAGCAGCCTGCATTGCTGCGAAAGGTGGATATACACTGTACTAGTGCCGACATTGTGCATGCTCTGTTGCCTGTGTCTATGTGCCTGTGGTTCTGTCAGTGTGATCATGTGATGTATCTGACCCCAGGAATGTGTCAATAAAGTTTCCCCTTCCTAGGACAATGAATTCACGGTGTTCTTATTTCAATTTCCAGGAGTGTAGATTACAATTGAAGAAGTAGGTGTTCAGCACTTATAGGTCCGCATTCAACCTCTTGTCGAGGCCGTTAAAATTTTGTGCTTTTATATGTGATGGCCTGGTCGCCTGCGTACGCAAATTTACCTGATTTTGTGTCTGGCATAACTGCAGCATACAGACTTAAAAGCATGGGTACTAGAGCCGAACCCTGTGGCAGGATGTTGTCCAGAACGATGCTCTTGATGTTCATGTTATAAAGTGAAACCTTGATTTTCCAGCCGTGTAACGCGTTTTTGAGTAAGGTGTAAGTATGTTTGCGTTTGATGATTCTAGTTTGCTTAAGCAGTAGACCCTCTATCCATACTGTATGTAAAGTTGATGTAAGATCTCTAATAGTGGAAACCATTTTGAAGGCATGCGTATTTGCAGCAAAATTAACACTGCTGGCTGAAGTAGTTGTGAACAGTGTATGTGAGATCCAGTACACTGACAAATGCAGTAAAACAGTATCACATTTTATGTCAGTAGTATAGTATATAAAAAGACATCAACGATTCAGATGGTAGAGGGTGGAACTCTGTACAAATGCAGTCGGCTCTATGTCGTGTTAGTGTTTGTGTGTATGTGTGTGTGTGTGTGTGTGTGTGTGTGTGTGTGTGTGTGTGTGTACCTTTACTGCAAATAGGAAACAGATGCCATTAGTGACAGTGCGTGTTGTTACATAAGCCACGATTATGACTAAGCCAAGCGGAAAACAATCATGAGCTGAAAAACCAAAAACAGGTGCGTACAACGAAATAGGGCTGTCTAATCGTCAAATTGCCAAGAAATTGAATCGTTGAAGTACAGTGATAGATTACAGTGATACACTTAAACGGAAAAGAAACTGGTATAGGCATGCGTACTCAAATACAGAGAGATGTAAACAGGCAGAATACGGCGCCACGGTCGGCAACACCTTTATAAGGCAACAAGTGTCTGGCGCAGTTGTTACATCGGTTACTGCTGTTACAGTGGCAGGTTATCGAGATTTAAGAGAGTTTGAACGAGGTGTTACATTCGGCAAACGAGCGATGGGACACAGTGTCTCCGAGGTAGTGATGAAGTGGGGATTTTCCCGAAAGACCAATTCAAGAGTGTACCGTGAATATCAGGAATCCAATAAAATATCAAATCTCCGACATTGTTGTGGCCGGAAAAAGATACTGCAAAAACGGGACCAACCACAGTTGAAGAGAATCGTTCAACTTTACAGAAGTGCAACCCTTCAGCAAAATTGCTGCAGATTTCATTGCTGGGCCATCAATAAGTCTCAGTGTGCGAACCATTCAACGAAACATCTTCGATATGGGCTTTCGGAGCCGAAGGCGCACTCGTGTACCCTTGATGACTGCACGACACAAAGCTTTATGCCTCGCCTGGGCTTGTCAACAGCCACATTCGACTGTTGATAACTTAAAACATGTTGCCTGGTCGGACGAGTCTCTCTTTCAAATTGTATCGAGCATATGGACTTGTACGGGTATGGCGACAACCTCATGAATCCATGGACCCTGGATATCAGCGGGGGACTGTCCAAGTTGGTGGAGGCTTTTTAAGGGTGTGGGGTGCGTACAGTTGGAGTGATGCGGGACCGTTGATACGTCTAGATACGATTTTGACAGGTGACACGTACGTAAGCATCCTGTCTCATCATCTGTATCCATTCATGTCCATTGTGCATTCGGATGGACTCGGGCAGTTCCAGCACGACAATGCGACACGCCACAGGTTCAATACTGCTACAGAGTGGCTATAGAAACACTCTTGTGAGTTTGAACAGTACCGCTGGTCATCAGACTCCACAGACATGAACATTATTGATCGTATCTGGGATGCCTTACAACGTGCTGTGCTCCGCTCCCTCGCAGACTTATGGATTTATAGACAGCCCTGCAGGATTCATGGTGGCAGTTGCCTCTAGCACTACTTCAAACATTAGTCGAGTCCATGCCACGTCGTGTTGCACTTTTGCGTGCTCGTAGAGTCCCTATACGATAATAGGCAAGTGTGTCAGTTCAAATGGTTCAAATGGCTCTAAGCACTATGGGACTTAGCCGGCCAGAAAGGCCGAGCGGTTCTAGGCGCTACAGTCTGTAACCGCGCGACCGCTACGGTCGCAGGTTCGAATCCTGCCTGGGGCTGGATGTGTGTGATGTCCTTAGGTTAGTTAGGTTTAAGTAGTTCTAAGTTCTAGGGGACTGATGACGATAGATGTTAAGTCCCATAGTGCTCAGAGCCATTTGAACCATTTTGAACCACTATGGGACTTAGCATCTGAGGTCATCAGTCCCCTAGACTTAGAACTACTTAAACCTAACTGACCTAAGGACATCACACACATCCATGCCAGAGGCCGGATTCGAACCTGCGACCATAGCAGCAGCGCGGTTCCGGACTGAAGCGCCTAGAACCGCTCGGCCACAGCGGCCGGCGTGTACCACTTTCTTTGGCTCTTAAGTGTAGATTATTTCGTTAGATTGGGTGCACGATATGGACAGGACGTATTGTATGGGCTAGGTAGAAAATTATTTGGGGCATCCAAACGACTCCTTTTGCGCATTGCAAGGGCCGCAAATCGTTACTCTTCTCAACCTGTTGCTGATTTACAGTTATCTGTAATTGCCAGGCGTGTACGACAAATCTTGTCAAATGACAAACGTCTTGCGTTCAAGAAACGACTGCAGAATCCCTCTCTAACACCCAAACACAAACCGGCTAGATTAGAGTTCACTGAAACACTATGTCATGCACTACGGAATGGGATAAAGTGATCTTCAGTGATGAGAAGCAGTTTAATTTAGATGGGTCGGATGTATTTTTATATTATTGACATGATCTGGGAACAGAGCAGCAAGTACAAATGGGAAAAAATTCATGGTGGAACTGTTGTGTTTTGGGCAACTTGTTGCACTCAGTGTAAATCACACATTGCTTGCATGAATCCTAAAATGATCTCTAACGTGTACACTGACAAGCTAGAGACAGAACAGATCAGAACGTATGGGAACCTAGGCAACGAAAGTCTAATGTTTCAACAAGATAATGCATCTGTGCATGTTTCAGTGGTTGATGGTTGATTCTGGGGAGGAGACCAAACAGCGAGATCATCGGTCCCATTGGATTACGGAAGGAAGTCTGCCGAGTCCTTTCACAGGAACCATCCCGGCATTTACCTGAAGCGATTTAGGAAAATCACGGAAAACCTAAATCAGGATAGCCAGACCCGGATTTGAACCATCATCCTCCCTAATGCGAGTCCAGCGTGCTACCCACTGCGCCTTCTCGCTCGGTGAGGTTGGAAGGTAAAGATATCGGTGTCTTGCCCTGGACCTCATGCAGCCCCGATATGAACCCCGCGATAAACCTTTGGGAAATATTTGCGAGGCGTGTTCATCGCAATGGAAGGCAATTTGAGGCCTTATGTGAGCTGAAAAATGCCATTCGAGAGATCTGGTCGACAGTTTCACTTTCAAGAACAACAAACACTGACAAAATCAATGCTGAAGAGAATTTTCGAGGTATTTAGGAAATTGGAAATTTGTGGTAAGTTCTATGGGACCAAACTGCTGAGGTCATCGGTCCCTAGGCTTACACACTACTTTATCTAACTTACGCTAAGAACAACACACACACCCATGCCCAAGGGGGAAGGACTCGAACCTCCGACGGGGGGAGCCGCGCGAACCGTGGCAAGGCCCCGCGTAGACCGCATGGCTATCCCGCGCGTATGGTGAGGTATTTAGGAAAAAGAGGTCGGACAAAGTACTAATAATGCAATGAAACAACAGGCAGTGAGTTCCTTTATACCAATTTCCATCCAGGAAACGCAAATGCCTTATTTCATTCCTCTTGGTATGAAAGGAAATATGTAATTCCGTCATGACTATTTATGTCTTACACATATGTACTGCTTTCATAATAAATTAGATACATTATGCTACAGATATTGTACCATTACTTTCGTAGGAACCCTGCATTTGTACTGATTTCCACTGTTGTGTGTGAATCAGGCAGGTTTTCATCTTATCTTGGAAGCCTTTCTCAGCGTAGGCTGAGAGGGACAGCACCTGATCGTAACCTTTTCTACGTGCTTGGAAACCCAATTGGTGTGAAGGAAGATTGGCTTCGATGATCGGAGTGAACCTAGTCAGTAATATTCTTTCGAATAATGTGTAGAAGGGATATTGGCCTGACATTATTTGAGTTACCTTCAGACTTTCTGGATTTCAGAATCACGGTGACTCTCTCTTCTTTCCATATCTTAGGGAGGGGGCGCACTTTCTGATGCATTCTGTGCAGGGTTTTGCCAATCACGTTCTTCGTAAAATTCCTAGTTCTTTCAAGGATTCTGGTAGGATCTCGTCATGTCAAGCCCTCTTTCCTATCTTCGATAGCTTTGAGGCCTGGGTAATCTCTTCTGTTTCCACTTCTTTCACAATGTCCATGTTGGTTGAATTATTACGTAATAGGAGGGAAGATCGGAAAGTAACTCACAATAATTTTATTACCATAAAGTTTAATAAGTAACAAAACAAAAGAATCACAGTTGACCTTACATCTTTTACCTACTTTTTTACACAGTCACCATCGTTCCCAACACATTTCTCCCATCGCGGTACCAGCTTCAACATGCCCTGTTCACAGAAGTCCGTTTGGTTGGAGTATAGGCAATAGCCGTCTGCGAAATCCTGATTTCACATCCGCATTTGTCGCAAAGCGTTGGGCGGCCAGAAAGTTCTTCATGGAATCAAACAAGTGAAAGTACGACGGTGCAGGGTCAGGACTGTATGTCAAACGCTGGAGCACCTGCCACCTAAATCTGGCTATTTTCTCACGAACAGGAGCAGCAACGTGGAACCGAGTACTGCAATGAAGAAGTTTCATACCGTCAACATTAATGTTGTGGCGTTTGTCACGAAGGTCTCGACGGTTTTGATGTAGTCTGCAGCATTCATAGTGGTCCCGTGTTGAGAAAAGTCCACCAGTAACACACCATGCATATCCCAGAACACTGTCACAAACACATTGAATTTTTTTCGCACTGGGGATCCGGCATGTTTCCGCTTCATAGACACTTGCTTGGTTTAAGGCGTATAGTGGTACACCGACGACACGTCCCAGAGACTATTACTTTCAGAAAGTAATGCCCTTCTGCGGCGTATCGCGTTAAGTGATCAAAACTTGTGATCGTTCACTGCCCCTTGTCGTTGTCTGTCAGTGTCTTAGGCACCCAGTGAACACTAACTTCACGGAATTTTATCGTGTCATGAACAGTATTGTACATCGTACCATAGGGAATGTTGAACTGCTGCGATAGGGTTCGCTGTTGCACACTGCGGTCGTTCAAAATTGCTGCTTCCACGGCACCGGCATTCTGCCCGGGCTGCAGCTGCTACCGGCCGCCCGCAGCGTGGCGAATCACTAAGGTTTACGCGGCCATCTTGGAAGAACGCACACTACCTGGAGACACTGCTACGGTCCAGAAAGATCGTCCTCATTACATGCAAGCACGTCCCTGTGAGTTTCACTAGCCCTTTGGCAAATTTCAGCATTCCAGCTGCAGCACCAAGGGAGATAAAAGTTACTGTGCGTTACTTTCCTATCCTCCTTGATATATTCTTCAGTTTTCTGAAAATCTCTTTCCTTTCAGTTCGCACCAATGAATACATTTCCATGCGTACAGCAGGTGATGGCCCACAATGTGGCACAAACGCCACAGTCTTCACATAATCGATTGCTCCCTGTCCTCCTCAGCTGCAACCAAATAACCGTACTTGGGAACCGCGGCAAGAAGCGTGTGCTGGGCGTCGTGAAGCGGCCGCTTTAGTGCACAGTGCAGCACTGACGGCGCTAAACGCGGCGTCCGCCCACCGCTACTCCGCGCCGCTCGCTGACTGGGCGCCGCGGGATTACGACTGCGCCTCACCTGGGATTACACGCTGCCGCGCCAGCACGCTTAGCATGGAAATTAGCCCGCCACACACTTGCTACTCGCTCGTAGATTGCGCCCCCACTTGCTCCTGTGCGTGTCTTCGCAGTCTACTGCTTGTACCGCACCCTCTCTTACAAGCACAGCTAACAGTCAGCCCAACTAATGGCGAGCGCACTTGTTGTTGAGATACGCCCGCACAGGTAACGAGATACACATTGCACACTGTTGCAGCTTCTCCCCTTTCCGTCCACCTCATCTATACTGAGGTGACAAAAGTCATGGTGTAGCGATATGCGCATATACAGATGACGATTGTACAGCGTATACAAGGTACAAAATGGCAGGGCATTGGCGGAGCTTTCATCTGCGCTAAGATGATGCATTTGAAAATCCTTCCTACTTGATTGTGGCCGCATGATGGTAATTAACAGACTGCGAACGTGGAATTGTAGTTGGAGCGAGACGCATGGAACATTCCATTTCGACAATCGTTAGAGAAGTTAATTTTCCTACATCCACAGTGGCAAGAGTGTCCCGAGAATGTCAGTTTTTAGGCTTTACCTCTAACGACGGCTGATACAGCCGCCGACGGCCTTCATTTAACGACCGAGAGCAGCGTTGTCTGCGTAGAGTGGTCAGTGCTATCAGACAAGCAACACTACTCTGTAGGAATCAGCATGGATTTCGAAAAAGACGATCGTGTGAAACCCAGCTCGCACTATTCGTCCACGAGACTCAGAGGGCCATAGACACAGGTTCCCAGGTAGATGCTATGTTTCTTGACTTCCGCAAGGCGTTCGATACAGTTCCCCACAGTCGTTTAATGAACAAAGTAAGAGCATATGGACTATCAGACCAATTGTGTGATTGGACTGAAGAGTTCCTAAATAACAGAACGCAGTATGTCATTCTCGATGGAGAGAAGTCTTTCGAAGTAAGAGTGATTTCAGGTGTGCCGCAGGGGAGTGTCGTAGGACCGTTGCTATTCACAATATACATAAATGACCTTGTGGATAACATCGGAAGTTCACTGAGGATTTTTGCGGATGATGCTGTAGTATATCAAGAGGTTGTAACAATGGAAAATTGTACTGAAATGCAGGAGGATCTGCAAGGAATTGACGCATGGTGCAGGGAATGGCAATTGAATCTCAATGTAGACAAGTATAATGTGCTGCGAATACATAGAAAGAAAGATTCTTTATCATTTAGCTACAAAATAGCAGGTCAGCAACTGGAAGCAGTTAATTCCATAAATTATCTGGGAGTAGGCAATAGGAGTGATTTAAAATGGAATGATCATATAAAGTTGATCGTCGGTCAAGCAGATGCCAGACTGAGATTCATTGGAAGAATCCTAAGGAAATGCAATCCGAAAACAAAGGAAGTTGGTTACAGTACGCTTGTTCGCCCACTGCTTGAATACTGCTCAGCAGTGTGGGATCCGTACCAGATAGGGTTGATAGAAGAGACAGAGAAGATCCAACGGAGAGCAGCGTGCTTCGTTACAGGATCATTTAGTAATCGCGAAAGCGTTACGGAGATGATAGATAAACTCCAGTGGAACACTTTGCTGGAGAGATGCTCAGTAGCTCGGTACGGGCTTTTGTTGAAGTTTCGAGAACATACCTTCATCGAGGAGTCAAGCAGTATATTGCTCCCTCCTACGTATATCTCGCGAAGAGACCATGAGGACAAAATCAGAGAGATTAGAGCCCTCACAGAGGCATACCGACAATCTTTCTTTCCACGAAGAATACGAGACTGGAATGGAAGGGAGAACCGATAGAGGTACTCAAGGTACCCTCCGCCACACACCGTCAGGTGGCTTGCGGAGTATGGATGTAGATGTAGATGTAGAATAACAGCGTAAATCAATGTGGGACGTACGACGAACTTATCAGTTAGGACAGTGCGGTGAAATTTGGCATTAAAGGGCTATGTGAGCAGAGGACCGAACGATTGCCTTTGCTAACAGCACGACATTGTCTGCATCGCCTCTCTGGGGGCTCGTGACCATATCGGTTGGGCCCTAGACGACTCGAAAGTCGTGGCCTGTTCAAATGAGTCCCGATTTCAGTTGGTAAGAGTTAACGATAGGATTCCAGTGTGCAATAGACCCCATGAAGCCATGGACCCAAATTGTCACAAGGCACTGTGCAAGTTGGTGGTGACTCCATGATCGTGTAGGCTGTGTTCACATGGAATGGACTGGGTCCTCTGGTCCAACTGAACCGATCATTGACTGGAAATGGTTATGTTCGGCTACTTGGAGACCATTTGGAGCCATTTTTGGACTTCATACTCCCAAACAAATATGAATAAAAAAAATGGTTCAAATGGCTCTGAACACTATGGGACTTAACATCTGAGGTCATGAGTCCCCTAGAACTTAGAACTACTTAAACCTTACTAACGTAAGGATGTCACACACATCCATGACCGAGGCAGGATTCGAACCTGCGACCGTAGCGGTCACGCGGTTGCAGACTGAAGCGCCTAGAAAGATGAAGATTTTATGCATGACAATGCATCAGTGTTATACTTGACTACCGGAATAAATTAATTACTGGTTCCTTTTACCGATCCCCTCGGATGGTACAGTTGCTGAACATTTCAAAGGAAACTTGAGTTTCATTTCAAATAGGTACCCCACTCATACAGTTATAGTTGGTGGTGACTTCAATCTACCCTCGCTATGTTGGCGAATATACATGTGTAAAGCCAGTGGTGGGCATAAAACGTCGTCCGAAATTGCACTGAATGCATTCTCAGAAAATTATTTTGAACAACTACTTCAGTAGCCTACTGCAAGAGCAACTGGTTGCGAAAATATACACTCCTGGAAATTGAAATAAGAACACCGTGAATTCATTGTCCCAGGAAGGGGAAACTTTACTGACACATTCCTGGGGTCAGATACATCACATGATCACACTGACAGAACCACAGGCACATAGACACAGGCAACAGAGCATGCACAATGTCGGCACTAGTACAGTGTATATCCACCTTTCGCAGCAATGCAGGCTGCTATTCTCCCATGGAGACGATCGTAGAGATGCTGGATGTAGTCCTGTGGAACGGCTTGCCATGCCATTTCCACCTGGCGCCTCAGTTGGACCAGCGTTCGTGCTGGACGTGCAGACCGCGTGAGACGACGCTTCATCCAGTCCCAAACATGCTCAATGGGGGACAGATCCGGAGATCTTGCTGGCCAGGGTAGTTGACTTACACCTTCTAGAGCACGTTGGGTGGCACGGGATACATGCGGATGTGCATTGTCCTGTTGGAACAGCAAGTTCCCTTGCCGGTCTAGGAATGGTAGAACGATGGGTTCGATGACGGTTTGGATGTACCGTGCACTATTCAGTGTCCCCTCGACGATCACCAGTGGTGTACGGCCAGTGTAGGAGATCGCTCCCCACACCATGATGCCGGGTGTTGGCCCTGTGTGCCTCGGTCGTATGCAGTCCTGATTGTGGCGCTCACCTGCACGGCGCCAAACACGCATACGACCATCATTGGCACCAAGGCAGAAGCGACTCTCATCGCTGAAGACGACACGTCTCCATTCGTCCCTCCATTCACGCCTGTCGCGACACCACTGGAGGCGGGCTGCACGATGTTGGGGCGTGAGCGGAAGACGGCCTAACGGTGTGCGGGACCGTAGCCCAGCTTCATGCAGACGGTTGCGAATGGTCCTCGCCGATACCCCAGGAGCAACAGTGTCCCTAATTTGCTGGGAAGTGGCGGTGCGGTCCCCTACGGCACTGCGTAAGATCCTACGGTCTTGGCGTGCATCCGTGCGTCGCTGCGGTCCGGTCCCAGGTCGACGGGCACGTGCACCTTCCGCCGACCACTGGCGACAACATCGATGTACTGTGGAGACCTCACGCCCCACGTGTTGAGCAATTCGGCGGTACGTCCACCCGGCCTCCCGCATGCCCACTATACGCCCTCGCTCAAAGTCCGTCAACTGCACATACGGTACACGTCCACGCTGTCGCGGCATGCTACCAGTGTTAAAGACTGCGATGGAGCTCCGTATGCCACGGCAAACTGGCTGACACTGACGGCGGCGGTGCACAAATGCTGCGCAGCTAGCGCCATTCGACGGCCAACACCGCGGTTCCTGGTGTGTCCGCTGTGCCGTGCGTGTGATCATTGCTTGTACAGCCCTCTCGCAGTGTCCGGAGCAAGTATGGTGGGTCTGACACACCGGTGTCAATGTGTTCTTTTTTTCATTTCCAGGAGTGTACTTGACCTCTTAGCAAAAAATAATATTAACGAAATAAGACGCATCATGATAGATACAGGGATTAGTGACCATGGATATGATATGCGTATTGGGATTACAGTCGCTAAAACAAAGGCGCTTTTCGCTGCGGCAGAAACTTTTCATGAAATAATAATCACCAATTTTCTCCGCAGAGAGTGAAAATACTTTGTTAGTCCCCACCTAGACAGGGAAAAATGATCATCATAATAAAATAAGAGAAATCAGAGCTCGCACGGGAAGATTTAAGTTTTAATTTTTCCAGCCTGCTGATCAAAAGTGGAACTGTAGAGAAGTAGCTTACAGGCGGTTGAATGAAATCTCTGCCAGTCACTTAATTGTGAATTGCAGAGTAATCATGTAGATGTAGATGTCTCGGGCCGCAGTTGTTCGTGTCTGGTTTGAGGCACTTTTTCGACAATACCAGTGAATGTTTGGTCATTTAGATGGTCGACATGAGTCCCATCGAACAACTATGGGACATAATCGAGATGTCAGTTCGTACTCAAAACCCTGCACTAGTAACACTTTCGCAATTATCGAGGACTATAGAGGCATCACGGTTCAATTTTTCTGCAGGAGGCTTCCAACGTCCTGTTGAGCCCATGCCACGTCGGATAGCTGCACTACGTTGGGCAATACGAGGACCGACACGATATTAGGAGGTACCCCTTGACTTTTATCACCTCACTGTATGTCTATACTCTTCTAACTACTATAGAAGGCATAACGGGACGACATTAATTAGAGCTCCGTTTTCTCGTAGATGAAATCGATGCTTGAACGTGGAACAATTTACATACATCAAAAAAACTTTTGCATCACCTCAGTTCCGAGAGTTCCGGAACCCGTAAAAAAAACTGGAATAGAGAACAACATAAACATCATCTTCGCCCTTTTTTTTATTGCTCATGAAAACCACACATTTCATGTTTTATCACCATACAGCCCGCTACGGTCGCAGGTTCGAATCCTGCCTCGAGCATGGATGTGTGTGATGTCCTTAGGTTAGTTAGGTTTAAGTAGTTCTAAGCTCTAGGGGACTGATGACCTCAGAAGTTAAGTCCCATAGTGCTCAGAGCCATTTGAACCATTTTGAACCATACAGCCAGACCTTCAGAGGTGGTGTGCCAGACTGCTGTACACACCGGTACCTCTGATACCCAGTAGCATGCCCTGTTGCACTGATGCATGCCTGTATTCGTAGTTGCATGCTATCCACAAGTTCATCAAGGCACTGTTCGTCCGGATCGTCCCAATCCTCAACGGCGATTCGGCGTAGCACCCTCAGAGTGGTTGGTGGGTCACATCGTCCATAAACAGCCCTTTTTTATCCATCCCAGGCATGTTCGATGCGGTTCATGCCTGGAGAACATGCTGGCCACTCTGCCCGAGTGATTTCGTTACCCTGAAGGAAGTCATTCACAAGATACGCACGATGGGGGCGCCAATAGCCGCCCATGAAGACAAATGCCTCGCCAGTATGCTGCCGATATGGTTGCACTGTCGGTCGGAGGGTGGCATTCACGTATCGTACAGCCGTTACGGCGCCTTCCGTGACCACTAGCGGTGTATCTCGGCCCCATAAAGCAGCAGGGAACGTCCACCTTGCTGCACTCGCTGGACAGTGTGTCTAAGGCGTTCAGCCTGGCCGGGTTGTTTCCAAACGTGTCTCCGACGATTGTCTAGTTGAAGGCATATGAGACCCTCATTGGTGAAGAGAACGTGATGCCAATCCTGAACGGTCCATTCCGCATGTTGTTGGGTCCATCTTTACCGCGCTGCATGCCGTCGTGGTTGTAAAGATGGACCTCGCCATGGATGTCGAGAGCGAAGTCGCGCATCATGCAGCCTATTGCGCACAGTTTGAGTCGTAAGAGGACGTCCTGTGGCTGCACGAAAAGCATTGTTCAACATGGTGGCGTTGCTGTCAGGGCTCCTCTGGGCCATAATCCGTAGGTAGCGGTCATCCACTCCAGTAGTAGCCCTTCGGCGGCCTGAGCGAGACATGTCATCGACAGGTCCTGTCTCTCTGTATCTCCTCCATGTCCGAACAACATCGCTTTGGTTCACTCCGAGACGCCTGGACACTTCTCTTCTTGTTGAGAGTCCTTCCTGGCACAGAGTAACAATGCGGACGCGATCGAACCGCGGTACTGACCGTCTAGGCATGGTTGAACTACATATAACACGAGCCGTTTACCTCGTTCCTGGTGGAATGACTGGAACTGATCGGCTGTCGGATCCCCTCCGTCTAATAGGTGCTGCTCATGCAAGGTTGTTAACATCTTTGGGCGGGTTTAGTGACATCTGAGAACAGTCAAAGGGACTGTATCTGTGCTACAATATCCACAGTCAACGTCTATCTTTAGGAGTTGTGGGAACCGGGGTGATGCAAAACTTTTTTTGATGTGTGTGTAAAACACGCAAGTTTTCGGTGTTTGTCATGCTGTTGTTTTTGTTGTCTTCAGTCTGAAGACTGATCTGATAGCTGTCTTCATTCTACTATATCTAATGGAACCATCTTCACGTTTGAATAACTACTGCAACTTACATCCATTTGAACCTGCTCACTGTTGTGAGTCTGTGGCCTTCATCTGCAATTTTTAACCCCACCTCGGCTCCTCCCTCTCCCACACACTTCCGCCCATTAACAAATTGACGATTCACTGACGCCTCAGGACTAGTTTTGTCAACTGATCCTCTGTTTCAGTGAAATTGGGCCACCAATTTCTCTATATCCCAATTCGATTCAGTACATCCTCATTAGTTATTCGTTCTACGGACTCTCCCCGACGGACTGGTGCGTCTAATACACTCATACCTCACAGACAGGAGTTTCAACACTGACGTGCAGGGAAAACAATCAACACGACACGGTATACACGCGGGAGTACCCCAGGGAAGCATCCTAGGGCCCCTACTGTTTAACCTCTACATAAACGATCTCCCAACCACACACAACACAACGATGGCAATCTACGCGGATGACACAGCCATCCTCGCGCAAGATTGGAAACCATCAAACATTACGTCACGCCTACAGACTGCACTCAGAGTGTCTGAGCCTTGGTTGGAGAAATGGCGTGTTAGAGTAAACGTCGACAAGTGCGAAGCCGTTCTGTTCACTAGAAGACCGAGGCAACTGCGCAAACACCGTTGCTGCAGACCAATAACTCTACGTGCACGCCCAATACGTTCCGTGAGAAAGTCAAATACCTCGGTGTCTGGTTGGACCGGAAATTACTCTGGGGGGACCACATACAACACATGACCAACCGAGCTAGCGCGAGGCTCAAACAGCTCTACCCTATGCTCAACAGGCGTAGCACACTGAACAGAAGGGTGTCGAGGTCCATGTACATGACACTTATCCGACCCCTGATGTACGCAGCTCCTGCCTGGGGATACGCTGCGCCTACACGCCTGCGCCGTCTGCAGCTCATACAAAACAAAGTACTCAAAATCATAAGCAATGCTCCACGATGCACACGCATCGCGGACCTTCACTGGGAATACCGACTTGAGACTCTCACGGAGGTAATCCACAAACTCACCACAAGACTATACAGAAACTCCAGACATTCGCAGAACCCGTTTATTCTGAATCTGGGGAATTACGACCACAACCATAGATGGAAACATAAAAGAGCTAAAGACATACTTGTAAGGACCTAACATATATGGCAAAGCACACGCAAACACATCGGTACAGGCTAGCCCCTGTTAATCAGACGCCATTACTGGATATCCAGCTGAAATACACTGCCGAATAACTGGTCCCACGCAGGGAAGCCGTACCGTACACTGCATGCAGACAAGCTCCACACATCCCCCACACATTGAGATGATCTATGGCCGATCTCCCACTACTGTATAACGATCTTGATTGTTACAGGAATGTAGCGGCTGCAGCAAATGGGATACATCTCCATCTCTTGCCACGGTAATGATGCATGATACCCATACTAACAAATCCAACCCTGCATGGACTATCGCAGCTAGTAAGCCACTACTGCTCTTACTACCCCTCCAACTATCGCAGAGGTTTTTTTCCACGGAACGAGCCTTGGCACTTTTTTCCCTCTGCTCTTCAAATCGCTACCTTCACTCGCGTTTCGTCCACTATCTATCACCTGATGGACCGTGTTAATGCGTAGTCTTACCCAGACGCACGGATAACATCACAGTCCAGCATCCTGTGATCCACTTACTAGATAACTAACATGTTGACAGAGGTGACAGTAGAACTTTTGGTTTGGTCACCACGCTGGTGCGGGCGTGGAGCGGCCCCATCTCTTTTTTTTTCAGAAAAAAAACAAAACTAATCATCGGCTTTCTTCTACAGCATCACATTTCAAAAGCTTCTCTTGTCGCCTTGTATACGCTGTTTATCGTTTATGTTTCACAACTGTAGAAGACTACAACCCAGACAAGTCCGTACTTTCGTAAAGTACCTCTGAATATTTAAATTTATGTTATCTGTTAGGAAATATCTAGTTTTGAAGCGCTTTTTTGCTGCTAGTAGTCTAAACAGTGTATCTTCTGTTCTTCATCCGCCGTTAACTATTTTGCTCCCGAAAGAGCTAAACTCGTCGATTACTTCTAGTGTCTTATTTCGTAATCTAATTTCCTCAGCATCACCTGAAATAATTCAACTACACGCCGTTACACTCGGTTAACGTTTCTGTATATTCATGTTAGAACCTCTATTCAAGACATTATCCATCCTGTTCAACTGCTCTTACAAGAATGTTGCTGTCTCTGACAGAAGCACAGTGTCATCGGCAGACGCCAAATATTTCATTCCTTCTCCCTGAATTTTAATTTGCTTCCCAAAATTTTCCTTGCTTTCCATTTATGATTGCTGAATGTACAGATTACATCTACATCTACGTGATTACTCTGCTATTCACAACAAAGTGCCTGGCAGAGGGTTCAGTGACACACCTTCAAGCTGTCTCTCTACCGTTAAACTCACTAACGGAGCGCGGGAAAAATGAGCATTTAAATTTTTCTGTGCGAGCCCTGTTACCTCTTATTTTCTCGTGATGATCATTTCTCCCTACGTAGGTAGGTGTCAACAGATGTTTTCGCAATCGGAGGACAAAACTGATGATAGAATTTCATGAGAATATCCCGTTGCAACGAAAAACGCCTATGTTTTAATGATTTCCACTCCAATTCATATATCATGTATGTGGCACTGTCTCCCCTGTTTCGCGATAATACAAAACGAGCTGCCCTTCTTTGTACTTGTACGTCAGTCCCACCTGATGCGGATCCCACACCGCACAACAATGCTCCAGAATAGCGCGGACAAGCCTGGTGTAAGCAGTCTCTTTGGTAGACCTGTTGCACGTTGTACGTGTTCTGCCAGTGAATCGTAGTCTTTGGTTTGCCCTATCCACAACATTATCTATGTGATCGTTCCAATTTAGGGTATTTGTAATTCCTAACTATTTAGTTGAATTTAAAGCCTTCAGATTTGTGTGACTTACCGTGTAATCTAAATATAGTGGATTTCTTTTCGTACTCATGTGAATAACTTCAGACTTTTCTTCATTCAGGATCAATTGCCGCTTTTCGCACCCTACAGATATCTTATCTAAATCATTTTGTAATTCGTTTTGGTCATCTGATGACTTTACAAGACGGTAATTGACAGCATCATCTGCAAACAATCTAACAGGGCTACTCAGATGGTCTCCTATGTCGTAAATATAGATCAGGAACAACAGAGGGCCTATAACACTTCCTTGGAGAACGCCGGATATTATTCTGTTTTACTCAATGACTTTAAGGCTATAACACTAGCTGCTCGTTTGCTATAACACAAAATAGTGTAACCCTATGGGAGGATTTTCAGTTTTGACCGTGTGTTTGTCTAATGGATAAAAAGGTATAAGACAGTGATTTTGAATATATTGTAATTAATAGCAAAATAAACAGGCTTTATTTTGGGGATAATGAAAGTAGAAAAGTTAGTACGAATGAAACAATAAACGGTCGGCAGCCTAATTAGGCATATGAAATTGAAACATTAAGTTTAAGGAAATTGAATATTAGTTTTCGTAGTGACTTTCACTAAGATTCCCTTTGAATAGCATACTGGATACACACGAATACAGGACGATCTAAGTTGTGTGTTGCAGTAGCTTCCATTAATGCACAAACCAGTAATCATAGAAAGCAAGATTGTACCCCACTAATAATAATGACACTTACAAATACTATCATCACTTGATTCAGTACTGAGGTGTTACTCCAGGAAACACTGTACTAAAGTTGGGCAAAAAGATTTCTGACTTATTTGACATGCAAATACCGCAAAAAAATTAAATAATACTACAATTACATTGGTTATATTCTCATTTCTGGAAATACACCAGATTTTTTAGTAGCGACAACATTCTATTTATCTTTCTAATAAGAGAAGAACATAGTGGGGACCCATAAACTGATATTGTTTCAATAGGCAATTCTGTGATTATTTCATAAGCATAATTCAATTCAACCAAAATTAATGTTTGACCCACTTGGAATAATTTATGTTTTCATCCTTTAAAGCCAATTACTCAACACGGAGCTAGATTAACCTCAAAAAAATTCATTCACGATAGCAATCAAGGCTACATTACGTTTCATATAAGTTTAATTTATATGCCTTTTTCATCACCTGTGAAGCAGGTATTTTAGACAGTAACATTTACACTCTCTGGCATTGAATTTTTGCACATTTAATACACAGAAACAAATCACTAGTTAGTTAGAAACAGGATACTCGGTGTTCTGCGAACTTAGGAGGGGATCCTGCTTCGGTTCATGATTAGGATAAAGTTAGGGTTCAAAACACGGGTTTATGGCACTTGGATTATTATTGAAAACACTCGCACAAATTTTCTGGTCCAGTCTATAATACATATGTGTGTGCCTGAAGTTGGTAGAGCATTGGCGAAGTAGTGGTGGCAAGCGTCGTGGGGGGTAATTGTACTCACGGTTCTTAATGTTTAATGCTCTTTACAATTTCTTCTGGCGACGGATTTTTATCGTGTTAGAGCCACTCCGTATTGCCGAGAGTACTATGGAACAGCCAGATCCACATCCGAGGCTATTTTCAATGCAAAACGGCTTCCAAATGCCACCCTTGGCACCCTCGATGTTTACTGTGCAATGGCTAGCCGTTGACTGCGTACCGTTAGCACCAAGGAACCGCCCAGTTCGACCGGCAAAACCACCTTTTACCTCACGCCAAGCCACTTCTGTTGCGGACGTACATCCCTACAGCTTTTATATTTCACAATACAAGTTCCCTAAACATGAACCAGCTTGCAATATGCAAATTTTTCTTTATGAACATACACATATTATAAAATTTCATTATTTTTAAATATCATTTAGCTTTTACAATATATATATTACAAACTTTAACTTTTCTATCACAAATGAATGACCATAACTAACAAAGAACAAACACTTCATAATCACAGACACATAGTTGCATAGAATAAATCTATGTCTAATCGATATTGTTGTTACACGTCTATTACTACGAACAGTGACCTTTTTGACGGGAAATCACGAATCCAGTCGCAAAACAGGCGATATTCCATAGGCACTCAGTTTGGTTAGAAGACGCTTGTGAGGAACGGTGTCGAAAGCCTTCTGGAAATCTAAAAAAATGTAATCAATTTGACATCCCCTGTCGATAGCTCTCATTATTTCAGGAGTATAAAGAGCTAGTTGTGTTTAGCAAGAACGATATTTTTTGAATCCGTGCTGACTATGTGCCAATAACTCGTTTTCTTCGAGGTACTTCATAATGTTCGAATACAGTATATGTTCCAAATTCCTACTGCAAATCGACGTTAGTGATATGGAACTGCAATTCAACGGATTACTGCTACTTCCCTTTTTGGGTATTGGTGTGACCTGATCAATTTTCCAGTCTTTAGGTACGGATCTTTATGTGAGCGAGCGGTGGTATATAATTGCTAAATATGGAGCTATTGTATCAGCATACTCTGAGAGGAACCTGACTGGTGTACAGACTTGACGGGAACCCCTGGCTTTATTCAGTGATTTAAGCTGCTCTGTTACACCAAGGATCTTTGCTTACATGTTTCTCATCATTGCCGTTGTTCTTGATTGGAATTCAGAATGCTTCTTGCCACTAGTGTGCTTTATGTATGACCAGAATCTCTCAGGATTTTCTTCCAGATTTTGAGGCAGAATTTCGTTGTGCAAATTGTCGAAAGCATCTCGCACTGAGGTACGCGCCGTATTTCGAACATCTGTAAAACTTTGCCAGTCTTGGGATTTTGCGTTCTTTTAAATCTCGCATGCTTTTTTCGCTGCTTCTGCAACAGCGATCGGACCAGTTTTGTGTACCCTGGGGGATCAGTACCATCACTTATTAATTTATGTGGTATACATCTCTCAATTACCCCCCCCCCCCCCCCTGCGGGTCCGGGGTCAGAATAGGCCCGTGGTATTCCTGCCTGTCGTAAGAGGCGACTAAAAGGCGTTTCAACCGTTTCGGCCTTCCATGTGATGGTCCCCCTTGGGGTTTGACCTCCTTTTTTCAAAATTCTACAGAAGTACGAGCCTTTTGGGTAAGGACGCCTTACGTGGTGTATCACTGGTCCTCAGTGCACTAAGACCTTGGCACTCAGCATTGTAACGGCGTTGTAACCACACCTACTATTCCTCAAATTCGGCCTAAACGCCTGATGGGTTGCACAAGTTACGCCCATAGTGCGTCCCCATCTGCACCTACGATCATGATGGACTTTCCATGGCACCCAAAATCCAGCACGGTAGCCAGCCCGTTGTGGTGGGATCGTCATGTACCCTCTAGGTTGTAGCCCCCTGACAACACAGGGATCGTACTGCCGATACCTGAGCTGCACCCTCCCCAAGTCGCCCAAGGAGTAGATGCCCGTCTCCTTGGGGCATCGGGACTCCCGGCAACGGTCATCCTGCCAGGTGGCCCTTGCTGAGGCTGGGTGGCGCCTGTGGGGAGAGCCCCTGGTCAGAGTGGGTGGTATTGGGGCGGACGTTTCGCACATGAAACGTCAACATGTATCAGGTCGCACTGCAGCCGAGTCTTTTAAAAAGAAAGGTACTGTCTCTGGTTCTGGTTCTCCTGCCCTTTCCCCCTTGGCCACTCCCTGGGAGGAAGGACAGGTCCGCCGGCTTGGGGCGAAGTACTTCCCCCGCTATTTAGTCTGTTCTCGGACTGATGGGGGGACGTTCGCCATCTCCAAGCCCATGTTCTTTGTCCAGCACATCTAGGACATCTTCGGGGAAATCGAGGCTCTCAGTAAAATGCGTTCGGGCTCCGTTCTTATAAAGACCACCTCTGCCACACAGTCGGCGGCGCTCCAGGTGTGCGACCAACTAGGGGACATCCCAGTGTCTATTGTGCCGCATCTGGCTCTGAATAGGACGCAGGGGGTTATTTTTCATCGGGACCTCCTGCTGCAATCTGATCTTTAGACTGCCCTGTGTATCAGAAGGAGAAGATGATACAAGAATTAAAAACTTTGGATCATCTCTCTTATTCTGAGGCCACTAGTGACATTGACAACTTCGTTTGCCTCAGTCGTGTCCACTCCTTCCACAGTATCCTCACCCCTATCCTGTCCCCCCTCCACCTCCTCACCCCATCCGGGGTCTACGCCTCCGCCTCCCAAATCCCTCCCTTCCAAATCCTCCTACCTCACGGCCCCTACCCCCTCTGCCCCGGGGGCCACCCTTCCTCCTCCTCCTCCCCCTCCGCCGCCTGAGAAGCGATCCTCTTCTCAGGCGTCCATTGGGGAAACGTTCCGGACCCCGGCTTCCGAGGTCCGGCGTTCCAAAACGAACCCCGCGCGTGAGGACCTTCTTCGGGTCCAGCCCACCATCCCCGTGCCTCATCGGCCTTCCAAGAAGGCCTCCAAGAAGAAATCTTTATCCCCCTCTCCACCCCGGCGCGTTTCGTCTGACACTCCATCCGTGAGTCGCTGCTCCCAGCCATCGTCAGTTTCGCCGGGACACTCTGCTGCCAGGCGCTCAGCTGGCCTCTCGTCGGCGAATGATGGTGCCCCTCCTACACAACCCGGGAAAGCGGCCGCCGCTGGCGACGACTCGATGGAACAGGATCCGCCTCCCGCCGGTTGTAGCGTTGTTCCCTCGACACCTGGCCCTCCGCGGCCGTCGAGATAACCAGCTCTTCACCCGTTTCGTTCCCCCTCTTTTCTGACTAGCGATGGATTTGTTACATTGGAACATAAGAGGTATTCGATCTAATCGGGAGGAATTAAAACTGCTCCTCCGCCTGCACTGTCCGCTCGTCCTTGGTCTCCAGGAAACCAAGTTGCGCCCAACTGACCGTATTGCTTTTACCCACTATACCTTGGAGCGGTCTGACCTCCTCCCTGTGGACGGTATTCCAGCTCATGGTGGGGTCATGTTGCTCGTTCGGGACGATGTGTATTACCATCCCCTCCCATTGACCACGCCACTCCAAGCAATAGCTGTCCGTATTACTCTTTCTGCTTTTACTTTTTCTACACTCCATCGTCATCCGCAGTTAGTCGGGCTGACATGATGCACCTGATTGTTCAGCTTCCTCCGCCGTTTTTATTGTTTGGCGACTTCAATGCCCATCATCCCCTTTGGGGCTCTCCTGCATCCTGTCAGAGAGGCTCCCTCTTGGCGGATGTCTTCAACCATCTCAATCTTGTCTGCCTCAATACTGGCGCCCTGACTTTCCTCTCGGACTCTACTCATACCTACTCCCACTTGGACCTCTCGATATGTTCTACCACTCTTGCCCGTCGGTTCGAGTGGCATGTCCTTTCTGACACCTATTCGAGCGACCACTTCCCCTGTGTCGTTCGTCTCCTGCACCACACCCCATCCCCACGTCCTTCGAGCTGGAACATACTGAAAGCTGACTGGGGACTTTTCTCCTCCCTGGCGACCTTTCCGGATCACGATTTTCTCAGTTGTGACAGTCAGGTCGAATACCTCACGGCTGTTATCATCAATGCTGCCGAACGTTCCATTCCTCGTACTGCCTCTTCTTCACGTCGTGTTTCCGTCCCCTGGTGGAATGAGGCTTGTCGAGACGCTATCCGTGCTCGACGACGTGCTTTACGCACCTTTCGCCGCCATCCTACGTTGGCGAATTGTATTAGATACAAACGACTCCGAGCGCAATGCCGTAGAGTCATCAAAGACAGCAAAAAAGCTTGTTGGGCCTCTTTCACCAGCTCCTTTAACAGTTTTACTCCCTCTTCTGTCGTCTGGGGTGGCCTGCACCGGCTGTCGGGCATTAAGGCCCACTCCTCGGTACCTGGCCTGACTTCAGGTGATGAGGTCCTTGTTGATCCTGTGGATATCTCCAACGCCTTCGGCCGCTTTTTCGCGGAGGTTTCAAGCTCCGCCCATTACCACCCTGCCTTCCTTTCCAGGAAAGAGGCAGAAGAGGCTCGGCGACCTTCCTTCCACTCGCTGAATCTGGAAAATTATAATGCCCCCTTTCCTATGTGGGAACTCGAACGTGCACTTGCACTGTCCCGGTCCTCTGCTCTGGGGCCAGATGCTATTCACGTTCAGATGCTGGTACACCTTTCTCCGGCAGGCAAAAGCTTCCTTCTTTGTACCTACAATCGCGTCTGGACCGAAGGTCAAGTCCCCATGCGTTGGCGTGACGCCGTAGTTGTTCCTATACCCAAACCCGGGAAGGATAGACACCTTCCTTCTAGTTACCGCCCCATTTCTCTTACAAGCTGTGTCTGTAAGGTGATGGAGCGCATGGTTAATGCTCGGTTAGTTTGGATTCTTGAATCTCGACGGCTACTTACCAATGTTCAATGCGGCTTTCGTCGCCGCCGCTCCGCTGTTGACCACCTTGTGACCTTGTCGACATTCATCATGAACAACTTTTTGCGAAAGCGCCAAACGGTCGCCGTGTTCTTCGATTTGGAGAAGGCTTATGATAGCTGTTGGAGAGGAGGTATCCTCCGCACTATGCACAGGTGGGGTCTACGCGGTCGCCTGCCCCTTTTTATTGATTCCTTTTTAACAGATCGAAAGTTTAGGGTACGTGTGGGTTCCATATTGTCCGACGTCTTCCTCCAGGAGAACGGAGTGCCTCAGGGCTCCGTCTTGAGCGTAGCCCTTTTTGCCATAGCGATCAATCCAATTATGGATTCCATTCCACCTAATGTCTCAGGCTCTCTTTTTGTCGATGACTTCGCGATCTACTGCAGTGCCCAGCGAACATGCCTCCTGGAGCGCTGCCTTCAGCGTTGTCTAGACAGCCTATACTCATGGAGTGTGGCAAATGGCTTCCGGTTCTCTGAAGAGAAGACGGTTTGCATCAACTTTGGCGATATAAAGCGTTCCTTCCGCCATCCTTACATCTCGGTCCCGTTGTTCTCCCATTCGTGGAAACAACTAAGTTTCTAGGGGTCACAATGGACAGGAAACTTTGTTGGTCTCTGCACGTCTCTTATTTGGCTGCTCGTTGTACACGTTCCCTTAATGTCCTCAGAGTTCTTAGTGGTTCATCTTGGGGAGTGGATCGCACTGTCCTGCTTCGCTTGTATCGGTCCATAGTCCGATCAAAGCTGGATTATGGGAGCCTCGTCTACTCGTCTACTCGGCCATCCCTCTTACGCCGTCTCAACTCCATCCACCATAGGGGGTTACGTCTTGCGACCGAAGCTTTCTACACTAGTCCCGTCGAGAGTCTTTATGCTGAAGCTGCCGAATTACCATTGACCTACCGGCGCGACGTACTGCTTTGTCGGTATGCCTGCTGGCTGTTGTCAATGCCCGACCACCCCTCTTATCAGTCCTTCTTCGCCGATTCTCTCGATCGTCAGTATGGGTTGTATGTGTCTGCCCTGCTGCCCCCTGGAGTCCGCTTTCGTCGCCTGCTTCGACAATTGGACTTTGCCCTCCCTACCACCTTCTGAGAGGGTGAGAGCCCGACACCACCTTGGCTCCAGGCTCCGGTTCATGTTTATCTCGACCTCAGCTCGCTCCCGAAGGAGGGTACTCCGGCCGCAGTGTATTGCTCACGGTTTGTCGAAATTCGTGCGCGACTTGCCAGTCACACCTTTATTTACACTGATGGCTCCAAAACTGACGATGGTGTCGGCTGTGCCTTTGTCGTCGGGGCCGTCATCTTTAAATACCGGCTCCACGACCAATGATCCAGCTTTACGGCCGAGCTTTTTGCTCTCCATCAGGCTGTTTAGTATGCCCGCCGCCACCGCCATTCATCGTATGTACTCTGGTCTGATTCACTCAGTGCTCTTCAAGGCCTTGGAGCTCCATACCCGGTCCATCCCTTGGTGCAATGGATCCAGCAGTACCTCCATTCTTTCGCTGAGGGTGGCTCTCCTGTCAGCTTTCTGTGGGTTCCCGGCCATGTAGGAGTGCCTGGGAATGAGGCTGCTGATGCTGCAGCCAAGGCTGCAGTCCTCCTGCCTCGGCCAGCCTCCCATTGTGTCCCGTCATCTGACGTTAGTGGGGTTGTTTGTAAGAGTCTTGTGTCCTTGTGGTGGGATACTTGGTCCTCACTTCATGGAAACAAGCTCTGGGCAGTCAAACCGTTCCCAACTGCTTGGACAACCTCCTCCCGACCACCTCGGCGAGAAGAGGTCCTTCTGACCAGGTTGCGGATTGGGCATTGCCGGTTTAGCCACCGCTACCTGCTCTCCGGTGACGCAGCCCCGCAGTGCCCTTGTGGTCATGCGTTAACAGTGCGCCATGTTTTATTGTCGTGTCCCCGTTTTAGTCAATCTCGTGTTGTCCTGTCTCTGCCATCTACTTTACAGGATATTTTAACGGATGACGCTCGAGCAGCTGCTCGTGTTCTTCGTTTCATTACTTTGACTGGATTGTCCAAAGACATCTAACTCTTTCACTTATTTTCTATGTGCTCTAACAATTGTGACTGGGCGCTAATGACCTCAGTAGTTGAGCGCCCTTAAACCCCCCCCCCCCCCCAAAAAAAAATCTCTCTCAATTACCGTCGATACTATCTCTTTGAAATCATTCCACATCTTTTCTAAGCTTCCATGATCAGATTGGAAGGAGTGAAGGCTGTCTCTTAAAAGGCGTTAAGATCATTTTAATCACCTTTTTTTAAATGGATATAGTTTGCGTTTCTTTTTGGTGGTTGTAGGAGTTACAGTATTCAGCCTGACAGCTACTGCCTTGTGGTCGCAAATACCTGTATTCGTCACAATACCCACTATTTGTCCAGGATTATTTGCTGCTAAGAGGTCAAGTATGATTTCGCAAACATTTACGCTTCGAGTGGGCTCATGAACTAATTGTTCAAAATAATTTTCTGTGAAAGCATTCAGTACAATTTCGGATTACGTTTCATGCTTACCGCCGGCTTTAAAAGTATAATTTTTCTAGCATATCGAGGACTGATTGAAGTCGCCACCAACTATAATTGTATGAGTGGGGTACCTATTTGAAATGAGACTCAAGTTTTCTTTGAACTGTTCAGCAACTATATCTTCTGAGTCGGGGGGTCGGTAAAACGATCCAATTAATAGTTTAGTCCGATTGTCAGGTATAACCTCTACCCATACTATTTCGCAGGAACTATCTACTTAAATTTCACTATAAGGCAAACTACCTCTGACAGCAATAAATACTCCACCACCAACTGTATTTAATCTATCCTTTCTGTACAATTTTAGATCGTTTGAAAAAATTTCGGATGAAGTTACACTACTGGCCATTAAAACTGCTACACCACGAAGATGACGTGCTACAGACGCGAAATTTAACCGAAAGGAAGAAGATGATGTGATATGCAAATGATTAGCGTTTCAGAGCATTCCCACAAGGTTGGCGCCGGTGGCGACATCTACAACGTACTGACATGAGGAAAGTTTCCAACCGATTTCTCATACACAAACAGCAGTTGACCGGCGTTGCCTGGTGAAACGTTGTTGTGATGCCTCATGCAAGGAGGAGAAATGCGTACCATCACGTTTCCGACTTTGATAAAGGTCGGATTGAAGCCTATCGCGATTGCGGTTTTCGTATCGCGACATTGCTGCTCGCGTTGGTCGAGATCCAATGACTGTAAGAAGAATATGGAATGGGTGGGTTCAGGAAAGTTATACGGAACGCCGTGCTGGTTTCCAACGGCCTCGTATCACTAGCAATCGAGATGACAGGCATCTCATCCGCATGGATGTAACGGATCGTGCAGCCACGTCTCGATCCCTGAGTCAACGTTTGAAAGACAACAACCATCTGCACGAACAGTTGGACGTCGTTTGCAGCAGCATGGGCTATCAGCTCGGAGACCATGGCTGCGGTTACCCTTGACGCTGCATCACAGACAGGAGCACCTGCGATGGTGTACTCAACGACGAACCTGGGTGCACAAATGGCAAAACGTCATTTTTTTCGGATGAATCCAGGTTCCGTTTACAGCATTATGGTGGTCGCATTCGTGTTTGACGACATCGCGGTGAACGCACATTGGAAGCGTGTATTCGTCATCGTCATACTGACGTATCACCCGGCATGATGGTATGGGTTGCCATTGGTTACACGTTTCGGCCACCTCTTGTTCGCATTGACGGCACATTGAACCGTGGACGTTACATTTCAGATGTATTACGACTCGTGGCTCTACCCTTCATTCGATCCCTGCGAAACCTTACTTTTCAGCAGGTTAATGACCGACCGTATGTTGCAGGTCCTGTACGCGCCTTTCTGGATACAGAAAATGTTCGACTGGTACCCTGGCCAGCACATTCTCCAGATTTCTCACCAATTGAAAACGTCTGGCCAATGGTGGCGGAGCAACTGGCTCGTCACAATACGCCAGTTACTACTCTTGATGAACTGTGGTATCGTGTTGAAGCTGCATGGGCAGCTGTACCTGCACACGCCATCCAAGCTCTGTTCGACTCAATGCTCAGGGGTATCAAGGCCGATATTACGGCCAGAGATGGTTGTTCTGGGTACTGATTTCTCATGATCTATGCACAAAATTGCGTGAAAATGTAATCACATGTCAGTTCTAGTATAATCTACCTGTCCAATGAATACCCGTTTATCATCTGCATTTCTTCTTGGTGTAGCAATTTTAATGGCCAGTAGTGTAATTACTAAACTACTAATTATTGCAAGATTTCCGATATATAGTTGACGGCATAATTTTTCTTGTCTTGGCGTGAGAAATTGGCTGCTAAATTTTACAGACGTATTACCTGTACACTACTGTTAGCTAAACATTCAGAAGGAGTGACCTGGATCAGTCCGAAGTCGGATCGTGTGTAGATCTTTGGAACTGTAATAAGTGATGTAACACTGAAGAGATATGGTGTGGATGTGGGCCCAGCAGCGATCTCATTTGTGTGACCATGGCGATCGCAGCTGCCCAAGTTCGGTGGGTTATTAGCTATAACGTGTGATGTCGTCTCCTATACAGAGACGTCGAGAAAAATGTAGACACTCTTTGATAGTTAATATCTTTGGAAAAGAGACATATCGTTACAATTTTGCGCTGAAGCGTAGTCCATTGTTCTCTCAATAGAGCTTGCCGTGCGTTTTCCTGCAGGTGAGAGTGCAGCAATGAATAAAGTAAGATTGTCGTTTGAGCAACGCAATACCGTGTTGAAGTACTACTGGAAATACAAAAACATGATACATGTACAACTACAAAGGCGTAATGTGCATGGAACTTAGCCACCGACACGTACAAAAATTTATCGAATTCTGGATAGCTTAGAAGCTGACGGTACTGTTAAAGAGGTTCATAAGGAAAGATCTGGACGAATAAAAACATTAAGTGCAACTTCCAGCGCTTCTGTGTTGCAACATTTTACTAGTCACCTAAAAAATCTGTAAGCAGGGTGCACTTGAAAGAGGGGTAAGCTGATCAACCGTACGACGAATTCAGAAGGCTACACAGTGGAAAGTCCAAGACTGCTGCACTCTATGAACGAGAATGACCTGGATCGAAGGATGGAGCACTGGTAGTGGTTTGAAGGCACGCTTCGCGAGGATGAACGGCTTGAAGGGATGGTTGTCTGGTTTGACGAGGTGCAATTCAAACTGAACGGTACTGTAAACCGCCACGCTACTGGGCTCCTGACAATCCTCACGTTCACGCGGACAATCATGTTAATTTACCGAGTGTTAATGTGTGGTGTGGTCGGTCATCGCGATCTTTGATTGCCCCATCCGTCTTTGGAGGTACCGTTGCTGGGGATATGTATCTTCATATGCTGCAAACAGTGATTGTACCTGCCATCCGAGAGATGTTTGGAGTTGAAAGATTGTACCTACAATAAGATGGCGCTCCTCTTTACTACCACAGAGATGTCTCAGCCTACATGGATGAAAATCTATCTGGACGATGGATAGGTCGAAGAGGAACTGTTGAGTACCCAACAGCGTCTCCAGACCTTACACTTCTTGCCTTCCCTTCCCTTCTGTGGGGGACCTTGAGAAATGAGGTTTATCAACAGAAGTCAGCTACGCTGAACGAGCTACCAGAAACCATCGGTGCGTCCTCTGTGGCGATCGCACCGGCAACACTGACGGTCGTAGTTTGGTCAACAGTTCAGCGGCATTGACGATGTTTGGTTGCTAATGGGGGTCGTGTTGAACACACAAAATAACCTTCGCCCCCTCCCCCCGGTGCAAGAATTGTAATAGTATGCCATTTTGTTCGATTAATATTGACTATCGGTCAACGGCCTTGCCGCAGTGGTAACATCGGTTCCCGTCAGATCACCGACGTTAAGCGCTGTAGGTCTGGATGGGTGACCATCTGGTCTGCCGAGCGCTATTGGCCAACGGGGTGCAGTCAGCTCTTGTGAGGCAAACTGAGGGGTTACTTAATTGAGAAGTAGCGGCTCCGGTCTCGGAAACTGATATACAGCCGGGAGAGCGGTGTGCTGGCCACATGCATATCCGCATCTGGTGACGCCTGTGGGATGAGGATGGTACTGTTGGGTCTGCCAGGGCCTGTGGACGGAGTTTACGTTTTACAATGTGGACTCTCTGAGTGTGTCAACATTTTTCTGGGCCCATAGTATACTGAGTGCAATCTGAATAGCGAGCGCTACATCAGAGAAGTTTTAGAACCCTAAGCACTGCCGCTCCTGCATGTACATCCAAATGCCATATTTCACGAGGACAATGTCCGACCACTTCTGGCAAGTAATGTGCAAGCCTTCTTCGGAACAAGACGGACACCACTGATTGTCTGGCCTGCACAGTCGCCTAATAAGTTTCCTAGCGTACATGTGTGGATGTGGTCGATCAGCCACTTGTTCGTTTTGGTCCTCCTGCAACTGCTTTGTGACGCATTTACAAACAGCGTCGCAATGTGTTCCCCAGCAGCATATCTCATACGTAACTGCGTGCTACGACGATGGAGTCGTGATTGTAGTAAATTGCCGTTTCACATATTACTGCATTATCACAGTCAGAGTGCATGTACGATTCTACAGTTCTTATAGTTTGTGTATTGTCATATCCCAACTCTGTGGTATAAATGTCATTGTTGTCACGTGTCTCGTCCTTGGCGTTGCAACTATCACAAACGGTAATATACTTCCTGATTTTGTGTTGCCATTGTCCGCAGTGGCTTTACAATTACTGTAGGTATTTAAAATATGTCTTTGCTACTATTAAAAATTTACAAAATTCCTCTCGTTGATTTATAACATTCGTCAGTGACAGAATTTTTGTCTTATATTCAATTACAGCAGTAAGTTCTGTCTGTTTGCCCGTTTAGCCTGGAGAAAGTAAACAAACACTACTGGTGCCCTACTTCGTCGTATTTCACGCCAGTATATGTGCTGTGTTGCTGTGCAACCTGGAATGCTAACAAAAGCATCACTTGATGAACCTATATGATACAGCAAAAAGGAATCAGCAACTTATTTTCTTTTATTAAAACTACTTTATTTGTGAAGCCATCGAAGATGAAATTGGAAATATCTTCTACAACATATTTCAACGCGGCAAGAACAGTGACACAGCTCAAAAATACAGTACTTGAGGAAACTACTCTTAAAGAATTAATTCTATAAAACTTACATCGATATGGTATAAGCTTCACACGTGTTTTTTTCAATCTCACAAATTAAAGATGCCGTTTTTAGACTTTTCCTGCCGAGCTGCGATGATGAGTACTTCTTGTCAACACAATGAGGACAACAGTGGCAAGAAACATTGTTCATATTTCGTAAGCGATGTTACCTGTGATTGCCGATTATGGTTATTTGCAAATGTGCTGAATGTACTGATTGTATGGCATTTCAATGCTTACGATGAAGGCCATGGACGTTATGTCAGCATTAATAAAGGGTATTTCTCAATGCGACATCGACGGCTTCGCAAAAAGTAGTTCTAAAATACGTCACTGCCAATCGCAGGAATACCTGTAAAAACACTCGGTTTTATGTAGCTGAAAATAGCTTTACTAATTTATGATACACGCTGTACATGCAGTTCCTGCTTAACGCAAAGTCTTTCCTGTCGACGAAAGATTAGGGAGACTTCTATACGACGTAATACCATATGAGCGCGAGAATGCCTCGTTGGCGTTTGCTAGTGGTAGGCCAGCGGTATCCGCAAACAATATTGCTTTTGTCGCCGCATTTTACGCTGCGGCGTCATATGCTAATGACGGAAATATGTTAATGTCGATTAAGCGTGCCTAATGGAAATTGAACGCGAGGTCGTTAACTCTCTTACATTTACATACCGACTTATTTAATGGCGCTCGCCGCTCGCATTTCGTTCGATTAAACTCGCCGCTATGTAAGAGAGAGCTCAAATTTAAAATTTATGGCGCCTGGCCCATTAATGGTTTTAGTGGTTTGGTTTAAACTGTAATTTTGTCGTAGTGTAAAATAACACAGCAGGAACATTTAACAACGCGGCCGGCGGAACAACAGACTACACGCTGCGGAATTCGATCGCTCTTTATTCAGGCCGGGCGTTGTATCCACGGTCTGTAGTGGCTTAAAGCGTTGACAGCTCCGATAGAGTTGTGTGTTTTGCGTGGCAGTGGACTTACCGAAACGATTATAACGCCGAAACCGGCATAATTTATGTGGGAAATTAATTACGGTACTCCTAAAAAAATTCTGTCCCAGTTTTTTTTCCTTTGAAACTGAATTTCTTTGCACTTAAGAATGAACTGAAAGTTTCGGGATGTTATAGAAGCAGCTTAAAGAATGAATCTCACGAATAAAATATAAGCATGCCTGAGACGTATAAAAGTAAGAAAGAGCGTGAACTGATGGAACTGTTGGGAAAGTGAACACAAGTGAGGCGACAGACATTCGGTAGTTTAGGCTTCCCGTGACTTCTCTAAATGACACGTTTTATTTAAGATTTCTGATGGTTTAACATCACACTCAACCTACTCTAAGAATTCAGAACGAAATTTTCAGTCTGCAGCGGAGTGTGCGCTGATACGAAATTTCCTGGCAGATTAATTCTGCGTGCTGGTTCAAATGGTTCAAGTGGCTCTAAGCGCTATGGGACTTAACATCTGAGGTCATCTGTCCCCTAGACTTAGAACTACTTAAACCTTACTAACCTAAGGACATCACACACATCCATGTCCGAGGCAGGATTCGAACCTGCGACCGTAGCAGCAGCGCGGTTCCGAACTGAAGCGCCTACAACCTCTCGGTCACAGAGGCTGGCGCTGTGTGCTGGATCGAGACTCGAAGTAGAACCCTTTGCCTTTTGCGAGCAAGTGCTCTACCGACTGTGTTACCAAAGTACGACTCACGACCCGTCCCCACGGCCTTACGTCCATCAGTGCCTCGTCTCCTACGTTCTAAACTTCACAGAAGCTTTCCTGCCTAATCCGCTTTAAGAATTATTTATTACCGCCTAATCACAAGCAGGCGTGCGTACAGGTCACGGCTCCTTTCTGTTATCGTTACTTAATACACGTTGTGTCCCTACAATAAATTTCTCTATTTGACTCATCGAGCACAAATATCAAGGATTGAACAGCGATATTATTGTGTCTGTTTCTCCAGTGCGTATGGGTATGATGACTTACGTTCATTTCGAAGATCATTGTGTCCCGGAAAGATTGAAACTGTCCACTTTGCATCCACTGCAAATCAAAGAGTGCTCAGAATTTCAACACAGTCTTTTTATTAGCAAACTAAGCAATAAAACTCAGCTCTGAGTGTAGGTGGCCTATACTGAAATCCCGTACCATGTAGACGAGACTTCTAGAGCTTTTGTTAATGTCAGGGAATCAACTCGAGAGCTTCCAATTCACACAGCAGTGTAAGAAAGTGGTTCCATCTCTCCCAAGCTGTTCTTTGCCGTCATGGAAATGGAAATGTCAAAATTTCACTGGCAAGATGAAGGAATTAGAATCAACAGGAATAAATTTAACAACCTGTGATTTACAGATGACATTGTACTACTGGCAAATGATTTTGAAGAACTGAAGATCTTCGTATCTCATATCGGCTCGGATTCTCAGTCAGTGGAGCTCAACATGAACCTTTCCAAGACAAAAGTTATGTGTAATAAACGAAGCACGGTAGGAAACGAACAACCCAAAAACACACTAATGTACGCTGTCAGACAATATTTATGTATCTTGGTCAGTTCTTGAAAATATGATGGTAGACATAGGTTGGAAATCGTTCGATGCATCATGCTAGTCTGACGAGCATTTGGAAGACATTTAATTATCTTCGGGTCAAACATGGCAGTAAGATTGGAAAAACTGTGATAACTGTCGGCTGTGAGACCAGGACACTTCTTGAATGTACAAGAAGGAAACTTGTAACTGCACTGAGAGGCATGGTAACGTCTACTTTGTTTTGATATTTACAAGGAACGCAAAAAATAGGGAAGTAGATACTAGATCAGTCATCGAAGACAACGACATCCCGGAGAGAACAGGCACCATGACTGCCAATGGACGGGCCATGTTGCCAAAAGAAATGGCGAGCGATGGACAAATGTGGTACTAGAATGGAGTCCGAGAAGCAGAGACAGACAGGCAGACTACGAGGAAGACCGTCAGCCCAGGGTAAAAGGACCTACGAAAGATCGCTTTAGTGAACTGGCAGAACGCCCAGCCCAGGAATTGTGGAAGAAGAAATTGCTGACACTGCTGAATTCAGTACTTGAAGAGGCCATATCATTTAATGATAGTAATAGCAGCTTCTGATGATGATGATTATGATAATGTAATTACCAATAACACGTTGCGCTCATACGTGTCAGCAGTATAGAAAAATAAACGATTTGGACAGAATTTGTGTGTTTGATAACCGTGTTTGTTGTTGTTGTTGTTGTTGTTGTTGTTGTGGTCTTCACTCCAGAGACTGGTTTGTTTCAGTTCTCCATGCTACTCCATTCTGTGCAAGCTTCGCCGGCCGCGGTGGCCGTGCGGTTCTGGCGCTGCAGTCTGGAACCGCGAGGCTGCTACGGTCGCAGGTTCGAATCCTGCCTCGGGCATGGGTGTGTGTGATGTCCTTAGGTTAGTTAGGTTTACGTAGTTCTAAGTTCTAGGGGACTTATGACCTAAGATGTTGAGTCCCATAGTGCTCAGAGCCATTTGTGCAAGCTTCTTCATCTCCGAGTAACTACTGCAACCTACATCCTTCTGAATCTGCTTAGTGTATTCATGCCTTGGTCTTCCTCTACGATTTTTACCCTCCGCCCTTCCCTCCAATACTACATTGATGATCCCTTGATGCCTCAACGTGTCCTACCAACCGATCCCTTCGTCTGGTCAAGTTGTGCCAAAAATTCCTCTTCTCCTCAATTCTATTCAGTACCTCCTCGTTAGTTACTTGATCTACCTATCCAGTCATCAGCATTCTTCAGTATCACCACATTTCGAAAGCTTCTATTCTCGTCTAAACTATTTATCGTCCATGTTTCACTTCCATACATGTCTACACTCCATACAAATATTTTCAGAAAAGACTTCCTGACACTTAAATCTGTACTCTTTGTTAACAAATTTCTCTTCTTCAGAAACGCTTTCCTTGCCAATGCCAGTCTACAGTTTATACCTTCTCTACTTAGACCATAATCAGTTATTTTGCTTCCCAAATAGCAAACCTCATCTACTACTTGGAGTGTCTCATATTCTAATCTAGCCTGATTTAATAGGACTACATTCCATTATCCTCTTTCTGTTTTTGTTAATGATCATCTTATATCCTCCTTAAAAACACTGTCCCTTTCGTTCAACTGCTCTTCCAGCTCCTTGGCTGTCTCTGACAGAATTATAATGTCGTCACAAACCTAGATGTTTTTATTTATTCTCCATGGATTTTAATTCCTACTCCAAATATTTCATTTGTTTCCTTTACTGCTTGCTCAATATGCAGATTGAATCACATCACACCCTGTCTCACTCCCACCTCCGCCACTGCTTCCCTTTCGTGCCCCTCGACTCGTACAACTGCCATCTGTTTTCTGTACAAAATGTACAGATCCCGGCCACCTTCAGAATTTGAAAGAGAGTATTCCAGTCAACATTGTCAAAAGCTTTCTCCAATTCTTCAAACGCTGGAAATTAGGTTTGCCTTTCCTTAATCTATCATCGAAGGTAATTCGTAGGGTCAGTATTACCTCAGGTATTCCTACATTTCTGCAGAATCCAAACTGGTCTTCCCCGAGGTCGTTTTCTACCAGTTTTTCCATTCGGTCTATAGAATTCATTTTAGTATTTTGCAGCCGTGGCTTATTGAACTGATAGTTCGGTAATTTTCACAGCTGTCAACACCTGCTTTCTTTGGTATTGGAATTATTGTATTCTTCTTGAAGTCTTGAGGGTATTTCGCCTGTCTCATACATCTTGCTCACCAGAAGGTAGAGTTTTGTCTGGGCGGGTTCTCCCAAGGCTGTCAGTAGTTCTAATGGAGTGTTTGTCTACTCTTGGGGCCTTGTTTCGACTTAGGTCTTTCAGTGCTCTCTCAAATTCTTCACTCAGTATCGCATCTTCCATCTCATTTTCATCTACGTCCTCTTCCATTTCAATAATATTGCCCTCAACTACATCGCTCTTGTATAGACCTTCTATATAATCCTTCCACCTTTCTGCCTTCCCTTCTTTGCTTAGAATTGGTTTTTCATCTGAGCTTTTGATATTCATACAAGTGGTTCTATTTTCTCCAAAGGTCTCTTTAATTTGCCTGTAGGCAGTATCTACCTTACCCCTGCGATAAATTCCTCTACATCCTTAAATTTGTGCTGTAACCGTCCCTGCTTGCCATTTAGCACTTCCTGTCGATCTCATTTGTATTCCTTTTTGCCTACGTCATTTACTGGATTTTTATATTTTCTACTTTCATCAATTAAATTCACTGTATCTTCTGTTACCCAAGGATTTCTACTAGCCCTCGTCTTTTTACCTATCCTCTGCTGCCTTCACTATTTCATGTCTCAAAGTTACCCATTCTTCTTCTACTGTATTTCTTTTCCCATTCTTGTCATTCGTTCTCTGACTCTCTACAACCTCTGGTTCTTTCAGTTTATCCAGAGCCCATCTCCTTAAATTCCCACCTTTTTGCAGTTTCTTCAGTTTTAATCTACAGTTCATAACCAATAGATTGTGGTCAGAGTCCACATCTGCCCCAGCAAATGTCTTACAGTTTAAAACCTGGTTCCTAAATTTCTGCCTTACCATTATGTAATCTATCTGAAACCTTCCAGTGTCTCTACGCCTCTTTCATGAATACAAACTTCTTTCATGAAACTTAAATCAAGTGTCAGCTATTATTAAGTAGCCGGCCACTGTGGCCGAGCGGTTCTAGGCGCTTCAGTCCGGAACCGCGCTGGTGCTACGGTCGCAGTTTCGAATCCTGCCTCGGGCATGGATATGTGTGATGTCCTTAGGTTAATTAGGTTTGAGTAGTTCTAAGTCTAGGGGACTGACGACCTCAGATGTTAAGTTCCATCGTGCTTAGAGCCATTTGAACCATATGATTAAGTTATGCTCTGTGCAAAGCTCTACTAGGGGGATTCCTCTGTAATTTCTTACCCCCATTACATATTCACCTACTACTTTTCCTTGTCTTCCTATTCCTACTATCGAATTCCAGTTCTCCATGACTATTAAATTTTCGTCTCCCTTCACAAACTGGATAATTTATTATATCTCAGCATACATTTCTTCATTTTCTTTGTCATTTGCGGAGCTAGTTGGTATATAAACTTGTACTTCTGTGGTAGGCGTTGGCTTCGTGTCTGTCTTGGCTACAATAATGCGATCACTATGCTATTCGTAGTAGCTTATTCGCGTTCCTATCTTTTTATTCATTATTAAACCTACTTCTCGATTACCCCAATTTGATTTTGTATTTATAACTCTGTATTCCCCTTACCAGAAGTCTTGTTCCTCGTGCCAACGAAGTTCACTAACTCCCACTATATCTAACTTTAACCTATGCATTTCCCTTTTTAAATTTTCTAACCTGCCTGCCCGATTATGGAATCTGACATTCCACACTCCGATCCATAGAACGCCAGTTTTCTTTCTGCTGATAATGATGTCCTCCTGAGTAGTCCCCGCCCGGAGATCGGAATGGGAGACTATTTTACCTTCGGAATATTTTACGCAAGAGGACGGCATCATCATTTAACCATACAGTAAAGCTTCGTGGCATCGGGAAAAATAACGGCTGTAGTTTCCCCTTGCTTTCAGCCGTTCGCAGTACCAGCACAGCAAAGCTGTTTTGGTTAATGTTACAAGGCCAGATCAGTCAATCATCCAGACTGTTTTCCATGCAACTACTGCAAAGGCTGCTGCCCCTCTTCAGGAACCACACGTTTGTCTGGCCTCTCAACAGATATCCTTCCGTTGTGCTTGCACCTACGGTACGGCTATCTGTATCGTTGAGGCACGCAAGCCTCCATACCAACGACAAGGTCCATGGTTCATGGGAGGTGTTTCTATGTTCGAATTCGTCCTGCAGCAGAATACTATAGTTAGGTATCCATAACATAAATAAAGGTATTCAGTTGTCCACTCTAGACGCTACTGTACTTTTGTGTTTGACTTAAGCGTCCTATGCGTGAAATGGAGTTTAAGATTCGTGAGTTAAACCGTTTCTGAGCTACCAGTGAACCCCTCATTCTTTAAAGAGTCGAACTTCCACGTGTAAAACAGCTTCAAACATTAGATCACATTACAAATGAATTAATGTGTCAAATATCAGGCGTGGAGGACGTAAACGAGAGAAAGCTGAGAAAGTGTTTGAAATCGTGTTTAAAGTTTTGTTAAAGTCGCTAAGTGCCCTGTTCATCAGACACTAGATGAGCATAGTCTGGATAATTTCAAGCAAAAGCTAGTTTTATGCGAATCTCAGTGTTCGTGACGTCTTATCTGCCGAACTGTGTGGCGTACAGTGATATAATTTTTCAGGTACATTCAGTGCTACACTGGATACTGTCTGCAAAATGTGTCGCTATTGGAGTTAACAGTAAAGCAGTAGCCGGCTGCTGTGGCCGAGCGGTTCTGGGCGCTTCAGTCCGGAACCTCGCTGCTGCTGCGGTCGCAGGTTCGAATCCTGCCTCGAGCCTGGATGTGTATGATGTCGTTAGGTTAAGTTAGGTTTAAGTAGTTCTAAGTCTAGGGGACTGATGATCTCAAATGTTAAGTCCCATCGTGCTTAGAGGCATTTGAATCATTTTTGAGTAAAGCAGTAACATTAAAACGTCGTGCCTGATGCTGAAATTTTACTGCACGGACAGTGAAAACACATTAGACGATAAACGTTTTGCCTTTCGTCATGCGTGAGGGTTGTCAGCGAGCAAAAGTTACGTGAAGGATTGGCATTATATGTAGAGGGTGTTGGAAGTTGCTAAGTGCCTTCGTCTCAAATCCTGTCTGAATGTATTTACTCGTCTTCAGATATGCAGCCTCAACACACACACACACACACACACACACACACACACCCTGTTCCTATGTGTGATACTTGTATTATTGTTTTAAACCTGTAACATAAGATAATTCCTCTTAGTTAGTAGATTTTTGATAGAATTTTAAATTTTTAAATTAGGTAGAAAATTCTATGAAACATTGAAAGTAAGGAAGGTATTCGTTGGCCTTGGATGTCGTTAGATAAGCAATCTGCAACTTGGGGTGGGTTACCGTGTCGCAGGTTAGCCGCTTAGTAATATAGATGGCAGGCCTTTAAGTTCGAAAGCTAGTCGAAAAGCTGATTTTCAGTGAGCAAAGGAGAGGTGCATGTTGTGAGTTGCTAGGAGAGAGTGAGAAACAGACAAATGTGTCTTCAATCATACTTCCGCAGAAGACGTAATTATGCCAACGAAGGAAATGAAATAAAGCTGGGTGGGTTATTGGTGGGTGGAATGTGTAACCGGCCTTAGGGAATGGTGGATGCGTCAAAGAACTTCTCTGCTGGATCCCACGAAATACGAAAAAAACTGAGACCACGGTCTGACGCAAAACATGTAGGAAGGCAGAGAACATGCGGTAACGTCAAAGATGCATGTAGCTGAAGAGCGCAGTGTGTAGATAATTCTCGATGGGGCTTTTACTCAGCAGTACATGTGAAATGACTGTTCATATATATTCAGTCAGCTTGGTTGTACTACTCTGAAGTTGACCTAAAAATGAACTCAGACAAAACCAGCATAACGATAAATAAATATACGGTGGAAGGAAATACATGTGTCGGAAACACGCAACTGCAAAGGTCACAGTTTATGTCCATCTGGGACTCTTCTTCTTTCTGTGGGGTTCCTGTAGCAGTAGTCACGTCGGGCATATCAGTCAACATTGGATTCTATCTTCCCATACTTCCCTGTCATCTTCTTCTTCTTCTTCTTCTTCTTCTTCTTCTCTCTCTCTCTCTCTCTCTCTCTCTCTCTCTCTCTCTCTCTCGCACGCTCGCTCGCTCTCATTTCATATTGCCTCCTTTACTCTGTTTAATAAGGCTGCCTTCGGTGATTTTCTTCACTGAGAATGCCACCTCAGTGTCTGCAATTCGCATTGTATGTTCATAACAGGCTCTTCTTCTATTCTATCTGCGATGCATTCTTGAATCTGGATCGTTTCCCTAATCATGGTATTTCTTGCACAGTTTCGCCGAAGGATCCTACATGATCTTCTGAGATAGCCCATTTCTACAACTCTTAGTTTGTTTTTATTTTTGCAGTACGCTTCCAGCACTAGCTTCTGTAGGTCGCGATAGGGTCTACAGTATCTCTGTACAGCATCATCCTTACTTTCCAGTTTAGAAAACCGCAAGGATTTAGCTTCAGGATTGCTGTTTTCTAAAGGGCTACTCTGTACTTTGTTTCCCAGTTACTTGTTCCGCCTTCCAGCGCAATGCTAATGAAATATTCTTACGTGCCAGCCATCTACTACTATGCTTCCTACGTTTTTCCCACAACCACAGCGGACAGGAATCTGTTGAGGGGCCAGACAAACATACGGTTGCTAAAGAGGGCCAGCAACCTTTTCAATTGTTCCAGGGGCAACAGTCTGTATGACTGAGCGATCGGGCCTTGTCACACTACCAAAACGGCCTTGCTGTGATGGCACTGAGAACGGCTGAAAGCAAGGGAAAACTACAACCATAACTTTTCCTGAGGGCTTGCAGCTCTACTGTATGGTTAAATGATGATGGTACCTTCTTGGGCAAAATATCCCGGAGATAAAATAGTCCCCCATTCGGATCTCCGGGTGCGGACTACTTAGGAAAATGCTGTTACAAGGAGAAATAACCCGCCCCAGGGGTCCACAACTCTTTTGTGGATACGTGCGTAGTGACCACGGGACTCCGAGCTAATGTGGCCCTCCTTCCTTTCCGGGCTGCATACCTTCCTTTTCTGCATCCTTCCCCATCCCCCATCTTGGCCCCTCCCCCCTCACCTCCGCTTCTTTCCTTCCCTTTCTCCCCCTCTGGGAGTATGTTTTGTGCCTACGTCCGGAGATGGTCGCTCGACAATGTCACACATTCTTCGCCTTCTCTGCTTGCAAGTCTTCGTCCTTCCTTTGTCCTTCTCTTTTCCTTACCTCCTCTCTTTACCCTTTTCTCCGCTGCGGCATTTGAGACCTCTCTTCTTTCCTTTCCCGTTCTTTGTTTTTACCTTTCTCTTTTTTCCTCCCTGTGCGTGACTGAAGGCTGACCCATGCATTTACATGCGTAGCCGGTGACGGGGTAATGCGTAATTCTCCGCCCCGGGTAGACAGGTAAGACACGTACGCACCCCCTGGTAACGGCCAGGCCCAGGGAGGGGTGATTATCTGAGCTGATACCTTCCGGAAGTGCCGATTGGTCCCTCTGTCCGTTTCTCGGGAGGTGTGACATGAGGTGTGAACAATCACCTAAGGCGGGAGTGCCCTCAGAGAGGGCCTCCACAAGGTAGGAGCGCGCCGTTTGAGACGCCGGTAATCATGGGGGATACTTTCGGAATGCTTTCCTCATCTTCTACTATGGCTGCTCACAAGCGTAAGTTCAATGATTCTCAGCCACAGACAGTTCTTCCATCGTTGCAACAGTTCCTTGTTGTTTCTCGGTCTGACGAAGATCACGACTTCTCTACGGTCAACCCTTTCATTATTCAGAAAGGTGTCGACGCAATTGCAGGTCCTGTAAAGTCTTGTTCCAGATTACGAAATGGCACCTTGTTGTTAGAAACAGTCAGTGCCCTCCAGGCACAAAAATTGCTGCGTTCTTCGCTGCTACACACCTTTCCTGACCGGGTGGAAGCGCACCGCACTTTAAATTCCTCACGTGGGGTCGTTTATACACGCTCCCTCGACGGATTGTCCGACGAGGAAATTCAACACTACCTGTCTGACTAGGGCGTAACGGTTGTTCATTGAGTCATGAAAAGGGTTGACACGAACATCGTTCCAACCCGTACTGTCTTTTTGACATTTGACAGAGTTCAACTCCCATCGAACATAAAAGCGGGCTATGAGATAATTTCCGTTCGCCCTTACGTCCCAAGCCCTACTTGTTGCTATCGGTGTCAGCGGTTCAATCATACCAACCAGTCCTGTTCCAGTCTGGCCAAATGTGTTACATGTGGCAGGGATGCCCATGAGGGTGCTTGTCCACCTCCATCCCCTCGTTGCATCAACTGTATGGGTGACCACGCTGCTTCCTCTTGAGATTGCCCCGTTTTTAAAGACGAAAAGCTCATCCAGGAAATCAGAGCGAAGGAAAAGGTGTCGACCTTTGCTGCTCGAAAATTATTCGCCAGTCGAAAGCCCACTGTGCCTCAGACAGGTAAATACAGCACTGTCCTTGCCTCTCCTCGGCCAACAAAGGAGGCGGCCACGCAGACTTGTGATCTCACCTTTAGTCCCACTGTCGACAGATCGGCCAGCGCAAAGATCGCCCGTTCAATCTCCCCACTTTCGCCTGCTCACTCTATGGCTTACCCTTCATTGGGTTCTGCTAAATCTCGAGCCCAAAAGTCAGACACCCAGACTTCCAAAAAAGAGCCTACTCGTGAAGATTTTTCACGTACCCAAACTTCACAACCATCGGTTCCTCCTTCATCTAAACATCCTGTTTCCAAGAAGGCTAATAAGAAACCCAGTTCCTCTCCTTCTCCGCCACGGCGTGTCTCATCTACAGCACCACCTGGCGGTAGCCGTCCTCGGCCGTCTTCTGTGTCGCCGAGGCGCACTGCTGGCGGCCGATCAACCGGACGATAACTGGTGGCAGGAGCTGCTCCTGAACAACCTATGGATCAGGATCTTCTGCCTTCGGCTGAATGCCGTTCCACGCTGTCGGTCGCAAGCCCAAGCCGATTGGACACTTTTTTCGTCTCTAGCGACATTCTATGACCGACACTTTCCTAGCGTCGACGATGAGGTCACTCATATTACAGAAGTTATTCTTAAAGCTGCGGAACGTTCAATACCTCGCACCTCCGAATTGCCCCCCCCCCCCTCAGTTCCTTGGTGGAACGAGGCATGCCGTGACGCAATACGTGAGCGGCGACGTCCTCTTCGCGTTTTCAGACACCATCCTACTTTGCCGAACTGTATCCGCTATAAGCAGTTCTGTGCGCGATACCGTCGCGTCATCCGCGATAACAAGAAGGCAAGCTGGAACTTCTTTACTAGCTCATTTAACACCTTCACTCCCTCCTCGGAAGTTTGAAGTCGGATTCGACGGTTATCTGGCGCGCCTAGTTTCTCCCCGGTCTCTGGGCTCACTGTCGCGCATGATACATTAGTGGACCCCGTCGTAATTTATAACTCATTGGGTCAACACTTTCCTGAGATTTCGAGCTCTTCAAATTACCCGCCAGCGTTTCTCCCGAAGAAACGTGCAGCGGAAGTGCAACCTCTTGCTTTCTCCTCTCACAATCGCGAAAGCTATAACACTGTTTTCTCCATGCGGGAACTCCAACATGCACTCTCTTCTTCTTGCTCCTCCGCCCCAGGACCGGATGGTATCCACATCCAAATGTTGCTGCATTTATCATACCATAGTCTGCATTACCTCCTTCGCCTTTATAATCGAATTTGGACCGACAGTACTTTTCCCAGACGATGGCGGGAAGCTGTTCCGAAACTTGGAAAGGACAAAAATCTCCCCTCTAGCTATCGCCCCATTTCTCTCACGAGTAGTGTATGTAAGGTTTTGGAGCGTATGGTGAATTGCCGTTTTGCCTGGTGGCTGGAGTCCCGTAGTCTTTTAACACTTACCCAATGCGGTTTCCGAAAGCATCGTTCTGCAGTTGACCATCTTGTTGCTCTCTCCACTTATATCATGAACAATTTTCTCCGGAAACGCCAAACAGTAGCAATATTTTTTGATCTGGAGAGAGCATACGATACCTGTTGGAGGACAGGCATCCTCCGGACACTGTTCTCTTGGGGCTTTCGAGGTCGGCTGCCCCTTTTTCTTCCCGAATTTATGGCAGAGCGCACATTTAGAGTTCGGTGAACACCACTCTCTCCCGTACTTTCTCCCAAGAAAACGGGGTACCCCAGGGCTCCGTGCTGAGTGTTGTATTGTTTGCCATTGCCATAAATCCGATTATGGATTGTCTCCTTCCTGATGTCTCAGGCTCCCTCTTTGTGGACAATTTTGCGATCTACTACAGCTCTCAACGGACCAACCAGCAGAGGGTCAAATAGGTAAAAAGTCGAAGGCTAGCAGAAATACTCGGATAGCAAAAGAAATGTAGAATTTTATTGATGAAAGGAGAAAATATAAAAATGCAGTAAATGAAGCAGGCGAAAGGGAATGAAAACATAAAAAAAGAGATAGACAAGAAGTGCAAAATGGCTAAGGAGAAATCTCAATTATCCTGTGTAGCCATTTAAGACCTGACATTCCACTGTATTTGATGAGTTCCGACTTAATTTCATCCACCCCAGCCGCTTTATTGCACTGAATTATATTGACCATTTTCTCCACTTCCTCAAATGTGATCCTGTTTCCATCATCATTCCTATCCCATTGTACATCGAAATCTGAAACATTACTCATCGTATTTTCACCTACATTGAGCAACTCTTCAAAATATTCCCTCCATCTGCCCAAGGCATCCACAGGATTCACCAGCAGTTTTCCTGACTTGTCCATAATACTTGTCATTTCCTTCTTACCTCCCTTTTGAAGACTGCTAATTAAACTCTAGAATGGTTTTCCAGCAGCTTGACCCAAAGTCTCCAACCTGTTTCCAAAGTCTTTCCAAGATTTCTTCTTGGATGCTGCAATTATCTGTTTGGCTTTGTTTCTTTCTTCAACATACCTTTCTCTGTCTACCTGTGTTCTAGTAAACGTAACAAAATAAAGTTTTTTTAGATATGAAATTTCATAATTTTTTCACTTACTGTTGGTTGCATTTGTTGCTATAGGTACATTTTTCTTCACAAGTAAGAGAGATGCTTTGATGAATTTTGCACAGCATACAAACCATACTTACAGGTGTATGAAACTCTAGAATTTTCCAAATCTATTAAAAACTGTGGTAAAGATTGAGATAATTAACTACAAAATTTGATTTTTTTACTAAACATAAAGTTTAAAACGTAACAGCTCATTCATTTTTTCATAAATTAAATAGTAGTACCTGTAAGTTTGGTTTGTACGCTGTGCAAAATTCATCGAAGAGTCTCTCTTACTTATGAAGAAAAGTGTACCTATAGCAACAAATGCAGCCATATTAAGTGAAAAATGACGAAATTTCAGGTGTAAAAAAATTATTTTGTTATGTTTTTTAACTTCCGCTGCTACGAGTATGAATGCTGAATCCTTCCTGGTCATGCTGACAAAGTTTTATGAATTTACTTGCAAAAGTATAGACAGTGGAAATTAAAATGTCGTCTGGTGCGTCTCCTGCTCCAAGTCAGCCCGTTTGACGTCCTACCCCCCCTTAAGGAAACGTAAGTCGTCCACGAAGAAGTGGTTTATAAGGCGCTTGTTCGCCCGATTCTTGAGTATTGTTCATGAGGTGTTGACATAAGTGCCAACACCGTGTTTCTTGAGGAGGCCGAAATGCACGCTGTTAAAGCTCACGCAAACGGTCGTGAGGTCTGGAACAGGTCAGAGAAATAAGACTAGCAAACAGGAGGTAACTGGTAGAATACTTAACTTTATTCCATAATTGGAGAACATAGGTCTGACGGTACAGGCTTTATAAGATAACCAGCAAAAGATAAATGGCGCCTTGCTAGGTCGTAGCAATTGACGTAGCTGAAGGCTATGCTAACTATCGTCTCGGCAAATGAGAGCGTAATTCTCAGTGAACCATGGCTATGAACGTCGGCTGTACAACTGGGGCGAGTGCTAGTACGTCTCTCTAGACCTACCGTGTGGCGGCGCTCGGTCTGCCATCACTGACAGTGCCGACACGCGGGTCCGTCGTATACTAGCGGACCGCGGCCGATTTAAAAGCTACCACCTAGCAAGTGTGGTGTCTGGCGGTGACACCACAGTTCATCTATCTCAGATCCCTATAAGGTAGGAGTGAAAGAGGAGATAGAGAAGATCCAACGAAGAGCGGCGCGTTTCGTCACGGGATCGTGTAGCTGGCGAGAGACCGTTATGGAGATGCTAAACAAACACCACTGGCAGACGTTACAAGAGAGGCGTTGTGCATCACGGACAGATTTACTATTGAAATTTCGGGACAACACATTTCACGAGGAGTCAGACAACTTATTACTTCCCCCCCCCCCCCCCCCCCCCCTACATCTCGCGTGTTGACCACGAGGAGAAAATTCGAGAAATTTGAGCAAATACGGATGCTTACCGACAATCATTCTTCCCATTCTTCCCACACACTATTCGTGAGTGAAACAGGGTTGGAGGGTTCAGATAGTGGTACCGAAAGTATCCTCCGCCACACACATGTTTGTAGCATTGCCCACGAGTTGCCTCTCGGAGCTACATATACAGCCGCTGACACTCTGAGTTAAGAATTGTTATTGGATAATTGCACACTGATGACTTCGTGCGGTAACAGTCTAGTTTTCGGGGTCTCTCCTGCCATTTCCCGACCTTTCGGGGTGAGGCAACCAATTCTTAATTTGTGGTGTTATACCCGCCAACGAAAAGTGCGGAGCGCAGTGTCGGGACCTAGCCGCGCGCTGTGCTGGCTGTTTGTGAGTGTGCAGCGTGATCGGTGTGGTGTGGTGTGGTGTGGCCGCAGCCCAGCTCATGCAGAAGCGGGACATTAGCATGCGCGCTCACATGTGCGGTCGCGGCGCGCCGCCACGCCGCAAAGCCCGCTTTTTGCCGTCTGTCCGGCCGGCCGCCGCCGCGTGGCGTGGTTTGTGCGAATAAAGTGCACGGTATTGTTGCCGGCGCGCCGCTGCAGAGGGCGAAGTTATCGCAGCGCACTCGAGCACCGCGTGCCGCGCCCACTGCCGGTACTGTTGTCCCTTTCTGCTTTCACATTTAATGCCTATTTCTGTGGTTATCTTGCTCTGGGCGGTGGAAACGTTTCCAGGGACCTGCTCGGCACATGCGTGATCGGAGATGTTACGGTACCATCAGTAGTAAAGCAAACTGAAATTTGACATGACGCTGCGCTTAGCAACTTGTTGGCATCAAATTTGGAAGTTGTTGCGTGTCGGCTACTTCAAGTGCACTTTGGGCTAGCTGTTTCATTACGCTTTCCCGCTTGCATTTAAGTACGGCAAGTCGCAATCAGAAACGGTAATTAATGCACTTGAATGCAGAATTTACTGTCAATTTGTAATGATTATACAGGGTGAAATTACTTAAACCGAAAAATGCTGGGAGTTTAGATGGGCCGGCTGCTGGTGGCCGAGCGGTTCAAGGCGCTTCAGTCTGGAACCGCGCGACCGCTACGGTCGCAGGTTCGAATCCTGCCTCGGGCACGGATGTGTATGATGTCCTTAGGTTTAAATAGTTCTAAGTTCTAGAGGACTGATGACCTGAGATGTTAAGTCCCATAGTGCTCAGAGCTATTTTAGTTTAGGTGGGACACCAAAACGAACAGTTTTCGCTCTGATATCATAAGTACCTACGGGCATCTTTTAATCTCGTAGCGAACGTGATGGATCTCAGCACTCGTGCATTTGCGCGTTCCATGAGAATGAAAAATACGAATTTAAGAAACGTGCTTTAAGATCAGTTGCTTATTCATTTCACTTAGTGTGTTCGCGATCTGGCACCAGTTGATTATTCACTCAGAGCACATTTCTCGCAGTGGAACCTGTAACAGTGTCAAATGCATCCTACATATCCGTCCTTCGTACTGTTTATAGTGAAGCAATATTCGGGTGTGATGGGGTCTTCAATAGCCACAATTCGCATTTTTTGAGTGAGATTAATCCACATGCCACATTTTCTCGCCCTCATCGATTGCGATTCTACGTGAATGTCTGGGTAGATGCTGTTGGTGATTGTGGTAGGGCGTTATACACTACTGGCCATTAAAATTTCTACACCACGAAGATAACGTGCTACAGACGCGAATTTTAACCGACAGGAAGAAGATGCTGTGATATGCAAATGATTAGCTTTTCAGAGCATTCACACAAGGTTGGCGCCGGTGGCGACACCTACAACGTGCTGACATGAGGAAAGTTTCCAACCAATTTCTCATACACAAACAGTAGTTGACCGGCGTTGCGTGGTGAAACGTTGTTGTGATGCCTCGTGTAAGGAGGAGAAATGCATACCATCACGTTTCCGACTTTGATAAAGGTCCGACTGTATCCTATCGCGATTGCGGTTTACTGTATCACGACATTGCTGCTCGCGTTGGTCGAGATCCAATGACTGTTAGCAGAATATGGAAAGGGTGGGTTCAGGAGGGTAATACGGAACGCCGTGCTATCCCAACAGCCTTGTATCACTAGCAGTCGAGATGACAGGCATCTTATTCGCATGGCTGTAACGGATCGTGCGGCCACGTCTCGATCCCTGAGTCAACAGATGGGGACGTTTGCAAGACAACAACCATCTGCACGAACAGTTCGACGACGTTTGCAGCAGCATGGACTATCAGCTCGCAGACCATGGCTGCGGTTACCCTTGACGCTGCATCACAGACAGGAACGCCTGCGGTGGTGTACTCAACGACGAACCTGGGTGCACGAATGGATCTTCGGATGAATCCAGGTTCTGTTTACAGCATCGTGATGGTCGCATCCGTGTTTGGCGACATCGCGGTGAACGCACATTGGAAGCGTGTAGTCGTCATCACCATACTGGCGTATCACGCGGCGTGGTGGTATGGGGTGCCATTGGTTACACGTCTCGGTCACCTCTTGTTCGTATTGACGGCACTTTGAACAGTGGACGTTACATTTCAGATGTGTTAGGACCCGTGGCTCTGCCCTTCATTCGATCCCTGCGAAACCCTACATTTCAGCAGGATAATGCACGACCGCATGTTGCAGGTCCTGTACGGGCCTTTTGGATACAGAAAATGTTCGGCTGCTGCCCTGGCCAGCACATTCTCCAGATCTCTCACCAACTGTAAACGTCTGGTCAATGGTGGCAGAGCAACTGGCTCGTCACAATACGCCAGTCACTACTCTTGATGAACTGTGGTATCGTGTTGAAGCTGCATGGGCAGCTGTACCTGTACACGCCATCCAAGCCATGTTTGACTCAATGCCCAGCCGTATCAAGGCCGTTATTACGGCCAGAGGTGGTTGTTTTGGGCACTGATTTCTCAGGATCTATGCACCCAAATTGCGTGAAAATGTAATCACTTTTCAGTTCTAGTATAATATATTTGTCCAATGAATACCCGTTTATCATGTGCATTTCTTCTTGGTGTAGCAATTTTAATGGCCGGTAGTGTATTTGGCCATATTTCCTACCTGGGCCGTTAAATGACGGGCATTGTTAAAACATCCTCTCCAGAGCATTGGGAGAGTTGCTGAATGGCGTGCCACTGCCTACATCACAATTCTTGTGGTTCAGCATAAATGGGCGCCGGCACGTTTCATTCGTTCTGTGCGTAGATTCTTGAACTTTTACAGTTTCCAGAAAAGTAGATTGGCAGTTGCGGTCCTGCACCATGGGCTGTGTGTGACGACATATGGGCAACCTTGTATACAAAACCACCGTTGAACCAGAAGAGGATTTGGTTGCCCGGATAGTAGCAGCAGCACCAGGAATTAAGGACATTCCTACAGCCTTCGGCGTTGTTAGACAGAACATGAACCTCCGAGTAACCTCTGTTTACTGGTCAAGGGTGGCATTTTTGAACTCTATTGTAACTGAAGTAATCGTGTTCTGGTAATGTTTTTGTCCCTTGTAATAAAGAAATAAAATTTGTTTGCTTTACTTTTTGTCCTCGCAGGAAAACACATTAGAAAAAGTGTTTTCATTGTTCCATGCAAAGCCTGACATTGTGACCAAGCGGTCCTAGGCGCTTCAGTCCGGAACCGCGCTGCTGCTACGGCAGGTTCGAATCCGCCTCGGGCATGGGTGTGTGTGGTGTCCGTAGGTCAGTTAGGTTGAAGTAGCTCTAAGTCTAGGGGACTGATGACCTCAGATGTTAAGTCCCATAGTGCTCATAGCCATTTGAACCATTTGTTCTATGCAACCTCACAGAGTGTTAGATTAATTTTCATCCAGAGAATAATCCCTCCACCCGTCTATAAAATCCTTACGGAAAATATGAAATTAGAGAAAAAAATATTTCAGTGTCCCGTGCAGCCTCCCATAGTTTGTTAGTTTAAATAATTTTCACTCTGTATGCAGGAATGCACGGATCTTATTTTTATTTGAGTAATTTGTACGAAGATGCGAGGAAATACTGGCCCTACGACTCATCCTAGAAGGTAGACTAACGAGAGGCAAATCTGCTAATACAGCATTCGATTATTTAGGAAAAGTTTTCGACGATGTTGTCTGGATTAATGAAATAGTTCACCGGAGAATATCCTAAAGCCAACGTCCAACGGGCACAGTATTTGCTATTACCAGGTGCGCTGATGAACTGACCGCTTGGGAGCCGGTGCGGCGCTTTTATCTATGCCGCCCTCCCCCTCCAGCCGGAATTGCGACCATTCGCCGTCGGCGCCAAGCCTTTCCTCTCCACTCCTTCCAGTCACACATCGTCCCGACACTGATGTTGTTAACAATGTGGCGTAAAACCATCCATCTTTGTGAGCTTTCAGCATTCCACAAAGTCTCGGTGGAAATGAGGCTCTCTGTCGTAGCTTCCTAACAACTTGGTCTTGCAGGATTGATTATTTGAGAAGCACCACTGTCTTCCTCCCTACACTCTTGATGTGGTCAGTGTCGGTCTTCCGGTATGCATTGTATTCTAACAGGCTCTGCAGATAATACTGGTGAGATAGGACCACAGTTGCATTGCCTTTGTTGACTGGTAGGACCACGACATCTGGATCTTCTCTTAGTTTCCTTGTGACTGCTCTCTCCCTGTTACAGATGTTTGGTTTCATAGATCTTATTCAAAAAAGAGCCCGACAGGTTTCTCGATGTCCTTCAGCGGGTTCAGGTGGAATTCGTGCAGCTGGCAGTTCCACTGCATTGACGGTGTCCGTGATAGCTGCGAATTTAGGAGTGTCTGCAATACTGAGTCCTTTCTTAAGAACTTTAGCTGCTTCCTCATCCAACTGCTTAGTCATGAGATTGATTATAGTCTTACAGGGAGCGTCATAACATTGTCTCTTTGATATGGCTGCGAATTTTGATGTTTAATGTCCTGCAGCCTGCCTTTTCGCGGATTCCGATGTGGTACATGTGAGATCACCAGCCCTTTTCCACGTCAAGGAACTGAACCGGTTTGCCATTTGAAAAGTTCTTTGTTAGTCGTGACCAGTCACCACAGTGTAAAGAGTACTCTTTCCCGTACCATGGGTGGGCTGCCACATTTCTTGATTCTTCTGGCTGCCGCAGAGCTGATCTGATGTGTTACCTTGGCAAAATTCGGTAGCACACGTTATTCATTGCATCTCAAAAGGAATCTAAATGCACTCAGCAAATGGCTCCTCCAGTGAAGCAGCTTTTGAAGTCTTCATGCTGCGTTGCCTCTCCTCCTCATAGCGGTATCTGATGAGATTCTTCAGCTTCTCCTGGTGCACTTTATAACGAAATAATTGACGGGTAAAGAGTCGAATGTCAGTGTCTAAAGGGCACAATATTTCGGCAAGCGACCACGTTGCCATCGCCAGGTGTGCTGATGAGATGACCGCTTCCTCCCCTCCCCCTGCCGTTCTATCCGCCGTCCGCGCGTAGCGTCTTCTCCTTGACTTCTCTCACTGTCACATTGCTCCACTTCTGAACCCACTTCGTTGTGTGGGGTGTTGTTAATCGTACTAATAACGGGTTCCCTGGGTTGAATAGAGGTGTCGCCGCTATCATGAATGATCAGCTCTTCCCTTGGTCGAATATTCGTAGTAATTATACGACTGTTTCACATCGTTAGTGTGGTCGTAATCCATTCCGTGTAAGTCGGCAGTCACGGGACATTGCCTACTGGAATTACACAGAATGTAATACGGCCATTAACGATCGTGACACAAACGTAGGACTTGCCGAAATTCAACTTAATGACAGCTGACTGAATAAACAATGCGCAGTTTGCTTGTGTTTCCATTTGTTTACTGTCAATTCCAGCAAGTGGAAGAGTTATGTTAGCACGGGTAGCAACTGCACTTCGTGCTAGTATTGGAGTGTCGAAGTCAGTTTTGCTCTGTGATACGTTTATTCAACAGGTCTCGAAATAGTTCATTAACGAACTGGTGCCCATATGTTCATAACAAACAAAGCTATAAGAAAGTCAGTCACGCTATTTAGGATCCACCTGCTGGCTAAACAACATTTCTTTGATACTCCTTTTATTCTATTTTGGACAAAAAGTTGTTTGGGATGGTAAGAGATAGCTGAGATACCATGTACACAGATAATGAGATTGTGCAGTATGTAGCCCTTCTCTCTGTTGCGCATAGTAGTGGCAACAGGAATCTAGGGCGAGTGAAACGGGGTTTGCAGGCACGCGTTCACACACTTCTACAGTGAAACCTACAGTGTAGAAGTTTCTGTGCAACTGGCATGATACATTGTGCAGCGTGCCAATAGTATCCGGAGGTAGCAGAATGTAAAAGTATCGGAGAGGCTACAGGGGCGCTGATAAACGCACAACATCGCAGCAGTGACATCGCGAGCGCCAGGGTGGTGCCCTGTGGGAACACGCGACGGCACTGTGCAGCCGGCGCAGCGGTCTGTTTACGACGCCGTAAAAGCGGACTAGGTGGCCGCGTTTCTCTGGACACCAGCATTAAGCGTAGGCGGAACAGCCCGTCTCCTCCTGCACGGCCAGACGTCCAGGCGATGATTAAGAGCTTGCAGGGTTGCCTGCCATGGATTTTTGCTTCATAATTACCTCGAACCAACGTACAATGGGTTCGCTTTCTTCAGGCATGTCAATGGGGCATTGTATAAAAGCTGTAGGGCACAGGTGTACAGACTAGCTAGGACCGTGGCCGCAAACCCATCGCTGTGACAACGTAAGGGCCCCAAGTAGAAAAATAACGTGCTTCCAACGTTACATGATTCCTTACTGAAATTCTTCCACCAGATCACTTACGACACGGCACGACCGATAACCGAAAGCACTCACCCTCCCGACCTGCCGCAGGCTGTTCAGTTGCAACTCATCTGTCGGTAGCGTCTTCAACAGCTGTCTTCATTGTCACACACATCATTGGCCAGACGTCGACCAGCACAGCCCAGGACTCCTAACTAGATACCGACCAGCCTCTACCCTGCCAAGCTGAATACCAACCTCGACCATCGTCTACGACACCAGCCAGATACCAGCCTCCTATCACACACAGACCAAGGACACTGAGCTGAAGAATAGTAATGGACATTATCATTCTACCAGAAGTGGATGTTGTTTCCTGTTCATTGCTGAGCTGTGAACTGTTGATTTCTATGTTTACTACGATGTGCTCCTTCCATTGGACCAGTGGACCAGCATTATTATATGTTGTCCTTGCCACCTCAGTTCAAGGTACAAGAATGGCAATAAGGTTTGTTGGCTCCACAGTGAACACATCTCTCCACCAGGAATCCTGCAACTTTACCAGTTACAGGGACAGCAGTTGCACTTTTTGTCCCAGTACACTGCTCGCCTGACTCAGCACTTTTTGGCGACAATATTCCAACATATTATGGATGGAATAGGACCGCTTCTGCATGACACATGGCACTTTATGCACGCTACTGAGCTTCTTTGACAGCACCTCACCTGTCTCAACCTTATCCACCCTCCCTCCTTCCACTGCCTGCTGAGGAATCCATGTTACTGCCTCCACTTCCTCCAGAGTTTGACAATGCTTGGGAGCTGTGGCCCACATTCCTTGCAGGGCTGCATCACATTCTCCACATTTCTGTACCTCCTGTTGTTTCCTTCCTGGCTGCCTCCGGCTCCTCTACCTATGGCATCACTACCTGCAGCGCTGTTTCTGGTGTTCTGCCCTGCTCAACTGCATCCTCAGACTCCAATACCCTCTCATGCTGTAACACATCCTCAGGCTCCACTGACTTCTAGTTCTGACACTTCATTTGACGTCACCACCCTCTCTGACTTCCCTGCCTCATTATGCTCTGCCACTCTCCAGCTTGGAAGCCTCCTCCAAACTGGTTCCTGCACCATGAGCCCTGCCAGTTCCTGCACCATGAGCCCTGCCAGTTCCTGCACCAGGAGCCCTGTCACTTTTTGCATTGAGGCCTCCACTGGTTCTGGCCCCTCCTGCTCAAGTGCCTACCACTGTGGCATCTCCTGCTCTGGTGCCTCCCACTCTGGTACCTACCATTCTGGTGCCCTCGCCACTGGTCCACTCAATGATCTCCTCTCCTATGGTTCCTGTCCTTTGCTTCCTGTGCCTTCAGTGCCTGCCCTCTGTATGAACCCTCTCTTCTTCGTCCAGTAGTAGCATTGTTCTGCTCTCTTCCATGTCTTGCTGATCTAGGCATGTTGGAGCACTCCTGATATGTTGTCCATCATTATGCCTGCCACTGAACTTTCATGCCTGCCTCCAATGGTTTCCTTCCCTTACTGGGCCACCTCCCTACTCAGTATTTTTTGTTCTACAGTCTTAGAAGTTTCACCATAAGGCCTAGCAGTGCCTCATGTTAACCACTTTAGTGACCTGGTTACCCTTTTCTGATAACTCTGCCTGCTTCGTCCCATCCAGGTCTACTTTTTTCTTCATCTTCTCCTCTGATCTACATTGTGGCTGCCTTCCTGACTTCCACTGACTGCCCTGGTGCTTCACCCAGATGATGCAGTTATGGACAGGCCACCTCCTCAAAGGTGACTCCATACTCAGATCTTTGCCATGTAAGATGTCCTGTCAGTGTTTGTGATGCACTCTTCACTGAACTTGGCCTTGTCCACTGCTCAGTTTCTGCTCCCTCTGGCTGTGAGCCTGATGCTACTTCCATCCTTCTATCCCTCTGACACAAGGATGCAGCCGTGGCCTGCCACCCTTCCGAGAGTGACTCACTAAATCAAGTAGCATTCTTTCCACCATCCCTAGCCTCCCATATGATAAGCCCTTTCTGCACTCCACACCCACTCTGAGATGATATCTTTCCCATTGCCTCTGGCCTCCCTCAGGCCAGCCCTCTTCACACTGTACTTCACCAGGCGCCTTCCATGCCCTTGTCATGCAACCATACTGATCACCTGCTGAGCTATCACCTGCATCTGCCTCCACACCTGGCTCTAGGCCTACATCTCTTGGCATTGATCTGCATCTTTTACCCACTCCAACACCAGCTTTCTAGAAGGGTCTTCTGTTTCCTTTTCATGTCTCATTGATGCATGTGTTATCCTTTATTCTTCCTTTATGCACAGGTTTTCCTCTTCCTTCAGTTCGTTTTTTTCATATTCACCACTCCATTCCATCCTCAAGTGTCACTGACGCCACAGTCTTCACTGGCTGCTCCTCTCTGAAGTCCTATGCCACAGACCCCTTCTCTGCCCTTTGGGATCCTTATGTCCTTATACCCATTCTTCACTTTTTTTGGGGCCTGTAGTGCTTCCTGTACCCAGTTCCCTTTCTCTGACCTCCTGTGTGTCAAGTGCCCTCCAGCCATCTGCACCCATTGGCTTCAACAATCTGCCTGCTCACCTCCACAAGTACTTCATGGAACACATCCATGGCTTCTGTACTCTTAGGCGTCTTCTGCTGAAGCCACACACACACTATCGTACACACTCCATGTTTACAAGCCATGGCAGATGTCAACAGCAACATATTTCTCTGTGTATACACCAGACTCCAGTGGGCTCTATAAGGAGTACTTGCATCACCCACTATCAGTGCCTGCAGCTGATAATGGCACTGCGAACATGGCACTACATCTCGTTGACGCACCACGAGATATGTCTCTGCATTTCACATGCCACCTTACGGAAATAATTCTTCCAGATCACTTAAGCACTGCAGGACTGCTAGCCAACAGCAGTCATGCTCCAGGCTTAGCGCCAGATGTTCCCTTGCAGCTAATCTGTCGATAGCATCTTCGGCAGCAGTCTTCGGCAGCACCTAGATCATCGCCCCAGATGTCGTCACAATGTGGCACAGGACTCTAACTAAGACACCTATCAGCCTGTACCTGACTGAGCTGGACACCAATCCGGACCACTATCCAGGGCACTGTCTAGGACACCAACTGGACACAAACCAAACTGGACATCAACTGGACTCTTATCAGACATTGACCAAGGACGCCAAAGTGGACAACAAGGAGGCGTTATCGTTCTACCAGAAGTGGATCTTATTTCCTGAACACATTAGAATTGTGAACTTTTCATTTGTCTGTTTACTAACAAAATACTTGTTTCACGGTACCTGTGGACCAATATTCATACATGCTGTCCTTGCCACTTTGTAAGGTCCAAAATGTGGAAATGGATCTCATTCATTCAGAGCATGAGTTTTTTCGAGAGGAAAATAAGTCACCAGAAATTAAAGTGTGAATTGCTGTAGTCAGCATCTCAGTCAACGAAACCATTTACTCTATCCTACAGCCGGTGGTGCCATATACGTGCAGCAGGCAGCACACATACTGCAACAGGCCAGAGGCACGACACCCCCATCACATCGTGTGCCCTGATACCCTGGTCTCCAGAGCGGGATGAGGCTGCTCGTAGAGTGATAACAAGCCATTGTCGTATTCAGTCTAAGTGCTTACAATGTACACACTTTGTACATACTACCTGCTTCTTGACGACCTACATTCGAGCTGTGTTTGGAGTTTTACTCTAGCTAGATTTCTCATAGCAGTGTTACGGACATGGACTCGTTCATGGACTTGGAGTATTTCAGAGTGTCGGGTGATGAATGGTGGTGACAGGGCGTGGGGCCCAGGGCAAACACTGTTAACAGTTACAAAGTACTCTTACTGAGGCAGGCGCACATCTTCTCGTTGACCCTGGCCGGTTTTGATGAATTGGCGGTGGCTTCTGCCTGGTGCTACTGTGCCGGTCCCCGCGCTGTTGAAGCCGGCAGCCCCTGTAGGCCATGGCTGTTGACGTCAGTGACGCCTCGTATTGTGCTACAATGGCGTCCCAATCAGGAGATGGCCCATTGGATTCGAACGCTCCCTGGAAGCGCCATGTGTAGACTGCAGTGTGCAAGGTACAACCTGCTGCCCTCAGACAGAAGAGGGTCAGTGAGTGGCACTACGGCGCTGAGTCCCACTAGGAACTCGGCGTTGACGGCGGCTGGCACATACAGCAGGTCGGCAGGGCTGTGACATCAAGTCCCGTGACGGACTTAGTGCAGATGGCAAACATTGTAGGATTAAGTAAAAGGGTACACATGAGCACTCAAAATCAGAACATCAAGAAAAAAAGAAAACCACCAGCCCTACAAATATTAGTGCTCCTTAACAATGCATTCTTAATTCATAAATCACATTGTTCAGGAGTTTTCACAAGTACCAGATAGACAGAGGGAAGGGAGAACCAAGCTGTTCCTTCTTATGGCCCAACCTGCACCACTCCAGTCGTCTTTTACTTTGCGCATGGGTAGCATTCACAATGTCTAACTCTGCAATTCTTTATATTAGTCACATGAAATAGCTGGAAGTTTACTACCATCTTTCAAACAAACGACAAACAAAAAATTGTTCAAATAACTCTGAGCACTAAGGGACTTAAAATCTGAGGTCAACAGTGCCCTAGAACTTAGAAATACACTCCTGGAAATTGAAATAAGAACACCGTGAATTCATTGTCCCAGGAAGGGGAAACTTTATTGACACATTCCTGGGGTCAGATACATCACATGATCACACTGACAGAACCACAGGCACATAAACACAGGCAACAGAGCATGCACAATGTCGGCACTAGTACAGTGTATATCCACCTTTCGCAGCAATGCAGGCTGCTATTCTCCCATGGAGACGATCGTAGAGATGCTGGATGTAGTCCTGTGGAACGGTTTGCCATGCCATTTCCACCTGGCGCCTCAGTTGGACCAGCGTTCGTGCTGGACGTGCAGACCGCGTGAGACGACGCTTCATCCAGTCCCAAACATGCTCAATGGGGGACAGATCCGGAGATCTTGCTGGCCAGGGTAGTTGACTTACACCTTCTAGAGCACGTTGGGTGGCACGGGATACATGCGGACGTGTATTGTCCTGTTGGAACAGCAAGTTCCCTTGCCGGTCTAGGAATGGTAGAACGATGGGTTCGATGACGGTTTGGATGTACCGTGCACTATTCAGTGTCCCCTCGACGATCACCAGTGGTGTACGGCCAGTGTAGGAGATCGCTCCCCACACCATGATGCCGGGTGTTGGCCCTGTGTGCCTCGGTCGTATGCAGTCCTGATTGTGGCGCTCACCTGCACGGCGCCAAACACGCATACGACCATCATTGGCACCAAGGCAGAAGCGACTCTCATCGCTGAAGACGACACGTCTCCATTCGTCCCTCCATTCACGCCTGTCGCGACACCACTGGAGGCGGGCTGCACGATGTTGGGGCGTGAGCGGAAGACGGCCTAACGGTGTGCGGGACCGTAGCCCAGCTTCATGGAGACGGTTGCGAATGGTCCTCGCCGATACCCCAGGAGAAACAGTGTCCCTAATTTGCTGGGAAGTGGCGGTGCGGTCCCCTACGGCACTGCGTAGGATCCTACGGTCTTGGCGTGCATCCGTGCGTCGCTGCGGTCCGGTCCCAGGTCGACGGGCACGTGCACCTTCCGCCGACCACTGGCGACAACATCGATGTACTGCGGAGACCTCACGCCCCACGTGTTGAGCAATTCGGCGGTACGTCCACCCGGCCTCCCGCATGCCCACTATACGCCCTCGCTCAAAGTCCGTCAACTGCACATACGGTTCACGTCCACGCTGTCGCGGCATGCTACCAGTGTTAAAGACTGCGATGGAGCTCCGTATGCCACGGCAAACTGGCTGACACTGACGGCGGCGGTGCACAAATGCTGCGCAGCTAGCGCCATTCGACGGCCAACACCGCGGTTCCTGGTGTGTCCGCTGTGCCGTGCGTGTGATCATTGCTTGTACAGCCCTCTCGCAGTGTCCGGAGCAAGTATGGTGGGTCTGACACACCGGTGTCAATGTGTTCTTTTTTCCATTTTCAGGAGTGTACTTAAACCTAACTAACCTAAGGACATCACACACATCCATTCCCGAGGCAGGATTCGAACCTGCGACCGTAGTAGGCGCGCGGTTCCGGACAGAAGCGCCTAGAACCGCTCGGCCACAACGGCCGGCAAACGACAAACAAATGAGACACTGCAAAAATGGAGGTGACTGTGAATTTTTGTAATGTGTATGGGTAACGTGGTGTGGTAAATGTATTACATTCTCGAATAGAAATTGTGAGCATAAAATTTAAAAAAATTGCTATTGGGTTTTCATTTTACTGCACTGTATGTTTGCGTGATTCTGTAATGCTTGAAACCACTTGAGGATAGCTCCAAAAAATCCTGAATAAGCTTTTTTTAGGTAAATTTTAATTTTCTGGAAGAAGCATTCACATATTTTTTTTTTTTCGAAAGTTGCCCTGTGCACTAGCATTCGTAGACAATTCCATTTAATGACATAGATATGCTTGAGTATTCCCTAAAATTTCAGGCTAACCAAAGTACGAGAAAGTATCATTCGTTCTTTGGGTTATTAGTCACTGCATGTCTGGAAATAGCTGCCGATTTTCGAACTCTGTTCTCTTGTTGCGTGTATTTACAAAACATGGCTGTAATTCTGAGCCTCATTCGTTTTAGAGGCTCAGTACTGAAAGTCTTTCTCCATATGGGTATCAAATATAATCTAATGCTGGTTTCTGGATTAGATTCATCATGTTCATGCAAGCCGCAACAAAGTATGTTTATCTTCACAGAAGTCTATTTATGGTCGATCCGTTTCTCAGTTGAAACAATGATTTTATTTCTATACAGATCAAAATATCAATGTTTTAATGTGATGATAAAATTAATGGAGTATACATCATAAACATTTGTGTAAGGAAACAGAACGTTCTTACTGGTATACTGTGAAATGGCAAAATTTCGGATACGGTTTCAGAATTTCGTAATTTTTGAAAAATTTGACAAATGCGAGTGGTTGTATTATTGTAACTTACTCTCAAGAAAATTTTAGTTGCGAATATTTTCCTTTGTACAGGAGTTCTCTTGGTAGTAGTGTTTTCCCTCACAGTATGTGGTATGACCTTGCTGTAGTTTACACTTCAGTGGAACACAATTGAACCGTGTGCGTTCCATATCAGGGCAACTCACTTATATCGATAGTAGCCATTCACAGTGAATTTCTGACCGACCAGTTCCTGAGTAACCAAAGTACGCCTTCATGCAAGGGGACAGGGAGGCAGCAATGTATGGATATGGACATGCGTGGCATACTCGGGAATCTTGTCCTGTAGGCGGAACTGCGCATAGTTTGAGGTCTGCTGTTGCTGCGGAAGTGTTGACGTCCCTGAGGACTGTGAACATCTCGTGAAATCTGTAGTCTGGCTTGGAGTGTATGCTGTTGGCGCCGAGACGCCGACTGGAATTCAAACTGTCAGCCACTAAATCATTTGGAGGAAGTAAACTTGGCATGGGAATCGATATCACCTCAGGACTGTTGATTTTGTGGGGAGTACGCACTTCGAGATACCGGCAGCAATTTTGAATTTGATAAACAAGTGTTGAGAACACAGGTGTCCCGGTTCTCTTTCTAGTTTGCAAGTGATTTTCCTGTGGCTGGTCTGATATACTGTGGGGCACGTACACTACCGGTCAAAAGTTTTCGATCACCTTTGAGAGAAACTATATATATTTAATGTCAATGTACAAACACATCATATAAACTCAGTAGATAGATAAAAGAAATATTTCCTCTCTCAATCATTAAATACAGTACAATATGGTTTAGATTTTACCCTCTTCAAAGTATTCACCTTGCCAGACGGAACGGTATTTTTGGTCAGTATCCTGTGAAATCGTTTCTTGTTTAATGTTTCATTAATGCTCACTAGATCACTAACTTTATCATCCGAGAAACATCTCCACTTCATGAGCGACCCTCAACCACGCTCCATCATTGCCATCACATACAGACTCATCATATGTTCTCCATGAAGTCGAGGGACAAACAGCCGACGATGGCCTCCAAATATTTCAAACTTAGATTCTTCCGTGAATCACACCTTGGACCATTGTTGCACGCTCCAGTTTTTATGTTTCTGTACCAATTGAAATCTTTTGACCCTAATTTGCTAGCATAATGCGGCTTTTTGGTCGCTATGCACACATATAAACATCGTTGACGAAGACGGCGTTGCAGTGTTGGGACAAAGACTGGAGCTTCTCCAATACCGTTTACTTCCTTGCGAATTTCAGGTGCAATACGAGTCCTCTGACGTTTACTCTGTACACACATGAACTGATATTCATTGTATGATGTTACCTGGGGTCTTCCATATCGTGAAACACTTGCATTAGCAACAGTTTGAATGAAATAAGGCTTTTTGCAGGTGATGCATTTATCTGAGAGAAGCTGCATAAATATTCAGTCAGATCGTGATAAGATTTCAACATGGTGCAGAGATTGGCAATTTGCTCTAAATGTTCAGAAATGTAAAATTTTGCATTTCACAAAACGGAAAAACATAGTATCCTATGACTATAATAGCTATGAGTCATTGTTGCAGTCGGACAACTCATACAAATACCTGGGTGTACCACTTTGTAGGGATATGAAATATAATGATCACACAGGTTCAGTCGTGGGCAAAGCAGGTGGTTTACTGGTAGAATATTGGGAAAGTGCAGAACGTCTACAAAAGAGATCCTAGAATACTGCTCAAGTGTGTGGGTCCCGTGCCAGGTAGGAATAACAAGGGATATTGAACGTGCACGGCGAAGGGCAGCACGAATGGTCACAGTTTTGTTTAATCCGTGGGATAGTATCACAGAGATACTGAAGGAACTGAACTGGCAGACTCCTGAAGGCAGACGTAAACCATCCTGAGAAAGTCTGTCAACAAAGTTTCAAGAACCAGCTTTAAATGACTGCTACAACCCCCTACGTGTCACTCACACAGGGGTCGTGAGGATAAGATTAGAGTAACTGCCGCACACGCAGAGGCATTCGAACACTCATTCTTCCCGCGCTCTATACGTGACTGGAACAGGAAGAAACCCTCATAACTGATGCAATGGAACGTACCCCTGCCATGTACCTCACGGTGGTTTGCAGAGTAGACATGCAGATGTAGATGTTTGCCTGAACCACTGCAGTGTATATACCACTGTTGATTGACCTACGCCAGTCTTTTTTGCTGTTGTTCTACCCGTATAGCCTTCACGATCCACAGCCACAACTACAGCATGTTTTTGAGTTCCAGTGTCCTGTTTCCGTCTCATTAAGAGGTAATATGGCATGACCCTGATCACGTATACAAACACACCGTTGTATGCACGCAATCTACTCTAAACCAATCCGAACTAATTGCTACACAGACAACTGAAGTACAGGCTTATTCAAAGAGAACCATCTTAGGTAACGATACGTCAGTGTTATTGCAGATACTCATCGGTGCCCTCTACGCGATGCGAACAACCAGTCAAATACACAATGGGAGCACTTAGCCTTTACATGTTTGTATTTGTTTTATTATCAAAACGTGGATTTGATAGAATATTCAAAACGAAATTTCTGTTTTACCTACAAATCCATAATTGACATTGGCGATCGAAAACTTTTGAGCGGTTGAGTATGCTTTCGTTTGTTTCTGTACTGGGCTGTCTCCAGCTGTTTTGAGCACTTTTCGCGACTTGTGGCGAACTAGGGCTAATCCTTAAATTTACTACCAACAATCTGTTGTCATTCTGCTGAGTGGTGTGGCTTGTTAGTGACTGTACGTGCTCCGCGTTTCCATATTGTCTAGGAAACTGAATGCTCGAGTAATTCCTCTAAACGTCTTGGCGTTCGTGTATCTTGTGCTCGCAAATCTTGAGCTACTCGTTGGTGCTTACGTTTTCTTGTTTTAGGAATACTAGGATTAATGCAGTTTGTATGTTTCAGGGGAACTAATAGTCACTTCAGAATTATTACTGTGTTGAATGCAAGAGAGGACCCGGAAGCGGGACCTACTGTATTGTCCTGCGTGCCTCCGAGTGGAACGAAGTTCACAGCTAATTAAAAAACAAAACGGAGCAAGAGGCACCTCGGGGCTACGTTTAATCCTTTATGCACCATTGGATAGAGGAATCTTACTGCTCTGTGAAGCCGCTGGCTACATAATTTCATCTACGCACTTGACTACAAGTTGTTTACTGTTATACTGCATTTGAGTGTGCCCGCCTCTTGTGTTGCTAATGCGCTGCGTGTTTGTTTCCCTCTGCAGCCCCAGTGGGATAATCTGATGTATGTAGTGTCCGTATTGTTGGCTGTATACAGCCATGAACTGTTTGTACTGTTAATTCCTCTAATTGAACATTTAATGCCATTTAGTCGCCTTAAGGCGGTTCTGCTTTAATTTCACTGCCGTGTTGGCAAGTGACCTTTTGCTACAATATCTACTAGGGTTCACAGTTCATCTTATAACTTATTTAATAATCTGAACGACTTGCACTAAGCTTAATTATTTACGGCCGATGATTTCAAATCCTCCTGCTAAAGCTGTTTGTTCTGTGATTGTGCCATTGAAATGTGTAAGTCGGTATATTACTGCATCTGCTGACGGCAGAGTGTTTTAAAATCTAAAATCATTTTCGCGTTCACGGAGGGCATCACCTGCACCCAAGTTCAACACTCTACGTATGTCTAACATTCTGAGAGGTTTCACTTATTACGGACATATGACTGGCCGTGGGCCGGGAATTAAATTGTCTTAAAAAGAAAAATGTAGGCTGTTCGCTGGCAACGGCGTATTCAGGACATATTTCTGTGGGCCACCTTGTATTCCGGTGAATTACTCTGTAACGACGTAATTGGGCATAGGCCGCTAATTTATATGTTAATGATTATTATTTTTATTATTATTATTATTATTATTGTTGTTGTTGTTGTTCACTTGATCTGAAGCTCTTGGCCACAAATTGGTAATGCTGTCTCGACTTGTTTTTGTAATTTATTTTAGGCGCTATCGTATTTACGGAATTGTTCTGTGAATTTAAAATTTTGAATACTGTCCTTACTTATTTTTGTGTTAATTTTCTACTTAAAGGTAATCGACTCTTACACCTTCATTGTTATCTTTCGCTATTAAGAGAATGCTTCGTCGAAGAGATAATAAACTGTTGTTTATGGAAATATAATTTAATTTGTCCTACACCTTACCACTCCCCAAGCATCTCCCTACCCCTTTAGCAATTTTATGCCTTACTTCAAATTATGAGAAACCACAAACTGTAAATTTTGATACAAATTAGACCTACCAAACATACTGGATTTATGTTAACAGAATCTTCCGTCGGTTCTTGGTAGTACATCATCATAATAAACGAAAAGCACCAGTTTGCTTTTATTCTGCAATATTACTTTTATTGTGTTAACCGGTTTTCAGCCTACACGGCCATCTTCAGACATTTACTGAGCATTGTCATCAAAGAAGTTACAATGCTGTTTGCAAACATTGTAAGAGAAGTAACACTTCTAGACTGAAGCAGAAACATACAGTTAGTAACATCTTTGACAGTGTGGTGGTCATGCAATGAAGAAGTAGAAATTGAACAGTAAATAAATAAAAATGGAGTAGACAGGAAAAACTTTAACACAAAATAGGAACAGCATGCCTACATAACAGTCTCTGTTAATAAACAAAACTAATAAAATAAAATAAAATTAGTACTTGACAAGGTTACATCAGGAGGTATAAAACATGGAGAGTGATACACAATAGAAGAAGAAACAGTTATTAATGTAACTACAGAATACATAAGTAATGTAAGTAATATCAATAATTTAAACAGAAATAAATAAATGCGGGAAAATGGAGGCGTTTGAGGGAACATACAGAAAATGGTAATCTTTGAGAGTGTGTTGGTACTGCACTTACACATTAACATTATATTCAAAACTGTGGCTATGTAACAATTTGTATTAAATATATAAACCAAGTAAAATATAAACAATATTTGATGGGACAACTACAGGAGGTGTTAAACATGGACAGTAATACAAGTACCAGTTAAAAGAAAACCTTAGCAATTGAAACTACAGTCTATATGGAATACATAGACAATTTAAATAAAACAGAAGAACTTGATGAATACAGGAAAATGGGAATATGTAGGAACAGACAATGCTCGAACGAATGAACAACAGAGATGATTATATGAAGTTTAGGAGTCGGAGGTGTTGAGCTGTGTCTGGTCATTTAGGATTAGATCTGGACTGTGAGTAAGATGTTTGTTAATTTCCAGGGCTTCCAGCAGGTTGAGTTTCTGGCCTTTGTTTGCTAAGTGAAGTACATAGGACACTGGCTGCTAGTTGTGACCCTCACTCAGTACATGCTCAGCAAATGCAGAGTCAGAATTCTGCAACATCCAGCTGGATTCATGTTCAGCCAGCCTAGTTGCTATGTCTCTGCCTGACTGACCGATGTGAAATTTATCAGAATCAAAACAGGTCATTTTGCATGCCCCACTGTTGGCTAATAAGTGGATCTTATCTTTGCTATTAAAAATACCCTGGGCTGTCGTGTTCTTAACATAACAGGAAAGCCTACACTTGCAGGCTTTCAGTGCTTTGGCTACAATCTGTGATACCTCACCTAGATATGGTAGTGTACACCATTTATTGCAGACAGTGGATGGGGAAGCAGGTGGGGCATAGAGAAGGGGCATAATTTTCCGTTTTTCTTTCCTGTGCAATATGTGGTCAATACGAAATGGACTGTAGCCATTGGCTGTGGCAATAAATTTTATTGTATCTGACTCTACTTTAAAATCATCTCTGGACATTGGGATAGATATGAGACGGAGTACCATTGAGTGGAAAGCTGCATGTTTGTGAGCTATGGGGTGTTGTGAGAAAGAAGGTATTACTGTGTCTGTAGTTGCAGTTTTTCTAATTTTATTTTGTTTCATTAGTTTTGTTAATTAACAGAAACTGTTATGTAGGCATGCTGTTCCTGTTTTGTGTTAAAGTTTTTCCTGTCTACTCCATTTTTATTTATTTACTGTACAATTTCTACTTCATTGTATTACCGCCACACTGTCAAAGATGTTACTTACTGTATGTTTCTGCTTCAGGCTGGACGTGTTAGTTCTCTTCCAATGCTGTTTGCAAACATTGTAACTTCTTTGGTGACAATACGCAGTAAATGTCTGAAGATGGCCTTGTAAGCCGAAAACCGATTATCACAATAAAAGTAATATTGTAGAACAAAAGCAAACTGGTGCTTTTCATGTATTGTACTGGATTTATATTTGTGTACCAACCACCACTGTATCGACTGTCGCCAAATACTCTCCATAAAATTAAATATTGCTCACCCGATCAATATAAAATCAAAGAAATTATATCAGTATCTCAAAAAGTCTCACAACAAACAATTTTGCCAACGTAAAATTCATTTAAGAAAATGAAAATACAAATGGAGATAACTGTAAAAGCTTTTGTGAAAAGCCGAACTGCAAATGGTAACACGGGCTACATCAGTGTACTCAACATCGTCGGAATATGATGCTCGTGAGGAAAGACTCCGTCCGTTTTACTGAATACCTGAGTTTAGATTCCACCAGGACGCTGATGGCCATGATGCCGAGCGTCCTATAAGCAGTATCACTGTCGTCATCGTTGTCATCGACGTACCACACAAGCGGCTCGTAGCGAATTTGAGTGTCAGTTATGTTACTGGATTTGTGATATGCTGTCAGAGAGGTCACAGTTCGTAGTAACTGACTGAAAGTCATCGAGTAAAACAGAAGTGATTTCTGGCGTTCCCCAAGGTAGTGTTACAGGCCCTTTGCTGTTCCTTACCTATAGAAACGATTTGGGAGACAATCTGAGCAGCCGTCTTAGGTTGTTTGCAGATGACGCTGTCGTTTATCACCTAATAAAGTCATCAGAAGATCAAAACAAATTGAAAAACTATTTAGAAAAGATATCTGAATGGTACGAAAATTGGCAGTTGACCCTAAATAACGAGAAGTGTGAGGTCATCCACATGAGTGCTAAAAGGAATTCGCTAAACTTCGGTTACAGGATAAATCAGTCAAATCTAAAGGCCATAAATGCAACTAAATACCTAGCAATTACAATAACGAACAACTTAAATTGGAAGGAACACACAGAAAATGTTGTGGGGAAGGCTAACCAAAGACTGCGTTTTATTGGCAAAACACTTACAAACCATAACAGATCTACTAAAGAGACTGCCTACACTACGCTTGTCCGTCCTCTTTTAGAATATTGTTGCGCGGTGTGGGATCCTTACCAGATAAGACTGACGGAGTGCATCAAAAAAGTTCAGAGAAGGGCAGGACGTTCTGTATTATCGGGAAAATGGAAGAGAGTGTCACTGAAATGATACAGGATTTGGGCTGGCATCACTAAAAAAAAGGCGTTTTCCGCTGCGACGGAATCTTTTCACGAAATTCCGGTCACCAACTTTCTCCTCCGAATGCGAAAATATTTTGTTGACATCGACCTATATAGGGAGGAACGATGACCACGATAAAATAAGGGAAATCAGAGCTCGTACGGAAACGTATAGGTGTTCGTTCTTTCCGCGCGCTGTATGAGATTGAAATAATGGAGAATTGCGAAGGTGGCTCGATGAACCCTCTGCCAGGCACTTAAATGTGATTTGCAGAGTATCGATGTAGATGTAGATGTAGATCGTCATGATTACGATCATCATCGTACTCGACCTCTTAGTCTCCCTGAATTCTGTTAAGAATTATATCGTTCCATCTCAAATAGCCACTATGGCTTCACCATTATACCAAAAACAGAGGGTTAATCGCATAAGAAAATACCCTAAAGTCTGCTTACTGTGTAACGTGACAATTTCACGTTTGAAAATATTTTTAGGCTTTATAAGGCTTTTGCAAAAACAAACGCTGACGTACAGACTATTAGTTGCAAATAAAACAACTGCTCTTTATATCTGGGAAAGCACAACTACAGAAATACTAGGAACGGAGCCGCGATGATGCTGCTTGTAAAATTTAGATCCTTTCTGAAAAAATGCGCTCTTAGTGTTGTGCTGCTCTTTCGACTACTATAGGATATTGCAGTGACTGTGTTGTTCAGGAGTACAATGAAACGTTCGTTCGGACATGCATGAAAAACACAGGCACTGCCCGACACCGGGCAAGCGACGTTCAAGTAAAATGTGTCGCTTGTACGAGAATACACACAACGGATGTACGAGTACAGCTTATAGACACATGACTAATGACATACGAGGCTTTGGATCTGGGCGTGAGTCGTGTTAGGATGGCCTAACGGTAGCCGGCACGGTAGCTCGGAGTGTTCGATCAGAGGGCTGACTGCTCTCTGTAATAAAAAATACCTGAGTTAATGAATCAACGATGAAAAATAACGAACCAAATGAGTAGACAAAAAAAATAAAGAGATAAGGCGACCGCTCGCGATAAACGGGAAATCCGGGTTTGAGTCCCGATCCGACAGATTTTCACTGCCGTAATTTCACTATACGGCCGATGGTTGTCTATATTCGCAACTGTGAATATGTTTAATTCCAGACTTTTATACTATAGCACTATTTCAAATAAAATATATAACTCGTTGCGGCTGATAAATGCATCCACGCAACTCCTGTTTTTACTGATGATATAGTTTTTGCATTGGTTCTGGCTTCCAACGTTTTCTTTTTCCTTTACTGTCATTTGACCATCACCATGCAGGTAGCCATCACATTTACAAAATATCTTTCTTAATGGTATTCTACCAGCCATGACTCATGGACCTTGCCGCTGGTGGGGAGACTTGCGTGCTTTAGCGAAACATATAGTCGCACCGTAGGTGCAACCACAACGGAGGGGTATCTGTTGACAGGCCAGACAAACGCGTGGTTCCTGAAGAAGGGCAGAGGCCTTTTCAGTAGTTGCAGGGGCAACAGTCTGGATGACTGACTGATCTGCCTTGTAACATTAACCAAAACGGCCTTGCTGTGCTGGTACGACGAACGGCTGAATGCTCGGGGAAAGTACAGCCGTAATTTTTCCCGAGGGCCTGCAGCTTTACTATATGATTAAATGATGATGCCGTCCTCTTGGGTAAAATATTCCGGAGGTAAAATAGTCCCCCATTCGGATCTCCGGGCGGGGACTACTCAGGACGACGTCGTTATCAGGAGAAAGAAAACTGGCGTTCTACGGATCGGAGCGTGGAATGTCAGATCACTTAATCGGGCAGGTAGGTTAGAAAATCTGAAAAGAAAAATGGATAGGTTATAGTAGGTATAGTGGAAGGTTGTATACGTGGATGAGGCCTGGAGACACTGGAAGGTTTCACGTAGATTATATAATGGTAAGACAGAGATTTAGGAACCAGGTTTTAAATTGTAAGACATTTCCAGGGGCAGATGTGGACGCTGACCATAATGTATTGGTTATGAACTGTAGATTAAAACTGAAGAAACTACAAAAAGGTGGGAATTTAAGGAGATGGGATTTGGATAAACTGAAAGAACCAGGGGTTGTAGAGAGTTTGAGAGAGCATCAGGGAACGGTTGTACAAGAACGGGGAGAAAGAAATACAGTAGAAGAGGAATGGTTAGCTTTGAGAGATGAAATACTGAAAGCAGCAGAGCATCAAATAGGTAAAATATGAGAGCTAGTAGAAATCGTTGGGTAACAGAAGAGATGTTGAATTTAATTGGTGAAAGGAGAAAATATAAAAATGCAGTAAATGACGCAGGCAAAAAGGAATCCAAACGTCTCAAAAATGAGTTCGACAGGAAGTGCAAAATGGCTAAGCAGGGATGGCTAGAGGACAAATGTAAGGATGTAGAGGCATATATCACTAGGGATAAGATAGATACTGCCTACAGGAAAATTAAAGAGACCTTTGGACAAAAGAGCACCACTTGTACTAATATCAAGAGCTCAGAAGGAAAATCAGTTCTATGCAAAGAAGGGATAGCAGAAAGATTGAAGGAGTATATGGAGGGTCTATACAAGGGCGATGTACTTGAGGGCAAAATTATGGAAATAGAAGAGGACGTAGATGAAGATGAACTGGGAGATATGATACTGCGTGAGGAATTTGACAGAGCACTAAAAGACTTGAGTCGAGACAAGGTCCCAGGAGTAGACAACATTCCATTAGAACTACTTATAGCTTTGGGAGAGCCACCCTGACAAAACTCTACCATCTGGTGAGAAATATGTATGAGACAGGTGAAATACCCTCAGACTTCCAGAAGAATGTGGAAATTCCAATCTCAAAGAAAGCAGGAGTTGACAAGTGTGAAAATGACCGAACCATCGGTTTAATAAGTCACTGCTGCAAAATACTAACACCAGTTCTTTACAGACGAATGGAAAAACGTGTAGAAGCCAACCTCGGGGAAGATCAGTTAGGATTCCATACAAATGTTAGAACACGTGAGGCAATACTGACTTTACGAATTATCTTAGAAGACAGATTAAGGAAAGGTTCCAATGGCTCTGAGCACTATGGGACTTAACATCTGAGGTCATCAGTCCCCTAGAACTTAGAACTGCTTAAACGTAACTAACCTAAGGATATCACACACATCAATGCCAGAGGCAGGATCCTAACCTGCGGCCGTAGCGGTCGCGGGGTTCCAGACTGAGGGGCCTAGAACCACTCGGCCACAACGGCCGGCAGATTAAGAAAAGGAAAACCTACGTTTATAGCATTTGTAGACTTAGAGAAACCTTGGGAAATGTCGACTGGAACACTGTCTCTCAAATTCTGAAGGTGGCAGGGGTAAACTACAGGGAGCGAAAGGCTATTTACAATTTATGCAGAAACCTGATGGCAGTTACAAGAGTCGAGGGGCACGAAAGAGAAGCAGTGGTTCAGAAGGGAGTGACACATAGTTGTAGCCTGTCTCCGACGTTATTCAATCAGTATATTGAGCAAGCAGTAAAGGGAGCAAAAGAAAAATATAGTGTAGAAATTAAAATTAGTGGAGCAGAAATAAAAACTTTGAAGTATTTCGATGACATTGTAATTCTGTCAGACACAGCAAAGGACCTGGAAGAGCAGTTGAATGGAATGGACAGTGTCTGGAAAGGAGGATATAAGATGAACATCAACAAAAGCAAAACGAGGATAATGGAATTTAATCAAATTAAATCGGGTGATGCTGAGGGAATTAGATTAGGAAATGAGGCACTTAAAGCAGTAAATGAGTTCTGCTATTTGGGAAGCAAAATGACTGATGATGGTCGAAGTAGAGAGGATTTAAAATGTAGACTGGCAATGGCAAGGAAAGCGTTTCTGAAGAAGAGAAATTTAACATAGAGTACAGATTTAAGTGTCAGGAAGTCTTTTCTGAAAGTATTTGTATGGAGTGTAGCCATGTATGGAAGTGAAATGTAGACGATAAATAGTTTAGCCAAGAAGAGAATAGAAGCTTTCGAAATGCGGAGCTACAGAAGAATGCTGAAGATTGGATGGGTAGATCAAGTAACTAATGAGGAGGTACTGAACAGAATTGGGGAGAAGAGGAATTTGTGGCACAGCTTGACAGGAAGTAGAGATCGGTTGGTCGGACTTATTCCGAGGCATCAAGGGATCACCAATTTAGTAATGGAGGGCAGCGTGGAGAGTAAAAATCGTAGAGGGAAACCAAGAGATGAATACACTAAGCAGATTCAGAAGGATGTGGATTGGAGTAGTTACTTGGAGATGAAGAAGCTTACACAGTATAGAGTAGCATGGAGAGGTGAACGAAACCAGTCTCTGGACTGAAGACAACAACACAATGGTATTCTAGTATGGACTTCGTTAATTACTGTTTAAAAAGAATTTGGATATGTATAATTGACTGATAAATGGTACCACTATAAACAAATCATAAAGTGATGTAACCAAAATAATTTAAAAAATCCTTATGTGAAATGCACAGTATGTCTGAGAGTAGATAGATCACACATGTTTAAGCGGTTGAGCATCACAATTAATGTTAGTACAACACTGCTGCCGATGTTGGAAGAGGAATCTTTGTGTTAATCAATGCGCTGATAAAGGATTTTTATATGTGTTGTAACTGGTACAGAGAATAGTAGATTATTCACGTCTTCTCCTGCACTGCATGCATCACATAATCGATATTCTTTCAATCCTAGCTGCAACAGGTGTTTTGGGAATTTTACATTAATTAAGCATGTGCGCGTAATCGTTGTTACGAACTGTCTGTTTTTGTTTCAGTCGCTAACTCAAGAAGATAATGCTAGTTTGGTGTGCAGGTGTCATTAAAGTACTGTATTCCTTTTGAAATCTTGGGCGAATCTCCCTCCATCTGCCAGTCATTTCTCGCAGTTTCGTTATTTAAGTTCAGCGTATTTTGATAAGGAAGGGAGATTCGCTTCAAAATTAGTTTACTCGCAAGTTTTCCCTTGTGATAGTCATTGGTGGTATCCTGGTTTGGCAAGGAGAACAATCGTATGTCGGTAGCGCAGCTCCAGTGCAGTTTCGAATACAGCGATATACTAGTTGTCCGGCTTCGATATCGAATTTATACACCTACTTGTGCATAGTTACTGTGTATTTCGCAAGTAAGTTCAAAAATGGTTCAAATGGCTCTGAGCACTATGGGACTTAACTGCTGAGGTCATCAGTCCCCTAGAGCTAAGAACTACTTAAACCTAGCTAACCTAAGGACATCACACACATCCATGCCCGAGGCAGGATTCGAACCTGCGACCGTAGCGCTCGCGCGGTTCCAGACTATAGCGCATAGAACCGCTCGGCCACTCCGGCCGGCTCGCAAGTAAGTGTCTGACGTAGGATTAATCGGGTCACGTTTAGACTAGTTCTCTACCGTTCCACTTTCGAACAGCGCACGGTAGAAACGAAAACTTACATCTTTCAGTGTTAGCTCTGATTTCTCCTATTCTGTTGATAGTTTCTCCCTATGTAGACGGGCACCAACAAAATATTTTCATACTCTGAGCCGAAAGTTGGTGATTGAAATTTTATGAGAAGGTCCTGCTGCAGCGAAAACGCTTCTGTTTTAATGTCTTCCGCCCCATTTCATGTGTCATATCCGTGGCACTCTCTCTCCTATTTCGCGATAACACAAAAAAGTTCTTTGAACTTTTTCGACGTCTTCCGTCAACCATATCTGATGCAGATTCCACACCGCACAGCAATATGCCATAAGAGCACTGACGAGGGTAGTGTAAGCAGTCTCTTTAGTAATTCTGTTACATTTTCTAAGTGTTCTGCCAATAAATCGCAGTTTTTGGTCTGCTTTCCCGCTACCTTGCCTATGTGATTGTTCCAACTTAAGTTATTTGTAACTGTAATTCGCAAGTATTTAGTTCAATTGACAATCTTTAGATCTGTGTGAGTTATCGTGTAACAGAAATTTAACAGATTATTTTTAGTGTTCATGTGGATGACTTCACACTTTCCATGATTTGGAGTTAATTGCCACTTTTTTACCATGCAGATATCTTATCTAAATCATTTTGCGATTCGATTTGATCACCTGACGAGATTACATGACGGTAATTGACAGCATCATCTGCAAACAGTCTAAGATAGCTGCTCAGATTGTCTCCTAAATCTTTTATGTAGATAAGGAACAGCAGAAGGCCAGTAACACTTCCTTGGGAAACGTCAGATTACTTCTGCTTTACTCGATGACTTTCGGCATTTATTACGAACTGAGAACTTAACTGACAGGAAATCACGAGTCTGGTCACACAACTTGCCCCATCACGATAAAACATGTATCCATACTCAAAAACTGATCTCACAAGAGTCCTATAGAAGTTGAGCCGAATTTTCGGGTGATCTTCCCATCGCGTGTCGGCCACACACCTCAATGCATTCGTCTTTGTTTCCATCTTCGAAGAATATCATGTGATTGAGACAGATCTCTTCGTAAGTGTGGTTCTGTTGTCACGCTGAGAAACTTAACTTGACTGTTGAATGGGTATTTATTTCACCACATCTCATACTGTTTAATATGGAACTCTTCGTTGCGTAAAAATAACTATTAATGATTTTTTCCATTGTTACTTCGAAACTAATCTCCTTCAGCCAAACTCTAGGGTTTGATAAAGCATGATCGACTCGTTCTTTGGTGCTGGAAGGAAATAAGTGGTCGAACACAGGCAAAGATCATCAGCGAATGGTAAGGTAGATACTCTTGGCGAGAAACATTTTTGAAGATATCCCGCATACAGTGAATACAGGGGAGGTCTCAGTTCGGATCCCTGAGGCAGATCTTTGTAGACTGTCCGAGACCCGATGGGATTTCTGTTGTACCTAACATAGATTCTTTTTTATGAGAGAAAAAATTTAATTCGGCAGATTAATATCAGTTAAAACACGTTTCATCCTAGTACTGTGATTCTCCCTTTATCATAGGCTCGAGCTATTTCACAGAATAGCGAGAAAAAGAAACATTTATTCATGAAGACCCGTTGAATGTCAGTTGTCAAAAGCCCTATGTTGTCAAGGGAACATAGGGGTCTTGGAAAGAACATTATAACTTATATACATAAACTATTCTATTCTGTTTTGAAGAATAAAAATGGAGACAGTGCTATCGGTCTGTAAGACGACGAGTTAAGAACATCTCTGTTTTTGTTAAGAATAGGAATTAAAATTTGCGTCGTCCATTTTTCAGGTACTGTGCCACACATCCATATTTCATTGTAAAACCTTCGTAATGTAGAAAGTGCCTCATATGGCAAGCATCTTCGAGGTAGCGATGTAGTGGGGTTTTCTCGTACGACCATTTGACGTGTGTACCGTGACTATGAGGAATGCGGTAAAACATCGAATCTCCGACATCGCTGCAAGAACGGGACCAACGACGCCTGAAGAGATTCGTTCAACGTGACAGAAGTGCAACCCTTCCGCAAATTACCGCAGATTTCAATGATATGCTATGAACAAGCGTCAGCGTGCGAACGATTCAACGGAACATCATAGATATGGGCTTTTGAAGCCGAAGGCCCACTCTTGTACCCTTGATGTCTGCACAACACAAAGCTCTACGCCTCGCCTGGGCCCCTCAACACTGAAATTGGACTGTTGCTGACTGGAAACATGTTGCCTGGTCGGACGAGTCTCGTTTCAAATTATATCGAGCGGATAGACGTGTACGGGCATGGAGACAACTTCATGAATCCATGGACCCGAGGACTGTTCAAGCTGGGGAGGCTCTGTAATGGTGTGGGGCGTTTGTATTTGGAGTGATACGGGACTCCTGATACGTCTAGATACTAATCTGACAGGTAACACGCACGTAAGCATCCTGTCTGATCACCTCCATCCATGCATGCCCACTGTGCATTCCGACGGACTTGGATAATTTCAGCAGGACAATGCGACAGTCCTCACGTCCAGAATTGCTGCAGAGTGGCTCCAGGAACACTCTTCTGAGTTTAAAGACTTTTGCTGGCCACCAAACTCCACAGACATGAACATTATTGGGCATATCTGGGATGCCTTGCAACATGCTGTTCAGAAAAGATCTCCACGCTCTCGAACTCTTACCGATTTATCTCTTTCAGACTGGCCGGCCGCGGTGGTCTAGCGGTTCTGGCGCTGCAGTCCGGAACCGCGGGACTGCTACGGTCGCAGGTTCGAATCCTGCCTCGGGCATGGGTGTGTGTGATGTCCTTAGGTTAGTTAGGTTTAACTAGTTCTAAGTTCTAGGGGACTTATGACCTAAGATGTTGAGTCCCATAGTGCTCAGAGCCATTTGAACCATTTTTCTCTTTCAGACCCTTTGGATCCAACTGTGTACATTAACTCTTACTGTGTCTTAGCTGCAACATATTTATTTTTCTTTTTTTTCGAAAATGGAAACCTGGGGTACACATTTGCTAGTCTTCAACATTTTCATCGTGCGCAAGTGCTGCCAACTGTTGGGCATCAGTATGAAAATATCAGCAAGTGAATGTAGCAGGGTGCAGCAGCTCGTGACCACCAAAAGTACGCGAATGTAGTTGGTCCGCTATATTTTGCTTCGTAAACATTGAATGATCATTTTACTATTTATTACAACAAAGAACATTTCTTAATTAGTTACTTTAGTTCATAAAACGAAGCCAGTTGTACCAGGTATGTTTCGAAAACTGGTATGTACTTTTGATTAAATCTTGCATCGAAAATCATTAAAAATCACCTAAGAGAATTACCATTTAAAGGAAAATTTTATTTCCTCCAGAAAAAAATTGAGGTGTGAAACGGTTATGGATAACCTTGCAGGATTCATGTTGTCAGTTCCCTCCAGCACTAATTCAGACATTAATCGAGTCCATGCCACTTGGTGTAGCAGCGCTACTGCGTGCTTACGGGGACCGTACACGATATTAGGCAGATGCATCAGTTTCTTTGGCTCTTCAGTGTATAATAACTACGAGTTTAATTAGGTTTTATTAAAGAGGAAATTAGGTACAGCAGAAAACTTCGTGAAGGTAACACACGAGGTATTGAAATATGGCTTTATTTAACACGATGTATATTTAATAATTAATTACCAAGGGTCGCCACCAGCATTGACACTGGACAAGTCGATTGAAATGGTGTCCACAAAACAATTTACGGACACACAAATAATAGTGTCAAACGTGGTAGAAAAAGAGTCAAATTAGCATGACATCAACAGAGTACATAACTGGAATGGAATTTGCAATTAAAGAGGTTGAAAATCATTAGAATAGTCGAGAGACCTCTATCTGACAATAGCAACAAATAATAGATTCTTGAATGGTTAACGACTGAAAATACCCAAGAATAGAAAATTAGCCTTCTAGAAAAACGGACGCATGACTTTAATTAACTCAAGTTTGCCTCAGATACACTAACTGAGCTGGAAAGCAAGGTTAAACTTCTCTTTCTTCAGTCTGCCACTTAACCGGAAATTGGAAGCACGCGTCGCAATTTTCAGTCTTAGCTTGGCAACAGTAATAGTAGCCGAAGGAGTGTGGCACCGACTGCTGAGACGTGAGAGTTGCTAACAGTGTCTGCCGCTGGTTTTGGCTCGTTGACTGCGTGAAACTGAAAACATAATTTTGCCGATATCGACGCGGTTGAATGATCTCTAAGTCGCGAACAAGCTGAAGTATAACTGTGGAATGACTATGCAGGTGGCCAGAGTATAGCCCTCTCATCACTAGAAGCCTTTTCAGAACAGCCCAGCAACCAATTGCCCTCTCCGGTCTGCGAGACTTCCTCCTTAACTCGGAACAGCACTTGCAAAAACTCCTCCGAGATGAATCAGCAAAAAAGTGCCAAGTGAATCGCCAGTGAAACACCTAGAAACTGATAATTAATTGAAACTCTCAACTGCCGACAGGTGTCATTGATATACCTGGATGGGGACAGCTGAAAATGTGTGATATACCTCGATGGGGACAGCTGACCCCATCGAGGTATATAAACAACACCTGTCGGTGACTGAGTGTTTCAATTAATTATCATTTATTCTAGAGAAGCTGCACGGTCATCAATGGTATCTGTTCTTTCGGGAACAGTTACTATCTTCATATATATAGTTAAAGGCTACCCAGCCATTGACCTTCGTCAGTGCGAATACGCACAGGTTGCCCGAACTCTTACGGGAATATACTTATATGGATACGGTGTCTGTTCTTTCGGAGATGATGATCTGCAGCCGTCTAGAAAGAAATTAGAATTATATTAATACCGTCAGTTGCGCACGGGCGTTGATGTAGATAAACGGGGACAGGTGAAAATGTGTGCCCCGACCGGGACTCGAACCCAGGCTCTTCTGCTTACATGGGAGACGCTCTATCCATCTGAGCCACTGAGGGTACAGATGATAGTGGGACTGCAGGGACTATCTCGAGCACGCCTCCCGCGAGACTCACATTCTCACCTTGTATTTCCACACACTACATTCGTAGTGTCCCACCCCAACACACTCATTACTCGTGGAAGACATTCTTCCAAGTCCCGTAAGAGTTCATGGAATAAGTGTGCATCCGTACAGAAGAAGAAGAAGAAACTATATACTTACATGGATATGGTGTCTGTTCTTTCGGTCATGGCCGGTATCGCCAGAAATATATACTTATATGGAGGTTGTGTCTGTTCTTTCGGACATGTCCGAAAGAACAGACACTATATCCATGTAAGTATATAGTCCTGGCGATACTTGCCATGACCTTCAAAAAATGGTTCAAATGGCTCTGAGCACTATGGGACTCAACTGCAGAGGTCATTAGTCCCCTAGAACTTAGAACTAGTTAAACCTAACTAACCTAAGGACATCACAAACATCCATGCCCGAGGCAGGATTCGAACCTGCGACCGTAGCGGTCTTGCGGTTCCAGACTGCAGCGCCTTTAACCGCACGGCCACTTCGGCCGGCGCCATGACCTTCTTGTGTGCGGATGCACACATATTCCCCGAACTCTTATGGGACTTGGAAGAATGTCTTCCACGAGTAATGTGTGTGTTGGAGTGGGACACTAAGAATGTAGTGTGTGGACATAGAAGGTGAGAATGTGATTCTTGCGGGAGGCGTGCGCGAGATAGATCCTGCAGTCGCACTATCATCTGTGCCCTCGGTGGCTCAGATGGATAGAGCGTCTGTCATGTAAGCAGGAGATCCCAGATTCGAGTCCCGGTCGGGGCACACCCTTTCAGCTGTCCCCATCGAGGTATGTCAACAACACTTGTCGGCAGCTGACAGTTTCAATTAATTATCATTTATTCTAGCGAAGCTGCACGGTCATCAATGGTATCTGTTCTTTCGAGAACATTTACTATCTTCATATACCTAGAAACTGTTTCTGTGTCTCGCATCATATAACTTAACATGCAATCGGCCAGTTAAAACCATAGGTTCTATAGTTGGCAGGTACTGGGCGAAGAACTCGGTGGCAGGTTCTCCACGATTAGATATTCTTAAAAATTTTAGGAAGGTTACCAAGGAAGGAGCGCTGACTAGTCTCTTGAGTGCACTTGTGGCAATTATTCTCGCTTGGCAAGACAGCACCACAAGAGCATACATAGCAGGACGTTTCATTGTGGACGGGCAAGCCCATCGATGCTCCAAACGGGGGCAGGGGCTCAGCCCGTTCACCCATGACGTACCGGTGACTTGTACAGAAAGCTCTCCCGAGCGCCTTCGGGTTTCTCACCCACTGAGCAGGCAGCCAGTGGATAACCTGCGAGCCGCCCCCCGCCACAGTGCCGTTTTCTCGGGAACCCAGACACAAGGGAAAACGAGACTTAACTGACGTGTTTGCAGAGCTGGAGGAGGTTGCCGTGCCTCAGAAGAAACCCCGGCGCCGAGCCAAGATAACAAAATCCAATATGATCATATATATTTCTACACTACTGGCCATTAAAATTGCTACACCAAGAAGATGACGTGCTACAGACGCGAAATTTAACCGACAGGAAGAAGATGCTGTGATATGCAGATGATTAGCTTTTCAGAGCATTCACACAGGTTGGCGCCGGTGGCGACACCTACAACGTGCTGACATGAGGAAAGTTTACAACCGATTTCTCATACACAAACAGCAGTTGACCGGCGTTGCGTCGTGAAACGTTGTTGTGATGCCTCGTGTGAGGAGGAGAAATGCATACCATCACGTTTCCGACTTTGATAAAGGTCGGATTGTAGCCTATCGCGATTGCGGTTTATCGTATCGCGACATTGCTGCTCACGTTGGTCGAGATCCAATGACTGTTAGCAGAATATGGAATGGGTGGGTTCAGGAGGGTAATACGGAACGCTGGGCTGGATTCCAACGGCCTCCTATCACTAGCAGTCGAGATGCAGGCATCTTATCCGCATGGCTGCAACGGATCGTGCACCCACGTCTCGATCCCTGAGTCAACAGATGGGGACGTTTGCAAGACAACAACCATCTGCACGAACAGTTCGACGACTATTGCAGCAGCATGGACTGTCAGCTCGGAGACCATGGCTGCGGTTACCCTTGAAGCTGCATCACAGACAGGAGCGCCTGCGATGGTGTACTCAACGACGAACCTGGGTGCACGAATGGCAAAACGTCATTCTTTCGGATGAATCCAGGATCTGTTTACAGCATCATGATGGTCGCAACCGTGTTTGGCGACATCGCGGTAAACGCACATTGGAAGCGTGTATTCATCACCATACTGGTGTATCAGCCGGCGCGATGGTTTGGGGTGCCATTGGTTACACGTCTCGGTCACCTCTTGTTCGCATTGACGGCACTTTGAACAGTGGACGTTACATTTCAGATGTGTTACGACCCGTGGCTCTACGCTTCATTCGATCCCTGCGAAACCCTACATTTCAGCAGGATAATGCAAGACCGCATGTTGCAGGTCCTGTACGGGCCTTTCTGGATACAGAAAATGTTCGACTGCTGCCCTGGCCAGCACATTCTCCAGATCTCTCACCAATTGAAAACGTCTGGCCAATGGTGGCGGAGCGACTGGCTCGTCACAATACGCCAATCACTACTCGTGATGAACTGTGGTATCGTGTTGAAGCTGCATGGGCAGCTGTACCTGTACACAGCATCCCAGTTCTGTTTGACTCAATGTCCAGGCGTATCAAGGCCGTTATTACGGCCAGAGGTGGTTGTTCTGGGTACTGATTTCTCAGGATCTATGCACCGAAATTGCGTGAAAATGTAATCACATGTCAGTTCTAGTATAATATATTTGTTCAATGAATACCGGTTTATCATTTGCATTTCTTTTTGGTGTAGCAATTTCAATGGCCAGTAGTGTATCAATTACGTCCTAACCACTCATGAGGTACATCCGTAAATCTGCGAGTAGTACATGATAAACAGAGAACGATTCGGAAAGCAAGAATGAAGAAATAAAATTTTGGTACGCTAATCGCGTATGAAAAGCAAGATAATGTATGATGTAAGGTCTGGAAGGACGCCACCTCACAGGCTTTCCGGCACATCGATCCTAATCGTTAATCTTCCGGACAGATTAGATCCAGTGTCGGAGAACCTCCCCGTTCGGGAAACAGCTCTTAATACGCATGGCTATCCGGGTGGGTGCCACCAGTTTGTATTGGTTTTTATTAGCGGAGGGATACTGGCTGCTCGTTCGAGTAGTGAGTCCAACTTCCCACACACATCAGTTCGCTTGGGAATAATAAAAATTTCTTTTATTTATCGTGTTATAATTTCGTGATAACGGGCCGGCCGAAGTGGCCGTGCGGTTAAAGGCGCTGCAGTCTGGAACCGCAAGACCGCTACGGTCGCAGGTTCGAATTCTGCCTCGGGCATGGATGTTTGTGATGTCCTTAGGTTAGTTAGGTTTAACTAGTTCTAAGTTCTAGGGGAGTAATGACCTCAGCAGTTGAGTCCCATAGTGCTCAGAACCATTTGAACCATTTTTTTGTGATAACGTTGCCCGATTGCTTTTCTAACATTCCATTTTGCAGTATAGTTTGTATACTGATAACAACTACATTCACACCCGCTTTTCAAATGCATAGGACAATGATCCGACTTTAGAGCATCCTGGCGTACTTGGAAAAGCATGGGGAGCATAGTTTTACGTCTAATGCAGATTTTTCGCTCCCAGAAACAGTAACTGTTGTTGCGGAGCAGTGATTCATAACAGCGATATACTATCCAACAACGCGAGGACGGATTCGCTAATTCTGTTCTTATATGAGTAGCTCCAATTAATATTAGCTTTTGCCGGATTAAGCCCACGCGGGAACTTCAGCGATTGTTAAGAAGCCGCCCTTGGTTTGCTTTAAGCTTCAAAGCTGACGATGCGAAATATGACGTCTCTTTACAGAACAACTTTTCTCGATTTAATTTGGACAAATTTAGAGATAACACTGGTCACATCAATGTCTCTAAACAAATCAAATTCTATGTCCAGTAAGGTGAGGTATTTTAAACATTTCTGTCCTTTGGTGTTCCTTAAATAATTTTAAATGCGCTTCAGTGTTGAAAAAGAACGTTCTCTACTGCAAATGATGATAATTAAAGACAAGTAATTGCGTAAGACTACCTGTACATTTGGGAAACACTCTTCTGATGAATTTTCAATTAAAAATTTATCAAACAGCAGTTTCAGCGGCTCGTGCATTTTGCTGCCAATAGGTGAACTCACGTCTAGTCTGAGAAGTTCATAAAACTGCACTATTTGGTCTCTAGGCTTTGTTTCAAACTCTCTGGATATGCAATAACGATAAATATAGTTTTTTTAAAGATCTCTTCTGATGTTCAAGATTGAAATTGCCGAAGTATTCCAGAAACACTACTGCTCCACTTCTGTCGTCTCTGTCAGCCCTGCATGCAGCATAGCCTTTGACTAAAAATTGTTACGTAATAATAAAGAAAAACCGCCTTTAGCTACAAATCGTGATTTTATTGAATTGTACGATCCGTTTCTGGGGAATGTTTATGTACAAAAACACACAAAACAAGTTTTGAATTATGTTCGAAAATGCGCTGTGTCAATTTTTTTTTCTGCGAATATGCCGCTTAATTGAAAGCATGTGTTTCTAGACAAACATTCTCCAGAACGATACTCCTATACTAGAAATAGCCCCGAATGAAATGTAATGTAAACTTGATGTAGATAGACAAAGCAGCTGAAGATCAGCTCCCAGGGCTCGAAATGTATCGTGCATTTAAAAAAAAAATCACTAGTTGTAGCTGAAGGTAGTTGTTCCTTATTATTACAAAAGTAGCACAGTCGTGGAAGGAAGACTGCAAACAATGGATAAAATTAAGTAAACATTGTTTATTTGGTGGGAACCATGTTCCCGATATTGCTACAGCCGCCACGCACCACTAAACGTTCTTTATTTGAAATAACGGGGCCGTTGATGCACTAAAAATGTTAACCTACGTAATTTGGTATTAGATGGTTATCAATCGACAATTTTACTAAAGACGACTGTATGTTTCCCTGACTTCGTATTTGTTCTATCGAACTATGTAGCAAATTGCACAGTTTTCCAGCCAGAATATCACTGAAATCCTAAGAAATTCAGTCAGTGGTCCTAATACCGAAGAGCGTTTGGTACTTGGGTCGCATTTCCAAAAGTCTCTGTAGGGTCTATTAACAATTGATGTGAGTTATTCCTTTAATACTTTTCTTTCTTTGGGCGAAGTGTGTTCCCTGCCTGTAATGCTGCTCTGTGAGTGAGTAATTTGCAGTTTGTTGATATACGTCACAAGTATTACACTGTCTGACTCTGGGAGCCTCAACAATCCTTTTTGTTTCTGATGAAGCTCTTGTTGGAAGAATTTGGAGGTGGGGGGGATCCAATTCTGTTCTCATTTCTGTATGTCCATATGGTTGAATCTGAGGTACGGTTAGTATTTGCAGACACAAGGGAAGACTGAACAGCCTGAGAATACGTTGCATTTCATAGATAATTGTCAGTCTCTTTAAAGCTCCAGCTGTTTTGAGATGCTGTTTCATTAAATTCCTTCCTGAACAGAAACACTCTACATTTTTATCCGTCGATCCTTGCTCATACCGCAATGTATGCAAGATATGCTGTCCTTGTGGCAGTGGTCCCTGGTATGTTGACTGCCACATCAACACCAACGATATTAACTGCGATATTGTCTGGTTATATGCTCGTAATGTAAACACTGGAAATATTGTTTCACTGCTGGTACATATGAAGTATCAGAAGTGAAAGCGCTTGCTATGAATATTGTAATCTACCTATAGCTATGGGGGGATGGGGGGGGGAGGGGCTATACAGGGTGTTACAAACAGGTACGGCCAAACTTTCAGGAAACATTCCTCACACACAAAGAAAGAAAATATGTTATGTGGACATGTGTCCGGAAACGCTTACTTTCCATGTTAGAGCTCATTTTATTACTTCTCTTCAAATCAAATTAACCATGGAATGGAAACACACAGCAACAGAACGTACCAGTGTAACTTCAAACACTTTGTTACAGGAAATGTTCAAAATGTCCTCCGTTAGCGAGGATACATGCATCCACCCTCCGTCGCATGGAATCCCTGATGCGCACATGCAGCCCTGGAGAATGGCGTATTGTATCACAGCCGTCCACAATACGAGCACGAAGAGTCTCTACATTTGGTACCGGGGTTGCGTAGACGAGAGCTTTCAAATGCCCCCATAAATGAAAGTCAAGAGGGTTGAGGTCAGGAGAGCGTGGAAGCCATGGAATTGGTCCGCCTCTACGAATCCGTCGGTCACCGAATCTGTTGTTGAGAAGCGTACGAACACTTCGACTGAAATGTGCAGGAGCTCCATCGTGCATGAACCACATGTTGTGTCGTACTTGTAAAGGCACGTGTTCTAGCAGCACAGGTAGAGTATCCCGTATGAAATCATGATAACGTGCTCCATTGAGCGTAGGTGGAAGAAACTATAATGAGCTCTAACATGGAAATTAAGCGTTTCCGGACACATGTCCACATAACATGTTGTTCTTTATTTGTGTGTGAGGAATGTTTCCTGAAAGTATGGCCGTACCTTTTGTAACACCCTGTATGTGTGTGTGTGTGTGGGGGGGGGGGGGGTAGGGAGGGGGGCAGGGGAACTACGCGGACATCCCGGGAGGGTGGAAGCTATCTATCTGATTTAAAGAAAACGTCCTCCACGGAGATGTCAGGAGAAACAATGTGCCTCACATATAAGTGTGGCTGTTGGTCTTGGTTAATCGATATTCAAGTGACATAGGGGTTAACTAAAAAAATGGTACAAATGGCTCTGGGCACTATGGGACTTAACATCTGAGGTCATCAGTCCCCTAGAACTTATAACTACTTAAACCTAACTAACCTAAAGACATCACACACATCCATGCCCGAGGCAGGATTCGAACCTGCGTCCGTAGCGGTCGCGTGGTTCCAGACTGTAGCGCCTAGAACCGCTCGGCCACCCCAGCCGGCTGGGAGTTAACTAATTATCAAAATGATATCGAGAGGAATTTGATTACTTGTACGCTTATTTTTTCAAGATTTGCATCCATAAAAAAATTGAACATGGCGAAATAACAAGAAATGCGTGAAGTAATAAGCGGCCTCAGTTCCAAATAATGCACATATGATGGGTCCACAAGGTATGGGGAAACAATGTGTAAAAGAGGTGTTACTTCCAGAGAGCGCAACTGTCTTGCATTTAAATGATAATTAATTACCCATAGTGTTACGAAGATTTAATACGCGCATCAGGTGAGTCAATGAAGAAATCAGTGCTAACTCAAGATTCACTGTAACAAACGTTGAGACTCAAATTGCAAAAGAATTTAAATAAAAACTTAAGAATCATGTCTTCGGCTGTGAAACGGCTCTGACTAGATCGGAAGATTTCTGAACCTCCCGTGATACCGTGCTCAGTTAGATTCTAACACTTCAGCGAGAATATTCACCATTCTAGCTGCCGTCTCGGTTCTCGAACGAAGACCAACTAGTTTCCAGCAATCTCCGACATCGAGTCTTCTCTCCATCGCTTTCCCGAACAGAATGTCTTTCCTGTACTGCCCTCCGGGAATGTTCTCTGCGCTGCTCTCCGAAATCGAATATCCCCTGTCCTTTTCTGCTTCTGTAACTCTGGCAGCTCAACAAAAATAATTCCGCAAAAATTTCGCGTCAGCCAACCACGGCTTGTGCTTATTTGTTTTATCTATCGGATCAGGTAAAATATTCCACACGACTCTCCTCCTGTCATTTTATGAACCTCAGAGAGATCCACGTCACAAGTTAATGGTCAATGAAGGCTCTAGTCTTGACCTTATCCTGTGAGACATGAGCAAATACTTGTTTCTCCACCTACCATTCTGACTATTTTTCGAAAGCGTCTTAACTCTTCCCCCGATTTTGGTAAACATCAACTTTGGCATCAGTATGTCTGCCTGGAGCCGTAACCTCCTACTTAATTAGCAAGCTGTCATCCTTCGACAGACGCCCGTGTGTCTCCTGGAGAAGTAAAACAGTCATTGTTTCTGAGCGGTCTCTAGGGGCTGGAGCCAGTGAGTCTGCCAGAGGCGTGTCTGCACCGTTTATCAGTGAAGAGAGATCCGTGGAACATCCGCCGGGAACGAACTTTGACGAAGCCTTGTCGGGTGTGAAGAGGGACGGCACGAGGCAGCGGTCATGCTGAATACTTTACTGGAGTCTTAATTGTCCACAGGGGACGACGGGCACCATCTTACTGGAAGGGGCGCCCAACATGCGTGTGAAATTCAAGCGTCCGAACATTACTCCATACGAAAGAAAAACTGCTGTTTCAATATGATATGACTTGCATGTTCCGCGACCTGTTAAGAGGAGTATCAAATTATAGGTCTAAATTTTATTAAAAGGAGCTAATTATGAGGGTAGCTGAAATTGTTTATACTCTGTTCACTATCTTACTGTAGAAACTAGTTTTAACTAACTTTGAATCACATCAGGTGGATGTCTCGGTGAGTGCAAGTAATGGGCCACACTCCAACAGCTTCCTTTCATTAATCTTTCTCTTTGTCGTCCGTCGTCAGACGGGATTTTCATATTAGTTGGATTTGGAAGGAAGTGAGGTATGTGACACAGATTATCATTTAATAAATAAGTAAACCTAAAGTAAGCAATGGCACACTTCTTTCCGAGACACTGGTTGTATTCGCAAACATTTAGTAAGTGTCCAAAAGCCAGTGGACAGTTTACAAAAGCAAAAAGATATGAGAGGGATCTGACAGATTTCTCTGAATATAAACATGCTGCGAAAGGACTTGAGTGTTAACAGTGGGGATACAGGCCTGCAAATTTTTAACATGGCATACGTCCTTTTGCCTGACTCATTTCATCTGTCGCATAATTTCGATGAAACGAACATAAGATATTGTTGATTCCATGATTTCTGCTTCAGAAAGTTCTGTATAGACGCCTCGAATTACTGCTTGTTTCAGCGTCGTATGGTTTGGAATACACTTAGTGACAAATGTCATGGGATAGCGATACGCAGATATACAGTCGGCGTTTGTATCCCATACACAGAGTATAAAAGAACAGTGCATTAACGGAGCTGTCATTTGTACTCAGGTAATTCATGTGGAAAGGTTTACGAAATGATTATGGCGGTACGACGGTAATTAACAGACTTTGAACGCAGAATAGTAGTCGGAGGTAGATGCATGGAACAAATAATTGCAGAAACCGTTAGAGAATTCAATATCCTGAGAGTACCAAATTTCAGGCATTACCTTTCACCATGGACAACACGGTGGCCGACGGAGAGCAGCGGCGTTCCGGTTGAGTTATCAATGCTGACAGACAATCAACAGCGCTTGAAATAACCGCAGAAATGAATGTGGTAAGTACGAAAACATATCCATTAGGACAGTGTAGCGAAATATGGCGTTAAAGGCCTATGGCGGCTAAATTCAAATGGCTCTGAGCGCTATGGGACTTAATATCTGAGGTCATCAGTCCACTGTCCGCCCCGGTAGCTGAGTGGTCAGCGTGACAGACTGTCAATACTAAGGGCCCGGGTTCGATTCCCGACTGGGTCGGAAATTTTCTCCGCTCAGGGACTGGGTGTTGTGTTGTCCTAATCATCATCATTTCATCCCCATCGACACGCAGGTCGCCGAAGTGGCGTCAGATCAAAAGACCTGCACCAGGCGAACGGTCTATCCGACGGGAGGCCCTAGCCACACGACATTTCCATTTCCATCAGTCCCCTAGAACTTAGAACTACTTAAACCTAACCAACCTAAAGACATCACACACATCCATGCCCGAGGCAGGATTCGAACCTGCGACCGTAGCAGTCCCGCGGTTACGGACTGAAGCGCCTAGAAACGCTCGACCACCGCGGCCGGCCCTAGACATCGCCTGTAGCACCTCTTCTGGGCTCGTGACCACATCAGTTGTAGTCTAAACGACTGCAAAACCCTGACATGGTCAGATGAGCCCCAATTTTAGTTGGCAAGAGCTGATGATAGGGTTCGAGTGTGGCGCAGACACCACAAAGCCATAGAACCATGTTGTCAATAAGGCACTGTGCAAGTTGGTGGTGGCTCCATAATGGTGTGGGCTGTGTTTACATGGAATGGAACCGATCGACTGGAGATGTTGATGTTCAGGTACTGGGAGACCATCTTCAGCCGTTAATGAACTTCATGTTCCCAAAAGACAATGGGATTTTTGTTAATGACAATGAGCGGTGTCACGGGGCCACATTGGTTCGTGATTGGTTTGAAGAACATTCTGGACAGGTCGGGCGAATGATTTAGCCAACCAGATCGTCCGACATGAGCCCCACCGAACACTGATGGGACGTAGTCGAGAGATCGTAGGTGCAGTAAATTCTGCACCGACGACACCTTCGAGATTCTGGAGCGCTATAGAGACAGCATGACTCGGTATTTCTGCAGGGGACTTCCAAAGACTTGTTGAGCCCTTGCGACGTCAAGCTGCTGAAGTAAGCCGGGAAAAGGCAGGTTCAACACGATATTAGGAGGTATCCCATGACTTTGGTCGTCTCAGTGTTTATGTGTTGCTACACTTGAATCTGTGGCCAACGGTTCCCGATCTACCTGCATCTCATTTTCCAACAAAAGCACACTAACTCAATCATTATTTCTGCTGCTGCGAGTCGCATGTGGAGACATCTGTTGTATCAGATTTAAAGCTTGTCTTTCGTCATAACCTTGAACATGCTTGTTACTGACAGGCCGATTTCTACCGACTGAGTAATCTTCAACTGCAGAATTACTAATTTCACTGTTCAGACAATGCATCCCCGCCGTCCATGACGCCGATGCAATGTGTGAAGCCAAATTACATACAAAGTTTCGAGAATCTTGTTTAAATCATGACTCTAGGAATACACTACAACCCCCTACGTATCGCTCCAATGGAAATACTGATGACAATATTGGATTATCCACGGCATATACGGGTGGTATTTAAACAATCAATCTTTCCGCGTTCCATACTCGAATGGAACGAGAAAAGACTCTAATAACTTGTACAGCGATGCGCGATCTGCCATACTCGTCACAGTGATTTGCAGAGTGTAGATGTAGATTACAATTACCTTGCCCCTGCAGCTGTTGCTTGGTGATTCTTGCGTAATAATTCAACAGTATCAACTGATTTAAGCTCGTTTTCGTTCGTTAACAATACTAATGTTAACAATCATGACGAGAATTACTTCGCAGTTAACGTGCAGCAACCATCTTTCCGAAGATCTCTCACTATTTATGAAAAAAGAATCTGTGCTCAGTAAACATGAATTATTTATTTTTTTGGCCTACGAAAGGCGCTTTCACTTTACTCACATCAGAATTAAAGGAAAGGGTGCAAGTAGAAACATTTTCGACCATAATTTTATACATTATCAGAGGGTAAACGCATGCCTCGAATCAGCTCTAAACTGGAACCGAAACTTTCTAATAGCGCTTTCCGCACCATTACAGTGCTACTTACGAGAAAACAAGACGATTTCTCTCCAGGGACCAGCGTTGCATATTCTTTGGAGTTTTTCTGTTCTATGGCAAACAGGAGCAGGTCTCCTATGTGTATGCTACTGTAGCAAGAGCATGCACTTTCCAGGAGTGCCGGAGGTAGACATGTATTTTCATTTTGCTTGTATGTTTCATGATTACTTACTGGCGATGAACAAACACTACAAAATACTGGCCACTACTGATGTATTTGTTCCTTGGAGTCCAACAGTCACTCGTAAACAAAGATTTATACTCTGCACTCACAGTTGTCACATATAGGCAATCTTGTTTAGGTATCCGCAACCACAGCATGAGGGGCCCAACTGTGTGATACAGCGATTGGTTACTTGTTTTTGAACGTGAATACAGTGATAAAACGTAACGGATTACTTCACTGTTTGAAAGCAAACTAGTATTCGAGTTAAAAGGCTCGTATTCACGCTTTTGATCCTAATCTATGCAGAAATACAAGACTCGAGTTGAAAAATAAATGGTGCGCTACGAATATAGGTTTCCAATTTTTGCAAATACAGTATACGCTATTTACTTCTCGCCATACCGTACGAAACATGAGAACAGTTTCATTAGAAGCGTCTGTTCTCCGCTTTCGGTGTTCCACTGCAGTGTTATCTATAAACGATTTAACGTCTCTTTGACGGAGTGCTGCCTTATAATATTGGCGGAAACCGAGAACATCTGCTGCGGTGCGATCGAGTTTCCCGATTCGCCGCGTTTTGATATGAAGTTACGAAAAACCGAAAGGAAAATGCCAGTACCTCACATTTAGTTATTTCGTACTGTTGCGGATTGCTGAATTGAGAAACACAAAATTACCGGTTGCCTGAACATTCTTGCGATATCGCATTTCGCAGGCAAATTAAGTAGTCTTCTGTTTCGCTATGGTTCGTCTCTCAGAGAAAGGCTCGACAGATTAAATTACAGTAATTAGAAACTCGAACTTCCTGGGTAGATCATCTCTCAGCCGCATGGTGCAGCGCCTACCACAAACGTTCTCCCTTCCTGCGGAAGGAGGGGGCGGATCTCGTGCGTGAAATGAGCGGAGGCTCGTACAGCCCTTAAGCAGCTGCATCCACTGCAGCCTGCGCCGGCCGACGGTAGTTCTATATCTATTGATGTATGAAGACAGCACATGACATTTTCACAAATAAATGTTTTCGTTGAGGCTGTATGAAATAAAATGTGCGTATGCCATTTTTGGCCGACAGTTCCCATCTGGGGTGTTCAGTCGCATGGTGCAAGTCATTTTATTTGATGTCACTTAGGCGACTTGTGCGTTGGTAATGTCAGTGATGATGATGATGATGATGATGAGGACGACAACAAACACACACCGAATCCCAAGCGGAGAAAATTCTCTATCTGGCCGAGAATTGAACCCGGGGCCTTGATGTCGAGAGTCAGCGACGCTAGCCGCAAGACCGCGCGTGCTGACATTTAGGTTTCAAATCAGACGGAATCAGTTTTCAAACTTTAATTCCGTACCGCCGATTCGTATAACGAGGAGCGTTCAGTAAGTAATGCACGACTTCTTTCCTTGTCCAGTTTCGGTTGAAAAAATGCAGAATTTGTTGTGTGACCAATTAGGACGTTCCCGCTACAGCAACTTAGTTTCACGAAGTCTCGATAGGTGGCGGAGTTACATGTAGCCTTCAAAACGGCGTCTGTAACAGAGTGTTGTTTCAAGCAGAGAGCTGTCATTGAGTTTCTTTTGGCGGGAAACCAGAGAGTCGCATGTATTCACAGGCGCTTGGAGAATGTTTACGAACTCCTGGCAGAGAACAAAAGCACGGTGAGTCGTTGGGCGAGGCATCTGTCATCATGGCAATGAGATCATGTAAATCTGTACGATCTCCCGCGTGCCTGCTGGCCGCAAACAACTGTGCTAGCCGGCCGAAGTGGCCGTGCGGTTAAAGGCGCTGCAGTCTGGAACCGCAAGACCGCTACGGTCGCAGGTTCGAATCCTGCCTCGGGCATGGATGTTTGTGATGTCCTTAGGTTAGTTAGGTTTAACTAGTTCTATGTTCTAGGGGACTAATAACCTCAGCAGTTGAGTCCCATAGTGCTCAGAGCCATTTGAACCATTTTTGAGCCAACTGTGCTACCCTCAGAAAATTGAAGTAAAGACTATAGCGTGTTCATCGCCACAAAAATGCAAACGAACTTCTCCTTCTCCATGGCAACGCAAGGCCTCACACAAGTCTGAGCACCCGAGACGAGCTCACAAAACTTCATTGGACTGTTCTAGGCCGCTCGGGATAGCTGTTTCTATTTGAGGCGAGGCGCCTTGCCACGATCCACGCGCCTCCTCCCCCCCCCCCCCCCCCCTTCCCCTCCCGTTGGTGGTTCGAGTCCTCCCTCGGGCTTGGGTGTGGTGTGTGTCGTCCTTCGTCCTTAGCGCAAGTTAGTTTAAGTAGATTAAGTAGTGCGTAAGCCTAGGGACCGATGATCTCAGCCGTTTGGTCCCATAGGAACTTAACACAAATTTCCAATTGGACTGTTATTCCTTCCTCATCCACCCTACAGCCCGGATCTCACACCTTCCGACTTCCATCTCTTTGGCCCAATGAAGGATGCACTCCGCGGCAAGCAGTACTTGGATGAAGGACGGGTTATTGATGCAGCAAGACTTTAGCATCCATGTCGACCAGCAGAGAGGTACCACGCGGCCATACAGACCCTTCCAGTAAAGTAGCCATCCACAAGTAAACAAAAACAGCCAACTTACCAAGCGAGGCACAGCGATGAAAAAGCTGGGCTACTAGTCCAGAATAGTGGGGCTCAAATCACAAATTCGGTCATCCACATTTTGGTTTTCCGTGATTTCACTATACAACGCCACTCCATGCTTGTCCAAACCGACCTCGTACTCGGTCTCTAATTACATCGCTGTCAACGGGATATCAAACTCGAATCCGTCTTCCCTTACCACAAACTTGTTACATCGTAATGTAAGCAGCACCGTAGATATTCTAACCGCATTAAATGTTGTGGGACATCCAATGTTCGCAAATATTCTTCATCGTCATCAGGAGAGATATTTTTTTTTATTTTTCCCGACGAAGACAACGCAGATACTGTCGAAGAATTAAATGTTAAAATAACAGCTGATAGTGGCTACCTTTTCCGCAGTAGATGGGCAAGATCTTCAACAGAATTTAATTTATTGAGGTACCATTTTATGTAAACGATATTGTATATTTTTTTGTTTCGGTATGTGTTTCGTTTGTTTACTAGACATCTTAAACCTAAACATTGTTATTAGAGTACGTTCTGGGCAACTAATGGTGCGGATTTCATCTAGAATGATGCACGTGACTAAAATAAGTGATCTCTGAGTGTGTGAATAAACAATTTTGTAATACACTGAAGAGGCATATCGCTATGACCACTGCCCACTGCGAGATTGGGGTGCCATCTGTTGGGGTTGCGGCCATTTCACGTGGTTATAGCGACGATACCGGCCACAAATGTGGAGATCCAGTGGCATGAGGAACTTTTGCAAAGGGCAGATTGTTACGGCCGGGCCTCTCGAAACGGCGAACCTAGATGGCTGTTCGCATGCTTCTGTCGTAGTCATCTACGGAAATTGGTCGAAAAACAGTGAAACTACAAGCTGGCGTCAAGGTGGCATAGAACGTGGAGGCCGGTGGCTTACCAGCTGCGTAAAGCAGGATAGGCGGCTATCTGCAGCGGATATGATGACAGAGTACATGGCTGCTTCGGGCACAGCAGTTTCGAAGCACACCGTTCCGCGCACATTGTTGTGTATGGGATTCTGTAGCACAATACAGGTGTGTATTCCCACGTTGACCCAACGACACTGTCAGTTACAATTGCAGTGCGCACGGATTGATCCATATTGGTGCGTGGATCAGAAAAAAAACGTATCATCTGGCCAGTAGAATCGAGTTTCTTGTTATACCAGTTCGATGATCGTACGCCGTCATCTAGACGAAACGTTTCTCGACACTTCCCACCGTGCCATGGACGCAAACCGCTGGGGGCAGTATTATGCTATGGGAGACTTTCACCTTCGAATTCGTGATACCGTAGTAATCGAATGCACCTTAACAGCTGTGTTCGTTTGAAGGTTATTGCCGATCACCTGCGTCTCTTCCCCGACGGCGATGGCATCTTCCAGCAGCTTAACCGTCCCCGTTACAAAGACAGAATCATGATATAGTGGTTTGTGGGGCATAGTAGTGATCTCACGTTGACATTTTGGCCCTCAAATGCACCAGATCTGAATACGATGGAGCACATCTGTGACTTTATCGGTCGTCAGCTCCCGTAACTTACGGGAATTGCGTGACGTTCGCGTGGGCACCTGGTCCCACATACCACCGGCAACCTACCAGGAATTTGTCGAATTCGTACCACGCAAAGTCGTTGCTGTATTGTGTAAAAGTGGGTGAGTACGATATGAAGCAGGTGGTTATAAGGTTCTGGCTCATCAGTGTGTATTGGAGATGGCTTGGTGATTAAACAATCGATACAAGTATAAAGAGACAGATGTAGATGTAACCATTACTCCACATTCCTTCGGAGCTGCGACGCAAAAGTATTTTAGGAGCCCTACAGTGAGTGTAGGATAGACGAGTGAAGGTAGTGGTGGAATCCTGTGGAGCGCCGGAGAGCTAATGAGACATCCTTCAACTAACAATAATTTTACAGCAATAATTTTTAATTCACTTTGTCTCCTTCCTGGAGCTGCCTAGAGAAGCTGCGTTTAAGGTCAGTCCCAGATATCTGCATGTCTCTGTTGTTGGTTGCTGAGATGGCCTGTAGGCAGAAGACCCTGCAGTGACATGTAAGGCGGCTCGATAGTTGGTCCCAACATAGAGTGGGTAAGGTGATACTTGTACTGCTCAGGACTGGCGGCGCAGGTGCCCTGCTCTGAAGTTGGACAGCTCGCAGATGGGTAGGTCGGTTATTCATCCACGAAAGATTGGCCTGCCTCTCACCTTCCACCAGTCACCATTGTGACCTTCAGGAGTGCAGCTGGCAGAGTCAAAGTTTCTTCCACAGGCAGTCAGCAGCAGACTCATGCAGTGGACTCCAATATGGCGGCGGCTATACACACTCCATTGTATTCACTGTGGCATCCTGAAATTATTAGAACCGTTCTTCCGCTGGTTTCTGTGTTGCAGAGGGAATGGCCTGACTCGGAGAGTGTGTGGAAGGAAGGCGAGGGTTTTGTGGCAGTCAGTGACAGGTGACCGGATGTGCTCCCGTTTTCTGAGCCTGTCAGCACTCTTGGTTGGCGCGATGTTGAACTGCACGGCTTCAGAGCGTTCCTTTATACAAAGTTTGCAGTCTGAAAGGCGTTCTTGCATCATTCCTAGGCGGAGTTACTACATGCGGCTTCGTTATAGAAGAATGTTCTTTCTGATCTGCACTGTTGTCCAAGTGCTGAATCACTGGTTCCTGGCGTCCTCTCTCACAGTATGAGACAATAAGCTCCCTGTATGTGCGAGTGCAATGTCTGTCTATTGCGCCACTTCATCCGATCTCTCGACGTAGGGTAGCCAGTTCGCATCCCAGTGTGTGCAAAATCTACATCGCCAGTGGTTGGTTGGCAAGGAGGAGGGAGAGGAAGAGAGAGAGAGAGAGAGAGAGAGAGAGAGAGAGATAGAGAGAGAGAGAGAGCTGAAGACTGGACCTTTCGCCGTTCATCATCTACTTTGTGAACACTGCACTAGGTTCCACTCTGCTGGCTGGACCCAGAGAGAAAGAGAGGGAGGGAGAGAGAGAGAGAGAGAGAGAGAGAGAGAGAGAGAGAGAGAGCTGAAGACTGGACCTTTCGCCGTTCATCATCTACTTTGCGAACACTGCACTAGGTTCCACTCTGCTGGCTGAACCCATACGGGATTTCCCATCCAGAAATGTAGTACGCCATTTATATTGTTCACTATCATGAGAACGGTTGATGCCAAATAAATCAGACGTAAACATAATATAGATTAATAATGCACTTGCCTGTCAACACAATTTCAGGGCTCGTCGAAAATATATTCACTTGCGAAAAATTCGCTCTGCTTCGGGCAAAAAGATAGGTCTAGAAATAGGAAAAACATATAGGGATTGGTAACAATTTTATTTGGGTAAAAGATGTGATGCCATTTTAACGCCTTGAACTAGGAAGGTTTTTTTTTGTCTTTGATGTTAACACTTCTGATATAAGGATTTAAACGTCTCCCATTAAATTAGAGTTAGAGCTTTCTTGACCAGTTCATATAGCCGCGCGTTGTAGCACGCCGCTTCCACGATTCGGGGAGACGCACCGCATCCGTACCGAATCCTCGCACTGGGTGAACAGTGAGAGCCGGTGTGCCGACCGGCCGACCGAGATGGAATTTTTTGGCTGTTTCCCGTAGCCGAATAGGTGAATATCGGGCTGGTACCAAAGCGCTACCTCACTTACACAATTCGCAAAGCCGCGCGGGATTAGCCGAGCGGTCTCAGGCACTGCAATCATGGACTATGCGGCTGGTCGCGGCGGAGGTTCGAGTCCTCCCTCGGGTATGGGTGTGTGTGTTTGTCCTTAGGATACTTTAGGTTAAGTAGTGTGTAAGCTTAGGGACTGATGACCTTAGCAATTAAGTCCCACAAGACTTCACACACATTTGAACATTTGAACAATTCGCAAGTATTTCGTAAATGTTCTCACACTTAAATGTTCTGGAATTACACTGGACGCAGACTGATGGAGTACACAGATTCCGTCCGGGCGTGGAAGGCGGCTGGGAGAAGGAAGAACATCCGAATCCGACCACCCTCTACCAGAAACACATGCCGACCCCGTAAAGACATGGGATTAAGGTAAAAAAAAAAAGAGGAGGACTTATATTTCTTTTCAAATAGAGCAAATTGCCCCGATAATGATGGCATTCATTACATCATCAGAGCTGCTGCTGGGGGATACATGTTTATGGAGGATAAGCAGAACTAGTATCGAAGTGGAGACTTTGTGAATTTGTGCGCCTCAGTGTTGCACTAGGTATTATACCGTAAGTTGCAGCTCTATACATTCTGCTTGCACAGCCTACCGTGTCAGGGCGTGAGTATACGTAAATCAGGATCGATATACGTTAAGGGTAACAAACTCACTCGTTCCTTGTTATTTTTACGGTACAGTTTCATGTTTCACCTAGAAATTAATGTCCGTTTAAAGCAGATAGCTTCAACAGGGTAGTGCTGCCGCTGTCGATCGACAATAGGAAGTTTTCACGAGGTAAGATGTATAATTTCCTGCTAGTAGATGCCTGTCTTTTCGCAACAACTTGCGGTTCCTCCTATCACATCGGTCAATTTCACTTTCATTTTCAGTGCGTTCACAGCAGACAGCAGTTAATTCATTCTGTTTATTGCGTGCTTTGAGATTTTCCCCACGGCGAAATATGGCATTTCGCAAGACTTGCGAGTTGTAGTAAACTGTAGGACTGGAGACATTCAATCTGTTGAGGGCGGTTGCCAGACTGTCTTCCACCACATATCGTACAGTAAAATAATGTACGGAGATTTGACGCCAAACCCGTAGTAATAACAATTTTTAGTTTCTCCATGTTTAGAGTTAATGAATAACCACTAAAAATTGTTTCAGTCCACGACTGATTTCGGCTTTAGTGGATCTAAAACTGACATTGTAAATGTATGATACAATGGACACCTAAAAACTTTGCATAAAAGACATGAAAAACTAATTTCACACATGTATCGTGTAAGTACATAAACAGAAATCAAAAAAGGAAAAAAAAATATAGCTTATATCGTGCTGTGGTGAAGCAATGCCAAATGTTTATGGAAGTAAAAGTCGGATCGATAAAAAAGTGATGTGCCCAATAACAACGTAGGAAAAATGGACGTGTTATAATTACAAAAACTTTTGATTTTCATGCATTAAAAGTATTAGTATGCATTATAATTAAAAGAAATTCTGTTCTAATCTTTTCAAAACTTTAAATTGCATGCTTTACCACTGAATAGTAAAAGGTTGTAATGTAGATTTAATAAAATTCTAAAATAGTTGAAGTCGTATGAGTGCTCAAGTCAAGCGTAAAGTTTCGTCATTTAGCGTGAAGAAGCAAAGTTAAGAACACTGGGAACTGTAGGGGCCGCTAACATATCTTGGACGGAACGCGGACTGCTTAAAAGATAAAATTGTTTACTTACATTGAAATGCAGTCACGATCTTACGGAGCGCCTTTAAGAGAAGCTGTCAGTAACTGGGACGACAAACGTCCAACAAACTGATGTTTCTTTGTATGCCCTGCCCGTTGAGCGCCTTTTCGCTGGATTTCTCCCAAAGTGGGCACGTATTTCTGTTTCTTCGTGTTGCTATGCTGCAAATAATTGACTACGCATAGCTGAGTTAGATTAAGACACGTTCCACAGCTAATGCAAGTGGCCACAGAAGCGGGTCAGACCAGAGTGATCGAGCGTTATTACTAGAGATCGGAGTTTTAGATTTTTATAAAATGTATTTTAGCCCTTTACTTTCTTGGAATAGCACTTTTTAGGTTTAAACAAAATCTTTAGCCTTTTTGGGGTCTTTTAATGAAAAATATCATGAAGTTTTACATTTACGTAGAAATTTTGTTATAATTTCGACACTGGTATTCCTGTTCTTTGTGAAAAGCAAATAAATGACTATTCCTTACATTGGCAGTCAAGAAAATTCATAAACAGTTGAGATATTTACCCATGCTATATTTACTTTCTCTTTTTATAATAATTGAATGAAAAGTATTGTACAGAGAAATTCCATTCGCGTTCATTCATATGAAAAACGCAGACTTCAAATGTGCACTTGCGCATGACAACAAACCATAGCCATATGCTACAACCAACAAGAATTTTTATATTACATTTCGTTGTCTCTATATACAAATTACCACTATTCTAAGTTTTGTAAAGCTATACTTTTTCTTGTGTCTCAATGTATATTTGTAGGCTGAGAAAGATACCCCTACAACATGAGAGGTCATTGGTGCAAAGTTCGTCGACCCAATTGCTTGTGCCCTCTCCCCAATACAATTCATCACCGAAATTCTCTCCCTAAATAATGACGGTCCTTTTCTATACACATTCACATCCGGGATTCCTCAGAAGAATATTACTTAATTTAGTGACGCATGCTGTACCCACTACATCTACATCTACATGGATACCCTGCAAATCACATTCAAGTTCCTGGCAGAGGGTTCATCGAACCACCTTCACAATTCTCTATTATTCCAATCTCGTACAGCGCGCGAAAAGAATGAACACCTATATCTTTCCGTACGAGCTCTGATTTCCCTTATTTTATCTAGGTGATCGTTCCTCCCTATGTAGGTCGGTGTCAACAAAATATTTTCGCATTCGAAGGAGAAAGTTGGTGATTGGAATTTGGTGAGAAGATTTCGTCGCAACGAAAAACGCCTTTGTTTTAATGATGTCCAGCCCAAATCCTGTATCATTTCTGTGACACTCTCTCCCATATTTCGCGATAATACAAAACGTGCTGCCCTTCTTTGAACTTTTTCGATGTACTCCGTCAATCCTATCTGGTAAGGATCCCACACCGCGCAGCAGTATTCTATAAGAGGATGGACAAGCGTAGTGTAGGCAGTCTCCTTAACAGATCCGTTACATTTTCTAAGTGTCCTGCCAATAAAACGCAGTCTTTGGTTAGCCTTCCACACACCATTTTCAATGTGTTCCTTCCAGTTTAAGTTGTTCTTAATGGTAATACCTACGTATTTAGTTGAATTTACGGCTTTTAGATTATACTGATTTCTCGTGTAACCGAGGTTTAACAAGCTCATTTTAGCCCTCATGTGGATGACCTCACACTTTTTGTTATTTAGAGTCAACTGCCACTTTTTGCACCATTCAGATATCTTTTCTAAATCGTTTTGCAGTTTGTTTTGATCTTCTGATGACTTTATTAGTCGATAAACGACAGCGTCATCTGCAAACAACCGAAGGCGGCTGCTGAGATTGTCTCCAAAATCGTAAATATAGATAAGAAGCCGGCCGGAGTGGCCGTGCGGTTCTGGGCGCTACAGTCTGGAGCCGAGCGACCGCTACGGTCGCAGGTTCGAAGTCTGCCTCGGGCATGGATATGTGTGATGTCCTTAGGTTAGTTAGGTTTAATTAGTTCTAAGTTCTAGGCGACTGATGACCTCAGAAGTTAAGTCGCATAGAAAAAATAGATAATAAACAGCAAAGGGCCTATAACACTACCTTGGGGAACGTCAGAAATCACTTCTGTTTTACTCGACACTAAACCAGGCATTTCCTCTAAATAAATCTACGCCTCGGAGAACATGTCTACAGCATCTTTCAGTGGTAGAGATGCGGACTCTGGACGTTGAATTGCAACAAGTAGATGCGGGAAGTGAAGTCTTAAAAATGCCAAGCATGCAACATTAAAGTTATTCTTAAGGGTTGTCTAGGCTGTTTCAATAAAAGCTGGTTTGCTAGAACAGAATATTTCTACTACCTCTTTTAATTTTTGGTAGTGTTCGGCACAACATAAAGCTGCCAAGAGTCAGGTGTACCAACGTGTAAGTACGGGTGCAGATGGGAAGGGAATATTTGGAGCTGTTTCCTTAAAGAACTGGAGGCGTGTAGAACCTTTGACAGATACTTTCTTAACACAGGAAATGACACTGTTTGTATCTGGAAAAATATGCCTGACTTCCTCTGCTAGACAGTGTGGACCATGGGCAAGGCAAAAGCAGTGAATCAAACTGTGAAACTATATCTATAATTATTTTTATCATTTAAACACTGACCTAAAGAATTTTCTCTGGCAAAGACAACTCAAGCTTAACCTATTCATTTATTACCCACAATATACAAGCCCGACGCAATCTGACTGCTATACAGTGACAACATGACTTCCATAATTAACACAAAAGAATGGCCATAAATTGCAAGAAATCCTAACAATAACAAAATTACAAAAAATATGAAATTAAACAAATATGAAACTACCACCAACACTTTTAATTGTCTAAACTCATTTCAGTCACGAACCTCATTTTTTTATGTCACGTACATAACAGAAAATCTTCATAACACGAACTACAGCAATTACAGCAAGCAGCAACTACAGCCAACTAAATAAAAAGATTCTAACTACTACAGACTAACTATTAGGAGGCGTATGGTTAGCAAAAGAAAGATTTTGTTGAAGAGCAAACAATGTATTTAGAAAATTTTACGTTATTCATGTGACAACCAGTTCCAAAACTTATTTAGTTGTCAATAATTCCACTACTCACATACAATCAACAACATCCACCCTTATTGTACAATGTATGTCCTACCAACACAGTCTCTCCACAGAAAATTATGTTCATACACTTCTCTATCCACTCGCTAACTGATAGTCCGTCCAACCACAGAATCTCTTGCCGAGGGCGCAGAGCGCTGTCAGTGATATTAACAAAGTCTGTAGCGCTGCCAACATACAAACAGGCTACTTACAACTGGGATAGAATTCTTTCAGTGTTGCTCCCGCTTTTACCATATAGGCTTCACAGTCTGTCTACCAACAGCGAAAATTTTTCATCCCCATCTTCTGGCCGTAAGATGGTAGGGCATCACTGACAGTGCGAGCTACAGTACTGTGAATTGTCTTCTCCAGGTCTTTAAGCAGGAGTAATCAGGGTTTTGCTGGTACCGTGCAATCTAATTTGCCTACCACGACATTAGCTACTAATCTACCACAACTGCGAATGATCTCGTCGACTAAAAGCCAAATACAGTGGTCACCAGTGTCTGTTTCGATAGCTACTGGTATTATACACTGTTGAAAATAACTTTTTCGCGCTGTCGATTTATCTGGCATAATACAGCTTTCCAGGAATCCCTTAAAAGTGGGGTTCTTTAGTACGTTCCGTGGCATTTTATCTGTCACTACAGCCGTACACATTCCTAAATTAACCATGCACTTCGCTGCTTGTCGTAGAGCAAATTACGGCTGAATCTGTTGTTTGTTTTTCTTGCTAGTGACACTCGTGATGTGAGCTGCGGAACCTTTTTGTTGAAGGAAATGTGGCTTTTTATCATGGCGTATGCAAAGTTAAAACAAGCGAACACTAAGGAGACGGCAGTAACTAAAAAAATGAGAACGTGACAATGTAAAATGTGAATTTCAGTTGAGTCGCCTATACACGTGAATAACCGAATTAGGAAATCCGAAGAAAAGAGGCTAGCAGAGAATACGGGTTGATTAAAGGAATGACAGAAATAAACTGTGTTTGCTTACTTGTTTTTGACAGTGTCTGCAAACAATTACCCGGCCGTCAGCTGTGAAATTGGAGTATTTCTGTTTAAGCGTGGCAGAATTACACTTAAAGTGCACTTCTCAGTATGTGTTACCGCACCACGCAACTTTACTTCGTAACTACAAATATACATATATTCAAGCGCCAATGATTTGTTGCTTTAATATACCTCTCTATTGTCGGACAGTATCTACGTAAAAGCTAACTAGATTTGTCTCAACGCGGTTGAGTGTGGTTATATACTCAAAGCGACAGCGTGGCGGAAATGCGTCATACACAGTGTCAAATGAGGGCTATTTTTCTTATACCTTCCTTACTATAAAAATAAGTAGACTTTTCTGTCACCAATGCAGCAGCATGCTGACACGATATCGAGTTCTGCAGACAGGTGACATTGCACTAACGACGTTCTTGATTTCAGTGCAGTGTATACGTTTATTATGCCTTTTCTTAAAACTTGAAAATTCATGTTATTGATAATCCTTAGTATTTATTCCGGAAATGTACAGGCCTGTCACACTGATGTACCCACCTTTCAGAAGTCCGAATAACCACATTTTGCAACGCGGACGTAAGCGAGACGTGCGGGACTACAGCCAATGAGGTTCTGGAAGGTGCGAGAGATGAACGTGGAGTCAAGTCGACTCCAGTGCTGGGTGGCATGTTGCATTGGCCTGCTGGTAGATGCCGTCGTGCCGAGGGAAAACAAACTAGGTGTAAGGGTGGACATGGTCCCAAAGGATAGATGCATACTTGTGTTGATACAGTGTGCCTTCCAGATTGCCACGAAACACACCCCAGACCAAACGCTCCTCCTCGTTTGCTTTCGGACGTTTCACGCTGTACACACAAAAGGAATGTGTCCAATAGAGCATAAAATGTGATTCATTTGAAGACGCCAGTTTTCGCCACTCAGAGGACTTCACGTTGTGTTACTGCGGTCCAAATTTCAGCTTTAGTCGTCGATTAACAGCAGTCAGTATGTGCGCATGGACCAAGCGCCTGCTGCAGAGGCCCATACGCAGCAGCGCTCCCAGAACACCGTTGGTAGGCACCTGCTTCATCTGGGCGGTCAGCTATTCACCCATACATGCCTCAGCATGGCCCTTGACATCAACAGCCCGTGGTGCACAACAGTTACCTCGGCGACGTTTTGAAATGCACAATTTTGCTATGCACGTGTGCTTGAGCCACAGCTGCACGCGAACAGTTGACAAACGTATCCGTTTCGGAAATGCATCCACCCTTGGCCCAAAAGCCAATGTTCATGCCCTTTGGGACTTCAGATAAGTTGCTCCGTTTCCGCATTACGACAAGGACTGCACTGCATTCCGCGTCCCACCAACACATTGTACATACCCTCCATTGCTGGTGCAAATCTTCAAATCGGAGCCTTAGTTACTACTTTTACGACGCCAGGCAGGTACAGCTGTTGAGTTGATGAACAATAAATCAATTTTTTTAACAACGAAAGTTCTATGACTACACGCCGGTCGATTACCAGGCATCCATTCAGGGCTCCACTGCTACCTCGCCCAAGGTAGTGGTCAATCGGCTTACTGACCTTCAACTACCCTGTTCCACCACCTACCATAGTGACCTACCACCAACTCCTCTATAGTATTTGTCCATAAAGCATTCCTTCATCATTTATAAAGAATTACGAGGCTATTCTTGATAACATGCACCGTGTGACTACATTGTCTGAAGTGAGCAGCAAAGGCGGATGTAATTCCTATGCTTTTTAATGTTTCATTTCTATATATTCCTTGTATCGAGTTTGAAGATCCCTCTCCATTTGCACGTATGTAGCTGCCCTTACTGTTACAGCAGTATGCCATCGTCTTGGTATAAGTATTGGGTTGGGTTGATGTGATGTATTAAAAGACATAGCAGATTTAAAATTTCTTCGTAGAATGCTAACAGCCCCATGTGAAGAATCCTGCGAAATCTCTAAGGGAGGTGGCATTCGTTTCACGAATTCGTTACAACATTTTCTGTGTGAAAGACTATCTGACATACTAATGAAAATGGCCGATAGCGGGCAACTGACTGTAGCCCTAACTAATGTAAAATTTGGCGCTGAAATATAATTTGTCAGCGTCTACACCACAGTAAAGTCGAGCTTGGGTGGTAGCGATGTATATTTCGCGAGTAATAGCTACTTTTTAGTTGTCAGGCCGTGTCGTTATCAAGTACTAAACCAACTATAAAACCGACATTTGGACCTTCTATGCAGTAGTCCTCTTGAGAGCGACTGAAGTATTGGGCATTTTCTAGTAGGTGGTGAAGACCATCCTCAGAATCTAGCAGTTTAGTCCCTCCTGAAGAGGACCACTTGAGAATATACATGTAAATTGTAATATATGGCCGACCCAGGTGGCCGAGCGGTTCTAGGTGCTACAGTCTGGAACCGCGCGACCGCTACGGTCGCAGGTTCGAATCCTGCCTCGGGCATGGATGTGTGTGATGTCTTTAGGAGAGTTAGGTTTAAGTAGTTCTAAGTCCTAGGCGACTGATGATCACAGCTGTTAAGTCCCGTAGTGCTGAGCCATTTTTGTAATATATGGAGAGAAAGTACCTAAAGGTACCTAGAGCACAGATAGTGATACTGCTTACCATATATACTGACAGTTCGAGATACCTTGTGTAGCCCATAAATATGGTGAAGTAGAGCCCTAATTCAGTTCCTGACTCAGTAGTATCATTTTATATGCAAGGTATATTATGACAATGTATATGTAGTTGTTGCAGTGTGCATAATATGTTCTAAATTGCAGTCGTTCAAAAGAAAAACGCCTTTTGCATGCTGCACATCTGTATCTTGAGAATGTCTTTATTCCTTCACAAGACTAGTTTAAAGGTGTTTCATTACCACTGATAGCGAGGTCCATAGCGAGGAGCACTCGTCCTATTGAGCAAAGTTAGTCTATATAGCTTCTTGTTTCTCTTCCGAAATGTGAGAATACACAGTAGATCGAAATGAACAAGTTCAATCTGCTGCTGGAACCTTCTTTCTACAGAAAATTTTTATGGTGCCATATTACTGTGTAAAATATAGCAAGTTTGTCACCAGAATGCCTTCAGAAGTCTCGTTACCTTGTAATAGTCGAATTTGTAAGTAAAATAACCAACGGAATATCGGAATATTATTAACTCTGCCAGTTAAAGCTAATACCACATGATACTTCAGGAGTGGTTTTGTTATAAGAGATATTACAAGCATTTCGTATTTGCTTCACACATTTATTCCCTCGTCCATGCAGTAAGATGGACACCCACAGATTAATCATCAATTACTTTTCAAAATTATATCCACAACAAAATTTTCAAAATTATATATTCACAACAAAAACATTTAAATGGTCAGAAGATGAGCAGTTAAGTTAGAAGTATTTGCAGAATAATAAAACAAAAGTTTGTAGCAGCCTGGGTGGTTATTTTACAAGAATTTGTCCCCTCTGAAAGCTGTGCCGCACGATTTTAAGAAGATTTCATGATTTTGCCATAGTACTGTGTGTAATGTGGCGCTCTTAAATGCTGCAATAAATTGGAATAACGATCCGGGACTTACTACGATATCTTTACGTGCCGCTATCCACAATCGTGCTTCAGGCCTACACTAAATGACGGTAGTTAATTCTGTTGATATCGTATGCGGCAGTAAAGTATGGGATATGAAGCCACGAAGAAAACTGCATTCAGTTAAGATTGGATTCAATAGGCTCTTGGGTGAAGTAGGTTCCTCAGGTGCTTGCAGCCACAGGGTTTAGTGCAGTTGATACGTTGTTGTTGTTTGATTAGGGAGCTCTGTACCGTGGTTGTGAGCGCCATAGTGCGGTTAACCTCGGCCAGGACAATTTCAGTTATCAATATAGCGGCTATAAAAAAAGCATTCTTGAATGTGTTTTCTTTATTTTTTAGAGTACTGTGAATAAGTGTATTTTCGTATTTGGGTTGAACAATGTGTGAAACAAATACGGAATGCTTTTAATGTCCCTTATAAGAAGGTATACAATCGGGGAAAGGACGCCAGAATTATCATTTGGTATTAGCTTTAACTGGCAGAGTTAGTAATATTCTGTTGGTTATTTTACTTCTAAATTCAACTGTTACAGGATGCCGAGATTACTGGAGGCATTCTGGTGACAAACGTGTTATATTTTACACAGTAATGTTGCACTATAAAAATTTTCTGCATAAAGAAGGTTCCAGCAAAAGACTGAACATGTTCATTTTGATCTAATACGTGTTCTCACATTTTGGAAGAGTGACAGGGAGCTATTTCGGCTAACTTTGTTAAATAGGACGGGTGCTCATCTCTACGGACCTCGCTATCACTGGTAATCAAACATTGTTTAAACAGAACCACTGGAAGGAGCTGCATAGATATACGTGTAAAATCGACATAAAAAGATAGTGACAGTAAAACCGTGTTTGATGTTTTACAATTTACCAGTTTTTGTCAAAGACAGCGTACATCTAGAGGTATACTGAAACAAAACAAATGGGATGGGAAACCGTGAAAAGTAACTGCCAGTAGGTACAGAATGTCTTGGATAGAATGTCTATTTGGTGTGATAAATGTCAGTTTCTTCTAAATGTGGAAAATTTGATTTAATGCAGATGAGTAGGAAAACTAGTCTTGTGATATTCGTACAAAGTACTAGTGGTGTGCTGCTTGGCGCAGTCATGTAGATTAAATATTTTGACATACCGTTGCAAAAAAACCTGAAATGGAACGAGCACATACGGTCGCTTGTAGGGAAGGTGAATGGATTGTAGAGAGAATTCTAGGACAGGGAAGCTCGCCTGTACGGAACACTAATGCGATTCATTTTTGAGTACTGCTCGAGTGTTAGGGATCCCCAACAAGCCGAATTGTAGGAAGACATTGCAGTAAATCACAGGCGAGCCAGTAGAGTCTTTACCGGTACGTTCGATCAACACGCGAGTATTACTGTGATGCTTCGTGAACTCAAATGCAAATCCTTCGGGGGAAGACGACCTTCTTCTCGCGAAATGATATTGAGAAAACGTAGAGGACAGGCATTTGCAGCTGGCTGCAGAAGAATTCTACTGCTGGCGAGGTAAATCTCGCTTAAGGAGTACGAAGTCAAGATAATGAATTTGTTAAATATTCGCCGTTGACTGTAGCAGTTATACATTTCACTATTGCACTTTCGGCCTTTGGGCCATTGAAAATGGACTTGTCGGAGGATTTTGAAGTCTGACATACGCTGAAACAAAATGTTTTGCACTTGAAAATGGTCCAAAAGGCCGAAATTGCATTACTGAAATAAATAATTTCTACAGTCAACGGCGAATATGATGTCCTTCAAACGATTTTACATGACTGTGAACTCAAACTCCATGAGAAGTTAACAAGGTAATGACATTAGGACTTGTACAGTCGTTTTTCTCAGGCTCTATTTGCAAGTAAAACATGAAAGGGAAATAAGTCAGTAGTACAAGATAGGCACCACCCTCCACAGTATGTTGGCTGGCAGAATATGTAAGCTTATGTAGATAAAGAGGTAGATCCAAGGATCTTGGGTGCATCCGCTTAACGTAGTGATAGAGGGGCAGCCGCAGGAGGAAAGAAACCCTGCTTGAAGCCTGTAGGAAGACTAATGGCAGGAAATGTCTTCTGTAAAGCTGAAACCAAAAGCGAAAGAGAAAGGTCACCTCTTGAAACATATGTAGAGCGCAATTTAATTCTCAGCTCAGAAAGTAGACGAGACGCATTTGGAAGTAGCAAGCTCTATCCCATATCTTACCGGCGGGCAGACCGAGCTTGAAAATTCCATGCTCCGCCGTATGGTACTTCCTGCCTCGACGCGCAGATGCAACAGGTAGGGGTGTTAGGGAGATGGAGGGGAAAGATGAGGCACCAGGGGACGTCTTCAAAGAGAATAAGCAGGTTTATCGCGAGTAGCTGTAACGTAATATCGCGGAGACAAGGAACTCGGCATATATCCCACTCAGGAGCTCACGCGGAGAGGCCAGGCCGCCTGGCTGTTCAGAAAGCAGCAGCGCCATAAAGGAAACATACGACCATAAAGCTGAGCGTCCAGAGCACACCAACAGAACTTCTTAAGTGTATCAGTAACGAAGTACCGTGTCCGGTTTTGATGCATTCGGTTGTTAACATACATGATTAATATTTGCAGCGCTCTTTACGCCACACGTGAAATGCTTGTGCATGTCCCTTGATATCAGAAATCTTACTGAAGCCTGCGCTATCATCATTTACAATCACATTCCAGTCAGTCAACTCGATAGTTCTTACAGTGTATAAGTTTACGAGGTATTCAGTTTTGAGGGAAATGCGTCTACAAGAATTCGCGAAGAGTCGATTGGTTGAAAAGCAGTGTGTGCTTGTGAATTAATGCTGAAAAATAGCTTCATTTCAATTATAACTGTGTAAACGTCCCCATTGGGAAATTTTGAACTGTTAATGAGAAATTTGGGTTCCTTATAATACTATCTATCTGTCAGGCAGCAGCAAGCAGTTAACAGTCTGTGGTGACATCAGTTTAGATTTTCTAAGGGATTATAATAGCAAAGACAGGCCGGAAGCTTTCTTTGGATCCTATAATTTGATTTCAGTAATTAACTTTCCAGCACGGTTGGATACAGAGGGTAAGATCATAATTGATGCTTCTTTGATGACGCTTACAACTACAAAATAACTGTTTACCCAGTAAGAAGTGCTCTCTCTGATGAGGATGCACAGTTACTTACGATTATTGAGGTAGTGCCTCCTTACAATATAGATACTTCTCAGTGGAGATCAGTTACAATAATTAATGACACCAGAACAAAAGCTTTTAAGAACAGTTCGTGGTCAGTGTTCCTGGAAAAGAACGTCACCTTCCCTCCAGGGATTTCCATTTGAGTTCGCCAAGCATTTCCGTAACACGTCTAGTTCGAACCTGCCAGTAACAAAACTAGCAGCCCGACTCTGAATTGCTTCGATGTCTTCCTTTAATCTGACCTGGTGCGGGCCGGCCGATGTGGCCGAGCGGTTCTAGGCGCTACAGTCTGGAACCGCGCGACCGCTACGGTCGCAGGTTCGAATCCTGCCTCGGGCATGGGTGTGTGTGATGTTCTTAGGTTAGTTAGGCTTAAGTAGTTCTAAGTTCTAGGGGACTGATGACCTCAGCAGTTAAGTCCCATAGTGCTCAGAGCCATTTTTTTGACCTGGTGCGGATCCCAAACACCCGAGCAGTACTCAAGAATAGGTCGTAATAGCGTACTAAACGCGATCTCCTTTACAGATGAACCTAGAATTCTCCCACTGGACTTACATTCGGGAAGACGACGGTTCAAACCCGTCTCCGGCCATGCTGATTTAGATTTCCCGTGATTTCCCTAAGTCACTTCAGGCAAATGCCGGGATGGTTCCTTTGAAAAGACACGGCCTATTTCCTTCCGAATCCTTCCCTAATCCGAGCTTGTGCTCCGTCTCCAATGACCTCGTTGTCGACGGGACGTTTAACACTAATCTCCTCCTCCCTCCTCCTCCTCCTAGAATTCTTCCAATAAACCGAAGTCGGCCATTCGCCTTTCCTACTACAATTCTCACATGATCGTTCCATTTCATACCGCTTTGCAAACTTATGCCCAGATATTTAAACGACGCGTCTGTGTCAAGTAGGATACTACTAATTCTGTATCCGAACGGGTTTGTTTTCCTACTCGTCCGCATTACCTTACATTTTTCGATAATGAACTAAATGCTGACATAAAATTTATCGTGTTCAATGAGAAAGTGTGTCGTTACTTGAAAACAGCTTTCCGCATAAGCTAATTAGAAAAGACGTTGAATAACTATGTAAAAAAACAGGGGGTCACTAGGATGAAGTTAGCTTGTGAAAGGAAAAGCGGAATGTGTCTTTTGGGTAGAAAAAGTAGAGAGCCTACCGTAGTTGTACACAACAGAACTACTCGAACATGCATATAACGTCAGAAATCACTGATTCCGACAGCGGACGCAGTCTTGGACATGCATGTTACCAGCCACTGTGAGTTTCCAGTTAATGAAATACGCAACCAATCAGATGCCTGAATTAATTCATTTCAAGATATGACCCAGGTTTCGATACCGCTAAGGGTATCTTATTCAGAAGAACGTGAAGTTACATTACATAAAGCATGTTAAATCGATCACGAGCTGAGGCGCTCAAATCATATACAGACAATGTGAGTAAAATATCCAGTTAAACTAAAACATTAAAACAGATATTTCTATCGAACAGACAAACGTCAAACGAAATTAGTTTAATAAATGTTTTATTCACGTTGTCATTATATGACTTGAGAACCTCGGCTCGTAATGGCTATACCATGCTTTGCGTAATGTAATCAAAGTAACTCCTCCTTATTCTGAAGAAGGTACCCTTAGCGGTATCGAAACCTTGGTCAAGTCTAAAAGTAAATTAATTCCGGCCACTGACTGGCTGTGCACGTTAATAATTGGAAACAGATTTATGGTGGTGGTGAGTTCCTATGTGACCAAACTGCTGAAGTCATCAGGCCCTAGCCTTACACACTACCAAATCCAACTTAAACTAGCTTACACTAAGGACAACACATACACCCATGACCGAGGGAGGACTCGAACCTCCGACGGGAGGGAGCAACGCGGGCCGTGGCAAGACGCCTTTGACCTCGCGGCTACCCCGCGCGGCAATTGCAAACAGACTGAGGGTTATATGCAATATAGTGAAACAAAAGCCAGGACAACCAGCCACAGATCCGGATAACGTCACTATTGAACTGAATGGAAGGGCTACGAATGATGTGTCACAAGTAGTAAATATATTTAATAATCATTTCTTAAATGTAGCAGGAAGTATAACGAGAAACAGTTAAAGAGAAAAAAAATCACAGCAGTATGTTGGAAAAATCAACTGCCATAAAATTCAGTCATATGAATGTGTCACCAACGTCACCTTCTGAAATTAAGAAAATTATATATTCCATAAAAAACAAAAGCTCAACTGGATTTAATTGTGTTTTCAATAGAGTACTAAACATCTGTTCCTGTGTAATAAGTCCCGTCTTATTTGAAATATGGAATTTATCAGTAACTGAAGGCATTTTCCAGAGAGCCTAAAATATGATGCTGTTAAACACCTCTCTAAAAAATAAAAGGAGAGCTGTCAATTAACTAAAAACGTATTTCACTATTGACATCGTTTTCCAATACTTCTGAGAGTGTGATGTATTATAGAATAGCGTTTCGTCTGAGCACCAACTATGTCCTCATAAATCACAATTTGGATTTCAGAAGAGTTGCTTTATTGAAAATCCCTTAACATGTACATACACCAGATTTTACGAGCATTAAATAACAAAATAGGCCCGATTGGTATTTTCTGTGGTGTCACCGCCAGACACCACACTTGCTAGGTGGTAGCCTTTAAATCGGCCGCGGTCCGCTAGTATACGTCGGACCCGCGTGTCGCCACTATCAGTGATTGCAGACGGAGCGCCGCCACACGGCAGGTCTAGAGAGACTTCCTAGCACTCGCCCCAGTTGTACAACCGACTTTTCTAGCGATGGTTCACTGACAAAATACGCTCTCATTTGCCGAGACGATAGCTAGCATAGCCTTCAGCTACGTCATTTGCTACGACCTAGCAAGGCGCCATTACCAGTTACTATTGATGCTGTAAAACATGTACCGTCAAGAGCGATGTTCACCATTTATGGATTAAAGTTAAGTATTCCACAGCTACGTCCCTTTTTGCTAGTTTAATTTCCTTGACCTGTTCCAGACCTCACGCCAGCCTGCGTGAGCTAAAACGCGTGCCTTTCGGCTTCCTCTCAAAACCGGGTTGGCTCTCTTGCCAATCCACAACATTTTCTGTGATCTATATAAGGCATTTGACTGTGTGAATCACAGTATTCTCCTAGAAAAACTCAGGTTTTACGAGACTGGTGGATATCGTCATATGTAACCAAAAGAACGGAAAAAGTTGTACTAGCAATAAAACCAACGTATTCCGGATAAACTGTTCTGACTGCGGAGGAAACAAGTCTGGGGTCCCGAAGCTCAGTCTTACATCGGCTATTGTTACTCATATATGTAAACAATCGTCCATTTGACATACAAGAAGCAGAATTAGTTACTTTTGCAGACCAAACATTTGTAATGAACCAAGCATACGTACAGCAACAGAAGAAATGTTGAATTACATTTTTAATGGTATCATTGACTGGTCTTTCGCGCATGGTTTCACTCTCTATTTTAGAAAGACACAACACGTTCAGTTCGGCACATCTAGGGATACTAAACCAATAATAAGTGTATCACATGGTGAGTAAATACTGAATATGATGAAAACTTGAAAATTCGTAGGATTGCGTATTGATGAGAATTTAAACTTGAAAAAGCACATTTTGGAACTCCTAACACAAGTTAGTTGAGACACGTTTGCACTTATAATCGTTGCAAATCTTGAGCAGAGACGTATTTTCATTCAGTACTGTCATATGAAATAATGTTCTGGGTAACTCTTCTGTCAGGAAGAAAGTCTTCATTGCTCAAAACCGTGCTGTAAGAATAATATGTGGTGTTCACCCACGATGACTTTGTAGAGACATGTTTAAAGAGTTAGGTATTTTACCTTCTGCTTCACAGTATATTTATTCCCTGACGAAGTTTGTTATAAATAATTCGCTACAGTTCAAAAACAACAGTGATGTATATAATTGCAGTACCAGAAGAAAATACGACATTCACTACACCACATTAAAGTTGTTTTTGGCACAAAATGGGGTGTACAATGCTGCAACCAAAATTTTTGATCATTTAGCTATTGGTATAAAATGTCTGACAGTTAAGTAAAATTTGAAAATAAATTGAAAGACTCCTACTCCGTTAGAAGAATTTCTACACTGTCCAGTCACATTAATATGAGCACCAGTCGAAAGCCTGAATAACCAGCTTTTGCAGCACGGACCGATAAGACCTGCAAGAAAAGAGTCAGAGGTGATGGATGATACCGACAAGGATGTGGAGCCATGCCGACTCCAGTTCTGTGGCCAGCTACGCTAGTATCCATGGTGTGTACAGCCCGATGGAGGTGGGCCCACAGATTCTCGATTGGTTATAAGCCCGGGAAGTTTGGTGGCCAGGAGGTATGGTTAACTCATCCTGGTGCTCTTCGAACCACACACGTATATTGCGAGCTGTGTGACATGTTGCATTGTCCTGCTGGTAGATACTATCGTGTCAAGAACAAACAAACTGCGTGTTGCATACTAGTGTTGATCCATTGTGCCTTCGAGAATGACGAGATCACCCAGAGAATTCCGAGAAAACAATTCAGACACCATAAAGCTCACTCCTCCGCCGCGGAAACTTTCGGCTATTGTTGCAGAGTGTTCGCTTTCAGTCGTTTCATGCCGTTTACGCCAGCGGCTATCTGTCAGATGGAGCATAACATGTGATTCATCTGGAAAGGCCACCTGTAGACACTCAGTGGGCGTCCTGCTGTGGTATTGCTGTGCAAATTCCAGCCTTCGCCGCCGATCAACAGCTGTCATCGTGCATGAAGTGGGCCCATACCCAGTAACGTTTGGTGGACGGTCGTTGAGGAGACAGTGTTGGTGGCCTCTTGGTTCATCGGGGCGATCACTCAACATTTGCGTATGTATTCGCCCGTAGACAACTCCACAGCCGTCGTTCCCCCCTGTCATCTATGTGGCCTGTGGTTCACCACAGTTGCCTTGGGGCCCGTTTTGGATAACACCATTTTGTCAATCACGATACACATTAACAACGGCGGCACACGAACGGTTTTCAAACTTTGCCATTTCGGAAATGCTTCCACCCTTAGCCCGGAAACCAACGATCATGCTCTGATGTAAGTCAGAAAGATCGCTCCGTTTCTGCTTTAGACACCCTCTGCTAATGCTGCCATCTGCTGTCTGTGAGTGGTTATTAGACACTGGCGTAGAGCATAGGCTGGCCGTGTATTACTGTAACGTGTGGAAGCTGGTGGGTACTCACATCTGTTAGTCTTCTTTTTTATTAAGAAAAGAAAAAAAGCCTTGTCAGTGACCAGAATGTAGGCATACTTATAAAACAATTTGTGGTATGAATATAAAAAGACTCACTCGTTCCATATCATCAAGATTTATCGCGTAAATGATCGACAAAAAATGAAACTAACTCTCCATGTCTGTGTATTTTTCCCTCCATTATCTCCCCTCGCTCTGTTTTATGTTCCCCTTTTTTATCGCCTTATATATGTAACAGGTTATTTGTGTATTAGTTGTCTTGTCACTCGGCTGAAGAGCGGTGGATTGTGCTGCTGACAGCCCTCCCCTCCCCATGTGGGGCAGGTGAATGAAATCACAATAAAGAAAAAGAATGAAGCTAACTACCTACTAATGAGGGCCTGTAGTAGTAATGAACTGTGGCACTAAACGGAACAAAACTGGTGTTAAAGAAATATATCTGATTCGCTTGTCAGACGATTTCTCTTTTTTTGTTTTAAGTCATCAGTTTACTAACTGGTTTGATGCCACCCGCCACGAATCCCTCTCCTGTACCAACTTTCTCATCTCAGAATAGCACTTGCAGCCTACATCCTCAATTATATGCTGGATGTATTCCAGTCTCTGTCTTCCTCTACAGTTTTTACCCTGTATAGCTCGCTCTGGTACCATGAAAGTTATTTCCTGATGCTTTAACAGATGCCCTATCACACTGTCTCTTCTTTTTGCCAGTGTTTTCCACATAATAATAATAATAATAATAATAATAATAATAATAATTCCTGTGGAGGCCCGGGAAAAGAATAGGCCTCCGGTATGTTCTGCCAGTCGTAAAAGGCGACGAAAAGAACAAACCACTAATAGGGCTAACCCCCCTTTTAGTGTGATTACTTGGTTCAGGACAGAACTAAAGAAGCCTCGGACAAGCGCCGTCATGGTCGGGGGCGACGCTTGAACCCTATGCCCGCCCACAATGGTAACGACACTGCTAGCCAACTGGAAAATGATTTAAATTCAAATAGAGGTGTTTTGCAGGATATGCTTCATGCAACCACCCTAGAAGGAAAACAAAGACAGAGGATGAGATGGTCAGATGAAGTTAATCGACACCTCATGTTCTGTTATTACCAAGCAACAAACCTAGGAACCAACACAACTGGATACAGATCACAAGTATACACAACATTTATTACCAGATACCCGGAATTAAAATTTTTAACAGAACAACGACTAGCTGATCAGATCCGTGTAATAATAAAAAATAACAGGATACCCCAGTCAGAATTAGAAAACATCAAACAACAAGTACAACAAATACTGGAACAAAATAATGTGCAATCAGAAGAAGAAGAAAATACAGTAATGGACTCAAACATCCCCGAGCAAACAAACAAAGACCAACACGCATCAATTAAACAATCAGAGGAAAACGAAATCTTAAGACAGCCACCAGAACAAGCACAAATAGAACACGAAGAGACACACGTGTTAGATATAGAAGAGAAATTTCAGCTGACATATATAGAATACAAAGACACAAATACAGACATTAGACCATTCTTGCATAGACCGCCAAATAACCCACAAGTCGAAACAACAATAAAAACTATCAACACAATCATACACAACAAAATAAATGAAAACACAACTATGGAAGAGTTACAACTACTGGTTTATATAGGAGCACTCACTACACTAAATATACACACTAGGCAGAGATCAGGACAAACCAACACACAGAAGAAACCCACAAAACCAGCATGGCAACACAGGCTACAGATCAGAATAGAAAAACTGAGAAAAGTCATCAGACAGCTAACACAATTTATAAGAAATGAAATATCAGACAAAAAACGAAAAAGGTTAGGTAAAATCTCACAACAAGAAGCGATAGAGCAATTAGATGAAAAAAAAGCAGAAATTGCAAGCATTGGCCAAACGACTTAGAAGATACAAAAAAAGTGAAAATAGAAGGAAACAAAACCAAACATTCAACACAAACCAAAAGAGATTTTACCAAACAATGGATAACACACACATTAAAATAGACAATCCACCAAACATAACAGACATGGAACACTTCTGGAGCAACATATGGTCAAACCCGGTACAACATAACAGGCATGCACGGTGGATACAAGCAGAAACAGACACATACAAGATGATACCACAAATGCCTGAAGTGATAATTTTGCAACATGAAGTCACCCGAGCAATTAATTCTACACACAATTGGAAAGCCCCTGGAAATGATAAAATAGCAAATTACTGGCTAAAGAAGTTCACCTCAACACATTCACATCTAACTAAATTATTTAACAGTTACATTGCAGACCCATACACATTCCCTGATACACTTGCACATGGAATAACCTATCTGAAACCTAAAGATCAAGCAGACACAGCAAACCCAGCTAAATATCGCCCCATAACATGCCTACCAACAATATACAAAATATTAACTTCAGTCATCACACAGAAATTAATGACACATACAACACAGAAGAAAATTATAAATGAAGAACAAAAAGGCTGCTGCAAAGGAGCACGAGGATGTAAAGAGCAACTGATAATAGATGCAGAAGTGACATATCAAGCTAAAACTAAACAAAGGTCCCTACACTACGCATACATTGATTACCAAAAAACCTTTGATAGTGTACCCCACTCATGGTTACTACAGATATTGGAAATATACAAAGTAGATCCTAAATTGATACAGTTTCTAAACATAGTAATGAAAAACTGGAAAACCACACTTAATATCCAAACAAATTCAGATAACATCACATCACAGCCAATACAGATTAAGTGTGGAATATACCAAGGAGACTCATTAAGTCCTTTCTGGTTCTGTCTTGCTCTGAACCCACTATCCAACATGCTAAATAATACAAATTATGGATACAATATTACTGGAACATACCCACACAAAATCACATATTTGCTATACATGGATGATCTAAAACTACTGGCAGCAACAAATCAACAACTCAACCAATTACTAAAGATAACAGAAGTATTCAGCAATGATATAAATATGGCTTTTGGAACAGACAAATGTAAGAAAAATAGCATAGTCAAGGGAAAACACGCTAAACAAGAAGATTACATATTGGATAACCACAGCGACTGCATAGAAGCGATGGAAAAAACAGATGCCTATAAATATCTAGGATACAGACAAAATATAGGAATAGATAATACAAATATTAAAGAAGAACTAAAAGAAAAATATAGACAAAGACTAACAAAAATACTGAAAACAGAATTGACAGCAAGAAACAAGACAAAAGCTATAAATACTTATGCTATACCAATATTGACCTACTCATTTGGAGTAGTGAAATGGAGTGACACAGACCTAGAAGCACTCAATACACTTACACGATCACAATGCCACAAATATAGAATACATCACATACATTCAGCAACAGAAAGATTCACATTAAGCAGAAAGGAAGGTGGAAGGGGATTTATAGATATAAAAAACCTACATTATGGACAGGTAGACAATTTAAGAAAATTCTTTCTAGAACGAGCAGAAAGTAGCAAAATACACAAAGCAATCACTCATATAAATACATCAGCTACACCACTGCAATTTCATAACCACTTCTACAACCCTTTAGATCACATAACATCAACAGATACAAAGAAAGTAAATTGGAAAAAGAAAACACTACATGGCAAGCACCTGTATCATCTAACACAGCCACACATAGATCAAGACGCATCCAACACATGGCTAAGAAAAGGCAATATATACAGTGAGACGGAAGGATTCATGATTGCAATACAGGATCAAACAATAAACACCAGATATTACAGCAAGCATATTATTAAAGATCCGAATACCACAACAGATAAATGCAGACTTTGCAAACAACAAATAGAAACAGTAGATCACATCACAAGCAGATGTACAATACTAGCAAATACAGAATACCCCAGAAGACATGACAATGTAGCAAAAATAATACATCAACAACTTGCCATAAAACATAAACTAATAAAACAACACGTTGCCACATACAAGTACACACCACAAAATGTACTGGAGAATGATGAATACAAATTATACTGGAACAGAACGATTATAACAGATAAAACAACACCACATAACAAACCTGACATCATACTCACCAATAAAAAGAAGAAATTCACACAACTAATTGAAATATCCATACCCAACACAACAAATATACAGAAGAAAACAGGAGAAAAAATTGAAAAATACATCCAACTGGCTGAGGAAGTCAAGGACATGTGGCATCAGGATAATGTTGACATTATACCAATTATACTATCAACTACAGGAGTCATACCACACAATATCCACCAGTACATCAACGCCATACAGCTACATCCAAACATATATATACAACTACAAAAATCTGTAATTATTGATACATGTTCAATGACCCGAAAGTTCCTAAATGCAATATAACATATACCGTACAGTTAAAAGGAAGTCACGCTTGATCAAGGTCCGCGTCACTGTCCATTTTTGACCAGACATAACGTCTGAGAATAGAAAGAAATAATAATAATAATAATAATGATAATAATAATAATAATTATTATTATTATTATTATAACAATAAACACAGCAAATGAGATCACTATGTTAGACATATTTTATCACTAGTCGAACGTTTCCCAACTGCCTAGTACTGCGTGGTTCCTGCGTATCCCATTGATAGTTCGTGCAGATCCCAGATAAGTAGCTTCCTATAATTGATAGATGGATATTTTATAAATGAATATGATATTCATATGCTCACGAAGATCTTTTGGTACTGCTTGTAATGTTCTGAAAATCACTGGGGGACCACTTTCACTGATATACACAAGAGTAACCTTTCCTTTAGACCATTTATGGTGTTGCCTCAGTGTGCTGCAGTCTTTTCATAGCAAGTTTCCTCTGAAATTGCTTTGCCCACCATTTAGTTTCAGCATACTCTTTCTCAGTATCGCCGAACACTTTCAAAAAATGAGTTGTTGCATATTTCTTTGGTTTTCTAACATCTGTGTCCGCTTACTGGTTAGGGTCCTGGTACGTCTGCCTTTGACGGGTTTGGAAAGTTTTATTTCGCCCGTACTGGATGATTCTGATCTTTCGACTTTCCTGGCTAATGGAGTTATTGTTTGCTTCAATTTTCAAAGCGTCTCCCATCTTTTTCGTATTCAGCCAGTACTTTTTATTACGTAATTTTTGCCCTTGTGGTAATTCGTTTTATGCAGTTTGATGTCCTTCAGCAAGCTACAATTAAGTCTAAAGATATTTATTTCCATTCGAGCCGAATTCACCGCTTTCATTTTGCACTCGACTTTTTGGCAGGCTGTGATTGCACAAACTGCAGTTCTTCTGTTAGTACTGTTGCTCTGGTGTAGGTAAGCTGATTACATTCTTCGATTATTGTATTCAAAGGACAGCATTGACGATCTTCACCGGTAGAGCCAGTTGTTTTCGGCGAACAGTTTTCAAAGTTGGGAGCCGCCTCTTTTCTGCACTGTGTGACAGGTGGGCAATAATTTCGTCTCAAAGTTCTTGTTGTCTTTGAGTCAGTATGCCAAGCTTTTTGCTACCTCGGTGTTCATCAGAGACAAGGGTATCGTCAGGGTTGCTACAGCGAAATGTGACAGGACTGCTCTTGTTCTCCGTATTACGTAAACTATCTGACGGACGAAGGAGCAGCAATCTGGGGGTGTTTGCTGATGACGGCTGTAGTGTGCGGAAAATTGTTACCGTTGAATGGCTAAGGAGACACGCATGATGACTTGGACAGAATTTCTATTTCGTGTTAAGAATGGTTGCTTGCTTTAAATGCAGCAAAATGCGAATGAATAGGAATAGCAATCATGTAATGTTGGAATACAATATGAGGTCCGTGGCTTGACACAATCTCGTTGATAAAATAACTAGGCGTAGCGTTGCAACGCGATTTGAAATGGACCGTAGTAGGGGAAACGAATGGTCTACTCCGGTTTATCTGTGTAGGATATGACCTTTAGAACATAGTACGAACGATGTTCAATTGTTTGGTATGCCCAACAAGTCGAATTGACGGTAGACATCGAAGCAATTCAGAGTATTTGTTATCGGCAGCTTCGATCAGCACGCTGGTATTACGGAGATACTCCGTTAACTCAAATGAGAATCCGTGAAGGGGGGATGATGATGACCTTTTTGGGAAATACTATTGAGAAAATTTAGGAAACCGACAATATGAATCTGACTGAAGAATGGTTCTACTGAAACCAACGTACGTTCCCCATAAGGACGGCGAAGACAAGATAAGAGAAATCAGAAGTCATACGGAGGCATATAGATAGTCGTTTTTCCCTCGTTCTATTTGCGAGTGGAACAGGAAAGGAAATGACTACTAGCGGTACGAGCACTCTCCTCCACGCATCGTACGGTGGCTTGCATAGTGTGTAGGAAGATACAGATTTCGTGCTCTTTGCACGCTGCAGTTATTAAAGTAACCACTTTCCGTAAGGGCGCCTGGTTAGATGTATCAGAAGGCCTATAGGCGCTAATACTGCGAACTAAGATATTAATTGGAGATGTTGTTGTTGTTCTGGTCTTCAGTCCTGAGACTGGTTTGACGCAGCTCTCCATGCTACCCTATCCGGTGCAAGCTTCTTCATCTCCCGGTACCTACTGCAGATATAAACAAAAAATTAGACACGTACGATGCTTCGTCGAGTTGTACAGTACCCAAGCTGAGCGCATCACACGACTGCTGCCTATACGTCTACATCTACATCTACATTTACACTCCGCAAGCCACCCAACGGTGTGTGGCGGAGGGCACTTTACGTGCCACTGTCATTACCTCCCTTTCCTGTTCCAGTCGCGTACGGTTCGCGGGAAGAGCGACTGCCGGAAAGCCTCCGTGCGCTCTCGAATCTCTGTAATTTCACATTCGTGATCTCCTCGGGAGGTATAAGTAGGGGGGAAGCAATAAATTCGATACCTCATCCAGAAACGCACCCTCTCGAAACCTTGACAGCAAGCTACACCGCGATGCAGAGCGCCTCTCTTGCAAAGTCTGCCACTTGAGTTTGCTAAACATCTGCGTAACGCTATCACGCTTACCAAATAACCCTGTGACGAAACGCGCCGCTATTCTTTGGATCTTCTCTACCTCCTCCGTCAACCCGATCTGGTAGGGATCCCACACTGACGAGCAATACTCAAGCATTTGTAAGCCACCTCCTTTGTTGATGGACTACATTTTCTAAGGACTCTCCCAATGAATCTCAACCTGGCACCCGCCTTACCAACAATTAATTTTATATGATCATTCCACTTCAAATCGTTCCGTACGCATACTCCCAGATACTTTACAGATGTAACTGCTACCAGTGTTTGTTCCGCTATCATATAATCATACAATAAAGGATCCTTCTTTCTATGTATTCGCAATACATTACATTTGTCTATGTTAAGGGTCAGCTGCCACTCCCTGCACCAAGTGTCTAACCGACGGCTTTCCATTCACTGGACGTCGGTAGGAGCGCGTCAGTTTTCCTGCGGCAGTGTGCACACATTGCTCTGTATCAGAAAAAATAAATCGCTGCCCGCGTTCTGCCAGGCGGCCGGCTCCGGCTCGAAACGCCAGCCAGCTCCGCTCTTCCTTTTTTTTTATCGCCGCTTTATGACCATTAATAGATTCCATTAAGGGACAAGTTTCAGAAAAAATAAAAGCTGCATTTAAAAGCTACATAAAATATGTAGGTGATTTCGGGAGCACATTTTAATGGAGATCTCCATTAAAAACAGTAAAGAGCGAGTGGGTGAATGGAGGGACTGGTGATGGGAGTGAGGTGGAGGGGGGGTTGCATCGATTTAGTAAGCGAATGGAGCGAGGAAAGCGTGCAGTGGAGGTGGGCCGCGACGAAGAAGGGAGGCGGCAGCTGGCGGCAGCAACAGCCGGCCGGCAGCGCGGGGAGCACAGTGTTTCGGGCAGCGCGGCCGCCACTCGGCAATTTGTAGATTGGTAATTACATTCCGGTGCACGGGCGAGGCAGTCGCGGCATCTGATTGGCCGCGCGGGCAATCAGCGCCCGGGGACCTGATGGGCGCCGTGACGCCGTGCCGGGGGTGCCGCCCCCGCACTCGCCGCCCCCGCACTTGCCGACCCTAGCGCCCGCCGTACGTCACGCCGTCTGCCCGGCGTTCGCTTTTCCGGCCGCTCGTGGCCGTAAATCCGGCTGCTATAACCTGTCATAAATTCTGTTAGCCCCGCGTCCCGATCGCCGGTCGGAGTTTGCCGCCTACCCCGATAACTCCCGTCGAGTGCGAACCTGGCGGACCTTCGGCTCGGAGCGTAGTGTTACACCCGCGGACGACGCTGGTCGGTGATGGTCCTCGCGGCAGTGGCGAGACGAGACACACATTCGCCCTCCTCCGCCCCCTCCCTGCTCTTTTTTTTAACCCTGTCACGACCAGCTATTCGCAATGGAACGCATGGACTCGTGTTTTGCCTGATTTTTTTACGCGTGAGCGAGGTTTCTCGACTTCACAGAGAGACAGAGGAGGAATACCAGCACCATCGTTTCGGTGGAAGTCTGGCGGGCAGAATCCGATGGATGATTCTTCTAGCCTTCCAAACGATATCGTTGGCCAGGCGTCCACGGCACAGGGAGGGGGGGGGGAGGAGGGGGAATAACTGCGAACAGAAGGTGCATTTGGCGAGTCTCATTGAATAGGGGAAGAAGTTCTTGCGTCCGTTGTCACTGTCTACAATGGCATTCCTGTAGAATTTTCTGTTGCTAAGTCTGGTGACCGTGCGATGATGCTTCATGTTTCCGCACCACTTGAGGTTTATGACATATTCGAGAAAAATTTCTTGCGTTGAGTCCACTGAGGATTCGATGTTGGATGCTGTCAACGGACTACTGTGAGGCTTCTTAGGATGCCTCAGGGCAAATGTCCCCTACTGAGTCCGGTTAAAGGTGTGATGTTGGATACTGGCATCGCGCCATTGTGAGACTTACGAGGATATTTGAGGGCAAATGTCTCGTGATGAGTCCATTGAGAGTGCTGTGTTGGTTGCTGGATGATAGCATCGCACCACTATGAGACTCGTGAGGATATTTGAGGGGAAGTATCTCCTGATGGGACCGACGAGGACTGAGTGTTAGGTGCTGGCACCACACTGCTGTAAGACTTACGAGGCACACTGAGTGTGTGATATACGCAAATGTTCCACAATGACGCGGCGCTCGTTCTTCCACGTGAACGAATGGAGTCATATTACCAAAAGACTTCATATGATGCCCACAATTTCACATAAAATGGACAAATAAAATGAACTCATGAAAAGATGTTAACTCCATAATGAACGTGTAACATGGTGATCTCATGGGTTAACACATTTTATTTCTTAAACTTTTTCTTTCTTTCTCTCCTCCTTATTTACTTGTATTACTCGTATTGTACGGAAGCTAATACATGCTATAATTTGAAGGCGATTCGTACGTAACTCTTAGGTATTCTGTATGACAGACATTCATAACGTGGGTTATTTTCTAGCAAATAACCCTTCCCATTGGCCAGAAAATCAGTCTAGACATTTATTGGACACACCTTTTACATTTATATACATTTTTTCTTCAGAATGGACCTAAAATTACAGCACTGAAATATCATGTGAAAGGGGATAGAAATGTGCTGAATAATGATACAGGTTTCCAGTACACATATCTTGATTCAACCATTCCTTATCACACAGTAGAAATATTTCCGAGGCCTCTGAGATTATGTAATGCAATATTAAAAGCTATGTGCATCTCCGCAAATAGGCCGTATATCGCTTTCCGTGCAAAAATTACAATTCGAGTATAGTACAGCCATGCAGAACATTCAAGGAAGTCTGCGAGAAACATCAGCGAGAGACCCGACCGGAACAGCCAAATAAATCAGCTGTACCTGAACACCGCGTCGAATATGATTATAAAATTGTACAACGACAAATCAGTTTTGTGATGGATCGTCAGTATTTCAGCGACAGTGAAATTACAGAACCAATTGAAATAAAGTGTTGGAATATCTATTAAAGAGGGATAGAAGATCCAACTGAAGAGCATGGTATGAGGTTTAGATAGATCAAAAATGTTTCAAAAACGTGACAGGAAAAAAATTTGCGTGGAATACTGTAGAGGGTGCCGAAAGTCGTACTCCGTATTAATTACTACGCAGCAACACCAGTATCTTGAGCATATGGAAGGGGCTGAAGGACCATAGAATTCACCTGAAACGGCAACAAAGAATATATTTTAAATTCCCAGTTTTCTCTCCTTAAATGCACGAAAACACACGTGTGCCACAAAACAGCCCTTTTGAGGGGCATGCGCTACCACAACGCTACGCAGCTGTACCACGGCGTTGAAGCAACTGATAATCTGACGACTTGGTCAGACTCTCAGCATTGCTGTATCAGGCGAACGTGTTTTGATGAGGTCTCAAATCTTTGATCTGACCTGCGATATAACATGAAGAATCTCAAATAAGACACTGTTGATCACTATCGAAATTTGAAGATTAACCACTGGACGGGAAACATGCGACATCAACAGTTTAGCATCCAACTATTTCCTTGACATGTCATCTGAAAACTCAACAAAGAATATCTTGGGATGAAAGATCAGTGATGTGAGGATCAGAAAATCGCACCAAAACCACAGCGTTCGCGCTGAATAGTCAGTCACCCTTGAGCCGCGTCACCATACATTCAGCTGCAAAAGTAGCAACTGACCATCAGCTCACTGTAGCAATACTGCTGTTTAAATTGTCATGGTCCTGCAGAAAAACACAAACGTTCGTCAGTCAAATTCAGATCTGTCAGCAGCATTAAATCGGGTAGTCTCAACGGCCTTACCTTCTTCTTTTTCAAAAAATGTTCAGATGTGTGTGAAAGCTTACGGGACTTAACTGCTAAGGTCATCAGTCCCTAAGCTTACACACTACTTAATCTAAATTATCCTAAGAACAAACACACACACAAACACACACACACACACACACACACACACACACACACACACACACACCCATGCCCGAGGGAGCACTCGAACCTCCGCCGGGATCAGCGGCACAGTTCATGGCTGCAGCGCCCAGACCGCTCGGATAATCCCGCGCGGCTCTTCTTTTTCGATTTCACAGAAAAACTTGAAAGTTCTTAGCCAATGAGATCTGTACCACAAGAATATTCGCTTGTTTCTCAGCAAAAGTTTGTCTTATTATTTCAACCCTTTGTGTGTCTACAACCAATTACCTATTGGATACTCTCTCCTAGAACAATAATTCTTTAAACTATATTGTTGCGAACGAAAGACAACAACAGTTCTTTTGACTGACCATTGTTGAAGTCAAGAGGTAGCTCTGGAACTCAGCATAGCATTTGCTGTTTATTGAAAGAGTCTCTGTGAACCAACTGCGCTTATATTTGAGGAAAACCCACTTCATCTCTCCCGAACTTTCAAGAAAGAAAATTCAAAGTCTTGCGTCCCCTAAAATTACACCAAACACATACACTTGTCTCAGTGACTGCGGCAGTCTCTAGCGTCACAAGTAACGCGTATTAAATCAGTGTCTGATTCCGAGTCCAGATTGAGTATTTAGTCCTCCGACAAACTATTCCCGCAAGCTAGGAAAAGATACACTGCAAAATGCGACCCCAATTACCCAGCCACTTCACATGAACGAAAGATCCTTACAGGCGATAGGAATTCAACGAATAGGGGAAAACGATAATCCCTGCAGTCTGATAGGTGTCTACGCAGCTAGCGCTTTTACACCGATGAGTCAAAAAATTTTGACGACGAGGTGGATAGCGCGTTGATCCACCTTTCCAACGTCCGCAGCTCGTGGTTCAGTGGTTAGCGTTGCTGCCTCTGGATCACGGGGTCCCAGATTCGATTCCCGGCCGGGTTGGGGATTTTCTCTGCCCAGGGACTGGGTGTTTGTGTTGTCCTCATCACTTCATCATCATCATCATCATCATCATCACCATCATCGTCATTCGTGACAGTGGCTAGATTGGGCTGTGCAAAAAATTGGACTGTGTAACAATTGTGACTTCTAAGGGCGCTGATGACCGCGCAGTTGAGCGCCACAGAAACCAAACATCATCATCATCATCATCATCATCATCTTTCGAATGTAATACATCAGCGAATCTGCGTGGCATGCATTCTATAAGTACTTGGTTGGTTTCCGGAGGGATGCGGTAGTAAAGGCGTCAAAGCACAGGTCACGCAATTCTGGTAATGTACGCACGGTAGGTTGTGGGCACGAACATGACGCCCCATAGTATCCGAGATGTGTTACAGTGGGTTCAGATCAGGAGAATTCGGTGACCACGACGTCAAAGTGAGTTCACTATCATGCTCCTCAACCACTGTTGCGACACGGACAGTTATTGTAGTGGAACATAGTACAACCATCGGGAAGACGTCAAGTATGAAGGAATGGAGGTGGTTCGCAATAGCGTTCAGGTAATTTTCAGCTGTTATGATACACTTTGTTATTCCCACAGATCTAATGGAATCCCAAAGGAATGTCGCCTCTAGCATAAAACTGCCTGCACCGGCTTGCGTCCACGGCGCAGTGCACGTTCCGAGCAGTCATTAGCCTCCATGACGGTGTATCTGGACACGACCAGCGTCCTGGTGCAACAAGGTACGTGATTCATCCGACCAGGTCACACATTCCTATTGATCTACGTTCAGTTTCGGTGTCCCTGTAACAACTGCAATCGTAATTGTTTTGTTGGGTCAACATGCGAACACAAGGGAGTCGTCTGCTGCAGAGTCCTATTACCAGCAATGTGCGCGGAATTCCGAAAGACTTGTGCGTGCTCCATCAGTATGATCTGTTGTCCAAATCTCACGGACCGTTGTATCCTCTTTTGCAGAACGCGGAATCAGCCAGTCTCCATATTCAGTGATGAGGCGTTGATATTCTAACAGGTTGTTGTCATCTCGTGGTTTCGGTGCCCGTCAACTACACTACTGGCCATTAAAATTGCTACACCAAGAAGAAATGCAGATGATAAACGGGTATTCATCGGACAAATATATTATACTGGAACTGACATGTGATTACATTTTCACGCAATTTGGGTGCATAGATCCTGAGAAATCAGTGCCCAGAACAACCACCTCTGGCCGTAATAACGGCCTTAATACGCCTGGGCATTGAGTCAAACAAGGCTTGGATGGCGTGTACAGGTACAGCTGCCCATGCAGCTTCAACACGATACCACCGTTCATCAAGAGTAGCGACTGGCGTATTGTGAAGAGCCAGTTGCTCGGCCACCATTGACCAGACGTTTTCAATTGGTGAGAGATCCGGAGAATGTGTTGGCCAGGGCAGCAGTCGAACATTTTCTGTATCCAGAAAAGCCCGTACAGGACCTGCAACATGCGGTCGTGCATTATCCTGCTGAAATGTAGGGTTTCGCAGGGATCGAATGAAGGGTAGAGCCACTAATTGTAACACATCTGAAATGTAACGTCCACTGTTCAAAGTGCCGTCAATGCGAACAAGAGGTGACCGAGACGTGTAACCAATGGTACCCTATACCATCACGCCGAGTGATACACCAGTATGGTGATGACGAATACACGCTTCCAATGTGCGTTCACCGCGATGTCACCAAACACGGATGCGAACATCATCATGCTGTAAATAGAACCTGGATTGATGTGAAAAAATGACGTTTTGCCATTCGTGCACCCAGGTTCGTCGTTGAGTACACCATCGCAGGCGCTCCTGTCTGTGATGCAGCGTCAAGGGTAACCGCAGCCATGGTCTCCGAGCTGATAGTATATGCAGCTGCAAACGTCGTCGAACTGTTCGTGCAGATGGTTGTTGTCTTGCAGACGTACCCATCTGTTGACTCAGGGATCGAGACGTGGCTGCACGATCCGTTACAGCCATGCGGATAAGATGCCTGCATCTCGACTGCTAGTGATACGAGGCCGTTGGAACCCAGCACGGCGTTCCGTATTACCCTCCTGAACCCACCGATTCCATATTCTGCTAACAGTCATTAGATCTCGACCAACGCGAGCAGCAATCTCGCGACACGATAAACCGCAATCGTGATAGGCAAAGTCGGAAACGTAATGCTACGCATTTCTCCTCCTTACACAAGTCATCACAACAACGTTTCATCAGGCAACGCCGGTCAACTGCTGTTTGTGTATGAGAAATCGGTTGGAAACATTCCTCATGTCAGCACGTTGTAGGTGTCGCCACCGGCGCCAACCTTGTGTATGCTCTGAAAAGCTAATCATTTGCATATCACAGCATCTTTTTGCTGTCGGTTAAATTTCACGTCTGTAGCATGTCATCTTCGTGGTGTAGCAGTTTTAATGGCCAGTAGTGTAGTAGTGTACTTTCCTTAGATGCTCACTACGGTAGCCACGACAAAGTCGCCAACGCATATCGAGTCTACAAATGTTAGCGAGGGCTCTCTGCAATCAACAGCGGCTTACGGGAGGCGCTGCTGGAGACCGCGCCTGCCACCTCAGCACTACAGCACGCTCGCACAGGAGGCAATATGAAGCGGAGCGTGGTAAAGGCGTGCTGACTCATAGTGTAGGACCAACAAGTCATTAAAGGCTGATGAACTACTGCATTTCGCACTGCAAGAGAAGTGTTCGTTAATTATTGCCTCAAGTGACACTGTGCTAGTCAATAACAGTTCTGAGCTGTACAGTTCTCTTGTGGTAAAGAAGAGTGTCACAGTTAAGTAAATCTTTTATTCAGTTACATAATAAAGTCCATTAATATTTCATGTGTTGAAGTTTGTGGGCCTTGATACAGAGCAATCAAAGAAGCCACAGGAGTTTCGTCTGGCCACGACACTCACGACACTAGCAGGCGAACAGCCCACCAACTTGGCCGTTTCCCAGACGCTCGTTCCCAGGCGTCCGGTCATAACAGTCTATCCTTTGTCAAAGTCGTTTACGACAGTTAATTTCTCCATAGGTGGGCTTTATCGTGGCTAGAATAAATCTCCATTCGTTTCTGCTCCAATTACACAGGGTATTCCAAGAACAACGCTTAATATTCAGGGATATGGCAGAAACGACCACTCTAAGCAAAAGCGTCTGGTAAACGTGGAGTCTAAAATGCGTGCTTCAACATCTATTATCACTTCTTCATCTTCGGTACTGTCGAATCTTTTCTACAGCAAGCTCTCGGCTTTCCGTGTTTTGTGAGGCGGTAGTATGGACCAAAACAAGATAAAAAAATCAAGTAAATATGGTCTCTAAAATGCGTACCGTAAGAGGTATGTCACTTGTTTAGTAGAAGAAATGTGTTCCACAGTTTAAATTTTCTCTGTTTAAAAAATCTGCTGAACTGAACCTGGACTGAACAGGACTGGACTGCTTTTCTTAATACTCCTATATCTGTGTTGTAATCCTGAACAATGCGAGTGCTGAAATTACGGAAACGCTATCTGATAAAATGAGTCACCGAAACTGTCTGAAACTCTACAGCTGTATTTTTAATTAGCTTCAACGAAGTGATTAGAAGACGTAACTGTATACTAAATAAGCTGTTCTGTGAAATTCTATTGACTAGGACTGTCAAGTGCTACAATGCGTGACTTACAATTCCAGCACACAAGGTAGCAGAATAAAAGTGCTACATAAGTTACCAGTCGAATTTTTGAAAGAATCGATAACCAAACTGTTTCTACAAAAATACCCTCAAATTTACGTACTCTAAACTGACTAAACAAATTTTCAAATATTGAATACTCCACACGCATATGTAAGACGGTCTGCATGCGAAGTGAAATCTGAAACGATCTTTACGTAAACCGTATCTGATAATGAATTCTGAAGAACAAAGCTGACTGTGAATGATCTAACTTTAATCTGACTCTACTGTAAAATTGGCCCTAACAAATTTCATATATACTACCGTCTCACCCTGTGGCAACGGGGACTTGGTAATGCTCGAAGTGGTGAACATAAAATATGCAACGCAGCAGCAAGCAAGCTGAGTAACAGCAAAGCTTTGTGGAAGTGCAGTGCGAGGACGTGCAACTGTTCTAGAGAGATCATGTCTCAGTTTTAGCTACTGTGTTCGGCAGAGCGCAGTTTGGCGACACACACAATCAGAGAATATGAAATTCTTTTGTGACGTTAGGGTGGTGGCATTTGAACTTGCAAGTTGCTCAAAGGAAAATTGACCTTCAAAAGACTGTATAAGAAAAACTGAAACTCACTGCCTGACTGTTACAGTTATCTTTACTTGGTGAATTGGGAAGGGAATGATAAATCTATTATCACGTCTGAATAATTAAACAGACTAATCCAAACGAATGATAAAAAATTCCACGAAGACCTTCTGCGACGAAGACACATCTTAAATTACACGCGAGCGGTCAATGCATCAACAACTGTTCCTGGAAATCTTCACTCGTTAAGTTTTACCAGGTCATATTTCACAATTCATCATCCCCTATGATTTTCTTTATGCGCTCTCAGACTGTTTCCATCTGCTCAGAAGCATAGCCAACATCTGACTCCCTTACTCGCTGCTCTTAGAATGCTTGCTGCAACTACAATATTGCTAGCAACCAAAGCTCACATTGCTTGTACTCAGAACCTGTGTGACGTACATGTCGACTATCGAAAACGACTGTTTGAAAAATATTCAGTGTATGCATATGAAATATGACACATGCAATGAAAACAGAGCGTACGTCATTTTTCTTCAATACCGAAAATAAAATACTTGCGGAAACGAAAAAGTTCTCATAGCTTAAAGGTATGCACTTTAGAGTTCATTTTTACTAACCGTTATTTCCTCGGAAGATCGTTCCTGCATATTCGTGAATAATGACCAATCCTCCTGGGTCATTCTGTATACTTTCCTTAAGGCGTCATGTGCCTGAACCATCAGGAGCAGGCATTTAACGTCACGGTGTGCAGTGGTCATAATGCTTTGGCTCATCAGTCACCATATCACTTGAAGATAAAGACAGTCGTGGATATATTCTGCGCAAAAGTTGAACCTGGACAGTCGGTGACGTACGTACTGTCTGCATCCATTATTGTCTAACGCCGTCAAAGTTAAAGGTGCATAGAGCACCTCTGCAGCAACTTAACTCTGAACTCTCTCGCTCATTTTACGTAGAGGTGCCTTTTCTGTTCGAGCGCGCTCGAAGCCAACAAGAATACTTGTTGACGTCAGTGAGGGAGCCTGGAAAGGAAGGAGAACACTGCACGGAGTGAGATAAAGAGCGTCCTCCAGTCAATGCTTGCTTGTAGCACGACCAGAACAACAAAGAAGAGGCGTGGTGCTGGAGCGGAACGGACACGCCCACGCGCTTTGACAGTGCCTGCTCGCCAAGTTCAAGCGTTCCTGCACTTATCAACCACGTCTACGACGCAGCCAGCTGACGCGCGCTAACAGGATAAACACGAAGACGGCGGGCTGACGGGATGCCGTGACGCCACTGACGTGCTAATTAACAGCGACGCAGACATCAAAGCGGCAGCAGGCTATCACGCTGAGCCCCTGGCTCCTGGGAAGCTGTCACAGCGGACGTCAAGGGGGCGGGGTGCGCGGCGGCGGTGGGGCCGCCAATGAGCTCCAGACACAACCACCTGTCGGCAGGCGATTGCAGGGGATTGCTGGTTCTCTCCCGATAGTGCTCCGAGATAAACCTGTTTGCAGAGCTTAGCTGCAAATTGGTGCTAACGACACTCTAGTGGACCAGGTCGTATCTGCGTCCCCTCGGTGCATTTACACCTCAGGAAACTGAGTGATCTGCTCAAAACTGTGTTGTGGGCACTCAATGATCCGTCCGCTTTCTGGCGGATTTCAACCTGTTTGCACATATTTGGAATGGACAACACTTCTTTATTTCAATGCAAAAATGTATGTCCGCCAATGCAAACTGAATCAAGACAGAGACTACAATAAAAACAACAAATATAAACAGGTACTACGCAGTGGAAGAAGGGAAGCCACTGTCTTGAGGAATATCTGGTCTGTAAATCCAATGGTATACGTACATCGAGGTGACAAAAGTCCTGAGATACCTCCTAATATAATGTCAGACGTCATTTTGGCGGGCGCACCGAGTGAGGTGGCGCAGTGGTTAGCACACTGGACTCGCATTCGGGAGGACGATGGTTCAATCCCGCGTCCGGCCATCCTGATTTAGGTTTTCCGCGATTTCCCTAAATCGCTCCAGGCAAGTGCCGGAATGGCTTCTTTGAAAGGGCACGGCCGACATCCTTTCATATCCCGATGAGACCGATGACCTCGCTGTCTGGTCTCTTCCCCCAACAACCCCTTGCCGGGCGCAGTGCTGCATCTCGACATGGCATGGACTCAACAAGTCTTTGGAAGTCTCCTGCAGGAATATTCAGCCATGCTGCCTACATAGCCGTCCACAGTTGCGAAAGTGTTGCCGGTGCAAGATTTTTTGCAGGAACTGACCTCTCGATTAGGTCCCATAAATGGTCGATGGGATTCATGTCGGTCGATCTGCGTGGCCAAATCATTCGCTCAAATTGTCCAGAATGTTCTTCAGACCAATCAGGAATAACTGTGGCCTAGTGACATGGCACACTGCTATCCATAAAAATTTCAGTGTTGTTTGGGAACATGAAGTCCATCAATGGCTGCAAACGGTCTCCAAGTAGCCGAACAAGAACATTTACAGCCAAAGATCGGGTCAGTTGGACCATTCCGCGTAAACACAGATCACTTTGTTATGGAGCCACCACCAGTTGCACACTGCCTTGTTGATAACTTGGGTTCGTGGCCTTGTGGAGTCTGAAATGGGGACACATCTGACCAATCCACGGTGTTTATACTCACTGAGGTGACAGAAGTCATTGGATAACGATATATATATATATATATATATATATATATATATATATATATATATATATATATATATATAAATTGAAATAAGAGCACCGTGAATTCATTGTCCCAGGAAGGGGAAACTGTATTGACACATTCCTGGGGTCAGATACATCACATGATCACACTGACAGAACCACAGGCACATAGACACAGGCAACAGAGCATGCACAATGTCGGCACTAGTACAGTGTATATCCACCTTTCGCAGCAATGCAGGCTGCTATTCTCCCATGGAGACGATCGTAGAGATGCTGGATGTAGTCCTGTGGAACGGCTTGCCATGCCATTTCCACCTGGCGCCTCAGTTGGACCAGCGTTCGTGCTGGACGTGCAGACCGCGTGAGACGACGCTTCATCCAGTCCCAAACATGCTCAATGGGGGACAGATCCGGAGATCTTGCTGGCCAGGGTAGTTGACTTACACCTTCTAGAGCACGTTGGGTAGCACGGGATACATGCGGACGTGCATTGTCCTGTTGGAACAGCAAGTGCCCTTGCCGGTCTAGGAATGGTAGAACGATGGGTTCGATGACGGTTTGGATGTACCGTGCACTATTCAGTGTCCCCTCGACGATCACCAGTGGTGTACGGCCAGTGTAGGAGATCGCTCCCCACACCATGATTCCGGGTGTTGGCCCTGTGTGCCTCGGTCGTATGCAGTCCTGATTGTGGCGCTCACCTGCACGGCGCCAAACACGCATACGACCATCATTGGCACCAAGGCAGCGACTCTCACGCTGAAGACGACACGTCTCCATTCGTCCCTCCATTCACGCCTGTCGCGACACCACTGGAGGCGGGCTGCACGATGTTGGGGCGTGAGCGGAAGACGGCCTAACGGTGTGCGGGACCGTAGCCCAGCTTCATGGAGACGGTTGCGAATGGTCCTCGCCGATACCCCAGGAGCAACAGTGTCCCTAATTTGCTGGGAAGTGGCGGTGCGGTCCCCTACGGCACTGCGTAGGATCCTACGGCCTTGGCGTGCATCCGTGCGTCGCTGCGGTCCGGTCCCAGATCGACGGGCACGTGCACCTTCCGCCGACAACATCGATGTACTGTGGAGACCTCACGCCCCACGTGTTGAGCAATTCGGCGGTACGTCCACCCGGCCTCCCGCATGCCCACTATACGCCTTCGCTCAAAGTCCGTCAACTGTACATACGGTTCACGTCCACGCTGTCGCGGCATGCTACCAGTGTTAAAGACTGCGATGGAGCTCCGTATGCCACGGCAAACTGGCTGACCCTGACGGCGGCGGTGCACAAATGCTGCGCAGCTAGCGCCATTCGACGGCCAACACCGCGGTTCCTGGTGTGTCCGCTGTGCCGTGCGTGTGATCATTGCTTGTACAGCCCTCTCGCAGTGTCCGGAGCAAGTATGGTGGGTCTGACACACCGGTGTCAATGTGTTCTTTTTTCCATTTCCAGGAGTGTATATAGCGTCGCGTAACAAGTTACAAAAGTGCAGTGCCTTAGATGTCACTTGTACTCCGTTGAATCATGTGAAGAGTTTTCCGAAATTATTAGGGCCGCACGACGGCTATTAACAGATTTTAAACGCTGAATGGTAGTAAGACATTCCATTCCAGAAATCGTTGGGGAATTCAATATTCCGAGATCCACAGCGTCAAGACTGTGTAGAGCATACACGTTTCATGTATGACCTCTCACCACGGACAATGCGATGACTGACGGCCTTTACTTAACGAACCAAGCAAGACTGCCTAGGGTCCATCACGAACTCAGGAGAGGTGGAACAGGTATGTCGTGCCGTCAGCAAAGCCACTCGCGGCGGTCGTCTGCTGCCATAGCCCATTAACATCAAATTTCGTCGCACTGTTCTAACGGATACCTTCCCCGTACTTCCCAAATTGATTCCTACGGTTATTTCATGCAGTGTTGCGTGGCTCTTGGTACTGACAACACTACGAAAACGCCGCTGCTCTCAGTCCTCTGTCGTTAAGTAAAGGCCGTCAGTCATCGCATTGTCCGTGGTGAGAGGTCATCTGTGAAAAGTTTATGCTCGACACAGTGTTGACGCTGTGGATCTCGGAATATTGAATTCTCTAACGATTTCCGTAACGGAATGTTCTACTACCATTCCGCGTTTAAAGTCTGTTCAGATGGTTCAAATGGCTCTGAGCACTATGGGACTTAACATCGGAGGTCATCAGTCCCCTAGAACTTAGAACTACTTAAACCTAACTAACCTAACGACATCACACACATCGATGCCCGAGGCAGGATTCGAACCTGCGACCGTAGCGGTCGCGTGTTTCCAGACTGAAGCGCCAAGAACTTAAAGTCTGTTAATTGCTTTTGTGCGGCCATAATATTTTCGGAAAACTTTTCACATGATTCAACTCAGTACAAGTGACAGCCAAGACACTCCCCTTTTGTAACATTACGCGACCGTAACGCCACACACACACACACACACACACACAGGTATATATATATATATATATATATATATATATATATATATATATATATATATATATATATATATATATATATATATATATATATATAGTCACCTCAGTGTGTATAAACAATGTTGTGCGTGTGCATGTGTCAATTATCATTGTGATAATACGCCTCTAGTATCCCTATTTGCTTGCGTGGGTGTGAAAATCGGCTTACGTGTGTGCAACTCTTGAACACTTGGAAAAATTTTAACCAGATTGTTTCGTACGTGACTTACTATCTACGATAAAGTAAGTTCGGGGTAAGACACTCATAGCACTAACGGGGAGAGGTGGGGATTGGGGAATTGGATCGTGTGTAAAATAACAGAAAACCCTCTACGCTACAGTCGAATTAATGGGGTTTCTGGGCTAATTATTACAATCCTATTTACGTTTAGAGACGGCAGATGATATGAAAACCATGAATATAGAAAGCTACGGGCAATGCCAACCAAAGTTGGTCATACCTGTACCTGTATGCGACTTCGTATGTGGAATAAATAACGTCTCAAATCCATTATTTTCGGCTTCGCTACTCTACATACGTTCTTTATCGCAATAACTAAATCAAATGGACGGTATATTAAGCACCTTGAAAACAATGAAAATAATGAGAGATCGTTAGGCATCTCCCATGCTATTTCATGTTGCTTACTCAGAAGCTGGTTCACCGAAGAATTGATTTACTCTAGCATCTGGAGAGATTACTAAAATATTGTATACAAATAATTTGTAAAAGATGTTAACTTCAATTTATGTACTACATTAAAACCTGTAAAAACATGTAAATAAAGTAAATTTGGTGTTACGCTTTAGAAGGTGTCATTTCTTTTCCTATATTTTCATGACTGGGATAAATAAGCAATGAGACAGTCAGATAGAATACAAAAAAAGGGGGCTGAAAATAAAAGAATTGTTAAATGGAATTCAAGATAAGGACCTGAGGTGTTAATGACAGTTGTTTCAGGAACAGAGTGATGAACACATGGACTCAGCCTGAGAGTGAGAGATTCAAACGCTAGAAACATAGAACTACTGATCACCGTTGATGTTAGCTGGCAGCAGGACGTCACTGTTTCTGAATTTTTAATTTATTTATTTTTTATCATTTTTAGTTATGAAGAGTTGGGAAGGCCCCTGAGATCTTCAGCTCTGTTGGACCTAAAACTTGGGGGAATGGAAATTGCAGTTGGTATACGGTTTTCACAGAAAGGATTGGTAGTCAGGGCCTCCTACTGCAAACCAATAAACATATTCGAATAATACTTAGAAAGCGTATTTTTTCTGCAGACTTACATTTAAAAAAATGGAACAATGCCTGTTAACATTAATAAAGTGCGAGTCGTTTACAAGATGTCATGTTTTTAAAAGTTTCCACAACGACACTTCGTTTTGCCATTCAAACTACAGAAGTTGCTAGGTATGATGTTGTTACGTTTGCTTACAGTATGCGTGTGTGTCCCCTGAGTGCACTGTCGCTTGGTAGTCAGTTAGTGTGTGACAGTCCAAGCAGTAGGTCGTGAGTTGTCGGTGGGATTTATCAACGCAGAAAAAGCCGACATGCTCATGCTGTATGAAGAGTGTGGAAGGAACACAGTTCGTTCTTGTATGGGATATGCAGCAAAATATCCCAGTAGATTTGAACCATACGGCAATTATTTATCGACTTCAACTAGTTGGGTGTATGTTATAGTATAACACCTAGACAACGTAACAGAAGGAAGCAAGTGACACAGAAGAGGGGGAAATTAATATTGTTGCTGCTGAAGTGGTTCACCCACACATTGCCTCCTGCGCAACTGCACGAGAAAGTGGCATGAGTCAGACAAGTGTCCTATGCGTTCTTCATCGACATACGTTAGTAGGAGGGTAAAGCTGCTAAGTGTGCAGTATGCATTGTTGCCAAATTTCCTCCCCCAGCCTGGTTGTAATGGTAAATGTGGCAATGTTGCAAAATTAATTACGCTAATTAGTCGATTTATTTATGCAAATTAGCCCTCCCCTGCCCACTCCCCCTCCCTCCTCCCATCCCATCCCCACTCCCCCTCTCCCACCTGTCCTATTGGCGGGCATTTCGAATTATGGTGGGAAATTCAAAATTGCTGGAAATGTCAAAAATTTCGGGAATTTCTTTGTGCCAAGCCTTTACCGACATCCGACTCCACCCTCACCCGGCACTCGGCGAGAACTTCAAAATGGTGGGTGCCCTTTCCAGGATCGAGCCCCAGTCCTTCTGGGCAGAAAAAAGAGCCGACGTGCAGCCCCCCCCCCCCCCCCCTCCGTCCCCCTACGCAGGGAAACTGTCGGACTCGTCCAACTGCGGGAGGGGAAGATTAGGTTAGTGTACTTTATTTATTCTGGGTGGGAGGCTGAAGAAAAGGTCGGTACAAACTACATAATTAATCATAAACATATGCTCTAATTATACATCTACATTGAAGATCCAAAGAAACTGGTACACCTGCCTAATATCGTATAGGGCCTTCACGAGCACGCATAATGTGGTGTCACCGCCAAACACCACACTTGCTAGGTGGTAGCCTTTAAATCGGCCGCGGTCCGCTAGTATACGTCGGACCCGCGTGTCGCCACTATCAGTGATTGCAGACCGAGCGCCGCCACACGACAGGTCTAGAGAGACGTCCTAGCACTCGCCCCAGTTGTACAGCCGACTTTGCTAGAGATGGTTCACTGACAAATTACGCTCTCATTTGCCGAGACGATAGTTAGCATAGCCTTCAGCTACGTCATTTGCTACGACCTAGCAAGGCGCCATTATCATTTGCTATTTATCTTGTGATGCATGTACCGTCAGACCGATGTTCACCAATTATGGATTAAAGTTAAGTATTCCAGAAGCTACGTACTTATATTTACTAGACTCAATTCCCTTAACTGTTCCAGACCTCACGCCAGCCTGCGTGAGCTTAAACGCGTGCCTTTCGGCTTCCTCATAGTGGCTTGGCTGTCTTGCCAAGTCACAACACATAAGTACCGCACACGATGTGGCATGGACTCAACTAATTTCTGAACTAGAGCTGGAGGAAATTGGCACCATCAATCCTGCAAAGCTGTCCATAACTTCGTAAGAGTACGAGGGGTTGGAGATCTCTTCTGAACAGCACGTTCCAAGGCATCCTAGATATGCTCAATAATGTTCATGTTTGGGGAATTTGGTGGCCAGCGGAAGCGTTTAAACTCAGAAGGGTGTTCCTGGAGCCACTCTGTGGAATTTCTGGACGTGTGGGGGTGTCGCATTGTCTTGCTGGAATTGCCCAAGTCCGCCGGAATGTGCAATGGACGTGAATGGATGCAGGTGATCAGACAGAATTATTACGTATGTGTCACCTGTCAGAGTCGTATCTAGACGTGTCAGGAGTCCCATGTCACTCCGACTGCACACGCCCTACACCCTTACAGAGCCTCCACCGGCTTGAACAGTCCTCTGCTGGCGTGCAGGATCCATGGGTTCATCAGGTTGTCTCCATACCCGTACATGTCCATCTGCGCAATACAATTTGAAACGATACTTGTCCGACCAGGCAATGTGTTTCCAGTCCTCAACAGTCCAATGTCGATGTTTACGGGCCCAGGCGAGGTGTAAAGCTTTGTGGCATGCTATCAGCGAGGGTAGATGAGTGAGCCTTCGGCTCTAATAGCCCATATCGATGATATGTCGTTGAATGCTTCACATGCTGACACTTGTTGATGGCCCAACATTGAAATCAGCAGTAATTTGCTCAAGGGTTGCACTTCTGTCACGTTGAACGATTCTATTCAGTCGTCGTTGGTCCCATTCCTACAGGATCATTTTCCTGCTGCAGCGATATCGGAGATTTGATTTTTTACAGGATTCCTGATAATCGCGGTACACTTGTGAAATGGTTGTACGGGAAAATCCCCACTTCTTTCCTACATCGGAATGCTGTGTCCCAGCTCTCCTGCGCTGACTGTAACATCACGTTCAAACTCACTTAAATCCTGATAAACTGTCCAATATTCTCTCTCGGTCGTTATGACCCGTCCTTACCACTTGCCACACACGGACGTATCTGACAGAACTAAAGTGCCTGTGAACCCAGGCCCTGCAAGGTAAGGAGATCCCAGATGAAGTCATGATTAAACATTAGAATAACAGCCGTCATACATGCAGTAAAATATTTCAGTGAGGAAGGGGTAGCGTCTACTCTAGAACACACAAAAAACTGTTACCTGTACAAAATCTTTTTATTACAGAATGACCATGCACATTGGGTTCAAGTGTGTAGTTGGTGACATTGGAAAATCCTCTTTAATTAGGAAGATCCTGACAGTGAAGTCACAAAGTAAATGAAATGAATCGTGATAAATATGAACACATAACAACCTTTCAAAAGCGTTCCTACAATGTTAAAGCCATATGGTTTCCGAAGTATTAGAAATGCGGAATGCAGCACTCTCAGTTCTCTAATGCAGGACATATATGTACAACATCCGATATACAACCACCCTGCAAGTTTTCTACCTCAGTCAGTACGGTGACAAAGGTTAAGATGATGAGTCTACTTCCTTCTACACTATTCTGGTGTCCTAGCAAGTGACTGAGCTGTTCCTCACTACGAAGGTGTCGTCGGTGTATATCCGTCGCAAAAACTGCTTATAAACCAACTAGAATGTAGTTGGGATTCTGCTGTTCCGTCTCTTAGGAAAGTGAGGGATTTTATACGTGTCTTTAAGTCGGAAACGTACGTACCCCAGTCACATTTCCTGCGTCAGTAGTGTTTATTAGCAATAGTAGTGGTTTTGACCGATGCGTTATTATTATTATTATTATTATTATCTTCTTTCCTTTCTCAGACCTTAGGTTTGGTTAAAAATGGAACGTGACGCGGACCTTGATCAAGCGTGACTTCCTTTTAACTGTATGGTTGTATGTTACATTGTATTTAGGAACTTTCGGGTGATTGAACATGTATCAATAATTACGGATTTCTGTAGTTGTATATATACGTTTGGATGTAGCTGCATTGCATTGATGTATTAGTGGATATTGTGTGGTATGACTCCTGTAGTTGATAGTATAATCGGTATAATGTCAACTTTATCCTGATGCCACATGTCCTTGACTTCCTCAGCCAGTTGGATGTATTTTTCAATTTTTTTCTCCTGTTTTCTTCTGTATATTTGTTGTATTTGGTATGGATATTTCGATTAGTTGTGTTAATTTCTTCTTTTTATTGGTGAGTATGATGTCAAGTTTGTTATGTGATGTTGTTTTATCTGTTATAATGGTTCTGTTCCAGTATAATTTGTATTCATCATTCTCCAGTACATTTTGTGGTGCATACTTGTATGTGGCAACGTGTTGTTTTATTAGTTTATGTTTTATGGCAAGTTGTTGATGTATTATTTTTGCTACATTGTCATATCTTCTGGGGTATTCTGTATTTGCTAGTATTGTACATCCACTTGTGATGTGATCTACTGTTTCTATTTGTTGTTTGCACAGTCTGCATTTATCTGTTGTGGCATTGGGATCTTTAATAATATGCATGCTGTAATATCTGGTGTTTATTGTTTGATCCTGTATTGCAATCATGAATCCTTCCGTCTCACTGTATATATTGCCTTTTCTTAGCCATGTGTTGGATGCGTCTTGATCGATGTGTGGCTGTGTTAGATGATACGGGTGCTTGCCATGTAGTGTTTTCTTTTTCCAATTTACTTTCTTCGTATCTGTTGATGTTATGTGATCTAAAGGGTTGTAGAAGTGGTTATGAAATTGTAGTGGTGTAGCCGATGTATTTATATGAGTGATTGCTTTGTGTATTTTGCTAGTTTCTGCTTGTTCTAGAAAGAATTTTCTTAAATTGTCTACCTGTCCATAATGTAGGTTTTTTATGTCGATGAATCCCCTTCCTCCTTCCTTTCTGCTTAATGTGAATCTTTCTGCTGCTGAATGTATGTGATGTATTCTATATTTGTGGCATTGTGAACGTGTAAGTGTATTGAGTGCTTCTAGGTCTGTGTTACTCCTTTTCACTACTCCAAATGAGTAGGTCAATATTGGTATAGCATAAGTATTTATAGCTTTTGTCTTGTTTCTTGCTGTCAATTCTGTTTTCAGTATTTTTGTTAGTCTTTGTCTATATTTTACTTTTAGTTCTTCTTTAATATTTGTATTATCTGTTCCTATTTTTTGTCTGTATCCTAGATATTTATAGGCATCTGTTTTTTCCATCGCTTCTATGGAGTCACTGTGGTTATTCAATATGTAATCTTCTTGTTTAGTGTGTTTTCCCTTGACTATACTATTTTTCTTACTTTTGTCTGTTCCAAAAGCCATATTTATATCATTGCTGAATACTTCTGTTATCTTTAGTAATTGGTTGAGATGTTGATTGGTTGCTGCCAGTAGTTTTAGATCATCCATGTATAGCAAATGTGTGATTTTGTGTGGGTATGTTCCAGTAATATTATATCCATAATTTGTATTATTTAGCATGTTGGATAGTGGGTTCAGAGCAAGACAGAACCAGAAAGGACTTAATGAGTCTCCTTGGTATATTCCACGCTTCATCTGTATTGGCTATGATGTGATATTATCTGAATTTGTTTGGATATTAAGTGTGGTTTTCCAGTTTTTCATTACTATGTTTAGGAACTGTATCAATTTAGGATCTACTTTGTATATTTCCAATATCTGTAGTAACCATGAGTGGGGTACACTATCAAAAGCTTTTTGGTAATCAATGTATGCGTAGTGTAGCGACCATTGTTTAGTTTTAGCTTGATATGTCACCTCTGTATCTATTATCAGTTGCTCTTTACATCCTCATGCTCCTTTGCAGCTGCCTTTTTGTTCTTCATTTATAATTTTGTTCTGTGTTGTATGTGTCATTAATTTCTGTGTAATGACTGAAGTTAATGTTTTGTAGATTGTTGGTAGGCATGTTATGGGGCGATATTTAGCTGGGTTTGCCGTGTCTGCTTGATCTTTAGGTTTCAGATAGGTTATTCCATGTGTAAGTGTATCAGGGAATGTGTATGGGTCTGCAATGTAACTGTTAAATAATGTAGTTAGATGCGAATGTGTTGAGGTGAACTTCTTTAGCCAGAAATTTGCTATTTTATCATTTCCAGGGGCTTTCCAATTGTGTGTAGAATTAATTGCTCGGGTGACTTCATGTTGCAAAATTATCACTTCAGGCATTTGTGGTATCATCTTGTATGAGTCTGTTTCTGCTTGTATCCACCATGCATGCCTGTTATGTTGTACCGGGTTTGACCATATGTTGCTCCAGAAGTGTTCCATGTCTGTTATGTTTGGTGGATTGTATATTTTAATGTGTGTGTTATCTATTGTCTGGTAAAATTTCTTTTGGTTTGTGTTGAATGTTTGGTTTTGCTTCCTTCTATTTTCACTTTTTTGTATCTTCTAAGTCGTTTGGCCAATGCTTGTAATTTCTGCTTCTTTTCATCTAATTGCTCTATTGCTTCTTGTTGTGAGATTTTACCTAACCTTTTTCGTTTTTTGTCTGATATTTCATTTCTTATAAATTGTGTTAGCTGTCCAATGTCTTTTCTCAGTTTTTCTATTCTGATCTGTAGCCTGTGTTGCCATGCTGGTTTTGTGGGTTTCTTCTGTGTGTTGGTTGGTTCTGATCTCTGCCTAGTGTGTATATTTAGTGTAGTGAGTGCTCCTACATAAACCAGTAGTTGTAACTCTTCCATAGTTGTGTTTTCATTTATTTTGTTGTGTATGATTGTGTTGATAGTTGTTATTGTTGTTTCGACTTGTGGGTTATTTGGTGGTCTATGCAAGAATAGTCTAATGTCTGTATTTGTGTCTTTGTATTCTATATATGTCTGCTGAAATTTTTCTTCTATATCTAACATGTGTGTCACTTCGTGTTCTATTTGTGCTTGTTCTGGTGGCTGTCTTAAGATGTCGTTTTCCTCTGATTGTTTAATTGACGCGTTTTGTTCTTTGTTTGTTTTCTCTGGGATGTTTGAGTCCGTTACTGTATTTTCTTCTTCTTCTGATTGCACATTATTTTGTTCTAGTATTTGTTGTACTTGTTGTTTGATGTTTTCTAATTCTGACTGGGTTATCCTGTTATTTTTGATTATTACACGGATCTGATCAGCTAGTCGTTGTTCTGTTAAAAATTTTAATTCTGGGTATGTGGTAATAAATGTTGTGTATACTTGTGATCTGTATCCAGTTGTGTTGGTTCCTAGGTTTGTTGCTTGGCAATAACAGAACATGAGGTGTCGATTAACTTCATCTGACCATCTCATCCTCTGTCTTTGTTTTCCTTCTAGGGTGGTTGCAGGAAGCATATCCTGCAAAACACCTCTATTTGGATTTAAATCATTTTCCAGTTGGCTAGCAGTGTCAATACCATTGTGGGCAGGCATAGGGTTCAAGCGTCGTCCCCGACCATGACGGCGCTTGTCCGAGGCTTCTTTAGTTCTGTCCTGAACCAAGTAATCACACTAAAAGGGGGGTTAGCCCTATTAGTGGTTTGTTCTTTTCGTCGCCTTTTACGACTGGCAGAACATACCGGAGGCCTATTCTTTTCCCGGGCCTCCACGGGATTATTATTATTATTATTATTATTATTATTATTATTAGTAGTAGTAGTAGTAGTAGTACCCGCAATTCCTAGTGAGACATATGGTCGATTCCGTCAAAAACTGCTGCTACTACTACTACTACTACTACTACTACTAATAATAATAATAAGCACGCATCCGTCAAAACCACTACTACTACTAATAAGCAAAGTATGAAAAATGACTTAAAATCGGTAAAAATCGAGGGAAAGAACCTGGTATAATTACGACAAATTGATGGCTAATAGGTGAAATTGTGGGAAATACGACGAAATATGTAAAACCGTGAAAACCTTGCAAATTGACTGAGAGTACATAAAATTAGAGAAAGAATACCATAAATGCGAGGAAATGAGATGGCTTGGAGGTACCCGGACACTGTAGACCAAGAAAATCTTAAGTTATACTCTTTTTGCATTCACTTTTTTAGCCGCTTCCTCCCCCTATAAACTATATGGGCTTTCATAACACATACTTCAACAAAGGCGATGTAAGTATTACACACAAGCGCTATATTAAAGCAGGCAAAACGTATGTATCCCAATCTAGGAAGGTGCTCTCATACATGCAGTCGAATATGGGTTTTACAGAATTACAGTTTTTTCTCACAAGCAATGTTATTCCTTAAGTATTAAGGAGAAAAATCAGTGTATTTAACAGACTTAAGCTATTGCCTAGCGAGTTCTGAGAGAGAGAGAGGACTGATGCCACATATATCTGCCTTAATAGTGTGAGAAGGGGGAACAATAGAAACGTTGTGTTACGGTAATATTGCTATATTACCCAACACATTAGCAAAACAACCTAACACCAGACATGACTTCTGTGTGCAAGAGGAAGGCTACCAGGGCCATGGCGATGCTACTGTAAACAGCAATAAGACAGTTACGTCTGCTATGGGTACTAATCGTGGTGTTTACTCCCTTGCACGAAGTCGCACTTTCTTCATGTGACTCATTCTGCAGCAGTGCGCGGATGGTAAATCAATGTATCAACTAACGAAAATATCCGTGTCGTCTTTTCTTCTTTCCTCTCGCTATTTCCTAGTGAGGCATGGTCGAATCCGTCAAAAACCGCTACTACTACTACTACTACTACTACTACTAATAATAATAATAATAAGCACGACTGACACAGGAAATGTGATTGAGGGTAGTTACACTTCTGGCTTATAAAGACGTATAAAGTCCGTCAATTTCCTAAGAGACAGAACAGCAGACTCCCGAATACATTCTAGTCGGTTTATAAGGAGATTCACCGGCGGTTACGTGTACACCAGTGATACCTTAGTAATGAGGAGCAGCTCAGTCACTTCCTTGGGCACCAGAATAATACAGAAGGAAGTACTCCGAGGGGTCAAAGAAACTAGTATAGGCATGTGGATTCAAATACAGACATACGTAAACAGGCAGAATACGGCGCTGCCGTCGGCAACGCCTATATATGATAGGAAGTGTCTGCCATAGTTGTTAGATAGGTTACTGCTGATACAATGGCAGGTCATAAAGATTTAAGAGAGTTTGAACGTGGTGTTACAGTCGGCGCACGAGCGATGGGACACAGCATCTCCGAGGTAGCGATGAAGTGGGGATTGGTCTGCACCACCATTTCACGGTGTACCGTAATTATCAGGAATCCGGTAAAACATCAAATCTCCGATATCGCTGCGGACAGAAAAAGATCTTACAAGAACGGGACCAACGACGACTGAAGAGAACCGTTCAACGTGACAGAAGTGCGACCTTACGGCAAATTGCTGCAGATTTCAGTGCTAGACCATCAACAAGTGTCAGTGTACGAACCATTCAACGAAACATCTTTTATATGTGCTTTCGGAGCCGAAGGCCCACTCGTGTGCCTTGATGACTTTAGGACACAAAGCCTTACGCCTCGCCTAGGCCCGTCAACACCGACATTGAACTACTGATGACTGGAAACAATTTGTCTTGTCGGAAGAGTCTCGTTTCAAATTGTATTGCATGGATGGACATGTACAGGTATGGAGACAACCTCAAGAATCCATGGACCCTGCATGTCAGCAGGGGACTGTTCAAGCTGGTGGAGGCTCTGTAATGGTGTGGGGCGTGTATAGTTGAAGTTATATGGGACCCCTGCTGCGTCTAGATAGTATGATCGCATGCATGCATTCATGTCCACGGTGCATTGTGGATTCCGACGGATTTGGGCAGTTCCAGCAGGACAATGCGACACACGTCCAGAAAAGCCACAGAGTGGCTCCAGGACCACTCTTCTAAGTTTAAACACCTCCGCTGGCCACCAAACTCCCCAGACATTAACATTATTGAGCATATGTGGGATGGCAGGATGGTTGATTGTCCGGTATTATAGCATTAAGAGCATTGCATTCCTCACATCTAATACTTCAGAAACCGTATGGCTTTAACATTATAGAGTTTTTAAGTGTCGAACTGCGTAGCTTTAGCAGTGTGTGTGTTTATGCTCTACGTGCCGGTAACTCCTTGGTACTGACTCCAGATACTGGAATACCACTCCAGAAATGATAGCGCAGTTGATTTACATAAAATGTTTCAAACTCCGTCCGTCTGCAACTCTATCATGCATAAACTACGCGATTCTTCTTAACCATATGCTATATCACCACAACACTCTCATGTCTACTATACACCATTAAGAAATGCTAACCTCCTCGACATGCACGCATCAGGAGAGATCTTGTGCACTTGGAAGTGCGCCGTGAGTAAGATTGGTGCAGAACAGTCCTGGCTAAACAGCAGTTATGCACTCTTTGTCAATTCACAAGACGTGGAATGAAGAGGCTATAGTACCACCCTACTTCTGTTCAGTTACAAATTCAATAGGTGACAGTGTTGCAGTGGGGATTGGTCAAGGACAATGCTGGGGCATCTTTCAATCTCCTTCTTTATCCTACGAATGCGAGAATACTCTATGATTCCCATCAACATTGGGAAAGGCGGTCAGTCGTAATCGTAAATTCCGCAGTGTGACCGATCTGCTACAAATATGTAGATAATCTAACTGCATCAGTATAGGACGCTGTCTGCTTTCCTGTGGTGTACATAGACGTAACGCAGTCATCTATCTGCTTCCACAGTCTAGTATATGGTACTCAGAAAGAAGTGGACGCGTGGTTTAGCAATGATACAGAAATTGGAAATCATGCAGCTGTATCATTGGCTGGCGTTGAAATTGTGGAAAAGCAGGAAAAATTGCTAAAATTTATCACGCTATCAACTGTGGTGTGTATTACGGTACATCGTCCCATGTCAACGGTGTCTTTTCCATCCGAACTTTGCACTGGTACGCTGTTGATCACGGCGTGATGACTGACTGACACTACTTGTGTGAGACGGAGAGAATCTTGGTGGAACACTGGATATTTGCTACCAGTCAGTGCGGAACATGGGATTAAATGTAGAGGTCACCTTCAGACAGCTGTTTGGAAAAATTCCTCAATGCTGCAGACTTGTCCTTTTTTCATATGCTATGATGCTCACCACATTTTTTTACCAATAAGATACCAGTATCTCTTTTTATTTCTACTACCCCATGCATGTTGTTGAGCAGCAACTTCCGGGAATGGCCAACACTGGAACGTTGATCATGTACATGTATAATGTGAGCATGCAGCGCTCTTGGCCTTTTTTAGACGAAACACCTGGATATCTGTTACCCGTCGTTGTAACACAAGAATCATCTATTGCCAATGATAGGCTACACAGGTGACAAATCTTTACACACAGACGTCCTTGGAAGCGAGTTATGGAGCAGTTATGGCTGATGGCAGCATGCTGGCGGTATTGCTTTTCGATATATCAGGAGAGACATGCGGTAAAATGTTGTAGGGTGATGTTAGTAGAGTCTGTTGCATGGAGAGATATTGCAGGTTAAAGTTTAAATGCAGAAAGTTCATAGTTTTTTATCTACTCTGGATGTTGCAAAATAAGAAAGATAAATGCTCTCGAAAGTAATAAATGTCTGTATAGATGCTGATCTGTATCGGTATTTCATACATCTGAAATAAATCTAATGCCCAAGTGCATGCTAATTTGTAATTTGAACACATTTAATGCTCTCAAATTACACCGATATTGCTCATAAAGCTAATAGAAATCAACTGTATCTATTTCCATGGGATCATGACTGTTTTCATTGTTATTCTCACGATTGTATGTTTAAAACTATGTATTACCGCAAGTCATGTGTTGTTTCATTCTTCATAATCTATAATGATAAAGCAGCCACTACTTCAATTATAGCTCATTGTGGAACCTAGAAATGATAGAGTTTTTCCCGACATGTGAGTAGATTGCGTGAAACGGGCTGTTCTGCGATGCTCAAATTGCTTACAAAGCTACAACATAAGAATCTGCTGCTTTTGCGAATGATGGACCGAGAGAGGTGGCGCAGTGGTTAGCACACTGGACTCGCATTCGGGAGGACGATGGTTCAATCCCGCGTCCGGCCATCCTGATTTAGGTTTTCCGTGATTTCCCTAAATCGCTCCAGGCAAATGCCGGGATGGTTCCTTTGAAAGGGCACGGCCGACTTCCATCCCTAATCCGACGAGATCGATGACCTCACTGTCTGGTCTCCTTCCCCAAAAACAACACAACACAACAACAGCGAATGATGGTCCGCTGGGTGTGGACTTCTACTACAAATACTGGTGACAGATACTTTACACACTGATCGGTAGAGGTGAATTATGGAGTGAAAATGTCAGATGTTAGCACGCAGACAGGATTTATTTACGATGTGTCGGTGGAATCTAACAGGATTCTCTATCAGCTAACGCTAGGAGGTTCTGTTACAAGGCACGCTGTCACGGTTTGTTTTTTACCTATCGTAAACGCAAGCGTGATACACCATTTCATTGGTAACACGGGCCTGCCATAGTGTATAAAACAACAATGTCCTCTTGAATGTTACCTTGTTGATGCAAAACGTAAAATGACTGTGGTGTTTCCGACATGTGAAGAGATAGCTTGAAAGACTGTGTTCTGTATTGTTACATCGCGTGTCTGAAACTCTGGTAACACACATGTGGATGACAGTTTATCTACCGACACTAATGTGAACACCAAGGACACTCTCTAACCATATAATTTTGTCCATCAAACTGATATAGATGTTTCGTTAGACTGTAATTTTTCTTCGGAGTTTAATGTCTCACTTTTCCCTTACTCTAGTGACAGGTTCGAAATAACGAGGACATTCTGCAAAACAACCCCTAGTCACGATAGCCATAATTTCTCACTTTGTTCTGTGGCCCACAGGAGTGACAGCCTATTGTGTGCGTGTAGCTTTTGTCGGCTTTGATAGTGCTGACCGCCGCAGCCACGTGCTCGGTCGGAGACAATCCCTCTGACTGTGGCTGGCTGAAGACTGTTCTCAGCTATGGCACTGGGCGGTGGGTGGTGGATGGCGGTGGCGGGTGACAGCCAACCTTAGAAAGAGCGTTCTGGAGAGTCCTCTGGAATGTCGTTGTTGTTCCAGGTGGTCCAGTCTTTATGAGAAATACGTTTAATAGCTGATAGGAAGGTTCCTGTTCTTGAGTCTTTTTCCATCTGGGACTGATACCTGCAGACCAGACAAGACCAGATGGATCTCTTTGTGGATTATGAGCGAAAGGATAGACCTGTATCTGTACTTACGGTGAGGAGAGGGAGGGATGAGGGGTAGTAGGAGGGAAGGTAAAAGTGGTTCTAAGCTGGTTAGTTCATGACCGCACATCAAGTCGAACACACGTGCATCTGCCGCCTCTCTCTCCTGGTGCGATCTTTTGGGATCGGTTTTGCAGTAGTAGTGTTTTAAATGATTTTTTCCCGGTACATGTGTTGATCTACGACCCATGGTTAGCGAGAGCCGGTTTTTTCCCGACAAGTTCGAAATGTAATTCGAACAATGAAGCATTTTCCAATGGTTAGTTGGTTTAAAGGTGGGAGATGGGACCAAACTACGAGGTCATCGGTCCCTTGTTCCTAATAAAACAATGCCCCAAGTGTGAGAATAAAACGGACGAAACATATAACACAAAACGGAAAGAAAGGAAAGGCCACAAGAACGAAGGGAAGGCAACGAACACCAAAAGGAACAAAAGAGGACATGAAAACAACAGAGAGACGCTAGAAACAGAAGAGAGTAAAACATGAAAGCAGATTACAGTGGCTGGCTAACCACGAAAATAAAAAGGGAAAGCCAGCCACTCTGCATCACATTAAAACCTTCACCCTAAAAGCACTAGGGTGGAGGACACGGAAGGACAAAGGACATGCGCTAAAATCTATATAGAAGTATAAAACCCACTCTCACGGATAAAACGTAAAACTAAAGCTGCTGTGGTGGCATTGTCACCCAACACCGAACGTAGGGTACTGGGGAAGTTAAAAGTCTGCGCAGAGCGGCTAAAAGTGGGCAGTCCAGCAAGAAGTGGACGACTGTCATTTTGGAGCCACAGCTGCAATGAGGTGGGTCCTCGCGACGGAGTAAGTAACCATGCGTTAGCCACGTATGGCCAACGCGGGGCCGACAGAGGACAACTGAGTCCCTGCGAGATGCCTGCATGGCATAGTCTCCTTAATGACACGCACTTTGTTGTGCGTGCTGTTATGCCATTCCGTCTCCCAAAGCCGGAAAACCATGCGGTGTAAGACAGAACGCAGGTCAGCTTCGGAGATGCCTATCTCCAGAAGCGGTCCCCGTGTCGCCTGTTTGGCAAGCCTGTTGGCAAGTTCGTTGCCGGGGATTTCGACGTGTCCTGGGGCCCGCACAACGGCGGGACTTTTCCAGGGCATAGATGCACTCCTGAATGGAGGCTACCAGAGGATGGCGAGGGTAGCACTGGTCGATAGCTTGTAGGCTGGTCAGTGAGTCAGTACACAGGAGAAATGACTCGCCAGGGCATGAGCGGATGTAGTCAAGAGCACGAGATACGGCCGTCAGCTCTACAGTGAAAACATTGCAGACAACCGGCAAGGAGTGCTGTTCAATACGTCCTCCATGAACATATGCGAGGCCTACTTGACCATCAGCCATTGAGCCGTCGGTGTAAACCACTTCAGAGCCCCGGAACACGTCAAGAATCGAGAGGAAGTGACAGCGGAGAGCGCCGGAGCATTTTCCATTGTGTACTGGGCTTCCTAACACTTCAGTGGTGGTTTTCTGCCCTTCCCTTCCGACTATGTATGAGTGAACAAGTTACACAGCAGCTATACCATGGTGGTCTCTTAGGGGCAGTAGAATGGGATGAAGTTGTTGAGAAATGAAGAGAGCACCGTTTATTTGAATTCGAGCACAAGTGTGTTCTGTGTGTTCGTCTAGCAATGTAGTGGGAGGCATCCGTTGTGAATTCCTATATTAAACAGTGAGGAACACACACAGGGTCGGAAAAAAGCGATTGCTGTGGGTGCGCGAAGTCGTCTCCTGCACTGTGGATTGACCATGAAACATGAACAGCCCAGCACAGGCAATAGCATCTATGAGCCGTGGAATGTCTCTTCCGTCCGTGCTGCTGCATGACAATTATTTTCTGTAAAGTATTCCCACTATACTCGTTAGGCACAGTACTCATCTGTGTGCTTATGTGTAATCCACTTATTAAACTCCTCTCTGTCCAACGCCAGCATCTCATCAGTTGAGCACACTTTCCACCAAAAATAAAGATAGTGGCTTCCACTCCAGCCTTCTCCCCACCAGTTCACAAGTGGAGCAGAGAGATTTATTTCAACTTGCAGGGAAAGGGACCATCATATGTATACGTACTATTTGTTTTTAGTACGTCGAGTGGTGGTGTGAAATTTTTTGTCCAAATAGGATAACGCCAGTTGTATGACATCGTCAGTTTTTGAGATTTATTGCGATTTTAGGCGCTCATTTTTTTAAGAGCTATGCATAAAAATTTGTAATTTTGTCTGATCTTTCGGATTAATTATGTAATTAAGACCCATCTTTGTTTCAGTTTACCACCAAAAATAAATAAAGTACGCTAACCTAACCATCTCCTGCTGTAGCTGGGCAGAGACTGGCCTTACAATGAAGGCTTTCACGACCGGATGGTACTGTTGTTGATAATTCTTCCGGGTTATATGGCCGTGGTCCATGGAATACTTCTATTCCTAACGTTTCGTCCAATACTACGTTTGACATCCTCAGAGGTAAGGCTGGTCCAGTCGGCAGGACTCAACAGGACCAGCCATAACTCTGAGGATGTCCAACGTTGTATTGGACGAAACGTTAGGAACAGAAGTATTCCATGGACCACGGCCATATAACCCGGAAGAATTATCAACAACAGAGACTGGCCTGTCCGTGTGTAGGGCGGTGGACTTCCCAGAAGGACTGGGCTTTGAAGCCTGGAAAGGGCACTTGCCATTTTGATTATGATATTTGGATTGCGGGGTGCTCAACTGCGCGTTTGTCAGCGCCTGTACAAATTCCCAACCTTCGCTCAGCCAAGTCTCGCTACTTTCATGAATGATGATGAAATGATGAGGGCAACACAAACACCCAGTCATCTCGAAGCAGGAGAAAATACTTGACCTTGCCTTTTTGAATGCGCTACCAAGGGTGCAGTGGGACGTCTGCATAGCCTTAGGACAAAGAAGGTCTCACAATTTTCGAAATTCCCACCATTTTTGAATTTCCCACCGTAATTCGAAAATCCCTCCACTAGCGCAGACGGGGAGGGAGAGGGGATGGGAGGGCATTCTTGGGGGACCGGTTGGGGAGGGCTAATTTGCATAATTAAACTGCGACATTGCCATGTCTACCACTACAACCCTGTAGTAGGCTGGGGGAGGGGGAGGAAATTTGGCAGCAGAGACCAAACGAAGAGCGTGATATGGAGACCACCTAAAAAACAACGGCAACGACATGATGCACATCTTAATGACCGTACAAAGCGAACAAAAAATAAAAAAAGTATAGCCATATTGAACGATGAGTATCCTAGGAGGAAGTTTCATGTTAATACTGAAGCTCGTGTTTGTGTCAAGCTGGTGTCTAAAAATTTTGTACAACTTATATTGATACCAAAATACGTGATGGCGGGGTGACGGGACTAAGTTAACAACTGAAGAGAAATATGTGAGGATGACACTATAAGATGCGAAATCCAGACAATCCAGTACATCATACAATTCGCCTGCGAGAAAGCAGTCCGTCTGACTGCAAAACAAATGACTAAGATTAAAATGCTGGAGATGAATATAGCTTATTTTTATCTTAGTCTTGTAAACTATCACCATACCAGAACTGTTATTGCAATTACACAGCAAATAATGATAAAAATTAACGCATCTGACTCTCTGATAAAACTGCATAAAAATTCACAAGATAACACTTTACTGAGCTCTTCTACTGGTGTTAAGCCTCTCAACTGATATACTATTTTCACAAGTAACGCTTTGACAATCACTGTCCGAAGCTCGTGGTCGTGCGGTAGCGTTCTCGCTTCCCGCGCCCGGGTTCCCGGGTTCGATTCCCGGCGGGGTCAGGGATTTTCTCTGCCTCGTGATGACTGGGTGTTGTGTGCTGTCCTTAGGTTAGTTAGGTTTAAGTAGTTCTAAGTTCTAGGGGACTGATGACCATAGATGTTAAGTCGCATAGTGCTCAGAGCCATTTGAACCATTTGACTTTGACAATCACTGCATTCCAATGGCCATTAACTCTGATGATAATTAAATTTGTTGGCATACCTGTGCGCACGGAACGCTCCTCTTCTCTGGAACTTGTCACTATTAGGACGACTGATCTGAATGCCGTAAACTAAATTTCACTTGCCGTACTTGCGATGTGCAGTGCAAGACGGTATCTTACCAATTTTTACAAACAGTGTTTCTCAGTACACAACTCGCGGTGTGCAGTGCGAGTACATAAACACAGTCATAAAAATAAAGAAAGAGAAATGAGGAACTAAACTTAACGACTGATAAATGACTCCAAGTTTAACTATGCTCCGTTGAGCCGTGACAACAGTACACATATTCATCAAGTTCACACACATAGACAAGTTAGCAAAATATTTCTTAATAAGTTTCCTGTGTACAATTACTTTCCTTGACACTTATTTCAACTACAGAACAAAACCATATGCTGGATTATAAAATTTCTACTGCAAATTTCAGCCACACGCAATAAGAAGCAACACTGTTTTAAAAATATAAAAAAAACTGTTATCTTAAAAATTGTCTTTTTGACATTCTTCTATTGATGTAATCTCGATTTCTTTCCTCAAAACATATTAACACAAAATCCTTCTTAAATAATGCTGGCTCCACTACACGGTAAGCCAGCTCCCATCCTTTGAAACAAAGTACATTGCCAGACTGTCTAAACACACTTCACACTGCTACTCTGTGACTTGATCTAACATCTTTGCTGTCAAACACAGACTTACAAAAAATATGATTGTATCGAGACTGCAGATGTCGAGCACATTTATCAGATTCGTACTTAATTAACAATTACTTGCAAAACTTCTCCAAAATTGTTCTGGCAAATAAGACAATCTCCTTTTAAGATATTCAACAACAACAACAACAAAAACAACTACCCAACAGAAAAGTGAAAATGTAAATATAAGCCTGATTATCGAAACATGAAACTTAGGTACAAAATACAATTAAAGGAAAATCGATGAATACAGACTACTAAAAGAGAGTGTTCCATATTCTGAGAGGTACTATGGGCCAGAACAAGGCAAAAATGTCCAACAAACACGTGCTCTACAATGCATACCTTAAGAGTTATAAACATTTGTTCATCTTCACGCCGGCCGGGGTGGCCGAGCGGTTCTAGGCGCTACAGTCTGGAACCGCGCGACCGCTACGGTCGCAGGTTCGAATCCTACCTCGGGCATGGGTGTGTGTGATGTCTTTAGGTTAGTTAGGCTTAAGTAGTTCTAAGTTCTAGGGGTCTGATGACCTCAGAAGTTAAATCCCACAGTGCTCAAAGCCATTTGAACTATTTTTTTTCATCTTCCCCCATTTTCTCCGAAATGTCCGAGAACACACTCATTGGGCAACGGTCTGGTCGAGGGGACGGGGACGGGGGGCGGGGGAGGGGTCCAATACGTTAATCAACTCGTTCTCGTTATTTTAATTCTTGAATTTTTGATGTTCGAACGCTTGAAATCTTTGATCTTTGGTGTACGCAAACTTCCACTTCCGATGCATAAACGATACAGGAATGTGTCAGCATATCCGTGACTAACCTGGAGTTTTCCAGAGAGTCAATGATTCCATAAGACATCGGACAGAGGCATGTCTTAATATGATTGGACAATGTACTGAGTACCTGATTTGCGATACGACGAAATTTCTTTAGATTTTCTGCCAGATTTCGAGACAGAGTTTCTTTGTGAAAACTATTAAATCCTTTTGGCACTGAAGTCCGCTCCAAAGTTCTAGTTTCTGTAAATTATCGCCGATCCAAGAGATTTTGCGTTCATTTAAATGTGGCATGCTTTTCAGTTGTTTCTGCAATAACGTCCTGTAGGATCTGTTCCGTCTCTAAGTAATTTACATGGCATCAAGCTCTCAGCTTTGGCGTCAATACTGTTACCTTGAATTAAAACCACATCTGGTCGCTGCTTACGTAGCTAGTCTGGAAGGAATGGGCACTGTCGCCTAGGAACGTGTAAAGCGAATTCTTAACTGATTGTAAATACTTATGTTTATGTTTATGTGAGTGTGTTATGTCATTCAAACGTTTCTGTTCAGTAGATCTTGAAAGTGAACACAGGGATGTGGTGATGGCTTATTCATATTTCTTTTTCTTTCTTACAGGTAAGTGAACCTACAAATAAGTGTGAGTGAAGGAGAAATCTCTCGGTGTGGTAACCATGTGTCGGCTACTGAGGTAGGTGTTAAGAATATGTATTTGCAGCTTTTCCCTCCCTTAATTAATCATATGATGCCTTTGGTAATAAAATAATCCTGTCATTTGTAGTGAGGTATTACAGATTCATACGGATGTTTCAAGAAGTAAATTGCATGAACCGCTTTCTTTACTAACATACACTGTTGAAAGTATTTGTGATGCAGTTGTGTTATATGCCGTGACTGCGAGGGCTGTACACAAAATTCGTTAACTGCTTTCCGTCCAAAGAAATCGACATCTATGTGTATTAAACATTTCTGTGTGCACTACTACTAGCTATGCGTAGGAATTACATAAAGTATGGTTGATCTAGGCAGTCACGTGGTAGAGTCTGAACTATACTCATCGGACATATTCACGAAACGCCAGCCGTCATGAATCTATTCTTGCCCGTAGATGGCTCTGAGTACTATGGGACTTAACATATGTGGTCATCAGTCCCCTAGAACTTAGAACTACTTAAACCTAACTAACCTAAGGACATCACACACATCCATGCCCGAGGCAGGATTCTAACCTGCGACCGTAGCGGCCACGCGGTTCCAGACTGAAGCGCCTAGAACCGCACGGCCGCACCAGCCGGCCTTGCCCGTAGACTCACTCGTAATGCCTTATTCTTAGACTTCGCTCGCAAGTTACCGCGGATCACCATCGAGCACTGGTTTTTGAATTTGCTATGATGTCACATGTGTGTCATACTGAAAGCCGAGAGCAGGTCATTGTTAAAATTCCAATTCCGACAATGTAACAAAAAAGACTGCAGGATCGTTATCTGCAGACTTTCAGCCACATGTTACCATAATATTGTGACGTGATAAGCGTCTACAGCGTGATCACAAGCAGTACTTCCAAAATGGCCGACGTCAATGCTTCGTTTCGACAGCGTACTGTCATTGAATTCCTAGTAAAAGAGGGAAAATGTGTTGCTGAAATTCATCTCAGGCTTCAACGTACCTGTGGAAAGTCCACACGGGCGCCAGCAATGTTAGGAAATGAGTGAAACATTTTAAAGACGGAAACACGAACATCCATGATCGTATCACTGTGGGGAAGATCAAGACACTTGGGTGGAGAACTCGTCCACATTCTCTCTACGGTTTCGATCGGGCACACTCCGACTACTATCTTTCCGATTCTGTTAAGGAACAGACGCGTTGCCAACGGTACAGAACGATGGAGGATTTTGGGCAAGCAGGGCATTAGGGTCTCCAGGAAGCTGGAACGGAATTATGTCGTAAGGGTATCTTCAAACTCGCAAAACGATGGCAAAAATGTGTTCAAAGAAATGGAGGATTTGTTGAATAGTAACAGAATGTATATGAATTGAGATGGTGTTCTCTGTTTACCTAAGAAATAAAGATTATAAATATTAAAAATCGTTTCTCATTACTTTCCGTATGGCCCTCAAAACATCTATGATATTTTAAGATGGCTATGACTTTCTAAAGGTGAGGCCAAATGTTGTTTACTGCCGCCAGAATTGCAGCTTGAAGAAAATGTCTCATATGTTACCAATGTTGAAAGCGTATTTTGTCACCGTTGGCATGTAGCATTAAAGTAAACAAGTTTAAAACAAAGCTGGTGGTTTGTGCCAAAGATGTGCAAGCCCAAATATCTGATCGTGACAAGCCACTGCTACAAGTTGAGTCATTCATTTAGGATATAAGATCCCTAGAGATAGGAAAAACAAGAAGTAGTAAGCGTTGCACATTCAAGTGTGCCGTCAATAAAACTAAGAACATATAATCCTCAAAAGTACCAGCCAACAATTCAGAAAATATATAAGCACCTGCTAGGAGTATGGCATTGTATGCTTATACACTAACGATTGGACTGTTCCGACCGAGAAAAGATAATATGTAAGTTCTTTTGAGATGTGGAGTTAGAGACGCATCCTGGAAATAAACTAGAATGATGAGACTGAAAATGAGAACGTTCTTAAAATAGTGAGAGGTAAGACGAGGTCATGAATGCTCTTGTAAAAACAAGGTGAAAGGCTCATAAAAACAATACTAATTATGTATCTCTATGGAAAAAGAATTAGAGGAGGACCAAGGCTGAAGTACATCACGTTATAAAAGGTGTAGGCCGTAGCTCCTAGACAGAAATCAAGATCGAAGCCCAGCCAGACTATTGCCAACGAGTAGTCGAATTGAGGGAGGAAGGAAAGAAGGGAGGAAGGAAGGAAGGAAGAGGAGGTAAGTTTTATCGATTTCGTCTAAACAAGAATTTATTTTGTGTTCTATGAGGTCTAAGGCGTGTTTGAAAACATTTTTCATCCTTTGCTGAAACTTAGAGATACTATACAGTCTACATTTTAACACTTAATAAGGTATCATCTCCTAGGTAGATCTCAAATTTCCGAAGGTTTTTCGTGTGAGCTCAAACACAACCAGTACACCATAGTTTTTGAACCCTACCCAACGCACGAGTCACGTAATTCATATATTTTTTACTTCATATTACTGGGCATGGTAACAATTGCTTTGTTGTGCAGTGGTGTTCGGTAGACTTTCATAATTTTACAGTTGTGTGTAATGAATGAAATTTATAGAGGATTCTGAGGAGAACATGTTGAAGAACGCGAAATAACACACATGACGTCTACCGCAGTCGTGAGGGAATTATTAGGGTGCAATAGGTTTAACTGAAATAAGTCATTAAACCTGAGGAATAATAAGCTCGTAATAGAAATGAATATTACTAGCCATATATTATTTATGTCAATTGCAAGTGTTTTCCATTGTAGAGATAAAACGCGTCTATTAACAAAAAAAATGATTACACTGAGATGCCAGAGTCATGGGATACATCTTAATACGCTGTCGGATCTTCTTTTGGGTAGTGTAATGCAACAGCTTGACGTGGTATTGGTTAATCAAGTCGTTGGACGGCCTCTGCAGAAATATTGAGCCATGCTACCTCTATACCCGTTCACGATTGCTTAAGTTTTTCCGGTGCCGGATTTTGTGTACGAACTGACTGCTCGATTACGTCCAAATATTGTTCGATGGGATTCATGTCGGGCGATCCGGGTGGTCAAATCATTCACTCGAATTGTCCACAATGTTCTTCAAACTAATCGCGAACAACCGTGACGGTGACATGGCACATTGTCATCCATAAAAATTCTATCGTTGTTAAGAACATGAACTCTATGAATGGCTGCAAATGGTCTTCAAGTAACCGAAAATAACCACTTCTAGTCAATGATAGGTTCAGTTCCATGTAAACACAGCCCAGGCCATTAAGGAGCTAACCGTAGCTTGCACAGTGCCTTGTTGACAACATGAGTCCATAGCTTCGTGGAGTCTGCACTACAGTGGAACCCATCGGCTCGTACCAACTGAAGTTGGGACTCATATGAGCAGGTCACGTTTTCCCAGTCTAGGGTCCAACCGATATGGCCAGGAGTCCAGGAGATGAGCTGCAGCCAATGTCGTTGTGACTCGTTGGACGTCTGCTGCCATTGCCCAGTAACGACAAATTTCGCGGCACTATCCTAACGGATATGTTCGCCGTACGTCCCACATTGATTGCTGTCGTTATTTCATGCAGTGTTGCTTGCCTGTTAGCACTATCAAGTCTACCCAAATACCGCTGCCCTCGTTAGTTAAGCAATGGCTGTCGGCCTCTGCGTTGTCTGCGGTGAGAGGTAATGCCTGGAATTTGGTATTCTCGCCACACTCTTTGACACTGTCGACCTCGGAATATCGAACTGTCAAACTATTTCCGAAATGAAGTGCTCCAGCTGCAACTACCATTCCACGTTCAAAGGCTATTAATTCCCGTTACGCAGCCATGATCACGTCGGAAACAAGAGTTCAAATAACAGCTCCGCCAGTGCACTGTCCTTTTATACCTTGTGTACGCGATACTAACGCCATCTGTATTTGTACATATCGCTACCCCATGACTTTCGTCACATCAGTGTATAGATATACTACATAGGAAATAGAAATTTAGTAATCCTGTACGTTGGCTTCACATTAGGCGTGTTATGGCCCTACTAATCCACAGAAAGTATTGCTCCCAATTCTCATATTAACTTGATGTATTCAAAGAGGAATGAATGCTTAGGTGAAGAAGCCAAGCAAGAGTCGTTAGTTCGTCGTCCTCTGTTGAGAATCTGCTGATTCAAAATATTGCGTCAGTGTTTCGTACACGAGTAAAAGTACTAACGAGAGAAAATTTGTAATCTCTGAGTACGATGAAGCATTCGAAACAGAACAGGTAGCATAAGAACCATGACCGCCAGCTGGCATCGCCTTCCGTCTCAGACGAATCTCGCCGACTTCTGGCATCATCTGAAGATGCGCCAGGATCGCCGCTCTCCACGCAGATCTGTCCTAATTGTGGACGTGACGTCATCGGCGTGTAAACATCGGTCCGAAATAACAACGGCGCCGTGCTAGGGTGACGCTGTGACGTCAACGTTCAAGGGCGACGGGTTTTAAAGCGTTTGTAACACGGCTGCTTCCAACAGAGCCGCTACCCCCTTCTTCCTTTCGTTCAGGACCGGTTGGTGTCAACACTAGGGCGTAACAATGAATGTTCATCTGTCAGGTCCGAAATCTAATTTCTCTTCTTCATGTCATGGCGAGCGTTCTTGCGTTTGATTAATGAAGGTTGCCAGCCACGATATCACCAGCCTATTTGTTCTGTGTTCTGCGCCGTTTCTTTCACTAGTTGCTGTTCTAATTTCCTTATAGTAGTCTATATTACTTCGTAGCGTTATTCATTTATACGCAGTAAGATTCATCAATAGGTTGATACATAAAGCTCTTCGTAAAGTCACACATACGGATAGATGTTTACATACGAATTACAGTCGTCGTGTACAACAAAGTAGGAGTGTCATAAAAAGTATTGTCGACAACGAAAACAGAATCTGCACACTGAATGCCAAATTAAAATATCTAAAGCAGACATTCGAGAAAAACGGCAATTTAGGAAAAAAGTAAGTATAATTCTACGACCAGCAGGCCGAACGACAGAGATACAACTTGATAATGGAGGAACATATATTCTCTACCTGTTATTAAAAAAGTAACTGATTAAATGGGGAAGATTCTTACATAGGCATAACATCAGACCCGTTTTTATACCAACAAAAAAAATATACCAGCCCTCTTCTGTCGCCATGCGGTATATAAAGTGTACGTGTGGTAAAGTCTCTATTTGAGCTTCCAAGACAATGGGAAGTAGAAAACTTAGCTGGAGCAGAGCATGATCTTCAGTCAGCTAATCATGAAATGAAGTTTTAGGAACCAACATTTTACCTGTAGAGCTATTATAAGTGGCTCTCGAAAAATACAAGCATTGTTATAATTTTAAGAGAAAAGGAGCAGCCCTTATACTTAGTGATAAATGGACAGTACTTCTACAGAATCTGTTGATAAGTTTAGTCTTTGACAGACAACTCGATGTTAATTATTGTCTGTGACAAGGACTGTCTCTGCTGATCACGTGTGAACTCCATTTCTCTCAGTATTTATGCAGTTCTTCAACGACCAACCCGTCAGTCAGTAAGACTTAGCTAAGTCCATGAACACCTGTGGAGAAATCCAGCGCAACTCTGGAGGAAACGTTAGGAATGAAAACGTTTCATGGGCTATACAACCAGGGAGATTTACTGTTATCTAAGAAATCCGGTCGTGAAAGCCTTCCTTTTAGGATCGGAATTGGCTGTTCTGTAAGTAGGAAGTTTCTCTGACGTGAGTGGCAAGATGATAGTAGCGCAACACCTCTGTCGATACTGAGGTAATCCCAGAGAGAAGAAACGAACGGCACCCAAGGTGAGTGAGAATAACATTAAAGACTGCACAATTTTTCTATAAAAGAAGCGATTCGTTCGCAAGCGACGGAGAGAATTTTTAGTGGCTTAAGGAAAGCCTCACCTTCTCTAACAGAGGCAGACGGCGAGAATTATCAAACTTCTTCGTTCGCCTCTTAGGTAATTTATAGAAAGGCAGAGAGGAAACTCCGGTTATAGACAATTCCCGTACGCTTATTAATTTTTCCGGAAAAGACTAGAAATTTATGTTCTCTCGAAAGGAGGAAATTTTGCAGTTATTCTACTGAAGGTTCCCACGGATGATGATGCAGCTCATATAGAGGCGAGGATTCGTCTGTTACCATCACATTCTGCTAACGAAGTTAGGATGGAAACAGCCAGGATACTACGTAAAGCTAAGCCACCTAGCAGTAATTTGTTTTAAGGAGAAAAGAAGGCTTTACGGGAGATTAATGGGGACAAGAATATTATCGTACCTACTGCTGACAAGGGCAATGCTTCCGTTGTGTTGAAGGATAAAGGCTACTAGAGGAAGATCAGTGACCTCTTGGATCCTAGCATTTATAAAAAATTGAGAAAGGATCCTACAACGAAGGCATTAACAGCTACCAATCGATTAATAAAGAAGTCTTCCGTTCCTACGAGGATAGAAAAATCTTTGTAAAACGAAAGCTTATGCTCCTAGTTTATATGGACTAGCTGAGTTTCATAAGCCTAAGTCCCACTGAGACTGATAGTGAAAGTCACCACTCAATAAATGGCTAGACATCTCACCTCCATGTTACAACCGTATATCGGAAAAACAGATCATCATATTAAAAATTCTAAGCGCTTTATCGAAAAACTGAAGTAGATTACTGTCAGCCCAAGTGATATACTTGTCAGTTTTAATGTGGTATCCCTGTTCACCATGGGTCCAATTAACGAAGCTCTTTCTTACATAGCCGATATGTCTTCCGCTAATATAGTAGCTTTGTTTCGACATTGCCATAATAATGAGTTCTATGAACAAGTTGGAAGAGTGGCAACGGGAAACCCTATAAGTCCAACTGCTGCTAATATTTTTATGGAATTTTTTGAACAGCAGACGCTGCAGTCAGCCAATAAAAGTTCTTTGAAGTGGTATCGGTATGTGGATGACACTTTTGTGATATGGTATCACAGTGAAGAGCAAGTGAATGGTTTTTGGGTGCATTTGAATAGTATTAATCCGAAGATACAATTTACAATGGAAACAGAGAGTAATGGATAGCTTAATTTTTTGGATGTTTCAGTAATTAAACGGACAGGTGGGACTTCAGGACATAAGGTATATAGGCAAGATACACATACCGATCGTTACCTCCATAAGGATTTGAACCATCATCCCAGGCACAAGAGAGGTATTATTAAAACATTGGTGGACAAGGCTAATAAAATCTTTGAGCCGGTTTATCTGCAGTAGGAACTAAATCATATGCGGCCAGCTTTTAAGAAAAATGAATACGCTGATAATGAGATAGATCGAGCACTCCATCCCAGAAGAAATGTGTCTGGAAACATGCAACAACAACAAACGTCGGCTGGGAAAATTTTTCTTCAATTTATCCACAATATTGAGGACCGTATTGAGAAAGTTCTGACCAAGTTTCTAGTTCAAACGCTCTTTAGACCCGGAAAGAAGATTAGTGAATTTCTGACATCGGTGAAAGATGCACGACACTATTTTGCAACCCGTGGGGTGTATAAAATTCCATCTAGTTGTGGGATGGTTTATATTAGAACAACGAAAAGAAGTGTTAATACCCACGTAACCTAACACGAAACGAATTGTTGTCTGGGAGACACCAACAAATCGCCTGTAGCGGAACATGCTTTTGAAGTCACTGATCGTGAAATAAAATTTATTGAGACGAGGGTGCTAGCTAAGAAGTCGTATCATTATGCACATTTGCACACAAAAGGTATAGAGATTTATAAATACCACAATAACATTAACAGAGAAGAAGAAGCCTTACAGTTAGATAAAATATGACGGTCGATAATGTACCAGCGATATGACAAACAATTACCTTTGATCGAGGGTAATGACGTTAGAAATAGTTTCGCTGTCGGCAGCACGTGAGGAGTGGTGGCGCCCTCGATGCACTCTATACAGTATAAACGGGACCTCCACGGCCTAGCAGCTAGTCGTTGGCTAACCTGGGAAGACGTTGCCGGCATCTGGCAACGAAACGTCAGTAAGAAGAATTTCTACTGTTCGATCACGGCCTCTTACCGCAGAAGCTTTAATTAATGAAGTCGCCGGCCGTGATGGCGTGAACTGAAGTTTGTGTTAGGGAGGGCTTTGGACGAGAGTAATCAATGCAGCTATATTAGCCACAGTACGAAGGTACTGTAGTGGTTAGCACGACTGCCAACTAATCAAGAGATCCGGATTCAAGTCCTGGGCACAAATTTTAATTCATTTCTTCAGCATCTATCCTTATCGAAGATGATGTTAAGACCCATATGTCTCCAGGAAAATATAATTTCATCAGATAAATGATTAGAACTGCAGTTCTGTGTGACAGATGGAAGGGCCACCACAGTGCATTAGCGGCGATTGTGTTCAGTGTTATTAGCAGGCTTGATAAAGTATATGAGGGACATATAATAACTGTGAAGGACACTAAGACGTCGCGTATTCGTGTGAGACAGCGTTATGAGTACCTGGCAGAGTTTCAACGGGATCCCATTGTGGGTGTCCATTTGGTAGGCTGGTCGAATCCTGCAAGATTCAGCTTCGTAGGGCATTAGTATGGGACAGTTGTGCAATAGTAGACCCCATGGGAACGCTAGGGCACGCATGCTCGTCGTCATTGTTCTGGTCGACCACGTCTGACCGTCAGAAGGGTATTGTGCACCAATTTTATCATAACCCGTTCACATGTGCGCCTGCCATCCGAATACAGGTAATCGGCTACCTACAACATTCTTTGTCGACCCACACCATTAGTCGGAGACCAGCAGCAGCCGACGAGAGGAATAGCGTCCCATGCGTTGCCTGCAGTCAACACATCGGTACAAACGGCTGCGTTTGGAGACCAGCGAGCGTGGACTGCTGATGAATGGCGTCGCATTGTGTTAAGTGACGAATCAAGGTTTCGAATTATCCGAAACGACCATTGTCGTCGATTATGGCGGCGACCTAGGGAGAAGTCCCGTCGTTCCAAACTTTTGGAGAGGCACAGCGATGTAACTCCGTGGGTGGTGGAGTGTGGGGCCATTGGGTAAGACTTCGCAGCTGGTAGTGATTGAGTGACCTCTGACAGCCCAATGGTACGTCACGAACATACTACGTCCCCATGTGTTTACCTTCAGACAGTATCATATTAGCATTTTCAATATGAATCCCCCTCTATCCATGCCACATGATTCTATGAACTTCCTGAGTGATGTTGAGATATATCCACGCTCATCAAGATCCCCAGATCTTCTCATTCCAGCATATCACGCCAGTGCTGATTGGAGGCAAGCCCAGAGATAGTGCTGGCCAAGCAAGTAGCTGCACGTCTTGCAGAGCACGTTCAGTTACAAGGACAGCGTGTGGGCGAGCGTTATGCTGTTAGAACAACACATCACCTTCCTGTAGCAATAACGGCGAAAGAACGGATGTATCAACATTCTGCACGTACCGAGCTCTGGTTAGTGCCCCTCCAGGAATACCGAAGGTGAACGAGGGTCGTAAGGTATCGCATACCAGATCATAAAGCCGAGGGTGAGGCTAGTGTGTCTTTGGACGAATGCACTCTACGAGGCCGGGCTCGCCAGGTCTCCGTCGTACGTCCAAACAGCCATCACTTGCTACACGCCAGAATCTGCTCTCATCGCTTGTAGCCTCCCCAATATATTTCTGAAATTTAGCTTAACTTTACCTTCCACTCTACAAAATCTACTTTTTCCATAAACTATGTGCACTGATAAACTGTTATCCAACTTGCACTCGTGTGCTAACTTTTAACTAAACAGAACCTAATTTGAACTGTAATTGATCTGAATGCAGCTTGTCTTTCTATTAAATCCGCAACGGAAGTAAAACAATTATCTGGCCCTAATCAAAATCTCCACTTACCTTCCTCCTTGACAACATTGTTGCAGATTCCTAGAAAGCACAGCGGAAAATATCAAGCAGGCAGCGGCTAAACTAGATTTCTGATTCTGTATACATATTCAAACTGTTGCATGGGCTAATGCATAGCGACAAACAGTGTGGTGCGGAGAGTAACTATTGCTATGAAATGATATGCCAAGACAACGATTTTAGGATGAAATATATATTCAAAAGATAGAGTAAAGCTACGCGTGATCTATCTTCACACATAACGTTGGACTGAACAATATTGCGCTTGACAAAGTGAACAATTATTTAAAAAGAGAACAGTGTTAACGGAGAATTTCAATTAACATGTTAATCCATGATTCAGGGAAGTGGGGTAGCCTTCCTCTCAGCTCTGAGCAATTTAACTAGCTGACAATAATCATTGCGACAAAACAGGTGCACAGTGCTGCAGTTTTACCGCAAACTTGTTTTCTTCAAAAACAATAATAACGTTGTGCAAAATTTATATTCCCTTCAACTTTCAATGTGTACATGATATTCATCCTTGCTGTCCTTTCTTCATCTAATGGATAGCATCACAAGTCAACACAGAACTACGAAATACATCCATCACCTACCACACTTCAACCAAGAATGTATCAAAAATGGTTCAAATGGCTCTGAGCACTATGGGACTTAACATCTGAGCTCATCAGTCCCCTAGAGCTTAGAACGGCTTAAACCTAACTAACCTAAGGACATCACACACATCCATGCCCGAGGCAGGAATCGAACTTGCGACCGTAGCAGAAGCGTGGTTCCGGACTGAAGCGCCTAGAACCGCTCCAAGAATGTATCAGACTACGCAGAGGCAAAGACCGTGCCTCGACGAGACCAAAGATTGTTTAACGGTAATATAACTTGCTCTCTCTCTGATGTGCACATCGATAACATCCAAAAATCACATTGATCTGATCACTTTGTACGCTGAAGACCACGGTGCGCCATTCCATCCCTCAAGTGATCCTCTGGCTGCACCAGTCGAGCCGTGAATGTCGATGCTGTGGCGTGAGTTAGCAACAGTTTGTGTTAACGCGTCTGGACTCACAAGCCTTCTTACACTTGCTGTGGTGGCTGTGCGATCTGCCACCGCTGCCGATACATTACGACACTCCTGGAGGTCGTCTGTGTTGCGTGGACGTCCAGGACCTCGTCTATAGTTGCGAGAATGTTCACGTGGCCACTGATACCAGCATCGTTGCACAAGTGACACAGCACGTGCAACTTGTGTGGCAGTTCACCGAAAGGATCTCCCCACCACCCGGAAGACTACAACTTGACTCCTTTCAATTTCTCTCAGTTCGCGGTAGGAAGCACTAGTGCGTCACCGTGTCGCCTGCCTGCTTCACACGTCCGCACCACACTGAGCCTTCTGGCTGTGAACATTCTCTATTAAAGGATAGACACATATGGCGTTCTGGTAGCTATGCCACTATGCTATCTATTGGAGGATGACGTTGAAATCATTGTCAGTATATCTGCTATCCCGCAGGTGGCATCACATCAAGATTGACGTCATCTCTATAGGTGTACCAATTTTTTTCTGGCAGTTGTAAGCAGGCTGTTTAGGTTTTTATGTTGGTAACGTCACGTAGCGCTCTGTATGAAAATCACTGGCTGTGCTGTGTGCAGTCTGTGGCTGGTTGGCATTGTTGGAATATTCGCTATTGTAGCGTTGCGCAGTTGGAGGTGAGCTGCCAGCAGTGGTGGATGTGGGCAGAAAGATGGGTGAATTATTTTGAGAGCGGACGATATGGACGTGTGTCCATCAGAAAGAGTAAATTTGTAATACTGGATATCATGAACTGATATATATTACAGGGTGATATATATTACAGGGTGTTTCTAAAATGACCGGTATATTTGAAACGGCAATAAAAACTAAACGAGCAGCGATAGAAATACACCGTTTGTTGCAATATGCTTGGGACAACAGTACATTTTCAGGCGGACAAACTTTCGAAATTACAGTAGTTACAATTTTCAACAACAGATGGCGCTGCAAGTGATGTGAAAGATATAGAAGACAACGCAGTCTGTGGGTGCGCCATTCTGTACGTCATCTTTCTGCTGTAAGCGTGTGCTGTTCACAACGTTCAAGTGTGCTGTAGACAACATGGTTTATTCCTTAGAACAGAGTATTTTTCTGGTGTTGGAATTCCACCGCCTAGAACACAGTGTTGTTGCAACAAGACCAAGTTTTCAATGGAAGTTTAATGTAACCAAAGGACCGAAAAGCGATACAATAAAGGATCTGTTTGAAAAATTTCAACGGACTGGGAACGTGACGGATGAACGTGCTGGAAAGGTAGGGCGACCGCGTATGGCAACCACAGAGGGCAACGCGCAGCTAGTGCAGCAGGTGATCCAACAGCGGCCTCGGGTTTCCGTTCGCCGTGTTGCAGCTGCGGTCCAAATGACGCCAACGTCCACGTATCGTCTCATGCGCCAGAGTTCACACCTCTATCCATACAAAATTCAAACGCGGCAACCCCCCAGCGCCGCTACCATTGCTGCACGAGAGACATTCGCTAACGATATAGTGAACAGGATTGATGACGGCGATATGCATGTGGGCAGCATTTGGTTTACTGACGAATCTTGTTTTTACCTAGACGGCTTCGTCAATAAACATAACTGGCGCATATGGGGAACCGAAAAGCCCCATGTTGCAGTCCCATCGTCCCTGCATCCTCAAAAAGTACTGGTCTGGGCCGCCATTTCTTCCAAAGGAATCATTGGCCCATTTTTCAGATCCGAAACGATTACTGCATCACGCTATCTGGACATTCTTCGTGAATTTGTGGCAGTACAAACTGCCTTAGACGACACTGCGAACACCTCGTGGTTTATGCAAGATGGTGCCCGGCCACATCGCACGGCCGACGTCTTTAATTTCCTGAATGAATATTTCGATGATCGTGTGATTGCTTTGGGCTATCCGAAACATACAGGAGGCGGCGTGGATTGGCCTCCCTATTCGCCAGACATGAACCCCTGTGACTTCTTTCTGTGGGGACACTTGAAAGACCAGGTGTACCGCCAGAATCCAGAAACAATTGAACAGCTGAAGCAGTACATCTCATCTGCATGTGAAGCCGTTCCGCCAGACACGTTGTCAAAGGTTTCGGGTAATTTCATTCAGAGACTACGCCATATTATTGCTACGCATGGTGGATATGTGGAAAACATCGTACTATAGAGTTTCCCAGACCGCAGCGCCATCTGTTGTTGAAAATTGTAACTACTGTAATTTCGAAAGTTTGTCTGCCTGAAAATGTACTGTTGTCCCAAGCATATTGCAACAAACGGTGTATTTCTATCGCTGCTCGTTTAGTTTTTATTGCCGTTTCAAATATACCGGTCATTTTTGAAACACCCTGTATGATGACTTTTGAACATTATTAAGGTAAATACATTGTTTGTTCTCTATCAAAATTTTTCATTTGCTAACTATGCCTATCAGTAGTTAGTACCTTCAGTAGTTAGAATCTTTTATTTAGCCGGCAGTATTGACGCTCGCTGTATTGCAGTAGTTCGAGTAACGAAGATTTTTGGGAGGTAAGTGATTCATGAAAGGTATAGGTTATTGTTAGTCATGGCCATTCTTTAGTAGGGATTATTGAAAGATTGCGTTGCGCTAAAAATATTGTGTGTCAGCTTAGTGATGATCAGAATAAGTAAAGAGAGAAATGTCTGAGTACGTTCAGTTTTTCTCAGCTGTTTGAAAATCAAATAACGTAAGGGGTTTACCAGCACAGTAATTCATAAATTTTTTAACGGAGATCTCACAGTGTATATTAGGTACTCAGTCTGGTACGCTGAAAACATATGTTGATGTACGACATGAATCTTTCAGAAAGCTAACGCACCTCCAAACTGTCACGACAAAGTTTTACAGAAATATAGAACCTCGACAGAATTCGCGCACTTTTCGGAAAGTTATCGATTGAGAGGTAGATTGTTTTAAATGTCATTACTTCCTTTTGGTTTGTTAGAGGATGCAAAAGACTCGAAAGTAAATGTATCGGGCAATGACAAGACGAGTGGTAGCAGATATACTGTTCTTGTAAATCTTTTAAAACAGATAAATTCTATAAATTAGTGAGGGACAGAGGCAAAGGCCTCACAAAAAGCGAATTCAATCTCTCGCAAACAGAGGCGAGAGCTGGTGATAGAGTTGCCAGTTAGCTTATCCCGCGTTAGTTTATTAAGCGTAGGCAGTGAATAATTAATCTTCGTCGTGCAGACGAAATTACGGAGGTGGTCTCCTCCCACCTCACCTTAAAGGAGGGCGATGAGAACCAGCTGAATCTGAATATTTCGTTTCTCGTTGCGATTCTAAATGCAGAGCATTTCACAGGAAGCACACAACAAGAGAGGGTGTGAAGGTACGTAGTACTTGCCGAAAAAAATGGTACTGTTACCAGAAGGAAAGGCGCGCCGTAACTATGGATAGTGTCTTATTCCATCTAACAATAAGCTACTGGAATTATATACATAGGAATCGCTCGAGAACACGATATTTTTGACTAAAACTGTTTAATTTCTAGTTAAACTTCCTGTTAAATAAAACCCCTCGATCGACATAAGGATGAGAGATTTATAAATTAACTATCCACAAAATTTAGTTCGTTCGTGAGTTAACGTAATGCCATCACGATAGAAAATTTCGCAGTAGGTTATTCAACGGTTGGATATGATCCTGTAGCCATATTTCGTCACATTGGGGGCTAAAGATATTGAAGAAGCCTCCACCAGAAATGCGTCAGAGCACTTCGTAAGATGAAATCTATTCCCAAAAAAAAAATGTTGGCTGAAGTATAAAGACAAACTCATGTATGAAATCGGTTTTAAAACCCTAGACCCACCCAGTAAGGCCAAAAATTAATATTGTTTTCATTAAAAAATCACGATCTCCGTTATATACTAGTAACAAAAAGCAGGAGAAAGACGAACTACTGGACGTTTGAAAAAGTGTCGTATTTTATTTATTGACATTGTGTTGGCAAGGGCAGACCTGTTATCTAACGCTAGTGTCTTCGGCTAGACCTAGGTCCCGGGCTCGATTCAAAACACAGTTTAAATTTTGTATGAAATTTATGGACAATGACGGTGAATGACTTCCGTTACAAGGAGCCACCGTCATACTCTCAAACGGTCTTGCCAAAGAGGGTGGAGGACTAGACGCCTGGGCATTGAGTCAAACAGAGCTCGGATGTCGTGTACAGGTACAGCTGCCCATGCAGCTTGAACACGATACCACAGTTCATCAAGAATAGTGACTGGCGTATTATGACGAGCCAGTTGCTCGGGCACCATTGACGAGACGTTTTCAGTTGGTGAGAGATCTGGAGAATGTGCTGGCCAGGGCAGAAGTCGAACATTTTCTGTATCCAGAAAGACGCGTACAGGGTTTCTCATGGATGGAATGAAGGGTAGAGCCACGGGTCGTAACACATCTGAAATGTAACGTCCACTGTTCATAAGTGCCGTCATTGCGAACAAGGGGTGACCGAGACGTGTAACCAATAGCAAACCATACGATCACGCCGGGTATGGCGATGACGAATACACGCTTCCAATGTGCGTTCACCGCGATGTCGCCAAACACGGTTTGCGGCCATCATGATGCTGTAAACAGACTTTTTGCCATTCGGGCACCCAGGTTCGTCGTTGAGTACACCTTCGCAGGCGCTCCTATCTGTGATGCAGAGTCAAAGGTAACCGCAGCCATGGTCTCCGAGCTGATAGTAAATACTGCTGCAAGCGTCGTCGAACTGTTCGTGCAGATGGTTGTTGTCTCGCAAACGTCCCAATCTGTTGACTCAGGGATTGAGACGTGGCTGCACGATCCGTTAAAGCCATGCGGATAAGATTCCTGTCATCTCGACTGCTAGTGATACGAGGCCGTTGGGATCCAGCACGGCGTTCCGTATTACGCTCCAGAACCCACCGATTCCATATTCTGCTAACAGTCATTGGATCTCGACCAACGCGAGCAGCAATGTCGCGATACGATAAACCGCAATCGCGATAGGTCACAATCCGACCTTTATCAAAGTCGGAAACGTGCTAGTACGCATTTCTCCTCCTTACACGAGGCATCACAACAACGTTTCGCCAGGCAACGCCGGTCAACTGCTGTTTGTGCATGAGAAATCGGTTGGAAAGATTCTTCATGTCAGCACGTTGTAGGTGTCGCCACCGGCGCCAAGCTTGTGTGAATGCTCTGAAAAGCTAATCATTTGCATATCATAGCATCTCCTTCCTGTCGGATAAATTTCGTGTATGTATAGCACGGCATCTTCGTGGTGTAGCAATTTTAATGGCCAGTAGTGTATTTTCACATGAGACACAGACAGACAGCTCAGATGGTATACTGCCACTCGGAAATTTAGCCGTCTGTCATGCAGTTTCTAGGTGCTGCAAAGCCCTGGTAGAACACTCGGCGGCCCCAGCGGCCTCCGCTGGAGGCGTGGGGGCGACGAAGCGTGAGCCTCCGCGCCGAGGGCAGACCCGGTGCCGGCCGTGTGAGGCGCGGCCGGCGGGCTGGCTGGCTCGACCCACCCACGCCGCTGTCAAATCAAACTGGCGCTACAACGCCGATCAATACGGCACGTGGCCGGCCCGTCACTGAGGAGCGGCCGCCAGGTGACGGCTGAACGCCTCGCTACTCCACGCCAGCCGAGGGCGCTGCAGCCACTTGCCGCACCCGCCCGCCCTCCTCACATTTCGCCGTCCGCGGTTTGGGTTTTCTGACAGGCGTGATAGACATCGTGTCAGACAGCAGCAGTGTCAGTACGTCTGCATTTAATCTCAGTGCTAATTACTCGCTGGCGGCGAAATCATAATACAACTTTTTTTGTTTCAGCAAAAAACGGTCCGAATATGTAGTTTGCATACTCTGTATTATAAATCGGGGTACTTGCTGTTGTTTATAATTGTGATGTTCAGTCGCAAGTTTCTTTTGAACCTGCTAATGCTATTCATGTCTTAGTCTCCCTCTAAAATTTTAATTCTGCCCCCCCCCCCCCCCCCGCATAAAAACAGTTCCGAAACTATTTCTTATTATCTCAGTACGTGTCCTGTCAACCGATCCCTGCTTTTCTGCCACAAGTTCTGTTTTCCCCAATTCGATTCTGAATTCTGGTCTACCTATTTACACTACTGGCCATTAAAATTGCTACACCACAAAGATGACGTGCTACGGACGTGAAATTTAACCGACAGAAAGAAGATGCTGTGATATGCAAATGATTAGCTTTTCAGAGCATTCACACAAGCTGGCGCCGGTGGCGACACCTACAACGTGCTGACATGAGGAAAGTTTCCAACCGATTTCTCATACACAAACAGCAGTTGACTGTCGTTGCCTGATGAAACGTTGTTGTGATGCCTCGAGTAAGGAGGAGAAATGCGTACAATCACGTTTCCGACTTTGATAAGCGACGGCCTCTGTGGCCGTGCGGTTCTAGGCACTTCAGTTCGGAACCACGCGGCTGCTGCGGACGCAGGTTCGAATCCTGCCTCGGGCATGGATGTGTGTGATGTCCTTAGGTTAGTTAGGTTTACGTAGTTCTAAGTTCTAGGGGACTGATGACCTCAGATGTTAAGTTCCATAATGCTTAGAGCCATTTGAACCATTTGAATTTATGGCTTATCGAATTGTGATTAGAATGCTACTATGGAATGTGGTTCATCGGAAACTTTGCAATCCTACCAGTTCATAAATTAAAACTATGAGAAATACTTGCTGAAGCTACTATTCTCACAGACACAGTAGCTTATATTAATAATCCCTACTGATTTACCCATTTATTTTCAGCGACTTCATTTCCATATCAAGGTCTGGGTTGCAAAAACAATAAACAAGGCTCAAGGTCAGAGATAGAGGGTAAGAGGAGATGTACAGAGAGAGAGAGGGAGAGAGAGAGAGAGAGAGAGAGAGAGAGAGAGAGAGAGAGAGAGAGAGAGAGAGAGAGAGAGGGAGGGGGGGGGGGTGAGGAGACAATGGAGAGAAACTGGGCTGAGGAGGAGATGGACAGAGAGAAGGGGGAGAAGCGGATTAGGATATATGTACAATTCCAGTAAATATTTAGAAATTACGATGCATTTTCGGGCTCGCTTGTGGTCGAATAAAATCAAGCCATACAGAAGCAGTTACATCATGAAATGAGACACTGATATTAATAAACGAGTTCTACGTTTTGGAAAGCAAAATTGCTGTCCATCGCCAAAACAGATAGAATGTAAAGTGCAGATTGGTAATCTCAAGAAAAGAATTTCTGAAAAAGAGAAATTTGTTAAAATCCAGTATAAATTTAAGTGATAGGAAATCTTTTCTGCACGTATTTGTATTTATGTACCTTGCTCGAAAGTGAAATTTGGATCATAGATCAGGCAAGGAGAGAATGTAAGCTTTTGAAAAATGTAGTGTTAGAGAAGAATTCTGAAGATTAAGTGGATTGATAGAATAAGTAATAAGGAGATAGTGAATCGCATTGCGTAGAAAAAGAATTCTGCTGCAACTTGACTAAATGAAGGGATGGGTTGATAGTGCACATTCTGACGCATCAAGGTATTGTCAGTTTGGTAATGGAGGGAACTGGGGATGGAGCGAGGGAGGGGGCAAAAACTGTAGACTGATACCTACGCTAGAGTACAATAAGCAGGCTGAAGTGACCGTAGGTTGCTATAGGTATATAGAGATGAAGAGTCTCGTACTGAGTACACAATCTTAGAGAACTGCATCAGACCAGTCGGACTGAAGGCCTCAATAGGAACACCCTAGAAGTTTTTTTCAGTAAAATAAATGACTATTGGTTGCCACATAATGGCTGTGTAGTGCAGATTCTTCAAACCGTGTGACTTAAACTTAAATTTCACACTAGTAATGACTACCGCAGTATGCCACTGAGAGGCTGAGTGACATTTCTGCATGGTACTTGTGCCATAGCGGCCTTCCGATGTCTTCCACGTACTATAGATATATAAATATTTACGATATATATCCTTTGTGCAAACAAAAAGCATTAAAGATTAATTTTTTTAATGAAGTAAAGTGCCCCGGCACTCTGTCATATGCCTTCTCAAGATCGATAAAGGCCATATGCAGTTCGGCTTGTAATTCTTTGTGGCTCGCCATCAGTTGCCTTAGTTCAAATTTTGCGTCGTTTGTTCCTCTTTCCGGCATAAACCCAAACTGTTCCTCACATACTGCGTCTAGAAACTGATGCATGTGAAGAACAGTTTGGGTTTATGCCGGGAAGAGGAACAACCGACGCAATATTTGCACTAAGGCAATTGTTGGCGAGGCACAGAGTAGAACAAGCCGAACTGCATATGGCCTTTATCGATCTTGAGAAGGCTTATAACAGAAAGTCGAGGCAAGAGATATGGAGATGCCTGAGAAGTAAATGCGTGCCAGAAAAATATATCAGGGTGGTAGAAGACATGTATGAAGGTGCAATGACACAAGTCAGGAGCAGTGCAGGTGCAACAAAGGCATTTCCAGTGAGAGGAGGACTACATCAGGGATCTGCTGTCAGCCCATATCTCTTTCACTTTGTCATGGATGTACTAGTCACAGATGTGAAAAAAGAGGCACCTTGGAGCATGATGTTTTCGGATGATGTAATCTGTGAACCCACCCAGGAGGCACCTCAAGACAAGCTTGAACAGTGGAGAAAAGCTCTAGAGGAAAGGGGAATGAGAATTTTCAGGGTTAAAGTAGAGCATATGAGTACCAAGGATGCCAAAGACCTATATATTAACCTGCAAGAAATTTAAATACCTAGGCTCTTACATACAAAGTGATGGAGGACTGGAGGCCGAAATACAGCACAGGATAAATAGTGGATGGATGAACTGGAGGAAACTGAGTGGAGTACTGTGTGCTAAGAAGGTTAGCTGCAGAATGAAAGGAAAGCTGTACAAGTCTTCGGTGAGGCCTGCGATGCTGTGTAGCGCAAAAACTTGGTCAATTACAAAAGCCCAAGAGAAAAAGATGGAAGTGGCAGAAATGAGAACGTTAAGGTGGCTGAGTGGGTGACACGAGAGGATAGACTGAGGAATGAGTACATCAAGGGAACAGTGAAAGAGGGGCCCATAGGGAAGAAGGTCGAAAAAAGTAGGCTAAGATGGTATGGACATGTGCAGAGAAGAGGGGAGTACTATGTGGGGAGAAGAATTGAAGACCTAGAAATCGGAAGACCAAGGAGAAGAGAAAGAACGAAACTGAGATGGAAGGACAAGGCAGCAGGGGACCTATAGGAGAAATGATAGCTCAGAGAAAAAGCACTGGATAGACATTTATGTAAGAGAATGCAGCAAAGCAACGACGACCCCACATAACGTGGGAAAAGGCTGACATGATGATGATGATGATGATGATGATGATGATGATGGATGAAGTAAAGTTGTGTATTTTGCGTTGTCGTTGTTTCTGGTCAAATGCACTTACAAGGACAAGTCCTCTGCCGGGAAGTAAAGATAGAAAATCATTTTTTAGGGTAGTCAGCTTTTCTCCTATTTTTTTCGATGAATAGATTCAATTCCGGAAGAGCCAGACTGGATTTTCTGCACAAAATCCATCTATGGGCATGGTGTCATCTCTGATATCGAAATATTTTTGAGCCCAAGATTTATATAGATGTGGAAATAGATGGAATTCAGAGAATACTGAAAGTAGTGAATAAGACAGATGTTTTAATAGTTCCTAATTGAAATCCGTCAGTTTTCTCCTTGCCGAAGCACATTCCATTCTCCTAAAAACTCTGCCTAGGAAAACGAGATGAGCTTGAAGTTCGGCAAGTCCTATGTTAACAGAGGCCAATAAAGAATAAGTAATATGGACGAAATTGGTAAATGGTACAAATAATAATTTAAAGTTTTCAGAATTGACTATTATGGTCATTAATGTAAATTCGCTTTCTGTAGATTAACACGGAATTGGATCGCTACTAGATTATGTGAGTGCAAGTGAAGCATTATTAAGTATATCCAGTTCCTTCGTCTAATTGTGGACATTTAAAAGAACACAGTGAAATGTAATACTAAGAATTCAATATCTCAGGTGTCCAGATATATTCAACGAGACTATGCTCTAATAAATATTGATAGATTACAATTATCGAAGAACGCGTGCCATAATACCTCTCCACCTGTCTTAAGACACCATTTTAGTCACTCGACTTAAATTCATCGAACATCTCTGAGCGGCACTGAAGAGAAACGTACTCGTACGTAAACCAAATAGTCCGGTGAGGAGAACTATAACACTCCGCTCACACGTGCAAACGTCTTGTTTAGCAAATCCAGCGTTGGTACTGATGTGTCCCGTTCTAGGGAGACATCCAAGAAAGAAGGCAAGTAATCAGAGTAACGCAAGCTTATTGATAAACACAGTTCGAACACTTCTAAAGTTCCTGTGAGTCTGAATAGAACATAAATCTTCAGAAACGAAATAAATAAAGTTCTTCATCAGTGAAATTTGTTCAAAGTTGCAAGTTAGCAGAACAAATAATTAAGTTCCACAGTACATGAAATTAATTAAGTTCCACAGTACATGAAACAGTTCATCACTTTAAAAATCCAACAACCAGAGAAAATGCTTTCCTCAGCTCGGTTTTAGTAAATTAGTGTGCAGCTAAGCTCAGTTTATAGGAAGAACAAACACTTATGTAAGTACTTCACTTGCCGAAGTATCAAGGGTACAACAGTAACGAAGAGCAAGAGTTAGTACGACAAGGATAGAAAACTTCAAGTCTAACATATCTTGTAAGTCAGTAGAGCAATCGAACAAATGATGCAAAGCCCCAGCGGGCACGTCGCCAAACACTTAAGAGTTCCAGGCCAGTGGATGGTGCTGAGAAGCTGGCGTGATGCAGGCGAAGGTCTTCCAGTTGCTGGCTGCGACGGAACTGTTGTCTGGATCTCGCGCACCGGCCTGCATGCCCTCCTTACGGATGGATGCTTCAGGGCCTATTTTCAACACGTGACACCGTGGATGCATGAAGAGTTGCAGTTTCTCAACGACCTCCATTGTCACTGTGTACGCCGCCTGGCCGGAGCGCTGCTCATGCCGTCTGCTGTCCTGGCTGCTGAACTCCGGGTTTCCGAAGTGCTCCCGTCATATGAACAGTAGGGGCTGAGTTTGCTGCAACCCGCACAACGTATACGTTGCACGTAGTGTTGTCGGCGCCTGCTGTTTGTGTCGCCAGGACAGGTTCCACATATTCAGTGATGACAATATGTAACCTTCACCTCTTGCCGGTTCTCTCCTGCCCGTAAGTCGGTATCTGCAGCCTTTCAGACAGAGCCACCTTAACGATATACAGTCAGTTCCGCAAGAAAGTGTACGCTGTTATCTGCATGAAATAAAATACACTATTATAATGTATGTTTATACAAAACTACGTTATATTACTAACTGCACAATTGCCTAATAGTTAATCAAGTCGCCGCCATCATCGCTTATAGCTTGGAACCTTAGCCCTCTCTCCGATAAATCATCCACGTACCAACCTCTAAATATCGTTTGACCCACATCGTAACGAATGTCTCTGACTTTCTAAGAATATTAGCGGCATCTCCATATGATAGTTTCGCTCCCTTTGGATGATTTACAAGGAACACTGCCTCGTCAAGCTTCAGATAACGACAGTACAAAACATTCAACTCTCTCATTTTTTAGCTATACACTGTCCAAAAGCGCATTGATTACAGATTCTTCGAGACCACTACCAGGGAAGTAGCTGCGTATTTTACATTTAAGATTATAGCGTACACTTTCTTGTGAAACTGACTGTAAAAGTCACATAATCACTTCTTACATTACCCTTTGCAAATGAACATAGTTATTTATGTGTCTTTAATGTTAGAACGTCTGTCAGCCTGTAGACGAAACATCATTCCAGCAGACCGAATTTTCGCAGTTTGTTTTCGTAAGTGTCTTTGTTTCTCAATAGTACAGTGCTAGTGTCATTGCTTAGTACTGCATTGTTCCGCGAATTTGACAGACAATTACTGGTTTTTATCATGGTATCACCATCGCTATTTTCACGTAATGTCCATTCTAGATACTTGAATTCTGACTTCTATACAGCAGCGTACAGACGATCTGGAAGGAAATTACTTGCTTTTTATGTTTATTATGTGTAAGTCCCACCCCCCCCCCCCCTGCATGCCGTTGGTGGGGAGGCTTGCGTGCCTCAGCGATACAGATAGCCGTACCGTAGGTGCAACCACAATGGAGGGGTATCTGTTGAGAGGCCAGACAAACAGATGGTTCCTGAAGAGGGGCAGCAGCCTTTTCAGTAGTTACAGGGGCAACAGTCTGGATGATTGACTGATCTGGCCTTGTAACACTAACCAAAACGGCCTTGCTGTTCTGGTACTGCGAACGGCTGAAAGCAAGGGGAAACTACAGCCTTAATTTTTCCCGAGGGCATGCAGCTTTACTGTATGGTTAAATGATGATGGCGTCCTCTTGGGTAAAACGTTCCGGAGGTAAAATAGTCCCCCATTCGGATCTCCAGGCGGGGACTACTAAAGAGGACGTCGTTATCAGGAGAAAGAAAACTGGTGTTCTGCGGACTGGAGCGTGGAATGTCAGATCCCTTAATCAAGCAAGAAGGTTAGAAAATTTAAAAAGGGAAATGGATAGGTTAAAGTTAGATTTAGTGGGAATTAGTGAAGTTCTGTGGCAGGAGGAGCAAGACTATTGGTCAGGTGAATACAGGGTTATAAATACAAAATCAAATAGGGGTAATGCAGGAGTAGGTTTAATAATGAATAAAAAGTAGGAGTGCGGGTAAGCTACTACAAACAGCATAGTGAACGCAATATTGTGGTCAAGATAGACATGAAGCCCACACCTACTACAGTAGTACAAGTTTATATGCGAACTAGCTCTGACGAAGAAATTGATAAAATGTATGATGAGATAAAAGAAATTATTCAGATAGTGAAGAGAGACGAAAATTTAATAGTTATAGTAACTGGAATTCGATAGTAGGAAAAGGGAGAGAAGGAAACGTAGTAGGTGAATATGGATTGGGGATAAGAAATGAAAGAATTTTGCACAGAGCATAACTTAATCATAGCTGACACTTGGTTCAAGAATAATGAAAGAAGGTTGTATACATGGAAGAAGCCTGGAGATACTAGAAGATATGAAATAGATTATATAATGGTAAGACAGAGACTTAGCAACCAGGTTTTAAATTGTAAGACATTTCCAGGGGCAGATGTGGACTTTGACCACAATCTATTGGTTATGAACTATAGATTAAACCTGAAGAAACTGCAAAAAGGGCAGAATTTAAGGAGATGGGACCTGGATAAACTGACTAAACCAGAGGTTGTACAGAGTTTCATGGAGAGCATAAAGGAAAACTTGACAAGGATGGGGGAAAGAAATACAGTAGAAGAACAGTGGGTAGCTTTAAGGGATGAAGTAGTGAAGGCAGCAGAGGATCAAGTAGGTAAAAAGACGAGGGCTAATAGAAATCCTTGGGTAACAGAAGAAATATTGAATTTAATTGATGAAAGGAGAAAATATAAAAATGCAGTAAATCGAGCAGGCAAAAAGGAATACAAACGTCTCAAAAACGATATCAAAATGCAAAATGGTGAAGCAGGGACGTCTAGAGGACAAATGTAAAGATGTAGAGACTTATCTCATTAGGGGGAAAATTAAAGAGACCTTTGGAGAAAAGAGAACCACTTGTATGAATATCAAGAGTTCAGATGGAAACCTAGTTGTAAGCAAAGAAGGGAAAGCAGAAAGGTGGAAGGATTATATAGAGGGTCTATACAAGGGCGATGTACTTGAGCACAATATTATGGAAATGGAAAAGGATGTAGATGAAGGTGAAATGGGAGATATGATACTGTGCGAAGAGTTTGAGAGAGCACTGAAAGACCTGAGTCGAAACAAGGCCCCGGGAGTAGACAACGTTCCAATACAACTACTGACAGCCTTGGGAGAGCCAGTCCTGACAAAACTCTACCATCTGGTAAGCAAGATGTATGAGACAGGCGAAATACCCTCAGACTTCAAGAAGAACATAATAATTCCAATCCCAAAGAAAGCAGGTGCTGACAAATGTGAAAATTGCCGAACTATCAGTTTAATAAGTCACAGCTGCAAAATACTAACACAAATTCTTTACAGACGAATGGAAAAACTGGTAGAAGCCGACCTCGGCGAAGATCAGTTTGGATTCCGCAGAAATGTTGGAACACGTGAGGCAATACTGACCCTACGACTCATCTTAGAAAATAGATTAAGGAAAGGCAAACCTACGTTTCTAGCATTTGTAGACTTAGAGAAAGCTTTTGACAATGTTGACCGGAATACTCTCTTTCAAATTCTGAAGGTGGCAGGGGTAAAATGCAGGGGGTGAAAGGCTATTTACAATTTGTACAGAAACCAGATGGCAGTTATAAGAGTCGAGGGACATGAAAGGGAAGCAGTGGTTGGGAAGGGAGTGAGATAGGGTTGTAGCCTCTCCCCGATGTTATTCAATCTGTATACTGAGCAAGCAGTAAAGAAAACAAAAGAAAAATTCGGAGCAGGTATTAAAATCCATGGAGAAGAAATAAATACTTTGAGGTTTGCCGATGACATTGTAATTCTGTCAGAGACAGCAACGGTCTTGGAAGAGCAATTGAACAGAATGGACAATGTCTTGAAAGGAGGATATTAGATGATCTAACATTCTGCGTGGTGTCTGTTTGTTCTATATCGTGTCTCCCTACCACTTTCGCGCAACGACGCTCTGAGCGTGTTTTTTAGGGAATTGACTAGTTTGAACCTGGGACCTGTTGCTGGTAAGGAGACGCCAGACCACACATGACATGTAGAGTTCAGAAGAGTTCAGTGAGACTAGCGATGGTATAACCAAATACTTAATGATTTCAGCGTCAGCTCCACTGCACTCCCTGTAAAAGAATCTTAATACTAACTAAATTTAGTGAAAGAGGTTCAAGGCTTTCCTATTTTTAGTTAGCTGGTAAAATAACGTCGAAAAAGCAGTTACGTTTACCATTGGAAATTTTATTCTACTCACAAAACATTGTTTATAAATTGTACTATTGATAAAAGGAAATGTTTTAATACAGGATGGTAAAAACCAACTGCGTTCAACAAAAATGTGAACGAATATTCCCTGAATGGGTTTCCAAGTTCTACAATGGATCAAAGGATGACCTATGCCATATCACATCTATAATCTAGGTTTAAATTAAGTTTCACAAAAGAGAGAAAACTATCAAAATGGTCTACATTGACCCTCAATTATCTTTAATTGCTTATCTAACTTGTCGCAAATTACAGTGGCTGATGTGGCTTCTCAATAACTATATAACAGAAAAATCATCGCGATTCAGATTTTTACTTCAAGTGGCAAATGTGAACACCATGAGCTTTAATTGACGATCGACACTAGTATTATGCAAAAAGGGGGTGTAACAGATGAGACTTCTGCAGTTCTGAGTGAAGCTTTATGCGCTGTTATGCGGCATCGCGTGCGTTCATTACCTTGTTGGTGTTCGTCAGGGGGCGGCTGGCAGCACAGCTCCGCTCACCTAGCTGTCTCGGAAGCAACTCTCTCCTAACTTCTCCTTACCACAATTTACCGAAGTTGGTTTAAAAAAAACTATCTGGCTGTGTTTTCATCTGACCAATCAGGGTCTCAATGTTAACCTTAAGCTCCGCCTACAAAAATTCTGTCTATCCAATGAGAAACGTTATACTTTTCGTGGTGGGGCAATGTTTTTAAAGTTTGCAACGTAACAGAGACGCGAAAAAGTCTCACGCTAAAACTTGCAGCTGGTGTGGTCCTTTTAGTGTTATCGTAAGATCTATACTGTTCTTCTGGAGGGCTCTATCTTTTAACATGGGCTGGGGGGTGGTCCTGACGTAACAGAGACGCGAAAAAGTCTCACGCTAAAACTTGCAGCTGGGGTAGTCCTTTTTGTGTTATCGTAAGATCTATACTGTTCTTCTGGAGGGCTCTAGCTTTTAACATGGGCTGGTGGGTGGTCCTAGCGGTTAGCTGGCCACGTGGGTGTCCGTCCCTTATCGTAGAGCCTTCCAGCTTAACACGGTTCTGCTCTCGGCTTCTGTTCTCGTTTCTCCCCTCGGAACAGCGTCTGTCTCACGGTGGGAAGATATGACATGCTTGTGTTAGTCTGTGGAGTTTCATTTGCTCACTCGTTACTCGTATTACTTTGGTTAATTTAATGTCACGATTTATTCGGAGCTATGTGACATACTACTGGATTTGCTTATCATGTCAGGGTTTTCATGGAAGGTGTTGGATTTGCCTGACACCTTACAATGAACATCAACAAAAGCAAAACGAGGGTAATGGATTGTAGTCAAATTAAATCGGGTGATGCTGAGGGATTTAGATTAGGAAATGAGGCACTTAAAGTAGTAAAAGAGTTTTGCTATTTGGGGAACAAAATAACTGATGATGGTCGAAGTGGAGAGGATATGAAATGTAGACTGGCAATGGCAAGGAAAGCGTTTCTGAAGAAGAGAAATTTGTTAACATCGAGTATAGATTTAAGTGTCGGGAAGTCGTTTCTGAAAGTATTTTTATGGAGTGTAGCGATGTATAGAAGTGAAACATGGACGATAAATAGTTTGTACAAGAAGAGTATTGAAGCTTTTGAAATGTGGTGCTACAGAAGAATGCTGAAGATTAGGTCGGTAGATCACATAACTAATGAGGAGGTATTGAATAGAATTGGGGAGAAGAGGAGTTTGTGGCACAACTTCAATAGAAGAAGGGATCGGATGGTAGGACATGTTCTTATGCATCAAGGATCACCAATTTAGTACTGGAGGGTAGCGTGGAGGGTAAAAATCGTAGAGGGAGACCAAGAGATGAATACACTGATTTAGACGGATGTAGGCTGCAGTAGGTACTGGGAGATGAAGAAGCTTCCACAGGATAGAATATGAAACTGGAATCAGACATTGTCTAGGCAACGTGCATGAACAATAATTCATGTTTCCATGGTGACGTCCTAATTAACTTGCATTCATTTGAATGTGATCTTGTTTAGGAAACTAGGTATCTTAGTTGAGGTAGTTTCTATTTCGATTCAGATAGGTCAGTTACTTCAAAAGACGGTGTTAAAATACATCCAAAACCAAATAGGTTTGGTGAAATTTCCGGCTGGAAGCTGTCTCCACAAAACCTCTTACCGCACTGCAAATAAAAGGTACTACTGAGCACCAATGAATGTGAAAACCGTTAGCCATAATTTCTGAGAAGCGAACAAAAAAAAAAAAAACCTTAGTCATATCATAATTTGAATACAACGATGTATTTCCCCCTTGCTTTCAGCCATGTCGCGGTACCAACGTAGCAAGACCATGTTGGTTAATATTACATTGAAGGATCATTCAATTCACTAGACTGTAGACTCTTATCCTTGTAGCTACTGAAAGCTGCACAGTCGGTGTGACTATCGGAACTGTTCAAGCACCCAAACCTCATCTCCATGTATGATACATGGTTCGTGGGGTGGATTTGAATTGCGGCATGAAAGAGAAAGGAAATTTTGACCCATATTAAGTATCATCCGAAATTGTGTGTTAAGTTATAACTTTAACTGTGTGAAAATTTAGAGAACCAATTAGCTTTTGCTGTGAAGCAGTCGGTCATTTATCGTTCGAGAGTTTGTTAAAGATTTTTTAACGGTGGTGCCGGTGGATTCATGAGAATTATATTACAGCATGTTGCACTTTTGTGGGGACCACAGAATACAGAAACAGGACGGGCGAACTGAGTTTTCAGCCCCAGTCCTCCTGTATCGCGTGAAGTTGATTTTCTTAATAACCTAAAGAGATTATGCGAAAGAACGTTTTCCTCTTCTAACATCAGGTTATTGTACATCGCTAAGGCAACGAAAGCTGTCAAACGATTGGAAAAAATGGGCAGGTCATTTTAGTATTCAAGAAATGTCATTAAACCGTTGTTCGGTATAAAACGTAAAATATGTAGGAATAACTATCCAGAGCGACCTAACGCTAGGGAATGAAGACATGAAACTAATAATAGACGGTGCACGCTGAGATTCATTCGAAGAATCTTGAGGAAGGGGTAAAACGCTAAAAGAACGGAACCGCAAAATTACAGACTGATAGCCTAAATACAGGTATGCTGCAGAATTCTTGAACAGATTCCAGGTTCGAACGTAATACATTTCTTTGTGATAGGAAAGCTTTTGTCCACAAATCAGCACGGATTTAGAAAGCATTACTCAAGCGAAACTCAAGTCGTCGTTTTTTCGCGCGATATCCTGTGAAGTATGGATGAATCGCAAAACTTGGATCCCATATTTCTAAATTTCCGGAAAGCGTTGAACACAGTGCATCACTGCAGACTTAACTAAGGTGCCAGCATACAGAACAAATTCCCAGATGTGTGACTGGCTCGAAGACCTCATAAACGATAGAACCTGCTAAGTTAGCTACGACGGCAGCCGTTCATCAAACCAGGATATCATCAGGAGAGTCCCAAGGGATTGTGATAGGACCGCTCCTGTTCTCTGTATACATAAATGATCTGACCTACCACAGTAGTACAAATTTATATGCCAACTACCGTCGCAGATGACGAAGAGATTGGAGAAATGTATGATGAGACAACAGAAATTATTCATATGGTTCAGGGAGACGAAAATTTAATTGTGATGGGGAAATGGAATTCGATAGCACGAAAAGGAAGAGAAGTAAAAATAATAGGTGAATATGGACGAGGGAAACAGAATGAAAGAGGAAGCTGTCTGGTAGAATTTTTCACAGAACATAATGTGATAATCAATAACACTTGGTTAAAGAGCCATGAAATAAAGTTGTATACGTAGGAGGGACCTGGAGACGCTGGAAAGTTTCAAATTGATTATATAACGATGAGACACAGATTTAGAAACCAGATTTTAAACTGCAAAACATTTCCAGGGTCAGATGTTGCCCCTGACTACAATTTATTGGTTATGAACTGTAAATTAAAACTGAAGAAATTGTAAAAAGTTTGAATATTATGGAGATGGGACCGAAATAAGTTTAAGCAACCAGAGGTTCTTGAGAGGTACGTAGTTAGCGTTAGGTAAAGAATGACTAAAACAAGCAAAAAGAATACAGTAGATACTGGCTAGCTTTGACAGATGAAACAGTGAAGGGAGCAGAGTAGCAAATAGATGAAAAGACAAGGCCTAGTAGAAATCCTGGATACCACAAGGGATTTGAATTTAACTGATGAAAGAAGAAAATATAAAAATACAGCAAGTGAAGCAGACGAAAGGGAATACAAACGTTCAAAAAGGCGATTGACAGGAAGTGTAGAATGATTGATGATAAATGTAAGGATTTAGAACCATATACCATTGGAGGCAAGATAGATCTACAATTAGAAAGGCCTTTGGAGAACAGAGAAGCAGTTACAGGAATATTAAGAGCTCAGATGGAAAACCAGGTCTAAGCAAAGAAGGAAAACCTTTAAGCTGGAAGGAGTATGTAGAGGGTCTATGCGAGGGAGATGAAGTGGAAGGCAACATTATAGAAAGGGAAGACAACTTAGATGAAAATGAGATAGGAAATAGGATACTGTGACAAGAATTTATCAGAGACCTAAGTCGAAACAAGGCCTCTGGAGAAGGCAACGTTCCATCAGAACTACTGATTTCAGCCAGAGCTAAACTATTATATCTGGCATTCAAAATGTAAGTGAAGGTGAAATAAACTCAGAGTCCAAGAAGGATGTAATAATTGCAATTCTAGAAAGCAGGTGGTGTCAGATATAAATATTACCGAAGTGCCAATTTAAAAATCACGCTTGGATAATACCGACTCGAATTTTTACGGAAGGATGGATAAATACTGGTAAGCCGACCTCAGGCAAATGTAGGATACGCGAGGCAATACTGACCCTATGACTTACAAGAAAGGCTAAGAAAGTAAATATCCTTTTATAGGATTTTTAAACTTAGAGAAAGCGTTCCGCAGTGTTGACTGGAAAACTCTCTTCGAAATCTTGAAGTATCATGGGTAAAGTAGAGGGAGCGAAAGGCTGTTTACAACTTATACAGAAACCAGACGGCAGTAATGAGAGTCGAGGGGCATGAAAGGTAGGCAGTAGTTAAGAAGGGAGTGTGACAATATCGTAGACCATACTCGATGTTATTCAGTCTGTACATTGAGTAAGTAGTGAAGAAAATCAAAGAAAAATTTGGAATGGGAATTGAAGTTCAGCTAAAAGAAATAAAAATTTTGAGGTTTGCCAATGACACTGTAATTGTATCAGAGGCAGGGAAGTTCTTGGAAGAGCAGCTGAACGGAATGGACAGTATCTTTAAAGGAATATAGAACATGCATAACGAGAAAACCAAGACAAATATAAAGGAGTGTAGTAGAATTCAGTCAGGTGATGCCGAGGGAATTAGGTTAAGAGACGAGGCATTGGAGTAGTAGATGAGTTTTGCTATTTGCGCTGCAAAATAACTGATGTTGGCTGAAGTAGAAACATTATAAAATGTAGACTGACAATGGCAAGAAAAGTGTATTTGAAGTAGAGATATTTGTTAACATGGAATATGGATTTAAATGTTAGGAATGTTTTTGTCTGGAGTGTAGCCATGTATGTAAGTGAAACATGGACGATAAGCAGTTCAGGCCAGAAGAGAATAGAGGCTTTTTACATGGGTTGCTATAGAAGAATGCTGAAGATTAGATGGGTAGATCAGTTAACTAATGGGAGAAAAGAAATTTGTGGCACAACTTGACTAAATTAAGGGATTGGTTGAGAAGTCACATTCTGAAACATCAAAGGATGACAAATTTGGTGTTGGAGGGGAAGGGTGAATGGGTAAAAATCATAGAGGGAGACCAAGAGATGAAACCAGTAAGCAGGTTCAGAAGGATGTAGGCTGTAGCAGCTATTCGCAGACGAAGAGGCTTGCACAGAATAGAGTAACATGGACAGAGGCATCAAACTAGTCGTCGGACTAAAGACAACAACAACAACAACTACTACTACTACTACTACTACTACCACTACTTTGCATAGCGATATTAAATCCAACGAGTACGTAAGGTCGGTAAACGGGAGACAAAAGGTGGAATTCGTTTTACTGGGAGAATCTGAGGAAAGTGCGCCCTTCTGTAAACAAAATCGCGTATATAACATTACAGCGATCCATTCTTGAGGACTGCTCGATTGTTTGCTGTCATCCATTCTTGAGTACTGCTCGAGTGTTTGCGATCACCGTAAGATGGGATTAAAGGAAGACATCGAAATAATTCAGTGGCGTGCTGCAAGATTTCTCACTGGTAGGTTCGATTAACTCGTGAGTGTTATTTAAGTTCTTCTTGAAGTAAAAAGAGAATCTCTAGAGGCACTGTGACTATCTTATCTGGAAGCACTACTGAGAAAGTTCAGAGCACTTGCAGCTGACTGCAGAGTGATTCTATTGTGACTAGAATAGGTTTCCATTAAGGACCACGAAGACGAGATAGGAAAAATCACCACTCGTACAGAGGCATGTAGACAGTAGGTTCTCCTTAGTTGCATTTGCGAGCAGAGTAGGATAGGAAATGACCTGTAGTGCTACAAGGTAACCTCCGCCATAAACCGTATGGTGGCTTGCGAAGTATGTATGTAGCTGTAGATGAAGACGAAACTTAATTCATCCGCGAAAGGTGTGGCTCGCAACACATTCCTTTGATCAGTGCTTGAGCATTGTCGGTCGGCTTGGACCTTTACCAAATAGAATTCATAAAAGAGATAGAAAATAGCCAACGAAGAGCGTCGCGTTTCATCCCGGGATCGTTTGGCTTGTGCAAGACCATAATGGAGATGCTCACAAACTCCAGCGGCAGACGCTACAAGAGAGTATAGTACGTTTAAGGGACAATGTGCAAACATGCACTGAAGAGACAAAGAAACTGGTATACCTGCCTAATATCGTGTAGGGTCCTCGCGAGCACGCAGAAGTGCCGCAACACGACGTGGCACGGAGTCGACTAATGTCTGAAGTAGTGCCGGAGGGAACTGACACCATGAATCCTGCAGGGCTGTCTATAAATCCGTATGAGTACGAGGCGGTTGGAGATCTCTTCTGAATAGAACGTTGCAAGGCATCCCACATATGCTCAACAGTGTTAATGTCTGGGGAGTTTGGTGGCCAGCTGAAGTGTTTAAACTTAGATGAGTGGTCCTGGAGCCACTCTGTAGCAATTCTGGACGTGTGTCGCAGTGTCCTGCTGGAACTGCCCAAATGCGTCAGAATCCACAATGCACAGTGGACATGAATGCATGCAGGTGATAAGACTATCTAGACGTATCAGGGATTCCATATCGCTTCAACTACACACGCCCCACACCATTACAAAGCCTCCATCAGCTTGAACAGTCCCCTGCTGACATGCAGGGTCCGTGGATTCATGAGGTTGTCTCCATACCCGTACATGTCCATCCATGCGATACAATTTGAAAGGAGACTCTTCTGACAAGACAAACTGTTTCCAGTCATCAGCAGTTTAATGTCGGTGTTGACGGGCCCAGGCGAGGCGTAAAGCTTTCTGTTGTGAAGTCATCAAGGGTACACGAGTGGGCCTTGGTCTCCGAAAGCACATATAAATCATGTTTCGTTGAATGGTTCGTATGCTGACACTTGTTGATGGTCTAGCATTGAAATCTGCAGCAATTTGCGGAAAGGTTGCACTTCTGTCACGCTGAACGATTCCCTTCAGTCGTCGTTGGCCCCGTTCTTGCAGGATCTTTTTCTGGCCGCAGCCATATCAGAGATTTGATGTTTTGCCGGATTCCTGATAATTACGGTACACCCGTGAAATGGTCGTGCGGGGCAATCCCCACTTCATCGCTGCCTCGGGGATACTGTATCACCACCGCTCGTGCGCCGACTGTAACACCACGTTCAAACTTAAATCTTGATAACCTACCATTGTAGCAGCGGTAACCGATCTAACAATGCGCCAGACACTTACTGTCTTACATGGGCGTTGCCGACGGCAGCGCCGTATTCTGCCAATTTACATATCTCTGTTTTTGAATACGCATGCGTATACCAGTTTCTTTGGCGCTTAAGTGTATTACTTACACACGCGTTGATGAATAAAACACGACAGAAAATCAGAAACACTTGAGCACATATGCAGATTTACTGAGAGCCGGTCTTCACACGCACCAGCCGCAGAAGCCTTAGCAAAGGAGGGGATTGATAGATGTGTTGAAAGTGCCCTCCGCTACTCACTGTAAGGAGCTTGGGATGTATAGGTGTAGAAGTAAAGTTATGACAGTGACGAACTTGCTAAATGGGATGCAAGCTGCAACAATCTTAGTGTGAAGGGGAGATGACTGCGAGGTTTCTCGAGGACGGAGGGAGTCATTGGACTTGCAGGCGGTGGATCCCTAGCTGATCCTCTCCTCCAGTCCGCCTCCCACACTTTCAGCACGCCGCCTTTCCTCCGCTATTTCCGAGGCTCCTGGCTGCTCCGTTAAGTAAGCCGGAGCTTATAAATGAAGGCCCGGCCACAGTACATCCGCCGACGCGGACCTCAAACCGCTGTCTGACCTCGGCGGCCCGAAACAACACGCAGACGAGCTGCGGGCGGACACGGCCCACTCTCTCTACTGCGGATTTTAATAATATATTTTGCTTGCATTCGTACATGAGGGAAATCACAGAGCCCGCATTAAAAGTTTCATTTCGCCGTGCGGAATCATGTTTTGGATAATTAAAATGTTCCGTTTCGCCTTTCTGGCCGGGACCCGTCCCTCCCTCTCTCTCTCTCTCTCTCTCTCTCTCTCTCTCTCTTTCTCCCCCTCTTTTTTTCCTCTCTCTTTTTTTCTCGACTTCCCGTTCTTCATCTCGGTGCTTCCGGTGCGATTCTGCGGAGACCACAGCCGGCAGGCAAGGTTGCAGCGCGAGCGGCATTAAAGAGGATGGTCGAAGCGGAAGCATCACAGGTACTGCCGAAACTAGCTGTCGCTCCCCGCGGAATGTGTATGACACGTCGCCCCAATGCAGACTGTTAACGGCAGTCCGAGCATAAGTATTAAGTTCCACGATACGTGACTGGCTTGAAGACTTCCTAAGAAATAGAAGCCCGTATGTTGTCCTTGACGGCTAGTGTTCATAGCTGACAAGGGTATCATCAGGAATGCCCCAGGATCGTGTGGCAGGAGTGCTCTCATTCTTCACGAATGATCTGAGCAGTAGGGTGAGCAGCAACCTATAGCTGCTTAGTGATGATGGTGTGGTGTACAGGGAGGTTCATCGTTAAATGACTTTCGGAGGGTAGCAAATGGACTACAAGTGGACCGAAGGGCGATTTGAAGTTTGGAATTTTTTGTATTTATGGTACGTGAAGTTCAGATTTCAAATATTAATCCCCAGATAAAGTTCGATGCTGCCATAAAAATTTTCTCGAGAAAATCGGCTTTGAAGTTTATAGACCGTCTTCAATAATATCTTAAAGGAAGGTCAATTTTTCTCGGTAGGCTGTGAGACTGTGTCACAAAACGCTCGTCTGCCACCTATGGGTTCGATTCCCGGCTGATGCAAATGGTTAAACAGAGGTGCCTGTCCTGATAACAGTTCCGTGAAGTTTAAAATACATATAGATGCAAAAACGTCAGGAGTGCTCGAAACTGGTAATGCTGCTTTCAGTCTAGTTTTTGTCATTTTTTTCGTGTCGGTTTCATTCATTTCGAATATCTACAGTATTTAAATATAAAAATAATTAATTATATTCTAACAGATAACTACGATCTATATGTGGTGTCTGTTCTTTCAGACATGTTCGAATGAAAGGACATGGAGGAACTAATGACATTGGCTGTGAGTGGGCATTGATTTAAATCATTGGGGGAAGTTGAAAATTTGTGCCGGACTGGGATTCGAATCCGGGTCTCGTGGTCAGACCACAGTGTAGGACCAACGAGTTGTAAACTTTCAGATGGCCTTTTAGTGTTGTAAATGTCGAGGTCATACCTCAAGAGAACAGTTTGTTAATCTGTGCATCAAGTGGTGCTTTCACTATCAACGAATTTGTTAGTTATCAAGCAGTCCTGTGTCAAAGTTAAGTAAATCTTTTATTGATGTATGTAGCAAAGTAAAGTAATGTTTCAAACGCTTAATGGGCCTTCTCCCACAGCAGTCAAATAACACACAGCTATGGCCGAACGAAGCTAGTGTCTTCCGGTCACAGCAATAATAATGAATGTATTTCCTCGACCGTACTGCCGTTTGTCCTTCGTTAAGTGCGAATAATGTGTCCTAAACGTAACTGTTTCCTTCTCTTCTCTCATGGGTTTGAGCGGATTTTAAAGCGGATCGTTTGAAATTCAGTCCACCATAGAGCTTCAGTTCTTTTTAGACAAATGCTAATTTATTGCTGTCCATTGTCAGAAAGAGATAGAGAGAGAGAGAGAGAGAGAGAGAGAGAGAGAGAGAGAGAGAGAGATGTAGATGTAGGGAGAAGAGGAGGACTCGAAAAATGAGACCCAAAACCAGTAAGTAGGCTGTTCCTCTTAAATAGGACGAAAGACGCTGGTAAGTTAAACGTCTCTATCCGACAGATGGCTTATCGCCTACAGTGATTAATGATTCACTCTGAGAGCCGCTACTAAAAGGTTTAGTGTTTAATAGAGGAATTTCCTTGCTGATAGATTAACGTTGAACTTCTCACAGCCCAGTTTCGTAAGTCGGGAGGATGGAAGAAAGAAAGGAAGGAAGGAAACAAGGAATAAGGTAATAAAGATGAGGGTTTAGCGTCCCGTCGATGAGTTTCTTAAAGAAGACTGAGCACAGACTCGGAGCACAGAAATTTAAACGTTCAACTGTTCCTGACAAGCTCACTGGCCTCTTGCAGGCGTTGTGAATATTTTGTAATGACAACTGAAAATTTGTGCCACGCCATGAACCGGAAACAGATAACCTGCTTTCCTCGAGTAATTACCTCACTTCCAGTCCTGACAGAAGTTTTCTGTGACAGTTATGTTTTATCTTGTGATTTCCATTGCAGGTTCAACATTTATAACCGATTTGCAATGAAGAATTTCATGTCATTGCATCTTCACTGAATTCATCGTCAGCGACCATTTCATTTCAGTGCATTTAATTGATTTACTCGTAATTAGTAGGCTATGACGTTGTTTTTCACTTTGCCCGAATCGCTCTGACTGAGTCGCTGATTTTAAATGAGAGTAAAACTTGGCGAATCACTAGCAAATTAGGAAATACTTACTGGGTGAAAGGCCGGATGTCAGCGCAAATTATGAGTCAACGTGGTCGCTTGCCGATAAATATAATGCTTATTGGACGCATGAAATAACGCCAGGAGAAGCTGAAGAATTACACTAAGAAACTTGTTTCTCCATGTATTGACCTCCACTCTTCTGTCTTGCAGTCAGCTATTTGAACACGCTTACGGTGTGACAACAACCTTGTCTCCCATAGTCGTCCATATTTTTATGGATCATGTTGTTGAATGGTAGCTTTAGTCTTCGAATTTAAACTTTTAGAGTTTCTGGAAATACATTGATAACGCATTTGTGATATGGCCTTCAAGTAGTGAGATTTGTCATGATTTTCTACCATCCTAAACACCCTCTATCTTTGTATTAGATTCGCTAAAGGAGGTGAGAAAGATGGATGTCTCCTCTTGATCGAGGTGGACGTACGTTGGGGCATGGCATGTATTGGATTGTCTTACGCACATATCTGCGACTTCATGACAGCAATTGCCAGCACCCCATAATACGGTAAGGAGTGCTCCGTACGTTGAAGCAAAAGGCTAATACTATCTCTGACCTTCAAACTCTGCTGAGTTGGTCAAACTTAAGAGCACCTTCTGCTAGGACGTTCACGCTGAACGACAGCTGTGAAGCGCTTCGTATTATCGGCCCAGTGAAATTCTAAAGATGAAACGGTGTAGGAGGAAGCTTCCAAGACAAATGGAATTGATACTCAGGAAACGATAAGAACCAGTTTCTTTTAAACGATACCCTACAACAAGTGGAAATACACTTTTTCAATTCATTTATAAGTCATGTTTCTGATAGACTGATCACCTTCTGTCACGCCAAGCATTAACTAGTCATTAACAGAACAAGTAAGCTTCTGAATAAATGCTCCTGATATCATTTCTTGTCAGTAACAGCGTGTTGTCCCTGTACATCCTCAGATGGCTTACAAGAAACGGTAAGAAGCAAGTATAATTTCACCAAGTTTAAGAAAAATGGAAACGTTGTCATCTACTGCTATAAAGCTCATAGTAGTAAACAAATCTGTTTTGACATTAGAATCTCATTCATTCAGAATAACCACAATCCTATTATCTTTTCCCACCGGGTTTCCTCAGCCAAGATCCGTCCCTATGACTTGCTAAATATGCAGCCAATCTTGTTGCTATAGTTCGAACCCTATCAACTCTCCGTTGATTCATTGACAGAAGGAACATCTGCGGTGCAGACACGTATTACCAGCACTTAGATACTCTGGGACTGACAGCTTGACTTAACACAGACCTCGTTCTGCGTATTTTACAGACTTTTAAAAATTAATAGAATCACATATTCACTTCCATCCTTGTCAAATGTGAGTTAGCTCTCCATTCGAAGTCATCTCGCTTCCGACGGAACTTGCACATCTCATCTCTCCATCGCTCTGACAACAAATTCAGCACTTACATTAAGCCAAAATTCCGGCGTTTGAATTTGTTCTACTTTCAAAGCTGACGATTTATCATGACGGTGACTTAAATGGCGCGACATGGTTCCTAAATGAGTGAATGGAACTTTTTATCTCCAAAATATTACAATTGATAAATCTAGTATAATTGGTTGATGAAACCTGGTTGTTACGACAAAAGAGGAACACCAAGAGGAGGAGGAGGAGAACGAGAGGAAGAGGGGAAGAGAAGAAGAGGGGAAGAGAAGAAGAGAGGAAAAGAGGAAGACTAGAGTTTATTTCGTCGACGATGCAGTCATTAATGACAGGACACAATCTCAGATTTGTGAGAATGGGGAAGACTGTACACCATATCCTTGTCCATGATCTCGGCATTTACCTCCAGACGTTTAAAGAAACCTTAGCTAATCTAAATCTGAATGGCCACACAGCGATGTGAACGAAGATCCTCCCAAATGTAAATCCAAGTCCCAGTCTCAGTGCGACCTCGCTAATTGTGGATATCTGATACAAGTAATAAGTAAGACAAAAAAACTGTTTTTGACCTAGACTCTATATGAGATTACTAACTTTCATGTGTTTAAAGGAACTATACAGGGTGTTAGGGGTGTAGTTACAAATATTGCGATAGCTGGAATCTTAATATGTACCTACATCAATGTGTTATTTGTTTCTCCTCTGCATCGTACAGTCGTCCCGCAAACACGTCACATATTTTACTAGCAGATGTTTCTTGCATGCTCGTAAGTGTGCCGTGAAGTGGACTAAACCTGTAATTATACACTATCAGTTTTGCATCCACGTATCCACACTTCAGTGCTCAACCTGCTGCTTGTGCCACTCTGATTTGGAGATAATAACCACCCTAAAAACATTCTGCTCGTAGTAGCTGTAATTATTAGTCTACAAATGAAGTAAATACATACGTAATGTTGTTCAGTGCATTTTCCTCAGTTGTCAGTAGAAATATCTGCACCTGTACCCATAACGCTCCATATATTACAGGGTATACTGAAAGAGAGAACGTGATTGTAATTTCTATAAAGTACATTCAGATCTGCATTTATGTATAGCGTTTATAGTTTTGCAGTATTTTCGTGACTCGCTCCAGATTTGGAGAGGTTGCTAATAAACCCCACACAGTTTTGTTCCAAACCATCTTTAATCCTGGCATACCCTATAAACCATCACCTGTCTTCTTCTGACTTTATTTCCAACACAGTTGAGACATTAGTTCTGGAAAAAATTTTAAACTTTGTCGAAATGAATCTTTTATATGGCAACAAAGTATAATCAGTAATGGTTGCTTCTGACAGAATGAAGTTAAATCCCAAACTGGTAATCGGATCCAGACTACCATAGACTTCGAATCTGTAGAGACCCTCTAACCTTTTCTTAGGTTAGAGGGTCTCAGGAAAACACAATAAGAGCTTCAGTCACAAAGGGCGCGGGCAGAGCACAAGAAGAATGTAGATACAGGAACAATCGGTATAACTGTTCAAAAGTGTCGTAGCTGTGTTGGGAAAGTACGAGAGCTCCAAGCGCTAATAGAAAAGCACTGATGCTCAAATCGTTATAGGCACTGAAACCTGTCTAAAGCCGGATATAAGCTCAGCCGAAATTTTTGCGAAGAAACCTAACGGTGTTCAAAATGTATAAGCTAAACACAGTTGGCGGTGGCGTGTTTCTTGCTGTTAGAAGTAGTTTATCTTGTCTCGAAATTGAAGTAGATAGTTCCTGTGAGTTAGTATAGGCAGAGGTCATTGATGGCAATTGGGATAAAATAATAATTGGATCCTTTCACCGACGTCCCAATTCAGATGATAGAGCTGCTGATAGGTTCAAAGAAAACTTGAGTTTGATTTCAAACACGTACCCGACTCACACGATTATAGTTGGTGGTGACTTTAATTGTTGGAGAAAATACACGTTTAATTCCGGAGGTACGCATAAAACATCATCAGAAATTGTGCTAAGCGCTTTCTCTGAAAATTATTTCGAGCAGTTATGTCATGAGCCCACGCGAATAGTAAACGGTTGTGAAAACACACTTGACCTCTTCGCAACAAATAATTCTGAGTTCATAACGAGCATCAAAACGGATACAGGGATTAGTGACACAGGGTTGTCGAAGCGAGACTGAATATTGTAACCCCCAAATCCTCCAAAAATAAACGAAAGACGGAGCTGATCCTCTTTGGTACACAAAACGAGTCAGAACACTGTTGCAGAAACAACGAAACAAACACGCCAAACTGAAACAGACCTAAAATTGGTGATCTTTTACAGAAGCTCGAAATTTAGCGCGGACTTCAGTGCGAGATGCTTATAATAGATTCCACAACGAAACTTTGTCTCGAAGTCTGGCAGAAAATCCAGAGAGATTCTGGTCGCATATGAAGACACAATCAATACCTTCTCTGTGCAATAGAAATGGAGATACTATCGAAGAACATGCCTCCAAAGCAGAGTTACTAAACACATTCTTCCGAAATACCTTCACAAAAGACGACGAAGTATATATTCCAGAATTCGAATCAAGAACAGCTGCTAACATAAGTAGCGTAGAACTAAATATCCTCGGAGTCTTCTGGTCCAGACTGTTTACCAATTAGGTTCCTTTAAGAGTATGCTGATGCATAGCTCCATACTTAACAATCATATATAACCGTTCCCTCGACGAAAGATCAGTACCCAAAGACTGGAAAGTTGCACAGGTCACACCAGTATTCAAGAAAGGTAGTACGAGTAATCTCTAAATTAAAGGCCCATATCATTAACTCCGTAACACAGCAGGATTATGGAGCATATATTGTGTTCGAACATTATGACTTGCCTCACAGAAAACTGTCTATTGACACAATGTAAACATGGATTTGGAAAACATCGTTCTTGTGAAACAAAACTAGCTCATTACTCACATGAAATGTTGAGTGCTATTCACAAGGGATTTCAGATTGATTCCATATTTCTCGATTTCCGGAAGGCTTTCGACACTGTACCACACAAGCGGCTTGTATTGAAATTGCGTGCTCCTCAGTTATGTGACTGGATTCGTGATTTCCTGTCAGAGAGGTCACAGTTCATAGTAATTGATGGAAAGTCACCGAGTAAAACAGAAGTGATTTCTGGCGCTCCCCAAGGTAGTGTTATAGGCCCTTTGCTGTTCCTTATCTATATAAATGATTTGGGAGACAGTCTGAGCAGCCGTCTTAGGTTATTTGCAGATGACGTTATCGTTTATCGACTAATAGTCGTCGTAGGATCAAAACAAATTGAAAAACGATTTATAAAAGATATATGAATGGTGCGAAAATTGGCAACTGACCCTAAATAAAGAAAAGTGTGAGGTCATCCACATGAGTGCTAAAAGGAATCCGTTAATCTTCGGTTACAAGATACATCAGTCAAATCTAAAGGCCGTAAATTGAACTGAATACCTAGGAATTACAGTTACGAACAACCAAACTGTGGCTAACCTAGTGCTGGTTACACCCATTTTCAGCCACACATGTTCTTTGCCAAGTCCATTCTGCACCAAGCTCCTTCTCCATCAAGTCCATGGGCGACAGTCTCTGCCAAGTCCATTCCCTGCTGAACCCATTTCCTGCCAGGCCTGTTCCCTTCCATACCCTTTGCCTATCAGGCCCATTCCCTATTCCTGTTGCGCCAATTCAGTTTTTGTCATGACCTTTCCTTTCTCTCGCAAGCACATTGCTTTCGTTGCACTAGGTCAATTCTCCCCCTTGGCATAGTCGACCACTTCTACCAAGCCCATTCCCTGCCAAGCCCACTCCTCGTCAAGTCCTCCAATGGAGGGAGACCTTTCTCTATCTCTCTATCTCTTCTCTGGAATACCCTTCCCCTTTCGCAACACGCTGCTGCTACACCTGTCCATTTTCCTAGTAGTATACACAACACCCTCTGTCTTGCTTTGTAGAGTAAGAGATACTGCCAGAATGAGCAAATTGATCCAGTGATGAAAGGCGTTTGCATACCTCAGGTGGTAGAGAACTGCCCCCAAGGGTAAAAGATTCTAGTCAGAATCCAAATTTAACTCATATGTTTATACGAACTTTTAAACCAAAAACTAGCAATATACGGTGTCAATAAATCTCAACCCTGATTTCAGGATTCAACATTAATTATATTTACGGTGGTAACATATGTTTTTGGTTAAAGGTCTAATAGGGAACCCATGAAGTTTCTGTACAGCTGTGTCTTATTTAAGACTTCAGCCATGGGGAGCGCTTTGACACCTATATAGTAAAAATGGCTTCCTCCCAGGAGAAAGCTTAATGTGTCATGTGGCTAACAGAAACCAAATCTCCGATTACTGTGCAGCGTAAGTTTATGTCCCATTATGGAAAGAAAGCATCTGATGTCAAATTAATGAGAACATGGATGGAAACTTTCTTAGCAACGGTATCGGTCCAGGAAAGTACAAGCAGTCGCAGACCATCTATTTTGGAGAAGATCATGCAGGCAGTTGAGACAGCATTCACGAGGTCGCCACAGAAATCATTTAGACAAGCTGCCGTGAGCTTCCAGTGTCAAATCGTAAAGTACATAAAGTGGTTCCGCAAACGTCTTAAATTCTATGAGTGCAAGATCAATGTTGTTCAGACTTTACAGTCAGATGATCGACCAAAATGTGAGCAATTTGCAATGGACTTGCTGAACCGTTTGACTAAGCATTTGTATTTTTCCGATGAGGATACATGTCATGTTTGTGGCTCACTTAACCTCCATGACGTCCGGATCTGGGGATCAGAGAATCCTGATGTGCGAAAACACATTCGGGACAGTCCAAAGCTTAATGTGTGGTGTGGGTTCCTTGAAAGCAATGTAAGTGGATATGTTTACCTATACAGGTTGGTGAATTATGCCCTTGCCCAGCTACAGGATATGGAAGCAAGACACTGTAATTTTTCAGCAAGATGGCGCCCCTCGTCACTGGGCTCTAGAAGTCAGCGATTTTCTTAAGGAAACCTTCCCCAACAGGTGGATTGCCAGAGACGGCCCAGCTCTCTGACCCTCGAGGTCACCTGACGTTATTCCATTATATTTCTTACTTTGGCGCATGTGAAAGATATTGTATACAATGCAGCAGTTCTTGATATAGTGATATTGCAAAAACGAGTCAGAGATGCCATTGGCACAATCATGCCAGACATGTTGCAAAATGTGTTGCAAGAGACTGATATTTTTCGTGTTACCAGGTATGCACATGGTGAAGTTACTTAAATGTTGAGATGTACTACCTGTATTAAATGTTTATGTAAGCTTCAAAACTTAATAATTAGAGGCGTATGTGGTATAAAGCATGTTCCTTTTACTGTATCCAATAAAGAGTTACATTGTTTTGTTATCAGGGTAAACATTTATAAACTATCACCACTTACAATATTAAGCATTTTTCCTGCTACACCCCGAAAACATAAATGTCTCGGCAACACAACGAGCAGAGAAGCTAGAGAAAAATATCGACCTGCAGGAACAGTAATATCGGCGCACAGATAAGCCTCTTTAACAGATGCGTCGCTGTGCTGAGCTGTTTGACTTGGTGTTTGACTTCGCGCGCGCCATCGATCGCGAAAGTTTGCGGCGCTGCTTCTTCCACACGAGCGTCCTCTCATTACTCTGAGGCTCAGTTCTGGGTCACTTGCGGCAGCGTCTGTGCGCCGGAGACGCCGAAGGAAATTCTCGGTCAGCTGTACACACAGCAGGCCGCGGGAAGCAGTAAGGTGCGACAAGGTCAGTGACTGGGTTTCTGTCAGCCCTCACGGTCATGAGTGACCGAGAATTAGGACCATTCGGCTTAGCTCTTTCTGTAGTTGAGATCTCAGGCATTCCAAAGAAGTTTTCTCCTCATTGTTTCCATCAGTGACTGTGCTGCTTCCGATAGTTACCAAATTTATAAATTTTTCTGGTGTCAGTACATAGGGATTCCGTTTCTTGTAAGGAAGTTTGACCGTCCTCGCAGCTACGTTATCAGTTCGGGATCTGGGTTCGAAGTGTTATCCTGGGCACTATCAAACACGATAGCACCTTACTGCCATTCTATCAAGCCTGAACATCGTCCCATGTTGCGGCACTGATCCAGCACATACACACCACATTATTGCCATAACTTAGACGTCAGCGGTGAAGAATAACATGACCGCCTGAAACGAACTCTGCACCATCGCAAAGGCACTGGAAAATGGCCATTATGCTCTCTTACACTCAGATCAAGGGTAACTTGGTTGATTTTAACCCCCTTATCAATCATTCTCAGCTGTTTAGCTATATACAGTGAGGTGACAAAAGTCATGGGATACCTCTTAAAATCGCACTCCAACCCTACCATCAACTCTTAACAACATAAATCGTCACTCATCTGACCAGGCCACGGTTTTCCAGCCGTCTAAGGTCTAACCGATGTTGTAACAGGCCCAGGAGAGGCGCTGCTGGCGGTCATGCTGTTAGCAAAGGCACTCGCGACGGTCGTCTGCTGCCATAGACCATTAACGCCAAATTTCGCCACCCTGTGCCAACGGATACTTTCATCGTTCGTCCCACATCATTTTTGCGCTTCTTTCACGCAGTGTTGTTTATCTCTTAGCACTGACAACTCTTACTCAAACACTACTGCTCTCGATCATTAAAAGTCGGCCGATGTGGTCGAGCGGTTCTAGGCGCTTCAGTCTGGAACCGCGCGACCGCTACGGTCGCAGGTTCGAATCCTGCCTCGGACATGGATGTGTGTGCTGTCCTTAGATTAGTTAGGTTTAAGTAGTTCTAAGTTCTAGGGGACTGATGACCTCAGATGTTTAGTCCCATAGTGCTCAAAGCCATTTGAACCGTTTTTTTCGATCATTAAATGAATGCAATCGGCCATTACGTTGTCCGTGGTCCGTGGTGGGAGGTAATGCCTGAAATTTGATGTTCTCGGCTCTCTCTTGACACTGTGCATCTCGGAATACTAGCTTCCTTAACGTTCCATTTCCGAAATGGAATGTCCCGTGCGTCTAGCTCCAACTACCATTCCGCGTTCAAAGTCTGTTAACCCCCATCGTTCGGCCATGATCACATCGGACACTTTCCACGTGAATCACCTGAGTACAAATGACAGCTCCGCGAATGCACTGCCCTTTTATATCTTGGGTACGTGATACTACCGCCATCTGTTTATATGCGTATCGCTATGCCATTAATTTTGTCACATAAAGAAAAGCCTTCATATTTGAATACTGTGAGAATTATCAAAACAACCTTCACAAAAAAATGGTTCAAATGGCTCTGAGTACTATGGGACTTAACATCTGTGGTCATCAGTCCCCTAGAACTTAGAACTACTTAAACCTAACTAACCTAAGGACATCACACACATCCATGCCCGAGGCAGGATTCGAACCTGCGACCGTAGCGGTCACGCGGTTCCAGACTGAAGCGCCTAGAACCGCACGGCCACTCCGACCGGCTAAAACAACCTTCACCCCTTGTTGCATAGTGAATAGCACTGCATTGTTAATATGGTTTAGTGGGAAAAATATAACTTGCACTGTGAGATAGAAGTATTACACTAACAACGTCTCATTTGATTTATGTATGTTACACTGTAGATGTATTTCATATTACCGTTTTTTTGGAAGTTGTAGACCATTTACTTCGCTAGTAGACTAGACGGTATTATTATTTGAACACGAAATTCGGAGGGTATAGCGTGAAAAACAAAAAAGTTGTAAAATCGAGAGAAATAAAATGTTTGCTCTTATGTAATAATTACACTGTTGCGCTAGAAACCTACAGTTACGTTAAAATCTTACAGAATTATAGAGTAAAATTAACGATGAAGGTGATAATGATAAAATAATTTTATTACTACAAGCGCCTACCAATTTTTAAGAATGGAGAAGAAAAGAGGAAGGTCTGAGGAGAGATCTGATGTTATTGAATGGTTTAAAGTAGATGTTAATGAAATTAGGCCGGTTGAAGTTACTGACAAGGATGCTGTTGCTGTAACTGACTACGCAGTGGGGGCCCGGCTAGTGCTAGAGCTCGTGCAGTGTCACGAGAATTGTCCATCCCATGGTCAACAGTACGGAAAGTTTTGTAGTATGTTTTACAGTGGTTCCCGCACAAGATCCAGGCTGTGCAACAACTGAAACCTCGTAATCTGCAGCAACGTTCTGAATTTGCTCTTCGGTTCCTGGTACGTATCGAAGTTGTTGACATGTGGTCGAGCAGTATTCTTTGAATGACGAGGCACATTTTACACTAAAGGGTGCACTGAATACACAGAACTGCCAAACCTGCAGTCCTGTTAAACCGCGTACTGTGCAAGCAGAGCCGTTGCGTACATCGTACGTGACTGTGTGGTATGGATTCACGAGAACGTGTCTTCTTGGTCTGTTCTTTGAAGAGAATGCGCCCAGAGGGCAACAGGTGTATCGTGACGCCTGCACGTTATCGATACCTCCGTGTACAGCATGTGATTACTGCTTTGTGAGAGGGCTACTGTGTGGAAGCCACTATTTCCATAGAAGATGGGGCAATACATCATGTAGATCGCCGAATGAACGATCTGCCTAATCCAACTTTCCATAAATGTGTTATCTCCAGATGTTTTACAGATACATGGCTTGGACGATCTCATGATCTCAATCCATGTTGTTTTCGGCTCTGGCGATACCTAGAAGAACACGTTTACTAGGACACTTTCGGTCTCTACCTGGTCTGAAGGCCAGGATACAGAAACACGTTACTCAGATTCCACCGGATGCGGCATCTCGTCGACGTCTTCGGTGCTCATATTGAACAAACTGTGTAAGCTGCGGTTAATAATAAAATCAGTGCGCCTTCCTCATCTGTTTGACTTTTCCTGCGCACATCCCGCTCCTCATCCGTTACACAGGGAAACATTGCTGTACCTCTTTCTTGCATTCACAGCATCAGATTTGCACCTGGTGGCCAAAATTGGAACGAACCTTTTTCCACCGTAAATCCGTTCCGCATTAACGCGTTAGCATACCTACCAAATTTATCTGATGTACGATAACTATAACTCACACTGACCCTTGCGACAAGCTGCACTTTGATTATAACCACCCGGTAATTATAATCAATTTTTCACATTCAATTCATTTTAGTTAGTTACAGTTCCCGTAAAAAAACCCGAGCGGACGTAAAATATGTGATGAAGAACTGTTTGAAATTTAATGGGACGCTCTGACATTCTGTCACTGTGATTCGTGAGGTTAAATATCATTTCGGTGGTGCACTGATATCCGTTAACAGCAATTCAAATGCGCATGAAGACCACTGCTGCCGTCTTCGGATTTCTGTGTGTGGGTTGCATTCATCAGCGCTGAAAGCTTGAATTGCTGTCTTCGGGTAGTTTCTGATTAGAGAGGAATTGGAAAATCAGGAATACTAACACTTTTTCTGTTATTTGTTTGCATATTCACACTTTTTTAATTGTAATTATCACAAGTAAGATTAGATCAACATTTGTCTGAATGCAAATTTACAAGCTAGGACGTAAAATATCGCTTTTGTACGTGGTAAATGTAACTCAGATAACAGAATAAGCTGAAACATAATATGTATCAGTAACTTCTTAATATAAATGTGATCTTTACAGTGAAGCTCGCCATACCAATATATTTTAAAAAAGGTCTAATCTTAAATTTTCATTTCCACTTTGTTTCTTATGTTTGTTTACAGATGTGGAAGCAGACAGATTCTACAAGAAGTGTCTTGTTTACTTGTTTCATGGCTTTCTGAGATTTATCTTTTTCTTCCGCTTAGAGTGAGTCTCGTATCACTGAACATTTGTTAAGAACGCCATTGGGAAGGTTGTTGTAATTCCTTGGATCAAACAGCAAGAGAGACAATATTCTTGTGAACATATGTCACGCAATACGCGATGCAACGTAGCATGATAATATGTGTGTTCTGGAGATAGCTGTAACCCCCAACATGCAGCACAAAGCAAACGTTTCTCGGAAATGTAGTATATAGATGGGGCTTACTGTAACTCACAGTCTGCTTGCAGCGTGGAGGTGGAATGGCACTTTACCACATGGCCAGCGAGGAATGAGTGGTGCAACAGATCAGGCAGCTGGTCGGGTTAGAGAAATGGTGTCTTGTACACACCGAGGAGGCGGCGTCATTCTGTTGATATTTTGTTGTACAGATGCGAACGAGATGTAGCACATCACTATCTCGAGCTTTTCATATAGAGATACCAAGTGTCATACAAAAAAAATTCCCGCAGTGTGTAGTCTCATGAGTGATACAAGTTCACTCATTCATTCATTCATTCATTCATTCAGTCAGTCAGTCAGTCATTATTTTATTCATGTAGACGTTACGTTCCATAAATACCATTATGGAAACAGTCTTCAGGAGCAAGGAACAATGAAGTTCTATTGGATGAACACAAAATCTCTATGTATTTCTGTGCAATTATAGCTGAATCAATTCAGTTCAATCTGAAGTGACAAAATGATCAGAACAGAAAAACGAACAGCTGTTGTTTGTGACCGTTTGTATGGGACGATGTAGGCACAAGTGCTGAAGGATTTCCAGAATGAATTTTTACTCTGCACAGGAATGTGCGCTGATATAAAACTCCCTAGTAGATTAAAACTGTATGCCGCATCGAGACTGGAACTCGGGACCTTTGTAGGAGAACTTCTGTGAAGTTTGGGAGGTAGAAGACAAGATACTGGAGGAAGTAAAGTTGTGAGGAGGGTTCGTGAGTCGTGCTTGGATAGCTCAGTTGATAGAGCGCTTGCCCACTAAAGGGAAACGTCCCTATTTGGAATCTCAGTCCGGCATACAGTTTTAATCTGCTAGGAAGTTTCAAGTGCTGAAGGAATTCATCTTAAATTTAGAAAGCCTTGTCCAGCGAGACTGTCAGTTAAGAATTTGGTTAACAAATTCAAACATTAGAGAAAAGCTGGTAATGAACAACATTCTGGGAAGCCATCGTAACTCGAGGAAAGGTGCGACGCATAAAGGTTGCGATCGCTCGGTTTGGAAAACCATGCGAAACGTATTTGAAAAAAAAAAAAAAAAAAGAAACGTGCACTCTGATGCGTTGAGCACCGCAGGAACCGCAATGAGAATGCTTCCCAGGTAACCAGTGAGGAATAGTTCTACTGGAATATCAGAGAACATGAACGAATACCCGCTCGTGGAATAAGTTGCTTACAAGTGAAGAAAATGATTAATAAGTTTCCGAAGGCAAGAACAACAGAGGCTTGTTGGTTTAGTTATTTTAGGGAAGGAGACCAGACAGCGAGGTCATCGGTATCATCGGGTTAAGGAAGAACGGGGGAGTCGGTCGTGCCCTTTCAAAGGAACCATCCCGGCATTTACCTGGAGCGATTTAGGGAAATCACGGAAAACCTAAATCAGGATGGCCGGACGCGGGATTGAACAGTCGTCCTCCCGAATACGAGTCCAGTGTGCTAGCCACTGCGCCACCTCTCTCGGTGGGCTTGTTGTCTAGATTCACTGAGTTGGAATTTACTAGATTCAGTGCAGACTATAATTGAAAATGTTCAGAAGCTAACCACACCATCAGTACCTAGTTAGCTTATGGTAAAAGTCTGATGAAGTAAATTCACTGTCGTAAGCTCGATAGAGATTCGACGATAAAGCGACTGTACCGTGATGATTCCATAGAGAGCTTGTGATTGATGCGCTACAGAGCAGTCGACGCCTGACGCAGAAAGCTCCAAGAAATAGCTGGCTCGGTGGGTGAGACCGAACTGTTGCTACCCCTCTCGCTATCTTCTCCTTCTGGGGGTGAAAGATGTAAGGCCAGTGTTTATCGTTGAGCATTTACTGCATCAGCAATGTGAAGTATGGTTCATTTATTTCTTCAGTGTCATCTCGTGAGCGGTAGTGACGTGGACTGCAGGCTCGCAGTCTGTCTGTCTGTCTGTTGCATCGGGGCTTAATTAAATATAATGCAAATAATTTTAATTTTAGTCGCTGTTTGTCCGATTATGAAGTCTCGTAACCGGTTGGCCCTGAGTAGCATTAGTACGCAATCTGACTGCATAGAATAACAACAAAGAATGAAAGGAAATTTCCGTTAACACAATTAATTAATTAAGTCCCTAGCCAGTATAAAAGCTACGAAAAAACAAAGCACAAGTGTAACTGTTCTGTGTATGGAAGTGTGATTCAACGTACACATCTGGCACGGTTCTTCCTCAATACGACAAGAAATTTTAAACAGCATTTACAATGAAGTAATTAAAAAACCAGAAATACTATAATTGCACATAGAAAACAGAACTACAGTCTAATACATGAACACAAGCCAGATGCTTTGTTAACTGAACCTGTGACCAAGAGGCATTGTTATTTAGGAAATTAGAAATACAAATTTTTTTTGTTACCTTCATATATATTGACTAAAAATACACTGTGATCATTACGACATCCCCATTCAAACACCATCTGGTGTCTCGTCCAACAGAACAAAAGCACACGACATGCCCTCAACTAGTACTGCTGACATCCTCTCAACAAGCACTGCTCACGGCAACCTCAGAACTACTACTGTCCACAGCAACTTCTGAACTACTGCTGCTCAGTGGAGGCGGCGGAATCATACTCTTTGGCGCAATCTCTGGCGCTGTGACTCAGTGTAGCCACCTTTAATATGCCCCTCCTCCACGGGCTAGAATTTGATGGTATTTTTGCCAGCATTGGTGGTGAAAATACCACCAAATTCGTCCAAAAAAATACAGACAAAAATAATATTAATAAGTAAATATCACATAACTAAATAAATTTTGGCTTTGCACTGACCCTCCAATAACCTAATATATAAAATACGGTAAGGAATACAAATGCTTGCATACATGTGATTTTACATAATAGTTTACACAAGTATCATTCAATCAATGGCACCAGCAATGACGAATAGGTATAGGTAAGAGTCTCATAACATTTCATAAACAGTAAATACACAAAAAAAATCAGTTTATACAAACATTCACATAAAATTTTTTCAATAGTTCAATAAACAGGTAGCACTCCTCAGAGTAGTTGACAGTTCTAACAGTAGCACCCAGCAATGGTCAACAGGTGCAAATAGCAGTCTCATAACATTTCATCAGCAGTATTCAAACAGCTCCAACAGTGGCACCCAGCAATGGCGAGCAGGCACAGACACCAACAAGTGACATTATCTCAGTAGCAGCAGTTCCATCAGTGGCACCCAGAAATGTTGAACAGGTGCAGACACCAAGAAGTGACACCATTTCAGTAGAAGCAGTTCCATCAGTGACACCCAGCAATGCTGAGCAGGTGCAGACACCAACAAGTGACATTATCTCAGTAGAATCAGTTCCATCAGTGGCACCCAATAATGTTGAACAGGTGCAGACACCAACAAGTGACATCGTTTCAGTAGAAGCAGTTCCATCAGTGGCACCCAGTAATTTTGAACAGGTGCAGAGAGCAGCACGTGACCTCATCCGTAGTAGCAGTTCCATCAACGACACCCAGCAATGTTCAACAGGTGCAGACACCAACAAGTGACATCATTTCAGTAGAAGCAGTTCCATCAGTGACACCCAGCAATGTTGAACAGGTGCAGACACCAACAAGTGACATTATTTCAGTAGAAGCAGTTCCATCAGTGGCACCCAGTAATGTTGAACAGGTGCAGACAGCAACAAGTGACACCATTTCAGTAGAATCAGTTCCATCAGTGGCACCCAGCAATGTTGAACAGGTGCACACACCAGCAAGTGACATCATTTCAGTAGAAGCAGTTCCATCAGTGACACCCAGCAATGTTGAGCAGGTGCAGACACCAACAAGTGACATTATTTCAGTAGAAGCAGTTCCATCAGTGGCACCCAATAATGTTGAACAGGTGCAGACAGCAACAAGTGACACCATTTCAGTAGAATCAGTTCCATCAGTGGCACCCAGCAATGTTGAACAGGTGCACACACCAGCAAGTGACATTATCTCAGTAGAAGCAGTTCCATCAGTGGCACCCAGCAATGTTGAACAGGTGCAGACAGCAACAAGTAACATTATTTCAGTAGAAGCAGTTCCATCAGTGGCACCCAGCAATGTTGAACAGGTGCACACACCAGCAAGTGACATTGTCTCAGTAGAAGCAGTTCCATCAGTGGCACCCAGCAATGTTGAACAGGTGCAGGTAACAGTCCATAATATTCACTATCACTAATCAAACAGTTCATCAGAGTTTATCAGCAGAAATTAAACACCCACCAATGTTAATACATCTAAGCACAAACAACAGTTTGAATGCACACACAGTTGCTTTTACAAAATTATTATCAATGCTCTTACACTAAACATGCAAATTATAATAAACACACAAATGATATCAGATAATTGTCATATTAACTATTACAAATACACAAATATCAGTTTACCTATAATATTTATGGGTGTCTGTGCAAGCCACAACAAACAAGTAAAATAATATTTAGGAGGTAGGTCGGTACCAATTATTTGGGATTAGGAAAGGAAAACACACAAAACACACTCACTCATCTTTCTAATTGAATAGTGTTAACTGTGTAAATGCAATTCTGTCAAAAATTTGATGTTCAACATGTGTATCAAGTAGTAGCGGCAGCAGTGTATAACAGTCAATAATAGTTAGTCAACGTCATAGTCATCATGTCAAGACAAATATTTGCCAAGCCAAATCAAATGTACGGTTGCTGAACAACTGTCAGTGTGCCAAGAAATGCAAATACTTCCTCTCTCTCAAAAAAAAAGTATATACTGCTTATTGATTTAACAAAGGGTGTATGTAGACAATCTTCCTTCCACTTGAGTGTTCTAGTCTGCCATCTTCATCCTCCTTGTTCCATATAAACCAACAAAAAAAATATGCTCCTCACTTACTTTACCTCTTATGCACCAAAACTCCAATAATCATCAGCATCACATAATCTTAATAATTCAATAATACCTCTTACGTCGATACACATAAACTTTATCATCAATATCTTTTACCTTACCTCTTGTCCACCAAAACTCCAATAATCATCAACTTCGCACAATCTCAATACATCAATAATACCTCTTCAATACATCAATACATATAAACCTTATCGTCATTATCATTTCACTTCCATAACAACTCTTTCCTCTAGTCAGTCTCCTCAAGCATGTACAGATAAAATCCTAGTGCAAACTTCAATTCATCATCCCATACAATCCGAAGACACAATGTCCACACACAACCTCTGTGTAATCCATCTAACCCAAATCTTCTACTCATTATGAATTATAAAATACATTTTGGTTACCTTGTCCATCATTAAATAAAAGAAATGCATACATGACCTGTAACAGCCTTTAGTTTGAATAACTTTCAGTAAGTAAGTACGAGTACGGAGTGTGAATGATCGTAATATTTCACAGTGTGTACACCACTTCAAGAATCATGGCAAAACAGAAGCAAACATGTGGAGTATTTCTTGTGTCAAGTGTCACTTGCTATTTCAATTGCTCACGAAGAACGCAGTGTAATAACTGTCAATGGTCTGAACCTAGTGTTGGTATGTCATGTCGTTAGCTTCCTTCCTATTAGCATAAATTTATACATAAAACCTTCAGCTCATGTGACTTAAATGAAGTTTCTTGTACCAATGTCGTTCGTAGAATTATAGCAGTTCATTTTCTTATCTTAAAATATAAGGCACTGAGCGTAAGCAAAACATGCAATAGCGAGTAAATATACCAGTAGAGAACAGAATGTTAACAAGTGGATGTAGCACAATCCCTATAACGAGGCTCTGCCAAGCGAACAATCTATAATTAATACCATAGTGTGACCTAAACTCCATGTTCGTACACAGTATATCAGCATTTCTATATACCAAATTAAAGAGTAGTTATGACAACAAAACAGAAATGTGTAAATATGCAATCCATACGCAAAGCAGCAAATATATATCTTACATAATAAACAGGTCATTAGCATCATATCAGCATAAGCAAATAAATGTTTATATGTAATCTTAATAAGTAAATATTAAAGCGCAAGCAGATAAATCACAAAGTATAACCTACATACATAACCATATCAGCACAACTAATCAGGTGACAATTATAATTTAAATAAATAAGCACAGCAGGCACATAATTTAAAAAAAATGTGACATCAGTGAAAAAGCAGTGCAGCCAAGCGATGCATAATATACATAAGTAACAACCACGTTCATTAATCAATCATTGTCAAAATCAGTTAACACGAAGTATAAATTACGTAATCGCGAGCAGCAAATTACGTCTAAAGTACGTACCTAAGTGGAAATATGTTACCTGAAAAATAAACTCAATTAATAGTTACCTTCTTAGTTTATTACTTCCTTCTTCGAAATTAAATTCTTCCTGAAATTTTCTCTTCTCTGCCTCGTGATGACTGGCTGTTATGTGCTGTCCTTAGGTTAGTTAGGTTTAAGTAGTTCTAAGTTCTAGGGGACTGATGACCATAGATGTAAAGTCCCATAGTGCTCAGAGCCATTTGAACCATTTTGAAATTTTCTCAATAGCAAGTCCTCTTAACGTCGGACACACACAGAATTTACCTGAAGTTCTTAAATATTTTATACAACTGTATCCTGAAAAAAACTGAACGTTAATAACTTAACTTATCAAGTCACTATAGCTTTATACTGAATTTACTCAGAGAAATCAGACTGTGTATTTGTTTACGGCTGTCAGTGCATTTGCACTGAGCGTTCGATCCGCTGTAGGTGCGCGTGACGTAGGAAGTAATTGTTTGCGGTCAACGACTGACTTCTGCGGCGCGCAGACTTGACTGTTGCTTTGAGTATATGCCGCCCCCGAACACGGCGCGGTATCCTTGTATTCTCCGCGTGTTCAGGTATAATTGCCAGTTTCTCAAAAGTATGTCATTCCACAAAAATTTTAACGTCCGATATATGATGTATTCCCTTAGAGCGCCGAGATTTAAGAGTTTCTACTTCGACAGTATTATCATGAATAATTTTGCGAACTCTATATGGACCGTTACAAATGCAGAAAAAATTTGCGACCCAAGCCTTTTCTTTTGTGAGACAAACGGTGAGACTTAATTAACACTTTTTGACCAACTGACAAGGTTTGTAAACGACCAAGACGTTTAGCTGATTTCCCTCTTCTAGCAGCCGCAGATGCAATATTTTGTAGAGCCAGGTTAACTTCAGAATGCCGCAGTTTCCGTGAAGGCGGAAAAGAAACGATTTCAGAAATGCGATTTGTCGGTGCTTTATTTTTTAATATCAATATAGGCGGTAAAGAAATTGAATCATTAAGGAGTTCATTCAGAATGTTTTGAAAAATATGAAGATACTGATCCCAAGTTCTGTGATTCTGATGACAATAAAGTCGACAAAATTTATTGATTTCCTTCATCCATCTCTCTGAAGCGTTAGATTGAGGGTGAAAAAGTGAAATGAAAACTGGTTTAATCTTACGACGCCGTAGAGTATGAAGCCAAATTTTAGAGCGAAACTGTGATCCATTATCTGATATAACCTTGTCAACATGACCCACTTCTTTAAGAAAATTTTTGATGAAAGCATTAGATACTGAACGAATTGTTGCTTTGCGTAAAGGTGTAAAACATACATATTTTGATATAAATTCCACTGCTACCAAAATGTACGCAAAACCATTAGTAGAACGAACCACGGGACCTAACAAATCGACTGCAGCCACCTCCTTTAATTTCACTGGAATGATAGGTACAACGGTGCTCTGTGAGAAATAGTTGGCGGCTTAGCCTTTTGACATAATTTGCATTTGGCAAGAACAGATCGAATACGTTTTTCCATATTACTGAAGTAGCAATTTTCTCGTAATTTATGAAAGCATTTTCTGGGATCAAAGTGTGCATAACTGAAATGTGTATACCAAATCAATTTATTAACCCACTCATCAGGAATGCAAACTAACCAAATAGAGTTGTCGAACGATTTTCGTTTAAAAAGAATATCATTGCAAACAAAATAATACTGTCTAATCGCTACGCTTTCCTTTCTCCTCCACTTCTCCTTAATGTCCTTCCAGATTGGATCCTTGTTTTGCTCCTTAGCGATGTCATGGAGCGAAGACGAAATAAAATTTTCAAACGCAACACCTTGAATATACGTCAAACAATAATTATTTTCTTTGCAGTCCTCCTCAGCACTTTGTTTCAAACCCATAGGTGCACGTGATAAAGTATCAGCAATGATATTTGAAGAACCTTGTGTGTAAACAATACTAAAATCAAATTCCTGTAGATACAGCGCCCATCGTGACAATCTTCCATGTGTTAATTTTGTTGACATAAGAAATTCCAGAGCTCCATGATCGGTGTAAACCTTAGTATGTCTGCCATACAAAAATACGCGAAATTTTGTGAAAGCCCAAACAACAGCCAGGGCTTCAAGTTCCGTAATCGAATAATTCTTTTCTGATTTAGAGAGTACACGACTTCCAAATGCAATAGTTTTCTGTACTACAACGCCGTTTTCTTCTATCTCTTGAAATAAGTGTGCACCTAAGCCTTTGTATGATGAGTACGGCGCCAAACAAAAATCTTTAGATAAATACGGATGTGAAAGAAGTGGAGCAGCAACTAAAGCATCACGAAATTGTTCAAATTCTGTTTGAGTTTCCTCATCCCAACACCAATTAGAATTCTTTTCAGATAGTTCACATAAACGAGGTGTGGCCAAATTGTCCAATCTAACAAAGCGTCTAAGAAAATTACAGACACCAAGGAAACTACGAACATCACGTTTTGTGGTAGAACAGCATAATTACGAATAGCGTCTAGTTTCTCTGGATCAGGAAGAATACCTTCTGTAGAAATAATATGACCAAGAAATTTCACCTGAAAACGACCAAATTCAGATTTTTCCAAGTTCACTGTAATGTCACCTCTTGCAAAAGTACGTAATAATGAATCCAAAATTTTGTTATGCTCACTCCAAGAACGTTTAGCAATAAGAATATCGTCAACATATGAAGTAATATTGTCACGAAGATAAACATGTAAAATTTCGTTTAAACCACGAATCAATGCTGCTCAAGATAGAATAAGTCCAAACGGTAATTTCGGAAATTGGTAACAGTTACCAAAGGCTAAAAAGGTAGTGTATTTTCTACAATCAGGGTGGAGTTCTATTTGCCAAAAACTTGCGCGCATATCAATCGTGGATAAAACTTTAATTCCATGTAAATGTTGAAGAAGTTCATCTAAATTTTGTGGACGGTCAGTTTCAGGAATGATGATATTATTTATCTGTCTGGAATCCAAAACCAAACGAATTGACCCATCCTTTTTAAGAACGACGTGTAATGGACTGGTATAAGGACCGACTGCTGGCTCAATAATGCCTTGATCCAACGTGCATTGAAGTTCACTCTTAACCTTGTCTCTCTAACCCAAAGGAATAGCGTACGTTTTTCCTCGAAATGGGGTGTGTTCTTTTACTTTAAATAAATATTGTAAGCCTTGTGTAATTCCTGTATGATGATTAAATACTGTAGCATGTGAAGTCAAAATTTGGTGCAGTTCTTCTCTTGCAATATCATCTGGCACTTCAGCTTTATTAACCTTTTCATTAATTCATTCTTCGCTATTAATTATATCATCCATCCCCTCTCTGTATCTATTGTCGTTGTCATGAATGAACACATTGCCGTCATAATTCTCAGCGAAAACGTCAGAAGTAAGAAACCTTAAACATTTTGTGTCTGATTCAGATTTCGTTACACATTCAAAAAATTTCAAACATCTCGGCATTCCGGCAACAGTCAAGTTTACACTTCCTTCCTTAAAGTTTAAAATTGCCTTATGTGTGTTAAGAAACTCCATACCTAATATAATTTGTGTACTGAGTAATGGAACAATAATAAAATTAGCAGAAAATTCATAGCCTTGACAAATGAAATTTAAGTTGGTCTGTTGTTTGACTTCCACACTTTTTCCAGAAATAGCTCCTCGAATTGTAGTTTTAGAAACAGGTAACACAGGACAAGCAATAGTTCTTACACATATACGAAAAACTGATTCACTGATAACATTCCTTGGGCTCCCAGAATCTAAAACCGCAGTAAACTCATTCTTACCCACACATACTTCAATAACAGGATGTAAAAATGCGTCTACATTATTTTCCTTTTCGTCTAGCAAAATGTCTCTCATCTCTTCCAGGCGTACGTAGTGTAAAGTCGTAGTGTCATTACTTTCTGAACCGTCTATATTGCTGCCAGAAGCCGAAGCTGCAAGTCATTGTCGATTGTTTGCGTCACGTCTTTGATTATTCCCGTCATTTCGCGGATCAATTTCTACGATTTGCACTTGTCTCTCTGAATTTCTGCCACGTGAAGGATGCCAATTAGGTCCTTCCTGTCTGTTACATGTAAATTCTTGGTTGTGTCTGTTATTAAAATTTCTGTCTATCTGCATGACTACTTCTTGTGTAATTTCGACTGTCACTTCTGAAATTATTGTTATATCTACTACCCTGGTTATTTCTGTAGTAAGAATTCCTATTATTGTATGAATAATTTCTGTCTTGATGATACCGATCACCGTTTCCGTATGTTGATCATACCGGTAGGAGTTTCCGTTATTATAATTGTCTGTGTAATTTCTGTTAGAACGTCTGTTACTGTCATAAGGCTGGTATCTATAGTCCTGTCTGTTTCGTCTGTCATTTTCAAAATTACCGCTATAACGTCCGTTCCGATCACTATCCCTTTTCTCTGAAAATCTATTGTGATTACTGTTACTGAAAAAATTACAAGAAGTCCCGTCGTCGTTGTCATACTCAAGTTCTTGTAGCAAAGTCTTAAAAGTCTCAATGTCGTCTTGCATCTTCCGGCTAAAGCAATTTGTCTTATCGATTGTGGCAGCTTAGTTAAGCAAATGCGAATTAATTCAGTCGGGCTATAAGGGTTGGAAAGGAACTGATTCTTTCGAATCATGTCTTCAGAGTATTCTGCTGGCGTGCGGAGCTCAGACTGTTTCAAATTATGCTGCATAATAAGACTATGTTTGTCTCTGTCTTGCGTGGTTTCGGACCAATATGCCGATAGAAATGCATGATAAAAATCATTTAAATTATTACAATCTCTAATAAGTGCGCGCATCCGCGTCGCCGGTTCGTTTTCTAAATATCCACACATAAATTCCAGTTTGTGACTTAGTCGCCAATTTGGTGGAAGTGCGTACATAAACTGATCTAACCATGAACATGGATGTATGTCATTCTTAGAATTGCAAAAGATCTTAAATTTCCGAACAGTCAAAAAGAGTTTATAGTCAAAGTTTTCGCCTCGTGGCCGCAAAGATCTACCGCGTCTGTCCCATTTCCAATGTCGATTATTGTCAAGTTCGCGCGCCTGGCGCTCTCTTGTTGCATCTCGTAAATGAAATAAATTATTTTATTCAAAGCCCTCTGCTATCTGTGATTCTAAATTTCTTCTGCTGTCTTTTCCTACGATTTCGCTTTCAATTTGTTTGACTTGCTTTCGTAACGCCTAAAATTCCCTTTTAACGCGTTCATTAAATTTTCCCTGATTTTCAACATGTTTATTTATGCCCTGGTGCTCTTCAGTTTCTGCAAATGGCAATGGAGCTGTATCATCTGAATCTCTGTCCCCATTTAAACTAAGACTTGTCATTTTATCTGAAATCTCCTCAACTCTTTCCGATAAGTCACCTATTTGTTCTTTCTGTTTATTTACGTCTTCCGTAAGTGTCGCGACTCGGGTTTCAGTATTGACACATTTAGTAGTTAGCTGTTCATATTGTTGTGTTAGGTTATTTATTCTGTCATTTGGTACGGATTCCTCGATTCTTTCAAATATTTCTTCCTTATCGTGTGCACGTTGTAAATTTAACTCTGAAAATTTTTGTACTATCACGCGATCTCTTTCTTCCTGTTCTCTATCCTGTTCCTTTTGTCTAATTTCTATTGAAATTGATCTATTATTGTGAGAATTCAGAATCGGTTGTACTTCTTCTCTAATTTCTTTCTTTAATTCATCTTTCATGTTTTTAAAACATGTCCCTATTCGTGAGTCTAACCGTGTTTCCATTGTCTCCATATCAGTTTATAACCGTGTTGCCGAAGTTCCCATATCAGTTTTAATTGTTCCTATTTGTGATCCCATTGTTTTTAATTCAGATCCCAAATTTACCATTAACAGTGAAGTAGTTTTTAAAAAAGACAAGAAATACTATAATTGCACATAGTAACCAGAATTACAGTCTAATACATGAACACAAGCCAGATGCTTTGTTGACTGAACCGGTGACCAAGAGGCATTGTTATTTAGGAAATTTGAAATAAAAATTTTTTTTGTTACCTTGATATATATTGACGAAAAAATACACTGTGATCATTACATCTCCAATCGAACAGCATCTGGTGTCTTGCCAACAACTGCACACAACATGCCCTCAACTAGTACTGCTATCGACATCCTCTCAACAAGCACTGCTCACGGCAACCTCAGAACTACTACAGCCCACGGCAACTTCCGAACAACTACTGCCCAGTGGAGGCGGCGGAATAGTACTCTTTAGCGCAATCTCTGGCGCTGTGACTCAGTGTAGCCACCTTTCACTGTCTCAAATAAGGCTACGGGCTGCCGAAAACGGTTTCGGTCGTCATTACGCCGCCCGGTTTTGCAGATGGGCGGGGAGGGCGGATTCCCTTGTCTTCTCGTACGTCCTGCAGGCGTGATGTTGGAAGCCGGCGCTCCATTTCTTGTACTTCGTCATCTAGGGGCTGTGCCAGAAAAATCGAGGTACATCAAATACCTCATGCAGTGCGACGTTCTACGTCTGCTATAGAGGGCGTGGTATTGGTCGCTGTGCCCCATGCCACGCTAGTGATAATCGACTCCTCGTAAGGGAGGTAGTGTCGTCTACATAAACTACCCGAGTAACTTGAAACTCCCTGTGTAGATCCGAAGAGTAGAGTGAATGGAGGACCAACCTAAGGACTGATCCTTGCGGGACATCTGCCTCGACGTGTCTGACGGTAGATGCGGCCTCATCTGCTTGGACTAGGAACATCCTCCCCTGGAGATAACTTTCCGTTAGCGAACACAGTGACCATTAAACCCAAAGGCGAAGACTTTGTACAGTAGACCTGCGTGCAATATGCTGTTAGACGCTCGCTTGACACCCAAAAAGAGAGCACTGCAATATTCCTTACAGTTGAAGGAGGTCGTGATCTCTTCAACCACTCTACGAAGTTGGAGCGTGGTTGAGTATCTTTCTCTGAACCCAAATTGTTCCAGGAGTAGAAATCCATCTTCCGTAAATTTCTGCGAGATCCATAACAGGAAGATTCGTTTAGAGACCTTACTCAGAAAGAGATGTAGGCAAACAGACCAATAGTTCTTTTGGATCGCCTCTATTTTTGCCTTGATTTGGAACAGCAACAATGAGAGTATGTACCAGCACTGAGTGAACGTCTTGCTACAGTTCATGCGAGTAAATGCAATTACGGTGTCCCTCGGTATCGCCCTCAGGGCCCGACTCGGTACTGTATCGTGACCGGAGGCCTTGTAGATGGGCAGAAGCTGAAGATAGAAGTGAAATTCCTGCAGAGCAACACCTGGGGAAGCAAGATACGTGGTGAGCCTGCCCTCAACCATTTGTACATGTGGAACATACTGTGTTTCATCCATAGGGCGGTATTTTGCTTCAGATATGTCCACAAATGCATTTGCCTTGTCCTGTGGCTCCTAGGCTAGGCCAACTGGCGTCTGAAGTGGTGATGGGCGTCCTTGTGAGCGCAGAAAGTAGCGCCACATTTCCCAGAATGTGGCGTCGTCTTTCAAGTTAGCGACCTTGTTTCGCCGTCGATGGTTTCTAACTTCTTCATCGTAGGATCGAGTGTGAGTCGCCAGTCCTTCTGGAGGCGGTTCGTGTCACGGATCATGGCGAGAACTTCTGGTGGCAGCGATGGAACTGTGCGGACAAGTCCTCTTACCGCACCCATGACGGAGGCGCTGAAGAAAGCTGGTCACCACCCCGCCATATCCTCGGCGTTGACTGGCCGTCACTCCTGCAGGTTGTGGAGGACATCGTCATGAAAATAGATTGGGTCGATCCTCTAAAAAGTACAAGCTCTTCAGCAACCTGGAAGACTACTGGGAGATTGTCCTGGGGCAGCTCGTGGATCATTTCGGTGGAGATGAAGTTGCGAAAACCGCTCGCATTACCGAAGATGGGGTTGGGTTGGGTTGTTTTTGGAGAAGACCAGACAGAGAGGTCATTGGTCTCATCGGATTAGGGAAGGACGGGGAAGGAAGTCGGCCGTGCCCTTTCAAAGGAACCATCCCGGCATTTGCCTGGAGCGATTTAGGGAAATCACGGAAAATCTAAATCAGGATAGCCGGACGCGGGATTGAACCGTCGTTCTCCCGAATGAGAGTCCAGTGTGCTAGCCACTGCGCCACCTCGCTCGGTATTACCGAAGTAATAGACGTTTGGTTAGGTGCCATTTCTCAGGTAGTGCGTGGGTTCATCAGGGCCAATGAATTGAGCCGCATCGTGGTTTGCACCGTGGAAAGCGCGGCGTCTGTGGATGTTCGTCAGGCGGTAGTTCCAAGCCGCGTGTTTCGGGTTGAAATTGCCTGCAGCAAACACTCCACCCGGCCACCTGAACAGTGCTCCAGCGTCGTCGACGTTAAGTGGTTGTCCAGACGTCTGGTAGACAGATAGGAACGTCACACTGACTAAGAGGTCATCACGTCTACTGTTGCAGCATCCATCGCTTGCAAGCAGGTGGTGGACTAGTACAGTGTTGTGGCGAGGAGCGCACATAGAAAGCCATGCCAGCGCTCGCCGTGAGTCTGATAACAGACGTAGTTCGGAATGCTGACGCCGATCCCTGGCTTGAGATCGTTTCTGTCACAATTATATATCGGCGTCATGTTCCACCTCCAATCGTCACCTGAGGTTGCCACTATTTTGCAGGAAGAATGGTATAAGACTCCTCTATTTGTCCATTCCGAGACCAGTGAAAGCTGCTCTGAATGACAACGGTTTTACTACATTATATTAGGCAAAATAATGTGTTGTGTATTTGGTGTTTCCATATACACTCCTGGAAATTGAAATAAGAACACCGTGAATTCTTTGTCCCAGGAAGGGGAAACTTTATTGACACATTCCTGGGGTCAGATACATCACATGATCACACTGACAGAACCACAAGCACATAGACACAGGCAACAGAGCATGCACAATGTCGGCACTAGTACAGTGTATATCCACCTTTCGCAGCAATGCAGGCTGCTATTCTCCCATGGAGACGATCGTAGAGATGCTGGATGTAGTCCTGTGGAACGGCTTGCCATGCCATTTCCACCTGGCGCCTCAGTTGGACCAGCGATTGTGCTGCACGTGCAGACCGCGTGAGACGACGCTTCATCCAGTCCCAAACATGCTCAATGGGGGACAGATCCGGAGATCTTGCTGGCCAGGGTAGTTGACTTACACCTTCTAGAGCACGTTGGGTGGCACGGGATACATGCGGACGTGCATTGTCCTGTTGGAACAGCAAGTTCCCTTGCCGGTCTAGGAATGGTAGAACGATGGGTTCGATGACGGTTTGGATGTACCGTGCACTATTCAGTGTCCCCTCGACGATCACCAGTGGTGTACGGCCAGTGTAGGAGATCGCTCCCCACACCATGATGCCGGGTGTTGGCCCTGTGTGCCTCGGTCGTATGCAGTCCTGATTGTGGCGCTCACCTGCACGGCGCCAAACACGCATACGACCATCATTGGCACCAAGGCAGAAGCGACTCTCATCGCTGAAGACGACACGTCTCCATTCGTCCCTCCATTCACGCCTGTCGCGACACCACTGGAGGCGGGCTGCACGATGTTGGGACGTGAGCGGAAGACAGCCTAACGGTGTGCGGGACCGTAGCCCAGCTTCATGGAGACGGTTGCGAATGGTCCTCGCCGATACCCCAGGAGCAACAGTGTCCCTAATTTGCTGGGAAGTGGCGGTGCGGTCCCCTACGGCACTGCGTAGGATCCTACGGTCTTGGCGTGCATCCGTGCGTCGCTGCGGTCCGGTCCCAGGTCGACGGGCACGTGCACCTTCCGCCGACCACTGGCGACAACATCGATGTAGTGTGGAGACCTCACGCCCCACGTGTTGAGCAATTCGGCGGTACGTCCACCCGGCCTCCCGCATGCCCACTATACGCCCTCGCTCAAAGTCCGTCAACTGCACATACGGTTCACGTCCACGCTGTCGCGGCATGCTACCAGTATTAAAGACTGCGATGGAGCTCCGTATGCCACGGCAAACTGGCTGACACTGACGGCGGCGGTGCACAAATGCTGCGCAGCTAGCGCCATTCGACGGCCAACACCGCGGTTCCTGGTGTGTCCGCTGTGCCGTGCGTGTGATCATTGCTTGTACAGCCCTCTCGCAGTGTCCGGAGCAAGTATGGTGGGTCTGACACACCGGTGTCAATGTGTTCTTTTTTCCATTTCCAGGAGTGTATTTATTCACTCTCACTACGCTCTATATACACGCACATTGCTCCAAGTACATGTAATATTAGCGTGACACGAAAAGATAAAGCGGCTGGAAGCAAAGTCCATACAAGTCCAGATTCGTAGCCGAGAGTTATCGTAACATAGCTGTCGGTGTATCGATTGTTCCGTGAGTCCGAACCCAGAAGATAGCACTCGCTCCCGTCTCGGGAAGCAGAGCCATAGAGTCCGGCCACATTACGTGACGCGACGTGATGTCCAGGACCGTGGCGTAGGCCGAGAGGGCCGCCTGAGGTCAACGCCCGCTGACCGCGGAGCTCCCCGGTGGTAAGGAGCGCGTGTGACGGTCGATCTGCGACAGCAGAGGCAATTCCACACCGCTGTCGGTCTACGTTGCAGCATTTCGACAACGAATATACGCGTGTGTTTGGTAATAGCTTATTTGGTTTGACTTGCTCGGATTGTTATTGCCGCTGTACTCCTAAGACTAACAGTCTTTTGTTTCAGATTTTATGTTTACAATCCTCCTTCTGCATGAAAGTTGCTTTCTATTCTACATGGCGAGAATTGGAGTAAATGAAATCGAAGATGATAAAGTTAGTTAACTTTGGTTTGAAATGGCGACTGATGTTAAATACTATTACATTTGCTTACCGAACGATCCTCCGGTGATCGGAGGAATCTTGCTATTTTTTGATCCATTGGTCATAAACGATAAATTATGATTTCCTACAGGTGCCAACACTAAGAAATTGCTGCGAAACAGCGAACGTGCCAGACGTTAGCTACTAAGTATTCAAAAATGCTTTTGAGAATAGTCCTGCGACAAATTAAGCTCTTGTAGGACGCCTATCTCTTACGTCTATAGCCCCCTCACGTAATTTATTTGGTAATTACCCAAAAAAATTAAAGAAACTACGATGCAAGCAACACTCATTTATCAGGTCTTAAACATTACTAGCATAAAAAACATTGCTTTTGATACTCGCGTGTCTTCCCGAACTCAAAACATTTCCGTGCCGCCTACACGGAAGAATTGTCTCGCGCCGACAATACCTTCCGTTCCCTAACAACAGCGGTGTTGCTTCGTTGGCTAATAACATTAATTTCTGTTTTTAAGTTTCCACGAACAGCTTTTTACAGTCTGAGAAGGTAAGAATAATGGATTCGCAGAACAGGGATGACGTTTGTGATATACTTGATATCTATGAAATCTATCTGTCGTCAACGACATTAATTAAATCACCGGCTGAGCGGCACAAAAGCTCTATACAAGGTTCAAAAATAGTAAATCAGATTCTTGTCTTTTAATTTTGTCTTCGAGTGTCTGAGTAGTTAATTAACCTTTCGTCGTACGAAAGACCCGAGATGATGCTGGTTTGCGGGGCGCTCAACATCGTGGTCATCAGCACCCGCACAAGTTCCAGTCTTTCCACTGCCATTCTCGCCACTACCCGAATGATGATAATGATAATGATGTTCATGAGACGATGAGGACTACACAAACACCCAGTCCCCGGGTGGAGAAAATTCCCGATCCGGCCGTGAATGGAATCCGGTACCTGCGAAAGAACCAAGAAAACATCTCTTTGGGCTCCGCTGTATAGCAAAATTTACAACAAGTTTTTCTAATAAAAGTTAATTTCCGTCTCCTACACAAGATTCAGTAAATAGAAATCCAGAGCAACTATTGTTTTCAAGTTTTAATAAAGATTTATTTGTGTAATGAGCTTACTACATCAGAATGAACAAGACAATGTGATAAACGTAGCTCCATTAAAACCAGTTCCAATTAACATCCGCTACTAATCTTAAAATAAAGAATTTTCGGAAAAAGAAAAGGGGATATTTAATCGTTGTTCTGAGGGACACTGACCTCGGGCGCCTTGCACCTTGCGTCCAGATGGATATTCAACGGGGCGGCACGTCTTCAAAGACGTCGCGGATTCTCCCGATAATCAGCCGTTGTATGAAAGAAAAAAATACTGGTCCTTTAGTTACATAACAAATACATATTTTAATGTGTAGCAGAACTTGTGAAACAGCTTGTATGTACATGGGTTAGAGAAGATTTCATGACAATACACGGCTTAAAAAGTTAAGAAAAGGTTGATTTTAACTTGTCGTCCTGTCCGCCTGCGTAGTGCAGCGGTAGCGTTACCGCCTACCATGCAAGGGGGCCCGGGTTCGTTTCCCAGCAGGGGACTGGCTGTTGTGTGTTCTTCATCACCATTTTCAACATAATTGACACGCAACTCGCCGAAGTGACGTCAACTAAAAAGACCTGTAAAACGGCGGCCGGACCCCGAAGGGGATATCCCAGCCAATAAATGCTATACTATCATTTCATTTCATTTCACTTGTCCTCCTAACTTACATATAACTGTTTACATTGCTAATTATACTTCTGAGCAAACAGACTAATAAAGTTTAATATTTATGTTCCTTATATGTGTAGCTGACCTGATGATAGAATCGTCACAATACACTTCTACTTGAAAGGTGTCTGCTTGTCAGCCATCTTTTATGTATTCCATTTATTTGCATGTGGATTACGAGCACGATTTTTCGCTTTTGTATCGGTAACACTCTGGTGAATTTCCGCACCTTCTTTGCTGAATCGGCTACGCATAGGTCTTCGTCTGTGGTCGTTCAAGCGAGCTTGGCTCAGGCAATGAATCGCGGAGGCGCGGTCGCCTTACTTGGGAAGAAACAGTTGGAGTGCAGTAATCAGTAGGAGTATAATTGTTGTTGTGGTTGCCGGCAGACAGAGTGTGCAGGCCAGGAGGCGGTCGCTAGTCCTTGTATGTGATGGTCGGATAGTTGTCCGATGTCTTCTGTTTCGACACTGTCGTGGATAGAAGGCATGACGTTGGCACCAATATGTAATGAGCTTCGGTACAATGAGATGCACTGAAAGGGAGAGAGAGCTTTATGTGAGCACAGTAAATGAAATGAAATGTTGTGTGGCTAGGGCCTCCCATCGGGTAGGCCGGTCGCTTGGTGCAAGTCTTTTTAGTTGACGCCACTTCGGCGACTGGCGTGTTGATGAGGATGAAATGATGATGAATCAAACCTGGGCCCCTCGAATGGAATTCTGCCGCGCTGAACACTCAGCCATGGAGGCGGACAGTACAGTAATAAGTTCGTATTGAGCACATGAGAGAAACAAGCATATACCGCTCCTCTCTCTTTCTCTGCTCAGCAACACAAGGTAAGGTGTACTTTTTCTTTCCGACTTGGCGTGTAACATTCGATCAGTGTCGTTGCTTAGGTCTTCATCTCGCATGTTTAGCAGATTGCCACACTAACGGCTATGCTCAATGTCTGGCGGATCTAGTTGTGTTCATCAACTGAATTCAACTCGTGATCGAGTGTAGTAAGTTGGTACTTCATTCACCAAATTCATCTTCCACTTCTGGTAGCATTTTCAAACTATTATTTAGGAATTAATAATTGTATGACTATGCTGAGAGCAGTGGGTGTTTGTACATTAATCAGATAAACTGTGTGACGCTTTTTTAAATTTTAAGGTACAATAATAATTATAAGGTTAGCGTAAATTCATATTTTAATTTCAAAATCGCACCTTTCATAAATTTAATTATGTGGTGCATCAGTGTTATCACACAGTAGAGGAGAGCACGCGGTGGGCATAGCCCATCGCCTATGAGAAAATATTCTCATACCTAATCCAAGCCAGTTTTTTTTGGTCAAAAAAGTTTTGCTCGTACTAAGTGCCCACAAAGAACAACTTCTTGGATCAGTGTATTACGAGGGTATGCCTACGAATTTTTTATTCTGACCGCAGTGTCGTTTGAGGTGTTACACGTCATGCGTGTTACTCGGTCAACATTCTCGCTTCGCTGACGCAATTTGGAACCCTCTGCTGCTAGATTAACGTAACTATGTACACTACTGGCCATTAAAATTGCTACACCAAGAAGAAATGCAGATGATAAACGGGTATTCATTGGACAAATATATTATACTAAAACTGACACGTGATTACATTTTCACGCAATTTCGGTGCACAGATCCTGAGAAATCAGTACCCAGAACAACCACCTCTGGCCGTAATAACGGCCTTGATACGCCTGGATGGCGTGTACAGGTACAGCTGCCCATGCAGCTTCAACACGATACCACAGTTCATCAAGAGTAGTGACTGGAGTATTGTCACGAGCCAGGTGCTCGACCAACATTGATCAGACGTTTTCAGTTGGTAAGAGATCTGGAGAATGTGCTGGCCAGGGCAGCAGTCGAACATTTTCTGTATCCAGAAAGGCCCGTACAGGACCTGCTACGTGCAGTCGTGCATTATTCTCCTGAAATGTAGGGTTTCGCAGGGATCGAATGAAGGGTAGAGCCACGGGTCGTAACACATCTGAAATGTAACATCCACTGTTCAAAGCGCCATCAATGCGAACAAGAGGTGACCAAGACGTGTAACCAAAGCCACCCCATACCATCACGCCGGGTGATACGCCAGAATGGCGATGACGAATACACGCTTCCAATGTGCGTTCACCACGATGTCGCCAGAAACGGTTGCGACCATCATGATGCTCTAAACAGAACCTGGATTCATCCGAAAAAATGACGTTTTGCGATTCGTGCACCCAGGTTCGTCGTTGAGTACACCATCGCAGGCGCTCCTGTCTGTGATGCATCGTCAAGGGTAACCGCAGCCATGGTCTCCGAGCTGATAGTCCATGCTGCTACAAACGTCGTTGTTGTCTTGCAAATGTCCCCATCTGTTGACTCAGGCGCCGGCCGAAGTGGCCGTGCGGTTAAAGGCGCTGCAGTCTGGAACCGCAAGACGGCTACGGTCGCAGGTTCGAATCCTGCCTCGGGCATGGATGTTTGTGATGTCCTTAGGTTAGTTAGGTTTAACTAGTTCTAAGTTCTAGGGGACTACTGACCTCAGAAGTTGAGTCCCATAGTGCTCAGAGCCATTTGAACCATTTTTTTGTTGACTCAGGCATCGAGACGTGGCTGCACGATCCGTTACAGCCATGCGGATAAGATACCTTTCATCTCGACTGCTAGTGATACGAGGCCGTTGGGATCCAGCACGACGTTCCGTACTACCCTCCTGTACCCACCGATTCCATATTCTGCTAACAGTTATTGGATCTCGACCAACGCGAGCAGTAATGTTGCGATACGATATACCGCAATCGCGATAGGCTACCATCCGACCTTTATCAAAGTCGGAAACGTGATGTTACGCATTTCTCCTCCTTACAAGAGGCATCACAACAACGTTTCACCAGGCAACGACGGTCAACTGCTGTTTATGTATGAGAAATCGGTTGTAAACTTTCCTCATGTCAGCACGTTGTAGGTGTCGCCACCGGCGCCAACCTTATGTGAATGATCTGAAAAGCTAATCATTTGTGTATCACAGCATCTTCTTCCTGTCGGTTAAATTTCGCGTCTGTAGCACGTCATCTATATGGTGTAGCAATTTTAATGGCCAGTAGTGTATATACACACGTGGTGTCTGTCCTTTCGGACATGTCTGAAAGAACAGACGCCACATATGTATAAGCAAGGCGTGGACGGCCAGTAATATCTTCAGTGCCGATGTACATCATGCTCGAACTCTGACCTGAATTGGCGAAATGCTACGAGTAATGAGGATAATGGGCGAAGGCCACTACATTACTAGTGTGTGGATAAGTTGAGAATTTGGGTCTCACAGGAGGCGTGCTTGGGTATTCCGTGCAGTTCCGATGTCCACCGATTCCTGATGGCTTAGCGGCTGCCGGCCAGAGTGGCCGAGCGGTTCTAGGCGCTACAGTCTGGAACCGCGCGACCGCTACGGTCGCAGGTTCGAATCCTGCCGCGGGCATGGACGTGTGTGATGCCCTTAGGTTAGTTAGTTTTAAGTAGTTCTAAGTTCTAGGGGACTTACGACCTCAGCAGTTGAGTCCCATAGTGCTCAGAGCCATTTGAACCATTTAGCTTAGCGGTCGGAGGTTTGATTCCCGATTCGGCACAAATTTTCAACTTTCCTCATTGATTTAAATCAACGCGCAGTTACAGGCAATATCCGTAATTCCTTTGTGTCTCAAAGTAACTATGTCGGTGCGTGAGACACTGGGTGCTACAATCGACATGCGAACTGCAGGAAACGTTTTCCACACATGGAGCATCCTCTCCTTCAGCACGACAGTGTTAGAACGGATACGAGAGCTGTGACATCTGCAGCAATCCGATGCATTGCTTTCACTGTCATCGATCATCCTCCATACAGTCCCGACTTGGCCACATCCTTCTTTCATCTGTTTCCAAAACTTAAAGAACACCTTCGAGCACTCCAATAGTGATGAAGCGGTTCAAACGGAGGTGAAGTTGTGTTCCGTCATCTAACTACAACATCCTGTAGTGGCGGTATCAACGAACTGACCTCTCGATGGGAGAAATGTGTTCGTCGCCAGTGTGATAATGTTGAGAATTAAATACGTAGTCATGAAGAGTATAGTTGTAGAATGTTAATAAAATGTATTTTAATTAAAAATCTTTAAAAGTTTTCAAAAAAATAATTCAGAGGCATTGCGAGATAGTAAATGAATCAGTATGATGTTTTGCGCTGCATAAGTGGGGGTGTCTGTACAACCACAAGTGAGAATAGTCGGAAGGCATTTTGTTAATTTGGGCCTTATTCATTTTTGAAGGATGACATGCATGTATATAAGTATATGCGTACAATGGGTACACTCTATACACTGTACAATTTTAGGCATCTGACGTCAATGTTTCCGACGCTCAGTGTGAAACTTTGGTATATCAGTCTCTAGTGTTTGGAAAAAGTCTATTTTAGCAGTCCAACTATAACCCAGTCAGATACGAAATCGTGAAACGGAACCCACGTGGGAGAGGGAGAGAGAGAGAGAGAGAGAGAGAGAGAGAGAGAGAGAGAGGGGGGGGGGAGGGGGAGGGCCGTTAACAGAAGGAGAAAATGTGGAATGTATCCCTCTTCACGCGATCTATACTCAGTTGGTAGCAAGAGAGAAAGTGTTCTTCCAAATAGGCACGGTTTGCTGCGTTTCGTCGCTTCACGACTGTGGCGGAGGATGTTACGCCCCGCAGCCCCATAAATATTTGAGCCTTCTGTACTGCCATTTGCGCAACAAACGGAGGGGAAGGACACAGCCCGTGTGTGCGGACCAAAGCAAACACCACGCTGGGCATGCAGACCAGACAAATAGCACCCATCGGCGTGTCGTCTACACACGCATTTGCGTGACGGAGCAGATGACGGCGGTTCTGTTTGCGTGCTTTTGACGTCGGGTGCTTGTTGTCGGCTGAGCTGCCGATGCAAATTTTCGCTACAAATAACGAATCCGTCAGCCTAGACACTCCGTAATTGCAATACTGGTTTCGTTTCAAATGTGCAAGTAAGTTATTGAAGACTTCCTAAGGTGTCTGTACTGGAAGAGACAGGTTGTAGATGTCAGCAGGTAATTTCTGCAGAGGAGAACATACTTGTAGTTTTCTTCGTGGTTCTAAAGGGCGAAAGAAAGGGAAGAAGTAGAGCCAGTTCCGCTGACATCCGTCTTAGCGGTTGACCTCATATTTTTTTTAGCGAGTTGCGACATGTACGAGGGACGTTCCGAAAGTAAGCACCTCGGCATCCTAAACTAAAAGTCTTTCACTATTTTTAGACCCAGTCGCTGAAGACATTGAGAGATATGTCGTAGCATGCCATCAGTTTCACCAAACTTCCTGGCAGATTAAAACTGTGTGCCGGACCGAGACTCGAACTCGAGACCTTTGCCTTTCGCGGGCAAGTGCTCTACCATCTGAGCTATCCAAGCACGACTCACGCCCTGATCTGACAGCTTTACTTCCTCCAGTACCTCGTCTCCTACGTTCCAAACTTCACAGAAGCTCTCTGGGTAGCTCAGATGGCAGAGCACTTGCCCGCGAAAGGCAAAGGTCCCGAGTTCGAGTCTCGTCCGGAACACCGTTTTAATCTGCCAGGAAGTTTCATGTCAGCGCACACTCCGCTGTAGAGTGAAAATCTCATTCTGCTATCCGTTTCACCAGTTTGGTAAGACTCGGTGCCCTTCGATGCAACGAATTATCGCACAGCCACATCCACCTCTGCATTGCTTTGGAAGTGACGTCCCGAGAGTGCTGCTTCCAATGCAGGAACAGGTAAACGTCCGATGGGGCTGTAGGCCGGGTAACCAAACTCTCCCACCCGATGAGACGAATCTGATCCTCTGTGAGCTTTATTATGTGTGGCTTTGCATTGTCGTCCAAGAACACAAAACCTTCACTCAAGAGCCCTGGTCTCCTTCGTCGAATGCCGGACCTGAGTTTGGTGAGGGTGCCAGAGTAGCGCGCCCCAATGATGATCCCTTGTTGGAGGAAATCAAGGAGAAACACACTCTGGCCATAATATTTCCTGCTGAAGGTAACACTTTTAATTTTTACTTGGGATGCTACCACGTCATTGAGGCGGCCTTGGATACTGAGGTAAAGTGATGCGCCCATGTCTCATCGCGTCTGATGGTTCCGAACACGAATGCATTTCCTTCTCGTGCGTACCGCATCAAATGATCGAGGCTCATTCCTATTCTTCCACTCTTGCTAGGTTTCTCGGCACCTATCTTGCTGACACTTTTCGGGGACCGAGCACATGGTGGAGGATGTGTCTGCCCGCCGAATACGCGGTATGGACGCTACACCGCTATGAGCCTTTGCACTACCAAGGTGTCCTGTACTCGAGCAATGTTGCTTTCTTTCGTGGATGTGGAAGAACGCCCACTTCGACCTTCGTCCTCCACATTCTGCCTTTCTTCCCCGAACATGCAAAATCAGCGACCAAATGTTTGATGAGACAAGATCTCTTCACCACACACGGTCTGTAGGTGTTCGTGGATGACTGACACACTAGTCCTACGCACCCATTCACATCGCATAACAGCACACAGTTTCTTCGGCGGCCACGTTGTCAGCACACGTCTGACTGCCGAAGTGACGTGTAGTCCAGTAACACAGGGCACGCCAGTCCTCTGCTACTCTCTCTTCTTCGGTGCTCTGCGGATGCATGATCTACCCTCCGCTGATGCCCGTTCCCTCGTTGAACTAGGAACGGGTGTGGATTCATATGGCGTTTGTTTGTGTCACCATCTTCTCTTTCAAAAACAATGACCAAACTAACTTACAGAACGTCAAAGACACTTCTACATTTCGATTTAGAGAAACGCTTTGCTGCATGTATTTTTACATTTCTAAATACTCTACACCAAACATCTAAAACACGAAAATGCTTAACATAAGACCCTCATAGTAAGAAGGTAAATGTATTTCTTAATGTTTTCCGGTATGGAAATATTTCGTTTTTCGTTATTTCGTATGTTAACAGTATAACATCTTCAAGGGAAGTCAGTCATAAATTACAACCACTTGACCCAAAGATATATTTTGGAGTAAAATACGAATACGTTACACGCAGAGTGCGTACCCAAAAGAGCCAGTATTCTCAGAATAGTACATAGCAAGCGTCGAGTCAGAAAATCCATAGTACTTACTCTGAGCTATAATTTCTCTGAGAGCTTATAAGTGAAGTGACGATTCCATGGTTTGTCAAGTCGGAATCCGTCGTCCAGGTTGGGCAGATTCTCTGCTGACTGTATTTCCACAGCTCCCTTAACAACTGAACCCCAATAGTATGAAGCTGTGACCACTATCTCGACTCTCCCATAATCCATGGTGTGGCCAGTGGAAATACGATCTTCAACCACAATTACTTTGTTGGGCTATTCAAGACCTGAGTGTCGCTTGTGTTGAATGCACGCACACTGTGTGCGTGTCGTTTTTCCTTTTACCACGCTGACAAGGGATTACGCCTTTCGTAAAAACAGATTATCTTTCACAGATCCCAGAAGACCTGCCGTCTTGATCAGCAGGAGGAAGGTCACATCCTCTTTGTTTTTTCGTAATTCTGGTAACTTTTGCAGAATCATTTCCATATGAGGTAGGAAGGGTGTAGGCTATCCGCCTCTCTCATCTTTCTCTTCCTTTGGTTGGTCTGGCGTTTTAGTTTTGTAGAGTTGTCTTAATCTATTGTTTTGTGTGTCCATTTTTACTGAATACCTCTTGTCCGCGACGCATGCGCATTTTGCTCCACATTATATCAATGTGTCAAGTGGTTTTAACTCAGTCTCCGCTTTGAGCTGAAGATGGACGTACGGCTAACAGCCAAAATATCGGAAGCCTATATACGGCTGTTCCGGACGCAAGCCCGAAATGTGATGGAATATGAAGGCAAATAGCTTAGAGAATTTCACACAACGTGAAACCTAACTAAATAGTTAGTAAACTAAGAGGGAGGAAAGGAAGTAAGAAAGGAAGAAATATTAAGTTCTGTCGACCCAGGATCATCGTAGATGGGCATAAAGTGAAGGGTGGAAGAGAGGGTAAAAAGGGTGGATGTGGGGGCGGGCTGTTATTGCATTCTGTTTCTTCGGCATCATCATCAGGAACGGTTTCCAGTTACTGCCAGGTCGGTTTTGCTTGTAGGCCTCTCCATTTCGTTTTTTACTCCCTCCACCACTCTGCCATCACTCTGTTCGACTTCTCGCCTTTTCTACGAATGCACTCCTGCACTCCTTCCAGTCAACTGTCCCTTGGTATTCCTCTTACTACTTTCTGTTGGAACCACAATTCATGCATTTACCGTCGTATTCAGTCACTTGTGTAGTCTTCACATATCCGCACAACTTGAGCTCTGCCGACTCTATGCGATACTGTAAAAGTACTTTCTTTACCAGGTCACTGATCACTTATTTCTGTTTACGAAACTATAATGGAAGTAGACAGCAGAGATATTTACTTAAATTATGGAGAAACTGCATCACTATGGTCGAACGGGAAACTTTATTCTGAGTACTGTACTGTTCCTGTCCTGGCTAGAACAGTGCCGCTTATGCTACGTTACGTTTTATTTAATGACCATGGGACCATAGACCACATAAATAAAAATCCAATTTTGTTTTCATAGAACCACAATAACCTCTCTCCTAAATGAAAAGTTAATAGTGATTTATAGATTTTCTTTCTCTTCACCACGATGGAGGAAAACCTGGTAGAGGCAAGTACGACGACAGTAAGTAACTTCTTCCACATGTGCTACCGCCAGTTTAAATCATACACATGCCTCTGATCGGGACAAACTATATAAATAGTATATACAGTGTGGTCGATTGATAGTGACCGTGCCAAATATCTCACGAAATAAGCATCAAACGAAAAAAACTACAAAGAACGAAACTCGTCTAGCCTGAAGGGGGAAACCAGGTGGCGCTATGGTTGGCCAGTTACATGGCGCTGTCATAGGTCAAACGAGTATCAACAGCGTTTTTTTAAATAGGAACCCTCATTTTTTATTACATATTCGTAAAGAAATATGAATGTTTTAGTTGGATCACTTTTTTCGCTTTGTGATAGATGGCGCTGTAATAGTCACAAACATATAAGTACATGGTATCACGTAACATTCCGCCAGTGCGGACGGTATTTGCTTCGCCATACATTACCCGTGTTAAAGTGGACCGTTTACCAATTGCAGAAAAGGTCGATATCGCGTTGGTGTATGGCTATTGTGATCAAAATGCCCAACGAGCTTGTTCTGGGTATGCTCCTCGGTATCCTGGACGACTTCATCCAAGTTTCCGGACCGTTCGCCGGATAGTTACGTTATTTAAGGAAGCAGGAAGTGCTCAGCCACATGTGAAACGTCATCCACGACCTGCAACAAATGCTGATGCCCAAGTAGGTGTTTTAGCTGCTGTCGCGGCTAATCCGCACATCAATAGCAGACAAATTGCGCGAGAATAGGGAATCTCAAAAACGTCTGTGTTGAGAATGCTACATCAACATCGATTGAACCCGTACCATATTTCAATGCAGCAGGAATTGCATGACGACGACTTTGAACATCGTATGTAGTTCTGCCACTGGGCACAAGAGAAATTACCGGACGATGACAGATTTTTTGCACGCGTTCTATTTAGCGACGAAGCGTCATTCACCAACAGCGGTAACGTAAACCGGCATAATATGCACTATTGGGCAACAGAAAATCCACGATGGCTGCGACAAGTGGAACATCAGCGACATTGGTGGGTTAATGTATGGTGCGGCATTATTGGAGGAAGGATAATTGGCCCCCATTTTATCGATGGCAATCTAAATGGTGCAATGTATGCTGATTTCCTACGTAATGTTCTACCGATGTTACTACAAGATGTTTCACTGCATGACAGAATGGCGATATACTTCCAACGTGATGGATGTCCAGCACATAGCTCGCGTGCTGTTGAAGCGGTATTGAATAGCATACTTCATGACAGGTGGATTGGTCGTCGAAGCACCATACCATGGCCCGCACGTTCACCGGATCTGAAGCCCCCGGATTTCTTTCCGTGGGAAAAGTTGAAGGATATTTGCTATCGTGATACACAGACAACGCCTGACAACATGCGGCAGCGCATTGTCAATGTATGTGCGAACATTACTGAAGGCGAACTACTCGCTGTTGAGAGGAATGTCGTTGCACGTATTGCCAAATGCATCGAGGTTGACGGACACAATTTTGAACATTTATTGTTCACAATATTCAAATGTGTGTGAAATATTACGGGACTTAACTGCTAAGGTCATCAGTCCCTACGCTTACACACTACTAAACCTAATTTATCCTAAGGACAAACACAGACACCCATGCCCGAGGGAGGACTCGAACCTCCACCGGGACCAGCCGCACAGTCCATGACTGCAGCGTCTGAGACCGCTCGGCTAATCCCGTGCGGCGCATTTTTGCATTAATGTGGTATTTACAGGTAATCACGCTGTAACAGCATGCGTTCTCAGAAATGAGACGTTCACAAAGGTACATGTATCACATCGGAACAACCGAAATAAAATGTTCAAACGTACCTACGTCCTGTATTTTAATTTAAAAAAACCTATCTGTTAACAACTGTTCGTCTAAAATTGTGAGCCATATGTTTGTGACTATTACAGCGCCCTCTATCACAAAGCAAAAAAAGTGGTCCAACTAAAACATTCATATTTCTTTACGTACTACACGAATATGTAATAAAAAATGGGTGTTCCTATTTTTTAAAAAAAACGCAGTTGATATCCGTTTGACCTATGGCAGCGCCATCTAGCGGGCCAACCATAGCGCCATCTGGTTTCCGTCTTCAAGCTAGACAAGCTTCGTTCTTTGTAGTTTCTTCGTTTGACCCTTATTTCGTGAGATATTTGGCCCGGTCACGATCAATGGACCACCCTGAGGTGACAAAAATCGTGGAATACCTCCTATCATCGTTTCGGACCTTCAATTTGTCCCGGCGTAGTGCAGCAGCTGGGCTTGGCATAGACTGAACAAGTCATCGGAAGTCTTCTACAGAAATACTGATCCATGCTGTCTCTATAACCGTCCAAAATTGCGAATGTGTTGACGATAAAGGATTTTGTGCACGAACTGACCTCTCGATTATGTCCCATAATGGTTCGATGGGCTCATGTCGAGCGATCTGTGAGCCAGATCATTCACTCGAATTATCCAGAATGTTCTTTAGACCAGTCAAATGGTTCTAAGCACTATGGGACATCTGAGGTCATCAGTCCCCTGGACTTGTTGTTGTTGTTGTTGTGGTCTTGTCCTGAGACTGGTTTGATGATGCAGCTCTCCATGCTACCCTATCCTGTGCAAGCTTCTTCATCTCCCAGTACCTACTGCAGCCTACAGCCTTCTGAATCTGCTTAGTGTATTCATCTCTTTGTCTCCCTCTATGATTTTTACCCTCCACGCTGCCCTCCAACACTAAATACGTGATCCCTCGATGTCTCAGAACATGTCCTACCAAACGATACCTTCTTTTTGTCAAGTTGTGCCACATACTCCTCTTCTCCCCAATTCTATCCAATACTTCATCATTAGTTATGTGATCTACCCATCTAATATTCAGCATTCTTCTGTGGCACCACATTTTGAAAGCTTCTATTCTCTTCTTGTCTAAACTATTTATCGTCCATGTTTCACTTCCATACATGGCCACACTCCATACAAATACTTCCGGAAATGACTTCCTGACACTTAAATCTATACTCGAAGTTAACAAATTTCTCTTCTTCAGAAACGCTTTCCTTGCCATTGCCAGTCAACATTTTATATGCTCTCTACTTCGACCATCATCAGTTATTTTGCTCCCCAAATAGCAAAACTCCTTTACTACTTTAAGTGTCTCATTTCCTAACCTAATTCCCTCGGCATCACCTGACTTAATTCGACCACATTCAATTATCCTCGTTTTGCTTTTGTTGATGTTCATCTTATATCCTTCTTTCAAGACACTGTCCATTCAGTTCAACTGCTCTTCCAAGTCCTTTGCTGCCTCAGATAGAATTACAATGTCATCGGCGAACCTCAAAGTTTTTATTTCTTCTCCATGGATTTTAATACCTACTCCGAATTTTTCTTTTGTTTCCTTTACTGCTTGCTCAATATACAGATTGAATAACATCGGGGAGAGGCTACAACCCTGTCTCACTCCCTTCCCAACCACTGCTTCACTTTCATGTCCCTCGACTCTTATAACTGCCATCTGGTTTCTGTACAAATTGTAAATAGCCTTTCGCTCCCTGTATTTTACCCCTGCCACCTTTAGAATTTGAAAGAGAGTATTCCAGTCAACATTGTCAAAAGCTTTCTCTAAGTCTACAAATGCTAGAAACGTAGGTTTGCCTTTCGTTAATCTTTTTTCTAAGATAAGTCGTAAGGTCAGCATTGCCTCACGTGTTCCAGTATTTCTACGGAATCCAAACTGATCTTCCCCGAGGTCAGCTTCCACCAGTTTTTCCATTCGTCTGTAAATAATTCGCGTTAGTATTTTGCAGCCGTGACTTATTAAATTGATAGTTCGGTAATTTTCACATCTGTCAACACCTGCTTTCTTTGGGATTGGAATTATTATATTCTTCTTGAAGTCTGAGGGTATTTCGCCTGTCTCATACATCTTGCTCACCAGATGGTAGAGTTTTGTCAGGACTGGCTCTCCCAAGACTTATAACTACTGAAACCTAAATAACCTATGGACATCACGCACATCCATGCCCGAGACAGAATTCGAACCTGCGTCCGTAGCGGTCGCGCGGTTCCGGACTGAAGAGGCCGGCTTCAGACCAGTCGCTAACAATTATGGCCCAGTGACATTCTTAGGAACATGAAGTACATGAATAGGTGCAAATGGTCTCCAAGTAGCCGAAGATAATCATTTCCAGTCAATGAACGGTTCAGCTGGACCAGAAGATGCAGTACATTCCAGGTAAATACATCTCACACCATCATAGAACCGACAACCCAAGTTGTGGCTTCGTGAATTCTGTGCCACACTCGAACCTTACCATCAGCTCTTACCAGCTGAAATCGGGACTCACCTTACCAGGTCTGACATCCGTGCATGCTCCGCGATGTGCTTCCACCCTGGACACAGACGCGAAATTTAACCGATAGGAAGAAGATGCTGTGATACGCAAATGATTAGCTTTTCAGACCATTCACACAAGGTTGGCGCCGCTGGCGATACCTACAACGTGCTGACATGAGGAAAGTTTCCAACCGATTTCTCATACACAGACAGCAGGTGACCAGCGTTGCCTGGTGAAACGTTGTTGTGATGCCTCGTGTAAGGAGGGGAAATGCGAACCATCACGTTTCCGACTATGATAAAGGTCGGATTGTAGCCTCTCGCGATTGCGGTTTATCGTATAGCGACATTGCTGCTCACGTTGGCCGAGATCCAATGACTGTTAGCAGAATATGGAATCGGTGGGTTCATGAGGGTAATATTGAACTCCGTGCTGGGTTCCAACGGCCTCGTATCACTAGCAGTCGAGATGAAAGGTATCTTATCCGCATGGCTGTAACGGATAGTGCAGCCACGTCTCGATCCCTGAGTCAACAGATGCGGACGTTTGCAAGACAACAACCATCTGCACGAACAGTTCGACGACGTTTGCAGCAGCATGGACTATCAGCTCGGAGACCATGGCTGCGGTTACCCTTGACGCTGCATCACAGACAGGAGCGCCTGCGATGGTGTACTCAACGACGAACCTGGGTGCACGAATGGCAAAACGTCATTTTTTCACATCAATCCAGGTTCTATTTACAGCATCATGATGTTCGCAACCGTTTCTGGCGACATTGTGGTGAACGCACATTGGAAGCGTGTATTCGTCATCGCCATTCTGGCGTATCACCCGGCGTGATGGTATGGGATGCCTTTGGTTACACGTCTCGGTCACCTCTTGTTCGCATTGACGGCACTTTGAACAGTGGACGTTACATTTCAGATGTGCTACGACCCGTGGCTCTACCCTTCATTCGATCCCTGCGAAACCCTACATTTCAGGAGAATAATGCACGACCGCACGTAGCAGGTCCTGTACGGGCCATTCTGGATACAGAAAATGTTCGACTGCTGCCGTGGCCAGCACATTCTCCAGATCTCTCACCTATTGAAAATGTCTGGTCAATGGTGGCCGAGAAACTGGCTCGTCACAATTCGCCAGTCACTACTACTGATGAACTGTGGTATCGTGTTGAAGCTGCATGGGCAGCTGTACCTGTACATGACATCCATGCTCTGTTTGACTCAATGCCCAGGCGTATGAAGGCCGTTATTACGGCTAGAGGTGGTTGTTCTGGGTACTAATTTCTTAGGATCTATCCATCCAAATTGCGTGAAAATGTAGTCACTTCTCAGTTTTACTATAATATATTTGTCCAATGAATACCCGTTTATCATCTGCATTTCTTCTTGGTGTAGCAATTTTAATGGCCAGTAGTGTGTCTTATCCATCAGCGCCGTTGGATGGTCGTCAGTGTATGTGCACGTGCTGCAGTTCGTCTACCCAAAATATCGCAGGCAGGATCAATGAGATAAAAGTCGGGGGAAAGAGGAGGGTAGCCGATTCCCCGAATGTCGTCTCGTTCCAGTAGCTACTCCACCTGCGCTGTTTCAATCCAGTCGCACATTGCCATACATAAAAACGAAGTCAGGGCCGAATCCACTCCTGAAAAGTCGCACAGTGTCAGTGTTACTTTGACTGATGGTTGCCCCGTCTTCAAAGATTTGGAGGTCAGTAGGCCATGCACCAGTATTTCTTCCCAAACCATAACACTTGCGCCACTAAAACAATTATGTTCAAGGATGTTGGACATATCCTGATACCGTGTATGGCAGGAGGTGGGAACACATCATGCACTCAGGAAAGTTGTCAAACACGATCGTTTTGGTAGCCCAGTTTTTATGGTATGGGGAGGCAGGTTGCATGGGTGCACTGACCTTCAAACGCTTGAACGCGGTGCACTCATTGTTCAGCATTATTATGGCGCTGTGTTCCTTCCCGATATGCGTTCCTTTCAGGGATGCTCTGGTCGTGACTTAATTTTTTTCGATTGCAGTGCGCGACTGCATTGAACAACGTGGGCGCGGGACGTCCTGGAACTAGAGCATATTCAGCGAATGAACTGGCGTTCCCGTTTTACCGACTTAAGGCCCATGAAGCACGAGTGTGATACGCTGGCGAGGCGTGTCGCAGCACGTCCACATGCACCAACGACGACCATCCAATGGCTGTCAACCGTTCTGTGGAGATACGGAACGCCCTACCACAAGGACTCGTTACCGACCTTGTGGCCAGTATGGGAGAACATTGCAGAGCGTGCGTTGCCGTCGGCGGTGGTCATTACATTCTTCGTAAGTGCCGAGTCTCGCCTTTCGTAATGTCAGGAGGACCATCATGAATCGCTGTGACGTCAGTGTAACACTGATTGCGTATTTCATTCATTTTGCTTCTGTACTGTACTGTAACGGCTCTTTGTAGGGGAAGTCCACGTTTCATCGAATTATATTAATTGACAGTGATACATCAAGCGAAAGTTATTTTACTCCTCAAGTTTTGCATACCAGTGTTCTCAATAATCTTAAATTGGGGTGCTGAACGCTGAAAAACGAGTGTCGCAAATGAGTTTGTGACACTACAATACAAGAGTAGCCGCTGACGTCATTAGAGAGGGATTGGAACGGGTAGAGAAAGAAATTGGTAGCGATGTTTTCGGAGGAACCATCGCGGCATTCGTTCTAAGTAATTTATGGAAATATTGGAACCCTGAATCTGGACGGATGACCTGACGGTGATGGAAATTGGTCTTTCTATTAAGCATGCCCAGTGTCTTAACCACTGCGGAACGACGCTCTATTCATTAGAAGACGGCGACGACGCAGAGAAAAAGAAAGGAAAGTATGCCAAAAAGGATGAAATGTAGTCGAAAGAGGAGTATGAGACGTCGATAATCTTACAGAGAACGAGACATTTCAGTCCGTGTTGACTTGAGAGAGAGAAAAACGAATGACAGCCTTCCAAAGCACTACAGCTTCCGTGGTGAATTAGCAGCATCACGGCTCACTAAGCAACGAACAGTAGGCGCAATGAATAACAGTTGTGACAAGAGTCACTCATGTTTACGTGTTTAACCTTAATAGAGCTGCAAATAATTAAACAATAAATGACTTGTGGTGCAGATTATAGTTGTAATGCCACCTCAGTGCTTTGCGTGTCAGTTTCGTAATTAATTTACCCAAGCAGCTTCTCATTCGGCATCGCCAGGGTGGCGGAGCCCAGTTACTGATCTTTCCAAAAGAGAAAAATTTGTGGCGGTCACAGGGAATCGAACACGGGTCGCATGCGACACCAGCCTGCGATGGGGATAATTTTCTTTCTTTTTTTTCTCGATCTCATTTTATTCTATATTGTTCGTTGAATTTATTCGGGGAGTACGTCCGATGACACCCGTTCGGGTTCTTCGTTGATTTGCTCACTCCGTTTTTTTATTACGGAGAGCAGCTAACCCTCTGCCCGAACACACTGAGCAACCGTGCCGGCAGTCATTAGGTCATGGAGGTTGGCCGTCGGAAGACATGCTTTAACCATCATACAAATACCGTGTGAATGCAGATGTACTGGCGGCATCCAGAACGACTTCATAAATCATAATAATATGATGCAAAAATAAAACGTTATTTATCTATACTAATAATAAATAAGTAAAACTGTCGTGTGTGTCTGTTTCTCTCTTTGAACACGCTTCTACAAAATTACAAGGCGAATTTTCGTGTTGTAGTTAAGTTGAGCGTAGCTTTGTGCACCATACAGACTTTAATTTATCAACATCGGATCACTGTTTTATCTCAAACCGTCGTATCTGTCTGTCTTCCTGTCTGTCTGACTTTTTGGACACGCTCATCTCTTTCGTGGGGTTTTCACAGGTAACTTGAGTATAGATCGGGGTACTAATAGGCTTTATTTCATCATAAGCGGATCACGAAAGAAAAATTTCGTAACTGAAATTTTTATCTGTGCTAATATTATGAATAAGACAGTAACTCTGTCTGTTAAGTTTTCACAACTAACTTGCTGAACCGATTTTGATGAAATTTGATACAGAGATTATTTGAAGGTTAAGAAGAAACATAGGGTCCTTTAGAAAGCGTGTAGTTCAAGATACGTGCTGATTTGAAGAAGATTACGCGAATTAGGGGAAAATGTTTGCTCTTTTAAAAACCTATTACTCTTTGATTTCTGATTTTTAACATATTTCTGAAAATATATGCTTTGTGATACGATTTAAAGTAATGAATGCAATCCTTATACAAACCCTCACAGTGTTTAATCCATACTTCCGCGCTATTTGCTACATAATTTACACGTTGTATTACGTATAGCTACTTCAATACTGTGATGTGGAGATGGGTGCTCCTACCCCTGCTGCTTTGTACGCTTCTTGGCAGCGACGTTGCACATATCGATATATTGTGCGTGGGGTCGGCTTGGGAGAGGCGAGAGTGGGGGTGCACATCAAGAGCTATGCTTAACCAAACACGCAGACATGTGAGGGCAGCTGATGTTTTTGCACAGTAGCTTACTTACTTATTATCACTCATAATAAGACTACTGATATGTGAGTGCAGCTGTGGGTAACAGCTAGCAGTTGATAAATGATAATACAGTTGCCTAGATCGTCAAAATATGATGCTGTTTTATCTGACTCACTATAGTGATTTTTCCCGTAATTTTGGCATTCATCTTAGGTATGTATACACTTCATTTTTCTCTTGTCTATTTTGGGCCTATTTTCTTTTTCGTGCTATGTGTGAAAATGTGTAACCTCTGTTTCATCCCTTTTTGCCTTCAGACAGATCTGATGATAGCAATGTGTCAGAATACAGAATCAATGTGAATAAATGAAATGATATACAGACAGATAATTCCGCGCAAATGTTTTGTCATGGTAGTTGACCTGTATAATGATTCTCCCTCTTCAATTATCTTCAGAATCATATTAACAGCACTACAACATGTTTCAATAAATCTCGCTATGGTTCACAGAAACCTTAAAAAATACTGGTCTACACTTCGTATTAAACAGGAATAATTTGTAGCACTGCAATCACATACTAGCAGGATGAAAGTTTTGAAAGCATTGTGCGTATTAAAAGTAGCGTTTGATTTTGAGCGCTGGATTGGAACACAGTTATGAACTTTTGCAATATTTATTTGCTAACTGGTTTCGAGACGGCGCAAATAAGCAAATGGTTGGCAAAGTTACTAGAAAGGCCTTGTAACGACCCAGACTGGCTGTCATTCAAAATCACACACAACTATTTATGTGTCATTATTATTGAGAAGTAGTGGAGGCTGACTTCATATGATAAAGAGTTATCTAGCAACAACACAGTCGATAACGGGACAGTACGACTTCAGTAAACACTGCTGATACTTTTCGAACTAAGCCTGAGGTGGACTCGACACCTCGCATGCCTTCAGTACCTTCTATACCTGCGGAGAAGGTGCACAGGTCCCAATGCGCAAAAGATATCTGACAATATTTGCAGTTCGTCGGCGGGAGTGGAGGGGGCTCGATGCGGACAAATAAAATTTTGCTTCTGTGCATTATCATGTCTGCCCATACATCATCTACAGCAAAGACCCTGAACTTCCACATTAATTTCATAACGGTGAGCCAGCACTATGTTTCATTGGATGGAAGTAGAGTGGCTAATGTCTTTGCAGCTTGATTTATTCTAGAGCAATTGTCACCAATATTCACGTCAGTGACGAATGCAAAAATCTGAGGTTACTCTCTTAATTCCCTTGTCTCGTTAAGATATCATACAGTGCTGTGGACTGTTTCCCGATGCACTTAAGACATTCCTTCCAAACACTGATCCACCGTTGGTATAACGGAAGCATTGGACGGCTCTAAACTTCCATTTGACACAGTTCGATCATTCACAATCTCATGGCGAAACGTAAGTCCACTACTCCTCCTCGATATTTACACGAAAAGTTGAGAGTTCACATCAGGCGCGTGGCTGCTCACCGCTCAGAGACTAAGTCCCGCGCTACCACACAACGCGAAATTTTGTAAGTCGTTTCACTTCCTTGCTGCCTAATGACCGAATGTCTGGTTTCGCGTCTCAATCCGATCTGTACCCTTTGGTGTCTCCAGCCGAACTGTACGCTTGCGCGTCTGCACCAGCACTCCCTCTGCCCGTCTCCCGCGTGCCGAACACCGTCGTCGTCCATTTGACTGGCTATAGCTTATTCTAGGTTATTTTACATTTTAACATATTTAAATAATCAAAGCTTGACCACTTTCACGTTCTAAATAAAGTAACAATAATATCCATTACATAATAAACGTTAAATTCTTTTAGATAAAACCAATACAATTTTCTTCTTAGCTTTGAATGCCACGGACAGTAGCCATGCACCAATGTGCTTTCTGATAAATGAATAAATAAATAAATAAAGAACAAGAGTAACTATTATGCACTAAACTTTACAACAAGTATTCTATTACCTAAAGATTCAATAAGGTATCATGCTGTCATCGTTCAATGTATTTTGTGTGGAGGAAATGATGATCTAATGCTTAACTGAAAAGTGTTGCTTACGAGGGACTCTTTGACCATTGTACCCAATTCTTTTTAACTGCCTATGCGCATTCATTGTGCTACCTGGACTACTGGTAGCACTATAGAATTCAAGAGTGATTATTTTCGCTGATTTCATGTGATTTTTTGCAACCACTTGTGAGTTAACGAGCATTTCGCTCTCATTTGAGTATATGGCCGAAAGAGAGAGCTTTTCAGAAATTGTGAAACGAATCATGTCGTCCAGGACCGTGTGCCACAAAGAGCGCAGATTCGCCACGAGATGGGGAAAGCCCACAGGCGTCTATTGTGCTGAATGAGGCCAGGCTGATCAGGCCTAAGTGCTGTAGTATGCGAGTGAGACAGACGAGAACCTACGTCATAGGGAAACACCGTAGGAGCTGTTTGTGCCCAGGGAGGCGTAGCAGTGTTAAACATGGCGGACCTAAGATCGGCCATAAAAGGAAACATGTATGAAAACTATTTAATTCTGTAGTAATTCAGGGAATGAGGCCAAAGTAATTTTAATCTACCATCTTTCTTAAATTTTCATGGTCATTTCAATAAAACTTGAATATTGATCATATCTATAATAGTTTAGGATTTACTGTTAATGCGAAACTAACAAGTTTTGTAACAAGGACCTGAATGCTAAATTCTGAACGCTCTGGTCGATCTTAACGATCGACGTTTCATATAAAGGCGCATCATTAAAATGACAAATGTTGTAAATATCAACTCCGTATTTGTTTAAAAGATATAATAAATTTAAATTATCAGTGCTGATGTCTGGTATCTCCGAAGCGAGAAAGGAAAAGTGGTGTAACCTCCTACAAGAGACGGACATGAAGCACAGCAGTAGGAAGGCATGGAAACTGGTCAAAAGTCTCAACAACGACCCAACAGAACCACAACAAAATTACAGTGAAGTTACACCTGATCAGATAGCTCACCAACTACTCATGAACGGAAAAACTAAAAGGAAGATCAAGAATGGCAAAATTAAAAGAAAATTGAACGAGGAGATTAGCTTCCTAGCTCGCCCGTTCTTCATTCAGGAGCTACAAGATGCCATCAACGATTTGAAAAACAATAAGGCCGCTGGCCTCGACGATCTGAGACCTGAGAAAATTAAACATTTTGGACCGGGAGTACAAGCATGGAGCCTAGAGCTAATGAATAACTGTATTACAACAATGCAAATTCCTAAACTGTGGAGGAAAGCTCGGGTTATCGCGTTACTAAAACCAGGGAAAGACCCAGCTGAAGCTAAAAATTTCCGGCCTGTCTCACTGCTTTGTCATTTATTTAAAGTGCTGGAGCGAATGATCCTCAAACGCATATCTGATTATGTGGACAAAGCCCTCATTAACGAACAAGATGGATTTCGACCAGGAAAATCATGCTGTGGCCAAATCCTTAATCTCACACAGTACGTCGAAGACGGCTATCAGAGAGGAGAAGTAACTGGGGTCCCATTCCTGGATCTCAGTGCTGCATATGACACAGTTAACCATAAGTTGCTTACCCAGAAAGTGTATAATGTCACCAAGGACTACACCCTTTCTATGTTCGTGCAATGTATGCTACAGAACAGACGCTACTATGCAACCTTACAATCTAAAAACAGCCGATGGAGGACACAGAAAAATGGACTTGCACAGGGTAGTGTCTTGGTTCCAATATTATTTAACATCTATACCAATGATCTTCCCATCAGCCACCAGACACGAATGTTCAAATGTGCTGATGATGCAGCAGTGGCCACACAGGATAAAACCTTTGAACAAGTGGAGGAGAATCTCACAGCAACCTTAACAGAACTTGCTACCTATTACGACGGCAATAATCTCAAACCAAACCCTAGTAAATCTCAAGTATCCGCCTTCCATCTTAGGAACAAACAAGCCAAACGGAAACTCCGAGTCATGTGGCAAGGGGAAGAGCTGAAACATACAAAAAGCCCAAAATACCTGGGAGTAACATTGGACAGAGCACTTACTTTTAAGCAGCACTGTCACAACACTAAAAAAAGGTCTGTGCCAGGAACAACATACTGCAGAAGCTAACTACTGGGAAGGGAAGATATAATTGGTGCATCCGGACACGGAAGAAGAAAAAGTGCTAAGAGACACTTGAGATAGATTAAAGACTGGCGCCACTGGACAATGTATGACGAGAAACGAGTGATTTGAAACACACTATATCTTGTGCCAATTCGGTAGAAGGATTTGTGTTTGGCGGATTCCTGAAGAACTTTAGCAGACGTCATGTGTAGTGCCTATTGTAAAAGTTCTGAGGAGATGATGTCAAGGCATAGGGGTGTTTTCGTGGTTAGGTAATGTTCCTCATATTTCACTTACGGAAACACTAAATGTGGACGAATATGTACAAATTTTAAAGCGTTGTGTAGTGTGTATTGTAGAGGAACAGTTCGGAGGCGACGATTGCTTCTATCAGCCTGACAATGCACTCTGACACAAAACATCTGTGTGAGGGAATGTTGAACAACAACATTCCTGAAATGGACTAGCTTGCCGCGAGTCCCGACTTGAACCCAATGGAACACCTTTGGGATGATATGGAACGTAGACTTCGCTCCAGATCCAAGCGTCCGACTTTACTACCTTCTCTGGTTTTTGCTCTTGAGGAAGAAGGGGCTTTGACACCTCACTGAAAGTCTCCAGCAGAGTTCAAGCCATCATAAATGGGAAGGGTGAAAACAACCTTTATTACTGTCCACAACTTGCTGTCTATATGCTTCTGATCAAATAGTTTACTGATAAGCAGGTTATATTCACCTGGGAAGAGCATCATATTGGGAATTCTAATATTATTGTACATACCTTCTTATACCTTTGACACTGGTCACCGACTAGATAAATGTCTCAGGACTGCAAATGTTTTTCCCACATAAACATCACTGCCACACATATAACTCTTGGGTGAGTACTCAGTATTCTTCCTCTGGAATTACACACACAATTCTGTGAACTACCTGGAAATACTCCCTTTTTATATCTGCACCTGCACCTACGTCTGCTTCTGCCAGCCGGCCGGAGTGTCCGAGCGGTTCTAGGCGCTACAGCCTGGAACCGCGCGACCGCTACGGTCGCAGGTTCGAATCCTGCCTCAGGCATGGATGTGTGTGATGTCCTTAGGTTGGATAGGTTTAAGTAGTTCTAAGTTCTAGGGGACTGATGACCTCAGCAGTTAAGTCCCATAGTGCTCAGAGCCATTTGAACCATTTTGCTTCTGCCAGTCGCTGTGAGGTGCATAACACAGGGTGCTTTCTGTCGTATCGTATATTACGGTTTCTTTCCTTTCCACCCACGATTGGAGAATGGCAAGAACGACTGCTTGTACGTTTGTTTATTATTATTTCAGTAATTTTACCTGTGTGATATCTAGAGGACAGAAACGTAGGAGGAGAAGAATATTTGTAGTTTCTGCTCTGGAAAACGCTTTTTGAACTTCTCTAAGCTGGTGCTCGTTAGGTGTATAGCGTCTTCTTCTCAAGTGCCTAATAGTTAAGATTTTTCAACATTCCTCTTACCCTTTCCTCCCGCCCGCCTCTCTCTCTCTCTCTCTCTCTCTCTTTCTCTCTCTCTCTCTCTTTCTACACTCCTGGAAATTGAAATAAGAACACCGTGAATTCATTGTCCCAGGAAGGGGAAACTTTATTGACACATTCCTGGGGTCAGATACATCACATGATCACACTGACAGAACCACAGGCACATAGACACAGGCAACAGAGCATGCACAATGTCGGCACTAGTACAGTGTATATCCACCTTTCGCAGCAATGCAGGCTGCTAAACTCCCATGGAGACGATCGTAGAGATGCTGGATGTAGTCCTGTGGAACGGCTTGCCATGCCATTTCCACCTGGCGCCTCAGTTGGACCAGCGTTCGTGCTGGACGTGCAGACCGCGTGAGACGACGCTTCATCCAGTCCCAAACATGCTCAATGGGGGACAGATCCGGAGATCGTGCTGGCCAGGGTAGTTGACTTACACCTTCTAGAGCACGTTGGGTGGCACGGGATACATGCGGACGTGCATTGTCCTGTTGGAACAGCAAGTTCCCTTGCCGGTCTAGGAATGGTACAACGATGGGTTCGATGACGGTTTGGATGTACCGTGCACTATTCAGTGTCCCCTCGACGATCACCAGTGGTGTACGGCCAGTGTAGGAGATCGCTCCCCACACCATGATGCCGGGTGTTGGCCCTGTGTGCCTCGGTCGTATGCAGTCCTGATTGTGGCGCTCACCTGCACGGCGCCAAACACGCATACGACCATCATTGGCACCAAGGCAGAAGCGACTCTCATCGCTGAAGACGACACGTCTCCATTCGTCCCTCCATTCACGCCTGTCGCGACACCATTGGAGGCGGGCTGAACGATGTTGGGGCGTGAGCGGAATACGGCCTAAAGGTGTGCGGGACCGTAGCCCAGCTTCATGGAGACGGTTGCGAATGGTCCTCGCCGATACCCCAGGAGCAACAGTGTCCCTAATTGGCTGGGAAGTGGCGGTGCGGTCCCCTACGGCACTGCGTAGGATCCTACGGTCTTGGCGTGCATCCGTGCGTCGCTGCGGTCCGGTCCCAGGTCGACGGGCACGTGCACCTTCCGCCGACCACTGGCGACAACATCGATGTACTGTGGAGACCTCACGCCCCACGTGTTGAGCAATTCGGCGGTACGTCCACCCGGCCTCCCGCATGCCCACTATACGCCCTCGCTCAAAGTCCGTCAACTGCACATACGGTTCACGTCCACGCTGTCGCGGCATGCTAGCAGTGTTAAAGACTGCGATGGAGCTCCGTATGCCACGGCAAACTGGCTGACACTGACGGCGGCGGTGCACAAATGCTGCGCAGCTAGCGCCATTCGACGGCCAACACCGCGGTTCCTGGTGTGTCCGCTGTGCCGTGCGTGTGATCATTGCTTGTACAGCCCTCTCGCAGTGTCCGGAGCAAGTATGGTGGGTCTGACACACCGGTGTCAATGTGTTCTTTTTTCCATTTCCAGGAGTGTATTTCTCTCTCTCTCTCTCTTAGTCGGATTAGCATGTTACACTCCGCACCCACCTGATTTGTGTACACTCAATGCTTCCTTTAGATCTTCATCATATAAACCCCCTTCATTTGGAAAGCATTCAAGTATACGTCGTACATATATTTTAGGTACAACCGCTTTTGTAGAAAAATTGCATTTTCTCTGTATGCTACCATTTCTTTTGCCTACAACTGATCGTATCTGGTCTCTCCAAGTCATATCTCTATGTACTGTCAGTTCCAAATATTTTTAGGAACTGACTGTTTCTACCTAGAATAAATCTTCACTCAGTGTCTCATTAATCCTGTATTCAAAGAAATCGTGCTTTACGTTTTGTGAAGTTCGCCGCTATGTATTTCTCTACGTCAAAGGCTGGTCGCAATCTTAGCTGAATGATGTCGACTCAAAATGTAATTTTACATTACTGCAATGTTTACCGGTAGAATTTCCTAATGCGTAACTGTGTCATCTGCGAGAAACCCGAGATTGCAGCTAATGCAGAAAATGTTGGACTGCTGCCCTGGCCAGCACATTCTCCAGATCTCTCACCAATTGAAAACGTCTGGTCAATGGTGGCCGAGCAACTGGCTCGTCACAATACGCCAGTCACTACTCTTGATGAACTGTGGTATCGTGTTGAAGCTGCACGGGCAGCTGTACCTGTACACGCCATCCAAGCTCTGACTCAATGCCCACGCGTATCAAGGCCATTATTAGGGGTAGAGTTGGTTGTTCTGGGTACTGTCTTCTCAGGATCTATGCACCCAAATTGCGTGAAAATGTAATCACACGTTACTTCTAGTATAATAGATTTGTCTAACGAATACCCGTTTATAATCTGCATTTCTTCTTGGTGTAGCAATTTTAATGGCCAGTAGTGAATTTTTCACGGCCACCCATAAGAAAAGGGCGTGATTTCAACGCTGTGTGTCGCGATTCTAACCGTCATTGCAGAGACGTCAAATGAAGGGGTGAAATATAATAGGGGTGTGATGGCCTTACCATCGTGTGACACGTCCGCGATGACGCTAGGCAGAATTTTGATGAAATTTGGTGTCTGTGTGATGTCATTCACCCACATTACACATCACGTGAACTTCTGAACTGCGGCCTTTTCTCGAATATGTCAACACATTGCTGTTTGAAGCGTTGCCGAGCCTGAGGGTAATGTCGCGGGATGCCACGCTTTTGCCCCGTTACAGAGGAAGGTTGCTGGCGTCTTTGAGTCAAATTTCAAACTTGCACGTCGCAATGGGAGGCAACGACGGTTTGTCAAAAAAGATGCTTTTTTTCGCTGTGTAATTTCCTGACTAATTAATATATAACATGAACAACAATGGCGCACCTGTAATCCAAATCGAGCTTGTTTCGGTAGGATAAAGAGCACACAGGGTCGCCGATGCCGCGTACGCACAGTGTACTACATGGAACTACACTACTGGCCATTAAAATTGCTACACCAAGAAGAAATGCAGATGATAAATGGGTATTCATTGGACAAATATATCATACTAGAACTGACATGTGATTACATTTTCACGCAATTTGGGAGCATAGATCCTGAGAAATCAGTACCCAGAACAACCACCTATGGCCGTATAACGGCCTTGATACGCCTGGGCATTGAGTCAAACAGAGCTTGGATGGCGTGTACAGGTACAGCTGCCCATGCAGCTTCAACACGATACCACAGTTCATCAAGAGTAGTGAATGGCGTGTTGTGACGAGCCAGTTGCTCGGCCACCATTGACCAGACGTTTTCAATTTGTGAGAGATCTGGAGAATGTGCTGGCCAGGGCAGCAGTCGAACATTTTCTGTATTCAGAAAGGCCCGTACAGGACCTGCAACATACGGTCGCGCATTATCCTGCTGAAATGTAGGGGTTCTCAGGGATCGAATGAAGGGTAGAGCCACGGGTCGTAACACATCTGAAATGTAACGTACACTGTTCAATGTGCCGTCAAAACGAACAACAGGTGACCGAGACGTGTAACCAATGGCACACCATACCATCACGCCGGGTGATACGCCAGTATGGCGATGACGAATACACGCTTCCAATGTGGGTTCATCGCGATGTCGCCAAACACGGATGCGACTATCATTATGCTGTAAACAGAACCTGGATTCATCCGAAAAACTGACGTTTTGCCATTCGTGCACCCAGGTTCGTCCTTGAGTACGCCATCGCCGGCGCTCCTGTCTGTGATGCAGCTTCAAGGGTAACCGCAGCCATGGTATCCGAGCTGATAGTCTATGCTGCTGCAAACGTCGTCGAACTGTTCTTGCAGATGGTTGTTGTCTTGCAAACGTCCCCATCTGTTGACTCAGGGATCCAGACGTGGCTGCACGATCCGTTACAGCCATGCAGGTAAGATGCCTGTCATCTCGATTGCTAGTGATACGAGGCCTTTGGGATCCAGCACGGCGTTCCGTATTACCCTCCTGAACCCACCGATTTCATATTCCGCTAACAGTCATTGGATCTCGACCAACGCGAGCAGTAATGTCGCGATACGATAAACCTCAATCGCAATAGGCTACAATCCGACCTTTATCAAAGTCCGAAACGTAATGGTGAGCATTTCTCCTCCTTACACGAGGCATCGCAACAACGTTTCACCAGGCAACGCCGGTCAACTGCAGTGTGTGTATGAGAAATCGGTTTGATACTTTCCTCATGTCAGCACGTTGTGGGTGTCGCCACCGGCGCCAACCTTGTGTGAATGCTGTGAAAAGCTGATCATTTGCATATCACAGTATCTTCTTCCAGTCGGTTAAATTTCGCGTCTGTAGAACGTCTTCTTCATGGTGTGGCAATTCTAATGACCAGTAGTGTTATTTGTATGCATTACATTCCAGGTGTCGGAAGTATCGGTTCCCAAATCTTAACTGCGTTGCTGTACTTCAACCCTGTGGAGTGTACATGATGTTATTCGCGTAATACAGAGAAGTAAGGAAACGTAGGAGGATTACATTTCAGCATTCCTCCAATAACGAAATCTTTTGAGATTGTGCACACGCTTAGATTGGAGAAATGTAGCCTTTCGAAGAAAAACCATCTCGGCATTAGTCGTAAGCCATTTATGGACACCCACGAAAACATAAACCTGGATAAGTGTACGAGGATTTGAATCCCGCTCCTCGACAATGGGAGTTGTGTGTTGTACTTGACCATAGTGCCCGTTCACTTCGTAGAAAATGAGGAGGAGGTATGTGTATCTTCAGTAAGCAACGAACAGCTGTTTGTAAAATCGTATGTAATCAACATAGTCTTTCTGATAGCAATATTTTTCGTTTCACCTACATCTGCATCTGTACTCGACAAGCTTTATGTACCGCTGTCATTTCCAACCATTCCTGTTCCAATCGCGAATAATTGGCGGGGAGAACAGCTTTTGGTAAGTAGCGGTGTGGTTTCGAATTTTTCTAATTTTTACTTTTTGCGAGATACAGGTAGGAGGATTTGTTTGGAAACGTACAGCGAATTTCGATGGTATATCACATCGTGATGTACACTGAGGTGAAAAAAGTCATTGGATAGCGATGTACACAGAGACAGATAGCGGTGGTGCCGTGTACACAACGTATAAAAGGGCAGTGCATTGGTAGAGCTGTCATTTCTAATCACGTGATTCGTGTGGAAAGGTGTTCGACGTGATTTTGGCCGCACGACAGGAGTTAACGAACTTCGAACGCGCAATATTAGTGGGGGGTAGACACAGGGGACATTCCATTTCGAAAATCGTTAGTGAATTCACTATTCTGAGATCCACAGTATCAAGAGGTGCCGAGAATATCAGATTTTAGGTGTTACCTCTCACCACGGACAATGCAGTGGCCTACGTTCTTCACCTACTCACCGAGAACAGCCGCGTTTGCGTAGAGCTGTCAGCGCTAACAGACAAGCAACACTGCGTGAAATAACCGCAGAAATCAATGTCGGATGTACGACGAACGTATTCGTTAGGATAGTGAGGTGAAATTAGGTGTTAATGGACTACGGCAGCAGACGACCAACACAAGTGCCTTTAGTAAGACCGAGCGATGTGGCGCAGTGTCTAGCACACTGGATTCTCATTCGGGGAGGATGACGGTTCAATCCCGCGTCCAGACATCTTGATTTAGTTTTTCCGTGATTTCCCTAAATCGCTCGAGGCAAATGACGGGATGGTTCCTGTTGTGGCGTAACAAGACAGCCACGCCACTCGGAAGTAGCCGAAAGGCACGCGTTAAGCTCACGCAGATGGGCGTGAGGTCTGAAACAGGATACGTAATGAATGCTATAAAGAAAAGTACGTAACTGCTGGAATACTTAACTTTAATCCATCATTTGTATACAGCATTCTTGATGATACAAGTGAAACTCTCTCTAGAAATGGTTAATGGCGCCTTGCTAGGTCGTAGCCATGGACTTAGCTGAAGGCTATTCTAACTGTCTCTCGGCAAATGAGAGAAGGCTTCGTCAGTGTAGTCGCTAGCAAAGTCGTCGTACAACTGGGGCGAGTGCTAGTACGTCACTCTAGACCTGCCGTGTGGTGGCGCTCGGTCTGCAACTACTGACAGTGGCGACACGCGGGTCCGACATGTACTAATGGACCGCGGCCGATTTAAAGCTACCACCTAGCAAGTGTGGTGTCTGGCGGTGACACCACAGTTCCTTTGAAAGGGCACGGCCGATTTCCTTCCACGTCCATCCCCAATCCGATGAGACCGATGACCTCGCTGTCTGGTCTCCTCCCCCAATCAACCCAACCCAACCTTGTTAAGAGTACGACATCACCTGAAACACCTCGCCTGGGTTAGTGACCACACCGGTTGTACCCTAGACGAGTGGAAAACCGTGGCCTGGTCAGATGAGTCCACATTTTGGTTAATAAGAGCTGATTGTCAAGTTCAGGTGTGGCATAGACTCCACGAAGCCTGGACCGAGGTTGTCAAGACGGCACTGTGCAAGCCGGTGGTGACCCCAGAATGGTGTTGGCTGTGTTTACATGGAATGGACCATTTGCAGCCATTCAAGGACTTCATGTTCCCAGACTACGATGGAATGTTTTATGGATGACAACGCGCGATGTCATTGACCCACAGTTGTTCGTGATTGGTCTGAGGAACATTCTGGACAATTAGGGCGAATGGTTTGGCCTCCCAGATCGCCGGTGTGGGACATAATCGAGAGGTCAGTTCGTGCACAAAATCGTTCACCTCAACACTTTCGCAGTTATGGATGGGTATACAGGTAGCATGACGCAATATTTCTGCAGGGGATTTCCAACGACTTTCTGAGTCCTTGCCACGTCGAGGTGCACTACGCCTGGAAAGAGGAAGCCCGACACGATGCAAGGTCTGTTAAAAAAAATTCCGGAACTTAGTGCACAAAATGTTTATGAGCGTACATTTTACTTATTGTGCATGGTCTCCTTCACAGTTGATATACTTCTTCCAACGCCGTTTCCACTTCCGGAAGCAGTCTTGGTACGCATCTCGCTGGATCGCGAGTAGAGCGGTCTGAGAATTTTCTTTAATTTCGTCTATCGTTGCAAATATTCGTCATTTCGACGGGGTTTTCAACTTTGGAAGTAAAAGAAAGTCCTCAGAGTCCGGGTCTGGTGAGTACGGAGGGTGAGGCAGCACGGTGAGTTCGTTTTTTGTGCGATAGTCATGCATCAACAGGGATTGCTGGGGCGTTATCGTGAGGCAAGAGCCATGCATTGCCCCGACACAATTCAGGCCGTTTCCTTCTCACATTTTCTCGCAGGCGTCGCAACACGTCCCTATAGTACCACAGATTAACACTTTGTCACTGTGGTTCGAATTTAAGATGAACTAATCGTTTAATGTAAAAAAAAAAGCTATCAGCATGGCTTTGACAATTGACCTGATCTGATGAGCATTTCTTGGTCTTGGAGCTTTCCCGCCACATTGTGAAGATTGAATCGTGGTCTCAACATCATAATCTCAGACCGCCGTCTCATCACAGTTTATGATTCTCTTAAGGAACATCTCGTTCTCATTTGCGCAGATTGCGAGGTGAAGGTCTTTCTGGTCTTGACTCATGATCCGTGGGACGAACTTGGCGGCAATTCGATGCATTCCGAGATGCCGTGTCAGGCCAGAAAATATAAAATTCTTCTGCAAACTCTCGGAATGTCAGTCTTAGACTGGCACGCATAATCTCACTAACGTTCCTGACATGACCGTCGTCGGTAGACGTCGAAGGGAGTGCTGAACGAGGGTCACCTTTAACTTCTGTCTGACCACTTTTAAACCATGTGAAACATTCCTAACACCGGATACGAATTAAGCACTCATCACCGTCGGCTTCCTGCGTCATTATGTGTGGCTCTGTATAAGTTTTCTTGAGTTTCATGCAAAATTTAATGTGACGCGTTGCTCCTACAACTCTGCCATTTCGAAATTCGCAAAATGTGCGACACAACGTTCTATTCAATACAGAAATGAACAGTAACTAACAGACATACAACATTGAAACTTGCCGCAATTACACATTAAACACAGGACTGTGCAGGATTGCCAACCGCATTTCGCTACAACACACCATTGGTGCGAAATTACGAATGTTCCGTAATTTTTTGAACAGACCTCGTGTTAGGAGATACCCCATTACTTTTGTCTCCTCCGGATAGATTGTCTCTCTTGTAATGTCTGCTTACTGGAGTTGGCAGAGCATCCTTGTGACACTTTCGCTCTTACTAAATGATCCCGGTACGAAACGTGCTGCTTTTCTTTGAATCTCCTGTATCAATGCTATCTGATACGAATCCCAGGCCGACGAGCAGTATTGAAGTTAAGCTACCTCGTTTGCCAGTGCACTACATTTTCTGAGGTTTTTTCCAATGAATCTTTCGTCAAGCCTATGCCTTCCTTGCCATTATTTTTATGTCGTAGTTGCAGTTAAAATCACTCTGTACGCATACTCCTCGATATTTTGTGGAAGTGAGTGCTTCCAGTGATTGTTATGAAGTCGAGTAATCATACAAGAATGGCTCGTTCTGTCTTTTTTATGCTCAATACGTTACATTTGTTTATGATGATGGTTAATTTTCAGTTCCTGCAGCGAGTGTTGATCCTCTGCAGGTTTTCTTTCATTTCGTTACAATTTGCTAGAGTTATTTTCTTCATGATTTGTTAGGTCGGTCGCTATTTGACTCAGGTGGGTTTCCCAGAAAGTAATACACTGAATCTTTTTTCTTCAACAATTATTTATTGAACATAATGAGAATTACACACACACCAAGGAATGGTCTTTTATCTACAGACCCTCTTCTTCCACGTAATCTTCATCCCACTGTACGGCCTTCCTCTAGCGTGGAACAAGGGCGTGTATTCTCTGTCCGTACCAAACCTCGTCCTGGTTGCGGAGTCAATGCATCACTGTGTGAATCACCTCCTCATCGTCCTCAAAATTTCATCCACGAATGGCACCCTTTAATGGCCCAAACAAGTGGAAGTCCGAGGAGGCTACGTCAGGGCTGTAGGGTGGATGGTCTCCCGACCGCTGCAAATCGTGGAGCTCCGCCGAACCTTTTTCTGATGACCTCACTCTCCGTGCCCAGAGACTAACTATAATTCTGTCGACAGCAGGTTCTCCATAGACTTTGCACAAACGTTTGCGAATATTCCCCACAGTTTATTTCTCTGCAGTCAGATAATCAATGATGGCACGTTACTTGTAACGTACGTCAGCTACAGACGCCATTTTGAAACTGACAGACGGCCGGTGTGGCCGAGCGGTTCTAGGCGCTTCAGTCTGGAACCGCGCGACCGCTACGGTCGCAGGTTCGAATCTTGACTCGGGCATGGATGTGTGTGATGTCCTTAGGTTAGTTAGGACTAAGTAGTTCTAAGTTATAGGGGGCTGATGACGTGAGAAATTAAGCCCCATAGTGCTCAGAGCCATTTGAACCATTTTGAAACTGACCTGCAGCTTCGCTAACTGTCGGAAGTGACGGAACCTTGGCGCGCTCACTAAGGAGACTTTAAATAATAAATAGTAACGTTTCGCATTCATAGAATTGTTTACGGCTGAGAAATAAAATGTGGTGCATAACTTTCTGGGCAACCATCGTATACTGCATATACTGCCACCAACGTACATTTTGCCCAAGGACCACGATGACGAGATGAGAGAAATCAGCGGCTTATTCGGAGGTATATGGACAGTAATTTTTCTCTCGCGTTTTTTGCGAGTGGAAAACGAAACGAAATGACCATTATCGGCACAAGGTACGAGGTACCCTTCTACATGCACCATACGGTGACATGCGGAATGTGTATGTAGATTTAGATACTGTGTCACTCTCACGAAACCACCTTTGAAGATTGTCTTCAACGGCACTGTTAATCGAGCATCTGATGTTAATGACTTTCCGCTGGCTACACTTCCTAGACTGCTCTACACTGTCGATAGCGTCCACGTTGTATGGCTCTGAGCACTATGGGACTCAACTGCTGAGGTCATTAGTCCCCTAGAACTTAGAACTAGTTAAACCTAACTAACCTAAGGACATCACACACATCCATGCCCGAGGCAGGATTCGAACCTGCGACCGTAGCGGTCTCGCGGTTCCAGACTGCAGCGCCAGAACCGCGCGGCCACTTCGGCCGGCGTCCACGTTGTAACTGGATTATTAATTTGTTGCGAGAAACTGGTACGTTCGCAGGCAGGAGGACTGACGGTGGTTCTCCACGGACGCACCACAAGCTTGACTTGGAAGACGATATCCTTCGTTATGTAGAAGAGAACCTGTGGTGTGCGTACTGTAAGACCTTCGAGACACACACTTTTTTTTTGACTTGTTGCTCTAACGAAGTAGGCGAGTGTCAGCAATATGTCTCGTGGTCTTATCGTGGCGTGTTTATCTTCTGCCGTTAGCTCAGACGATAGAAATGCCACTTGCACGCTTAGAGTAGCAGATTGACGGTGACCAGCTTTAAACAGAACTTGATTAATTTTCACACATATTTATTAAAATAATAACAAGCATAAACATTACGTAACTTGATTCTGGATGCTATTTACAATTGACAATCTGAAGTTCCTTTGGTCTTGGTACGTTAATCTCATTCTCACATATCTCTGATACTTGACAAACTGTCTATACATTTATCTTCATGGCTATGTACAGGAATATGATAATCTTCTTAGGTGCAGACTGAAAGTTGACTATAGACTGGTACAGACAAATGTAGAACTCGTACAGACTGGTACAGACAAATGCAGACTGACTAGTCGGAGGTCTGTACACTTGTTATAATACCTCGCGCGTTCATATATCACTGTGCGAGTGTGATTCATGAGGAGAAAAGGTTCTCTCATTGGCTGCGTTACATATTAATACGCGGATCGGCGGAAGCAGAATTTGGTCCTTCTCTATGGCAGCGCCATCTCGTAGTGCGGAGACGGACGAGCACTGCGCCTGCGCTGTTGTGCTTAGCGGGGCACCTTCTAGTGGGAAAGTTGTGTACGTGCTAACTACGCGGAACTATGTACACAACATCTTCAACGACACTGTTCATCGAACATCTGATGTTAATCACTTTTCGCTGCCTTCACTTCCTAGACTGCTTCACACTGTAGATAGTGTCCACGTTTTAAAGGGTTATTAGATTGCTGCGAGAAACTGGTCCGTTCGCAAGCAGGAGGACTGACAGTGGTGCTCCACGGACGCGCCACAAGCTTGACTTGGAAGACGGTATCCTTCGTTACGTAGAAGAGAACCCGATGGCGAATACTGAAACCACCTCCCGTGCCACTGGCTCCTGAAGAGCACACAGGTCTGAGCTCATTGCCTCCGCTGTGTGCGAACCGTTAAGCGAGAGATTTGACACCTATCGACCTTTGTACTTATTTCACCACGAAATAGTCCGTCTCCGGTAGCTGAGTGGTCAGCGCGGCAAAATGTCAATCCTAAGGGCCTGGGTTCGATTCCCGGCTGGGTCGGAGATTTTCTCCGCTCAGGGACTGGGTGTTGGGTTGTCGTAATCATCATCATTTCATTCCCATCGACTCGCAAGTCACCGAAGTGGCGTCAAATCGAAAGACTTGCACCCGGCGAAAGGTCTACCCGACGGGAGGCCCTAGTCACACGACGACCACCAAAGGGCAAATTTCCGGAAATGAGTTTCTCATGAAAATTTTATCTACCAAGTCCCTTCTACAACCCCTACACGCCTGTAATAGAAATTGTGAGACACAGTCGGTAGACACTCAGATACTGAATGAGAACTTTCTACGCAGCGAACCGGAGAGTGAGGAATATTCGCAGACTGTATCAGCAGAGGCGTCTGCGTATGTGTAAGAACCAGCAGGCAGGCGCTTATCCATATTCATATGGATTTGGAGGAAGCGGCGTGGCGCTACTGGAGGCGGCGGCGCGGGAACTCACTCCATCGGGGGCGGTGCGTCACGGCAGGGACGTCACAGGAGCCTGATAAATATGCAAAGAAACGAGGCGGCCACCTGCAGAGGAGAGAGAAACAAAGGCGGAAGCGTGGGTGGGCGCGCGAGGTGTCGCGGGCGCCTGCAGCGAACCGACGCGGCGTGGCGGCACGAGAAAGGAGCGGCGGTGAGCACATCGCTCGTGGCTGGCGGGAAGTAATGCCTGCTGGAATGCGAGTGTTTGCCGTCAACAGAAACACACGTGAACTTTACCGAAACGTGAACTTTACCGAAACTTTAAATGTGGCTAACTTCTAAATGACGTGAACAGGTTGCGGAAGGTGTTACACTGTTCGACAGCGGGATTAGAACTACCCCGACGGAAATGGATCAATGAAGCTCTAGTCCGACATTAATCAAGTTTTGTAGAAATGTAAATCATGTAAGGAGTATTCATTTCATTTCGAACTGATGTCCATCATCATTATCAGCACAAGGTGTGAACGCTAAAGCCAAAACACTCTTGTATTCGTAGTTTCATAGAAGCAGACAGCCGCCAGAAGTCATCTTGAGGAAGTTTTTGCGATGCCTGAAACACATGCGATGTCAGTTATGAGGATTTCCGATGGAGACGCTTCAATGCCGCGTCCGGCCATCCTGATTTAGGTTTTCCGTGATTTCCCTAAATCACTCTAGCAAATGCCGGGATGGTTCCTTCGAAAGGGCACGGCCGACTTCCTTCCCTGTCCTTCCCTAATCCGATGAGACCGATGACCTCGCTGTCTGGTCTCCTCCCCCAAAACAACCCAACCCAACTCCGATGGAAACTGTTATGAAAGTACGTACTGGTTACAATTAGACTTTCACTGCTTGAGAAGGCCTCTATCACAAACGAATGATCTCAGGACAATGAAATATTGTGGAAACATTTATTAGGAGATGTGGAAGACAACTAATAAACCATTGAAATGAACATATTTTAGTTTCCTCAGGAAGAGGTAACATTTGTTAATTGCATACAACGTTTACGTTCCAAGTTACAGTGTAACGACCACGTGCATCCACGACTGCCTGGAACCGCGCTAGAGACTGATCCGCAACTGCCCGAAACAACGCAAGACCATTCAGTGTTCAGATGTCGTGACAAAGCTCGTGCACGGCTTGAAAGCTGCATATTACGTCCAATATTCAAATGGTTCAAATGGCTCTGAGCACTATGGGACTTAACTGCTGTGGTCATCAGTCCCCTAGAACTTAGAACTACTTAAACCTAACTAACCTAAGGACATCACACACATCCATGCCCGAGGCAGGATTCGAACCTGCGACCGTAGCGGTCGCGCGGCTCCAGACTGTAGCGCGTAGAACCGCACGGCCACTCCGGCCGGCGCGTCCAATATTCTTAGCGACGGCAACAGTAACTTGTTCAACGATTTGTGTCGCAGTTGGCCGTCTGCCTATCCGAGGAGCTGCCAGTTAATTCGAACTTCCGAATCATGTTCTTCACCTCGGTGCGGAAGAGGACTTGCCCGTATTCCTTTAATCTTCTGATACCCGCGAAGAGCAGCGGCACTATAGGCTGTTGTTTTGATAAATCAGCTCTGCCCACCTTGTCCAGACCCATGTTGACTATCTGCAGCTGTAATGCACACTGATGCTTGTGTTTCAACTCTACGTCGTCGTACCACTACCGGCGCTTAACGGCAAGTCACGATGCTGACACTGCTAACAACGCAAAATCCTGCAGAGCTCAGTCGGAACTTCATTCCTATAAAGTTGGGAGCCCATAAGGTACATAGTTTTCCGCCTACACTGGCTTAAGTAGCGAGAGTTTAGTTATAGCCACTCTTTAAATATCTTCCCGTCGAATCATAGGCGTGCTTTACGTATAGGGCAGTGAACGATCAGTGCATGTCTAAAGGCGCCTGTGCTGGAAGGAAAACGGTGTATATATGAAGTCTTCACGGGTAGCTGAGTAGCGTCGTCGTCTCGTAGCAACGTTTCGATGGAATGCGTCTCCATCATATTCATGCGAAGAATCTTCTCCTGAAGATGATGGAGACGCTGAAAGGTGGCTACACTGAGCCACAGCGCCACAGATCGCGCCAGAGTGTATTGTTCCGCCGCCTCCACTGGCAGTGATTATTGAGACGTAGCGGCAAGCAGTGCTGGCCGAGAAGTTGTGGTGGACACTGCATGTCGTGAAGTCAGAGTGAGATGTGGTAGTGGAGAGTGTTGTTCCATGTTTTATGCAGTGGTTTGATGGGAGAGATAGCAGATGTTGTTCTAATGGAGATATTGTAATGGTCAGAGTGCATTTCGTCAATATATATGGAGGTATTTTCTTTTATTCTTTTATTCTTTCAGTGACCTGAATAATGTGTCATTACAGGTTCAGTCAACAAAGCATCTGGCGTGTGTTCTTGTATTAGAGTGTAATTCTGATTTTCTTGCGCAATCATAGTATTTCTAATTTTCTTTTATCACGTCAGTATAATTGGTATTTAAAAATTCTTGTCTTGTTGAAGAAGAACCGTGCCAGATGTGTACGTTGAGTCATACTACCACATACAGAACAGCTACACTAGTGTTTGTTGTTTCGTAGGTTTTATAGTTGCTGGGGACTTAATTAATTAATTGTGCTAACAGAAATTTTCTTACATTCTTTGTTGTCATTCTATGCAGTCAGATTGCGTAATAATACTAGTCAGGGCCAGCCGTTTACGAGACTTGCGTAATCGGACTTACAGCTACTAAAAAAATATTTTCATTAGTATTTAATAAAGCCCCCATGCAACGCATTCCATCGAAATGTTGCTAGTCGGCTGACAAACCGTGAAGACTTCATATACGAAATTCGCCGAGAAAGCCTGCACTCACAAAAAATTGTGTAGTCTTCATTTTCGTGGGAGGATGTGCCATTTGGGACTATGGTCATCAAGGATATGACAACAGGTTTATCACTCTTGCTACATACTAGTGACCATTCGGCTTCACTTCTTCAACTACCAAATCAGTTCTGTTATCATACTCAACAGCTCGTCACACCATGATTGCAGGCATTTAAGAGGTATGGTATATTGTTGTTTTTATTGTATTTTATGGTTTCGTGGACAAGGTTAGTAAGTTTTCAGACGGTGTATTGAAGTGTCTATTGAAACTAAACTCGCCTTGTGTGCGTTTTGTCGCGTGGCAATAAGTGGTAAGGAGCTGTGGCAGATTTCTTGGTGCGTGTTCTTGAGTCCACTGAAAGCCGGCGTGTCTAGTTGCAGGTTCGTTCGCCAATCTCTGCAGCGTCTCTCCAACTCCATGTCGACTAGTGTAGCTGAAACTTTCTTTAGTAATTAGAAGGATTAGAAAGAGTAATATTTACGTTCGAGTCTCGCCTAATTATTTATCAGAGATAAGCACTCGTTTACTTCTTCCCTGAAAATAACTTTTACTCTTACTATCGAGTTGTGATACGTAGTATTCACAATTATTCGTCTTTATCAGAGCAAGAACAAAATCGGAATCATTAAAATTACATTCAGTAACATAGATAATAGAAGTCAGAGATAATGAAATGATAATGTTCGATTTTCTTATTCAAGGAGTAACGTTGAAACGTCCCCTTCAGAACAATTTATACATGACTGTGCTTAACCTGACAGACTGTGCTTAACCTGACACGCAATATTTTTAGCGCAACGCAATCTGACTATCAAAGATCCCTGCAAAAGAATGGCCCTGAGTAACTTTAACCTATACCTTTCACAAATCACTTACCTCACAAAAATCTTCATTACTCGAACTACTGCAATACAGCGAGCGCCACTATTGCCAGCTAAATAAAAGATTCAAACTACAGAAGGCACTAACTACTGATAGGGATAGTTAGCAAATGAAAGATATTAATAGAGAACAAACAATGTATTTACCTTAATAGTCATAATATATATAGCAGTTCATGAGAAATTACAAAACTCCGCCATCTCTCTCCTCACATCCACCACTGCTGGCGGCTCACCTCCAACTGTGCAACGCTACGCGCTGTTCACATCCAGCTGCCGCTGCCCAACACTACAATGGCAGACAACAATGCAAACTAGCCACAGACTGCACACAGCACAGCCAGTGATTTTCGTACAGAGCGCTACGTAACGTTGCCAATAAGAAAACATAAACAGCCTACTTACATAAAGAAAACATAAACAGCCTACTTACAACGTCTTCAGTTTCTTCACACAGCACATACCTGAGACAGTTATTTCAGGAATAAAATATGATATTACAAGAGGTCTCGACAATCGCCATTTACTGCAACCTTTCACCAGGCTGTCTACGGTCACGTTGTCGTCTGCCTGACCTTCACAAACAGTACGAACGGACGCCAACGAATGACTCAGTTGGCTGAGCCACGCGGGGTAGCCCTGCGATCTAAGGCGTCTAGTCACGGTTCGCGCGGCTCCCCCCGTCGGAGGTTCGAATCCTCCCTCGGGCGTGCGTGCGTGTGTGTGTGCGTGTGTGTGTGTGTGTGTGTGTGTGTGTGTGTGTTTTGTCCTTAGCGTAAGTTATATTAAGTAGTGTATAGGCCTAGGGACCGATGACCTCAGCAGTTTGGTCTCATAAACCCCTAGCACAAATTTCCAAGTATACTATCTCTGTTGCCTGTGGTGTGGTGTCTGCGTTAAACACGGTACTTCAACTGGAGATCTCTACCGATCCTCCAATAACATGTAAGCGACGGTTCGTAATGATACTCTGCCTGTAACCTCTGACCGGATTTCAGCTGCTTTTCATCCTTATATTCGTCAGAGCCATTTGAACAATAGTACGGCTTCCGAGAGGTGTTCCCCTTTAGGGAGAATACTTGCCCACTCTTCTTGCTGTGCCGGTGTGACTTTTTCAAGAGCCTAACGCACGTGGTGGAGACACACCGTCTTTCCATACCAGTCCCCACCACAAAGGAAGAGAAAGTAATAAAATTAATCCTTTTAATTCTGATCACAGATTTGAGCTCCCAGTAAAATTACGAGTAAATTGATACCATACTCACACCGATCAGTTGATTTATTGACAAGTCGTCAATGTTAATTACTCATTTAATTCTACTAAACTGATTTTTCCAGGTCTGCAGACGCTGTCGAGATACTGTCAACATAGAGGATCATCGCTTAGAGTGTGGGGGATAATTTTGACATTCCCCGTTTATTTAATGTAAAAAAACCCCAAGCTAGCGAAATCTAGCTTCGTTTCCTGGCCATTACTACGAATCATCTTGGAAGGCACGTGGTGGCGGTGACGAACAGTCCCTCCCGCGCTGTGGAAATCCGCACCAATTCGGGTCACTCAACTTGAAGGCAGGAACTTGACCGCTCCAGTCGGCCAGAACAGTAGGACCAGTTACACCTCAAGCTGTAGAGGTTAGTTCATGAAGCGAGTCCATAAGTAACACAGGGAGCAGCTCTCTGGCCTATTCCATTGCAATTTCTAAAAGTGTCGGCGTGTGAGGTTCATCATGCAGCAGTTATCGCCACTTTGTGGCAAGTGGTCTTTTTCCATTATCTTGGGAGCAGCCTTGTGTTAGCCGTCCACGAGTTGTTCGTGATGTCTAGAATTACGAAGCACACTGCAACTACGATAGTTGCGTCTGTGCTGGCGTCACGTTTGCACCACGAGTTACCGCGCCGCAAATCGACTCGTTGCGTGGTAAGCTCTATTGTCCGACCCCCGTCACTGTAACAGCTGTCTTGATCCGTGGATAGCGTCTTTCTTTCAGTGATTCAAGCTAATTCATTTTAGTGCTGTTTCTAGAGACGGGTCTTTATTTTGAAAGCATTATTGTGTGTGTGAACTTTCGTTCGTTTGATTTGTCCCACAGCAAGTCCATTGCTCGCCAAGGGGCTGCGTTACTGTGAGTGATAGTTTACGAAACTTGGGACGGGACTACCCCTCGTTTACGAGTTCGTTTGATAAATAGATACATTGCTGCACTGCACTGACTGTCATTGGTCTGTAACTTCCCCGCTGCCCTTTTTTGTTCATCAGTTCTTTACTAGGCGACATAACACTTGCTGTAAGAAGCCAAGTCCGGCGCCTGAGATAGAAGTTCTGCACGTTAGTGGTCTGCTACGGAATAATGATGGTTGGTACATCTGAATTTCTTCCGATACCAATCTGTGTTAATTCAAACGCTTAAGAAGAAAGACGACAGAAACCCAAGCCACAGCTACAGCTATTCAGCCAACAATACACGTTATGTTACCACACTGCTGTGACGAGTCCATCTAGTCGCCAGTCGTTTTGCAGTAAGTGCACTACAGCCCCCTGTCTCTACAATCTATATGTCTGGCACGCCCACGTCCACCGTGCCAATGATTTGCTCTTTCTCATTATCCGAAAGATGGCCACAAGCTGTACGTGGACGAATACGGTACGTGAAAATCTACACATGTAAAATTCCAGAAACGCGAGACACAATAAATAGCAATCATACACTCACACTAGTCTTCATCTGTGGAAATGGGTTTCTTACATACTAAAAATAATCTTGCATAACGTAGAAATTCCGTTTGTTGAAACTATGAAATTCCTGGGGCTCATGCTCGACAGGAAACTGTCTTGGTCGTCCTATGTGTCTCACCTGGCAGCCCGCTGTACGCGTTACTCCAATATCCTACGTGTCCTCAACGGTAATTCCTGGGGTGCAGATCGAACCACTCTCCTCCGTTTGTACCGGTCCCTTTTCTGTCCAAAACTAGACTATGGGTGCTTTGTTTATGAGTCTGCACGTCCGTCCCTCTTACGCCGTTCAATACTATCCACCATCGTGGCATCCGTTTGGCACCTGGCGCCTTTTGCACTAGCCTGGTTGTGAGTCTGTTTGCCGAAGCTGCTGAACTACCACTGTCCTACGTGACTTTCTCCTCAGCAGGTATGCAAGCCGGCCGCCTGCCATGTGTAGCCACACATCCAATGCCTCCTTCCTCGATAACTCCTTTGATCGCCAGTATGGGACGCGTCCCTCTTCTCTGTTACCTCTTGGACTCCGCTTTCGGCAGTTGCTCCGGCGGCTTAACATCACACTACCTGCAACTTTCCCGTTGGATGTGAACCCTTCACCACCTTGCATTCGTGCGGCAGCCTGTGTTCATCTCGGCTTTCACTCACTTCCTAAGGACACTACTCCAGCCTCGCTCCATCGCCTTCAGTTTCACGACTTTGGCATGGAACTTCGCGATAGCACCTTTCTGTGCACTGATAACTCTCAGACTGACCGTGGTGTCTAGTGTGCCTTCGTTATCAGGCCACGGAGTACGTCCGGCGACACAGGATTTTCAATTGTGTCCTCTGCTCAGACTCTCTCAGCACCCTTTAAAGTCCTGATGCACTGTTCAGCGCCCATCCCTTAGTGCAGGTTCGAATCCTGCCTCGGGCATGGGTGTGTGTGATGTCCTTAGGTTAGTTAGGTTTAAGTAGTTCTAAGTTCTAGGGGACTTATGACCTAAGATGTTGAGTCCCATAGTGCTCAGAGCCATTTGAACCATTTTTGAACCTTAGTGCAACGGCTCCAGGAAAACTGTCAGTTGCTCACTCTTGCGGGGCCTCTGTGATGTTTATGTGGGTTCCTGGTCATGTCTGTCTGCCAGGGAACGAGGCTGCTGGCGCTGCTGCCAAGGTTGCAGTCTTCGTACTGCAGCCCACAAGTTCCTGTATTCCCTCCGATGATCTCTGTGTTGCCATTTGCCAGGAAGTGGTGTCACTTTGGAATCGCCATTGGTCCTCCCTTCATGGGAATAAACTACAGATTATTAAGCATCCCCCAGGGCCTTGGACGACCGCCTCTCGGCCCTTTCACCGAGAGGTCATTTTAACTAGGTTGCGTCATTTGTTAAGTGGCGCTCCCCCACCACTTTGCACACATTGCGCTCAAGTTTTAACTGTCCGCCATTTCCTGACGGAATCCCCATTTTTAACCATTTACTTTCCCGCTTGGGTTTGCCGTATGAGTTATCGGCCGCTTTAGCAAACCACGCGCGAGCTGTCGACCACGTTTTACTTTTTATCCGTCGTAGCAATATGGCGAGGGCAATTTAATTTTGAGTTTTGGACCTCCGTTTCTGTATGGTGTCTTTTACAGTGCTTTCTCCAAGTCCCTGTTTTTAGCTGTCTTTTGTAACGTCAGTTCGAATTGACGTATAGTCGCTCTTTAACTCCTCTCTGTCTTCGTGTTCTATAGTCCTGCCTTGGGCGCATGTGACCCCAGTTGTTTTTGCGCCCAAAACCAAACCTGACCAAAACAAAACGACGTAGAAATTTTAATGTCTCACAGAGAGGAAAAGACAACTGTATCAGTTTGGTAGTTTACCATTTATGTTACTCAGTATTTATTTTTTCATTTCATTCGCAACTAACTGAGTTTCCCGGTTATATATTTATTAATATCTTCTATAAGTTCATCTCCTCCTTTCCCCTTTCTCTAGTCACTTTTTCTCACCCCTTTCTGTCCACCTCCTCCAACTCCCACCCTCTGTCCCTCACCTCCTGCCCCTCTCCCTGTCCAACTTCTCCTCCTCTCTCTCGCTGTTTATCTCCTCCTCTTCCCATTCTCTGTCCATTCCTCTCCCACTTTCGCTGTCCATCTCTCTCTTCCTCCTCTCTTCTCTCTCCATGTTATCAACTCCAACCCAATAAGAGGATGGTGCTTCTGACCCACACAATATTCCTTTCCAGATCGTATATAATGAGTACCAAATTTGATTGAAATCGTTCCGGTGGTTTAGGATGAGCTTCTTACTCATGGATTTGCACGCATATGCACATATCAAGTATATTTCAGCTGAATTTAACATATTTCACATATATTTCTACACATATTTCATCTTTATCTCTAACAAATTTCTCCTAGAGTTTCGTTTTCTTGCAGCTCAATGTCTATGACGACGTATCTCTTGACCTACGTGCTGCACAATGATATAATTTTGCAGGAACATCCAGTGGTACATCTATCTCCTGTCGGCGAAATGATTTGTGAATAGTCAGCAACAAAGAAGTAATAAACTTAAACGTCACGTTTCATGCGACATTACTACTGTATGAGTAGCGAACCTGTAGTAAGAGATAAACGTTTTTATTTTCATCATTTTGTGGTGGTTGTCAGCGAGAAGAAGTTCTGTCTAAGTTTGAAATTATGTGTAATATTTATTGCAAGTCACTATGTGCCTTGACTCTCAAGTACTCGATGAATGAAGTATAGCTATTCGAGCGTCGTGGACTACACAGCATTTTCACCAACAACCCACCCCTTTTTATAGGTACGTGGTTGTTATTTCCACAGCGATTCTTTTTAGTCAATAACTTTTACGTGTATGAAGTTTGACTGACTTCTGTCCAGTGGCTTAAGATGAGAGGTAAAATAGACATGCATACATCCATTTTCATAATGCCTATGGATGTAAGTAGTTATGAAAGTGAATGTCTCTGAACAATTCAAGGATGAATGTAATTCGTCTTTGGTCACAACGTAATTTTTTATTAATGCACAGAACATTTCGAAACCTGCGGGTTTATCTTCGGGTGTCGCTTACATTTATAACATACTCTCATTAAAGGCAGAGCAAAAGCTGTAATCAGGGAAGGACGGGGTACGAAGTTGGTTTTGTCATTTTCAATGAGACAGTTTAGGACTTGTCTTTAATAGGTTTATGGGAATTTCGGAAAATCTAATTCTGGATTCCAGACGGGGATTTGGAGCTATGTCCTTGGGAAGGTGAGCCCAACATCTCAACGCCCTCTCGCCTGTTGGACGAGTATATGATGATTGGTGAAAGACACATGCCTTGTGCGGTGACCTGACTGCGTTGATTCAGTTAAACTGGGAAAAACTGTTCTTGAAAATACTCGGTGTCAGATTCCACTATTTTGTAACACTCCGTTGTGTAAAAAGTGTCTCAGATTTACTGAGACCTGAATCGGTATGAATTCTTATTATCGTGAGATTTTAGTCTCTGTACAATAGCGAAAATACATCTTCTTGAAATGACTGGTTGGCCGTGAGTGATGATGCCGTCTGGCCGCCTAATAATTTCCTTTCAGTTACATTTATTGCCTCCACAGCTTGTAAATCTGTTATTTAAATTTTCTAAGTATGATACAGATTCGTTTATCGAAAGAGAAGAGATCGGAAATCGTTGAGTTAATGCTTATGTTCTGGTGTTATTTTGTGAGAAACAACAACGCCTCACCGGTAAGATCTACAAGTCACAGATGCTGTTTGACTGTGTGTCCCTGAATTACTTCCGCATAAAAATTTCTCGAAGCTATGACTGATAAATCTATTCATATCACTCGTTATGAAATAATTCAAATCACTCTTTATGACCTTCCTTCTTCTAACGACGCCGCACGAAGTGGCCGAGCGGTTGGAGGCGTAATGTGACGGATTGCGCGGCCCATCCCGCCGGAGGTTCCAGTCCTCCTCCGGGCATGGGTGTGTGTGTGTGTGTGTGTGTGTGTTGTTCTTAGCATAAGTTGGTTTATGTAATGTGTAAGTCTAGGGACCGATGACCTCAGCAGTTTGGTCCCTTAGGAATTCTCACACATCTGAACATTTCTTTCTCCCAACTATCTCCAGAGAGATTTCTAACACTGAAAAAGCTTTCATTTACGCTCCACAGAGGCTACTCCTCACAGCAGTTCTTAATATTCATGTAATTAATTTGTGAGTACCTTTAAATCTTCTATCACGATTCAAATTAGCACCTTTCCCGTAGTTAGTATCTTTTAAATAAAATGCTTGCACGTTTGCCCGCGTTTAATAAAATTTTATATACACTGAATAATGTTTTCCTTCATAGTGGAAGACGTCGGTGGAGTACTGCTCTACTCAACAGACGCACGCAACACAAAATACACTTCGCCCTCTATTATGCATACCGTGACAGACTTTACAACGAGCAAAGCACTACGATAACTGACACAATATTCAATTTTTTTCATTCACCTTCTGTAAACAACAAGTCTCTCTTGATAATGCTGTCCAGCATCTCTCCCTGTAGCTGTCCTCCAGCTGCACGCGTTCAGTGTTCTCCACTGCCGCTCGCCGCGTCGGAAGACGAACACTGGACCACCAGTCACAACTTGCTAACTTAACATGAAAAAAGCAGAAAGAAAACAAAACAAAAAAACGTTATTCAGGACACAATATGCTATCTAACAGTTAATGTTTCTGGGTGAAGTGGGGAAAACAAGGTGGTGCTGTGTATCAAAAACTGAAACACTACACTAGACAAACGATGAAACTTTATATATCAGACGACACTACATCAGCACCATTCACTGACAAAGATCATACTGTTACCCTAGTAATTAACTATATGGGTACTGCCTACGAAGTGCGGAGACCATTTATAAGATCCACCGTAGAATATGGATGTATGTTAAATCACAGTGAGAGCCAAAAGAATGAAAAAAGTGGATAGCATACAGTTCACGTGTGTTTGTACTCATATATGTGCTTCGAGATCTGCAAAACAAGTGTTTTGCTTGTGGAGGCGAGAAAAATGCTGCTGGATGATAGGAGACAAATGATGGCAGACAGATATTTAGTTACAATTAATAAAATATTCTGGGCTATTTTTCCGTAATCGGATGGATTTTCCATTAAAACCCAACGTTTCGTCCCCATCTGCGGAGGACGTTTTCAAGGGAGATCTTACCTTCGATGGCCGTCTGATACGCGGCCTGGATCGCTACTGACTGCAGTGTGAGTAAACGGAATTTTGGTGCAGTCTGTAGCGAGGCAGAGTGTGAATCGGACATTCAAAGAAGCTACGATTCCCCTTGAAAATGCTCTGCATAGATGGGAACGGAACGTTGGCTTTTACTGAAAAATCTGTCCAGCCACGACAGAATGGCCCGGAATATTTTATTAAATCTAACATTTGCGACAGCGAAGATTACATGTTACTGATATTCAGTTACACAAATTTTCTGTCGGGACACACTTAATCGTTTAGAAATGTATTAAACTTGATGATACATGTAACGGATTCCTACAGATATGTAAGTACCCTGACATCTACAGAAGTTACGTGGCACTAAAACATTTATTTGGAGATATCCTCTCTTAGTGTAAACTAACAACGTTTGAGTGCGAATATAAAATGTCTGCGAAATTTCTTTCGGTCTATTATATTCAAATGATATCAACAGTCAAATTGTTCCAGTGGTCTTCAGTCCGAGGACTTGTTTGATGCAACTCTTCACGCTACCTGAAGTCCACCTTTTGCAGCCTCTTCATCTATGCGTAATTCCTGAAATCTGCATCCATCTGAACCCCCTTCCTCTTCCTGTAGTCTACCCCTGATGTCCGTCTACAATTTTTACCTACCCACCCTCCATCTTCCTTTATTATTTAACCGCAGATTCCTCAGGATTCGTCGTAAGAATTGATGCTTTCTTTTAGGCAAGAGCTGAACAAGTTTCTTTGCTCCCCGATTAGATTTAGTACCTCTTTCTTAGTCACCCCCCTATGTTCATCTAAACTTTGGCGTTCTTTTGCAACACCACATCTAAGAAGCTTTGATTTTCTTTCTGTATCAACAATATTTCGCCCACGTTTCACTTCCGTACAAGGCTATACTACAAATACCTTCAGCAAATACTTCCTAACACTTAAAGTTTTATTCTATATCAACAAATACCCCTTTTTGAGAAAATAAACAAAAGACGAACGAAAAACAGAGAGCGACACTTGGCAACACTATATACCATAATCACACAAAAAACAAACCAGTTAATAGTGGAAGTGAGGTGTTACGTCGAAATGTGTTTGTAAATAAAACTCCGAGACGGCAGACATGGATTTACAAAATGACACATCTTAAGCGGAAACTAACTGTAATTCAGCTCCATGAAACACTGTTTATTACCTAAAAATAAAGGAATAACAAACTCTCATGTAGTAACGTATCTGTAATTATTATACAACGCAGTTATCATATAGAAAACTCAAACTTGCCTTACTGGCCCCTGAGGATGCTCCAGAAACAAAAAAGAAACGAGTCGCGTGTGGCACAATACAAACAGTCTTTCATTTAGTTGCATTACACGAACCGCATTTCCAAGAATGCAGGAGCAATTAAGAAACGACTGAAGTTATATATACGAGGGTTGGAACTTAAATAACGGCAACTATTTATTCACAACCGATATAAAAGAGTTACACGTTTGCACATGTTACTGTCCTTAAAAAGTAGTCACCAGCGTTGTGCAGAACCCGTGGCCAGCGATGTGGAAGGCGTTCTGTTGATGGTGCGAATGGAGCGGTCTACTGCCTGTCGAATCTCTGGAACAGTTCTGAAGCGAATGCCACGAAATGGTTCCTTCATCTTCGGAATCAAATCAAGACACAAAGACTTAAGTCCGGGGAGTATGGTGAATGGTACAGTACTACCCAGTCCCATCGACCGAACAGAGCGGCCACAGCTTGTCGTGCAAAATGATGGGTGGGTTGCGCAGAAAGTATCGCTTCTTCTTTCGCAAAGCTGGTCGCAGGTGATGCCCCAAAAACGTACAGTAATTCTGTGCGTTGACGGTCTGCCGTGGAGGAACGTAAAGCGTTAGGATAACACCATCACAGTCGTACACGAGAATCAACATAACTTTAGGCCTCTCCATTCGCACAATCCACAGAACAGGCTATTCTAACGGTATACTACGCCTTCCCCATCGCTGGCAACGGGTTCTACTTTGAAGGACAGTAACAGGTTCAAACATGTAACTCTTTTGAATCGGTTGTGAATAAATAGTTGCCACTATTTAATTTCCAACATTCGTATATATATATATATGTTGTTGTTATGGTCTTCAGTCCAGAGAATGGTTTGATCCAGACCTCCATGTTCTGCACGTTCCACGCAAGCTTCTTCATTTCCAAGTAACTACTGCAACCTACATCCTTCTGAATGTGCTTAGTTTATTCCTCTCTTGGTCTCCCTATACGATTTTTACTCTCCACGCTGCCCTCCAATACTAAATTGGTGATCCCTTGATGCCTCAGAACATGCCCTACCAACCGATCCCTACTTCTAGTCAAGTTGTGCCACCAATTCCTCTTCTCCCCAATTCTGTTCAGTACTTCCTCATTAGTTACATGCTCTACCCATCTGATCTTCAGCATTTTTTTGTAGCACCACATTTCGAAAGCTTCTATTCTCTTTTCGTCTAAACTAGTTATCGTCGATGTTTCACTTCCATACGTGGATACACTCCATACAAATACTTTCAGAAACGACTTCCTGACACTTAAATCTCTACTATATGTAAACAAATTTGTCTTTTTCAAAAACTCTTTCCTTACCATTGGCAGTCTGCATTTTATATCCTCTCTACTTCGACCATCATCAGTTATTTTGCTACCCAAATAGCAAAACCCATCTACTACTTTAAGGGTCTCACTTCCTAATATAATTCTCTCAGCATCACCCGATTTACTTTGCCTACATTCCATTATCCTCGTTTTTCTTATATTGATTTTCATCTTATATTCTCCTTCGAAGACACTGTCCATTCCTTTCAACTGCTCTTCCAGGTCCTTTGCTGTCTTTGACAGAATTACAATCTCATCGGTAAATCTCAAAGTTTTTATATCCTCTTCGTGGATTTTAATTCCTACTCCAAATTTTTCTTTTGTTTCATTTACTGCATGCTCAGTATACAGATTGAATAACATCGGGGATAGGCTACAACCCTATCTCACTCCCTTCCCAACCACTGCTTTCCTTTCATGGCCCTTGACTCTTATAACTGTCATCCGGTTTATGTACAAATTGTAAATAGCCTTTCGCTCCCTGCGTTTGACCCGTGCCATCTTCAGAATTTGAAAGAGAGTATTCCAGTCAACGTTATCAAAACCCTTCTCTAAGTCTTAAAATCCTAGAAACGTAGGTTTGCCTTTCCTTAATCTATCTTTTAAGATAAGTCGTAAGGTCAGTATTGCCTCACGTGTTCTTTCATTTCAACGCAATCCAAACCGATCCTCCCCGAGGTAGGCTTCTACCAGTTTTTCCATTCGTCTGAAGAGAATTCGTGTTATTATTTTGCAGCCGTGACTTATCAGACTGGTAGTTCGGTTATTTTCACAGCTGTCAACATCTGCTTTCTTTGGGATTGGAAGTATTATATTCTTCTTGAAGTCTGACGGTATTTCGCCAGTCTCGTACATCTTGCCGTCAGGGGTGGCTCTCCCAAGGCTATCAGTAGTTCTAATGGAATGTTGTCTACTCCTGGGGGCTTGTTACGACTTAGGTCCTTCAGTGCTCTGTCAAATTCTTCACACAGTATCATATCTCTCATTTCGTCTCCAACTACGTCCTCTTCCGTTTCCATAATATCGCTCTCAAGAACGTCGTCCTTGTATAGGCCCTCTAAATACTGCTTCCACCTTTCTGCTTTGACTTCTTTCCTTAGAACTGGTTCTGCATCTGAGTTCTTGATATTCATACAAGTGTTTCTCTTTTCTCTAAGGATCTCTTTAATTTTTCTGTAGGCAGTATCTATGTTACCCCTAGTGACATAAGCCTCTACATCCTTACATTTGTCCTCTAGCCATGCCTGTTTAGCCATTTTGCACTTCCTGTCGATCTCATTTTTGAGACGTTTGTATTCCTTTTTGCCTGCTTCATTTACTGCATTTTTATATTTTCTCCTTTCATCAATTAAATTCAATATCTCATCTGTTACCCAAGGATTTCTACTAGACCTCGTCTTTTTACCTACGTGATCCTCTGCTGCCTTTACTATTTCTTCTTTAAAAGCTACCCATTCTTCTTCTACTGTATTTCTTTCCCCCGTTCTTATCAATCGTTGCCTAATGCTCTCTCTGGATATATATATAAGGGGCGTTCAAAAAGAAACGAGCCGGAGTCTGGAATACGCAACACGCACGTCTCGTGATTATACAGAACCAGCAGCAGCATGCATCAATCGTCCAACGCAGCCAGTCACATTGCAAACAGTGACGTGGAGGCGTCAAAAGAAGAGCAAAGAGATGTTGTTCGTTTTCTGACAGCGGAAGGAGTAGGAGGAGCGGACATTCATCGACGAATTTCACTAGTGTACGGCGAACACTGCATGTCCCTTGCAAGGGTCAAGGCGTGGCACAAGCGCTTCAAGGCAGGACGGGTGTCGTTAGCCAATGATACACGGCCTCGAGCACCACAGTGAGTTAGGCCGGTATTACACTATCAGATTTATTTGTCTAAGATCTTTGTTAAAGAAATTTGATGGTGTAATAGGGAACTTCGTCAAATGTCAAGTATTTGATCAAATCTAGGGCCTCGCTGTGGATTTGATCAAAGAAGTCGCTTGTCTTCTGTACATTGCAATGTGACATGTTACCACATGGAGCGGTAGCATCGCAGCGGCGTCCTGCCAATTTTAGTGTTTTTATAAACATTCCCGGTAAATACAATTGTTGTGTACTGACAACTACAAAATTAATAGAGATGTATGAAGCTGATGGGGCGCTTTATAACGTGAGGCACCCTGAATACAAAAATAGATTAAGAAGATTGGAGACCTAAGATTGGAGTCCTAAGTGAGTATTGTGGTTTGTGATATGAGGATACACTTCACTGATCACATGCAAAAATGTATGCTCATCCATTCTTAAGTAACTGATGTACGACTTGACGTCCTCCACTATAAGCTCACGTAACAAGTTTTGTTGAGTGTTTTTATCGTGTCGTCGTAAAACCCACGGCTTCACCCAGGTACGTTTCCTTTTTTTCCCCCGCTTCTCTTCCGCATGTGCACACAGTGCATTTGTGGTACATGCAACTGCTGCGGTTAATAACAAGTTGTTGTTGTCAGTTATCTTGAACTTTGGCGAAAAATATGATGACAGTGTAATAACCCTTTTTAGCGCCACGTCAAAGATCTTTGTCAAGTATGTTTGATGAATATTTGATCACATCTTTGATCAAATATTTCACAAAGAAATTTGATAGTGTAATACCGGCCTTACCGATGACATCGTCCAGCTAGTGGATGCACTCATTACCCAGGAACGCCGAGTGACAGTGAAAGCCGTTCACACTAGCATGAAGGAACGACTGCACATGCGGAAAGTGAGTGTCCAATGGGCGCCCCACAGTCTTCAACCACACCAGGAAGCATGCAAGCACCTGGCTTGCTTATCGGCAGCGCTATGCTAGGGAAGGGAATGCGTTCCTGGCACGAGTGGTGGCTGGAGATGGGTCGTAGTGTCATCGCTTCGAACCAGAATCAAAAGAACAAAGTCTCCAGTGGAAGCGTCCAGGGTCACCATCACCAGAAAGAGCCAAGGCCATCCACACGAGTGCAGGAAAGGTAATGCTGACGTTCTTCTTTGATCAAGATGGCCCCCTTATGATTCAGTTCCTGCAGCACGGGACAACAGTTGTAAGTAGGCTGTTTAGGTTTATATATTGGTAACGCCACGTAGCGTTCTGTATGAAAATCACTGGCTGTGCTGTGTGCAGTCTGTTGCTGGGTGGCATTGTTGTAATATTCGCTATTGTAGTGTTGGGCTGTCGGCTGTTAACAGCGCGTAGCGTTTCGCAGTTGAAGCTGAGGCGCCAGCAGTGGTGGATGTGGGGAAGTGAGATGGCGGATTTTTGAGAGCGGATGATCTGGGAGTGTGTCCATCAGAAACAGTACATTTGTAAGAATTGATGTCATGAACTGCTATATGTATTATGACTTTTGAACACTATTAAGGTAAATACATTGTTTGTTCTGTATCAAAATCTTTCATTTGCTAACTATGCCTATCAGTAGTTAGTGCTTTCAGTAGTTTGAATCTTTTATTTAGCTGGCAGTAGTGGCGCTCCCTGTATTGCAGTAGTTTGAGTAACGATTTTTGTGAGGTAAGTGATTTGTGAAAGGTATAGGTTAATGTTAGTCAGGGCCATTCTTTTGTAGGGATTATTGAAAGTCAGATTGCGTTGCGCTAAAAAATATTGTGTGTCAGTTTAGTGTTGATTAGAGTAAGTAAAGAGGGACGTTTCACAGTGAATGCCCAGCGTTACTCGCAAAACTGAACCAACCTTCGCCAAGCGATCAGATCAAAACGGCCAGGCAATCCCACCCGTGGGGTCATTCTGCTCCGCGACGATGCAAAGCCTCATACGGCCAACACAGTCGCAACACTTCTGCGGACATTCATATGGGAGGTTCTCGGCCACCCTCCATACAGACTGACCTCTTTCCGTGTGATCACGCCATTTTTGGTCCCGTTAGAAGGGCTCTGACGGGCAAACGATTCACCTCGGACGACGACGTCCATCTGTACGTACGGAACTGGTTAACGTCGGAGCCCTGGGAATTTTATGAGACAGCCATTCACCGCCTTGTGCCACAGTGGTACAAGTGTCTCAAAAGCCAGGATCAATACTTCTAGCATACAGGTACGGGTTTCTGTAATTATACCTGCGGCTCGTGTCTTTTTGAATGCCCCTCGTATATTAAAATTGACGAAAGTGGAGTATCACGTGATAATTTGTTTTCTGTAGCAGCTGAAATATTGAAGTTGCCAGTTCAGTCAGGTAATTCCTTAACGGACGCTTCTTTAATGGATTGGCCCGACAGACCTGCAACACTTCCGCCGCTGCTTCGGTTAAACGGAGTAGCTGAACAGTCGTGAGCAGTCGAAGAGTCCAGCGGTGGAAGGAAGGGAGGGAGGGGATGGGGGGACGTTTATTATGTTCTACATTTCGTGCAAGACGTTGAATACTGATCCGTGACTGATGTTCACTTCTTCCACCTTTCCCTCAACCGTTACTTACTGGTGTTCCAGCACCAGGGCCCTCTATTTCTGTTCCGGTATCCAGTTCTTCTCAGGAAGGTGGTCTTCCAATTCGATTTTTGTCATCCAGACTTACTTCGCCACATTGAAACTGTGCGCTCCATCTACCTACCGTGTCACATGTTGCCACACACTACCTTCAACTCAACACGGATTGTTGCACCGCTGTTCCCCATCAAATGCAGAAGACGTATGAACGCCGGATTCTCCAGTTTATCACAGCAAGGGGATCGCGTCCATTCGTCGTCATTGATTTCGTCGATATGTATAGCATATGCAGGGGTTGGCTAGAAATGAAAATGACACATGAATGGCTCAAGATGGCGAAACGTTTAGAAAAGATAGAGGTTTTGGCGCGGGTCGAGCGACATGAGTCATTTATAGCAAGCGTAGTTTACAAGCAGCAGTTGGTGCAGCGGAGTGCAGAACGATAATCCGAGCGTCGTGGGGTGTAGTCCCTATATAGAAATTTGTTTTAATTTTCAACTCTTACGTTACTTACTCTGCAAATAATCCAAAATGTTGCTCAGGGTGTTGTATTTATTACGATTTTCAAAACACGCCTGGAAAGGAAAGGTAGAGGAAAATTTGAGATTGCATTAAGTTTCGAAGAGAAGGTTGTACTTAAAACGTCTACGAGGTCTCTACAAATAACCTTTAAAGAAGGGATTGTAATTAACGCCCGCAGGACTTCGTACTCGTCAGTTTCATTTTGACCGTCGAGCAGCTCACGCCAGTAGCACGCGAACGATAGATTGCCGGTGCAGGTAAAATCGTGTAATAAAATATTTACGTTTTTATTTTCTCTTTCCACGTTACCAACACCCATCGACTTACGACCGAACTCTGGTCAATCGAGAATCAGAAAGAGTTCTCGTGAGACAAGAGGATGTGAACAAAGTAACACACTGGTATACAGCGCAATATGCTATAACCATTTCTGAAAAAGTGCTGGCTTTTTGGGTCGAGGATTCAAAAAACGGTGGCCGCGTACATTGCAGAATATTGGAATGTCGCCATTAATTCATCAAAACCAGGGAAACTTACAACAACCTTACACGAGTTGTTTTTTTCTTTTTGACTGACGTAATGAAGCCGTACGTGGAAGAGAACGAACTTCTTCCGCTTATTGAATTTTGCGGGGTACAAGAGAAATTCCACAACTATATGACGACATTTTTCACGACGGGGGAGGATAATCCTCATGCAGTATGAAAGTGATTCACCGAAAATTACTGCAAACCTGCGATGTCTGTTTGTGTCATCAGGTACAGAATGTGAACAAAAAGCTTCAAAGCTGTTCTTATCTCACCGAGGGAGAAAATCATAACGTACGCGGAGGAGAGTGCATCAAAATACATTAATTCCAGTGTACATCACCAGCTATTTTCTCTAATATTTGGCGAAATGATGGGTTGCGCGTGGTTTGCTGCCAAACTGTGCAACGAGACACAGACGTTTTTTATTTTAGTGGAAACCAAGTCTGTTTTTCAATAGAAACTTGAACACTACCACTCAATTGATGGTTATAAGGTCTGTGTTAATACAGTGCCTGTACCTTCACAGACACTGTCTAAACAAAGACGCTGAAACCATCAGTTGTGCGTCGAAGCCCCAACCTGTTAAAATGACAATGAAATGTTTGTCTCTCCCTATGTGGGAATCGCGAAAAGTGCGAGCGTAAGGGTTTTGGGCTCCGTGGCATGTGGAAGTTTGGGTCGGTCCTGGAGGCGTGCTAGGAGAGAGCAAGTGGTTAATGCGACCGCTCGCGATAAAGCGAGAAATCCAGGCTCGAGTCCCATTCCGGCTCAAATTTTCGCATGTCACAAACAGCAGACGCCTATCCGGATTCGCAAATACTGTTTTCGTATGTTCGCGAGGAAAATCTCTGCGTCACATGTGAATCATTAACTGTAAAATATAAAAGTATCGGATTTTATGCCGGCCGGAGTGGCCGAGCGGTTCTAGGCGCTTCAGTCTGGAACCGCGCGACCGCTACGGTCGCAGGTTCGAATCCTACTTCGGGCATGGATGTGTGTGATGTTCTTAGGTTAGTTAGGTTTAAGTAGTTCTAAGTTCTAGGGAACTAATGACCTCAGATGTTAAGTCGCATAGTGCTCAGAGCCATTTGAACCTTTCGGATTTTATATGTGAAGTTCTCTTGTGCGTCTTACAATCCCTTCCTAGAAATTTATTTGCAATCCCAAATTTTCATTTTCTTGTCTTTTTTCATGCCTTTTATGAAATTATTAATAAGTACAGTATACTGAGCATCACTTCGGTTTATTTGCAGTGTAAGTGACGTAAAAATTTCTGGCGAAGCCTAGAATATATCGTAAACTTCGACGAAATCTGTGATGACGAGGGGAAGCGGTCCCCTTGTAAGTTGTTTTGGCTCCAGTGGCGGCGTGCTACAATACGGTGTCGGGGGGTTATCAGGACTCCAGGTATGCCTATAAAAACGAATACAAATAAATTTCATTACTTTATTTTTCTCGAGGAGGTAATTGAAACTTTATTACTACACCTCGTAGGTATTATGTTCACTGACAAGGGTCACCAGCCTCGTCTTGAACCCCTGATTAGAGTCCTCTTACTGACCTTAGATTCGATTATCTGACCTAGTGCCACCTGCAGTATACGCGTAACAACCTACTGGTACCAACCGTTGAATCTGTGAATGAAGAATCCTCAGTTAAAAAGAAGAAGAAGGCTGAAATGAAAGTCACTCAAATTTAAATATACACTACTGGCCATTAAAATTACTACACCAAGAAGATGACGTGCTACAGACGCGTAATTTAACCGACAGGAAGAAGATGCTGTGATATGCAAATGATTAGCTTTTCAGAGCGTTATCGAAAGGTTGGCGCCGGTGGAGACAACTACAACGTGCTGACATGAGGAATGTTTCCAACCGATTTCTCATACACAAACAGCAGTTGACCGGCGTTGCCTGGTGAAACTTTGTTGAGGTGCCTCGTGTAAGGAGGAGAAATGCGTACCATCACATTCCCGACTTTGATAAAGGTCGGATTGTAGCCTATCGCGATTGCAGTTTATTATATCACGACATTGCTGTTCGCGTTGACCGAGATCGAATGACTGTTAGCAGAATATGGAATCGGTGGGTCCAGGAGGGTAATACGGAACGCCGTGCTGGATCCCAACGGCCTCGTATCACTAGCAGTTGAGATGACTGGCATCTTATCCGCATGGCTGTAACGGATAGTGCAGCTACGTCTCGATCCCTGAGTCAACAGATGCGGACGTTTGCAAGACAACAACCATCTGGACGAACAGTTCGACGACGTTTGCAGCAGCATGGACTATCAGCTCGGATACCATGGCTGCGGTTACCCTTGACGCTGCATCACAGACAGAAGCGCCTGCGATGGTGTACTCAACGACGAACCTGGGTGCACGAATGGCAAAACGTCATTTTTTCGGATGAATCTAGGTTATTTTTACAGCATCATGATGGTCGCATCCGTGTTTGGCGACATCGCGGTGAACGCACACTGGAAGCGTGTATTCGTCATCGCCATACTGCCGTATCACCCGGCGTGATGGTATAGGGTGCCATTGGTTACACGTCTCGGTCACCTCTTGTTCGCATTGACAGCACTTTGAACAGTGGACGTTACATTTCACATGTGTTACGACCCGTGGCTCTGCCCTTCATTCAATCCCTGCAAAACCCTACATTTCAGCAGGATAATACACTAACGCATGTTGCAGGTCCTGTACGGGCTTTTCTGGATACAGAAAATGTTCGACTGCTGCCCTGGCCAGCACATTCTCCAGACCTGTCACCAATTGAAAACGTCTGGCCAATGGTGGCCGAGCAACTGGCTCATCACAATACGCCAGTCACTACTCTTGATGAACTGTGGTATCGTGTTGATGTTTCAGGGGCAGCTGTGCCTGTACACGCCATCCAAGCCCTGTTTGACGCAATGCCCAGGCGTATCAAGGCCGTTATTACGGCCAGAGATAGTAGTTATGGGTACTGATTTCTCAGGATCTATGCACAAAATTGCGTGAAAATCTAATCATATGTCAGTTCTAGTATAATATATTTGTCCAATGAATACCCGTTTATAACCTGCATTTCTTCTTGGTGTAGCAATTTTAAGGGCCAGTAGTGTACATCTATACTCTGCAAGCCGCGATACGGTGTGTTATGGAAGACACCTCAATGCTCAAGAATCGGTCGGACAAGTGTTTAATGGACGAAGTCTTCCAGTGAATCTAAGTCTGCGCCTTATTTTCCTCCAACTAGAGTTGTATGGGCCCACCTTTTTAGGTTTCTACGAACACATACGCTAAGATACTTTACGGTTTTTGAGTGTGAAACGTAAACATTTGGCGTGTTGTTCAGGGACCGATTCAACAGGAGGATTATGGAGCTCATAATCACCCTACGCCCCCAAAAGAACAATTTGTGAATTTACTTCTTGAACTTTCAAACTTTGTTTTCAACGTATGGAGAATAAAATAGGATGAAAACTAAAAGTCTTGATAATGCGTAGGAAGGAATTCCATTTATAGTCACTTGCCTCATGACTACCCCACGCAAATGTTCTTACGCCCTGACCGCCTGAGGAGAACTTCACAACAGACGCAAACGAATAGAGTACATAGGTTGACAGTACCCGTTACTTTTACACCTTCGAACCATCCTTGTTGACAGTATCGGATCCGACATGTTCGTGAGCCCAAAAAATATTGAGTAAAGCAAGACAGAGACTGAAAGATGTTCCAATAATGAAATGGTAGAAAGATTAACGTTTACAAAACGTAGGCGGAAACGAGTCAAGACTTGTAGTGCTAAGTGAAATAACGGTATTACCGAATGCACACTCTGGTTTAATGTAGTGTACATTACGACACGGAGAAAGTTTATTGCTATTGCGGTTCTTAAATTAACTGCATAACACACATGTGTGTCAATATTTGTGACGAGCATTTTTCAAGCGATGGGTCCCTGTGCATATCAATGGTTCAAATGGCTCTGAGCACTATGGGACTTAACTTCTGTTGTCATCAGTCCCCTAGAACTTAGAACTACTTAAACCTAACTAACCTAAGGACATCACACACATCCATGCCCGAGGCAGGATTCGAACCTGCGACCGGAGCGGTCACGCGATTCCGGACTGAAGCGCCCAGACCGCACGGCCACACCAACCGGCGCATATCAATTTCTTTTAAGTTATGCGAAAGCGATATACTAAACAAGGGCTGAAATAAATTGCTATAATAAATCATTTTACTTACTTTATAGTTATTATCCTAAGCTTGCTAACACTTGGGGTAATAGCAACTGAAAATCTTAGGGAAGAGTGGAGGGTGAGAATCGGAAAAATTATGGACTTGCTGATCTACAGTTGAAATAACCCGAATACTCAGTAACAGAAAAAAACGCGCCTCTGGAGGGGACTTAGGCGTCACTCTCATCCCCGATATCTGCAACAGAGACGACACAGGTGAAACACATTTTGAAGACCATCCTAAATCTCTTACAAACTAGGACCACCACCACAAATGTACTCTGTATCCGCGCCTGGTTTTAGTCCAGCAAATAATTGTTTATTACAAACTGGTTTTCGATCCCTAAGGTACTATCAGTCCAGAATTGACTGTTGCCCACGTAATTTAATTTTCTGAAACTGTACAGGTTGGGAAAAATAACACAGGACTTGAAAGTGTCTTTGGGTTTGCTGCCCTATCCTGAATTTAACATAATTAAATATTTCGTTGATCCAACGTCCGCCATCTTCAGGAGGATGCCGCTGCGGCAGAGTCCCGCAGAAAACAGATGCCAAGGCTGCAAATCGCCCTCTTATGTAGGTCTCCTTAGCGTACACGGTGGGCTGCCCATCACAGTTGCTGCTCCCCATGTCGGGGCTGGCAGTGCCGCCCTTAGTGGAGCACCGGCAGCAACGATGTATCGCACTCAAAGTCTATTTATTAACACTCAGGTTGGTCGCACTGAAGAACACACTGTTTTTATGCGGGTTAGTGCAGCGTTCCACGTCCTGCTAAGAGGAAACCTCTTGTGTATGGCTGAAATGGCTCTGAGCACTATGGGACTTAACTGCTGAGTTCATCAGGCCCCTAGAACTTAGAACTACTTAAACCTAACTCCCCGAGGCAGGATTCTAACCTGCGACCGTAGAGGTCGCGCGGTTCCAGACTGAAGCGCCTAGAATTGCTCGGCCACATCGGCCGGCAAAGCCTTGTGTAGATTAATCACATTGTCTGCCAGCGTAATTTCAATTGTGTCTTTGTAAACATTGTTACAAAAACCGGAAGCGTTCGCAACTGTCACAGCCGTGTCAGATTTCATCCTGTGTCTCTCGCACAGATTGCAGTGTTCTGCTATCGTGATTTTTCCGGCTATTGTAGCCTCGTATGACGGCGATGTTCCATGTACCTGTCCTGAATTGTACGAATCGAATGGCGTGTGTAAGCTTTCCACCACTGGCACGGACTTTTATACACTCCTGGAAATGGAAAAAAGAACACATTGACACCGGTGTGTCAGACCCACCAGACTTGCTCCGGACACTGCGAGAGGGCTGTACAAGCAATGATCACACGCACGGCACAGCGGACACACCAGGAACCGCGGTGTTGGCCGTCGAATGGCGCTAGCTGCGCAGCATTTGTGCACCGCCGCCGTCAGTGTCAGCCAGTTTGCCGTGGCATACGGAGCTCCATCGCAGTCTTTAACACTGGTAGCATGCCGCGACAGCGTGGACGTGAACCGTATGTGCAGTTGACGGACTTTGAGCGAGGGCGTATAGTGGGCATGCGGGAGGCCGGGTGGACGTACCGCGGAATTGCTCAACACGTGGGGCGTGAGGTCTCCACAGTACATCGATGTTGCCGCCAGTGGTCGGCGGAAGGTGCACGTGCCCGTCGACCTGGGACCGGACCGCAGCGACGCACGGATGCACGCCAAGACCGTAGGATCCTACGCAGTACCGTAGGGGACCGCACCGCCACTTCCCAGCAAATTAGGGACACTGTTGCTCCTGGGGTATCGGCGAGGACCATTCGCAACCGTCTCCATGAAGCTGGGCTACGGTCCCGCACACCGTTAGGCCGTCTTCCGCTCACGCCCCAACATCGTGCAGCCCGCCTCCAGTGGTGTCGCGACAGGCGTGAATGGAGGGACGAATGGAGACGTGTCGTCTTCAGCGATGAGAGTCGCTTCTGCCTTGGTGCCAATGATGGTCGTATGCGTGTTTGGCGCCGTGCAGGTGAGCGCCACAATCAGGACTGCATACGACCGAGGCACACAGGGCCAACACACGGCATCATGGTGTCAGGAGCGATTTCCTACACTGGCCGTACACCACTTGTGATCGTCGAGGGGACACTGAATAGTGCACGGTACATCCAAACCGTCATCGAACCCATCGTTCTACCATTCCTAGACCGGCAAGGGAACTTGCTGTTCCAACAGGACAATGCACGTCCGCATGTATCCCGTGCCACCCAACGTGCTCTAGAAGGTGTAAGTCAACTACCCTGGCCAGCAAGATCTCCGGATCTGTCCCCCATTGAGCATGTTTGGGACTGGATGAAGCGTCGTCTCACGCGGTCTGCACGTCCAGCACGAACGCTGGTCCAACTGAGGCGCCAGGTGGAAATGGCATGGCAAGCCGTTACACAGGACTACATCCAGCATCTCTACGATCGTCTCCATGGGAGAATAGCAGCCTGCATTGCTGCGAAAGGTGGATATACACTGTACTAGTGCCGACATTGTGCATGCTCTGTTGCCTCTGTCTATGTGGCTGTGGTTCTGTCAGTGTGATCATGTGATGTATCTGACCCCAGGAATGTGTCAATAAAGTTTCCCCTTCCTGGGACAATGAATTCACGGTGTTCTTATTTCAATTTCCAGGAGTGTATATGCTAGGCGTCCTAAGCCCCATATCGTCTTTCACAGAGCGGAGAATTGCCCTAATCTTGGAAAGAGAGCGGAACACGCTCTTAATGTTAAACAAAAAAAAAAATCCTTTCCGCGTGGGATTAGCCGAGTGGTCTCAGGCGCTGCAGTCATGGACTGTGCAGCTGGTCCCGGCGGAGGTTCGAGTCCTCCCTCGGGCAAGGGTGTGTGTGTGTTTGTCCTTAGGATAATTTAGGTTAAGTAGTGTGTAAGCTTATGGACTGATGAGCTTAGCAGTCAAGTCCCATAAGATTTCACGGATTAAAAATCCTTAAAATTCTTCCAATCATGAATGATACGCCCCAAGCGTAAGGAATAAAGCCCATAGATGTATGCTCCTCTTCGTGCACGTCCGGGTATGGTCCAAACTTCATAGCCTGACGAATTTACTTCTCAGGTAATCCATTTTCCTTAAAAACAGCCATCAGATATAAAGTTCTGGGATCTGTCCGCTCCGGAAATGGCATATGCTCTATGTACCAGACTCCTAAGGTCGCCACTGCGTCGGTATGGCGGATGGCAACTCTTAGCATGCTGATACCGATAGGCGTGTGTCGGCTCTCGGTAAACACTATGTCCCAGAGTACCGTCTTATTTTTTTTGTAAACCATGACGTCCAGAAATGAAAGAATGGGTGCGATATATCGCAGCCGCCGGGAGTCTGCTATGGGCGGTATCAACAGCCCAATCTTGGAGGGCAGCAGCTGCGATGGGTGGAGCATACACCGTGTACGGTACGGAGGCCTACATATAGGACGACGATTTGCAGCCTTGGCATCAGTTTTCAGCGGGACTCAGCAGCAGCATTCTCCTGCAGACGGCAGGTAGCTGGATCGCCAAAATATTGAAACGTGTTGATTTCAAGATCCGGCAGCAAACCCGAAGAGACTTTCAAGACCGCGAGAGCCTGCGAAGTCCCATAATAACGTTGCCCCGGAAAATATTTGATCCACTTTAAAGTAGGCAACTCAACTCACATTTTACAGATGGGGATAATGTAACTTGGGTTGCCTACCTTAAAGGGCTCGATATATTTTCCGGGCCTGTTTCATTTTGTATGTACGAGAAAGGAAAGCCTCCTCGCAGGCGCACAGTGGAGAGAGCCGGCGGGTTTCGCCTCGCGTTGCGGTGTGCTGTGCTGTGCTGTGCTGTGCTGCTGTGTTGCGCCAGCGGAGTGCCGGCAGGCCAGCCGCGTGCATAATTAGGCGCCTCACGTGTCCAGCCGGCTGCGCGCCCGCGCGCCCGCGTGGTATCGCATTCTGTAATGACCGCCGCGCCGTCCTACTGGACGCCGGCTCCGACTGGCCGGTCGCTCTCTCGCGTGTCAGCGCGCCCTTTGCTGCTCGCAACTGGATCCGCGCCCGCAACGCTACACCGGCCGGCTGGCTAGGCGGCTCGAGGCCCAGACCGTGACACCGCTGCCTTTATGTGTACAGCGATCGAGTACAACGCCAGGATTATCTTCGCTCTAGTACAGAGTCGTTTCCCTCCCACAGCGGCGTGGGCAACTATCGAAGATTCGCTCCCGCTCTTTTTGCATGCAATACACAGAGTGTCTACTGCTGTAGGAAAAAATCTTGTAAGAGGCTAGCGTTACGGGAGATTGAGAGTGCTGGACAGAGGGAAAATGACTGCTCGTTGATTGCATATATGGAGGCAGTTCCAGCCTACATCTAATACCCAGCTCATCAGCTGATGGTGTGTACCAGACGGTACTTTTACACCCGCAACATTGCCCCACTCTCATTTTCATCTACATCAGTTCTCTACAAGCCATAATATGGGGCATGGTGGAGGGTACCTTGTATCACTAGTGGTCACTTCCCTTGCTATTCCAGTCGCAAATGGAGCGAAGGGAAAGCAATTGTCTCTATGATTCTGTACGAATCCCAGTTTTTCTCAATTCGTATTCTCGGTTGTTGGGCGAGACGTACGTCGACGATGATGCTGTAGTATACAGAGAAGTTGCAGTATTAGAAAATTGCAGCGAAATGCAGGAAAATCTGCAGCGAATAGGCACTTGGTGCAGGGAGTGACAACTGACCCTTAACATGGACAAATACACAAATGTAATGTATTGCGAATACATAGAAAGAAGGATCCTTTATTGTATGATTATATGATAGCGGAACAAACACTGATAGCAGTTACTTCTGTAAAATATCTGGGAGTATGCATGCGGAACGTTTTGAAGTGGAAAGATCATATAAAATTAATTGTTGGCAAGGCGAGTGCCAGGTTGAGATTCATTGGGAGAGTCCTTACAAAATGTAGTCCATCAACAAAAGAGGTGACTTACAAAACACGCGTTCGACCTGTACTTGGGTATTGCTCATCAGTGTGGGATCCGTACGAGGTTGGATTGACAGAGGAGATAGAGAAGATCCAAAGAAGAGCGGCGCGTTTCATCAAAGGGTTATTTGGTAAGGTTGATAACGTTACGGAGATGTTTAGCAAACTCAAGTGGCACACTGTGCAAGAGAGGCGCTCCGCATCGCGGTGTAGCTTGCTATCCAGGTTTTCAGAGGGTGCGTTTCTGGATGAGGTATCGAATATATTGCTTCCCCCTACTTATACCTCCCGAGGAGATCACGAATATAAAGTTAGAGAGATTCGAGCACGCACGGAGGCTTTCCCGCAGTCGTTCTTCCCGCGAACCATACGCGACTGGAGCAGGAAAGGGAGGTAATGACAGTGGCACATAAAGTGCCCTACGCCACACACCGTTGGGCGGCTTGCGGAGTAAAAATGTAGATGTAGATGTAGACAGTACAGTCCTTCAGCAGTCATTCGCAAATGCGCGTTCTTTTAAGTCCTAGAAAATGCACGTTAGCTTTGCTCTATTGAATTTTACACATTTATTCCGACCAGATTCTGTTGTCCACCATCATACAGGGAAAATCAAAAAACAATACCACTTTTACATTTTATATATCGCTCTACAGACGAATGCCATACCACAGGGCATATTAAGATGCACATCAACAGTAGTTAGTCACTGCGCTTACTCTGTAGTATGGCATTCATCTGTGGCATGATATATGAAACGTAAAAATTGTGTCGTTTTTTGATTTTCCGTGGATGATGGTTGACAACCGAAACGGGTCGGAATAAGTGTGTACAATTCAGTGCAGCAAAACTAACATACGCTTTCTAAAATACATTCTTGCCGTTGACGGCCGCCTTAAAAATGTTCGAATCTCGTAAGTGTCTCAGTAGTATCACGCGAAAAAGAAAGGTCGTCTTAACTCCAAGGATTCGCATTTGATTTCACGAAGCACCTCGGTAATACTCGCGTGTTTATAGTCCCTACTGGTGACAAATCTACCTGCATGCCTCTGAACTGCGTCGATGTCTTTCTTTAATCCCATCTTACAACGATCCGAAACACTGGAGCCGTACTAAATAATGGGTCAACTGTAGTCCAGTCGGTGTCAGAAAATCCCTGATAGCTAGCATTGCTGATGTCAGTTTTCATCTGCGAAATGCAATGGCTCCAGGCGAAAACAAGAGCCAAAAATAATAGTCACATAACTCTGCCGACAACACTGAGGCGTTGCCGTAGAGACGTTTACAAAATAGCGTCAAGTGATTGGTTGAGGTAGACACGCGAAGCTGCTGCGGCTAGCTCACTGCAAACATGGTTCAAATGGCTCTGAGCACTATGGGACTTAACATCTAAGGTCATCAGTCTCCTAGAACTTAGAACTACTTAAACCTAACTAGCCTAAGGACATCACATACATCCATGCCCGAGGCAGGATTCGAACCTCCGACCGTAGCGGTCACGCCGCCCACTGCAACTGTCAGGGTGCTTCTTAAGCCGACTAGACTATAGTTTGCTATAGCGATCTCCTTTATGTTGGGGGTACACTTTCCTGTAACTCTACAAATAAAATGAAGTGGACCATTCGCCTTCCCCGTTAATGGTCTTAAGAGATTGTTCCATTTCATACTGTTTCGCAACATTACGCCTAGGTGTTTTTGGATAAAATTATTTTGGGTATACGACACCGTCATTATAAACTACTAAAAAACTCAGTTACCGACGTTTAGACCGATTTGCTACCGTCCTCATCGGCTATTGAGGTGTTTTAGTGATTTACAATGATGCAGTACAATATTGAAAATAATTTATTACGCCTATATATTTAATCGAAGTGACATTGTCAAGCCCATACTACGAATGCTGTATTCGGACGTGACGGGTCTGTTTTTCTGCCAATCTACATTAGCTTACGTTTTTCTACATTTGGAGCAAGCTGCTAGTCATGAAACCAACTATAAATTTTTTGCAAGTCATCTTATATGCTCCTCCAATCCCTCAACAGCGACACCTTCGCGTACACTCGAGAGTCATTACCTAAACTTCGCAAAATCCTGCTCACTTTATAGGCCATATCGGCTACGTAAATAGAATAGAAGGGCGTCCAATCACACTTCCCTGGGGCACTCCTGACAGTAGCCTTGGCTCTGATGAAAACTTGCCGTCTAGGACAATGTACTGGAAATAAACATTAACAGTCTCGACCGCAGGAAACCTTTATTTTTGTGGTTACTTGTTTCAGTCAGTTACTGACAATCTTCAGACCTCGTGAGATGTTTCTAGGCGGTGGCGGTGAACGGAGCAGGCACTATTCACTCCACGGACGTCAACTGCTCATACTGCTCAACATTATGTCCATTTTAAGGAACTAAGAAAAACCGCTGCTATCCACGATAAATGTTCTCAAAAATTACTACAAAATACTGTGTCCTTTTACTTAAGAATTCTTCAAACCACTTACATGTCTGCAAACAGATTCCGTATGTTGGATCTTTCGTTAACAGTGTGCAGTGCGGAACTGAGTCAAACGCTTTCCGGAAATCATGGAATCCAAGGGAACCATTTGGCCTTCATCTGGGGTTCGCAAAATATCATATGAGAAAAGGCTAACATCTGGGTTTGCAAAATACCATATGAGAAAAGGCTAACCTAAGTTTCACATGACCGATTTTTTTCTAAATCTGTGTTGATTTGTGGCCAAATTTTTTCCTTTTCAAGAACATATATTGTACTCGAACTGAGAAAATTTTCAAGAATTCTGCAGCAAACAGATGTTAAGGATATTGATCAGCAACTCTGCGGTCCATTCTTTTCCGTTCATATATACAGAAGTCAAATGTGCTTGTTTTGCAATCGCTGAAGTCTTTTCGCTGGGCGAGTGATACCCAATAGATGCAAGCCAAGGAGAGGACGAATACCGAAGCGTACTCTCTGTAAAACCGAGATGGGGTTAAGTTCAGTCCTGGCGGCTTATTTGTTTTTAATTCTTTCAGTTGCTTCTCAACACCAGGGTTGCTTATGTCTATGTCCACCATACAGGAGACTGTCCACCCTCTGCAGCTGAGTGGTCAGCGCGACAGAATGTCAGTCCTAAGGGCCCGGGTTCGATTTCCGGCTGCGTCGGAGATTTTTTCTGCTCAGGGACTGGTTGTTGTGTTGTCCTAATCATCATCATTTCATCCCCATCGATGCGCAAGTTGCCGAAGTGGCGTCAAATCGAAAGACTTGCACCCGGGGAATGGTCTACCCGACGGGAGGCCCTAGTCAGATGACATCTACTCCATACAGGAGACTGTGCCGTCGCACATGAGAAAAGGCTAACATCTGGGTTTGCAAAATACCATATGAGAAATCTGTATGATCCAGCCTCTGTGAATGTGTTCTTAAACGTGAAATGTAACACTCCAGCTTTCCTTTCGCTGTTTTCTATTACCACAACAGACTCGTCGACGAGGGACTGAACAGAAGCCTTCAAACTGCTGAGTGATTTTATGTATGACCAGAATTCCCTCGAGCTCTCTTCATTTCGCGAATGGAACCCGTGAAGAGCGACTACCACTAAGCGTGAGTTGTAATTTCTCTGAATTTTCTGGTCATGGAAATTTAGTGAGATGTATGTAAAATGAAATTATGTTTAGATTGATTTTCCTTTGAATATATGCGCCCGAAATTATAATAATAAATCTCTGTGTGATATGTAACGCTCTCTTCCAGAGTTTACTCCTGGACAGTGGCGCATCTCTGCGAAGCTCTCTGTTTGTGAACCCGCGTGAAAAGAGCCTACTCGTCTTCAGAGTTTCCTGCTTCCTGCGTAAATCCTTTCTTGTGACGGTTCCAACCTGACGTGCATTACTCAAGACTCGGTCGGACAAGCGTCTTATAACCCAGTTCTTTCGAGGATGAATTTCATTTCCTTTGTATGTTTACATTGAATCTCAGCCTGGCATCTGCTTTCACTGTAACTATTTTCATATGATCATTCCACTTCAGGCTGCTCTAGACGAACAGTGGTGGATATTTTACGGTTGGTACACAAGATCGAAAAGCATCTGACTCAGTATCACGCTTATTATCAAAAGTACAACATATGGAGTATCAGACGAAATACATGACTAGATTGACGATTTCTTGGCAGGCAGGACGCAGCATGTTATCTTGGGTGGAGAGTCATCGACAGATGCAGAAGTAAGTTCGGCTGACCCCAGGAAAGTTTGTTGGGTCTCTCGCTGTTCATGTTGTATATTAATGGTATTGTGGACAATATTAATAGCGGTAAATTATGGAAATCTGTGGGAAGGTTTTATAGGATCAAACTGTGAGGTCATCGGTCCCTAAGCTTACGCACTACTTAATCGAACTTAAACTAAGTTACGCTAACAACATACACAAACCCATGGACTCGAACCTCCGATGGGGGGGGGGGGGGGAGGGAGCCATGTGGACCCTGACAAGACGCCTCAGACCGCATGGCTATATTAATAGTAGCCACAGACTTACGGAATGCGGTGGCCGAGCGGTTCTAGGCGCTTCAGACCGGAACCGCGCGACTGCTACGATCGCAGGTTCGAATCCTGTGCTGGGTATGGATGTGTGTGATGTCCTTCGGTTGGTTAGGTTTAAGTAGCTCTGTAGTGTCTCCGAATAGTAAAGAGTTGGAGGCGTGAAATATTGTCAAAGTTTAGTTGCCTATGCCGAGAGCCAGAGGCAGTAGGTTAGCCAAGAGCTAAGAGGATTGCACATATATCGGAATGTGTCGTCACGCAAGGGCAATAGCCTGGTTACGCACAACAGGCGAGAGAGAATTGCTTAGCATGCAGGTTTGTGTTAGACGGAGACTTTCGTGATTGCAAGACAGAGGTATAGCGTCAGCTGTACTGCATTTCACAACTTCGCGTAAGTCTGCCGCAGCAACACGTAACTCTGTCGCACGAACACCTAAGGGGTGAGTACGACAGATGAATCAGCAGTACAAGTGGAACGAGTGCGGTCATTACAAACGAGCATGACGTCAGGACGTCGCTCGTGCTTCCTTTAAAAACGCCAGCTTTGATAGCAGCAAGGCACTCGCACTCGCAGTTAGACTTGCAGTGAGATGCGTACTGGGTCGCTGCGTAGCGCTCAGCTCGGTGATCGACATGTTAATCTTTATTAAGGAGATGCTGCAGTAATGGCGGCCCATCCAGCAGCAGACGTGAGGGGACAGTACCAGCTCTGGTCCTCTCTGCTGCCGCTGCCAATCATCAACCCAGGATTAGCAGACATCGCGACAGACTCGCTCGCCGCCAATGCTGACCACTTCAGTGAGTCGTCGCTGAGATCGTGTGGGGCCTAGGCCCTGTGCATCCGCCGTTACAACCGGGTGAGCCGATGACGCTGGGGGACTGCAGCCCGTTCCGCCTGTCCACCGCAGACGAGCCACCAGGAGGAGCAGGAAAGAAGACGGGGTGGGATAGAGTAGACTCCGCACCACGAGAACGTCTCTCGTGCCGACAGCGTCGGGACTCCAACCCAGAGCCTCCACGCGCCGCCAGCCACGCGCGGCCGAAGTAAGGGCATTCCTCCGCTACGTCACAGCACGCGGCGCTGCGCTAGCAAGACTGCGCGGCCCGGATCTGGAGTCATCGCTACGAGTCAGCGAGGACTCGAGGAAGCTCGTTGATATCACCAAGCCACATTGTACTCGGCAGGAATAAAGGTGTTATGAATTAATAATGTTTCTTTGGCGTTTATGACGCATCCACATTCATTTCCTAGCACCCTGATAACTGGAGAGGTCACTGCTCGGCCATCCAGTCCACCGCAGGCGACCAGGACCACCGGGGCGCCTACAGTTCTAAGTTCTAGGGGACTGATGAGCCATTTGAACCATTTGAACTTACGGAATAATGGAGTTACCTATAACGAAATACAGTCTTAACGAAACTGTACAAATATTCAGTCAGAGCTTGGTAAGATTTCAGAGTGATGCAATTACTAGCAACTTTCTTTAAATGTCCAAAAATGGAAATGGTGCGCTTCAAAAAATTCGTATGAATATGATATTAGTGAGTCACGGTTTGTAAAGTCACACCAATACTTGGGTGTAACACTCAGTAGGGACATAAAGTGGAACGATCACATAGCCTCAGTCGTGGGTAAAGGAGGTAGCAAACTTAGATTTATTGGTAGAATACTAGAGAAATGCAGTTAGTCTACAAAGGAGCTTGCTTACAAATCACTCGTGCACTCCAACCTAGGATATTGCTTAAGTGCGTGGGACCCGTTGCGAATAGGTCTATCAGGGGAGACTAAAGTGTACAGAGAAGGGTGTCACGAACGCTCACAGATTTGTTTGACCCACAGGAGAGCGTTTCAGGTGTTGAAAGAACTGAACTAGTAGGCTATTCAAGATAGACGCAAACTATCCCAGGAAAATTTACTGACAAAGTTTCAAGAACAAACTTTAAATGATGACTCTAAGAATATACTACAACCGCCTACTTAGAGCTCCCACAGGAATCGTGAATATAAGATTAATTACAGCACGCACAGCAGCGTTTAAACAATAATTCCTTACGCGCTCCATACGTGAACAGAACAGGAAGAGCCTTAATAATTGGGTCAGTGGGACGTACCCTCTGTCATGGACTTCACAGTGATTCGTAGAGCATAGATGTAGGTGCACATGTAGAAGATACTTTTTCACCTCTTAATCTCACAGATATATTTCTCCTCTTGTTTGAGACATTCTGCTGGCACCTGCCTATTTGTTTCTGTAATCAGGATACTTATTTTGTACCTGTCTATATTTAATGCTGTCTTCCTTTGTCATCTCAAGCCTTAGAGGGTAGGCTATCGTAGGCCAAATCTACATAGTAACATTATTTCATCTGCTTGGCTGTATGGGCTGGTATATCATTTTCTTCGCGACGGACGACTCGATGTCAATCCGTACAGCTTGAGTAGAACAGGCCGGTGAGGGCAGAATTACGATATGAGGTACACTGAGTTGGGCTTCCGTGGGATCTGCGGTGGTAATCGAAGGCATCGTGACGGCAGTGAACTATGAAAACATTATTGCGGACCACCTGTATTGCTTCATGCTTGAAGTCTCTTACTGCGGTGATGACATCTTCCATCAGGACAATTGTCCGTGCTGCAAGGTGAGAATCGTCTTACAGTGGTTTGAGTGACATTATAGTCAACTCACATTGATGTCTTGGTCATCAAATGTGCCTGATCTGTACCCATTAAAATAAATATCGGGCGCCAACTGCGTGCCAGTAAACCACCATCCCGTAATTTAAAGGAATTGCTTGATCTGTGCTCAGGCCTCTGGTGCCACATACCTCTGGAACTCTATCAAGGACTTGTAGAATGCATGCCAAGCAGAATCTCTATTGTGCTGTGTTTGAGAAGTGGAACAACACACTATTAAACAGACGGTCATAATGTTTAGGCTCACGTTTGTGTGGTATTATCGAGATCCTTCGGCGGCTATAAAAGTACGATCAACAGTGCATTTCTTCTGGCAATGTTTAACAGTATTTCTGCAAGTTTCGCAGGAGAGCTTGTGTGAAGTCTGGAAGGTACGAGACGAAGTACTGATGAACTTGAACAAGCGTCATGGGACGTCCGCCCCGAACAAGCAGATCGAACAATAACGAACAAAATGAGATAAAAGAAGTTGGTAGAGAACTTGCCCATGAAAGGCAAAGGTCCCGAGTTCGAGTCTCGGTATTTCACACAGTTTTAATCTGCCAGGATGTTTCATATCAGCGCACACTCCGCTGCAGAGTGTAAATCTCATTCTAAAAAGTCATTTTCTTTTCATCTTGGTTTTAAGTGAACTGGGAATATCGCCCTTTTGCTTTCAGGGAAACGATAGGCAAACATATAGATAAGAAACAGGCCGCAGATATGTTGTAAGGGTGGGATTTCGGAACTTATTTAAAGACGAAGTGGAAAAGGATGGGAAGAAATTGTTCAAATGGCTCTGAGCACTATGGGACCTAACTGCTGAGGTCATCAGGCCCCTAGAACTTAGAACTACTTAAACCTAACTAACCTAAGGACATCAGACACATCCATGCCCGAGGCAGGATTCGAACCTGTGGCCGTAGCGGTCACGCGGTTCCAGACTGAAGCGCCTAGAACCGCTCGGCCACACCGGCAGGCGATGGGAAGAAATACTTGACAGATGTTCGACGTGCGAGGGTGGGGCTGTGGCTCACATAGTCTTCCAGGATAAAATATGATTCACATGTATAATAGTGCATTTTAACGAAAATATTCACTGAAATTATGTCAGAATTTGTTACGCTTTGTCTTCTGTTTAAAAAAAAATCACGTAACTATGGGTGAATACTCCACAAACCCGGTCGGCCGGTAGGACCGAGCGGTTCTAGGCGCTTCAGTCTGGAACCACGCGACCGCTACGGTCGCAGGTTCGAATCCTGCCTCGGGCATGGATGTGTGTGATATCCTTAGGTTAGTTAGGTGTAAGTAGTTTTAGGTCCTAGAGGACTAATGACCTCAGATGTTAAGTCCCATAGTGCTCAGAGCCATTTTTGAACTCCACAAACCCGATAATCTGCACCCTGATAATTGGGTCCTGTATTAGGTTCGTCCGAGCCAGATTACCATATCTGTGTCTATTTCATTCGTCACCACTACGTCTGCCAGCACTACCACCACCCATTTGTCTACCACAGCTGAATAAATGAATTCTTTCCAATCCTTCATTCATTACAATCTCCTTTTATTTACAAACGTCTTGACCGCATTTGGTAGATATATTGCTATTAACCGGTTTCAGCTTTACTGAGTCACCAACAGAATTAAAGATCTAGACAGGACAGAAATGCAAATTACTACGGAACACCAAACAATATGAAAGATGAGAGCTGCATCTATGTGACTATTCTGCAATGCACACTTAAGCGCCTGGCAAGAGGGTTCACGAACCACTTTCACTCTATTTCTGCACTGCTGCACTCTCTAACAGCGCGCGGGAAAAACCAACACTTAAGTCTTTCCGTGCGAGTTCTGATTTCTCTTGTTACATTACATTGATTATTGCCCCCTTTGTAGGGGGTGTCAATAAAATATTTTCGGGTTCGTAGGAGTACGTTGGAGATAAAAAATTAGTGGAAAGATATCGCCACAAAGAAAAACTGCCATCCGAACTCGCTTATCATATCTGTGACACACACCCAGCTATTTCTCTATAATAGAAAAGGAGCTGTCCTGCTTTAAAATTTTTCGATGTCATCCTTGAATCCTGTCTGATAACGATCCCATTCTGCACTCGTTTCTCGGTTTTATCTCATTACTCGCTACAGAAAAAGCTAAAAATAAAAATATGCTCGGTATCCTATAATGGGAGTAACCTGTCACATCTTCATCAAGCGTACATTGTGACCACTTAAATCCACTGCCGCACTTGCAAATGCTGGGATTGATTGCAGAGAGGATGTGAGCATGCTTGCTTTCACATGCGAGAACTAAGATTTAAAAATTTATTTATGTTTAAAAAATTACAACACAAACTATTTTTTATATTTTAAAATATAATCAAATGCTATGTAGAGTATTGAAAGAAACTTTGATAAATGGGAACCACACTGCATTAAATGAAAATATCACATTATTGATTGTGTAGATTGTTTATTCTGTTGTGCAGTCATGATTTTCGACTTTGGCCGTTTTCAAGTATCACAAAGTAAAGCATGGTCAGACTTCGGTAAACTAACAGTGTGGCTTTAGATAATGCGCATGTAATGATTGTTTTTGGTGATTATTTTATGGCATAGTTACTAATTGTACGTCAAACGTGTTCGTTCTGTTTCTGCCAGGCGCTTTGTGGATATGCTCTCATTTTTATGCTCTGTTCCTTCATAGCCAATCAGCTTGCAGTTCTAATCCTGAATATCCAGAGTCTTATGCCTTGCACCAATCACATTGTCAATATTTCTTTACGCCAGTTTATTAAATAATTAGTTTCGAAAAACTCAATAATAGCAAATTATTATCTGAGTACGTTTCTAGTCTCCCAAATAACTATTCCTTAATTCACTCAACAAGACAACAATTCGAATTGGAAATATTTACTATGAAATATGAGTTCAATATAAGAATTCATATATAAAATCAAATAGTTTACAGAAAACTGTTTTTTTTCTTTGTTACCGAAAAGATACGGGGAGAGTTCAGTAAGTAAACCAACATTTTTTTTTTTCTGCAAGCAGGTTGGTTTTATTCAGGATTCTAATACAGTGTTATTCCCCACTCTTCTGGCTACGAAACCATATTTTTGCACATAATTTACGTAATTAAGGAAGACATAACATTTGTGAACCAAGCAAATATACAAGCATAATAGTTAAAGACATAGAATTGTGCCAGCAATGCATCTGTCAAATATGATAGATCTTCGCGAATAAAAGAGTGTTTACTAGAAATAGATCTTGTGTTCCAAGTTGACAGTGTTAAATTCCGTTACAATCTTCAGCCAATTCTCTTTTCTCTTCAGTATTTTCGAATTTTATTCACCCACCATGAATTAAGTTGTCACTACCCGCTATTTTTGTAATAAAAAGGAAACACTGAGGTGCGTTGTTCTTAATGATATTATTGCCTGTTTCTAGATAATAGCACGGTCATGCTCGAACGTGGTGAGCCACCATCTTTGCTAGTTCATACCTGTCCACTTTCAAGGCAGCGAGGAACGTAGCCTCTCGTAAAATGAAGCTCTCTCTCTTACCGAGCTCATTTGTAGACCTAATTAGACGCACTCCAGTGAAGACTCCCTGCCGAAACCCGATACAGATTGGTGGACGAGGAAAGCGAATGAGGGGGAGAGGTAGAAACCCTCGGCAAAGTGCGCCTAATTAAGTCTAACAAATAAAACGGAATAAGAGTGGCGACGCTGGATCCTAAGAATAAGAAAGTGACTGCTTCATGAAGTAGATACCTTCCTTGGCCGTGTGACTCGTGACCGCACACTTTTACGTTTGCAGCTGAATGAAGCGAGTACGACGCCGAAAGAAAGTAGGTATCGGCACGCCCGGGAGTAAAGGGTGCGTGCCACAGGGGCCTGCGGAAGGGCGGTTTAATTACGCGTCGCTTCAGCCTACGGTCAGACAGTGGGGGATGATAGAGAGGCCGGCAAACAGACAGTACAAACATTCCTTGTGCGCGGTGTTTCGTGTCAGCGGCATAATTAGCGGCTCAGCTTTGTGCGCTCCCGCGGGGCGCAACCTCTCGAACGATAACGTTGCTCGCGCAGGGCTCGGCCTGCACCTGTCCCTAATGAACGAGTGCGCCGCGCCGGGGAGCTGCGCGGCTCAGCTCCGCTCCGCAACGCTGGACTCTGCCGGCTTTGCTATCGATTGGCCTCCAGCCTCTGATACCGCCTGTGCGACGAATTAAAGTGTCACCGTGTTAATTCCTGAAGATGGCCTCAAACACTGAAACGTCTCTCACTCCCTTTGATGGAACCACGTGTTGACTGCCGGCGGGGACCGGCTTTCCGCCCGTCTGGAGTGACTAGCTGACCGCTGACGAGAGAGTGACGTGGCATTCCAGATGACACGGCCGTAATCGTACTCGGTGAGCGGAGTGGCAACGCATTCGCTGAATGCTGCACTGAGCTCTCATGTGCATCTGTCTGTGCTCTGGTTTCACTCGCTTTTCGTACTCGGAGGTGGGCGGAGTGTGGACGCCGATCTGTACCTTCCTTTGGCGTAATGTTGTGGTGGCTCTGTTCGTTGCCTACATAAAGAATTGTTAACTCTCCTTCCGGTGATCTTTTTCTGCAGCACACATGCCTACCACGAAGCTACGAACAGTGCTTTGTTGACTGGAATATCTGTAATGGAAACCAGTCGCACTAAACTATCCACAGGCTACAAGAATCACTCTTCCTAACTATAAAATGAGAGAAAGTCGGAGAATGAGAATTCCGATATAATTTCACTGCTTATACACTGTGTCTCAAACCTTTTGGGTCAAACTGAAAAAGACGTGATGGTGAGACCACAACCGACTATGCTGATGTAGGGAACCAATGATCAGAACGCATATTTATTGCCCTATTGACATACACAGCGTACACCGCATAACAAAAATGTAGCTCATAGTAGTTGTTCAAAGCGGCAACCACCAGTCTCAATGAATTCATGAAGGAGGCGCATGAAGTTCTGGCTCTTTCTCTCAAAGATCCCTGGTGTCTATTGTGCACTGGAGTGAGCAACGGGTCATAAACAGCGAGCACCTCTGACAACCAGACACCAGGCGCGGTAGTGAGCGTGTGGCTCAAGTTAATTCACGGTGTGGCGCATGTGGTCATCACATGACAGTTATGCTGTGAGCTAAGTCGTGTAGAGTATGCCTGCTGGTCAGGGCTGTACGCTGTTTATCACCCGTTGCCTGTTCCAGTGTACAACAGGCAGCCGGAATCATTGCGAGATGGTTCAAATGGCTCTGAGCACTATGGGACTTAACATCTATGGTCATCAGTCCCCTATAACTTAGAACTACTTAAACCTAACTAACCTAAGGACAGCACACAACACCCAGCCATCACGAGGCAGAGAAAATCCCTGACCCCGCCGGGAATCGAACCCGGGAACCCGGGCGTGGGAAGCGAGAACGCTACCGCACGACCACGAGATGCGGGCTCTTTGCGAGATAGCGGTAGAACTTCATATATCATTGCCACGCTTGCACTGAGACTGGCGGTCGTCACTTTGAACAGTTACACTACTGGCCATTAAAATTGCTACACCAAGAAGAAATACAGATGATAAACGGGTATTCATTGGACAAATATGTTATTCTAGAACTAACATATGATTACATTGTCACGCAATTTGGGCGCATGGATCCTGAGAAATCAGTACCCAGAACAACCACCTCTGGCCGTAATAACGGCCTTGATATGCCTGGGCATTGAGTCAAGCAGAGCTTGGATGGCGTGTACAGGTACAGCTGCCCATGCAGCTTCAACACGCTACCACAGTTCATCGAGAGTAGTAACTGGCGTATTGTGACGAGCCAGTTGCTCGGACACCATTGACCAGACGTTTTCAATTGGTGAGAGATCTGGAGAATGTGCTGGCCAGGGCAGCAGTCGAACATTTTCTGTATCCAGAAAGGCCCGTACAGGACCTGCAACGTGCGGTGGTGCATTATCCTGCTGAAACGTAGGGTTTCGCAGGGATCGAATGAAGGGTAGAGTCACGGGTCGTAACACATCTGAAATGTAACGTCCACTGTTCAAAGTGCCGTCAGTGCTAACAAGAGGTGACCGAGACGTGTAACCAATGGCACCCCATACCATCACGCCGGGTGATACACCAGTATGGCGATGACGAATACACGCTTCCAGTGTGCGTTCACCGCGATGTCGCTAAACATGGATGCGACCATCATGATGCTGTAAACAGAACTTGGATTCATCCGAAAAAATGACGTTTATCCATTCGTGCACCCAGGTTCTTCTTTGAGTACACCATCGCAGGCGCTCCTGTCTGTGATGCAGCGTCAAGGGTAACCGCAGCCATGGTGTCCGAGCTGATAGTCCGTGCTGCTGCAGACGTCGTCGAACTGTTCGTGCAGATGGTTGTTGTCTTGCAAACTAGAGATGGGGGATCCGCTCTTGAACTAATTCATAGAGTTCAGTCTTTCAAAGGAGTGAACAATCAGTGATTCAGAAAAAAAGAACGGTAGCTCCAAACGTTTCCCACGGCAGAGAGAGAGAGAGAGAGAGAGAGAGAGACGGAGCATATCAGCAGCGCCTCTACTGGTCAGAGCACAGTGCACGCCACACAACACAGCCAGCGCCGGCCTCTGCCCTGCTTCTACCTTGGCTGCCTGCATTGTGCAGTGCCCCATTGGATTTTGTGTTTCACATATGCCGTGCCGTCTCTGTGCGTCGTCTGCCGCCTGCAGCGTCTGGCGCAGCGTAACTTCGCATCGCTCTCTGTCGGCGATCGTTTCAGTCGCATGTCCTGCCCTCTGGGCAGTTGATGCGAGTAACAGGACAGAGAGCCACCTAGCGGATAACATAGGAACTACTTGCAAAAACCCGCTCGCAAGGGAACGAACTATTTGTCTCGGAGCGGGTGAGTTCACCGCTACCCCCACCCTCGGAACTCGCCCGCTCAACGCTCGGCCCACCGTCTCGACTCTAGCCAGAGCGTTGAGCAAAGCTACTCAGGTGTCACGGCTGGTCTCTGCGGTCTCAGCTCAAGCAGTAATACAGCTCGCGGCTCGACCTACTCGACTCAGCGCCTCTGCATCGGAGTCCGTCTCTACTGGATATTGTTCTTCGTAGTAATACCGCTATGTATATTACATTATTATGTTATGTATACATCAATTGTTTTTATTTTATTTTTATTTGTTTAAACTGATTAGATTAGGTTCCTGATGACTCCTCTTACTATAGGATTTTTATTATGGACACTCGAATTTACGCTTTAATTACGAGCGAACCGATAAACGTATCGCAAAATGTGATACACCAATATTTTCCTTGTTTTATTCTGCGTAAGGCTATATGCAGCACTTTCGTTTTACAGTCAAATTTATATTTTTTTTTTATTCTGGTACGGATTTTGCGATTTTAGGCGTCTTCGAAAGGAAACGTTCACTTTAAAAATATATGGCTTGCGATGTATTTGTATGAGGTTAATGAAATTTTAATACATTATAGCCAAATATATTGTTAATGTAAATCTCAAGTTACAACATTTTCCGATCACCCAAAAAACCACGATAGTGCAAAATAAATCAATAATCAAAAACTTTGTCATATCGTGGAAATTTCAATAAACAATACAAAATTCTTACTCATTATCTGTGTTACTTCAAAATAGGATCAAATAAGATCAAAATACAGGTATAGTACTGGAATAAACCAAGTTTAAAGGGCAATGTGCCTTCCATTTATTTTCTGTTGTAAATGAGTGGTGAGTCATGAAAAAGAGCTAATTCATTTCAGGGAGTGAACAGTTCTGATCCAATCTCTGAAAAGAACAGTTTTGCCCATCTCTATTGCAAACGTCCCCATCTGTTGACTCAGGGATCGAGACGTAGCTGCACGATCCGTTACAGCCATGCGGATAAGATGCCTATCATCTCGACTGCTAGTGATACGAGGCCGTTGGGATCCAGCACGACGTTCCGTATTACCCTCCTGAACCCACCGATTCCATATTCTCTCATTGGATCTCGACCAACGCGAGCAGCAATGTCGCGATACGATAAACCGCAATCGCCATAGGCTACAATCCGACCTTTATCAAAGTCGGAAACGTGATGGTACACATTTCTCCTCCTTACACGAGGCATCACAACAACGTTTCACCAGGCAACGCCAGTCAACTGCCGTTTGTGTATGAGTAATTGGTAGGAAACTTTCGTCATGTCAGCACGTTGTACGTGTCGCCACCGGCGCCAACCTTGTGTGAATGCTCTGAAAAGCTAATCATTTGCATATCACAGCATCTTCTTCCTGTCAGTTAAATTTCGCGTCTGTCGCACGTCATCTTCTTGGTGTAGTAATTTTAATGGCCAGTAGTGTACTGTGAGATACGCTGTTGTTATGTGGTGTACGCTGAGTATACATTTCGATCATTTCATACAGCTGTCTTTTGGCGGGGTATCTGCGTAGTACACTGGACTCTGCGTGGTACATCCTATAACACAGATACTGCCAATGCTACTGCTCTGGTGAAGGAATGACCCGCCACCTCTATGAAGCTAACTTCTGACTGATTCTGTATGGCGCTACGCTAAAATATGGGTTAATGTGTCTAGGCAGCTAACCGAGTCAGTGTGAAAATACAGTACCAAAAATTTGGGGCTCATAATTCCGTACTTCGATTGTTTAACCTTTACCGCTCATTTAACCTCCGGCCTTTGATTGCAATAAAGTAAAACAGTAATCATAATGAGTATTTGAACATCACATTCCTGTAAAACATCTCGATTAACATAACTTCGTGACTGATGGGTTACAGTGGAGGAGGGCAGTGTTGGAAGAATGCTGCCAGGCACACTTGAGAAGGTTGGGTATGTACCTGAAAAGAAGGCAACACAACGGCTGGCGCCCTTCCCTACCATTTGAATCGCTGAAACGTCAATCACAAAGTTGTTTTAAGCGAGGTATAGGCTGGATCCTATTAGATTTGATATGCCCTTACCTTCCTCCAGCTTTTGAATTAACTTCTCCTGTCAATTACAGGGAAACATGGAACTTAAAGTGGACTTTGAAGCGCCGTACGGTGTGACATTTTTCTCATTAACAGATCGGTGTCATAGGTGCAAACAGTGAAAGGTGGCAGACAGAAACCCAGGCACTAACTTGAGAACTGAATACTTTATTTTTGGGTCTGTTATCTGCACTTGCTAACTTAATTACTGGGCCGCCAGTGATTTGTGTACATGAAAAATAACCACTTGTATCGTGAGTCGCTGTTCATCTGTGTAGTACTCTAAAACTTAAATTTTGTATTTTTTGAGATCCGCAGCCTCCAGATGTTTAATAAACGTAAACATGGTCCGTAGCAGTGATGTTCTATCAAAATGTGAGGTGTGCAAAGTGTTATTTATACATGGCCATGTTTGCAGACGGTGCAGTGTTTTTCCATATTGGTTTTGCAGGTGCTTAACAATGACCGATAGTCAAAATTAGCTAATCACACGAGTAAATGAAAATCGCATTACAACCTACTACATACCATGTTTACGTTTATTAACCCCTGAAACTGACAGGGTGCAGAGGGCGGAAAGATGCATCGGTTTACCACATCAAATAGGACCACACTTAGTAAAGGACGTCGGTGTTGAAACCAACTCTCAGATTTAGAATAGTAGTACTTTACAGTAGATAGTGATCTGAGAAAAACTTGTGATTGGACATAGCTCAGATTTCTAGCCTGATCAGCTGGAGGGTCTTCAGAGAGAAAATGGAACTGCAACAGTTCGCGGCAGCGGGCTTTGTTGGTAGGTGCTAAAAGCTTTAGAAGTACACACTGCTTGGTGTTTGCTAAGGAATGATTGTGGAATTTCTCGCGACATGGCTTTGGCAACGGATTATATGAAGCGTTCGATACTTGTCCTGTCACATTTCAATCTAACTTAGGCCTCGGAACACGTTACAGACCAATCTGTCACTACAACTTAAAACGGTTAATTTTTTTCAAGGTCCTATCGGTCACACAATGAAAACCACAAGGAAAATACGACGAAGCTTTGCACTGATGTCGTGTCTATAGTGCCCGTCACACTTCTCGGTTTTGAGTGCGCAATGAGCGTATAAAGATACCTAGAACAGTTGAGTCTCCCGCCAAGTTTGAAGTGCGTGCTGTCATTCGTGTTCTTCGTGCTGAGGGGTTCTACCTAATATCGTGTGGACCACATAACGATACTGGCCTGCTCCACAGCAAAGTGCAGGAACGTCTAAGCAGGATGCATAGACAAATGTAATGTATTGCGAATACATATAAAGAAGGGTCCTTTATTGCATTAATATATGATATCGGAACAAACACTGGTAGCAGTTACTTCTGTAAAATATCTTGGAGTATGCGTACGGAACGATTTGAAGTGGAATGATCATTTAAAACTAATTGTAAGGCGGGTGCCAGGTTGAGATTCATTGGTAGAGTCCTTAGAAAATGTAGTACATCAACAAAAGAGGTGACTTACAAAACACGCGTTCGACCTGTACTTGGGTATTGCTCATCAGTGTGGGATCCGTACCAGGTCGGGTTGACAGAGGAGATAGAGAAGATCCAAAGAAGAGCGGCGCGTTTCGTCACAGGGTTATTTGGTAACCGTGATAGCGTTACGGAGATGTTTAGCAAACTCAAGTGGCAGACTCTGCAAGAGAGGCGCTCTGCATCGCGGTGTAGCTTGCTGTCCAGATTTCGAGAGGGTGCGTTTCTGGATGAGGTACCGAATATATTGCTTCCCCCTACTTATAACTCACGAATGTAAAATTAGAGATATTCGAGTGCGCACGGAGGCTTTCCGGCAGTCATTCTTCCCGCGAACCATACGCGACTGGAACCGGAAAGAGAGGGAATGACAGTGGCAGGTAAAGTGACCTCCGCCACATACCGTTGGGTGGCTTGCGGAGTATAAATGTAGATGTAGATGTAGACTTTACGCAGTCTGTAGGCTGTAGCTTCTTGCGCTGACGACGGCTAGCGATTGTCCACGAGGTTCTCTGCGATGGATACGGACGCTACGTGTTGACCCTAATAGGTCTTACTCAAAAACTCGATCCCAGCGATAAAACAGCTGTCAGTGATACGTGATACTACTGGAATTAAGGAAAACGTGCAAGGGAGGATCCACTAATATAACTTTCTTTTCACGCAACGTGTTATTGAACGATATATAAACTGCGTTTTACAGATAATCGAAGCATTTAACCATAAAATTTTCTTTAACAAAGTGAACAAAATTGCAAAATTCTTTTGACCTTAAACCTGAAGTTGAATAAGCTTTTAATCTTTTCAAAATAAATCTGAAGTGCTGTAGTGCAAAACAGCAAACAATATGACAATAATTACAATATGGCCGGGCCTGCACCCCGCCCCTTATCTGGTGAAACAGTGGTGTTCACAACCGTGCTGGAACAGTCTGTCTTATTAGATGCCCCTCTGCAACACATGAAAACTATTAAATTATTCGAAACAGATGACTTAACTTTTAATTTGAAAACTGTATGTCGAAAAGTTCGGGGTTAAGATGCGCATCTGTGCTTAAAGGTTAAACAGATTAGAAAACAATATGACAATGATAAGGCTTACTTCAAAGCAACCAACCTCTTAATTTCAGTCGGCAACCAAGGTGCGACTGGATCCCAACCCGTCTCTTCCGATAATTTTATTTTGACTAAAGCCCTGGTGACAGTTGGCTGTTAATATTTTCAAAGTTAAAATGATTGTCAGTTTGCAAAAACAGACATAATGTCTCATGGGATAACAGCAATCAGTGATTTTATAATGTTACTTAAAATCCGTCTTGATTGCAAATTTTTTATTCATATGACCAGTTTCGGTTCATTCAGAACCATCTTCAGATCTGATATTTCAGTTACAGGAGTAACCCGTCCAAATCCAGCAACTTTCACATGCTACGTCACATGTGTATTTGTAGAAGGGGAATCCCCAGTTCTGCGAAGAGAGAGACTGTCAATGGGACTGGTGTGAAAGATCCTAACAGCCAGACGCACCCCATAACGGTGAAGAGGGTGGAAGGAGCCGCTGAGCTATAAATATGACTATCATAATCTAGTCCGGACAAGGCCAGAGCATGGTAAAGATGGAGAAGTGCAGCACGGCTTGTACAACGAGATATGTGGTTCAGAAGGCATCATTAATCTTCGGCATGCATGTAGTTCCCAAATGGCGAATATGGGGCAACCACATAAGCTTTTTATCAAAAATAAGGCGCATGAAACGGGACTGTGCTGCAACATCTAGGAGCTAGTTGCCTGTATAAACTTCTCGATCAGCGTGTACTGTGGATCGACGACAAAAAGGCATAACCCGCATTTTGGAGGGAGAAAACTGGAAGCCACTGAAGATGGTCCATGAAGAGGCCTATCAGATGGCGCCTTGGAGTCAGCAATCAGCAGTTGCTACCAAGTGGGCGCTGCACAAGATACACAAAACGTCGATATACAACACCGTGGTAATCAGAGGCCCAACAGAGACTACAAGCCCATTGATGGCTATGAGCAAGAGTGAACCATTAACACAGAATCCTGAATCCGAGGAGTGCTGAGCGAAGTGCCAACTCTAACCTGGAAGAGGCAGTGGAATAAAAACTCACACATAAAAATTGGTAAGGGGTCGCGAAAGGGTAACTAAAACGTAAAGGCACCAAGCCATGTCGTATGTCTTATGTAGGTCAAAGACGACTTCGAAAAGGTGCTGGCAGTTAGTAAAAGGTTGTCGGATTGCTGCTTCCGAGAAGCCAGATTGATATGCCAGGGTAATTTGGTGATAACACTCGAGAGGTGTTGGGTTCTTCCGAGGCGAAAGGACGGGTATAACTATTCTGTCTCGCCAAATTCGGTTGAAGACACAGTGTGTGTGTTGCCTCTGGATAGCGTGCAAGCTTGGATCATCTGGTCGTGGATGGAATCTGGGCCTGGGACAGTTGACTGTCACTGGCGGCCCAGGAGGCTACGGACCTTGCACCAAACATGCAATGAAAAGTCATATGTCTCTAGGGAGGAAACATAGCGCTTCCTGCATTTCTGCTTACTCTAATTAATTAGGTAACGAGTCTTAGAATGGGGACACTCAAAGCGAGGAGGTTTGTCTGTGAAGAATGTCGTTTAAATCGTTGCAGCCCCCAGCAGCAGTCCTGGACACCGACTGCTACATCTTTGGTCCACCATGGTATCGGTCGATGATGAGGTAGCAGCATTGCCAGTAGCATGAAAATAGTGGCAGAGATGCCCTGCATGAACGCATCAAAGCAGTTCGAGAGAGAGGTGTCAAAATGCACAGCATAAGTATTTAATGACCAACTGGCACTGCAGAATGCCGAACGTGGGGCCTGTCTGCCTGGCGGTGGATGAGGAACGATAGAATCACCGGAAAGTGGTCACTGTCACAAAGATCACCACAGGATGACCAGTGTAGGGAAGCCACGAGAGCAGGGGAGGAGATCATGAGATCGATAGCAGTAAAGGCACTTCTTCAGTCGGGGAGGGGAAGTGGCTCCTGGAGTGGAGGGCGTGGGAATTGCTGGGGAGGGAGAAGGGAGGGGGGCTGGGGCTGGGGTAAGGACGAGGTAGGAGGGAGAAAGGACGTTAAGAGAGATTTTTGGAGAGCCTCAGCATAGGATACGTAATCCAGGGACTTATAGTCTTAAATCTTCTTTTACCTCTTGCAAGCTGGGCAATCTGGCGAGCTAGGAGAATGGCGGTCATGATAACTGACACACACTTGTGGCCAAACATAGGGTTCTCTCATGGAATGTGTGTCCACGGTCACCACACAGAGGAACCGCCATAGTACAGGAAGACATATGCCCAAAATGTAAGCACCAAAAGCACCTCATGGGTGGTGGGACATACAGCTTCACTCCATGTCTGTAGCAAGTAACCTTGACATTCACTAGGAGGGCATCCCGGTCAAAAGCCAGAATGAAGATGCTAGTATATGTGTCGTGGTCTTTATGACCCTTCTATGCATGTCAAACAAAATGAACGCCACATTGCTCCAGATTAGCCCAGAGTCCCTAATCGGTCTGCAGGATGAGGTCCCTATGAAAAATCACTTCCTATACCACATTCAGAGACTGGTGAGGGGTAATAGACACTGGGACATCGCCAAGATGATCACAAGCATGAAGAGCTACAGATTGGGCTGCAGAAGAAGCTTTGATCAACAGGGAGCTCGACTGCATCTTACTTACAGACTCCACTTCACCAAACTTGTCCTAGAAATCCTCTACAGTAAACTATGGCTTTGTGGCGGTGAATGTGTCCCTGTCCATCCTAGAACAGCCAAGCTAGCGGGGAAAGTGTTTCACCCCCAAGATGGCGAGCCTGTACGTCCTCCCATGGTGTAACCAGGGAACGGAAGGCTACCAGGTCATATGAAGCAGCATTGAATGATGCTTCGCCATTCGAAGATACAGCCATTTGAAAAAAACTAGATTTTTGCAGCATGATACGCTTCATGCGCCAAGCATCCGCCTTGATACCACCCACTCTGATCAGGGGCTCTCCCCATGAGCGCCACACATCCACAGCAGGGGCTGCCTGGCGCGGCGGCCGTTGATGGGAACTATGATGCAACAGAAAGCAAGCAACCACTCCTTGGCATACATAGGGAGGTAACAGCTCAGGTATCAGGAGTGTGATTCCTATGTTGTCATTGGGCTCAGCCAGATGGGTACGTAACAGTCCCACCACACACTGGCTACACAAGCTGGTGACTTAGCGGGAATAGAAAAGCAACTGGAATCACTCAACAGAGGAAAGTCCACTGGACCTGACGGGATACCAATTCGATTCTACACAGAGTACGCGAAAGAACTTGCCCCCTTCTAACAGCCGTGTACCGCAAGTCTCTAGAGAAACGGAAGGTTCCAAATGATTGGAAAAGAGCACAGGTAGTCCCAGTCTTCAAGAAGGGTCGTCGAGCAGATGCGCAAAACTATAGACCTATATCTCTGACGGCGATCTGTTGTAGAATTTTAGAACATGTTTTTTGCTCGAGTATCATGTCGTTTTTGAAAACCCAGAATCTACTATGTAGGAATCAACATGGATTCCGGAAACAGTGATCGTGTGAGACCCAACTCGCTTTATTTGTTCATGAGACCCAGAAAATATTCGATACAGGCTCCCAGGTAGATGCTATTTTTCTTGACTTCCGGAAGGCGTTCGATAGAGTTCCGCACTGTCGCCTGAAAAACAAAGTAAGAGCCTACGGAATATCAGACCAGCTGTGTGGCTGGATTGAAGAGTTTTTAGCAAACAGAACACAGCATGATGTTATCAATGGAGAGACGTCTACAGACGTTAAAGTAACCTCTGGCGTGCCAAAGGGGAGTGTTATGGGACCATTGCTTTTCACAATATATATAAATGACATAGTAGATAGTGTCGGAAGTTCCATGCGGCTTTTCGCGGATGATGCTGTAATATACAGAGAAGTTGCAGCATTAGAAAATTGTAGCGAAATGCAGGAAGATCTGCAGCGGATAGGCACTTGGTGCAGGGAGTGGCAACTGACCCTTAACATAGACAAATGTAATGTATTGCGAATACATAGAAAGAAGGATCCTTTATTGTATGATTATATGATAGCGGAACAAACACTGGTAGCAGTTACTTCTGTAAAATATCTGGGAGTATGCGTGCGGAACGATTTGAAGTGGAATGATCATATAAAATTAATTGTTGGTAAGGCGGGTACCAGGTTGAGATTCATTGGGAGAGTCCTTAGAAAATGTAGTCCATCAACAAAGGAGGTGGCTTACAAAACACTCGTTCGACCTATACTTGAGTATTGCTCATCAGTGTGGGATCCGTACCAGATCGGGTTGACGGAGGAGATAGAGAAGATCCAAAGAAGAGCGGCGCGTTTCGTCACAGGGTTATTTGGTAACCGTGATAGCGTTACGGAGATGTTTAACAAACTCAAGTGGCAGACTCTGCAAGAGAGGCGCTCTGCATCGCGGTGTAGCTTGCTCGCCAGGTTTCGAGAGGGTGCGTTTCTGGATGAGGTATCGAATGTATTGCTTCCCTCTACTTATACCTCCCGAGGAGATCACGAATGTAAAATTAGAGAGATTAGAGTGCGCACGGAGGCTTTCAGACAGTCGTTCTTCCCGCGAACCATACGCGACTGGAACAGGAAAGGGAGGTAATGACAGTGGCACGTAAAGTGCCCTCCGCCACACACCGTTGGGTGGCTTGCGGAGTATAAATGTAGATGTAGATGTAGATTGAGGGGGGTAAGGTGGGAGATGAGGAGGGCAAGGAACGGGGCAGAGCAATCCACGCCGTAGACGCTAGGGAGGGAATTCTACCCCCAGTGGTTCTCACTAAAAACAAAAAATTTAGAAGTAGAGGTCAAACCTCAAGTGGGGACCTAAACGCCAAGAAGGATGAAAGAGAACAGGCAAGAGGAACAAAACTGCAAGCAATACAGGGAACTAGATGGATAGCCAGGTCGACATAAATCAGAACACCGAGAGAGAAGAAGGAGGGAGCAGCGAAGAAGGAGCGAGAAAAGGGAAGGAGAGGCAGTGTGAAGGAAATGTAGCCACAGAAGGAAGAAGAAACTGGAATAGTTCAGAGCCTCACACGCGCACACGTAGTATTTAAGGATTTATGCACTATATATTCTACAAGTGTATGGCCCATAGATGATACTGCTGGGGACGACAACGTTATACCGTCGTAGGGTCCATAGCATTTGTCTTAATATTACGAATACATTAACAAAAATGGGATCAATAATGTACTGATTCATACCGCTAATTTTCTTCATAGTTTATTCGTTTTGTATTATTTTAACGGATTATATTATACTGAATTAATAATTCCATGAGTTTAATCAGATTCAGTATCTGTGATGTCTAAAATCTTTGTTGTGACAGCTAAAATCTTTGTCTTGTAAGAGCTGCAAAATACTGCTTTTCAAATGTGTAGTGACAAACTGATTTAGTATACTATAATGATATTTGTCGAGTGGTTTTAACATTTATGTAACGATTTATTATGTCCAAGACTGCTTAAAAATCAGCATTTGATTGCCACCTTCAGATGTGGTTTTACGCTAACAGCTTCTTCAAGATACAGTAATGCAATAAAGGACCCTTCTTTATATGTATTCGCAATACATCACATTTGTCTATGTTAAGGGTCAGTTGCCACTCCCTGCACCAAGTGCCTATCCACTGCAGATCTTCCTACATTTCTCTGAAATTTTCTGATGCTGCAACTTCTCTGTATACTACAGCATCATCCGCGAAAAGCCGCAAGGAACTTCCGACACTATCTACTAGGTCATTTATATATATTGTGAAAAGCAATGGTCCCATAACTCTCCCCTGTGGCACGCCAGAGGTTACTTTAACGTCCGTAGACGTTTCTCCATTGAGAACAACGTGCTGTGTTCTGCTTGCTAAAAACTCTTCAATCCAGCCACACAGCTGGTCTGATATTCCGTAGGCTCTTACTTTGTTTTTCAGGCGACAGTGCGGAACTCTATCGAACGCCTTCCGGAAGTCAAGGAAAATGGCGTCTACCTGGGAGCCTGTATCTAATATTTTCTGGGTCTCATGAACAAATAAATCGAGCTGTGTCTCACACGATCGCTGTTTCTGGAATCCATGTTAATTCCTACAGAGGAGATTCTGGGTTTCCAGAAATGACATGATACGCGAGCAAAAAACATGTTCTAAAATTCTACAACTGATCGATGTCAGAGATATAGGCCTATAGTTTTGCGCATCTGCTCGACGACCCTTCTTGAAAACTGCAACTACCTGTGCTCTTTTCCAATCATTTGGAACCTCCGTTCCTCTAGAGACTTGCGGTACACGGCTGTTAGAAGGGGGACAAGTTCTTTCGCGTACTCTGTAGAATCGAATTGGTATCCCGTCAGGTCCAGTGGACTTTCCTCTGTTGAGTGATTTAAGTTGCTTTTCTATTCCTTGGACACTTATTTCGATGTCAGCCATTTTTTCGTCCGTGCGAGGATTTAGAGAAGGAACTGCAGTGCGGTCTTCCTCTGTGAAACAGCTTTGGAAAAAGGTGTTTATTATTTCAGCTTCATGTGTGTCATCCTCTGTTTCAGTCATGTCCCATCATGCTCCACTGTTACTCCTCACTGCTAGCACTTCTCCATCTCACTCGTCTCAACTTTATAGCGACTTCATTCTACATCTACATAAATACTCGGCAAGCCGCTTGACGGATTTCGGCGAAGCGTACTTCCGGTACCATTAACAAAATCCCTCCATGGCGCGTGGGAAGAATGATTGTTAGTAAGCCTCTGTATTATCTATAATTTCCCGTCTTTTCTCGGCGTGGTCATTTGCGTAAAGTACTCGCTCGGAATTTCGATAGTAAACTTCTCCGTGCGTAACGCCTCTCTTGTAGCGTCTGCCATTGGGGTTCGTTGAGCGTGTCCGTAACACTCCCGCTCCGAACAAACGATCCCGTGACGGAAACGCGCCGCTCTCCGTTGGATCTTATTTATCTTTTGTATCTGTGATACCTGGTAAGACACCCAGATTGACGAACAATACTCAATAATCGGTCGAACAAAGGCCTTGTAAGCTACTTCGTTCGAAGATGATTTACATTTCGTCAGGATGAATATATTTGATTGATAGTTGATCACATGTGATCTTGATATCGAACATTTATGCACGCTTTCATCCCGATTTTAAAGCCTAATATTCGTTTTCTGTTGCCTTGTAATATTGAATCAGAATTTATAACAATTAGTGAGTCGAATCTGAGCTCTTCCCATTGCTATAAATGTGGTACCGTCGCTCCCGTGCATCTACAACTCCATGACAGCTTCTATTAACCAAGGTTCAAAGCCGCGCGGGATTAACCGAGCGGTCTCGGGCGCTGCAGTCATGGACTGTGCGACTGATCCCGGCGGAGGTTCGAGTCCTCCCTCGGGCATGGGTGTGTGTGTTTGTCCTTACGATAACTTAGGTTAAGTAGTGTGTAAGTTTCGGGACTGATGACCTTAGCAGTTAAGTCCCATAAGATTTCACACACATTTGAACAACAAAGTTCAAAATGACGGCTGTATTGGCAACTGCGAGTAGTATCGAATTGGATGCTTCTAAGCTCACACGACATGGCATCGCCTGCACTCGATTCCATCTGTTAGCGGAAGCGATGAACAGGCGAAATTTAGCGCCACGGACTGTCGCGTATGTACTCCGTAGGTGTATTTCCCTTTTCCACGTTTTGGCCGTTTGGGTAACGTTCATTTGTACTTCAATAACAGGCAAAGTTTACTGGCAGAAGAGACAAAATTATTGATTCTCTGCCTATAAAATGTTACGATTTCGAAATAATTACCGAGGCATCGCGGACAGCCTGTAATGTTAGCTGTGTAGTGCAACGCTTCTGCAAATAAATGCGAGTTAATGTGTACCAGCCATAAACGCGAAGTATCAATAAATCGGAATGGATCATAAAGATCGCGTATAGCAAAGCAGTAACTCTCGGCAGCACCTCTCGCGATGACCATCACGGCTGGAAAAGACCGGCGACAGTGACGTTCCAGTGTGTTCCGCAGCCGGGGACGGACGTCGGAAAGCGCGTAACAAACGCTTTGGTACCAGAAGTGGAAAATCCAAATGAATGGATTTCATTTCCACTGCTCCCAATTCTCTCTGGGCACCGTATGAACATTACAAAATCTCCCGAGCCACGGCGTTTAACAACCATAAAAATTTACAAATTAGCTGTAGGTAAGTACGAGAGTAGAAAGCGAATGGCGACGGCTGGTTTTGAGTCGGTTGCAGTGTGTACAGTCTCAAAGTGCCAGAGGCCAGTACAAGCACCGTAACAGTATGTTCAGGAAAAATAAAGAACTTGCGCGGATCGAGACTGAAGTGGCACGTTGTCTGAGTGCACACAGTGTTTTCAGGGACTGCATGAGGTGTGCGATGATGTAGCATTGCCATATCGTACAGCGGCGGGAGGGGTCAAAGTGTTTCGGGACGGCAGGGATGTCATTCAAGATCGGCCCAATAAATGGAAACGACCTGGTTCTCCTCACCCACGGAACATGAGCTGTGAATCAGGTGGTACCAAAGTGATGCTCATTGCGACATGATATCCGTGGTCAATACTCTTGGCACTGAATCGCATCGTCCTTCACATTCATCGCCACAAAGCCATATCGAGGACAAGTATGGTTAAGAGGAGTCTCTTAGTAAGATGCGGTCGGGCTCCCTGTTGATCAAGGCTTCTTCTGCCTCCCAATCCACAGCTCTTCGTGCCTGTGATCGTCTTGGCAGTATCCTGGTGTCTATCACTCCTCACCAGTCGCTGAATATGTTCCAGGGAGTAATTTTTCATATGGACCTCATCCTGCAAACTGATGAAGAACTACGGGGTAATATGGAGCAGCGTGGCGTTCATTTTGTTCGACGTGCAGAAAGGTCGCAAAGGCAACCGCACCAATACTGGCGCCTTCATTATGTCTTTCGAGGCGGATATCCTCCAAGGGAAGGTCAAGGTTATGTGCTACAGATGTGACTTGAAACGGTACATCCGTCTACCTATGCCATGTTTTCGGTGCTTGCGTTTTGGGATTATGGCTTCCCGTTGTATGGTGGACCCTATGTGTGGACACTGTGGCAGCCCACTCGATGAGGGAAGCCCCTGTGTTCCGCCGCCTGTGTGTGTCAAGTATGCTCCTCCTCCCCGACCGAAGAAGTGCCCACCTCCTGTAGCATCTGCTGGCGATCGGGCTCCCTCCCGAGCCCCTCTCCCCGGCGTCTCTCTGGCCAAAAGACTGTTACCTCCACTCTGCAATGAGGCGCACCATCTGTGCGCAACAAAGGTAGCCCATTCTCATTCGCTTCTAGATCTTGCAGAAGCCTGTATTCCCACTATGCCCTGCCCTCCTCCACCTTAGAGAGAGAAGAAGGCCGGTTACAGTGGCCGAGCGGTTCTGGGCGCTTCAGTCTGGAACCGCGCGACCGCTACGTCGCAGGTTCGAATCCTGCCTCGGGCATGGATGTGTGTGATGTCCTTAGGTTGGTTAGGTTTAAGTAGTTCTAAGTTCTAGGGGACTGAAGACCTCAGATGTAAAGTCCCGTAGTGCTCAAAGCCATTTGAACCATTTTGAAGAGAGAAGAAGAAGAAACATAAAATCCCAAGACAAGACGCCCCAGGAGTCCCTGGAGATGCCATCTCCCCCCTTGAAACTTGAGCCTGACATCTATTTATAGATGTCACACCAACCTTGTCAGTGACAACTACTGACTGAGTGAGCTAACCTCCTCCTTGTCTTCCTCATGTCTACCCTGGACTCACGCCACATGATCATCCAGTAGAATTGCAACAGATACTGTCGTCACCTACCGGAAAAGCAACGTTTTGTCTCCTGTTATTCTGCGTTCTGTCTCGTTCTTCAAGAAACACATTCCGTGATGACCACTCTCCAACTTTTCGTGGTTATCGGGCGTTCTGTCGGAACCGCGCAGGCCCCGGGATAGCATCTGGTGTGGTCTGCGCTTTGGTTTGCTCCAGTGTCATTATTGACTGACCTAGTACAAACTTGGAAGCGATAGCGGTTCGAGTGCAAACGACTCTGGCAGTCACCATTTGCAATGTCAACTCCCCTCCAGGTAGGCCACTTGCTTACATTGCACTGTCTACCTGAATCCATCAACTTCCGCCCCCGTTTCGCCTCCTTGGGGACTTCAATGCCCACCATCCATTGTGGAGGAGTGTCACCTCAACAGGTAAGGGTATCCTAATTAACCAACATATCATGGACCTCGATTTCTGTCTCCCCAATGATGTTTCCCCTATCAACTTCAGTGCCACTCATAGCACCTTCTCTCCTGTCGATCTCATGAACTCCTCCCCTGCCCTCGCGGCTTCCCTACATTGGTCATCCCATGATGACCTTTGTGACAGTGAAAACTTTCTGGTGATTCTATCGTCCCGCTGCTGCTGCCAGGCAGACAGGCTCCCATGCTGGGCATTTTTGCAGGGCAAATTGGCCTTTACAAACGTCTGCTGTCCACTTTGGTACCCCCCTCTCGAATTCCATTTATGTAGTCGTGCAAGGTACCTCTGCCACTATTCTTTATGCTGGTGGCACTTTTGTCCCCTATCCACAAATCCCCTTCATCGTTGGCTGGTACGGTGGTGGACCAAGGATATCGTAGTTGGTATCCAGGACAGCCGACGGGCGCTGCAGCAATTTTAGCGACATCCTTCACAGACGAGCCTCCTCACTTTTAAGCGTCTCCATGCTAAGGCTCGTTACGTTATCAAGCGAAGTAAAACTGAATGCTGGGAGCGCTATGTTTCCTCCCTGGGAACGTATACCTCTTCATCGCAAGTTTGGTCAAAGCTCCATAGCCTTCTAGGCCACCAGCTGTCCAGGGTCTGAACCTCCAAGGTGCTCTGTGCACTGATCCATTGGTCCTTGCAGAACACCTCATGACACTTGGCGGCAGCATCGATGTCCACTTCCTAAGCTACTACCTTTCTCTGGCAGAAACGCAGAGTTGAACAGACCCCCCCCCTCCCCCCTCTGTTTCATTCTGCACCACGCTGAGCCCTATAATGCACCCTTCGCTGAATGAAAATTGTTGCAGGCTCTTAGCTCTTCATGAGACAGCCCTAGGGCCGAATTTCATCCACAACCAGATGATCCAACACTTGAACATTACCCAGAGGCAACAGCTCCTCAGGGTATTCAACCAGATTTGGCTCATGGGTGCTTTTTCGTCACAATGGCGAGACAGTTTACTTATCCCTATCCTTAAGCCCGGGAAAAACCCAACGTCTCTCGACAGCTACCGCCCAATTAGCCTTAAGAATGGACTTTGTAAACTGCTCGAAAGGATGTTCAACTTCAGATTATGTTAGGTACTCGTATCACATTGCCTTTTGTCCCTGTATCAGTGTGGCTTCCGAGCAGGGCGATCTCCAACTGACCGTTTACTCCAATTGGAATCAGCCATCCGACAGGCCTTTACTCACCGCCGGTACCTTGTTGCAGTCTTCTTTGACCTACATAAGGCGTATGACATGGCTTGGGGCCATCAAATTTTAGTTATCCTCCATGACTGGGGCTTCCGTGGTCCCCTTCCGATTTTCATCCACGAGTATCTTACCGGTTCTTCCAGGTTCGAGTTGGCACTTCCCTCAGCGCCCCTCAGATTCAGGAGAATGGTGTCCCACAGGGTTCTGTGTTAAGTGTCACACTCTTCCTCATTGCCATCAATGGCCTTGCTACCTCCGTTGGGCCTCTGGTTACCCCGGCGTTGTACTGCGACGATTTTTGCATCTGGTGCAGCTCCCATTCGTTAGCGTCTGCTGAGCGCCAGCTCCAAGGCGCCATCCGACGGACCTCCAGTTTTCTCCGTCCAAAACGCTTGTTATGCATTTTTGTTGTCGACCCACAGTACAACCCGATCCAGAACTTTATTTGGCAACCAGCTCCGCTTCTGAGGCCTTATTTTTGATAACAAGCTAACATGCCTGCCCCGCATTCGCCACCTAAAGACAACATGCATGTGGAAGCTTAATGCTCTCTGCCTCCTGGCCCACACATCTTGGGGTGCAGGCTGTTCCACTTTTCTCCATCTTTTCCATGCTCTGATCTTGTCCAAACTAAATTATAGTAGTCAGGTTTATGGATCAGCAGCTCATTCCACTTTGAAACTCCTTGACCCTGTCCATCACTGTGGGGTGAGTCTCGCTATTGGTGCCTTTCGCACTAGTCCTGTTGATAGTCTCATAACAGAAGTGAGGATTCCGCCTCTACATGTCCGACAGAGCCAACTCCTTGTTTCTTACACAATCGCCATTCTCCAATTCCCTGACCATCCTGTGTAAACTGTGCTGTTCGCCAATGAGGGATGTCTGCCTCCTAACACCTGCCCATGGGTGGGATTGCTGGATGGTATGCGTCTCACGTCCCTTTTTTGGGATCTCCATGTCCACTCACTGGACTGCACCCCGTGTATTCCAGGGTCCTAAGATCTCTGTTACTCCTGTGGTTTTCTGGTGCCTTGTCTGTGGCATCCTTGCAGATTTTCAGTGTGCCACATCTTTTACACTGATGATTCGAAGACTATTGATGAGGTAGGATACGATGCCATGTCTCCTACTGGCTTCGACCACCATTTATTGACAGGATCAAGTAGTGTGTTCACAGCAGAGCTTCTAGCCATTCACAGGGCCCCCCATTTTGTTTCTCAGACTCCCTCCAGAGTGTTTTATTTTGTTCAGACTCCATGAGCAGCCTGCAGGCTACCGACCGATACTACTCTCGTCACCCTTTGGTCTCTGCTATCCATGACCTCCTCTCTGCCCTTGAGCGAGCCACCCGTTCAGTCGTCTTTCTCTGGGTCCCAAGTCATGTGGACATCGCAGGGAATGAATTGGCTGACCGTTTGGCTAGAGAAGCAGATACTTACCCCTATTTCCTTTCGTATTTACAGCTGCGGAAATGCGGATCTACGTCAAGTGGAATGCCATCTAGAGCGCTACTGCTCATAGTAATAAACTCCGCACAATCAAGGGGTCCACTGTAGTTTGACGCTATTTTTTCCGCTCTTCTCGGAATGAGTCTACTGTTTTATGCCGGCATTGGTCATACCCGTCTCACCTATTGTTTCCTCCTACGGAACGACCCACCCCGACAATGTGGTTGTGGAACCAGACTGACAGCCGGCTGAAGTGGCCTTGCGGTTCTAGGTGCTGCAGTCTGGAACCGCGAAACCGCTATGGTCGCAGGTTCGAATCCTGCCTCGGGCATGGATGTGTGTGATGTCCTTAGGTTAGTTAGGTTTAACTAGTTCTAAGTTCTAGGGGACTAATGACCTCAGAAGTTGAGTCCCGTAGTGCTCAGAGCCATTTCAACCAGACTGACGATATCTCATATGCTGGTGGGATGTCCCCGTCTTTCGGCCCTTCGTGTTAAGTAAAGTCTTCCCGATTCCTTAAATTTAATTTTAGCAGACGATCCACAGATGGTCGAACTGGTCCTCGGTTTCCTCCGTTTCCAAATATAAGGTTCTCCTTTAGTCTTGGAGCAGGGGCAGGTTGCTTGTGGTTGGGACATGTCTTCTCTGTCTGTGACCCCATGAGCGCCCCCTTTTTTCCAGTTTTTAGATTTGGTTTCATCTTTTATACTTTTACTGTGTGTGTTTAATGTTCATTATTTTATAATTTGACTCCTCTGACTGGACCCGTCCACTGTTAGCAGATCCTCTTTTTTTCTGTAACTCACTTCGGGTTCGCAGGACTGATGACCTCGCCGTTTGGTCTCATAACCCCTCTCAATTAATCAATCAATCAATCCCATCGACCTTTATGACAGTGCGCGAAGCACATGGTGAACCGCATGCTGAAGCTCCTGCGTATGTTGCGTGTGGGAGATACTGCAAAACTGCCATATTGACTCGATGTGAGTCCATGCGGTTACAACATGTTCGCCGAAATGAAGCAAACGTCTCATGATACGTGCTACAACAGAGGAGAAGACATCATTCGTGGTACATGGTAGTCCTTGTCAGACATCGACAGAGACGGACACACTGACGCCTTCCATGTGTGAGGTGGACTGTGATCGAGATGTGGGCGATTACACTGAGGGCATATAATACATTGAACATCTGTCAATAAACTGTGATATATATAGTATAACAGTGCTGACACTACTTTTCATCTAACCTTTGTATCTCCTCAGAACACATTGAAACACTTTTCAAAACCCATGTAAATATGGCAAGTGCTACAGAATGTTTGCGAATACAGATTCGCAAATTAAGAGACAGGAAGAGGAACTATGGGAACAGAAAGAGGCCAGAAACAGTATATAGTAATAGAAGTATTTAGAAATCTGCCGCTACAAAACAACTGCATATTTTGTTATGCCATAAACGTTTTTCGATGCAATCGCCTTACACTCAATGGGTTCAAGTGCACCATTTTCCAGTGTTCTCGTAATAACGATAAATTAGAAGAAAAAGGTTCTGCTTTAAACCCTGTGTTTATGTCCTGCAAAACATTTTTTGGAGAAGAGAGATATTTCAAATAAATAAAGGGCAGCCATTGTTGATGATGCAACTGTACTGAAACATGTCTGAGACATCACAATATAAACACAAAAGAAAGCCGGTCTCCATCGATAGATTTGAATCCAGCAGAAGGATAAGGAAACTTTTCATCTCCCTAATAATTATCTTACAAGATTCTGTGATTCCTGTAAGTACGTGGTGTGGAGAAATCATTGTGAATTTAATTACGAAAACCTAATCCTCAGGGATAAAGTTACAGAAATAAAGGAAAGGAACGTCCGTTCACTTCCAGGCTATTGTTGCGTACCTCTATGTACCTCTGTTCTTCAAATTTGCCATCTGTTCTGTTTCGTTGCAATTCATAGCTTTCTCAGTGTCAAATCAGAAAGTTTTATGGTAGACCCCTGACAGTATCTGCCATGGCTGCATTGTTCCCCGTTCAAATCTACTACTACTCTATCTCCATTACTCACAAATGAGGCACATCCTGCGGTGAAGTCAAATTTCGTGTCCCTCTCCCGGACTGCATCAATTCCAAGGATACAGTCCTCAGTCAACCGATTTATAACTAGGAACGTGCACTGTATGGCTGCATTTCCTATCGTTAAGTCAATGGTAGTCTGTACCGTAATATTAAGTGCCTTGGTGCCCATCGCACCCACAACTTGAAATAGTGACCGGGAATGTCGGCAGCTTCTGGTATCTCGGGAACTGATCATAGAGCGTACCAGATATTGCTTTTACATTAGCTCCAGTGTCGAAAATTACCTTCATGAGCTGTTTTAGAATGGGTTCCAACAAAATAAGAAAAAATTAATTTTAAAATTTTTCACTAAATTGATCTCTGTAATCATAGTAAGCAACGAATACAAGAAGAAATGGGCAGAAAGTAAGGAAACAGTTACTGTAAGGAGGTGGTTTCACTTTGGAATATAATTTTAAAGTTTTTCTCAAAGTTACTCTTCTTTGTCACAATAAGCAACGAGTACAAGAAGAAACTGAGAAAAAGTGAATACAGTTTTCAATTACCCATTTCATGGGATATTTCTCAGAGCAATTCCGCATTTGTCCTCGACACAACCCCACATCTTCAAACGTGCATGTATTTATAATGCCTAAAACAAATTACAGTCCTAAATAACAAGCAAAACTGGTCCTAAAATTTAATAAATCTATATCACAACTACATACTGCTCCAGTGGCTTCATTTCGAAACCACTCATGACTGCAGCAGTACAAGCTTACATTTGCGTTAAGATAACTTTAGATATACCTACTTTCACTGTCAACGACCTCCACGGAATGATTAATAAAAAAAAAAGGTTGCACGCAGCTCAATCTCCGCGCTGAGTGTTGCTTCGAACACTGTAAGTGACGGCTACAATGCAGCACATTCGTACACGTCTCTGACTAGCGGTAGCATCGGTAGTTTCATGCGAAAGGGGCCGGTACTTAAAATTAACAAAATCGGGTTTCAGGCAAAAACCGCTAGTACTCAAAGGGTTATTGGCAGTTCAGATTTTGTTCGGGAGTCGACTGGGTGGATAAAATTAACTTCATAACCTCTAATGAAGTCGTATCATAGAAGTACGCTGTTTTACAAGTACAATAGGATGTAACTTCAACGCAGTTCCAAAAATACGAATTTTTGAAGTTTATTAACAGATTTCAACTATTGTTAGCGTGTATGGGATAATTACAATGAACTGAATATAAGATTAGAAAAGGTTTGCATAACACTGACTTCTCTTTCAATCATTAGCTACTCAAGGGGTTTAGTCGGAAAAATAACCGATCTGTTTCCGGTTCGAAATAGATTCTCTGTAGAGAGAGGATTTTGATGTTTAATGTTGATAGATGGAAATGTGTTTGCCTCAAGAGCTTAAAAACGGCCTTGCGCATGACTGGTTGTGAATCCAGCGCTACTGTCGTGTTACCGGTTAGTTTGAGCAGCTTTGTGACTACTTGAAATATTCAACCAAACTTTTAATAATCAAATTGCACAGCTTACTCCTTCGCCTTGTCGAGCCATTAAATTAAAAGGAAGATCGTTATTATGCACTGAACTCATGGGCATTTATAAATGTGAAATATATTTAAGAAAATCTGAAAAAGAATGTAATGAGGCGCCAGCGCCTGCAGTGGTGGTGACGGTTTGTTTAATAGAAAACTCCAAATTAGAATTTGAGACTAATAGAAAAATTCCTTATGCCAGTATACAAGGACTTTGACTTTTTTATGCTTTTAGTTTTATCTAAATTTATTTCTTTCAAGAATAGAAAAGGGGATAATTATTGCGTTTCTGGAAGATCAAATAACTACAAAAACTTTAGACATATCACAACCTAAACAAAAGAAAAAGTCTTTCTGTATCGCGGTCAGATAAGTTACCGCCTTTTGTCCAGTTGTAATGTTTAGAGAAACGAAAAGTAACAAAACGCAGTCAGATCAGTTGGTACAGTTGGTACAGAGAAAAGGAAAGATAATTAGTTAAAATGTACAAAACATTAAAAGAATCTCGTAATATGATTATCTGTTACCACAGAATTACTGTATGTCCGATTGGTTATTACGTTGTTGATCAAGAGAAATATATTACAAAAGTGTTAGCTTACGTAATGCTAACGTATTAAGATTGAAAGGAAATTTTAATTAAGGAGCAGTAATAGCACAATATACAATTAATTCTCGAGTGAGTAACATAAAATCTGTGTACGTAGTCCACCACGCTAAAATATCTTGTGCATATTATATCAGTTATTTGCAAAAAAAATTTATGTGACTAACCGTATGAATGTAGTAATTGCTTTAACCTAGCATCAGATCATTACATTCTTAGAAAATCACGCAAGTGGCCGCATATAAAGAATCAAATTGGTTGATAGAAGGTTCTGATTTATTATTGATTACGTATAGACTCCGTGTATAGAAGAGAGAATTTGTGTATTGTTTCCAAAGGTAAAAATGAAGCAGGGAAGAATCAAGGCATATTTGGAGTATATCTGTAGCTATACCTTCCATGTGAAAAGGCCATTGTTAGGCTGCAGTCACGTGTATGTTATGCTAGTTTTCTAAGTGCGAAATGTATTTGTCGTCTTGACACAAAGATTACTTGATGACAATGAATTTTTTAAATATGCATATGACGTCATGAGAAGTTGAGTGTTTAAGTCGGGCCAGCCTGTGTGGTAGACAGCGTAATGTAAGAACAGTGAAACACGTATTGTTTTCATTTTTAACCGAGAAACCAAATACCAATTTTCAAAGATGTAGCCGCACCGTCTGAGGCGTCTTGTGACAGTCGGCGCGGCTTCCCCCGTCGGCGGTTCGAGTCCTCCCTCGGGCGTGTGTGTGTGTGTGTGTGTGTGTGTGTGTGTGTGTGTGTCTGTGTGTGTGTGTGTGTGTGTGTGTTGTCCTTAGCGGAAGTTAGTTTAAGTTGAATTAAGCAATGAGTAAGCCTAGGGACCGATGACCTCAGCAGTTTGGTCCCATAATTTCCAATTTCAAAGACGTAACTATAAAAATGCTCTCACCATGAAAGATTTTCACAGAACATTTCACCCGCTACTTCACCCCCTTAGGCGTTGAATTTCCAGAAATAGTGAAATGCAATTTTTTACTTCTAACAGAGAAGCCGAATACAAATTTTCATAGCTTTAGCTTAAAAAATGCTTGCATAATGAAATAGTCCACAAAACCTTTCATCCCCTATTCCTGCTTCACCCAAATAAGAGTTGAATTTCCAAAAATACTGGAACTCGTATTTTTTTATTTGTGGCTGAGGAACCGAATACTAATTTTTACGGTTATAGCTTCAAAATTGACTTAATAGCGAGATATTTTCAAGAAAATCTTTTATCCCTTATTTCATTTCGTGGCAACGGCCTTTTCGCAGTTGCTACACCGGTTCCCGTGAGATCACCTACGTTAAGCGCTGTCGGGAGTAGTCGGCACTTGGATGGGTGACCATCCAGGACGCCATGCACTGTTGCCATTTTTCGGGGTGCACTCAGCCTCGCGATGCCAATTGAGGAACTACTCGACCGAATAGTAGCGGCTTCGGTCAAGAATGCCATCATAACGAGCGGTGTGCTGATCCCACGCCCCTCCTATCCGCATCCTCCACTGAAGATGACACAGCGGTCGGATGGTCCCGGTTGGCCATTTGTGGCCTGAAGACGGAGTACTTTTTTTCATTTCCTTAGGGGTAGAATCTCGAAAAATCTCTTCTTGAATGACGCCTACAGAACAAGATCAACAACGTCCGCAAATTTCAAGTTTCTATACTTAGTGTCTTGGGCTAGGCGATGGTGAGTCAGCGAGTGAGTGATTGAGTCAGTGGGGACATTGCATTTTACATACAGAGATTTACAGTGTACCCCATTTCATTCGTTAAGATAGTATAACTTTTAGCCTAATGTCTTGTTTTGTTTTACTGCTGGCAATCTGATTATATTTTAAAAGAATGCTCCGGAAGTTACACAACAGATGTTTATTAAGGCAGCTGTAGTGGCTTTTATTAATGTTAGTGTCAGTCCTCTGTGGAGCACAACATGATCAAGATTGTAGGAAACAAAAGTGGCTTGGCTATTACCTGACAGCAAAGAGAAAGAAATCGCTGAAACACTACGGCATTTTAGTGAGTAAGGTGAGAGTGCAATTGAGAACGGAACAGAGCGAGAAGAAAATGAAACCTCCGAAATTATCTCTAATTCCCTCGGGCTGTCAACCGAGCTTCGCAGATCGACAGGTCCAATTATCAATTAGCAGGCGAACCACAGTAGCAAACACGTTAATCGCATTGGCTGACTGGCAGCAGTTCCCAGTATCTCGCGTGGTAGCTCGCTGGAAAGTTGGCAGCAACGGGCGCTCGGTTGGTAGGCATGGCAACCGGAATGGCTGGGAGAGGTGCGGGGATGGGTAGGAGGGGGAGAGCAGCCGGAAGGGATGAACTCTGCGGCGGCAGAGGCGAACGCAGCCACCGCACCGGATAATGGCTTTGTACATTTCACGGAGGATTTCGTTTTAAGCTACATGCAGAGTGTTTTGGGACTGAGCGTTATTTGCCCAGCGGGCTTTGTGCCGCCGCTGCCGCCAGGGGATTTTCGCCGCCAGGGACGTTGCCTACCTGTGCAGCCCCTCAGCCGCGACGCAGCCAACCTGCTCAATCCATCCGGACGTCTAGCTTCAACAGGGCGAGGCTCATCGTTCTGCATTAGATCTATGAGGCACGCAGAGTCGGTCGTAGGGGTGGGCAAGAAATCAAGAATCTGTTACATATCACCGTAACTGGGAAGTTGCAGTTTTGACAGTAGCAGCTTTACAGGATCTGGTTGCGATTTTAGTGACAACTAGAAGCCGCAAGTACCAATTAAAAGTGGCATTTAACAGCCAACGCCAGTGGAATCTCTTGCCCGAAGTTCGTGCTACTTTCTAAGACACTAAGGTATTACAGACTTCGGCTGCGAGCGGGAACTGCTTTAAAGCAATGAGGAAAGTTGAAAATTTGTGCCGAATTTGGGTTCGAACCTGGGTCTCCTGCTTAGTCGGCAGATGCGCTGACAAACCGCGCCATGTGGACGTGGCGGTCATCGCAACTGCACGGCTATGCTAGCGCCCCCCCCCCCCCCCCCCATCACATTCAAATTCTCAACTTATCCACGCACTGCTGTAGTGCTCCTTGCCCATTATCCTCATTATTCACGGCATTTCGCCGATTCCCGTAAGAGTTAGAGCCTAGTTCGCATCAGCACTGATCGTTGACCGTCCGCGCCTTATTATATATATGGTGAGTAATAAGGGCTTTACAACTTTGGAATGGTATAGCAATTCATTGAGATAACTTACAGAATCGGCATGTGCGTCTTTTTGGCGTAAATAATCTCAAGTTTCACTCAAAAGTGTCAAGTATGGTTTTGGTTCGATGTCATTACTATCTGTGACGTGGCAAACATCCCACCAGTGAACAGATTCTTTCCACACTCGTTACAGCAAATCGTGAGTAACTTGTGCAAAGGCACAATGGAATACAACTTGAGGTAAATTGCTACAAAATGACACATCTACCGACTTTGTAAGTTACCACAGTAAATTTATGTATCATTCTAAAGTTGCGAAGCTCTTTTTAACTCCCCTATATACATGTGGTGTCTGTTCTTTCAATTATGTCCGAAAGAAGAGAGACAGCACACGTATATAATTAAAGCGTGGTCGGCCAGTGATCTTTTCAGTGAGGATGCACACCAGTCTCTAACGCTTACTGGAATCGGTGAAACGCCGCGAGTAATGAGGATAATAGGGTAAGGGGTACTACGTTAGTAGTATGTGGATAAGTTGAAGATTTGGGTCTTTAAGACGACTACCGTGTCCGGATGCCGCAGTGATCAGCGCATCTGCCTAATAAGCAGGAGACTTGGATCCGAACCCCAGTACGGTACAAATTTTTTGGCTCGCAGCCAATGTCTTGATTCATAGCGCCCGCTGGATAAAAATGTTGTCTGTTCTTTCGTACACAGATACCACACACACACACACATATATACTTTCTCTTGTGCCATGTTATCGAGTGTGGCTGCGATTTTAGTGACAAGTCGCATCCAGAAGTCGCAAGCAGCAACTAAAGGCGACATTAAGCGTACAACACCGTGTGCTGTCTGTTGACCGACTACTTCGTTCTAACCAGTGGCGGCTCGTAGCCATACATTCTAGGTGTTCACGAATTTTTAAATTCAGATAAACATGAGAGTGCCAAATTAATAGCATCTGCTATGTAAGAGGTACACTTATCAACATACTTACACAACTCCAGCCTCTGTCATTAATAAATAATAATAGTAATAATAATAATAATAATAATAAACCCCGTGGAGGCCCGGGAAAAGAATAGGCCTCCGGTATGTTCTGCCAGTCGTAAAAGGCGACGAAAAGAACAAACCACTAATAGGGCTAACCCCCCTTTTAGTGTGATTACTTGGTTCAGGACAGAACTAAAGAAGCCTCGGACAAGCGCCGTCATGGTCGGGGACGACGCTTGAACCCTATGCCCACCCACAATGGTAACGACACTGCTAGCCAACTGGAAAATTATTTAAATCCAAATAGAGGTGTTTTGCAGGATATGCTTCCTGCAACCACCCTAGAAGGAAAACAAAGACAGAGGATGAGATGGTCAGATGAAGTTAATCGACACCTCATGTTCTGTTATTACCAAGCAACAAACCTAGGAACCAACACAACTGGATACAGATCACAAGTATACACAACATTAATTATCAGATACCCAGAATTAAACTTTTTAACAGAACGACTAACTGATCAGATCCGTGTAATAATGAAAAATAACAGGATACCCCAGTCAGAATTAGACAACATCAAACAACAAGTACAACAAATACTGGAACAAAATAATGTGCAATTAGAAGAAGAAGAAAATAGAGTAATGGACTCAAACATCCCAGAGAAAACAAAGAAAGAACAAAACGAGTCAATTAAACAATCAGAGGAAAACGAAATCTTAAGACAGCCACCAGAACAAGCACAAATAGAACATGAAGTGACACACATGTTAGATATAGAAGAAAAATTTCAGTTGACATATATAGAATACAAAGACACAAATACAGACATCAGACCATTCTTGCATAGACTACCAAATAACCCAGAAGTCGAAACAACAATAACAACTATCAACACAATCATACACAACAAAATAAATGAAAATACAACTATGGAAGAATTACAACTACTGGTTTATGTAGGAGCACTCACTACACTAAATATACACACTAGGCAGAGATCAGAACCAATCAACACACAGAAGAAACCCACAAAACCAGCATGGCAACACAGGCTACAGATCAGAATAGAAAAACTGAAAAAAGACATCGGACAGCTAACACAATTTATAAGAAATGAAATATCAGACAAAAAACGAAAAAGGTTAGATAAAATCTCACAACAAGAAGCAATAGAGCAATTAGATGAAAAGAAGCAGAAATTACAAGCATTGGCCAAACGACTTAGAAGATACAAAAAAAGTGAAAATAGAAGGAAACAAAACCAAACATTCAACACAAACCAAAAGAAATTTTACCAAACAATAGATAACACAAACATTAAAATAGACAATCCACCAAACATAACAGACATGGAACACTTCTGGAGCAACATATGGTCAAACCCAGTACAACATAACAGGCACGCACGGCGGATACAAGCAGAAACAGACTCGTACAAGATGATACCACAAATGCCTGAAGTGATAATTTTGCAACATGAAGTCACCCGAGCAATTAATTCTATGCACAATTGGAAAGCCCCTGGAAATGATAAAATAGCAAATTTCTGGCTAAAGAAGTTCACCTCAACACATTCACATCTAACTAAATTATTTAACAGTTACACTGCAGACCCATACACATTCCCTGATACACTTACACATGGAATAACTTATCTGAAACCTAAAGATGAAGCAGACACAGCAAACCCAGCTAAATATCGCCCCATAACATGCCTACCAACAATCTACAAAATATTAACTTCAGTCATTACACAGAAATTAATGACACATACAACACAGAACAAAATTATAAATGAAGAACAAAAAGGCTGCTGCAAAGGAGCACGAGGATGTAAAGAGCAACTGATAATAGATACAGAGGTGACATATCAAGCTAAAACTAAACAAAGGTCGCTACACTACGCATACATTGATTACCACAAAGCTTTTGATAGTGTACCCCACTCATGGGTACTACAGATATTGGAAATATACAAAGTAGATCCTAAATTGATACAGTTCCTAAACATAGTAATGAAAAACTGGAAAACCACACTTAATATCCAAACAAATTCAGATAATATCACATCACAGCCAATACAGATTAAGCGTGGAATATACCAAGGAGACTCATTAAGTCCTTCCTGGTTCTGCTTTGCTCTGAACCCACTATCCAACATGCTAAATAATACAAATTATGGATACAATATTACTGGAACATACCAACACAAAATCATACATTTGCTATACATGGATGATCTAAAACTACCGGCAGCAACCAATCAACAACTGAAACAATTACTAAAGATAACAAAAGTATTCAGCAATGATATAAATATGGCTTTTGGAACAGACAAATGTAAGAAAAATAGCATAGTCAAGGGAAAACACACTAAACAAGAAGATTACATATTGGATAACCACAGCGACTGCATAGAAGCGATGGAAAAAAAACAAATGCCTATAAATATCTAGGATACAGACAAAAAATAGGAATAGATAATACAAATATTAAAGAAGAACTAAAAGAAAAATATAGACAAAGACTAACAAAAATACTGAAAACGGAATTGACAGCAAGAAACAAGACAAAAGCTATAAATACTTATGCTATACCAATATTGACCTACTCATTTGGAGTAGTGAAATGGAGTAACACAGACCTAGAAGCACTCAATACACTTACACGTTCACAACGCCACAAATATAGAATACATCACATATATTCAGCAACAGAAAGATTCATATTAAGCAGAAAGGAAGGAGGAAGGGGATTCATCGACATAAAAAACCTACATTATGGACAGGTAGACAATTTAAGAAAACTCTTTCTAGAACGAGCAGAAACTAGCAAAATACACAAAGCAATCACTGATATAAATACATCAGCTACATCACTACAATTTTATAACCACTTCTACAACCCTTTAGATCACATAACATCAACAGATACGAAGATAGTAAATCGGAAAAAGAAAACACTACATGGCAAGCACCCGTATCATCTAACACAGCCACACATCGATCAAGACGCATCCAACACATGGCTAAGAAAAGGCAATATATACAGTGAGACGGAAGGATTCATGATTGCAATACAGGATCAAACAATAAACACCAGATATTACAGCAAGCATATTATTAAAGATCCCAATACCACAACAGATAAATGCAGACTTCGCAAACAACAAATAGAAACAGTAGATCACATCACAAGCGGATGTACAATACTAGCAAATACAGAATACCCCAGAAGACATGACAATGTGGCAAAAATAATACATGAACAGCTTGCCTTACAACATAAACTTATAAAACAACACGTTCCCACATACAAGTATGCACCACAAAATGTACTGGAGAATGATGAATACAAATTATACTGGAACAGAACCATTATAACAGATAAAACAACACCACATAACAAACCTGACATCATACTCACCAATAAAAAGAAGAAATTAACACAAATAATCGAAATATCCATACCCAATACAACAAATATACAGAAGAAAACAGGAGAAAAAATTGAAAAATACATCCAACTGGCTGAGGAAGTCAAGGACATGTGGTATCAGGATAAAGTTGACATTATACCGATTATACTATCAACTACAGGAGTCATACCACACAATATCCACCAGTACATCAACGCAATACAGCTACATCCAAACGTATATATACAACTACAGAAATCCGTAATTATTGATACGTGTTCAATAACCCGAAAGTTCCTAAATACAATGTAACATATACCGTACAGTTAAACGGAAGTCACGCTTGATGAAGGTCCGCGCCACTTTCCATTTTTGACCAGACATAACGTCTGAGAAAAGAAAGAAATAATACTAATAATATGCGTAACATTTCTGCAAAATGGAAAAACTGTTTTTGTGGAAATTTGTTGTTTTGTACATAATTAAGTCCAGTTTATGGCAAGAGCGTTATAATGTTTAAGCTTTCGCTACTCTCCGTTTCGCATTTATGTGTAAGTGGGAGTTTTCGTGCTCTTTTTTATTTTTTCGGACAAATGTACAATATTCCTAAATCATGTACTAGTTAACGAATTAACTTCTGGGCTGAATGGCCGAGCGATTCTAGGCGCTCCAGTCTGGAGCCGAGCGACCACTACGATCGCAGGTTCGAATCCTGCCGGGGGCATGGATGTGTGTGATGTCCTTAGGTTGGTTAGGTTTATTTAGTTCTAAGTTCTAGGCGACTGATGACCTCAGAAGTTAAGTCGCATAGTGCTCAGAGCCATTTCTGGGCTGAAAAATCGGATATTCTTACGCTGAAAACAAACAAAAACTAACGTTATCATATACTACTTTGTTAAATGTTGCTTGTAGACGCACTCAAATGATTTCGTCACTTTCTCATACAACAGATCTGGTCTGGAATGCCCTAGTTTCTTTTTTGCTAAATTTTTCGGATAATTTTCTTTTCTGTTAGCGCTTAATACAGATTCAAGACGGTTCATGTTGACACTCCACAGGAAAGCCGATTCCTGCACAGTAGACAACCAACTCCAAACACAAACTGCCGTTTGCGTAAATGATTAAATTCAAGTAGTACTATCTACCTACAAGGTCACTTGATTAAAATACAAATGAGATGCTGAGAGACATAAGGGCCAATAGCACACTGTCTTCGACCACCCATATGTAAGTGAATATCAGAGAAACCAGAGATACAGCTTTTCGTGAATGTTCCAATATACGTACAATGTGGACCTACAGCACTTCTAGATAAACCTGATCCACCGTAAGATCAACGGATGTCAGAAGCATGAATAAATGCTACAATCTCACAATCGACGATACTGTGCTTTCTGGTTCTCGGTGCCCAAAATAGATAACTCTATGATAAAATCCAAAGCTTAATGTACTATATCTCATTTAAAATCCTCTAAAATAGATTTTTATGTCAGTATAACCACAACATATACTGGTGTCCGATCTAATTTTACTATATAGTGAGTTAATACGCGTATATCTGGAGTGTGCTGCGAACGTAGATAAAAGTCTGTTGCAGTGTGTTACCACCTGGTGGCAATGACGTAAATTTGTAGTTGAGTGATAAGAGCTAGCAGTGCACGTTGTGGACCACGCGCATTGTTTATCAAATCCGTATGTATTTGACCTGTAAGGCAATTACGTCACGCCAGTTGCGCATGCACAGAGCTCCTTGAAACGTGCACAAGTGAAGGTGTGCTCGCGACCCTGATGCCAAGTTTCATCGAGTCTAGAAGACCAATATGTAGCACGAAGTGGTAGATATTTAGAGCCGTGTATTTCAGATTATTGCATATACACTGCGTTTAATAGCATCCAAAGAAAAATAACCAATAAGTTCGCAAGATGCAAAAAGTTCGGGTGTTCATGTGCTTTTGTGCTCTTACACAGTAGCTGCCCCTCGTTCTAATAACATTGCGTCTCACGCTATGCATGCATAACCACCTACGGTCAGAGAAATGAACCAAGGAAATAATTTGCTCATAGAAAAATTTACACTTGGTGTATCACCTGGTAACAGCACCGAGCTAGGTGGCAAAGTGGTTAGGACATTGGACTCGCATTCGGGAGGACGACGGTTCAATCCCTCGTTCGGCCATCCTGATTTGGGTTTTCCGTGATTTCCCTCAATTGCTTCAGGCAAATGCCGTGATGGTTCCTCTGACAGGGCACGGCCGACTTCCTTCCCCATCTTTCCCTAATCCGATAAGACCGATGACCTCGCTGTTTGGTTTCTTCTCCCAAATGAACCCAACCACTGGTAACAACATACTTTTCGCAACCTAAGAGAACTAAAACTGAAAGGCGAATTCCGAGAACATATGTTAGATACTGAACAATGCGGAAACGAATATTATGATGCGCATTTTATGCATAAGAGGTTGTAGGTAAAGTATTGAGTCTAATTTTTTATCTGGTCAAGTTTTTATTTTTTTCGAACAACGATAGTCCACTTCAAAGTAGTTCCATTCAGCAGTTAGACAGAGGCGGTGGCGTCGTTCCCAGTCTTGGCAGCAGCGCTGAAAGGCAACAACTGCTAGGTCCTTTAACGATGGCTCTCGATCTTACACCATAATCGAGTCCATCAAAATGAGGTGTCAAATATGAGGTAGCCAAGGAGGAGGAAACATGAGTCCTACTATGCCAAGACTGCTTGGTAGCTACAACAGGAAAACACAATTAATTAGCAGGAGTACAATATAAGAAAGTATTTATTACTTAACTTTGCTGTAGTCCATGATCAGTTCGTTGACAATTAGAGAAGACGCGACTAGACTAAGCGGCTGTAGAATGACATAATTTACAAGTCCAAAATCTTGCAGTGACGAATTAATCTCTCGTAATCTTGAATGTTGAATCCGGTGAATTTGAAGACTAGCTTGGAACGGAGCTACAAAGACTTGAGGGCAGCAATGAATGAGCTGCAGACGATGACTAACATCGGCGCTGGATGACCACTGAGCGCGGCTACGAACTGTAGACTGGCACAACTGCACTACTCTCCTGCTGCAATGAAGTGACCTAACGGCGTCTCGCGGGGAGCATAAGCGCTGCGACTAGCCGTGTACTCTTTGGCTAGCTCAGCCGTTCTTCTGTTCCGTTCATCGAGAGAATCGCATCCGGCGGATCGATCTCTCAGGCGGCGGTGTGGTCGTATGACTGACGACATCACATTCAACATGTCGGCTATATTCTTTTGAATGTTCTCCAGAGTCCCGTAATGACGTCCTTTTCGCACATTTTGGGAAAGGAAAAGTCACAAGGACTCAGATCAGATGAATAGAGGAGTTCCGGAACGACAGGAACGCCTTTTGACGTAAAAATTCCGTCATGGAGGTGACTGTGTGACATGGGGCGTTGTCATGGTGCAGCATTGACGTGTCTGCAGGGTGTCCGGACAGTTGCCACGTCGGACATTTGCCACACCGGACATTTGCCACGGTTTTACCTGCTCCGAAGGGTCGGGGCGGGCCCCTCGTCTCCCCTCCCCCCCCTCCTCCTCCTCCTCACCCACACCCTCACCCTCACCTGCCCGCCCGCCCAGTTTGCTTTCGAAGTTCCTAACGTGACCATCAGTATGGAAGTTATTACAACGAACAAGGGCAGGCCTCCTGCTCATTACAAAGGTTACGCGTATCTTAAACAGAGGGAATCTAAAGGTGTTGTTACATGGATGTGCTTACGCCGAAAAGCGGATCATTGCAAGGGAAAGCTGCTTTCGAGGAACGGAGAAGTGTTGAGCGTATTACCACCTGACGATGCAGCTCTGAAAGTGAGAAAGCAAGTGAAAAGAGCGAAGAGAAGGTCTCGAGAAGAAACTACACAGTTATCGGAGATATACGCGGATGAAATTGGAAATCTACATAATAAAAGTTTATGACTTTGTTACAGTGATGCCTAATTCAGAATCTATGCGTCGTCGATGGAGTCAAGAGTAGGGGAACCAACAAGAGCCTAAGAACTTTTATGAAATTGATCTTCATGAAGATTTATTAAAAATGGGAGATGGCAGTAGTTTTCTTCTGGAAGACGATAGATTAAAGGTGAGAATAATGATTTTTAGCGGAAGCAAAGGAAAAGAATATTTAAAAACATGTTCCCATTTTTTATGGATGGAACATTTACGAGATGCAGCAAGCAGTTTGCACAGATCTGCACCATACACGTAGACTTAGGAGGCCCAATTAAAGAAACAAACATTCTTCCTAGTGTATTTGCACTGCTCCCTAATAAGAAGAGAGACACATATGTTCGTCTGTTTAGTCTGATAAAACAGGCAGTCTCTGAGTGGTGTCCTAAACAAGTAAAGGCGAACTTTAAAGCAGCTGCGATATCGGCCATTCGTCAAGTTTTTCCCACAACTGAAATAAATGGATTCTATTTCCAAATGAAGAAGAGTTTATAGAGAAGAATTAGAGTTCTCGGTCTAACTGAGAAGTACCGCTAGAACGAGGATTTAAGACGTCACGTCAGCATGTGTGCAGCGCTGGCAGTTGTGAAACCGGAGGACGTAAGCAATGGATGGATTGAGATTCATGCAGAAGCTCCTGATAACGGAAGGTTCTCTCAATTTTTTGACTACTTTGTGGATAACTGGCTAGAGAATGAGGATGTCGCAATAGAAATGTGGGACTGTTACGGAAAAAGGCACCGAACGACGAATGCTGTTGAACGGTGGCACAACAAAATAAATAGCATTATTGGAAACCCTCACCCTAAAATCAACTATTTGGTGGACTGCTTGAAAAAGGAAGCAGAGCTCACAAACTGCATGTACATGAAATTGGAAATGAATCTTGAAGCTAAGAAGAGGAAGAAGTACTTGAAGCTGGACGACAGAATAGAGAGAATCGTAAAGAATTATGAAGAGACTGGCAACATTAGGCCTTGCTTGAAAGCCAATGCCCATATTCAGAAACTGGACTAAAATACGTTAAAAATAATGTATTAAAAACTATGAAGACCACTGAGTCCTCTCAGGTTACTGAGATAAAATTATTAAATCATTGAAGCAGCATTATCGGAGCTAATATTAAGTTGTAATTGTAAATAGAGTGTACATTAGTTCAGCGTGTTTAGGCTGATTTTACACACGCCAGAATGGTAGATGGTCGTTTATCATTTTCACGGTCCAAATCCTGTGCAAAGTGTGATGCAAATCAGCCTTTAATGTAAAAATTAAAAAGTGTTTCAAGCCTCACAAAAGTATCCCTATTGTTAAGATAACTATTTTCTACCTTCCAATATTATGGCCATACTATTAAATAATTGTCAGTTCTAAAATAATTTTCTGAAGCTTCATAATCCCAACTATCACCTAAAATATCATGGTTTGTTAAATTGATAGTATACGCTTTCGTAAAAGAAATTGGGAACTGAACCTTTGAGTTGCACCTAAAATTGACATCCCAAAACTGATCTGATGCTAAGGTAGACAATTTTGGCACCTCAAATATTTTTTATTTAAGTTTAGCTGCAAACATTTATAGTAGATGTAAATCTACTTAAGTACATTTAGATATAGTCCTTTAAAAATTAAAATTTCTTACTAAAGTGTTGATTATCTTTAAACAGGTCAGTAAAAGCAAGGAGCTTATATGAAAATTAATTTTTACTAAAGAACATCAGAAACAACTGTATTAGACCTACTTTTCTTATACTTTAGAGACTTTTTGAAAAGATATTTGATCATTTCCTCTGTCACTGACAGTGTAATTTCAGTCGCTTTGCAACACCAGAGATATCTACTTCTAAATTATGTTTGCAGCTCTTCTCATTTCGAATTCTGGAATATTTACTTCGTCTTCTTTGGTGGAGGAACTTCGGAAAATGCATTTACTAACACCACTGTCTGTCAGAGACAGCAAAGGACTTGGAAGAGCAGTTGAACGGAATGGATGGTATCTTGAAGGGAGGATATAAGATGAAAATCAACAAAAGCAAAACGAGGATAATGGAATGTAGTCGAATTAAGTCGGGTGATGTTGAGGGTATTAGATTAGGAAATGAGACACTTAAAGAAGTAAAGGAGTTTTGCTATTTGGGGAGCAAAATAACTGATGATGGTCGAAGTAGAGAGGATATAAAATGTAGACTGGCAATGGCAAGGAAAGCGTTTCTGAAGAAGAGAAATTTGTTAACATCGAGTATAGATTTAAGTGTCAGGAAGTCATTTCTGAAAGTATTTGTATGGAGTGTAGCCATGTATGGAAGTGAAACATGGACGGCAAATAGTTTGGACAAGAAGAGAATAGAAGCTTTCGAAATGTGGTGCTACAGAAGAATGCTAAAGATTAGATGGGTGGATCACATAACTAATGAGGAAGTATTGAATAGGATTGTGGAGAAGAGAAGTTTGTGGCACAACTTGACCAGAAGAAGGGATCGGTTGGTAGGACATGTTCTGAGGCATCAAGGGATCACCAATTTAGTATTGGAGGGCAGCGTGGAGGGTAAAAATCGTAGGGGGACACCAAGAGATGAATACACTAAGCAGATTCAGAAGGATGTAGGTTGCAGTAGGTACTGGGAGATGAAGAAGCTTGCACAGGATAGAGTAGCATGGAGAGCTGCATCAAACCAGTCTCAGGACTGAAGACCACAACAACAACACTTTAGTGGCACTGTCATCAGTAACATTACCATCGCTGTCGCACAGTAAAGGTACTTACTGAGCCTTTCCGCTGGTTTACTTAACATGGGACCAGTATCTCTTTGGATTTTCCGCCACATTTCTAGAGCGAGTTTCGTTGTGGAAACTATTAAATGCATCTCGCATTGAAATCCGCACCAAATTTCGAGCCTCAGTAATACTTCACCAATCTTGGAGATTTTGCGTTCGTCTAAATTATACGTGGCTTTTGCGGTGCTCCTGCAACAGCTTTCTGTCGTGTTTTGTGTACCATGGGGGATCAGTTCCGTCTCTTATTAATTTATTTGGTATGAATATCTCGAGTGTTGTTGATACTATTTCTTTGAACTTAAACCACATATGGTCTTCATTTGCATAGTTTGGAAGGATTGGAGACTATCTCTTAGAAAGACGTTACCCAAATTTTTAGCTGCTTTTTTAAATAGATATATTTCGCGTTTAGTTTTGGTGAATTTCTTTATTACGGAAGTGAGCCTCTCTACGAGTGCGTGTTCACTAATCGCTGTATCCGTCGTGATGCTCAGGATTATTTGTGGCTAAGAGGTCAAGTGTGTTTTCGTAACCATTTACAATTTGAATGGCCCCGTCAACTAACTGTTAAAAATAATTTTTAAAAAGCATTTAGAAAAATTACGGAAGTTGTTTTCTATTTACAATAGGGTATGAAAATGTATTTTTGTCAACATGCGGAAGGTAGATTGAAGTCACTGACAACTATAATTGTATGAGTAGGGTACCTATTTGTGATGAGACTCAAGTTTTTCTTTTCTTTGAACTGTTCAGCAACTGTTTCATCTGAGACAGGGGGTCGGTAAAAGGAGCCAGTTATTAATTTATTCCGGTTGTCGAATATAACGTCTGCCCATACTAAGTCACAGGAACTATCTGCTTCAAAGTCGATTGTGAGCTTACCTTATTTTTCCTTAAGTTGTCCTTCTTGTTCCTGTTGTAGTGCAGATAATTACAATTACGGCTTTTCCCTCCAGAACCTAAGATGCTTTCTCTGTGACCCTGTAAATGCCAGAGCTAAACAATGTACGTTACAAGCGTAGCATTCTGCATTATTTCATTTCCTTATTTCTAACATTTTAAAATTGTAAGTCGACTTTAGATGACATGTCAGTCATAGATGTTCTTATCTCTATTTAGTGAACGTGTTTTCAGTTATGTTTTGAACATTGTCCCGCTACACTTTATTAACTAATGTTTTTAGAGAGTAAATTATTATGGAGTATGTCGTTCTTCTTTTCAAACATTCACAAACCCATTTGTTCTTACCCTATTGTCTTTTGGGTATGCAATTGTAGTAATTAAAGTAGGCACAAATGCGGTGATAAAAAAGAAATGATTAGCGCACAATTGCATTCCCGTTTCATCGTTCCTTTCTTGTTGCTTCCATGCCGATGGACTGTTTCTCTCGCAATCAGTAAGCGTGAAAGGAAGCTACCGTACATACAGAGGAACCTATATTTATACTTGGCAGAACTAATTACATACTGATATAATCGTCGGTATTACCTTCGTTTCCCAAAAGTTATAAATATTTTGATTTCGGAAAAGAAGCTCTGTATCTGACCAAGATGTCGAAGAAGAAGGTCCCTTACGTACTGATTGTATCGAGTAAGATGTGGAGACGGCGGTTTGAAAGCGGACAGAGGTAGTGCGGGGAAGGGCGTCCCTTACCTGAGGGATAGCTACTCAAGCTACCTGGCAAAGGGGCAAGTGTGGCAAATGTCCGGCGTGGCAAATGTCCGGCATTCGTCTGCAGTGTCCGGTCTCACTCGATTTACCTTCTTCCTGAGCCGTTCAAGGACATCTTTGTAAAACACTTGGTAGACCGTCTGTCCTGGAGAAACAAATCAGTTACGCGTGATACCCCTATTATCAAAAATCAGATCAACATTGTTTTTGTCTTTGACTTGCTTAATCGAGTTTTCTTCGGTCGAGGCAACTTCTCAGTGTGCCTCTTCTCAATTCGCCTCTTTGTCTCACGATCGGGCTCAAAAATCCAGGACTCATCAACTGTATCACATGACTGAACCATTCGTGGTCACTGGAAATCCTCTCAAGAAGATCAACGCACAAGTTTCTTAGATCGTCCTTCTGCTCCGTTACGACGCTTTTCGGTACCGTTTTGGCACAAACCTTTCACATGTGTAAACCTTCAATCAAAATTTGACGTACGGTGAAAGTGTTAAAGTGTAACAGTTCACCCTCGTCCTAATTGCTAAACGTCGGACTGAGGTCACAAGACCACACACACGTTCGTCATTTTCGTCGGTTTTTGAGGGTCTCCCTGAACGAAGTTCATCTTCAACGTGTTCTCGGCCTTCCAAAAATGGTTTATTCCAGCGAAGAAGTTGTGCTCTTGATAAGGAATGTTCTCCATTCGGCTGTTTCAATTTTTCAAAGTCACACTAGCCTTTTCCTCAACTTTAACACAAATCTTGATCGCATAACGTTGCTCTAAATTCCGCTGTTGAATTTTCTTAACACACGACAAAAACACGACTTCACTGATGGCGCTCTGAGAAATCACGTGATGGTTGTACGGAGCTGAAACTCGGACTGAGCATCTGCACAGGATGCACAAGTAGAACAACCCGGCCCGCAGTGATGTCAGACTTATTACTTTTCTCTCACACATCGTGTATCGTACATAAACTACGAAAAACGCACTTTTTTTTAAAAATTTTTGGGTTGCAATTTGGTTGGGGTGTATACTACATAACTTTTCCCGAAAGTTTTACAGTACTGGCAGTCTGCTCACAAGAGATGTTCTTCTCATCAGTACAGTACACAGGTAAACTTACGCGTGTACCTTCAAGTATTGCACATTAACTATTCCTGATGTTAGCCTTTAACTGAAAGATCCGTACTTCCTACTATTTTCACATACATGTCATCGACCTTAAAGCACATACCGAAGTCTTGATCATTAACTAAATAGCAAAAAACAGGTACGGGACGGCTTTAACAAGGGGAGGATAGAATTCTCATTAGTCACTCACAGTGTATTTCACATTTATTTATCATCCCTTCATATCTCATAATGACTTCAATAATATACTGTTGAAACATTCAGCAGGTACACTTTACACGCGATAACATACCACTTCCGTTGCATTCGCGCGGTTTACCTGGCCAGAAATACCAGTTAGCGGGTTTAGTTTTATTTCTCCGTAACATGAAAATGCGACTTAGGCGAATTATCACCGTGCCTGCTATTTCCGGCTAATCACAGTGTAACATCGACGGTGATAAATTATATTTTAACTTGGCGGAGGGTTAAAACTTGAGTATTCGTTAATTGCTATGTTAAACTGCGTCAAGTAGCAACTAACACTCTCAGTTACCAAAAAGTAGTCTTCTCTGTGATCTTCGTAAGTTAGAGTTTAGCCTATCCATAGCCAGTTGCACCGTGTAGGTGAAGCAGGCAGTCGCTTAGGATACCGAAGTTGAGGACGGGCGCTAAAGTTTTGGCGGAAATCAGAAAATGTAGAGGCTGCATTTTCCGTCCGTTCACGGCGTCAAAAATCTATGAAACGGGTAATAGTACGTTTCGGGGGAAGCATTATCATCAACACTATAATTTTCTGCCATTTTAGAACAGTCTTCCAAACCAGGGCTCTAACCCACAACTTCGCGGGCAACGCTCTTACCGATTGCGCTATCCAAGCACGCCTCACGTCCACCGTCGCGCATACACGTCCGCCACTACCTCTACCTTACTTCATAAATTTCACAAAAGATCCCATGGGTATCTTATGACACTAGGTCTGGTGGAGGATACTGCTCTCGTACCAGCGGCGGTCTAGGTGCATTTGGATAAAAACAACCACAGTTCCGTCCAAATCATGAGCAGAGTTGAGGCTAAGAGATTGTCATTTTTGTGGGATGGGAAACTCGGCGTCTTGCAAACTTTGAAAGGTTAATAAAGATGACTTCTCGGATCTTATCAATCGCTGACATCACCAGCAGGGGACACAAAAACCGCTGTTGTTCATACGTGGAACACAGTCTCACATCGCGTACAAAGTGACTTATTTTGAACGGTTTCTCCGCGTTACCATAGGACAGGGAATATCTGAAGATATTTCCCACCTGACAAGGAAGACCGGTCAAAACAAAATCACGTAATACGCAGCCTGTGACTGTGTTCCCTATATTAACCACTTCGTGTCAACGTTAGTTCAAAGGCAGGAAGGTGCCTAGCAGGGTACCCTGACTAAATTCTAGTAGATGGCACTGAATACTTCCATTCCCAAAAAATGGTACCTGCAGAAAATATTATCACGGAAATTTTAAATGTGGAGACGTCCTGAACGGGACGTTAGCAGATGTGATGGGTCATGTACAACGGGTGATCAACAACTTTCCGTTCGAAAGCTTTATAGTCCAGAGTCGGTACACCAATCCGGCAAAATCGCCGTGAGGATTCAAGCAGTCATCTAACCGACGCACCAGTTCGATGTCCTGCAGCGTGAAGAAGTCCGTGACAGCCAGGTGCACGCCGTCGTCCGACAGGAATCGTAGAACCTTCACGGCCTTTCTAGAAGGAATCGAGGGCTTGATGATCGCATGGGGAGAGATCAGGACTGCAGGACGGTTGCTCGAGTGCCTCCCACATGAGTTGACGCAACTTCTGCTTTACGGTGTTCGTGATGTGGAGCCGACTTGGGTAGAATCGTGATCGGCACGGAAGTCAGCGCACCGCCGCACGACGATGGTTTTCGACAGATAAGCTGCGTCATACACATCCTACCGGGGTTTCTCCTTCGGCAGCGAGGAAAAGAACAGCAGCACGTTAGTCCTGTATGGACGCATTTGGTAATAATGTCGCCATAGTTCACGTTTCCGCATTTAATGCACGCATGTCAGAAATACCGGGTGATCAAAAACTCAGTATAAATTTGAAAACTGAATAAATCACGGAATAATGTAGATAGAGAGGTACAAATCGACACACATTCTTGGAATGACATGGGATTTTATTAGAACCAAAAAATACAAAAGTTCAAAAAATCTAAAACAGATGGTCCTTCATCTGATCAGAATAGCAATAATTAGCATAACAAAGTAAGACAAAGCAAAGCCGATGTTCTTTACAGGAAATGCTCAATATGTCCACCATCATTCCTCAACAATAGTTGTGGTCGAGGAATAATGTTGTGAACAGCACTGTAAAGTATGTCCGGAGTTATGGTGAGGCATTGGCGTCGGATGTTGTCTTTCAGCATCCCTAGAGATGTCGGTCGATCACGATACACTTGCGACTTCAGGTAACCCCAAAGCCAATAATTGCACGGACCGAGGTCTGGGGACCTGGGAGGCCGAGCGTGACGAAAGTGGCGGCTGAGCACATTATCATCTCCAAACGACGCGCGCAAGAGATCTTTCACGCGTCTAGCAATATGGGGTGGAGCACCATTCTGCATAAACATCGTACGTTCCAGCAGGTGCTTATCAGCCAGGCTGGGTATTATGCGATTCTGTAACATATCGGCGTACCTCTCACCTGTCACGGTAGCAGTTTTCCTGTCCAGCGCCATCTGTCGGACTTTTTATGAGCTTTTTTTGTTCTAATAAAACTCCATGTCGTTCCAAGCGCGTGTGTCAATTTTTACCTCTCTATCTACATTATTCCGTGATTTATTACGTTTTCAAATTTATACTGACTTTTTGATCACCCAGTGTAGTCGTGCCTACAGTTGGTGATTGTATATCCGCATCGGAGTTGCCCTACGTTGTATATACACAGCAGCCACATCAAACTGAAACTTTTTGAACTCCCCTTACAGTTACGTGTGATTTTAACAAGAGAACTGGAGAATTTGATGAACGTGGTAATTACACTCCTGGAAATGGAAAAAAGAACACATTGACACCGGTGTGTCAGACCCACCATACTTGCTCCGGACACTGCGAGAGGGCTGTACAAGCAATGATCACACGCACGGCACAGCGGACACACCAGGAACCGCGGTGTTGGCCGTCGAATGGCGCTAGCTGCACAGCATTTGTGCACCGCCGCCGTCAGTGTCAGCCAGTTTGCCGTGGCATACGGAGCTCCATCGCAGTCTTTAACACTGGTAGCATGCCGCGACAGCGTGGACGTGAACCGTATGTGCAGGTGACGGACTTTGAGCGAGGGCGTATAGTGGGCATGCGGGAGGCCGGGTGGACGTACCGCAGAATTGCTCAACACGTGGGGCGTGAGGTCTCCACAGTACATCGATGTTGTCGCCAGTGGTCGGCGGAAGGTGCACGTGCCCGTCGACCTGGGACCGGACCGCAGCGACGCACGGATGCACGCCAAGACCGTAGGATCCTACGCAGTGCCGTAGGGGACCGCACCGCCACTTCCTAGCAAATTAGGGACACTGTTGCTCCTGGGGTATCGGCGAGGACCATTCGCAACCGTCTCAATGAAGCTGGGCTACGGTCCCGCACACCGTTAGGCCGTCTTCCGCTCACGCCCCAACATCGTGCAGCCCGCCTCCAGTGGTGTCGCGACAGGCGTGAATGGAGGGACGAATGGAGACGTGTCGTCTTCAGCGATGAGAGTCGCTTCTGCCTTGGTGCCAATGATGGTCGTATGCGTGTTTGGCGCCGTGCAGGTGAGCGCCACAATCAGGACTGCATACGACCGAGGCACACAGGGCCAACATCCGGCATCATGGTGTGGGGAGCGATCTCCTACACTGGCCGTACACCACTGGTGATCGTCGAGGGGACACTGAATAGTGCACGGTACATCCAAACCGTCATCGAACCCATCGTTCTACCATTCCTAGACCGGCAAGGGAACTTGCTGTTCCAACAGGACAATGCACGTCCGCATGTATCCCGTGCCACCCAACGTGCTCTAGAAGGTGTAAGTCAACTACCCTGGCCAGCAAGATCTCCGGATCTGTCCCCCATTGAGCATGTTTGGGACTGGATGAAGCGTCGTCTCACGCGGTCTGCACGTCCAGCACGAACGCTGGTCCAACTGAGGCGCCAGGTGGAAATGGCATGGCAAGCCGTTCCACAGGACTACATCCAGCATCTCTACGATCGTCTCCATGGGAGAATAGCAGCCTGCATTGCTGCGAAAGGTGGATATACACTGTACTAGTGCCGACATTGTGCATGCTCTGTTGCCTGTGTCTATGTGCCTGTGGTTCTGTCAGTGTGATCATGTGATGTATCTGACCCCAGGAATGTGTCAATAAAGTTTCCCCTCCCTGGGACAATGAATTCACGGTGTTCTTATTTCAATTTCGAGGAGTTTATTTCGTCGGCATTGTGTATAAGAATGCAAAATTTTTTCCTTTTAAGTTACACAAATTGTTAAGAGACTAAAAGCTTGGGGTAATCAGCCATGAATTAGTGAGACAGCGCGATCTAAATAAATGTATATGTCTAAAACATCGTAATTTTGGACAACAATACAACCAAAATAAATGTTATATCTAAAGTGTTACAAAATTTTTGGACAATAATCTCACCAGTGTACTGCATGAACTTCAACTGGTTTCACTGTGAAGATCAGGAAATCAAGCTGAAAAATAGTTCGCCGCTTGTCATGGTTTTAACAAGTATGTCTGCTCCCAGAGGTAAAACAAAATTTGTTTGGGTATACTGTACACTATTTCACAGAAAGTATCTGGGCATCCCTACGTGATGGGAAATTTACCACTAACTGTTACGAAAGACAGACCCGTCCATATAAGTTGAAGGATAATATGCTGTCAGTAGAGAAGCAGTAACAGCAGAATGAGTCGGTCAAGGTAAACTATGTGATCGAAAGTATCCGGACACCCCCAAAAACATACGTTTTTCATATTAGGTGCATTGTGGTGCCACCTACTGCCAGGTACTCCATATCAGCGCCTCAGTAGTCATTAGAGGGTAGAATGGGGCGTTCCGCGGCACTCACGGGCTTCGAACGTGATCAGGTGATTTGGGTGTCATTTGTGTCATACGTCTGTACGCGAGATTTCCACACTCCAAAAAAATCCCTAAGTCCACTGTTTCAGATGTGGTAGTGAAGTGGAAACGTGAAGTGACACGTACACCACAAAAGCGTACAGGCCGATCTCGTCTGTTGACTGACACAATCCGCCGACTGTAGAAGAGGGCCGCCCGTCGTGGTCGAGCGGTTCTAGGCGCTGCGGTCTGGAACCGCGCGACCGCTACGGTCGCAGGTTCCAATCCTACCTCGGGCATGGATGTGCGTGACGTCCTTAGATTAGTTAGGTTTAACTAGTAATAAGTTCTAGGGGACTGATGACCTCGTTTGTCCATACGTAGGTCGGCCACAAAAAAATGTTTTTTAACTCGGAAGAGAAATATGGTTCAAATGGCTCTGAGCATTATGGGACTTAACATCTATGGTCATCAGTCCCCTAGACCTTAGAACTACTTAAACCTAACTAACCTAAGGACATCACACAACACCCAGTCATTACGAGGCAGAGAAAATTCCCCGCCGGGAATCGAACCCGGGAACCCGGGCGTGGGAAGCGAGAACGCAAGGAGGAGAAAGCTGGCGATTGAAATTTCTTCAGAGGATCAGGTCGCAGCGAGAAACGCCTTTGTTTCAATTATGTGCATCCCAAACCCTTTATCATAACCGTGACATTCTCTCGCCTTACAAAACGTGCTGCCGTTTTTTGAACTTTCTCCATGTACTCCTTTAACCTTACCTGGTAAGGATTCCACACCGAGCAACAGTACTCCAAAAGAAGACGGACAAGCGTAGTGTAGATCGGTTGTATCTTCTAAGTGTTTTGCCAGTAAAACACAGTATTTGGTTAGCCTTCCCCACAACACTATCTGTGTGTTCTTTCCAATGTAAACTGTTCATAATTTTAATTCCTTGGTATCTAGTTGAATTTACGGCCTTCAGACTTGATTGATTATCATGCAGCGGAAGTTTAATGGATTCCTTTTAGCACTCACGTGGATGGCACAACAATTTTCATTGTTTAGAGTCAAATGACAATTTTACTACCATACAGACATATTTTATATATCGTTTCGCAATTCGTTTTGATCTTGTGATGACTTTACTAGACGATAAACAACAGCGTCATCTGCGAAGAACCCAAGACGGCTGCTCGATTGTCACTTAAATCGTTGATATAGATTGGGAACAGCAGAGGGCCTATAACACAACCGTGGGGAACGCCAGAAATCGCTTCTGTTTTACTCGATGACTTTCCGTCAGTTACTATGTATTGTGATCTCTCTACAGGACATTCTTCTGAACACAGAAGTATTTGAGGCGATCAAGAGAAATGAGAGCCAACGGTCTTGCCGCAGTAGTGCTAGCGGTTCCCGTCAGAGCACCGAAGTTAAGCAGTGTCCGGCTGGGCTAGCACTTGGATGGTTGACCATCCAGTCTGCCGATCGCTGTTTGCAAGCCGGGTGTACGCAGCCCTTGTGAGGCCAACTGAGGAGCTACTTGACTGAGAAGTAGCGGCTCTGGTCTCGTAAACTGACATACGGCTGGGAGAGCAGTGTGTTGACCACATGCTCCTCCGTACCCGCATCCAGTGACGCTTGTGGGCTGAGGATGACACGGCGGCCCGTCGGTACCGGTGGACCTTCACGGCCTGTTCAGTGGAGTTTAGTTTTAAGATAAATGGGAAACACGGTAAAATTTCGATCCTAAATGCCTCAGATAGACTGGTACTGCGCGTACTATATTTTACAAGAATCCTCGTTCAATGCCCTTATTTGGTCAAAAGGTGTAGGAGTCGTCACGAATTATTTTGTGATCAACGCTGAACGTCAACATCACTATAGGAAAAAAAAGTTATGACCATGGGCCCTTTCCGCCGTTTGCGCTGAGAGCGCGAATTCCGGACAGCAGCATCTCTTCACAGACTTGGAGCTATTCCCTGCGGCATACTTGTCGCTACTTTGTGTTGGCAAATAAGAACAGGAGCCCCACCGGATCGCGAAGCACGCAGGTGCCTTGGCCGGGCTCCAGCCTCTAACGAGTGTGGACAGCGTGTGAAAATATGCGCAGTGTGAGAGGTCGCGCCACTGACACCTGTTACCACGGCGTGGCGACGGCTTGAGCCAGGTTAGTGTTGGCACCCTGCCTGGGCGCTGCTGCTGCTGCTGCTGCTGGGCCATGCGTGCGGTAAAGAGACCGCACACTTGTTGCTTTCTGTCTGTGTCTTGCATGTGGTGCAGTGGTGTTGTAGCAGATCCTGTCAAACAACAGGTGTATAAATCAATATCAGCTCCGAAGTTACTGCTGGAAGATAACAATACTGTAAACAATGCTTACAAGGGAACCTCCCCATCGCAACCCCCTCAGATTTAGTTGTAAGTTGGTACAGTGGTTAGGCCTTGAAAAACTGAACACAGATCAATCGAGAAAACAGGAAGAAGTTGTGTGAAACTATAAAAATATTAGGAAAATGTACAAACTGAGTAGTCCATGTGGAAGATATGCAACATCAAGGACAGTGTGCGCGCAGGAGCGCCGTGGTCCCGTGGTTAGCGTGAGCAGTTGCGGAACGAGAGGTCCTTGGTGCAAGTCTTCCCTCGAGTGAAAAGTTTAATTTTTTATTTTCAGACAATTATCAAAGTTCAGGCACTCACACACAATCAACTTCGCTCTCCAAAATTCCAGGACATGTTCAGATTTGCTTGGACATATGCAGGATTTGACGGTCTACTCACGAAAAAATTTGAAAACGTTAATAGCATATGTTTTGACAGAGCACAGGGAAAACTGTGCGACTGTGAAACTGTTGTATTCATTTGTTGTAGTTTATGTGACAAACTCTTATGTTTTCATCACTTCTTTGGGAGTGATTATCACATCCACAAGAAAACCTAAATCGGGCAAGGTAGATGAATCTCTTCACCCATTCGCCAAGTGTACAAGTTACGTGGGTCGACAACATATTCCTGTCATGTGACGCACATGCCGTCACCAGTGTCGTATAGAATATATCAGACGTGTTTTCCTGTGGAGGAATCGGTTGACCTATGACCTTGCGATCAAATGTTTTCGGTTCGCATTGGAGAGCACGTCCTTTCGTCTACTAATCGCATGGTTTTGCGGTGCGGTCGCAAAACAGACACTAAACTTATTACAGTGAACAGAGACGTCAATGGACGAACGGATAGATCATAACTTTGCGAAAATAAAGAAAGTAAACCTTTCACTCCGCAGCTGCTCACGCTAACCACGGGACCACGGCGCTCCTGAGCTCACACTGTCCTTGATGTTGCCTATCTTGCGCATGGACTACTCAGTTTGTGTATTTTGCTTATTTTTTTCATAGTTCTACACAACGTCTTCCTCTTTTCTCGATTGATCTGTGTTCAGTTTCTCAAGGCCTATCCACTGTGCCAACTTATAACTAAATCTGAGGGGGGTGCGATGGAGAGGTTCCCTTGTTGGTAGATGAAGTTTGACGTAGGAACCCATGTTCGGAAACATCCAACGACTAAAGGGCGTCGAAGTTTTAGGAGCCAGCGCCTTTAAATGTATGCAGGTGATTCCGGGATGATGTTACCGACTTTCTAGGACGATGGCGAAGGATGAATGTAACAATCTGAGGTAAGGCTATCAGTACGAGAAACGAACAAGTCGAAAGTTACAAGCTAAAACCGTTCTGATACCCCTGACAGTGGAATACGTCTGCTGTAACTGTTGTTGATAAGATTAGAGGGTAGGCAACTTTCAGAGGTGATGATATGGACGAAAACTAGAAAAAATTTAAACATGGGCTCTAAAATGCCTACCTTACGAGTTATGAGCACTTGGTCAGTAGAGATGTGTTTTACAGTGGCGAAGGCGAACAAATGCTTATAGCTCCTCAGGTATGCACTTTAGAGCTCATGTTTGCTGGACGCTTTTTCCTTGTTTTGGTACATACTACCACATCTGAAATTTGGCCACCCTAAAATCTCAGCAACACCAGTACCGGTACATATACTCCACTGTCAGAGGTTTCAAAACGGTTTTCCCTTATTTTCGACTCATTTGTTTCTGGTACAGGGACCTTTACCTCAAATTCATGCAGTTATCCATCTCCATCATCTTAGAAAGTTTGTAAAGTCATCATGGGATCACCTACATATATTTATACTCGCTGTCACACATAATTTCGACGCTCTGCAATGATTCCGGGCCGGCCGATGTGGCCGAGCGGTTCTGGGAGCTTCAGTCTGGAACCGCGCGACCGCTACGGTCGCAGGTTCGAAACCTGCCTCGGGCATGGATGTGTGTGATGTCCTTAGGTTTAAGTAGATCTAAGTTCTATGGGACTGATAACCTCAGATGTTACCATAGTGCTCAAAGCCATTTGAACCATTTTTGAACGATTCCGGACCTTGGTTCATACGTAAAACTTGATCTCTAAGTCCCCCCTACAACCTCTAGTAGTCTGTAACATGGATTGTGAAACATTCCGAACTTTGATCGATTTCCAGATTCAAATGTAATTATCATGACTGTTCTTTAACTTGGGTGACACGTATGTTAGTGAACGTTGGGGCTTGTATGAAAGGATTACGTACTAATTCGTAGAATATATTTCCTAAAATGCAGAGGAAGTAATGAAAAAAACGTAGGTGATCAAAGTTAGCATGAATCTGGGGATACATTGACCGACGTATAGTTCCATCTCAACTTCAGCAACCATTTCATTTGTGGTCAGTGTTTGAAAAACACAATGAAACTCTGAACACCCAGAAATTAGTACATTGATCTAAAGTTTCCTTAAGTGCTTTATTAAGTCACATAAAAGAAAAATCTAGTACATTTATCAAACAGTGTAATCCATCATGAAAACTGCAAATATTATGAAAGGTACCACACTCGTGACCCCAAATTTAGCTAAACATCGGACCTTCAGTTTCATCCAAGTTAGACTTAAATTCTCGTTTCAAAATGTCCACTGCAGTTAGAATTACTGTTATCTGTTCTTCATTTATCGAAGCGATGTCTAGCACTAGTGGCCAAAAAAACTTTATTCCTTGTTTCCGGAGATACTTGAGATTATATGTTGTATCTGGATTATTGCCTGAACCACAACAGCTTGCAACTTGTTTTTATTCATTGTAGGCACGTTAAAGGTTTCAAATGAGCCTTCGTCTATATACCAGTCGTTAATGTCTGTATTCCTCAGCTCTACACTGCCACTGACATCAAGACTGGTTAATAAATTGTGTATCTGTAATCCTGGGGTAACAATGAACAGTGGTCAAAGCAGCGCCGAAAGAGAAAAATCATGCACAAGACTTCAGAACGCGTAATATAGTGGCAGATGTATACACGTGCAAAAACTCAATCAGTGGTTTGTTTTGAGGATTAATCGAGTAACATACATGATACAAACACCATCGCTATGCAGTTAAATAATATCGGTGGATTTTAGACAACCACATTTTGACAAACCTTTTCGTATACAATTGTAAGTTGCAACAGGTTCACCAACTGCTGCCACTGTTGGCAAGAAAATCGGCACTAAATGGAGCCATTTAGTGTATATTGATGGGACTCCACGACAAAACAAGTATACTAAACACCCAACTGAGAGCCAGGAAGAGACCTGTACAACTTTTGGTGTATGAGTGGCCAAAATAACCAAGGCGGTCAAAGGATACTAGTTTTATTGTACTAATGAAGTCTGTAAATCTTAGCTGTAGTGATATGTAATTTCTTACATGTAGAGAAATTCTCTTATCGTCATGAGCGTGGCAACGTTAGACTCCTAGTCTTAACTGCAGATGATTTTGTCAAAACTTGCGGTGTGAATATATAGGGACATGTGGAACGATTACAACCGAGAAACAGCTGGTAAAATTTTTACTTAATTTGAATTTACTCTTCAAAACAGATGGATGAGGCAACTTTTCCATTTTGGGAGACACTAATTCAGGGCCTTATCGAGGGCGTGGCGAGGTAGGTCCCTGTCACGGGCGCAGACAATGACGAAGAAATAAAAAAAGAAAGGCGGTGCGCCAGTCTTCCTATCCCTCACGTTCACGTTTTCTGCCTACTGATAAGCGTCAGTTCATTGCTGGACCTAAACATCTCATTTGATTCAAAATCAGTACTTTCTGAGCTTTATGCCTATCAGTAAATAAAATAGTTAATGCTTGTTATTAAGAAAGTTAGTAATTGTCAGCGGTAAGGCATATTACTTCCTCATCTTCCCTCATGGTTGTTTTTGCATGTAGTTGTCTCTGTCGTTTAGCTGAGTATGTGACGAGCCTGGGTGGACACAGTGGGTCAGCAGGTGACTTTATGTTCGGACTGACCGCCAAGGGGGCTACGGCTGGCTTTTCGGAGGAAAACACGGGTAGCGGTGACTGCCCTGAGTAGGGACTTGCCATCGAATCAGCCTTTGTCAGCGATGGCGTAAGTGAGTCGCGTCCCTGCAGATTTTCACATAAAGCACCTTGCGGGATGTGGGATCTAGGACTACATTCACGGAAATTTTTAAAGTACATGTTGAACACCTGTACTCGTAGAGAGTCTCAGTGTTTACAAGCATAGGCATCTAGCCTAAACACGTTTCAAAGGAAACTGTTTTGTACCAAAAATTCGGCTTCCAGGAATTCCAAATGAGGGGCAGTCAGTGATAGATAAAGATCTTGGCATATCATGAGAAGAGCCTGGGCTGCATTGTGAACAGGAATTCTTTTCTATTTGTAAAGCTATGGGCTGACTTTCTGTCGCCAAATTATGCACTGTGAATAAATTCTGGCCTAAAGAGTTGTAAGAGGGCTTCGCATTGACTAATCTAAAAAATAGCAGAGTAGGAACAGACAAGATACCAATTTTCGACAAGCACTGACGTGGAGGTGAACGTATTGGCTGAAGTAACGAGCTTAACGGGGGAATGGAAATTAAAATTGTTTAAGACCTGCTTGCATCAGTTTGTAGCGACTGATTAATGTTGTGAACTTTTTTCTACGAAGGAAAACAGTTGTCTTGGCCAGGTTACAAGGGAGCCATTTTTACTGGTGCAGGAGAACTCCGCTCACTGATAGAATGGAGAAAGAACTCTGTGTTGGTGGAGAACTTACTTGGTCCTACGAGACAGAGTAGTCTGTTGGTAGAGAACACACTTCAGGTTAGGAGAAAGAAGAGAACAGACTTCCTTTTGAGATACGGAAGAGAACACTTGATCCCGAGAGTTCATCTTGAGGAAAGCTGATTGTTGCTGTCGGCAGATTACGGCGCCTACTATTCTCCAGCCATCTGAGTGCCGAATATGGTGAGGTATGGCAGCTTGGGCGGGCAGGATACGAGAGCTACTGTCCATTTGTATGCACACTGTTAGGACTAGCCACATTTCACGAATCCAGCACATTTTCTCGAATGATTGAAGGCTCAATCGTGGCTCAGTCGCCAATGTTACGAGATGTATGTGTAGTTTTTCATTCTTCTGGCGGATCTAGGCAATCACTGCGTGACCACTGCGCATTTGTCTTCCCATTATAAAAGCGTGGACTTCAGTCTCACCCTGTCACCTAATTCATCCAGTCTTAGCAGTGGTAGTAAAGCGTTAGATTAGTACTGGACCATGTCAACAATTGTTAATTTCCTTATTCTCTGCATTCCTTGCATCCTAACAGATTCTGCAATGATTTGTTATTCATGTATGCCCGCAGAAGCTTTGTAATAAACACTGTTTGATGAGGACCACTGTTTCATATCATAGAAAAACAAGCTGTTTGTTGTCTTTTGTGGAGTACAAGACCGACGTCTCATATTTGGTAGGGTCACCCCTGTCCTATTAGTTATCCATTGCCTGACACGTTTTTGATGAAATGCGCTCGCGTCCACGGCGGGCGATCTGACTATTGGCCAGTCCAGCTACCGCTGACAGTTCTGATATCCACAGGAGTATGTCCAAGCCTCAGCTGTACACTCACACCACGACAGGAAGTATTTTTCTCGACAAGAGAGTGTAAACGCCCTCCGCTGCCACAGTGTCATTTTCGTGGAAGCAGTGTCATAAAGAAACGGTTAGTACCGGACACTCCTATTGTCGCTACCATGGCTTATTGGTCAAACTTACGCTTGGTTCATAGAGCTTCCACCTACTCAGTATACTCAACACTGGAGTTCTTGCTGTTAGTTCCACACGCTGTTGCAAGATCACAGAGGTCGGAAAGCGGATGCTGAAGCAAATATACTTTTAGATTGAAGAATTCCAGAATTTGCAGATTTCAGCCGAAAGAGGACTAATAACAATTTATAAGGAGCACAAAAAATCATTTTTGTCGTACTTCATACAAAATACAGATTTATCATCAGTATTCATGTCCACCACAGATTCCTTTTTCATATACTTGTAACAATATGAAAACATGGAGAAAAAAATTGAAGTCACGTCATGAGAGTCCTATGATTTTGCTGCAAGTGGCGCTTACCGATGCATCGACAGCACGTAGGTGGGCGGCGTCATAGCATCATCCCCCAGGCGCCATCCCCTGGCATCTGTCGCTGCCGTATTCTTATGCCACCACGGAATTAATACACTGAAGCCCCATAGAAACTGGTGCAGGCATGCGTATTCAGTACAGAGATATGTAAACAGGCAGAATACGGCGCTGCGGCTGCGAACGCCTATACATGACAGCAAGTGTCTAGCGCAGTTGTTTAATCGGTTACTGCTGCTACGATGGCAGGTTATCAAGATTTAAGTGAGTTTGAACGTGGTTTTATAGTCGGCAAACGAGCGATGGGAACAGCATCTCCGAGGTAGCCATGAAGTACCACCAGTCACGAGTTTACCGTGAATATAAAAAATCCGGTAAAACATTAGAACTTCGACATCGCTGCGACTGGAAAAATATCCTGCAGAATGGGACCAACGGCGACTGAAGAGATTCGTTTAGCGTAACAGAAGTGCAACCCTTCCGCAAACTGCTGCAGATTTCAATGCTGGATCATCAACAAGTGTCAGCGTGCGAACCATTCAACGAAACATCATCGATACTGGCTTTCGGAGCCGGAAGGTCAGCTCGTGCACCCTGGATGACTGCACGACACAAAGCTTTACGGCTGCCTGGGCCCGTCAGTGCCGACATTGGATTGTAGATGACTGAAAACATGTTGCCTGGTCGGACAAGTCTCATTTCATATTGTATCGAGCGAATGGACGCGTGCAGGTATGGAGACAATGTCATGAATCCATGGACGCCGCATGTCAGCAGGGGACAGTTCAAGCTGGTGGAGGCTCAGTAACGGTGTGGGGCATCTGCAGTTGGAGAGATATTGGATTCCTGATACGTCTAGATACGACTCTGGCAGGTGACACGTACGCAAGTGTCCTGTCTGATCACCTGCATCCATTTATGTGCATTGTGCGTTCCGACGGACTTTGGCAATTCCAGCAGGACAATGCGACGCCCCACACGTCCAGAATTGCTACAGAGTGGCTCCAGGAACACTCTTCTGAATTTAAAAACCTCCCCTGGCCGCCAAACTCCTCAGACATTCACCGCATCGTACTCTCACGGATTTATGGACAGCCATGCAGGATTCATCCTGTCAACTCCCTCCAGCACTACTTCAGGCATTAGCCGAGTCCATGCAACGTCGTGTTGCCACCCGTCAGAGTGCTTGCGGGTGCCCTACACGATGTTAGGCAGTTGTACTAGATTCTTTGGCTCTTCAGTCTAGTAAGCCTGGACGCTGCGAGTCTTATTCCAAGGTAATGGAAGTCAGAGAAAGCAGAGTGGTGCACCCGTGTACACGTTCACGGGAAGCGAATCAGACGAATGAGACGAAACGAGAGGGTGACCTCTGCGAGTGAGCCGAGTGAGTCTTGTGAAGCATGGAGTCTCCAGCAGTTTATAACTTCGGTACTGTGCCTCCATAGCTAAAAACAGTCAGTTTTTAAACACTACAGGGTACTTTTATTTCCTATCCATGTTACGTCTTTATGACGGGGAAAGGGCTATATTACTGTTAGGGTTGCGTTTTCCATATGACGCCAGCAGGAAGACATGGAGATAAATTCTCTCTCTGCGCCTGCGTGGGGCACGAACAAAATTTGTATGTAAACAGCTTTCTATAATGGCCACCGCTGTATTGGGATTTTTAATGGAAGTGATTTATGGTAATAAAATAATTATTCTGATATCACTGCCTGATAGTCCATTCCTTCATCAACCTATTGGCAGTATCAGAACTTCACCCATAATTCATTTAGTGGGGGAGATTTACATATTAAATTTATTTAATCGACCCATGATTGTGGTCATTCGATTTGTAATTTCATTAACTGTCACAATTTCTGATCTAAAATTAATTGTCTGGGTTTATAAAATGCTGTTTCTCTGCATGGTCTGGATTAAAGAGATAACTTCGTGTTGCCAACATGAGCGTGATTTCCACTGGGTAATTCTGTGATCTACAGGTGATAATATTTGCTCTGTCTACTTCTAGATTCAAACTACTCACGGCGCTGTATGTTGCGTGGATAATGGTTTAAAGTGTAGACAACCTACAACTTCATCACCATAAATCATCACAATATCATCACTAAAACTCCATTCCCTTTCATTTCATGAAAGTTTTAAGATGTAGAAACGAGGTTTAGAGCAAATAATAGTAGGCAGACTATCATGTAATACCATTGTATGGGTGTTTTTTGGGTACTTATATTCAAGCATATATGTTTCTCTTTTAATGGATCGATGTACTTCTTTCGATCGGTATTTGACCGTTCTTGGGAACACAAGTACATTAATGCACTCTAAGAAAAAAAAATGCATTACGGAGGAACTGAACAGGTGGGATGGAAATCGGTGGTTGTGACGAACCTGTACAAGCAAATGACAGCGATTTCAGAAAAATTGGATGATTTATTCAAAAGAAAGAGCTTTACAAATTGAAACAGTCAAAAACGCATGGTTCATTTCTGATCATTATGCAAGTAATTATACGACTTGGCGTTAATTGACGGAAGTTTTGGATGTCCACCTTACGATATCGTGCCAAATTCCGTTCAGTTGGCGCGTAAAATCGTCAAAATACCTAGCTGGTTGGAGGACCCTGCCTACAATGCGCCAACCGTTGACAGTTGGGGAGAGATCCGGCGACCTTGCTGTCCACGGTAGGGTTGACAAGCACGAAGACAAACAGCAGAAACTCTCACACGAGGGGCTGGGCATTATCTTGCTAAAATGTAATCCCAGGATGGCTTGCCAAAAAGGGCAACAGAACGAGGAGGGCTGTAAGGGTGCTGGGGTGACAACCAAAGGGGTCCTGCTAAGCAAACGAAATGGCACCTTAGACCGTTACTGCTGTCTGTTGGACCATATGGTGGGCGACAGTCAAGCTGGTGTCCCGCTGCTGTCCGGGGCATCTCCAGACTCGTATTAAGTGGTCATCAGGGCTCAGTTCGTAACTCAAGAAGTCACTGAAGACAATTCTACACCACTCAGTGAGATTCCAGGCCCCAATATGACAAAATTATGCATCTATCTGTCTATTATTGTTTTCCAAAAGTGTTGTTTCAGTATCTCGATCTATTTACGAAATAAAAGGGGTGCCAATTTTACTTGACCCGCCGTTTATAGCACACACCACTGTCGGTTTTCCTCATTTTCTTCCATTGACAAGAGTACCTAGTGGCACATCGACATTTATAGGCCCGGTTATATTGTCACGTAGAACAAGGTGTAATTAGATGAATAACGAACACTAACTTCACAAAACGCAGGTTTATTCAGCACTTGCACATACAAGAGCGCGGAGCGAACTGCCTCCGGCCACAACACATACGGTATATATACAGTTACAGAACATTACAGTACAATGACTCTTGACATTTGTGGATACCAATTATTCAAAATGACAGTCAGAATCGCATTATTTATTTTGCCGCCAGCCGGTTTCAACCCGCGATGGGATCATCTTCATGGAAATTTACACTGTAAAGTTATAATGTTAGTATGTAATCATGTACGTAATCTACAAGCAATTAGTCAAAGTTACATAAATAAACAGATTTTTATACCCATTTGGTCGCTCGCTGGAGTCGTCACCCTGCCTGTGCACGGTTGGTAACTATACATGGTTGGCTTTTTTTTTTTTTTCTTTATTGATTTTCAATTCCCCCCGAAGGGGGCGGGCTGGCAGCAGCTTAGTACGCTGCTCTACAGTCTACAGACTTTTTTTTAAAAAAAAGGAAGAAGAAAGAAACAAGGAAAAACAGGCGATAAAATGGTGACTTAAAGTGTAAAATGGCGTAAAAATGCGGAAAGTTAGTACAGAAAGCTAAAGGGGTTGGCAATGTTGATAAAATACACAGGAATCAGACAAATAACATAGTAGACACACAATTAAAAAACATGGCGACAGTCTGGTTTCTGTTTGCAAGAGATAAAAAATCACACCCAGCGACAGTATGATGGCTCCTCGCTACAATTCCCAAAAAGACATAACACGGAACACTCATTGGAAAAACACACACTGTAAAACACTGCACGAAAATGGCGGCACAAATATGGCACTCCCGAGCCAAAGGCAGATGGGGGGGGGGGACCTGGAGGAGGGGGAAAAACAAGGAAGGAGGAGAGGAAAAAACGAAAAATGGATGGGTAAACCAAGGAGGGAGAGGACTAATAAAGGGGGAGAAGGGCAGACGCGAGAGGGAATGAGACGAGGCAGAGGAGGGAAATGTAAAAGGACTCGGGGGAGAGAAGGGGCCAAAGAGAGGGGAGGTGGGGAAGAAAGAGGATGGAAGGGGGGGAGAGGGAGCCCAGGAAAAGGACAGAGGAAAGGAGGGGGAGTGAGGATCAGAGTTGATAGGAGGGATAAATGGAGGGAGAGAGGGTATCATCCGGGAGGGGAAGTTGATGGAAACCACCTTGGGAAAAGAGATGTAGGGTGTAGAGATGGAGGGTAGGGGGGACACAATAATGAAGACGTGGCAGGGGGCGGGGATGGGAGAGGAGAGGAGCAACCAGGGGGTGAGGGGGTTCAAGGCGGCGGGAGGTGTAGAGGATGCGGATATGTTCGAGGAATAGGAGCAGATGGGGGAAAGGAATGAGGTCATAGAGGATCCGCATGGGGGACGGGAGGCGTATATGGAAGACGAGGCGGAGTGCATGACGCTCAAGGATCTGGAGGGACTTATAGAATTTGGGGGGGGGGGTCAGATATCCAGGCAGGACTGGCATAACAGAGGATGGGACGGATTAAGGATTTGTAGGTGTAGAGGATGGCAGAGGGGTGCAACCCCCATGTCTGACCAGACAGGAGTTTGAGGAGTCAGAGGCGGTTGTGGGCTTTGGATTGGATGGAGCGGAGATGAGGGATCCAGGTGAGGTGACGGTCAATGGTGAGGCCAAGGTAGTTGAGGGTGGGGGTGAGGCGGACAGGACGGGCGGAGCCAGTAAGGGAGAAATCCAGGAGCTGGAAGGAGTGAGTGGTACGACCTATGATGATTGCCTGGGTCTTGGAAGGATTGAGTTTCAGGAGCCACTGGTTACACCATGCAGCAAAAAGGTCAAGGTGATTCTGGAGAAGGCGTTGGGACCGTTGGAGGGTAGGAGCGAGGGCGAGGAATGCGGTGTCATCAGCTTATTGCAAGAGGTGCACTGGAGGGGGGGGGGGGGTTGGGGTAGATCTGCCGTGTACAGGAGGTAGAGGAGAGGGGAGAGGACAGAGCCCTGGGTCACCATGGTTGGCTCTCTGCATGAGCTTAAATAACGGCCAGCAACACGTGAGCAGACGGTAACGCCCTCCACGGTGACCAACGGTAGTTACAAGCTTGAGCAAGAAACCGTAAATTTTAAAGTTTATTCCAGTTGTAATATAAAACATAATAAATAATAAATGTAACTAATTAAATCTCGATCGATTTACAATTATTTAAAATTCAGGTAACTGTTGTCTCATTCATTTTTCACATCATTTGTGGATAGAGTAGAGCCCTCTATCTTTTGTGGTAGGGACGCCGTTGCCATGGGCGATAGTATATATCAAGCGCCCCCTAGCCTGTGTGGTTGGAGCGCTGTCGTCATGGTAGCCCCTTCGTGTAAGTCGTCTGCTGTAATTCCATCTTTGCGCGGCGTTCGTTGTTACGGTAACGGCGTACCATAACCATTCTTCCGCCGTTGTGGCCGAGCGATTCTAGGCGCCTCAGTCTGGAACCGCGCGACCGCTACGCTCGCAGGTTCGAATCCTGCCTCGGGCGTGGATGTATGCGATGTCGTTAGGTTAGTTACATTTAAGTAGTTCCTAGTTCTAGGGGACTGATGACCTCAGATGTTAAGTCCCATAGTGCTCAGAGCCATTTGAACCAAGGTACACTGATCATCTCAAATGGTCCATTGTAAATGAATTCAGATTTTGAAATTTCATGGTCGATCCCGCTTGACTTTTCGTGTGCTTTAACAAGTACAATCGCCAGTAGGAAATTTGGCAAACCGCGCTTTAGCGTCATGACGCCGTATTCGCGCTTCAGCTTTCTTTTTCATCATTTCTCGTATGTGTTCTTTCTTTACTTCAAGGTTAATATCAACTCTCGGAGGGAAATCAATCATTTCTGCCACTAAACTTAAAGACTTATGGTCTAACAGTATTTCTTCTGGGGTGTAGCCCGTGCATTCATGCGTCAAGGCGTTCATTATTTTCTCGAATTCACCGACGTAATTGCCCCACGATCTGTGATTGTGATGACAATACGTTCGGCAAAGCCGACCTAATTGACGCATGTACCGTTCCGCGGGATACCCGCTCGGGCAATAGGCCGAAATGTGTAATACTTCAATTCCATTGCTTTTCATTCCGTAATTTGGAAGTGAATTGCGCTCCGTTATCGGACAAAACCGCTTCCGGTTTGCCGACGTGCACAAAGTATTCATTAAGAAATCTGTTACAAACCACTCTAGCTGTTGCCTTTCTTATCCGTTATAACTTGATAATCTTAGAAGATGTTTCTAGCACCAATAATATGTACGCGAAATTCTCTGGAGTCTTGGGCAGTGGACCATAGAATCCCGTACAAACCAAATCCAGCACATCGTTAGGTCTTATGCTCTGCATAGGGCCACGCTTCGAGCAATTCATTACTATCACCCTCTGGCACTTATCACATATCTTTATTCTTTCAGCAAATCTTTTTTGCATACTATTAAAATTTACAACTTCCGCTAGTTCTCAGTGCACTTCTTTGGTCCGCAATGACCATAATCTAAATGATAGTAGTCAGTTATCTCTGTGACGTACTTGGCTGGCTAACACAGTCGCCAGTTATTGCTATCTCCACCTTTACGTATGTACAAGATATGGTTATATATTTTGTGATACTTTCTCAGTTTCTCCCCTTCTTTACTCTTTTCGTCATACTTGTTCATAACAGTTAGACTGTTGTCCTCGTTTTGATGACGACGCATGTTTTTACAGATGCACTCTACTCTTTTACGACCTTCTACATCTTGAAAGCAGTACAATTTCAGTAAGCCTTCAAACTCGTCCTCCACAAGCCGATGATCGGTTTCAGGCAAACGTGACAGCGCGTCCGCTTACAATTGTCTGATCCTCTCACGTATTAAATGTCATAGAAAAACTGCTGCATGAAGAGAGACCACCGTGTCAATCTTTCATGCAGTAAACGACAATCCTTTAGATAAGTGAGCGCCTTGTGATGCGTGTGAATTATCACCTTTCGGACCCACAAATAACCCTTAAAGATTCTGAAACTCCATTCGATAGCGAGACATTCTTTCTTAGAAATCGTATAGTATCGCTCACATTTCGTCAACGTTTGGCTTGCGAACGCGACTGTTCTGTGTTCTTTATTTTCTCCTTCTCCTACCTCTCGAAACAATTCTACTCCTAAGCCATAATTAGATGAGTCCGTTCCCATATGAAATGGCAACGCAAGATCAGGATGGTACAAAATACTATTCTGTAGTAATTCATTTTTCAGTCTTTCAAATGCGGCCTGACACTCGTCAGTCCACACAAACGGTGTATTTTTTCGTAACAAAAATTGTTAAGGTTTGGATCGTTGAACGCTTGCCCCTGCACGAACTTGCGATAGAATCCTGAGAGCCCTAGGAAACTCTTTAACTGTTTCCTAGTCTTCGGCGGAGGACAGTTCTCTATTGCCTCCACTTTCTGTCGATCTTTAGTGATGCCCTCTGTTGTCACAATGTGACCAAGAAAATTCAGTTCTTTCTTCACAGAGTCACACTTCTTCAGTTTCAGCGTCATTCCACTATTTCGTAACGCACTGAAAACTTCATCTAACAATTCGCAATGTTCTCGCCACTACTAATTCGCCAGCAGCAAATCGTCCACGTACACTGCCAGTTTTGGGCTCAGGGCAGCGCCTAACACCTTATCTAGAGCCCTGTTAAAGACAGAAACAGATATATTCAGGCCGAATGGCACTATCTTGTACTGGTAATATCGGTCTGAATATGCGAGTAAAAACGCCATATATTTCCTACACTCTTCTTCTAAGGCTATTTGCCAGTACCCAGCTGTCAGGTCAAGGCTAGTCATAAACTGTACATTGTGAAATCTTTGCAGTCTATCTCTTCCGTACTTTATGGTCTATCCGTCTCATGCTGAGTGACCTTGTTCAATGTGCGTGCGTCTATTAGAATCCTGACACTACCATCTCTCTTTCCTACTATTATTATGGGATTGTTATAGGGGCTGGTACTCCTCTCTATAACATTCCATTCTAACATCCGATCTATCTCTTGTTGGACAGCATTACCGCATATGGTCTTACGAAGTATGGTTCATGGGGTATTACATTTAACTTGCGCTGATACCCAGTAACAAGCCCTGGTTTATTTGAAAACACGTTCTTGTTTCTCAGTATTACGTTATATGCTCTCTAATTCGTCTTACAAACAGTTGTCGATGTTCATACTGCGGATAGCGTGGTATTCCATTTTTCTGCCTAAACCAGTCTCATGAGGACAAGTAACAAGATGAATAGGTTTGTATTCACTACTCACATCGTCACTCGTTTCATCAAAACTCACATTTACTTCGGTATTGACTTTGGAAATGCACTTCATGGTCTTATTATTGCAGTTAATAATTGCACGATATTTTAACAACCAATCTAAACCCACAATAATATCGGTGCACAGATATGGCGCAACGACAAATTCCTGTTCGAATGGTTCTCCTTGGATCTCAAAACATACAAATATTTGGTTTGTTATCGGTTAACTATTCCTTCCGGTAGCACCGATTATTTTTACGCCCGTTACTGGCATTACTACTTCTTCTGGTTTATCTTTCAGTAATTCAAAAGTTTTTCCCGACATAGCACTTATCTCTGCCCCTGTATCAATTAACATTTGCATTTATAGGCCGTACATATTAACGGGCACTACAATCTGTCTACACCTGTCATTATCAATGGTTTGGTCTTCCCACAACAAATCCTCATCTATCTCCAGGCCGTACCAGAAAAATCCGTCCAGTTCCGATGCCGACAGCAGTTTATCCTGCGATTTTCTAATCCTTTGTGTTTGAACGTTTTTGATCTCTATTTGCCTGTCCTGCTATAGTCGGAACTTGTTCTGATCTCAACACCGTAATCTTACTATCAGTGTCATCGATTAATGAACTTTGTTTAACCAATAGATCGCTAATTGTCACGTCAGGTAGGTATTCTTCGAAAAGATGGCTGTCATCTTCCGAGATTTTTGGAGAAAAGTGCTCTGTTTTCTCTTCTATCTCATCTCCCGAGCTCACGCAATGCTCATTACTCTCATCTGACTGTATAACGTCAGTTTTGACCTCGTAGTTATTGTAATCTAAGTGGCTTTCAATTAGTTGTACCTGGTGATTATCGCCAAATTCATCTCGCCCTCCTCGTAACATCCGCCTCTGTTTTCAATAGGACTAGCGTCGCTGGGTTTAGCTACTTCAAAAACTGCATTTGGACAAGCCTGCCGTTCAGGTAGAGAGCTTTCCGTTTCAAAAACGCTAATTTCTTGCGGGCTGGGAACCGTCAATTTATGTCCGCTCTCCCCATTAGCACACCTCCCATACAATCCTCTATAACTTTTCAGTTCGTCGTACATCCGACCAAACTGACCTAACCGCACCTCCTCGCGTTCCGCATTTCCCTGCTCGATAACGGAAACTTTATTCGAGATCGGCTATATTAGTTCCACTGGCGACTCATACTCTACTGAAACTTGCGTAACCGTTGTTGCTTTAACAGCGGCCGCTTCCCTCTCCCCTACCGGGACACTAATATCATTATTACTTTTACGAGCAGTGACAGCTGCGTCGATTGCCGTTTCCAGCTCAGTTATCATTACTCTAGGTGCGTCGCTCTCTTTACTCTCTTGCACATTCTCCCATCGCTGAGTTATCCTTTCGCATTTGTCATAGAGGTATTCTCTAGGTTTTCGTTTGGGCCGCCAAGGTCTCCCTATGCCCGGTGGGCTCCTAACCGGCGCGGCTTGTTGTTTCTCTGACTAATTCCGACAGACCTGTTGCTACCAGACTGGCGTGATGTATCATTCCGCTTATGTCTACTATCATTCCTCCAAGGACCACGTACCATATTTACTTGATACTGGCCCCTATCATTTCTACAGTTGTGGTTATTATTACTATGACCATTATTGTTATAGTGCTGTGAATTGTTATTACCATGGTGGTTGCTACCATTATTGCCATGGTTATTGTTATTGTTCTGGTTGTGACTATGGTGGTAATTGTTACCATTCCCACGGTTTTTAACATTTTCGGGGCTATTCCGCCAATTGTCTTCGTCTTCTACTTTCTCTAAAAAAGCAGCAAACGTTCTCGAACTACTGCCGATGTATCTCTTGGAGTCATCTGGAAGCTTCTGCCGCAGCCCCCAGACAATCTCCGATTCAGTTTTCCGATCACGCGAATATTCCAATTTGCGGATCCAGTTTTCACAAAATTCTTTCATGGAGCCGCGCGTGTTTACATCGTAGGGTCTCGACACTACGAAATCGCGCCATAAACACTCTTTTTTTTCTGCTCTGACCAATACTCTTTCAAGAATGCATTTTTAAACTCTTGAAACGTCATGTCTGTTATATCGAGGTTTAAGCCCCATCGCTTAGCCTCTCCAGCTAACACGTCGATTACTGCATTTTTTTTCTCTTGTCTGTCCATGATTTTATCAATACCCTTTCACAATTTTTAATGAAGTCAGTAGCGTGCAGTCCACCCTGCTTTTTGAGGGGATCGAAACGCTCCTCCTTCGCTAATATTTCAGCGATGTAGTGCTGATTTTCTCCTAATCGTTTCTCTAACTCATTTATCCTTATAACTACTTGGCAAGTGGTAACTGATAACGTTTCGACCTCCTGTTTCTTTTCATTACTCACAACCAATTGTCTATTTACTTTAGCACATACGTCGGATACTAAAGTTTGTAAACTTGTTATTTTCCCTACATCCTCTCTCGAGCTACGTTCACTTTTTTGGCTACCTTGCTCTCTATCCTGGGACCAACAGTCTCTTCCAGTTTTTGTTCGATTCTCCCTACTTCAGTTTCGAATTGACTATTTATGTCTCCTATCTTTGTTTGGGCTTCCTCCACGTCACGCTTCAGATTACCTATTTCGGTACTCAGTGCTACTACTTCTGCTCCAATTTTATCTATCTTTGTGTTAACAATTTCAATATTACCGTTAACAGTTTTAACTGCTTTATTCTGGTCACCTATTTTTGCTGATTGGGCGTCCAGTTTACGGATTAACAAAGTGAACAAATCATATTTCCGGAAATCACAGGTTGCAATACTAGTTCCGTCGTAATACACTCCTGGAAATTGAAATAAGAACACCGTGAATTCATTGTCCCAGGAAGGGGAAACTTTATTGACACATTCCTGGGGTCAGATACATCACATGATCACACTGACAGAACCACAGGCACATAGACACAGGCAACAGAGCATGCACAATGTCGGCACTAGTACAGTGTATATCCACCTTTCGCAGCAATGCAGGCTGCTATTCTCCCATGGAGACGATCGTAGAGATGCTGGATGTAGTCCTGTGGAACGGCTTGCCATGCCATTTCCACCTGGCGCCTCAGTTGGACCAGCGTTCGTGCTGGACGTGCAGACCGCGTGAGACGACGCTTCATCCAGTCCCAAACATGCTCAATGGGGGACAGATCCGGAGATCTTGCTGGCCAGGGTAGTTGACTTACACCTTCTAGAGCACGTTGGGTGGCACGGGATACATGCGGACGTGCATTGTCCTGTTGGAACAGCAAGTTCCCTTGCCGGTGTAGGAATGGTAGAACGATGGGTTCGATGACGGTTTGGATGTACCGTGCACTATTCAGTGTCCCCTCGACGATCACCAGTGGTGTACGGCCAGTGTAGGAGATCGCTCCCCACACCATGATGCCGGGTGTTGGCCCTGTGTGCCTCGGTCGTATGCAGTCCTGATTGTGGCGCTCACCTGCACGGCGCCAAACACGCATACGACCATCATTGGCACCAAGGCAGAAGCGACTCTCATCGCTGAAGACGACACGTCTCCATTCGTCCCTCCATTCACGCCTGTCGCGACACCACTGGAGGCGGGCTGCACGATGTTGGGGCGTGAGCGGAAGACGGCCTAACGGTGTGCGGGACCGTAGCCCAGCTTCATGGAGACGGTTGCGAATGGTCCTCGCCGATACCCCAGGAGCAACAGTGTCCGTAATTTGCTGGGAAGTGGCGGTGCGGTCCCCTACGGCACTGCGTAGGGTCTTGGCGTGCATCCGTGCGTCGCTGCGGTCCGGTCCCAGGTCGACGGGCACGTGCACCTTCCGCCGACCACTGGCGACAACATCGATGTACTGTGGAGACCTCACGCCCCACGTGTTGAGCAATTCGGCGGTACGTCCACCCGGCCTCCCGCATGCCCACTATACGCCCTCGCTCAAAGTCCGTCAACTGCACATACGGTTCACGTCCACGCTGTCGCGGCATGCTACCAGTGTTAATGACAGCGATGGAGCTCCGTATGCCACGGCAAACTGGCTGACACTGACGGCGGCGGTGCACAAATGCTGCGCAGCTAGCGCCATTCGACGGCCAACACCGCGGTTCCTGGTGTGTCCGCTGTGCCGTGCGTGTGATCATTGCTTGTACAGCCCTCTCGCAGTGTCCGGAGCAAGTATGGTGGGTCTGACACACCGGTGTCAATGTGTTCTTTTTTCCATTTCCAGGAGTGTAGATTCCTCGTATCCGTCATCAATAGGTTATTTTTACTTTTTTCCGTATTCCGTAGCATTTGCAAGTGCCTGGAATTCCATTTCTGCCATTGTTCGATTTTCACCAGCAGCGCCTGTGATGTTAAATTGCCTAACTCTGAACAATGGGTCCCACTTCCTGAGTTGTGCATTGTTCGACCGATTGTTCCGCATTTGGTACAATCAAATTACTCGTTTCGCCTAATTTATTCATGTTTCCCAGTTTGCTGATTACTGTGCAATTTAAATGTGTGGCTTAATTCTGCCATTTACTGTTATTGTATGTAAGCGACTTTGTAACAACAAGTGGTTATTAGCTGCAAAACTGCACAATGCAAATTCGTGCCCAGAACAATACCAAACTGATGTTGTCCTGTCACCTGCGTCGCCACGGGTAACCTCCCCTTACTAATTGGCCTATCCTATTTGCGATATAAAATATGACTGTAGATAGTGTGTATGTCTAATGGATTTTTACTAATTGGATAAGGCTATCTTTCCCGAAGTAGTAATAACGATAAGTAGGAGGAAAGTGTACAATCGACCCTTCTGATGGAAAAGTCTACTAAAATTAAAAGTAATTAAACTGAACAGGGTTATAATTTTGAAAAAAATGAAAATTATTTTCTGTATTCGCTCACAAACAACACTGGACAGAAAAGGGGTACCACTGATCATGAATCCAAAAGTTACACTAATGAATGGAAAGGAAATAATTAACGGTCGCCAGCCCACTAGGGCAATTTACATCCAAAATCCTGTACAAGATGATGGGAAAGAAAAACATGTATTATCAAACACTGATGGGGAACTGTAGGTTGTCACGTTTTTTGACACTAATTTTAAGTGAGTATGTAATGATACAGAAATCTGAGAAATTACTCTTACCTTATGTTTGGCATTAAATTTTGGAAAAGGCAGTCGAGTAATGATTTGAAAATATGCAATTAAACTATATGTTAGTACTGAACTTTGCTACGTGAACAATGACTTTCAGTGACCTCAACATAACGTCATCAAAGAAATTTAGAAAAAAAGCAAGCACTTTTACTTTGCCATTACTTATTTTGCAAACTGCATTTCGTATTAGTGTCTGAACAACTGAGCCTTTTTTTACTGGCTTGAACAGAATTAAATACTAGAATACGTACCAAACCAAACAGCCATGTGCTCCAAGCTATGTGTAAAGTAAATAAAACTTCCGCACTCTTAATTTGTGCATTTTCTTTGGATTTGGATTTTTTCCAGTGACAGATTGTCAAACTTGAAAAAATGAAATTGCTTTACTTTAATCAACAGTTAACTGAAAGTAGACTGAGGCAAAAATTCTTAAAAGTGAAATTATTCATTAATAAACTGGCTGTAACTATTCAATTTGTTTCTTATGACACTCGTTTTGCATATAAGGGAAAAAAGGAACAGGGACCCTGCTTGGTAACAATGTCTGGGGGAAATGAGGACACAATCGCCTGAGTTTAATTGATTATTAGTTAAATAAATTTTATCAATCAAGTCACAGTAAGTTGTGCTGTTGGGTTAGCCTTTAATACTTTTTACCAATGAACAGTCTTACTTTAGTGCTGTGCATACGACGAAACTCGGAGCCCTACGACGAAACTGTGTTGCTGGAACTGCTGCTGTTGTTGAAGACGGTAGCATCTTGTGGAGCCACGGCTAATTACAGGAATGGGCAATCATAATTAATACAGTCTCTTCCGCCCGTCCACTGTCCGTACTCCTGCTACTAGACATCTGGCCGGCGCGCCTACGTGATGCCACTGAAAATGGTACTCTCTACTGCGAGAGCGTTAACCACACTTCCGTACTCTACAAGCGCTGGAACCTGTCTCCCTGTCTCTCTACGCAACAACTCCCTACCCAAAGATTTTACAACGCACAAACACTGCTATTATCGTTGCTAGTCGATGCAAATAACCATTTCTTTGGGGTATCAGCTGAGTAGTCAACATAGAATTCAGTCACAGCCTCCAAGTCCATTTTTGCACGGAAAGAAGAAGCAGCATTTTTTACTTAGCGGACCTGTTTCAGGATGTAGAAATTAAAGATGGAGGAGTGGGAGCCTTGCAGTATACTGCCTCAGAATTAAATTAAAATAATTGTCATCCCTACGATCTGACCACAGTTTTCGGCAAATTGTTCTTCACTGTCGTGCAAATGCAGTAAATGGAAATCTGTTCCCAAATATTCCCAATGGAGACTCCCTGTGTCTCATTACCAGATCGTCTGCTGTTTGACTGAAGGGTCCCTGATTGTCCAATGGGTCATCATTCGAACAGCTTGCTATACGTATGGAATCAAAAATATATTTAAAAAAGTGTCTAAGTGCGGAGAATTGATGTGAGTCGGTCGATAAACATTACCTTGTCTAATCGGTGGTGTAATATACTGCAGAATTTGCATCGCATGCCATGCATCTCAGTGAACATACAAATCCTAGCTGCAGACGCGTTTTAGCTTCGGGCGACGCCTCGACAGAACGAAGGTTCAAATGGTGCAAATGGCTCTGAGCACTATGGGACTCAACATCTTAGGTCATAAGTCCCCTAGAACTTAGAACTACTTAAACCTAACTAACCTAAGGACATCACACACACCCATGCCCGAGGCAGGATTCGAACCTGCGACCGTAGCAGTCTTGCGGTTCCGGACTGCAGCGCCAGAACCGCTAGACCACCGCGGCCGGTGACACAACGAAGGAAAAGTCAGTAAACACTTCGGAAGCTGTTACTGCCGCAAGAAACGCCGTAACAAAATACCCATTTTTAGCGATAATGGAATTTAGCTTCATGAATACTTTAGTTGTATCATGAATAGCTTTGCTTGGCGATGTTTCTTTTGAAAAACTTTTGTTACCGAGCAGTGTACGTGGAACAGACCCGCCTTGCGTATTCAGTTATGTTGTTTACGAACGAAAGGTTCAAAATGGTTCAGATGGCTCTGAGCACTATGGGACATCTGAGGTCATCAGTCCCCTAGAACTTAGAACTACTTAAACGTAACTATCCTAAGGGCATCACACACATCCATGCCCGAGGCAGGATTCGAACCTGCGACCGTAGCAGTCGCGCGGTTCCGCACTGAAGTGCCTAGAACCGCTAGGCCACCGCGGCTGGCTCGAACGAAAGGGAATCAGAAGCAGAAGGCTACTGTGAAACGGATAAACCAGAATTCTGTAAAAACACACACCACGGCGGAAGGAGCTATCAGCAGTAAATGCTACGAATGTACCGGTCGTAACGTTTGTGAGCGCGCTCTCGTCGGGTTGCTTTATGGTGCGAACGGGAGAGCGGGTGGCGCTTACATCACACCACGTCACACAACAAAACAGCACATCTCATCTCTCCTCGGAGCTTTATGTGGTCCGAGATGACTGCCGCGGCCGATCGTGGCGCAACTGTCCACTCACTCCTCGCTGTTAACGTGCAGTCACCATCCCAGTCTCACGGCGGAATCCAATTTTGGCCGCCTGCTACACGGGGAGCCTATTTACGAGGGAGTTCTGAAAAGTAATGCCTCCGAATTTTTATGTGAAAACTTTTAATGATTTCTAAACACCGCAAACGTTATTAAAATTATACATCGTCCAGTACGCCTTAGATAAGTTCGTACCGACTAAGGTCCAAAGCGAGGGGAAAGATCCACCGTGGTATAACAATCATGTACGAAAGGTACTACGGAAACAAAGAAAGCTTCATCATAGGTTTAAGAGTAGTCGAATCATAGCTGATAAGGAAAAGCTGAACGAAGCGAAAAAGAGCGTAAAGAGAGCAATGAGAGAAGCATTCAACGAATTCGAACATAAAACATTGGCAAACAATCTAAACAAGAACCCTAAAAAGTTTTGGTCATATGTAAAATCGGTAAGCGGATCTAAATCCCCTATTCAGTCACTCGTTGACCACGATGGCACCGAAACAGAGGACGACCGAAGAAAGGCAGAAATACTGAATTCAGTGTTCCGAAACTGTTTCACTGCGGAAAATCGTAACACGGTCCCTGACTTCAGCCGTCGCACGGACGCCAAAATGGAAAATATTGAAATAAACGGTATCGGAATTGAAAAACAATTGCTATCACTTAGTAGCGGAAAAGCATCCGGACCAGACGAGATACCCTTAAGATTCTACAGTGATTATGCTAAAGAACTTGCCCCCTTTCTATCAGCAATTTATCGTAGATCGCTGGAAGAACGTAAAGTACCTAGCGACTGGAAGAAAGCGCAGGTCGTTCCCATTTTCAAGAAGGGTCATAAATCAGATGCGAATAATTATAGGCCTATTTCGCTTACGTCAATCTGTTGTAGAATAATGGAACATGTTTTGTGTTCTCGTATTATGACGTTCTTAGATAATACAAATCTCCTTCATCATAACCAACATGGATTCCGCAAACAGAGATCATGTGAAACTCAGCTCGCCCTATTTGCCCAAGAAATTCACAGTGCCGTAGACACTGGCGAGCAGATTGATGCCGTATTCCTGGACTTCAGGAAGGCATTTGATACGGTTCCGCACTTACGTTTAATGAAAAAAATACGAGCTTACGGAATATCGGACCAGGTTTGTGATTGGATTCAGGATTTCCTAGAAGAAAGAACTCAACATGTCATTTTTAACGGTTCAAAATCTGCAGATGTAGAGGTAATTTCGGGAGTACCGCAAGGAAGCGTGATAGGACCTTTATTGTTTACAATATACATAAATGACTTAGTTGACAACATCGGTAGCTCCGTGAGGCTATTTGCAGATGACACGGTTGTCTACAAGAAAGTAGCAACATCAGAAGACTCGTACGTACTCCAGGAAGACCTGCAGAGGATTAATGCATGGTGCGACAGCTGGCAGCTTTCCCTAAACGTAGATAAATGTAATATAATGCGCATACATAGGGGCAGAAATCCATTCCAGTACGATTATGCCATAGGTGGTAAATCATTGGAAGCGGTAACGACCGTAAAATACTTAGGAGTTACTATCCGGAGCGATCTGAAGTGGAATGATCACATAAAACAAATAGTGGGAAAAGCAGGCGCCAGGTTGAGATTCATAGGAAGAATTCTAAGAAAATGTGACTCATCGACGAAAGAAGTAGCTTACAAAACGCTTGTTCGTCCGATTCTTGAGTATTGCTCATCAGTATGGGACCCTTACCAGGTTGGATTAATAGAAGAGATAGACATGATCCAGCGAAAAGCAGCGCGATTCGTCATGGGGACATTTAGTCAGCGCGAGAGCGTTACGGAGATGCTGAACAAGCTCCAGTGGCGGACACTTCAAGAAAGGCGTTACGCAATACGGAGAGGTTTATTATCGAAATTACGAGAGAGCACATTCCGGGAAGAGATGGGCAACATATTACTACCGCCCACATATATCTCGCGTAATGATCACAACGAAAAGATCCGAGAAATTAGAGCAAATACGGAGACTTACAAGCAGTCGTTCTTCCCACGCACAATTCGTGAATGGAACAGGGAAGGGTGGATCAGATAGTGGTACAATAAGTACCCTCCGCCACACACCGTAAGGTGGCTCGCGGAGTATAGATGTAGATGATGTAGATGTAGATGTTATTATTCATGTCTACAATCATATTTGCAGCTATAGGGTTCCGAATTGTAGCGTGGTACATGGCGTTGTGCAACGTCTGTGCGTAGGAAATAGCGTGCTTTTAACGGATTTAGAATTCGAAGAGGTCGTCCACACGTGGAGCACCTTCTCGTCCAGCATGACCCCACATGAGCGCTGCGACTACTTCAACAAGCCTTGGCTCCACTGTCATCGATCATTCTCCATACAATCCGGACTTGGCACCATACGATTTTAATCTGTTTTAAACACATGAAGAACACATTCGAGGACTTCGCTCTGATAGTGGTGATGCGCTGCAAGCGGAGGTGAGGTTGTTACTCTGTCAACAAATACAAACATTCTGCAGCGACGGTATCAATAAACGCGTCTTTCGTTGGGAGGAATGTGTTCGTCGCGAGGATGACTATGTTGAGAAATAAATATGTAAACGAGAAGCGTAAACTTTTAGATGATGAAAGAGGAATACCGGTGTCAGCCACATGAGAGCATTGAAATAATTCAATGGCGACAAGTGAAAATCTGTGCCTGACACAAGTCTCGAACTCGGCTGTCCCGCTTTACGTGAGCGGTCGCCTTAACCGCCTCGGATATCCGAGCACGTTTCACGTCCAACCCGAATTCACATCTTGTCGCACACTACTTCTCACCTGCCCACCATCCTCATTACTCGCAGCATGTAGTGCGATTCCCGCAAGAGGGAGGAATAGGCTGCATCCACACTAAAGCCATATTCCACACATATGACGGTGATAATAAAAATGTATAATGTTAATAACATTTGTTTTACATAAAAGCTTTAACATTTTTCACATACCGTAAAAAAAAATTCTTTTCAGTACGCCCTCGTATTTACCTCCTGAGCTGGACCTTGCTAGAAGAACCTACATGCTTCAGTATATTTACTCCATGGGCTAATATGCACCCCAGACAAATAATTTGTGACTTCCAAGAGACATCATGCTGATACCGAGTAATACTGCCGCTTGCCGTAGTAACGATGAGGGTCCACAAGTTTCTCCAGGTACGTCCTATATACACCTGAAGCCAATCGTTGATCATTAGATCCTCTGGAGCTGCCAGATTGCAGGGGTGATGCCATGTTTCACCAGTTTTTGCAAATAGTCCCACACATCTTCTGTCCTATTAATTTCAGGTGAACTAACAGGGCACTCGTAATGCGATATGATGCCTGAGTGTTCATGAAAGTAGGAGCCTAAGTCCCAGCAGGGCCTATGGGACATACGGGCCCCATAACGAATTTGTGACGTCGCTCTAGTTGACTGAGGTGACAAAAGTCATGGGATAACTCCTATTACGTGTCGGACACCCCCCCGTCACCCCCTCCTCCCTCCTCTCCCCCTCCCCCCTCCCCCCGCTCAGCGTATTGCAACAGCTCGACGTGACATGGACTCAGTAAGTAGTTGCAAGTCCTCTGCAGAACTATTGACCCATGCTGCCTCTGCAGCCATCTATAATTGTGAAAGTGTTGCTGGTGCACGACTTTGTGCGAGAACTGATCATTAGATTCTGCACCATAAATGTTCGATGGGATTCATATCGGGCGACCCGGGTGGCCAAATCATTCGTTCGAAACCTACAGAACGTTCTTCAGACCAATAACGAACAGCTGTGGCCCAGTGATGTGGCGTATTGTCATCCGTAAAAGTTCCATCGTTGTTTGCGGACGTGAAGTCCATGAAAGGCTGCAAATGGTCTCCAAGTAGTGGAAGCTAACCACGTTTCGTCAATGATCGGTTCGTTTGGACCAGAGGACCTAGTACCTTCCGTGTAACCAGAGACCACACCATAATGGACCCACCACCAGTTTGCACGATGGCTTTTTTACAACTTGCGTCCATGGCTTCTTAGGATCTGCGCGACACTCGATCGCTACCTTCAGCTCTTACCAACTGAAATGGGGACTCATGTGACCAGGCCACGGTTTTCCAGTCGTCTAGGGTGCAACCAGTATGATCGCGAGCCCATGAGAGGCGCTGCAGGCAATGTCGTACTGTTAGCAAAGGCACTCGCGTAAGTCGTCTGCTGCCGTAGCTTATTAACGCCACATTTCGCCGCACTGTCCTAACGGATATGTTCACCGTACGTCCAACATTGATTTCTGTGGTTATTTAACGCAATGTTGCACATGTGTTAGCACTGAGAAGTCTACTTAAACGCCGCTGCCGTCGGTCGTTAAGCGAAGGTTGTCGAACACTGCGTCATCCTGCTATTCTCACGCTGTGGACACTGCTGGACCTCAGATATTGAATTCCCCATACATCTAGCTCCAACTACCACTCCGCGTTCAGAGTCTGTTAATTCTCGTCGTGCGACCACAACCACGTCGGAAACCTTTTCACATGAATCAACTGAGTACAAATGACAGCTCCGTCAATGGTCTGCCGTTTTATGTCTTGTGTACGCGATACTACCGCCATCTGTATACGATATGTTCGTATCGCTATCTCATGACGTTGGTCACCTCATCACGAATGCTCGGCTACGGCTGGGGCCAGACGGGAAATCATTTTGTCAGTGGAAAACTTTGTGTTCTGCCTTACGGCAGGTCTTGTCATGGGGGAAGATTCGTCAGAGAGGTCAACCGGAGGAGTGTCTAGGGAATTGATTCCAGTGGTGGTTTCCCGTTGCCTCCCACTGATGATGATGAAATGATAATAAGGGCCCCTTGGCGTGACAGACCGTCGCGTCACAGCTATCGGAGCGGACTGTCAATGGAAAGGTACCCCATAAAGTCCTTAACGTTGCCACATTTTATCGAGAGTGTGAGTCTATTTAAACGACCAGCTACGAAGTTTTAATGTTGTCTCAAATAGAAACTCGCTCCCTGCTGGAAACGATTGCTGTCAGGACTGTAGTGTCACGTACTGTGACTCAAACCGCAGGACCCATATACGTCGTGGGCCCCGATCGAGACCTTTGAAGCCCCTGTGGTCGTTTTTTGAAAGGAGTGTCCTCAGTACAGTCGGCATGAAGATGTAGAAGAAAGAGCGAGACTTGGGTATATCAGCGTGGATATTCGCGGTAACCTGACGTCAGTCCTCGTACGAAGAACACCCCGAATACCTCAAATCTCACAGAACCACCTTTGGCGTGAACTACATCCTCCACACACTGCGGGTTAAACACCTCATTGGGCTGTCGGCGCACTAAGTACCTTGTATCATTCAAAAGAGCCGAAATCACGACTCGTCGGATCACACTACGCATTCCCATTCAGTTATAGTCCAGTTACAGTTTTTTTTCTTCTTCTGGTGAAGAGCTATAGTTTATGTGCTGCTGTGAGCAATGACTTTTATGACTCCAAGTGTCACATGCGTGCAATTTCCTTCACTGTGTTCGCTAGGTAACTGGTTGAGACGGACCTGCATTCACTGATTGCAGCAACACCAGTCGGGCTTCAAAACCGAGTGTCACTGACAAGGCTTGGGACTCGGCTCCGGTCCCCGTTGCGTAGGGTCATTGTACGACCACTGTTCTTCAGCTGTGTTACGTGGCTGCGAGTGATACGCCATTCCTTTTACACGTACTGGACAGTCCGTGTTGATATACAGACAAATTGCGCACTTCATGATGAGGTTATGGGCACGTCGAAACGCGGTAGCTCCTTTCTGCCGTTCTGTCACGTCCACTCGTCTTACTTCACTGATATCGTACAACCGACAGACACACACCACTACCATGACTTACTTCGATGGTGGTACGCAGCATTACCGCACGGTACCAGTTCTAAGCCAGCTGCAGCATTCCAAAAATACCGGAGTGCTCTTCTATTTTAAACGGATGACCAATTTTTCCTCCGCGTGGCTTACATTTAATACATTGGTGCGTAACTAGCGAACGAGGAAAACTGGGAGGGGAGAGGGAATGTGAGGAATCACATCTACCCAAGAAATGTGCTTCTATTAGGCATGCTACGCAAAGGTAACAAATAAAAGAAAAATACATAGTGTGCATAAAGTTGCAGTTAAGTCTGCAGTTACGGTATGAGAAGAGTATGGTTTATTGACGAAGCTGATCACACCATGTTCCTGAACCCCTACGAGACTTCCGTTATAAACATTTTTTTAACGAAAATAAAATAAATACATAACTAGATGGCCCTAAATGAGATGCAACATTACTGGTTTAAATACACTGATCAGCCAGAACATTATGACGGGCGACCTACTATCGATATAAACCCATCTAGGCGATCGCAGCGCCACCTGAGAAGGAATGAGTGGTAATCACACACACGTACGGTGCATATAGTATCAGTGAGGGTGCTGTCCATGGAGAAGTCGCGCGACCAGTATGAGTGTGACTGGGAGCAGATTGTAATACACTGGAGGACCGGCACGAGCATTTCGAGAACTTCACGACTTATCGAATGTTTTTGGAGTGCTGTGGTGAGTGTCTTCAACTTGTGGCGAAACAAAGGTCACGTCCAGACGTCGAGGGGTTGACCGACCATCCCTCATTACAGATGTCGGATGTCGTAGTCTGGGCAGACTGGTAAACCAGGATAGGCGGCGAACTGTGGCGTAATAAATATCAGACTTTAATGCTGGGTGGGCAGAAGTGTGTCTGAACACACATTGCATCCAACACTCCTGACGATGGGCCTTCGCAGCCGATGACCAATGCACGTGCCAATGTTAACACCACGAGATCGTTAACTAGGACAGAAATGGGCACGCGACCATCGGCACTGGACGTTGGCGCAGTGGCAGAGCGTTGCGTGGTCTGGCGAATCCCAACAGCTTTTTCGTCATCCTGATGGGAGGGCGCGAACTCATCGTCTTCCAGGGGAACAGCTCCTTGACCCCAGTACTGCGGGACGGAGACAAGAAGCTGCAGGCCGTTCCATTATGCTCTGGAGAACGTGGTCCAGTTTAGTTTTTCATATTTCGTTAATCTAAAAAGTACAAAGGGCTTTCAAAAAGTTTTGCTCAGTCGTCAGGAGGAGAATGAAATTTTTTGTCAACATACTTGGAACATTTAGCTATACATTGAGCCTACTCAATGTAGCCTCCATCGGCTGTGACGCATCTGACCCAACGTTCTTTCCATGATGTAAGTGCACTTTGGTAAAATTCTGGGGACTGACTTTTACACGATCGCTTGATGCAGGAAATAAGGACTTTCTCACTATCAAATGTTTTACCGCTCAGGTGGGCCTTCAGACGACCAAAGAGGTAAAAATCAGATGGAGCCAAGTCTGGGCTGTAGGGAGGATGAAGAACAATTTTCCAACCCATTTTCCTGATTTTCTCCCGCGACATAAGGACTGTATGGGGTTTGGCATTGTCACGATATAGTCTGATGAGCTGACCCTGAAGCTGTGGTCTGTGGATCTTGATGGCACGTCGCAGCTTGTCCAATGACAAACAGTAACGGTCCAGGTTAATTGTGGAGCCAGGCTCCAAAAAGTTAATCAAAATGACACCACACTAATCCCAGAAGAAGGAGGCCATCACCTTTCGGTCTTCTGTACGTAAAAGTCTTGGTTTCTTCTTCCGAGGGAAACCAGGATGACGCCACTCCATGGATTGGATTTTGCTCTCACGTTCGTACAAAAACAACCATGTTTCATCTTGGATAATGACGCCGTCAAAACACTCTTTCCACTCTTCTGTAGAGGTCTTCATGAGACCCTCGCACACATTCTTCCTCATCGTTTTCATTTATGTTGTCAATAATCTAGGCACCCAATGTGCACAGATTTTTCTGTACCCTAGTGACTCTGCCAGTGATACCACACTACCCAATGAGAAACGAGTCATTTCAGCAAGCTGTCGTGTCGTCACACATCTGTCATTTTGGATGATTTGATCAATGGTCTCCTTATTCACATCACTCACTGCCGTCGATGGTCTACTGCATCGTGGATTGTCCAGTAGAGACAAATGACCTTCTTTAAACCTCTGCAACCACCTCTGGATTCTGCTGCGATCCACTGTGTCCTCCCCATAAACAGGAAGCAACTTCCTGTGTATCGATGTGGCAGAGTCACCGCCGGTCTTGAAGAGGAACTCCATCACCGACCGTTGTCGCAACCTACACCTACTTCACGGTCCATTATGCCTCACCTATAAATAAAAGAAAATACTTTTATACACCAATCTATAGCTAAATGTTCCAAGTACGTCCACAAAAAATTTCATTCTCCTCCTGCAAAAAATAAAAAAAATTAGAGACGACTGTGTAAAACTTTGTGAACGCTCTTTGTACATGTCTGAAAGAAGAAGTTTTTCTTTCTTAGTACGCTTCTCTTGCACTACCTTGCAAACCAACAGAATTTGGTTTTTAATATCGACTAAGCCATATTTCTTTGTTGTTTTAACCAATGTTTGCCCTAAAGTTAGAAATTCTATATGCTGCTGAATGCCCTCAAGTCGTTAGTACACACTTCCACGCACTTATCAGCCACTAAGTCTTTATCCTCTTTCAAAATTTTTGTGGAGTGAAGAAACTGCTGGTCAAATTTACAGACATGTCGGAACATATTCGAGCTTCCTGAAAGAGTGTTCAGTAACTCTTTACGCAATTTGCATTGGGAGAGACCTACCGATGTATTTGGAGCTGCTTCATGAACGCACGAAAACTCTTCTCATGCTGGACTTGGGCTCTGTTTGGTGACTGGTATGTGTTCCCCAATCCTCAATTTCTTCACAGTCTCCTATAAGTATGGTTTCTTCATTTTCCTGCTCCCACCATTAAGATAGCTTAGCTGCTGTAAAACTAACTACGCAAACATACACTGATGAGTAAAAACATTATGACCGCCTGCTTAATAGCTTCTTTATCAGTACTCGGATCGAAATACATCACTGATTCTGCATATCAGGGATCCGACAGTTTTTTAGTAGGTTTATTGAGGTATGTGGCATTAGATGTCAACACATCAGGTTGAGTTCACTGTAGTGCGCCTCAGACCACTGTAGCACGGATCCGACTCCAAGACACCGACACTTATTCTGCTGAAAGATAACATCACCGTCGGGGAAGGCATCAAACATGAAGGGATGCAGGTGGTTCGCGTCTGTAAGCGTATCTTCGATTACTGTAACAGGTCCCGTGCAAGAGCAGGGTATAATGCTGCTCGCACCAGCCTGTGTCCGTGGCGCGCTGCACGTTTCGAGCCGCCATTCGCCTCGATGACGGCATTTGTGTAGACGAACTTTGACATAATGTAGCAAAAATGAGATCCACCCGACACGTTCCCGTTGATCGACGATCGAATCCTGATGCAATCGTAATTGACGATAACGCTGGATCAAGATGTGAACCCGCAGGGGTGGTCTGCTGCAGAGCTCCATGTTCGACAGTGTGCGATGAACGGTGTGATCCGAAATACTTACGCATGCACCGGCATTGTGTTCTTTCGTCAGAGATACCACAGATCACCATCTATCTTACTTTACACAGAGGAAAGCCTCTGAACCCTACATTCTGTGAAATGTCACGCACGTCCAACCATTTAGCGCCTAATGGTAATCTCACTGTCCTTCTACCTCTTTCCGTAGATGCTCATGACAGTAGCACGTGACCATTCGACAAACGTCGCCGTTTTCGAGATAGCCATTCACAGGCTCTGCGTAATAATAATCTGACCTTTGTCGAGGTCTCTTATCTCAATAGGTTTCCCCATTTGCAGCCCTTGTCTTCGCTGGAGTGATCATCTGTCCGTGTCTGCTCCGCTTGCATACTTTTACTACCGCGTTAGGTGCCCAGAACGCCACCGGGTGTCATCGCGATGGGCAGTGGTTCAAAAATGTTCAAATATTTGTGAAATCTTGTGGGACTTAACTGCTAAGGTGATCAGTCGCTAAGCTTACACACTACTTAACCTAAATTATCCTAAGGACAGACGCACACACCCATGCCCGAGGGAGGACTCGAACCTCTGCCGGGACCAGCCTGGGCAGTGGTCATAATGTTTTAGCTTATAAGTCTATACCTGGCTAGTCACGTTGTACTGATAGCGAAACCTTTTGTGAGGTGCAGCAGGCTGAACGGGTTCCGTGAAGCTTTCCAGGCCTGCAGAAACCCAAATTGGCAGAAGTCTTGGTCCGAAACGTGTTGGAGCAAAATGTAAATATAAAATGTTGTGACTTAACGCGACAAATTGTTAACAAAAGTATATCTACTGTAAAACCTCATTCAATGTGTTCTGTGGAATCTTTCTCGTGAGGCAGTTCTCTCAGTACCTTGTTTAACCGGTTGCTGAACAGGAATACTCTCCCTGTCCTCTCTCTCCAACGGCAAAGATTGGCGATGAGAATCTCACAGCACAAGCTGCGGAAGAGGCCGTTTTCGCAGAGATTGCACTGCGTGGGAAAAATGGTCCGGTCTGCTCTCTGTGTGGCTGTTATCACCTCACTAATGGCCGCATTATGCGCTTCCCGGTAGAGCCGCTCGCCCGGACATTAACGGCACTCTGAGCGTTTAGCAGGTGGTCACCCGCCTTGCTTTACGAGATAACGCCACCCGCCACACAGTGCGAGAACACAGGCGAGCGCGCTCGCGCTTGGTCTGCTTTCTTCTGTTTCGTGTATTTTTTTCCCCTGCTCTCTTCCGTTTACCCGTTTTGCGTCCTCTGTTTTTACCACTTAGGCGGCTGGCCCTCTGCGCGTGCCGTTCGCCGGCCTCGTTTCGCCAGAGAAATGGGACAGCGATAACCTATTAAAATGGAAATTAGTAGCCGCGGCGGAGGGGGGAGACCGTCGCAGGGACCCACCTGGCCCCGGAAACAATTTGCCGGTGACGAGGAAATGGCCGCCTGCAGCGGGATTAGGAAATTGCTGCTCGCCTGCCTTCGCTCTGGCCGTCAAACAGTATTCGCCCACTTAACAATATTTAATTACACGCAAACGGATGGCTCGAAGGAGGGGAAGGTGATGGTGATGGTGGTGATGGCGGTAGCGGTGGTAGTATTGGTGGTGGTGGAGGTAATGGTAGTGGTTGCGGCTGAGGCTCTGTGGAGCGGAATGAGGTGATCTGTCGCGATGCGTCGCGATCCGATCCGTGCTATCGGCTCGTCTGCGGAAAGCGCCAGCATATAGGCCGAGAGGAGCTAGCGGGCGGTCGCCGATGGAAGCGAAGGGAAGCAGAGGCTAAGTGGGCGGCAGTTGAGTGCCCCTGCCAACGCTGCCGGCTTAAGTGCTTCACTTTGGCCTCGGAAACGCCAGGAGTGTGTGGGAGAACTGTGAAGCAGTACTCCATTCTCGTTTAAGACAGTGCAAGTTGTCTCTTTGGGCTGTTTCACACTACGCCAGTAAATCAGTCGAGTGACGATGACACAGTAGCCAAAGCTGTGTGGACAATAGCATTCAGTCAAAGAGATTAATGAAATAATTTAATAGGTCGGATCCAATTGTTAAACCCCACCTCTCACTTATTTGGTTTTGGCATGTGTTCGCCCCAGCTAATTGACTAACAGAGAGTGCAAAACTGCCGCAATATCGGATAACGCAAAAAAAGTAATAAGGGCCTGTGACTCCTGATTGAACTGCGGTGGCAGTGTTGATATTAATTGCTTCTGAATTGATCACTTTTAATTAAAAAGGGGTGCACATTGATGTTATATTCAGCTATTGAACATCAGATGCAAATGTTGAACATAAAATTAATTAAGAAAGTGACTTGGGATTTCAACTACTTTATTGAAAACAGATGCAGTCGATTAACACAAATTTATTTTAACTCCCGACCTTCAATCATCACATTACAAGACTCTCCTATCAGGCAGTGGTAATAAATTGCGTTTGCATGGAGTAAAGCGTGATAGCTCAAAGGAATTCCTATCGACTGACCCAGGCATAATGCGAAGTGCGAGAAGAATTCTACAATACACGGTCCATGAAACCCTCGAGGAAACTTTGCCGACGTGATCCAACAAATTAATCAGTGGCCGGAGCGGGCGCAATATCACCGAATACAGCGTGGCGGAGCGGCGTCGTTGTGCAGACGTCGGCCGACTTCGTGGTGCTGCAAGGCTGTGCTCGTCTATTCACTCCTAGCTATCTTGCTCAGCACATAGCTGAACCAAAACTTCCTATCTCCAAGCTCAATCATTCCATTTGCTAAGTCCTAAACTGCAGAGATGCTCACTCTTTCTCAGGAAAGCTGAGTAAAGAACGCCACGTCTGCACTCTAGGCAAGCTGGGAACGGAAGACCACTACGGGGACTTCTTCCAGTCCTCTCTTTGCCTCGGTTTCCCCTCCAGCAAAATCACTTACGCCAATTGCAGCGCAAGGTTCGTTAATTATGTGTCGCTTCCCAGTGCCGACCAATGCCTGTTCTGGGAAGTGAACAAATTCCCACATAATTTCCCTTCCTCTCAACTTCTGCTATTTAGCTCCTCCCAGCCCAACCATCGAGGTTAGCGTCTGCACAAAACACCAATTTTTCCGGAATTCTGACTCCCAGGAGAGTACTTCAAATTCATTGGTCCTATGTTCCCATTGGAGGCCGGCGTATTTCATTCTGTTGCTCTTCACCTGATTTACTTCAGACTCTGTCGACTGTGAATTCAGTGTGAAGTTGCTATAGTCATGAACACGCATATTTTGGCCTCTTTTCACTGCTTCACGGTAGCTTTGTGCAGTTTACTCACATGTTTCACTGAAAATTGGATGATAGACATTTATCAACAGGTGTACAAGTTCTCCGTCTGCTTCCCGGTACACCAGCATGGGGTCAACAACCCACTCACTGTCACTCATCTTAAGGCAGCTGGAGGCCGTGCCCCGTTACTGCTTTCTCAGAGCTTGAGCCACCCTAAGCTGCCTATTGTCGCTTCCCATCGGCAGTCCCCAGCCGGCCACAGTCAACTCGAATACTTCCCTGGGATAAACTGTTGTTGTTGTTGTGGTCTTCAGTCCTGAGACTGGTTTGATGCAGCTCTCCATGCTACTCTATCCTGTGCAAGCTTCTTCATCTCCCAGTACCTACTGCAACCTACATGCTTCTGAATCTGCTTAGTGTATTCATCTCTTGGTCTCCCTCTACGATTTTTACCCTCCACACTGCCCTCCAATACTAAATTGGTGATCCCTTGATGCCTCAGAACATGTCCTACCAACCGATTCCTTCTTCTGGTCAAGTTGTGCCACAAACTTCTCGTCTCCCCAATCCTATTCAATACTTCCTCATTAGTTATGTGATCTATCCATCTAATCTTCAGCATTCTTCTGTAGCACAACATTTCGAAAGCTTCTATTCTCTTCCTGTCCAAACTATTTATCGTCCATGTTTCACTTCCATACATGGCTACACTCCATACAAATACTTTCCGAAACGACTTCCTGACACTTAAATCTAATCTTGATGTTAACAAATTTCTCTTCTTCAGAAACGCTTTCCTTGCCATTGCCAGTCTACATTTTATATCCTCTCTACTTCGACCATCATCAGTTATTTTGCTCCTCAAATAGCAAAACTCCTTTACTACTTTAAGTGTCTCATTTCCTAATCTAATTCCCTCAGCATCACCCAGTTAATTCGACTAATTCCATTATCCTCGTTTTGCTTTTGTTGATGCCTCCAGTAAATCGAAGTGTTTCCACAAAGTTTTCATGTCGTGTGAATTACTTTAAAACCATGACCCGACATTAATTATTTCAATACATCCATACTATACCCTCTACAAGATGCATTGTGCCTTGCCAGTCATTTTTGTTCAGCCCTACTGTTCGCTCAACGTGAGTTAAGTGATCTTTAATGACTTCATGTAAGGGGCATACTTCTTGCCTCTTACACAATAAGTTGGATAATACCTAGTTCTGCTGTCCGTCCTAGCCTGACGTCAACTACAGGCTGCTGCGACGAATTAACTAATGGTTAAGCACTTTTATTTGTCGACAAATTGCTGGTGTGACTGTGTGTCGCTATGCTGTAGCTACAAATCGTAGTATAACCAAGACTCAGATGAGCCCGCAATAATATTCATATTACTCAAGTCATCTTCTATTTAAATATGATTCTTTTATAGCAGATCGTTTTCGCTAACAAGGAGCAGATTCGTGGGCAACTTGGACGTATGATGTTGAATTAGGTTCGTGGGAAAAGTTGGCGATATTGTGAAACGGACGAAGACACCATACATCGATGTTCCAAAGAAATTTTGTAATGACAGTATTTAACGGTACCACTTTTCTTGAGCATGTAAGCGTTTGAATAAGTCACTTCAAATGATACCATTAACAGAACGACGCCGGCCACGGTGGTCTAGCGGTTCTAGGCGCTCAGTCCGGAGCCGCGCGAATGCTACGGTCGCAGGTTCGAATCCTGCCTCGGGCATGGATGTGTGTGATGTCCTTAGGTTAGTTAGGTTTAAGTAGTTCCAAGTTCTAGGGGACTGATGACCTAAGATGTTAAGTCCCATAGCGCTCAGAGCCATTTGAACAGAACGACGTCAACACAAATGTAAATATCAGAGTTCACGCCAAAGGTAATTGCTGTCAGAGAAATCACTCTAGTTGATCGTCCGAATAATGCGTGTTCAACTACAGTGACGGAAAAAATAGCAATAACCAAAAATAATTAATGTAGAGTAATGAAATTTCGCGAATACATTTTCTAGGCAACATATTTGAAGTTGCAGCATTAGAAAATTGTAGCGAAATGCAGGAAGATCTGCAGCGGATAGGCACTTGGTGCACGGAGTGGCAACTGACCCTTAACATAGACAAATGTAATGTATTGCGAATACATAGAAAGAAGGATCCTTTATTGTATGATTATCTGATAGCGGAACAAACACTGGTTCAAAAATGGTTCAAATGGCTCTCAGCACTATGGGACTTAACATCTATGGTCATCAGTCCCCTAGCACTTAGAACTACTTAAACCTAACTAACCTAAGGACATCACACAACACCCAGTCATCACGAGGTAGAGAAAATCCCTGACCCCGCCGGGAATCGAACCCGGGAACCCGGGCGTGGGAAGCGAGAACGCTACCGCACGACAACGAGCTGCGGACTCAAACGCTGGTAGCAGTTACTTCTGTAAAATATCTGGGAGTATGCGTGCGGAACGATTTGAAGTGGAATGATCATATAAAATTAATTGTTGGCAGGGCGGGTACCAGGTTGAGATTCATTGGGAGAGTCCTTAGAAAATGTAGTTCATCAACAAAGGAGGTGACTTACAAAACACTCGTTCGACCTATACTTGAGTATTGCTCATCATTGTGGGATCCGTACCAGATCGGGTTGACGGAGGAGATAGAGAAGATCCAAAGAAGAGCGGTGCGTTTCGTCACAGGGTTATTTGGTAAGCGTGATAGCGTTACGGAGATGTTCAGCAAATTCAACTGGCACACTGTGCAAGAGAGGCGCTCTGCATCGCGGTGTAGCTTGCTGTCCAGGTATCGAGAGGGTGCGTTTCTGGATGAGGTTTCGAATATATTGCTTCCCCCTACTTATACCTCCCGAGGAGATCACGAATGTAAAATTAGAGAGATTCGAGCGCGCACGGAGGCTTTCCGGCAGTCGTTCTTCCCGCGAACCATACGTGACTGGAACAAGAAGGGAGGTAATGACAGTGGCACGTAAAGTGCCCTCCGCCACACACCGTTGGGTGGCTTGCGGAGTATAAATGTAAATGTAGATGTAGAATGTAGATGCAGATATTTAGGCTAAATCACAAGTTAGTATAAATGCGAGATAAACCATTGCAAATATGAAATGCTGGTGGATTAATATCCGATGTAACCGTCATACTGTGAATGCAACCAAGTAAATAGGATTCATTGTCTCGTATAGGTGCCGGATGTCAGTTTGTGGGATGGAGTTTTATGCCAGTTACACTTGGTGGTCGGTCAATACAAGAACGGCTAATGTTATTTGTGGAACACGCTGGAATTGTCTTTCGAAGATGTCCCATACGTGCTCCAGTGGAGACAGATCTGATGATCGAGCAGCCCAGGCAACATGTCGACGCTCTATAGAACATCTGTAGTATTATCCTGTTGGAAAACACCCCATGGAGTGCTGCTCACGAATGGCAGCACGACAGATCGAATCAACAGACTGACATACAAATCTGAAGTCAGAGTGCGTGGGATAACAGCAACAATGCTCCTACTGTCATACGAAATCGCATCCCGGACCATAACTCCACGTTTAGGTATAGTGTGTCTAGCGAGCGGGCAGGTTGGTTACACGTCCTCAAGTGAACTCGTTCAAACCAAAACACGACCATTACTGGCACCGAGGCAGAACCAGCTGTCAGCAGAAAAAACAACAGACCTCCACCCCACCCACCAATGAGCTCTCGCTTGGCATCACTGAAGTGGCAAATGACTGTGTTTTGGGGTCAATGGAACGCACGCTGCAGGGTGTCTGGCTCGGAGCTGTCCTTAAAGTAACCGATTTGTAACAGTTCGTTGTGTCACTGTGGTGCCAACTGCAACTCATGTTGCTGCTGCAGATGAAGTACGATGCGCCAGAGCCATACACTGAACACGATGGTCTTTCCTCTCGGTAGCGCCACGTGACCGTTCAGTGTCCGATCTTCTTGCGACCATACATGCTCGTGAATGAACATCCAGCTTCTCGTACCCATGTTACACTATCTCGTTCAAACTCAGAGAGGTTTTTATAATGGCGTCATTGCCGCTTTAAAAGCTTTCTTAACTAAAATCAGCTCACCACGTCTTATCTCAAAAGTAACTAAAGCTCACGATCGTTACAGCATGTATTTAAAGCAAACTTGATTTGCATCCTCATAGAGGCTCTATTAGCGCCACTCTCATGCGACTGGTGCGAAATCTGAATAGACATCATATTTTAAGATGTAGAGAAAGGCCTACCAACTTTCGTTTAAGTTTCACAACTCCGCCTTGGTGTTGCAATTTTTTTCGTCGTGTATCACTCCAGTATTAATTATGACTACTCATGAATGGCAGTACGATATGTCTAATCACCGGCACCATCGGTCTACCAGAAGTCACAATTAGATCGCAAATTCTTCAAAAACACCTAAGTTTCATTAATAACTCTACTCGGTACACACGACGTAACTCACATGCACTAAATTCACAAAAGTTGCAATATTCGTTCACTAATTTTTCTCTAACCATCAGATCACCATTAAGCCGGTTAAACAAGCTTGAACAGTTTGCAAAACTACGTTAGGGTTCAGCAAGCTTTGTAGGCTGAAGTGCAAAATATTCACTCTGAATCTTCGCAGTATTAACTGTGGGAGGTATTGCTACGCTTCCGATTCTATTCTGTGCGTAAGGACCGTTTATGTCACTTAAAGGTCCGTTATACTTCTAATAAATTCGATTGAGCTGTAAGAATAGTCATTTAAAGTTTAGAGGCTAATCTCCTAGCAGCTAGAAAGTCTCAAAATTAAAGACTTCCGTATCAGTCATTTCTCGCAGCTAAACTGCCTTAGAATGACTTCTCAGCGCTTATTTGGTGCAAATCAATCAGCATCGCGTACACATCCGATATATCACAACTTTTAATGTTAACAATCGGACAACAGTTAAGGAAGTGAATACAATTTCGTGTTTATTTATTACCTAGACATTAAAATTAGTCTCGACAGTGTCTTCCGGTTCGTCTGTCGCCTCTGGCCGCCGGTTGTACCCCAACTGCGCTTGGTGCACCCTCTGTCGCGTCGTGAGAACAGCACTGGGACATCTTGACTAACTCGATGGTGGGTCATGAAACAAATACAAAACAAACATTTTCAGTAGAGCAACTCACATAAAATCTATACTACAAAATTATAATGTATATTCTTCCCTGCCCGGTGTGGCTCAGGAGAATCTATCAGTATTTGTCGCGATACATCTTAAATACTACACCGTCACGGGATTGCTACTGGACGTGTGTGAGCATCATCTGTTTAGTGGAGTGTATTAGCTGCCCGCCATCGTTTCGCTGTCTCTTTTCAGTCTCATCGACAAAATTTCGGATATTTTCTGAGAATTTTGCTATAAGGGAACCCGTGGTCTCTTGTGATGAGATACTTAGTACTTATATTGTGCTTGATTTATTACTTTTACTTGTCTTTGTATACGTATTGAATTGAAAATAGCTGTAAGCAGTCGACAGTATGCGCTGCGTGTTTTGCTTTGAAGCAGATAATTCATTCACGAAACTCGTGCCACTTTAACCTTCGCCCTTAATCGTGCATCCAGTACTGTTCGGTTCTGTACCGGTTTTTTTTTCTGGTGGCAGTGTTAGCTGTACGTTAATAGTGATACACATGAAGAGTTGGCAGGTACGCACCTCTTGCGCGGCTTAAATGAATGCATTTGGAGAGCGGCACAATGCCGCTATGTTGAGCTGTTCTCGCAGCTATGGCAAACACTTCACAGTATTTCTGCATCTCTACATCGGCGCCCAAGAGAACGCGGATGCTTTATTGTTGGAACAGAATATACTGGCGGCGTATTAAGGGCCTTTTTGCTGTAGTGAAGGCATTCCCAGGTAAACTAAGGTAACTGGGGAAACAAATCCAATTAATCGTAATTACATTACACTCGTGTAGCGACCCACTGAAGACTGGCTCTGAGCACTATGGGACTTAACATCTATTGTCATCAGTCCCCTAGAACTTAGAACTACTTAAACCTAACTAACCTAAGGACATCACACACATCCATGCTCGAGGCAGGATTCGAACCTGCGACCGTAGCAGTCGCGCGGTTCCGGACTGAGCGCCTAGAACCGCTAGACCATCGCGGCCAGCCCACTGAAGACCACGAATCCCTTGTATCAAAACACTCACAAAAATATTCCTGAAACCCCTCGAAATTTTGTCAGTGGAATTCGTTTTTACCCGGTTTAGAACAGGAATGTTCTCTGAATCTGATATGTTGTCAGTTAAAGTTAAATAAAGCAGCCAAGGCAGCCACAGTCGCTGAGTTGGAAAGGCGATTTCGACGGAAGGAAATTAAGCAGCAAATTAAAAGTCTTTTTGGGGGACTAGAAGGAAGAAGATGCACTATTACCCACAATATTGTTGCCACAGGTATGTCTTCTCTTACAAGAATACCGGTTCAAATGGTTCAAATGGCTCTGAGCACCATTGGACTTAACTTCTGAGGTCATCACTCCCCTAGAACTACTTAAACATAACTAACCTAAGGACATCACACACATCCATGCTCGAGGCAGGATTCGAACCTGCGACCGTAGCAGTCGCGCGGTTCCAGACTGTAGCGCCTAGAACCGCTCGGCCGGCAAGAATACCGGTATCCTCGATTTCACTTTTTCCCATAGAACGTTGAAGTAAAGTTCTGACATTCCAGCAGCGGAAAAGAATTGTTCGGGGTCTTTGGCTGCGAATACTCTAACAAGCACATCTCTTCACCAGTCCATTTCCATTACGTAATTAATCTCACCATCCACCTTTTACTGGTTAAACATCGCTGGAAGGTCCTTTGCCTGATTAATCCTCGTTCTCTGAATCACTCTGCAGTACACTCTCCACAGTAGTCGACACTTCATCTACACCTACATCTAAATCTACATGACGACTCTGCTATTCACAATTAAGTGTCTGGCAGAGAGTTCCTCCAACCACCTTCAAGCTGTTTCTGTACTGTTCCACTCTCGAAGAGCGCGAAGGAAAAATGAACCCTTATATCATTACGCGCGAGCTCTTTTTTTATTTTATTACAACAAAAATTTGTCCCTACGTACGGGGCGTCAACAAATATTTTCGCATTCGGAGCAGAACGTTGGTGGTTGAAATTTAGTGAAAAGATCTCGCCGTAATGGAAAACGCCTTTTCTTTAATGACTGCCACTCCAATTTATCTATGATATACGTGACACTGTGTTCCCTACTTTGCAATAATACAAAACGATCTGCCCTTATAGAACTTCTTCGATATTTTCTGTCAGTCCTATCTGATATGGATCCCACACCTCGTAGTACCTCTCCAGAAGAGGACGGACAAACGTAATATTGGCAGTCTCTTTGGTAAACCTGTTGCAACTTCTGTGCAATCTGCCAATAAAACTCAGTCTTTGGTTCGCTTTCCCCACAACATGTGAGTGTTTCAATTTAAGTTTTTTGTAGTTGTTATCGGTTGAATACGAACTGAACTGCGTGTGAGGGTACTCAAACACAATTGAAATTTTCTCGTTTAGTAGAGTTACTACGGAATGGGGAGGGGAGGGGGTGGAAAAAATAAAGATGTTTATTATTACCCCCTTTTAATAGAGTATACAATTATCTATCACACTTAATGTCCCTATCGTTGGACTGGTAAACTGGTTTTATAAACTTATTCGCAATGTTACGCAATGGAATCTGACTGGCGGCAGCTGTAAACGGGCGCGTAGCGGATTAAAATAGGGGTACTGAAGTAAAAGGTGCCTCACCGTCCACGATTGAGAGCAATGGGGACAAAGCAGGGGAGGATCGCCGCTTTAAAGACATCGATGGCTAAAAGGACGGTGTCCAATTCAGAGTCTAGTTAAAATTACGTCGGGAGAATGTAATTTTAACTAGACTCCGTATTGGGCACTGTTCTTTTTGCCATCGACATCTTTTAAGTGGCGATCCTCCCACGTTTTGTCCCAATTGCTCTCAGTAGTGGGCGGTGAGACACCTTTTACTTCAGTGCCCCTACTTCAATCCGCTATGCGCCCGTTTACCGCTGTCGCCTGATATGTCTTCCCTTTTAGCAGATGACGCGCGCTCCGCCTATCGCGTCCTTGAGTTTATAAGTGTTAGTGAGATGTCATCGGTCATTTGAAGCTCTTTTCCGGGGAAACAACCCCCCTTCAATAGAACTTCCGTTTTTAGTTTCCCTCCTTCTTGAGTTTAGCTCCCATTGCTGCTGATTAAAATTCCTGTTTTTACCCTTCCCTAATGGGCGCTTATGACCATAGCTGTTTTTCGCCCTAAACCAGAAAAAAAGGAATCTGACTGCCTTTTGACAATGATGGGACACTGATATTAGTGAGGAAGATACCCAAATCCACTCTAAACCTGACAACTTTGAATACAGCTAAAGGAGAATGAAGCTCAACGTATTTACTTGAATGATGTCCCTACGTTACCGTACAGCGATATCATCGTACGTTGCAACTGTACATGAGAACGCCGTCTGTCTGCGGCTGCACAAAGGCCTGTGGCTGCTCTCACCGGTGCTGAAACGCTCCTACGCACTTGGACTAAAGTTTGTCCAGTAAAACTCCTAATTAGAACCACTATTGTCCTCTTCTATAAGCCAGTGAGATCTACTGCTTGCCCACAGGTCACATACAGACAGTGATTCACTGCGAGCACTTCAGTATAGAAGAGTACTGCGAATGCATCGACTGTTAATGAAACTTATTAAATTCGTCACCCTGCACACGGAATGACGAATGTACAGCTCTCTGAGATCCGCTGGCACATTCACCAAAATTCAGAGTCAGTCATGCCTCTAACGTGAGCAGCTTAGAACACAGAGGAACAGAATTCTTCCTCACTCGGAGAGGACCCAATACTGACTGCCCCTCGCTTCTGCCCCCACAGCAACACAAGGTCCCACGCTCTAAGCTACACGATGGAGCTTACTTTCACCGTCCAATGACAACTCTTGTTTCTGAGATCGTTATCTCCACTCTACATTACGCCAGCCAATCGGCGTCCACGTTATTTAGCTGTGACGTGGAAAATTTTCCACCTCAGCTGCTAGTTTTGCGATCAAATTGAAGCCAGGGTCATTTTTCCTATGTCTCTGTCCTTGTCGTCCAGGCGCGCTCTCTGTCACTGCCTCACAGCACTCTTGCATGAGCCCCAGCGGTCACTTCGCTCTAAGCGAGGCGCTGGACCAACGGTACAGCCGTGGCCCGCCTAGGTGGCCTCTGCCTTATTTGCTCGTGCTACGAAGAAAAACTGCCCTCTCTCCCCCTCGCTTCCCCGAGGCTCCTGGCCGCTTCTTGCGTCATTTCAAAACTTTCGTGTATATTCTGGGCTGCTTATTACCTTATCATGCATTTATGAAGATTAGCAATGCCATCCTCATTGTCTGTATGTAAATAATAGTCTCCTTTGGTTTGTCGTCATGAAAATGTGCAAGTTGATTATACTGTTATTAATTTATGGAAGCTTCCATTAAAAACCGACGTCTTGCAACTAAATCACTTGCCGCGTGAATAAGTTACTGGCCTGATATGAATCAGCCTTTAAATGTAGTAATATTGAAGGAACTATCAGCTAAAAAAAATATTTTATGCAAAACAGTACCTAGTAAGTGAGGCCAGTTTTATTGTGGCAAGGCCTTATTTACTTATATCTCTCGGCATTACAATCCGCTCGATTTACCACGTATAGGGGACCCACAGCTGTACGTGGAATGCAGAACATTTGATAATTTCATAAATTTTACAGTCCTTCTCCAATTTGCAGAGAATGAAGAATTGACATATATCGAAGATGTTCTTAGAATTAGTAAATACTGCATAACAAACTCTGAGGCAGATCAGAACTTGGTGTCAGACCACGACTTGGACCTGGGACATTCGCCTTTTGCGGACAAGTGCTTTACCGACCGACGTGTCCTGGTGCGAGTCATGAACATTCCTCATAGTTCTACTTCCGCCTGTTCCTCTACCCTACACTGAAGGACGATTCCCAGAAATCCACAGTTTAAGGAATCGGAAGTTTCCCTTTCGTTTCCTGTAGTCTCCTGGCGTTACCCTGTACGTGACCACAGACAATCAAAGCCTGCAGTAAAGTAATTATGGCACACAACGGTGTAGGAAATCGATGGAATAAGCGGTTGCAGAATAGTAAGAGAAGATTCCCCAATTTGAATCAAAACGATGGAGACACATATTTAAGAAATATACTGGAGTGGAGATGAGACATAAACTTCACTGTTGCCCACACCTTACCTGCGCGTTACTGGTTCAAGCAAAGGAAAAATTCTCAGAAAAAAATAGTCGATCTGTGAGACACCGTGTCGCAAACGAGACAAGAATGTTAACTGTACGCTAAATGAGGTGCATACGGTAGTACATGGTTGTGCAATTTAAGCAGAAAGAAACATTCAACGATAGGAAACTGGTCAGGGGTAGGACACTTGGAGTACCACGAACAGCCTATAAGCATCGTGAAGACAGTGTGGACGATTCTTGTGACGCCACAATGTGTATTTCATGTTAAGCCATTAGAGCGTGAATGCCATAATCAAGTAAGTCAGGTTTTTTGAAAGGACAATGACATATGGTTCAAGATCGCTTTCTACGTACCAGGCAAGACTGAGCAGATTCCGTACCGCATTATATTGTTTTGAGGCTGAAATTTCGTGTTTGGTAAGTTTTGCGTTACAAGCTCAGTGCTACGACAGAAAGGTGTTTCAAGGCCCCATTATATTAAATATTTAAGAAAAATAACATTTTTGCATGATTTGTTGTGTTAAAATATTAGGAAGAGGTACGTCGATGTCAGATAGTGCCACCACATGTATAAGTACTTAGATATAGAAGGGAATATAATTTCAGCTGTTTTACTGAGCCACTTTGAACTGTTATGGGACATATGGGACAGTTATTTCCAAATGCGCTCCATAGCCTAATTAATACCATTATATTAAAATTAAACAAGTAAATCAATTCAAATTATAAGCAATGCATCAAACTATGGATGGAACTGAAACAAACACCAACGATTGGGAAACTAATAACTACTGCTTCATTTCATTTCTATAGGGTAAACGATATGTGCAGTGTTTTCCTGTAAGCTGGGTCCACACCCCAGACTGTGGCAGCGGGAGGACTACAAGGGTACAACTGCAAGCGAGTCATGAGAAAGGCGTTCTGTCCAGGTACACACCGAACGGAGTGGCTCTGTTAGAGAGGGTGCCGGCCGTTGCGATAAGGCGTTTGCAGAGGGCAGGATGCAGCATTCGGCAGGCTGTAAACCTCCACTGTGAGAAGCAGCATGAAGGTGCTTTTACTCGTAAAACGATAGAGAACTGCAAGCCGGTGGTAAAATGTGAGGCACTAAAAGCGAGAAGAATACCGGGTGTATCAAAACGAATCATCCGATTTCGCACGTCTGTGTTTCTGAAACTAATAAGCATAAACAATGAATTTTATAGGTGTTCCATATGCCCCCCTTGAGATGTACGGCATATGTCAAAGCGGTATTTACATTGTTCCCACAATGCAGCGACATGTCTTGAGTTACAGCTTCCACATCTGCTGTAACGCGATGTCTCAGTTCATTCACAGTTTCTTATAAATCCCCACAAGAAATAATCACATACAGCCAGGTATGGTGACCTTGGAGGCCAGTAATGAAAAGCTGAATAATTTGGTCCAGTGCGACCGATCCATCATTCAGTAATCTTTTGATTTAAAAATTCCCGTAGTTCAAGATGCCAGGTGGCGGTGCCCGATCCTGGTGGTAAACGAAGTCGTTCGAATCAATCTCCATCTGTGAGAAAAGAAAGTTTTCAAGCATATCCAGGTATGTGCTTCCTGCAACAATGTTCTCGGCAAAAGCAAATGAATTTTCCCGTGAAACTGCGCAAAACACATTAAATTTTGGAGAGTCCCTCTCATGTTGTTCAACTTCTTGTGCTTGGTCCGTACCCGTTACTCTCACATTATGACGGTTCACCTTTCCGTTTAAATGGACTGTTGCCACGTCACTAAACATTAAGCATGAAAGAAAACTGTCATTCTCCATCTTGGCAACAACGAAATTACAGAACTCCACTCGTTGTTGTTTGTCACCGTCACGAAGAGCTTGCAGTAGGTGAATTTTGTATGGTTTCATGTGTAGACGTCCACGCAAAACACGCCAGATGGACATCGGGGGCATGTTGGGCTGTCGAGCTGCACTGCGAACGGATTACTGCAGACTCCTTGTGAAACTATGGCGGATGCGTTCGACGTCCGTGTTACACACTCAAGGATTGTAGAAATATAGTAACATTACATGATGAGCTTGAAAATATACCAACTGGTTCTCCTAAGGAACCTGCTGTGATTAACCAGTAGCACACATTTCTTTCTTAGCGTGGACGCCCCGGCGATTTGCCTATACACAAACAACCTGTTTCTCGGAATTGTTGATGTAATCGTCTAATGCCTTGTACTGTAGGAGGATCCACACCATACCTACTGCAGTAGTTACGCTGAACAGTTACTACTGACCCGAACTGCGCAAAACGCAGAATACAAAACACTTTCTGTTGTCCCGACACCATTTTTACTAGAAGTGAAGTGGACGCACACTGCTGCTACCTAGCGGGAAACTCGAGAGTTTGTTCTTTCTAACAGTACCTTGTCCCGCACGTATCTTAAATAAAAAACAGCTATGATTTTTTAAAAATCGGATAATTCTTTTTGATACACCATGTATGTTGGGCCCAAACGAGGCTAGCATTAACTTACGTTTAAATTTTGTATGGGAGCCCTGGATTGGTTCAACAAAACTATTTTCGTAGCGGGGATGAAGAATCAAGAGTGCATGTGTACAGCGGCTGTCATTGTCCGAAAGGAGAGCCGGACAGAGTGGCCGAGCGGTTCTAGGCGCTACAGTCTGGAACCGCGTGACCACTACGGTCGCAAGTTCGAATCCTGCCTCGGGCATGGATATGTGTGATGTCCTTAGGTTAGTTAGGTTTAAGTAGTTCTAAGTTCTAGGGGACTGATGATCTCAGAAGTTAAGTCCCATAGTGCTCAGAGCCATTTGAACCATTTGTCCTAAAAGCGAAACCACCCTCATAGAGGAGAGAATTTCTCATTTCTGCTCCACGCTAAGGAGAAATAAGTGCTACGGGTTAATCATAGCAGGTTCCTTAGGAGAACCAGTTGGAATATTTTCAAGCTCCTTTTCATCATGTAATGTTACGATATTTCTCCAATCCTTGTAGGGGTACCTTTCGTCCATCTCGGACAAAGGCTAAGGTTGACGTAAATGCTTCACAGGGGACAGTTATTTGAAATTTCAATTCTTTGTCTGTTTCGGAGTGTGTGCTATTGCGTGACTTTTCGAAAGATCAGAACTATGTGACGGAATGGAACTAGAACCCAGAAGCTTAACTTTCGCAGGTAACAATAATACCAATAGAGCAACTCGGGCGTGGGTCACAGGCCGTCCTCAAACTTGCAGGTGTGCACGAGAGTTTCCATATATACTTTGGAACACTTTGGAACGTAAGAAAGAAGGTGACGACGAAATGGAAACAGTGAAGACAGGTCATCAGTCTTGCCTGGATGAAGCAGTTTAGAAAAGCATTGTCTGAAAACAGCAAGTTTCTGGGGTCGAGTCTCAGCTCAGTACTGCGTTTTAATGTCAGGATATTTCGATTTACAAGTCAGAAGAGCAATATTATTCCAGGGCAAACAATATGAAGCGGGTATATATTTCATACACTGTTCATGAGAATAGAACAGAGCTATCAGCAAGACGTCGTACACAATAGGGTCTATATTGCATACTGAGAATCTGTTTGGTAGCATCCTAACGCCCTCTGAAAGCGAAGTAGAGCAGTAAGATACTTGTTTTGATTCTTTTCGAAAAAGTAGGTAGCGAATGTATAACTGTACAGTGTGCCTTCGCAACAAAATTTCATCAGCTTGTCAAGCAATATATTCTAATAATGAACAATGGGAGCTCCACGATTCTCACACATTTACCCTTTCCATTGTAGCTACCTCAGATAATACGATGGCTGTTCGGAAAGTAAGGTGTAATCGGTCGCGAAATGGAAACCACTGTGAAAATTAAAAATCTCACCATAGCCAGCGGTTCATGTGAGCAGAGATGAAACTCAGGGGAGCCAATTACGGATTGTATTGTGGGTGATGAAGCACTTCCCATCCAACCATCGAAGAGACTGCAGAAGAATCTTCATTGCTCCTGCAGAGTGCGGTTGAGAATTGTTATGAGGAAGGAAAAGCATGACAGTTATGTCATGTGCGCTGCATGACATCAGGCGAAATCTCTCAACAAGTCCTCATACTTGGCGAGAAACATTATTTTGTAGCCACCTTTAGGTGCTCACTGTGAGCTCAGAACTGGAAAGAACGACTTGACAGCTTGACGGGCACACCGGAGGCACTGCGCAACACATCTCTGCGAAGCTTCGTCGGAATTTCACTGTACCTTTCCATCTCGTGCTGTAACACGCCCGGGGGCACAAATGAGGGTGGGGGACCCTTTAAACTGGTTGTCGGTTCGACCGTGCTCCCTGTCCACACTACGTACCTGATTATCCCGCGGTGGTCGTATTGTTCTGCTCCACACTGCTGCTGGCTTGCCTGAAATTATCTATCGAAATATGCAAGCGAGTAAGGGGAGCCACTCAACATTAAGCACAACACTGTTCTACGTCTGGTATGAACATCTATATTGTGAGGCGATATGGAAATCACAGGTTGCACTGTTTACACTCTAAGTCGTAAATGTTTATCTCAGTTGACAGTCTTGATGATTATCTGTCTACAATATCACTTGGACGAGCGTACGCGTACCGAACACGGCGCGGTGATGCGATGATGCGAAAGCCGAGTAATCGAACGAAAGTTCTTAAGCTCGCCACCTATACACAGATTTCTTTTGATACCAGTCCTCCTTGACACTAATAATGATATAACACTGTCCATAAAGTTAATTTTTCAGTTCTCAGTTCTCACTTGTACGAGCGTGCGCGTAACCGTCGCGGCGCGGCTGATTGTTGGTAATGCGGAAACGTGATGATCGAATGCACGTCCTCACACTCGTTATAAGACACTGGCACTTGTTTGCACTCTTTTATGGTAACTAATTTTTGCTAATTCACACTATTACATTCTGAAAGACAGAGCGCGGCGCGGAAGATTGATACTGTACAGTACGACATGCAACGAGAGGATACACAAATACGTTATCAGCAGCACGGCTCATTTTTAAATTACTTCTTGACGCACTCTCCTCTGAATGACTTGCATATTTTGTCACTTTACTGTAATAACACTTGTAGCAACACTTCAACTTCCATACTAACAATGCTTCTTACATGCAGAGCTACCCACAACACAACATAACAGTTCCGTGTCCCGCGTTCGACTCTGCAGACGCGGCTGCCCCCAAAGATACTCCACAACTAAGCCGGCGATATGACAATACGCTTACAGTGCCACATCGAACCTTACTTTCCGAATAGCCCTAGTATTTTCCACCTATTTGTTGACAGTACTTATGTGGCAACAGGTTAACTTTTGAGAATGTGTGTACATCACCACTTATCTGATGTACATATTGCCAGATACTGTACAGTGGCTTCTGGAGATTGAAGGTGCGGGGCGTGGACAAAAATACGGAAACACCACAAAAACCAACATAGTGTGGGAAACCGTTTGCATTCAAAATAAATGGATAAATACAGGTCCTGTATGGTTTTCAGTGGAGTATTTACCATTGTTCCTGCGGAACAGTGCCAAGTTCGGGTAACGCTGATGGAGATGGACAGTGTCCACATGCACTTCTCTGCAAAGTAGACGACAACATTTCAGTAATACTGAGATCTAGTGACAATGGTGGCCGGGGAATATAGGACAATTCGTCCTGATGCTCAGTCCTGGATGATGCGAGCTGTGTAAGAAGGGGTGCTGTCGTTTGCGAACAATGCATCACCATTGGGGAACAAACATTGTACCGTGGGATGGACCTGATCAGCTAAAATAATACATAATCATTGACAGTAATGCGACGTTGCAGAATACTCATGGGGTCCATGTGGCTCCATCGAACTCGCAATCATTTATTATTCTTGGAACGTGAACTCGGCCGGCAGTTGGAAATAGAGTGAAATAAGACTCATACGAACAAATGACCTTCTTCCATCACTCCATTTCCATGTTTTATCACTTTGGCACTTTTTCCTGTTATGGACACTTGTATCACTGACTCCAGCTCGCCCTGGACTTCAGAGCTCCCTTCGTGTTTCTTGGCGCGGACAAGGTTCGCGAGTGCGACATTCAGTTCTGCGTTGACTTTCCTTTCGGAGCTGTCGTCCTCAAGAACCGTCCGTCACGATCACGAGTCATCACCCTTCAAACATTGATTGTGCACAAAGGCAGAGTTTTCTACTAACGTGGGTGGGTGGAGAAACACACAGATATCCGCATTTTAAAATCATTTTTACTTGCATTTGACTTCTTCAGCAGTGGTACTTCTCTTGTCTGTGTTTCAAATTCTTGAAGGCGGTGGTTCAAATCCCCATCCGGTTTAGATGTTTTACCTTAATAGCTCAAGGAAAATACTGGGATGGTTCCTTAGAACGGCACGAGGCTTTCTTCATTCCTCTCCAATCTGAGCTTGTGCTTCTTCTTGCGGTATTTTTGTTTAACCCTTTGGTGAGATCTGCAAAATCTGAAACACAATGTTGGTTTATTAGGAGAAAGATATAGCAGCCAAATAATTCGGTGTATGGAAAGCTGTAATTTTATGCAATATGGAATAAGCTTAACTGATCCCTCGCAGGGAGCGTTGGCAAACACGAGAAACGACTAAAAAATACAATTCTCGTCTCCCATCGGCACAAATCAGTACGCCCTTATGACGAAGCGTAGCATTTTCTGGCCTCTGATTGGCTAGCACTCGAGAATGGTGCTTAAAGCGTAGTTACGTAGTATGAATGGTACACATTCCACAGGGATAGTCCTTGCGTTAATAAATGAAAAGTACTATATTGCCTATGTTCAACAGCGTTAATATATTTCATTAAACGATTTTCGGATTCTAAACTCATCTTTAGGCTTAACTATTATCGTCAAAGAAACTAAAATATTTGTAAACAACATTGGAAAACATGTTACTCATCTTGACTGAGGTACAAAAACACAGAACATGTCGTCTTTGACAGTACAGCAGTAATGCAATTAGAAATGTGAAAAGCTGAACAAGAATAAATACAAAGGAAGCAAATCAGGATAAACAATAAGTCTAAACTGGAAAACAGTGCCTATATAACAATCGAAATCAAACTAACAATCGTAATAAAATGAAAATATACTTGATAAGACTACTAAAGTACAGCCTGAAGAGGTATTACATACGGAAAGTGATACAGAAAGAGAGGAAAAGTTAGAACTGACAGTTGTAACAACAGAATATATGAAGTACACAGGCAATCACAAGAAAATAAAAATAACTAAATACAGGTAAATTTAGGAAAAGGAAGTAATAGATAATCTGGCAAGCAGAGGAAAACTGATAGGATAATGTGAAGTTTCTGTGGACCGGACGTTTATTGATTTCCACATCTCCAAACATGCTGAGTTTCTGACCATTGTTCGCCAAATGAAGAACGTGGGTCTGTCGCTGCTAGCTGTGGCCCTCTGTCAGTGTGTCGATGCTGAGAAAATGTGGAGCCATAGTTCTGCAGCCTCCAGCTTCGTCTGTGTTCAGTCAGCCAAGCTGCTGTGTCTCTGACTGATTGACCAATATATAACTTACCACAAACAGGAAAAGCAATTTTGTATCTCCGACCGGAGCGTGTTATTTTTGATACTAAAAACAGAAAGGGCGTGGTGTTCTGAACACACCTAGTAATCCTATAGTTGTAGATTTCATTGTTTTGGCAACACTGTGTGATATTTGCGCTATATGTGGCATTGTACACCATTTCCTGCAGGCAGTTAAGTGTGAATACGGCTTTGTGAGCCGAAAACAGGTTAAATAAATATATTAATCCTGTAGAACATGTAAAATATTGTACTTTTCGCGTATTATTTGGTTTTTCTACCAAGAAGCGACAGAAGACTCAGTCAGCATGAAAAATGTGTTTGAGAACTCACTGCCAATAGTCAAGCAGTTATTTAATCACTATTTGGTTCCGATCTTCACTGAAGCCCAGATGAATGCTAGCAACAGAGATTCGCCCGTGCGATATCTGTCGTGCAACGGACCCATCTGTAGAAGACGCAAGTTGTGTAGAAATAACGTTCGACACGTGTACCTCGTGTTTACATGTCCACCTGCAACACCGGAGTGAAATGTATAGCCCTTACAATCAGCCCGCATCGCCACGCAATGACGAGGGGAGTTCTTGCAGTCTCTAATGATCTTGTCGTCGACGGGGACGTTAAACTTTCACCTCCAATGCTTCCTGTATATATTACTGTTACTTATTATTAAAGCTGTTCAAATGGTTCATATGGCTCTGAGCACTATGGGACTTAACATCTGAGGTCATCAGCCTCATGGAACTTCACATCCATGCCCGAGGCAGGATTCGAACCTGCGACCGTAGCGGTCGCGCGGTTCCAGACTGAAGCCCCTAGAACCGCTCGGCCACACCGGCCGGCATTAAAGCTGTGCAGTTCGTCTTTTCGGTTATGCCTTAAACCAGCAAAGATAGTGAAAAAGGTTAAACCTGTGACAATGGTCGTGCTGTCGACTGAAGTTAGGACGGTGACTCAGTAATCTGTGTATTGCCCCGTGTGTGTCACACCGCGGGCACCTGCGTATCTTAGCGGCGGGCGGCCTCCCCCTTTCTCTTATAAGACGTCGATTCGGAGCGGATCGCTAATTCCAGCTGAAATCCCGGCGCGACGATGATGTATATAGCCCGGCCGGGCGCGGCTGCCGGCGGCAGGAGACGGTCTGAAATTGCAATCTTATTTTTTTTAGGGCCTCATCTGAATTGTAAATCCGAGGAGATGAAATTGTGAAAGGGAGCTGCGCGATGAGGTTACTTTAAAAGTCGTATGCTGATATATTAATTTTTCTCTTCCCACGACGCGAAGACGACGCGGACGTCGCTGGGACGGAGGAATCAATTTTGTCTATTAAATTAACGTTCTCGAGCCCGGTGACGGGAACTGTTTTGCAAGTTTAAAGACTTTTATCTCGGCGCGTTCCCAGCGGGGCCTTTCAGCTTTGTTTCTTTTTGAAGGAAAAAAAAAGAAAGGCTGGGGTGAAATGTAAGAGTGACACCAATCGCGTCTTATTACAATACCAAGGAATGTGTTTGCTTCATATTTTATGAGCCATGAATTTTTTATGTTTCGGAATTTCTTAAGCTTCACAGGCCAGAGCAGTGGAGTTCGTGTTATAGAATGTTATCATAACGTCCAGTTGTAAATGAGTTAACTGCTTCCAGCTCGAATCAGTTCAGTCACTGTATGGCTCTCCACATTTCAGTTCTTGATTACTGCTTGTATTTCTACAGGGCACTACTTCCTTTCATTTAGTATTGTCTTACGCAACTCCAGCAGTTCAGAACAAGAGCGCTATCTCGTTCACACGATGCGTACTCATACTTGACGCCTTATACCAGAGCCGGCCGGTGTGGCCGTGCGGTTCTAGACGCTTCAGTCTGGAACCGCGTGACCGCTACGGTCGCAGGTTCGAATCCTGCCTCGGGCATGGATGTGTGTGATGTGCTTAGGTTAGTTAGGTTTACGTAGTTCTAAGTTTTAGGGGACTGATGACCACAGATGTTAAGTCCCATAGCGCTCAGAGCCATTTGAACCATTTTTTGAACGTTATCCCAGATCGCAGGTAGTAAGAGTACGCCTTCGCCCAAGACATTAGACTTTTCGTGCTCCATGCCATACCCAAGTTCACGAGTGTGGAGCTGCCTGTTTTTGTAAATACCCTACCGCCAGAGGCGGGCGCAGCCCCGAATCCTCCTGCGGTCAGAAAAATGGTACCGAATGGTCCGCAAGGGTCTGAAAAACGATGGGGCTGAATCCTCCCGTTTGAAGCAGGCAGCAGCATATGAAGCTACAGTAGAAGATGTAAAAAAATTTTCGCGTGTATTGTATGTTTAAAAGTTTTATCTTTTATCTTATTTAGATATTTATTTTTAGAGACTGGAATCATTTGTAACCTTGATTTCTTCATAATTAATTTATTAAAATAGCAAATCATGATTTCGCAACACGTATTCTATCTCAATGTTCATTTTATGAATTACGGTTACATTTCCAGCAAATCTATACATACAACAAATTGATAAGTGTCCGATGTCTGAATATAGGAGACGGTTAAGAAAACTTAATTTGAATGGTCTATAGAAGCGCAATAGACGGCAAAAAATATTTTTATAATTTCTTCTGCGTGCCTGTTTGTACTCGCATTTTGCAAAAAGTAATGCACGAAGTTGGATGCTGTTTTGATACTTACATTGTTGCTGGTCTAACATTAAATCTGGTACATATTTCTTCTTTATAAGTAGCCTAGAAGCGGAGTTATAACAGTTGAAACTTATATCACTACATTTATCAACAACGCTTTGCAATACAGGGTGCATAAAAAAAATGTATACACACTTTGAAGCGTCATAGAAAATTTATTTCCCGTTCTACAATGTTAAATTTCTGGAAATGGAAAGCTGAAAGTCCAATTGCAAAAATAAATGTACTTTGCAACTGTGATTAATGTTCAAACTAGTGGCCTTCAGCATCAATACATTTCTGAGTACGAGTCACCACTGATTCCGTACATCGTACCAAAGTATCCAATGAGATTTCTGCGCACACCGCCTGAATCTCATTCCAAAGTGTGTCCAGGTTACGTGGTTTACTTTTGTACACCTCATCTTTTACTGTACCACATAAGATGAAATCCAGCGGCGTGAGGTCTGGAGAGTGTGCAGGAAACTCGATTGGTCCCCTGTGTCCTATCCACTGGCCTGACGCATTGTGATCCACGTATGCTCGTACGTCCTTATGACAGTGCGGCGGGGCCCCATCTTGTTGGAAATAAAACTCATCATTACCGTATAATGCATGAATGGCAGGGAATATGGAGTCAGCAATCATTGTTTGGTACGTTTCTCCAGTAACAGTACCTTCAAAGCGGAAAGGCCCAATGAGTCCCCTTGCTGACAAACCACACTACTAATTTACACCAGGCAAATTCACAGCCTTTTCAACAGTAATGTGAGGATTATCTTCAGCCCAGTACACACAATTGTGCCTATTGACAGTTCCATTGAGTTTCAATTAGGCTTCATCCGACCAAATTATGCTACCCATAAATCCCGGTTCACGTCTCACCATCTCCTGAACCCATTCACAAAATTCTAACCTTCGATCTTGATCGTCATCACTTAGCTGTTGCACCAGCCTTGGAATGTACACGCGAAACTTGCCTTTCTTCAGAATGCGTAGCACACTACTAGCACTTACATTACTCTCACGTGCCGCTTGCCTTGAAGATTTTTTAGGCGAACGCTGAAACAGTTCCAAGACCGCAGTTGTGGAATCATCACTTGTAGCTGTACGAGGTCGCCCTGATCGACCTTTATGCACATCACACACTGTTCCATGAATTTCGAATTTGCCTCTTACGCATGTAATTGTTAACCTTGAAGGTAGTTCTGTACCATACTCACTTCTACACTGTCTTCGAACCGCAGCTACATTCTCAAATTTCCACAACCACTTAATTATCTGCTTCCGCGCTTCAAAGCTCAAACGCACGTCCTCCATGTTGCAGTTACGTCCTTGCCACTGCTGCCACCTGTTGAAGAAACATAAAATTACTTTCTCACAGATATTTAACCTTGTAGAACGGGTAATAAACTGTCCATGACAGTTCAAAGTGTCTATACATTTTTTTGACACACCCTGTACATACTGATAGGACGAAGTTTTCTTGTCGTTCAATAAAGAGAAGACCAATTGCATGTAATGGCCATTAACTAACCCAAGTATTGTAAACAGCTGACACAAAAAAAATTTGGACAGCACTTGAACGTACCATCAACATATATAGACACACACTGCGTTAATGTTTTAAGGTTTGTAGAGTCACAAAAGATGATCACTTTTTTCTCGGTGTTATTTTCTACTAAACACTTTGTCCCGTCTGTGGTTTCCACATTCAGCGTGTTGATAACATCATGAACATCTGCAGCATTCGTGGGCAGTTTTGGCAGAATTTTGCGCCTAGCTTTGTAAATAGATTTACGAAAATTGTTGACATCTGTCGTTGTTATATCTTGCGTATCTTCTCCTTTTAACTTCTGGTACATTATTTTTGACGGTCTCTCACAAATATCTTCTACGGCTTTTCTCTTTAGGTGAGAAATGATTTCTCGCCTCTGAATTTTCTTATGGCGCATTTCTTCATGAATGTGGCCTTCTTGACACTCCACGACATCCAGCTCCTCAATAGAAATAGTTTTAACAAAACTTCTGCAGTCATTAATGTAGCACGTCCATGGCGCTAGACCACCTTTCCAGCAGTTTTTGAAAACCGAAGGTGTTACTTTCCAAAACCAACATTTTCCTCCCTTTCCTACAGTAAGCTCGTCTGAGGACATGTTCACACTACAACGATCTGCCACGAACTGCGAAGTGGCCGCAGGCAGCTGTGGTCATTAGCGCACACAATGCTCTGTCGCATTATGTCAGTCTGGGAGGATTCGGTGCAGTTACCTGCTTACCGCCGCGCGGGATTAGCCGAGCGGTCTTAGGCACTGCAGTCATGGACTGTGTGGCTGGTCCTGGCGGAGGTTCGAGTCCTCCCTCGGGCATGGGTGTGTGTGTTTGTCCTTAGGATAATTTAGGTTAAGTAGTGTGTAAGCTTAGGGACTGATGACCTTAGCAGTTACGTCCCATAAGATTTCACACACATTTGAACATTTGAACCAGCTTACCTTCCTGGTTTCGGGAGGATTCGGGGATGCGCCCTTAGAGGCAGCCCTGCGTGCAGACTTTAAACGGCTATGGATTAGAATTACCATGCGCGTCTACAGGAAATCTTATGCAGAACAAAAATAATGATTATAGTTCATTATCCGACTTTTGCTATTTTTTTAAAATTTAATCCAGTCGTATTTTAGTTGCGTTTGCTAGAAAAAGAAGAAATCTGCTGTATTTTTGTTACTACTCATGAAGCTTTTTTATAAGTTTGATTGAAATTTCTTCAGATGCTCCATAGTGATGCTTACATACATTTCCCTCCTCTCTTATTTTTTTTCCATCTAGGAAGACATTTGTGAACCAATTTAGGTCGAAACTGGATCACCAATTTCAGAGTTACCTTTTACGTATCCCCACTCCTACCTCCACTGGTGAAATGCTATCGACACTGTCACCAGTCGACGCAGCAACACCGAAAACTAGGGATTTGTTACTACGCTAGTATAGTTCGCTTTCACATTTGCACAACGTCTCGAAGAGTGCTGGGGGTGTTTTGCTCCAAAAGCTTATTTCACCTGATGATGAATTTTGGTTGAAATCGCTACAAATAGTCCACAGTACTAAGTGCACAAACACATACACGCACGCGTGCACACTTTTGACAATTTTGTACATAAAGATAAAGGAATTAAAAAGTTTCAACATACACGGTATCCCAATTTGAATAGTATTCAAATATAAATAAAATGGTTGAAGCACTCATTAATGTTTTACGTAACAAAAAAATGGTTCAAATGGCTCTGAGCACTATGGGACTCAACTGCTGAGGTCATTAGTCCCCTAGAACTTAGAACTAGTTAAACCTAACTAACCTAAGGACATCACAAACATCCATGCCCGAGGCAGGATTCGAACCTGCGACCGTAGCGGTCTTGCGGTTCCAGGCTGCAGTGCCTTTAACCGCACGGCCACCTCGGCCGGCTTTTACGTAACAGATAGATAATTATGCAGGAAGTGTCCAGTAACGCGTTTAAAATTTATTTTAGTGAAAATGGATCTGTAATGTTGATGATGTTTTTAATGTTAAATTGCCTGTTAGATGCTAAAGGGCTTCTTGTTTTGAATGGTGCTCATACCAGACCTTAAAGCCGGAAAGTGTTGTTAGCAAAATTAACTGCAAGAATGCATTGACAAATCTAACTGCGAGAATCCTGACAATCAAGTTCTGTCTGAAACTTATTGTTATCACAAAATGTTGAGTTCCATAACTCACTTGCCACTAAACGAGCCATCCAGCGGCGGCAAGTCAGAGTGTCTGGTATAATCTGCTCCCTTTCGGGAAACATTGTAGTTGTGTCTGTGGAAGCGGACTTCCCAGGTCTTTCGCGCACGCAGGTAACCTGGTCCGTTGTTATCAGCGGCCAGAAGGCAGTCCGCAGACTCAGCAGCCAGCAGATGTATGTCTCGCCCAGCTAAGAGACGCAACTCGCGGGTGCCTGCCTTTTGCAGTTGTTAGATATTGCTGAACAGCACCTGTAAAGTAATACAGAACAAAGTATTTAGATACCAAAAGGGTTGTCTTCCGTCTACTTAATGTGAACGGAGACAAGAGGAAGACAGTGCGTCCTCTCGCAAAATACGCTCAAAACTGAAATGCACTAACAGAGGAGTAGAGGTCTGCAAGTGAACGTGCGTACGCAAAATCTAATTACGAACTTTGATGAAAAACGGGTTACTTTGAATCTGAGGTTGGTCCCTGTGAAATTTAGTTATAGAAATAATCTGTTTTCTACATTATTTGGCTTACCTGTGTCGCATTCTACAACGTTGTGTAAACCGCTGTCCTAGCAATAACGCATCTCGATAACAGAGCTGCAAAATCGAGTTACTGAGATACATAAAGGTCCAAGGCTTTCTTTAAAAACGTCCCTATTGTCATTCGTTCATAATTTTTGATAATGGTTTTAAATAAATGGAAAATTAATGAACTCTTGGAATGTGGACAATGAGTTTGTGTTAAAAGAACTGAGTTGCAATCTCCTATCATTTGACTTAACAATACTTAATAAAACTTCAATAACAGCTAATCTTTCTCTGAAGTCAGCTACCTATAATCGAAGAATTAAAAAAATTAAACTTCTCATATGTAATCTTTCTTTCATATGAGTAACTGATGTTTATAATGAACAGTGTGACTTCCGGACCCATTAAACAGGAATTACGCAGTTTAAGTTTCAGGTTGCAAAACGCCATCTCACGTAGCCAGCCAGTGCTCACGCCACTGACACGCTATTGGCTTCTGTTAAGCCGCTGTAAATTCTGCAAATTGTGTCTAGGACGTATAGTAATGTGTGTTATCAAAAACGTTGTTCACTTCGTACATGCAGAAGCAGTCTGTAAAATGAAACCCAGTTGTACGTTGAAAAATATCGTTCTCATAGATGGGATTCCTTGAACTGTGCCGGCCGGAGTGGCCGTGCGGTTCTAGGCGCTACAGTCTGGAACAGCGAGACCGCTACGGTCGCAGGTTCGAATCCTGCCTCGGGCATGGATGTGTGTGATGTCCTTAGGTTAGTTACGTTTAAATAGTTCTGAGTTCTAGGGGACTGATGATCTCAGAAATTGAGTCCCATAGTGCTCAGAGCCATTTGATCCATTTTTGAACCTTGAACTGTCGTAACAATGATCAGTTTCGAATTCAACCAGAGGTCGCAAACGCAAGTGCCACGTTTCGCGCACCGCAGTTCCAAAGCCGCATTTGTTTCGCTTCCCGGCCTTTAGTTGTGTGAGCACTGTTCTCAGCACTGGCGACACAAACAAAATCTCTGAAAGAACCACAAAAGGGATACATGGAACTTCGCCACCAGCATGATGGTACATGCTACGATGAATATTAGGCGATACCAAAATGACATTGTTGCACAACAGAATTAATTCAGTGCGCACGCCTAATTTTTTTTTAAGTTTTTACCCGGTGAGCTCAGAGCCAAGCAGGCCAGCTCGTATCTAATATGCCAATCAGTACGTAAACACGGCGTACCGCCGATGTGGCTCAAGCCAAGGCACTAATGAAGCCTTGCCACACAACCATCAAGCGAGGAAAGCAAAAGACCAGATACCCAATACATCATAGCAGGGCAGGACGAAGTAACGCTCTTTGTAGCTCAAAGTACCAGAGCGCAACCCAAGCTCGACAACCAGGAATAGTTACTGAGCCACTACAATGAGTCAAGGAACACTGTGTCCAATAAACCAGGGCCAATTTGGTCATCCATCCAGAGCCATCGCGACATAGGTGTGACCCTAGCTATTTAAATAATACGTCTTTTTGAGCTCATGGGCACATTAAGTCACGCCGCCTTTCTGTCAGTGTCACCAGTACCAGAGGAAATGACAGCCAAATGTGTTTCGTTGAAACCACGACAAGCTGATCGCTGACGGTCTGCTTGCTACTTGCTTGCTGACTTCCACTCTAAGACGTAACCACTTCGATGCAAGCCACAGCTGTGATCTAACATTACAGACTACTTGGAGATTGTGGATGATGAGAAGACAGGTGTGGTGCTAGTTCTCCATATACTGAGGCGGGCTGTCACCCCCATCCCATCCAGGCGTGGTGCGTCCGAGTAGCTCCCTGTCCATTCCGAGGGCGTGTGCTGCAGCCTTGGTCGTCCCACGCTGGGAGACCAGGGCTATCCTTCACGACAACCATCGTCTTGGACGACCCCATCAGGTACACTCACCTAAGTGCGCACCGTCCACGGAGGCGCTGAGGTATACAGCTGCACTGTGCTGCAAAAAGTCTGGTAATGCACTACGCCTACACATTTCTCCCGCTGCAGCACACACGCCAATACGTCAACCACCGCCCACTCACCTGTGGCTCCCGTGTCACGACTCGCCGACGTGGCGCGTCAGCACTTCTTCCCAGCGCGCTCCTGAGGCCGCTGCGTTGCACGACGCTACGGAGCAGCTACGTTACACTGCATATTCGTCATGTCAATACAGTGACACTCTAAATATAAATGTGTTTTGTGTGTGTGTGAAATCTTATGGGACTAAACTGCTAAGGTCATCAGCCCTTAAGCTTACACACTACTTAACCTGAATTATCCTAAGGACCAACACACACACCCATGCCCGAGGGAGGACTCGAATCTCTGGAGAGAGGGATTAAAACATTTTAATGTCAGTTTAGCACCTGACACAGACCTCAAAGTCGTAGTGGAAAAACCAAATATATGGCACAGTACAAAGCTGTAGTCATATAGTGCTTATATGTGTTACAACAGAAAAAAACTATGTATCAAACTGCTTATGAAAGAAGAACACAGGGACCATCTCTTGCGACTGACAGTGTGTGTGATATGGTCCTCCTACAGTAAACGTGATGAAACTTTATACAGGTCTGCACAAGCGACTTCGATCAAATGTATCACTATCTCTATATTTAATAGGATTGCCAAATAGGCTAAGTGCTAACACGCAGACTGTATTTGTTTTCGCTGTATCAGAAGGGAGGGATATAGTAATATCTTACCGAGTTCTCTGCCTGGTGATGTTAGTGGAGTTTTTATAGTTCGTCATTTTTCTCTATTGGATGGTACAAAATAACAAGGATAGAGGGAATGTTAGGGAGGAGGCATGACTGCACCCTGAGGGATACAGATCTGCTTCAGACTGTCCTACCTGAATGTAGTTTGGAGATGCACCACAATGCAGTAGCAAAATCCTCATCCATCTTCCAGTTCCCGTGTGATGTGGAGTCTTCCTCATTTTCCCGAAAAGGGATACAACTGTAACTACTCATACTGTCCTTTCTATTACCTCGTGTTGCAGGAGAAAGCTTCTTTTAAAGCTGGCCTTACACATGGTACACAATTGGTGGAACTATGACAACATGTTGTCATTTACACTGTGTGGTCAAAACACGTCCTGTCACATTAACTCACCTCACTCTGTTTCTGACTTCCACATGGACGAAGTTGCAGGTAGCGTGGGGCACAGAATGAGGAAAAGTTACAAGATGCAGAGGATCTGTCTAAAAAGACATACTGGAGTTCTGCTGTATGGGGTACTTAGCAGATAGGTTCGAAAACGGTGACTCTTTTCGAGATATGAAAGTGCTACAAGAATGATTCATCGGTGGCTCTACTCATTAAAAGGCGCCTCCATAGGATCCAATGCAAGTATGTGACTGAATGGATAGACTTGATTCCAAATCGCAGAGAATATTTTTACCAGAAAGTGTAACACTATACATCTGAAAAGTCAGTGTATTGGTCATAGAATTTTGTACATTTCTTGTGACCTGAATCTACATCTACATCTACATCTACATCTATACTCCGCGAGCCACCTTACGGTGTGTGGCGGAGGGTACTTATTGTACCACTATCTGATCCCCCCTTCCCTGTTCCATTCACGAATTGTGCGTGGGAAGAACGACTGCTTGTAAGTCTCCGTATTTGCTCTAATTTCTCGGATCTTTTCGTTGTGATCATTACGCGAGATATATGTGGGCGGTAGTAATATGTTGCCCATCTCTTCCCGGAATGTGCTCTCTCGTAATTTCGATAATAAACCTCTCCGTATTGCGTAACGCCTTTCTTGAAGTGTCCGCCACTGGAGCTTGTTCAGCATCTCCGTAACGCTCTCGCGCTGACTAAATGTCCCCATGACGAATCGCGCTGCTTTTTGCTGGATCATGTCTATCTCTTCTATTAATCCAACCTGGTAAGGGTCCCATACTGATGAGCAATACTCAAGAATCGGACGAACAAGCGTTTTGTAAGCTACTTCTTTCGTCGATGAGTCACATTTTCTTAGAATTCTTCCTATGAATCTCAACCTGGCGCCTGCTTTTCCCACTATTTGTTTTATGTGATCATTCCACTTCAGATCGCTCCGGATAGTAACTCCTAAGTATTTTACGGTCGTTACCGCTTCCAATGATTTACCACCTATGGCATAATCGTACTGGAATGGATTTCTGCCCCTATGTATGCGCATTATATTACATTTATCTACGTTTAGGGAAAGCTGCCAGCTGTCGCACCATGCATTAATCCTCTGCAGGTCTTCCTGGAGTACGTACGAGTCTTCTGATGTTGCTACTTTCTTGTAGACAACCGTGTCATCTGCAAATAGCCTCACGGAGCTACCGATGTTGTCAACTAAGTCATTTATGTATATTGTAAACAATAAAGGTCCTATCACGCTTCCTTGCGGTACTCCCGAAATTACCTCTACATCTGCAGATTTTGAACCGTTAAGAATGACATGTTGTGTTCTTTCTTCTAGGAAATCCTGAATCCAATCACAAACCTGGTCCGATATTCCGTAAGCTCGTATTTTTTTTCATTAAACGTAAGTTAAAGTGATTTCTCAAATGGCTCTGAGCACTATGCGACTTAACTTCTAAGGTCATCAGTCGCCTAGAACTTAGAACTAATTAAACCTAACTAACCTAAGGACATCACACACATCCATGCCAGAGGCAGGATTCGAACCTGCGACCGTAGCGGTCGCTCGGTTCCAGACTGTAGCGCCTAGAACCGCACAGTCACTCCGGCCGGCAAAGTGATTTCTCACAAGGCACACCATCTACTGTAGGCGATGATTCTCAGTCAGCCGTCATCCTCCCTCGCCTATAACACGGTGCATACATTGCAGAACCTGCCTAGGAAGCAGATGATCCGCGTTCAAGTCCTGGCCATAGCACAAATTTCAAATTTATTGCTTCAGCTTCTATTCTTATCGAAGTTGTGACTTACATGTTTCCAGAAAAATGTTATTCCACCAGATTATGCTTATACACTATCGTTAGAAACTGTAACTCGGGTTATGCTTATTAAGGAAGTTATTCCTAAGTACAGTGTTCTCCAGATCGTCGTTACTAACTATAACAAGTCAATAGTGAAAAATTGGTCGAAGCATGACTACCAACGTTTAAAACCATCGTTCCAGGTGGCGTCTCCCGATCTGTCTTCTTCTATGTCCTTGATGTCGATGGGACGTTAAAACCTAATATTCTTTCATTCCAGTCTGTCTGAAGATGGGTATACGAAAACAGGCAGACCCGCGCTTCAGTTCTGCCGTTGCGCTGCCTTGAGAACCACTCTTCAGACCTGCTTCCTCGATCGTCTGGCGCAGTGCAGATGGAATCCGGTGCCCGGAACGAGATGTAGAAGTGTTTCTGTGAAGAAGCGCCAAGAGCTGGAGGGCGAACAAAGGCGCGATGGAGGGCTCTAGACGGTTGCTAAGGGCGCGTGAATTGGACAGCCAGGTGGGCGGAGGGAAGTGGTGGAAGAGTGAGTCAGCGGCTCCTACTCTGCAGCCGGCGACGGCCCCGTCCGGGAGACATGCAATATGCATGGCCGCCGGGCGTGAAGCGCCGGCCGTTGTTTATTCCGTTTGTGCCGCGCGGCTGGAAGCCGAGGCGGCGCCGCGAATTAGCTGACTGCGAGCCGGAGGCGAGGGGCGGGCTCTCGCCCGCTGTGTGCGTAACAGCCGGGGGCGGTTGGCGGGAGGAGTTCCGTCTGTGTGTGTGCGCGTGTGTATGTGTGAGGTCCGTGGCGGAGGCGGCGGCCGGGATTAGGCGGGCTCGCTCTCTCCGCTGCCCGGTGGCCGCTGGGATTTGCAGATGACCAGTCGGCGCTCCCGTGTTTGCGGTCGCTCCGCACATCCTGCCTCGCGCGGGTGTACCAGAGAGCTCGCACCGACCTGAAAGCGAGCGTGGGTCAGGCGGCGCCACAGGCCTCCTTGCCAGTGCTGCCACAGTCACTTGGCAGTGACAGGCGTGCCGCGCCCGCTGTTCGTGGGCCAAATCGCATTTAACTTGTGCAGCTCACGTTTCTCCCGGCTTATGAAATGTTCAAACAAATCAAGGTAAAGCAGCTGGGCTAATTCTTCGACACTGATATTTCGATAATACTCAAAATTTAAGCAATAACAGTCCTCGGTCGAAAAAAATGTAGTCTTTTTGACCTAGGTTTAGGCCACTTCTAAGAGTGCCTTCATCAGAAATAAAACATTTAAACTGGCCTATAACAAAAGTAAAAAGTTTTAGGAATTTTTTTTAACTGTAAGTAATGCCTAGCAGTATAAAAAGAAAAGGCAAAGTACTTAGATGTCACGTATAAATTAAATATCAATTGATAAAGCTTTAGTCACAAAATTTTAAAATATAAAACATAGAAGGCAAGCCACTATGGGCTGCTCACACTTGTCGATCTGCGGCAGCCTTAGACTGAGGTGCCCGCGTTAGCAATTGCGGGCAGGTGAACATTACACCAAAAGTGCCATCTAGTAGACGCAAATACGAACAGGCTACTTAACAAATGGTTCAAATGGCTCTGAGCACTATGAGACTTAAAATCTGAGGTCATCACTCCCCTAGAACTTAGAACTACTTAAACCTAACTAACCTAAAGACATCACACACATCCATGCCCGAGGCAGGATTCGAACCTGCGACCGTAGCGGTCTCGCGGTTCCAGACTGTAGCACCTAGAACCGCTCGGCCACACCGGCCGGCGGCTACTTATCATTCAAAATACATACGACGAATATTTTGATGAACATTATTTAATACATGAGGTAAGAGGTAATATTTTATCTGACAGCAGCAGACATGGTAACAATTTGTCTACATAGGAGCTTAGAAGTACAGTTTCAAGACTGAAAGCGCCATTACAGAATAACAAACGGAGCTGAATAACTCAGCGAGTAGAAAAATGGCATAACATGAAATGTAGTTAATATAAACCATTTAATGAACAAAAAATTATGAATCGACTTAGATAGAAATAGACTTGGGGCCCATCTCCTATCAGATTCAACGCCTTCTTCATAATAAATACAACTCCAATATCACCTTTTCAACCAGTAATAGTACGAAAATAAAATTATTCATAAATTAAAATCGAATTAGAAGTTTTTAAACATCTTTCTCGAAAAGATGGCCTCATTCTTACTGAGCAGCTACAATTATATAACAAAAGCTTCTTCAATGTGTGAAGCACTTACTTGATACTTGATTTGTGTTCCTTCGTGCAGTTACCGAAATATTTTTTCTATCTTAGTCGATTCATAATTTTTTGGTCATTAAATGGTTTATATTAACTACATTTCATGTTATACCATTTTTCTGCTCGCTGAGTTATTCAGCTCACTTTGTAATTCTGTAATGGCGCTTTCAGCCTTTAAACGGTATTTCTAAGCTCTTATGTAGACAAATTGTTACCATGTCAGCTGCTGTTGGATAAAATATTGCCGCTTACTTCATGTATTAAATAATATTCATCACAATATTCGTCTATCTGTATTTTGAATGTTAAGTTGCCTGTTTGTACTTGCGGCTACTACATGTCACTTCTGGTGTAATGTTCACCAGCCCACAATTGTTAACGCGGTTGCCTCAGTCTGATGCTACCTCAGCTCGACATGTGTGAGCAGCCCATAGTGGCTTGCCTTCAATGTTTTCTATTTTAAAATTTTGTGACTAAAGCTTTATCACTTGATGTTTATTTTATACGTGAAATGTAAGTACTGTGCCTTTTCTTTTATACTGATAGACAATCCTTCCAGTTAAAATTTTTTTTCCCGAACTTTGTACTTATGTTATAGGCCAGTTTAAATGTTTCATTTCCGATGAAGGCACTCATAGTAATGGCCGAAACTTAGGTCAAAAAGACTTCATTTTTGCAACCGAGGGCTGATATTGCTTTAATTTTACTTTGTAACGGTCGCCGACAACGCAGCAACGTTTAAAACTTTCGATATTATTTATTATTTTCTTGTCCATTATAATTATCCGGGCTGTTATGCCGTGGTCGGTAGATGAATTCTGTGTCGATTCCCAACGTTTCGTCTCCGACTGCGGGAGACATCTTGAAGGGGGTCAGTAGCTCGGTGGAAGGTCCAATACACCCACTGGCTCGCTACTGACTGCCGCTAAATTCCGTGTCCGCGCGCTCCCACGCCGCGGCGTGACGTCGCGTGTTTTGAAAACGTCAGTGCAATTGGCCGCTGTCCGTTGCCGTCGATCGCCGTTGCCATCACCCAGTAGTGGACAGGTGGTACACATCTTCTTTAACACCGGCATCCATATACCGTCTAATTTCACGCCCTCCTCCTTTCGGTCGAAATTATTTGGGTGTTTAGCGATTTCGATTGCCTCCCTGTAGAGCCTTTCGTAATATCCGCTTGTGGCCGCTAGTAATTGCGTCTCCTCGAAACGAATATTGTGGTTCCCTGGCTGGAAAGCATGCTCCGCAACAGCTGATCGTTCCGTTTCTCCTCTTCTACAATTTCCGTTGTGCTCTTCCAAACGTTTAGAAACAGTTGTTTTAGTGGTACCCACATAAGAAGGTGTGTACTACCCGTCCACTACTGGGTGATGGCAACGGCGATCGACGGCGACGGACAGCGGCCAATTGCACTGACGTTTTCAAAACACGCGACGTCACGCCGCGGCGCGGGAGCGTGCGGTCACGGAATTTAGCGGCAGTCAGTAGCGAGACAGTGGGTGTGTTGGACCTTCTATCGAGCTACGGACCCCCTTCAAGATGTCTCCCGCAGTCGGAGACGAAACGTTGGGAATCGACACAGAATTCATCAACCGACCACGGCATAACAGCCTGGATAATTATAATGGACATGATATTTCCGGCCGTGAAAGTCTACATTTTATTATTTTCTTTTAGTTACCGGAATATAAGAACAGACCAAATGTTGCATGTATATAATACGCAGGAGAACTTTAGACGGTAAGAGTTGAGGTACTGCCGTAGGTAATCCTGTGAGGTCGGGTCGTGAGTCGTGGTTGTGTAGCTCAGTGGGTGACCATCCGGAGCTCCATAAGGTAGGGTTGCCCACTTTCGACACTACTCTATCCCATAAACCTGGAGCCACTCATTGGGAGTCTGATGACCCACCTTCCTAGTCTCACTTTGCGACAGCACGGTTTTCGGTGCCGTGCGTATACGGACGACCTCCTCCCCCTAGTCCGTTCATGGAATGAAATACAAATGGTTCTTGATGTGATATCAACGTACGGAACTGTAGTGGGCAGTAACATGAATGTGGCTAAATTCTCGGCGACACCCACTGGACGCGGCCTCTGACACGACGACTTACCACCTCTCCCGTTTGTACAGAAACGACGATACCTGTATTTCATTGTCACCTCCAGCGTGCGCCGTTCCACTGCCTGCAACTTCCGGCGTACTGTCCAACTTACCCGCGCTGCGGTACGACAAAATCTGCTCCGCCGACTCGATTCTTTACGACGTGTCACATACCTCAATGAACAATGTGGCGTCCAGAATGGTCCACATAGCACAGGTACTCCCGCTGCCATCAACTATTTTGGACTCAGCCTCCACGCCGCTTTCGGATACTTTCTTACGGCCGGTACGCTCTTTAAGGTCCGTTACGAAATGCTCACCCTCCCCCGCAAGCGGGAGGCCACGGCTTTGTCAATGTGCTATTCCGAGCTGTCTCTTTGTACATGTCCACCATGCACAAACAGTGGAACGAGGTCGCTTCCATTACGCGCAGCTTGCTGGAAATTCTTATTCCCACGACCATATCGCCGCCAGTACCAGTCGGCCACATCACGCATCCTCTGGCGCACATTTCTGATTACATCGTCGACTTCAGTTATGCTCACACTCACTCACCGAGCAAGCATCTTCCTCGAACCGAAGATTTATACACCCTACTGCTTCGTTACGTATCCAGCAACAACGTGGAACTCAAATACCGACGCGGTGGCCCACAGTTTGGCGTGATATCCTCCAGCGTTTCCTTCCCTTCAACTTCCGGGCAGCATGGTACCACGTTACATGTGGAAAATCAATGTCTTCACGTCAACGGACTATCGGACATTTCGCTTGGTTCAATTTGCCATTCGTGAATGACGATGCCACCAGTGACGTCTGAAAACTGGATCGGAAGTTCATTGCCTGTTACCTCCGCGTTCCGCCGTATTTGATTGACCCATGGACTTTTATCCATCCTGAGAGTACTTATTTCCCCGCAATCAAAATTAAATGTTCAAATGTGTGTGAATTCCTATGGGACCAAACTGCTAAGGTCATCGGTCCCTAGACTTACACACTACCTAAACTAACTTATGCTAAGAACAACACACACACACACACATCCATGCCCGAGGGAGGACTCGAACCTCCGGCGGGAGGGACCGCGCAATCAGTGACATGATGCCCCTAACCGCGCGGCCACTCCGCGCGGACCGCAACAAAAAATCACGCGATTGTACGGGTCAAGGGGTGGACGATTACTTACCGGTATAATAATGGTGATAAATCACGCCTTAACTTCTGGTAGTACTTACAAACCGCCAACGATGAGATCGAGCACCGACCGCGCTACCGCGTCTCCTTCGCCAATTAACTTCGCGCGATCTTTACACCCCCGCTCAGCTGGTTGGAGCCACACGTGGACGACACTCCTACCTCCCCTGCTGACATGTGAAACTCTCAGCGCTAATTTCTATATCGTAACACACAGCGGAGTAGGCGGATGGACACGCGCCCCTTTCTTTTATGCATTACACCAGAGCACGCTGGTCATTTCCCCTACTCCAATGTCCCCTCCTCCTTGGCTTCTGCCCCTCTTTCGGGCGCTTCTTCCCGATAGTGGTGCCGGGAACACCGTGGCCGGGCCTCGCATATTGGCCTATGCCCGCTCTGTCTCCACGCCCCATCTGCCGAGCAGGGAGATGCCTGCAAATCTTCTCACACCTCCGCACCTTCTACCCTCTTTGTTTACGGCCTCAAACCTCTTAGATTCTTCTTTCTTTTTGGTCATAAGTCTTCTGACTGGTCTGATTCGGCCCGCCACGAATTCCTCTACGGTGCTAACCTCTTCATCTCAGAGTAGCACTTGCAATCCAAGTCCTCAATTAGTTGCTGGATGTATTCCGATCTCGGTCTTCCTCTACAGTTTTTGCCCTCTACAGCTCCCTTTAGTACCATGGGAGTCATTCCCTCATGTCTTAACAGATGTTCTATCATCCTGTACCTTCTCCTTATCAGTGTTTTTGACATGTTATTATCCTCTCCTTACCTTATCAGTTCACCTAATTTTCAACATTCGTCTGTAGCACCACACCTCGAATTCTTCGATTCTTTTTTGTTCCGGTTTTCCCACAGTCCATGTTTTACTGCCATGCAATGCTGTACTCCAGATGAGACGGCCGGTGTGGCCGAGCGGTTCTAGGCGCTTCAGTCTGGAACCACGCGACCGCTGCGGTCGCAGGATCGAATCCTGCTTCGGGCCTAGATGTGTGTGATGTCCTTAGGTTAGTTAGGTTTAAGTAGTTCTAAGTTCTAGAGGTCTGATGACCTCAGATGATAGGTCCAATAGTGCTCAGAGCCATTTGAACCATTATTTGTACTCCAGACGTACATTCTCAGAAATTTCTTCTTGAAGTTAAGGCCGACATTTGATATTATTAGACTTCTCTTGGCCAGGAATGCCCTTTTTGCCATTGCTAGTCTGCCTTTGATGTTCTCCTTGCTCCGTCCATCATTGGTTATTTTGCTGCCTACGAAGCAGAATTTCTTAACTTCATCTACTTCGTGACCATTCATCCAGATGTTAAGTTTCTCGCTGTTCTCCTTTCTACTACTTCTCATTACCTTGTCATCAGCGAATCGTATCACTAATACCCCTTCACCTTGAAGGGATATCCATGATATTCCATCATCGCTTCCTCAATGTTCAGATCGAACATTAGGGGCGAAAGACTACATCCTTATCTTACACCCTTTTTAATAAGAGCACTTCATTTTTGGTCGTCCACTCTTATTATTCCCTCTTGGCTGTTGTACATATTGCATATGACCCGTCTCTCCCTATAGCTTACCCCTAGTTGTTTCAGAATTTCGAACATCTTGCACCATTTTACATTGTCGAACGCTTTTTCCAGGTCGACAAATCCTATGAACGTGTCTTGGTTTCTCTTTAGTCTTGCTTTCATTATTAACCGCAGCGTCAGAATTCCCTCTCTTGTGCCTTTACCTTTCCTAAAGATAAACTGGTCGGCATCTATCGTATCCTCAAATTTCTTTTCCATTCTTCTGTATATTATTTTTGTAAGCAACTTGGATGCACGAGCTGTTAAGCTGATTGTGCGATAATTCTCGCACTTATCAGCTCTTTCCATCTTCGGAATTGTGTGTTGATGCTTTTTCGAAAGTCGCCAGACTCATACATTCTACACACCAACGTGAACTCATACATTCTACACACCAACGTGAAAAATCGTTTTGTTGCCACTTCCCCCAATGATTTTAGAAATTCAGATCGAGTGTTATGTATCCCTTCTGTCTTATTTGACCTTAAATCCTCCAAAGCTCTTTTAAATTTTGATTCTGATACTGGATCCCCTATCTCGTCTAAATCGACTCCTGTTTCTTTTTCTATCACACCAGACAAATCTTCCTCCTCATAGAGGCTTTCACTGTATTCTTTCCACATATCCGCTCTCTCCTCTGTATTTAACAGTGGATTTCCCGATGCACACTTAATGTTATCACCCTTGCTTTTATGTCACCGAAGGTTATTTTGACTTTCCTGTAAGCTGAGTCTGTCCTTCCGACAATCGTTTCTTTTTCGATGTCTTCACATTTTCCTGCAGCCATTTCGTCTTAGCTTCCCCGCACTTCTTATTTATTTCATTCCACAGCGACTTGTATTTCTGTATTCCTGAGTTTACCGGAACATTTTTGTACTTCCTCGTTTCAGTGATCAATTGAAGTATTTCTTCTGTTACGCATGGTTTGTTCGCAGTGACCTTCTTTGTACCTATATTTTCCTTCCAACTTCTGTGATGGTCCCTTTTAGAGATGTCCATTCCTCTAACTGTACTGCCTACTGAGCTATTCCTTATTAATGTATCTATAGCCTTAGAGAACTTCAACAGTATCTCGTCATTCGTTAGTACTCGCGTATCCCACTTCTTTGCGTATTGATTCTTCCTGAATACTTCCTTAAACTTCAGTCTAGTCTTCAGCACTACTATATTGTGATCTGAGTCTATATCTGTCCTGCGTACACCATACAATCCAGTATGTGACTTCGGAATCTCTGTTTGACCACGATGTAATCTAACTGAAATCTTCCCGTATCACCCGGCCTTTTCGAAGTATACCTCGTCCTCTTGTGATTCTTGAACAGCGTATTCGCTATGACTGACTGAAACTTGTTACAGAACTCAATTAGTCTTTCTCCTCTCTCATTCCTCTTAGCTTACTTCGGTATTATTGTTATTATTTTTTCCACCCCTTGTCAATAAAAACTTTTGCTCGCCTTGTTCTAGTGCAATGTTTCATGTTGATTCCACCGGCAGGATGGCCTTTCTGTTGTACTTATGCTTGTACAAATAAAGGTGTTTTGTTTACTTACACCGTTTGTGGTAAAAAAAAAGTAGAGGGAGCGGTTCAGAGATGGGGAAGCGAGAGGCATCGTGACCAGGCCCCGGGTTTTAACACCAGCCCACCCTGTCTCCACCGGCTTAAAACTAACTACTCTAATCTTCACATTGAAAATAAATAAATAAATAAATAAAAATGAAAAAGAGGTAGTAATATATAAAAAAATATTTAAAACGCCAGCTGACAACGGCTGGGGAATCTGTGTCCGAGTAAAAAAAAAAAAAAAAATAAATAGAGCAGTAGCCCCGCTAAAGGCAAAGCTCCTGAGTTCGAGTCTGAGTCTTGCAGGTAGTTTCTTATCAGCGCACACTGCGCTGCATAGTGAAAATTTCATTCTGGAAACATCTCTCAGCCTGTGACTAAGCCATGTCTCAGCTTTATCTTTTTTTCCAGGAATGCTAGTCTTGCAGTGTTTCGGAGGAAGACTTCTGTGAGGTTTGGAGAGTAGATGATGAGGTACATGCGGAGGTATAGCTGTGAGGTCGAGTAGTGTATCGTGCTTGGGTAGCTCAAATGTGGGCCATACGAGCTTACCCTCGCCAATTTGATTCGTATTGACAGGGTGTATACGGCACGACTATGACTTTTACATGTGTAAACATAAAGCCGCTACTCTCAACCGTTTTCGAGAAAATCTAGTTTGAAAATTACCTTCCTGCTTATGCTGAGTGCTTTGAAGGAGAGCTAGGGCCCTCTGAGTCAGCAGCTGAGCGAGTAAGCGCCTAGTTTCGTGAACACGAGGCCTGTGGGTCGAATCTAGCTGCGAGTTAGCTGCACCAGTATTAGATACTATGCTTCGATACTGTGTGAGACCAAGAACAGTGTATGATTGTAAACAAGTTTATTTTGCAACAGATACACAGAAAAATTCCATGAACATGAAAAAAGAAATCGGCGTTAATTATATCTGCTGTATGTCGCAATAACTATGATTCTACGATCAGTATCGTCCTTATTCGTGCAGTACTCGTAAGTTACACATTGAACTCGTTACAAATGTTGATGCAATAATATAAATAAAATGACTACATTGCTCTGATTGAAAGTTCTCGTGTATTCTTTTTCATTTCTAACTTCAGGAAGAAAAAGGACTTTTTCTCTCTCTTTCATACTAAAGATTAGAAAAATATGAAATCAATTATTATTTGCAGGTCTTTTTAAGTCTGTTGTTGGAATTACGTGGGAATAAAAAGCAGTAGCGAGATCGATCGAGAGACCTCGCACTTAAGAGTCTTAACGTTGAGTCGCTCAGCTGCAGACTCCGTGAAGTTCCGCAGCCCTAGAAGGCATAGAGCTTAAGTACGCTTACAATTTTTAAACTCGAGTTTCTCAAAAATGATTGAGAGTTACGTATTTATGTTGACATATCTTGAAGTCGTAGTCGTGTACTGTATGCCCTGTCACTATGAATCAAATCGGTGAGGAAAGTCGGTACGGTTGCCTTATCCGTCGGTAGAGCACTTTCCCCCGATATGCAAAGGTCTTGAGTTCGAGTCTCGGTCCAGCACACAATTTTAATCTTCCAGTAAGTTACATAATACATGATACATTCTTACAAGTAACATGGTGATGTCATTACACACGAATTAGTCTGTTTACGGGGTGGTCTTGGCCTTCAGAAAATATCGTCTGGTCACGGTGGTGATGACGATGGACGAATGGATGGCTGTGTTATTGCAGCCCGTAATTCAGCTACGGAATCACCAGGTAGGCACTTTTACACAACGGCCTGCGGAGCTATCATGGCGAAGCCGGCGCGTTAGATACGCCGCGACGTATCCAAATTAAGCATATGTTGCCAAAGTGTAGTACATAACTTGACCGGACAATATATTAGTAACTATCTTGAAATAACACACTGGTCTCTTTCGAGCGCCGTAAATGGTGTAAAGCAGGTACAAGATGGTCACGTGACCATCTACGACTGGCATACGTCATGGCAGTGAAGGAGGATGTTCGTGCCACTAAGCTGTTGCATGGGGGCTTAATTTAAATAACTATTATGCAAATATTTTTTAGCTGTAAGTCCGATTACGCAAGTCTCGTAAACGGCTGGCGCTGACTAGTATTAGTACGCAATCTGACTGCTTAGAATGACAACAAAGTATGTAAGAAAATTTCTGTTAGCACAATTAATTAATTAAGTCCCCAGCAACTATAAAACCTACGAAACAACAAACACAAGTGTAGCTGTTCTGTATGTGGTAGTATGACTCAACGCACATCTGGCACGGTTCTTCTTCAACAAGACATGAATTTTTAAATACCAATTATACTGACGTGATAAAAGAAAATTAGAAATACTATAATTGCGCAATAAAATCAGAATTACACTCTAATACAAGAACACACGCCAGATGCTTTGTTGACTGAACCTGTAATGACACATTATTCAGGTCACTGAAAGAATAAAAGAATAAAAGAAAATACCTCCATATATATTGACGAAATGCACTCTGACCATTACAATATCTCCATTAGAACAACATCTGCTATCTCTCCCATCAAACCACTGCATAAAACATGGAACAACACTCTCCACTACCACATCTCACTCTGACTTCACGACAGGCAGTGTCCACCACAACTTCTCGGTAAGAACTGCCTGCCGCTACGTCTCAATAAGCACTGCCAGTGGAGGCGGCGGAACAATACTCTCTGGCGCGATTTCTGGCGCTGTGGCTCAGTGTAGCCACCTTTCATATGGCCTTCCTCCACGGGCTAGAATTTGATGGTATTTTTGCCAGCATTGGTGGTGAAAATACCACCAAATTCGTCAAAAAAAAATACAGACAAAAATAAAAGATAATATTAATACGTAAATATCATATAACTAGATAAAATTTTGGCTTTACACTGACCTTACAATAGTCTAATATATAAAATACAGTAAGGAATATAAATTCTTTCATACATATGACTTTACATAATAGTTTACACAAATATCATGTGGTTAAACAATTCAATCGATAGCGTCAGCAATGACGAATATGAGCAGGTAAGAGTCTTATAACTTTTCAAAAACAGTAATACACAAAAAGTCAGTTTATACAAATATTCACATAAAATGTTTTCATAACAAATAGTTGACAGTTCCAGCAGTAGCACCCAGCATTGTGGAACAGGTGCAGACTCCAACAGGTGACATCATTTCAGTAGAAGCAGTCCATCAGTGGCACCCAGCAATGTGGAGTAGGTTCAGACTCCAACAGGTGACATCATTTCAGTAGAAGCAGTCCATCAATGGCACCCAGCAATGTTGAGTAGGTGCAGACACCATCAGGTGACATCATTTCAGTAGAAGCAGTCCATCAGTGGCACCCAGCAATGTGGAGTAGGTTCAGACTCCAACAGGTGACATCATTTCAGTAGAAGCAGTCCATCAATGGCGCCCAGCAATGTTGAGTAGGTGCATCCACCATCAGGTGACATCATTTCAGTAGAAGCAGTCCATCAGTGGCACCCAGCATTGTGGAACAGGTGCAGACTCCAACAGGTGACATCATTTCAGTAGAAGCAGTCCATCAGTGGCACCCAGCATTGTGGAACAGGTGCAGACTCCAACAGGTGACATCATTTCAGTAGAAGCAGTCCATCAGTGGCACCCAGCAATGTTGAGTAGGTGCAGACAGCAGTCCATAATATTCACTATCACTGATCACACTGTTCATCAGCAGAAATTAAACATGTCCTAGTGGCACCAATCATGTAGAAAAAGTACAAGTAACAGTCCATAATATTCACTATCACTGATCACACTGTTCATCAGCAGAAATTAAACATGTCCTAGTGGCACTAATCATGTAGAAAAAGTACAAGTAACAGTCCATAATATTTACTATCACTGATCACACAGTTCATCAGCAGAAATTAAACATTTCTAAGTGTCACACATCATGTTGAAAAGTGCAGGTAACAGTTCATAATATTCACCATCACTACTCAGACAGTTCAAGCATGAACAATAGTTTGAATACACATACAAATGCTTTTACACTAAACATACAAATCATAACAAACACACAAATGATGTCAGATAATTGTCATATTAACTATTACAAATACACAAACATCAGTAAACCTATAATATTTATGGGTGTTAGTGCAAGCCACTACAAACAAATAAAATAATATTTAGGAAATAGGTGAGTAGGATTAGGAAAGGAAAACACACAAAACACACTCACTCATCTTTCATCCACATTAAGTACTACAGTGTAATTGAATAGTGTTAACTGTGTAAATTCAATCTGTCAAAATTTTATGTTCATCATGTGTATCAAGTAATAGTGGCAGCAATGTATAACAGTCAATAATAGTTAAGTCAACGTCATAGTCATCACGTCAAGACCAATGTTTGCCAAGCCAGATCAAAATGTACGGTTACTGAACAACTGTCAGTGTGCCAAGATATGCAACTTCTCTCTCCAAAAAAAAAAAAAAAAAAAAAAAAAAAAAAAAAAAAAAAAAAAAAAAAAAGTACATACTGCTTAGTGATTTAACAAAGTGTGTGTAGACAATCTTCCTTCCATTTTAGTGTTCTAGTCTGCTATCTTCATCCTCCTTGTTCCATATAGACAAAAAAAAAAAAATATGCACCTCACTTATTTTACCTCTTATACACCAAAACTCCAATCAACTTCATATAATCTCAATACCTCAATAATACCTCTTCAATACGTCGATACATATAAACCTTATTGCCAGTATCATTTCACTTCCATAACAACTCTTTCCTCTAGTCAGTCTCCTCGAACAAGTACAGATAAAATCCTAATGCAAACCTCCACATCCCATACAATCCGAAGACACACTGTCAACACACAACCTCTGTGTAATCCATCTGACTCAAATCTTCCACTCATTATGAATTATAAACAAAGAATGCATACATGACCTCTAACAGACTTAGTTCGAATAACTCTCAGTAATTAAGTACGATTACGGAGTGTGAATGATCCTAATATATCACAGTGTGTACACCACTTCAAGAATTATGGCAAACAGAAGCAAACATGTGGAGTATTTCTTGTGTCAAGTGTCACTTCCTATTTCAATTGCTCACGAAAAATGCAGTGTAATAACTGTGTTGGTATGTCATGTCGTTAGCTTCCTTCCTATTGGCATACATTTATACAGCTTTCATAAAACCTCCAGCTCATGTGACTTCTATGAAGTTTCTTGTACTAATGTCGTTCGTCGAATTATAGCAGTTCATTTTCTTATCTTAAAAATATAAGGCACTGAGTGTAAGCAAAACAAGCAATAGCGAGTAAATATACCAGTAGTGAACAGAATGTCAACAAGTGGATGCAGCACAATTCTTACAACGAGGCTCTGCCAAGTGAACAATCTGTAATTAATACCATAGTGTAACCTAAACTCTATGTTCATACACAGTACAACAGCATTTCTATATACCAAATTAAAGAGTAGTTGTGACAACAAACAGAAATGTATAAATATGCAATCCATACACATAGCAGCAAACAGGTAATTAGCATCGTATCATCGTAAGCAAATAAATGTTCATATGTAATCTTAATAAATAAACATGAAGGCACAAGCAGATAAATCACAAAGTATAACTTACATACCTAACCACATCAGCACAATTAATCAGGTGACAATTATAATTTAAATAAATAAGCACAGCAGGCACATAATTAAAAAATATGACATCAGTGAAAAAGCAGTGCAGTCAAGCGATGCATAATATACACAAGTTACAACCCAGTTCATTAATAATCATTGTCAAAATCAGTTAACGTACGCAAGCACGTCGCTTCACAAGTAATTTCATAGAACATGTAATTAGCACAAAGTATGAATCACGTAATTGCGAGCAGTAAATTACGTCTAAAGTACGTACCTAAGTGGAAATATGTTACCTGAAAAATAAACTCAATTAATAATTACCTTTTTAGTTTATTACTTTCTTCTTCGAAATGACATTTTTCCTGAAATTTTCTCGATAGCAAGTCGTCTTAACGTCGGACACGCACAGAATTTACCTGAAGTTCTTAAATATTTTATAGAACCGTATCCTGAAAAATACTGAATGTTAATAACATAATTCATCAAGTCACTATAGCTTTATACTGATTTTATTCGGAGAAAGACTGTGTATTTGTTTACGGCTGTCAGTGCATTCGCACTGAGCGCTGGATGAGCTGTAGGCGCGTGATGTAGGAAGTGATTGTTTGCGGTCAACGACTGCCTTGTGCGGCGCGCAGACTTGACTGTTGCTTTGAGTATGTGCCGCCGCCAAAACACAGCGCGGTGTCCTTGTACTCTCTGCATGTTTACGTAAACTGTTGGTTTCTCGAAAGTATGTCATTCCACAAAAATTTTAACGTTAGATATATGATGTATTCCCTTAGAGCGTCGAGATTTAAGAGTTTCTACTTCAACAGTGTTATCATGAATAATTTTGCGAATTCTATATGGACCGTTATAAAGCAGAAAAAATTTGCGACACAAGCCTTTTCCTTTGTGAGACAAACGATGAGACTTAATTAACACTTTCTGACCAACTGACAAGATTTTTAAACGACCAGGACGCTTAGCTGATTTCTCTCTTCTAGCAGCCGCAGATGTAATATTTCGTAGAGCCAGGTTGACAATTTCAGAATGCCGCAGTTTCCGTGTAGGCGGAAAAGGAACGATTTCAGAAATGCGATTTGTCGGTGCTTTGTTTTTTAATATCAGTAAAGGCGGTAAAGAAGTTGAATCATTAGGGAGTTCATTCAGAATGTTTTGAAAAATATGAAGATACTGATCCCACGTTCTGTGATTCTGATGACAATAAAGACGACACAATTTATTGATTTCCTTCATCCATCTCTCTGAAGCGTTAGATTGGGGGTGAAAAAGTGAAATGAAAATTGGTTTAATTTTACGACGCCGTAGAGTCCGAAGCCAAATTTTAGAACGAAACTGTGATCCATTGTCTGATATAACCTTATCAACATGACCCACTTCTTTAAGAAAATGGTTAATGAAAGCATTAGATACTGAACGAGCTGTTGCTTTGCGTAACGGTGTAAAACACACATATTTTGATGTCAACTCCACTGCTACGAAATTGTACGCAAAACCATTAGTAGAACGAACCACTGGACCGAACAAATCAACTGCATCCATGTCCTTTAATTTTGCTGGAATGATAGGAAACAACGGTGCTCTATGAGAAATTGTTGGCGGCTTAGCCTTTTGACATAATTTGCATTTGGGAAGAACAAATCGAATACGTTTTTCCATATTATTGAAGTAGTAATTTTCTCGTAATTTATGAAAGCATTTTCTGGGACCAAAGTGTGCATAACTGAAATGCATATACCACATCAGCTTATTAACCCACTCATCAGGAATACAAACTAACCAAACAGAGTTGTCGACCGATTTTCGTTTGAAAAGAACTTTCCAGATAGATCGCAGAAACGAGGTGTGGCCAAATTGTCCAATCTAACAAAGCGTCTAAGAAAATTGCAGACACCAAGCAAACCACGAACATCACGTTTTGTGGTAGGAACAGCATAATTACGAATAGCGTCTAATTTTTCTGGATCAGGAAGAATCCCTTCTGTAGAAATAATGTGACCGAGAAATTTCCCTGAGAACGACCAAATTCAGTTTTTTCTAAGTTCACCGTAATGCCAACTCTAGCAAAAATACGTAATAATGAATCCAAAATTTTGTTGTGCTCACTCAAAGAATGTTTAGCAATAAGAATGTCGTCAACATATGAAGTAATATTGTCACGAAGATAAACAGGTAAAAGTTCGTTTAAACTACAAATGAATGCTGCTGAAGATACAGTAAGTCCAAACGGTAAATTCCAAAGTCACTTTTGGGTAAAACAGTCATATCCGGTTATTGTTTACTTACTCACTAGATAGATTGATAGTCGAAGAGTTGTTTCGATAGATGCAAAGAATAGTAAAAGAGTAGGCAGCGGTACAGAAAACTAAAAGAGAAATAGCACCACTACAGCTCGGGGCCCTATGCTCGCTACGGCACATACTCACTTAGTGTAGTGAATCCCCTGAGGACCTTAATAGCTGCACATAAATTTCAGTTTGTGACTTAGTGGCAAATTTAGCGGAAGTGCGTACATAAATTGATCTAACCAAGAACATGGATGTATGTCATTCTTAGAATTGCGGAAGATCTTAAATTTCCGAACAGTTAAGAAGTGTTTATAGTCAAAGTTTTCGCCTCGTGGCGACAAAGACCTACCGCGTCTGTCCCAGTCCCAATGTCGATTATTGTCAAGTTCGCGCGCCTGGCGCTCTCTTGTTGCATCCCGTAAATGAAACAAATTATTTTCTTCAAACCCTTCTGCTAAACTAAGACTTGTCAATTTATCTGAGATCTCCTCATCTCTTTCCGATGAGTCACTTAATTGTCCTTTCTGTTTATTTACGTCTTCCGTAAGTGTCGCGACTCGGGTTTCAGTATTGACACATTTGGTAGTTAACTGTTCATATTGTTGTGTTATGTTATTTAATCTATCATTTGATACGGATTCCTCGATTCTTTCAATTATTTCTTCCTTATCGTATGCACGTTGTAAATTTAATTCTGAAAATTTTTGTACTATCACGCGATTTTTTTCTTCCTGTTCCCTGTCCTGTTCCTCTTGTCCGATTTCTGTTGAAATTAAACTATTACTGTGAGCCTTCAAAATCGGTTGTACTTCTTCTCTAATTTCTTTCTTTGATTCATCTTTCATGTTTTTGAAACATGTCCCTGTTCGTGAGCCTAACTGTGTTTCCATTGTTCTCATATCAGTTTCTAATTCAGATCGTAACTGTGATCCCACTGCTTTCATCTCAGTTCTAATTGTTCCTATTTCTGTTTTTAATTCAGATCGTAGTGAGTCTAACTGCGTTCCCAAATTTAATATTGCACTCATTAACTGCTCCATTTCTTCTGTCGTTAACCACACAATCTGAGAATTTTTCGATTGTGGAAAGTTTTGAACTGGTTCCGGACTATTTTCCCGACTTATTACATCGTTTTCCACTTCATTATTCATCACACTGTTCTCCTGTGTTGGCGAGTTCACCATGTTAACAATTTCGTCATTCTCACTATCCATCATTTTTGCCTTTTTCATCGATCGCGTAATCATTTACAAAATATACAAAACTCGTCACTATATGAAAATTGCACACAATGACACTTTATCTCCAACAATACCATTCACACGAAATGTTTCCTTCAAACACGATTAACGAACAATTGAAATAATTGCACTAAATTGTCAAACGCGTATACACGACAACAAATCAAATTCTGAGAAAAAAATACCATTAGAAGAATGACAATTACCAAATCTACACATGCAATCTAGACTACAATTACTAAACTACAAATTACTACAACAATACTACTGTCTACTATTTTTACAATCAGAAGATTCCAAGGGACGATCGGAAGCAGCGGTCGCCACGAGCATGGGGGCTTAATTTAAATAACTATTATGCAAATATTTTTTAGCTGTAAGTCCGATTACGCAAGTCTCGTAAACGGCTGGCCCTGACTAGTATTAGTACGCAATCTGACTGCTTAGAATGACAACAAAGAATGTAAGAAAATTTCTGTTAGCACAATTAATTAATTAAGTCCCCAGCAACTATAAAACCTACGAAACAACAAACACAAGTGTAGCTGTTCTGTATGTGGTAGTATGACTCAACGCACATCTGGCACGGTTCTTCTTCAACAAGACATGAATTTTTAAATACCAATTATACTGACGTGATAAAAGAAAATTAGAAATACTATAATTGCGCAATAAAATCAGAATTACACTCTAATACAAGAACACACGCCAGATGCTTTGTTGACTGAACCTGTAATGACACATTATTCAGGTCACTGAAAGAATAAAAGAATAAAAGAAAATACCTCCATATATATTGACGAAATGCACTCTGACCATTACAATATCTCCATTAGAACAACATCCGCTATCTCTCCCATCAAACCACTGCATAAAACATGGAACAACACTTTCCACTACCACATCTCACTCTGACTTCACGACAGGCAGTGTCCACCACAACTTCTCGGTAAGAACTGCCTGCCGCTACGTCTCAATAAGCACTGCCAGTGGAGGCGGCGGAACAATACTCTCTGGCGCGATTTCTGGCGCTGTGGCTCAGTGTAACCACCTTTCACTGTGTTTACTTAGCACAGTTAAGATGGATCAACAGAATGGCAGCAAGGAGCTGTCATTAATGATCGTAAACACAGCACACCGTGAATTAAGTTCCCTGATTTGATGGTGTATCACGCAGAATGTACAATGTGTCTAAGAGGATTGCTGTTTCATTCGCAGCCGGGTAACATGGCGTAAGGATAGTAATAGTTATAATATTCTGACGGATAGGGACGGGAGACGAGTGCCAAGCCCTGTTAAGTCGCTTGTAAAACCCGACATGAATTTTTGCTGTCAGTGAAGGCAAGTCAATCTGGACCAGTTTCCAAGAGTGCATTGCGAAGGGGACTGCATGCAGTGGACATTTGGAGACGGGTAGTTGCAGCATATAAACCTGCACGTCTTCATTGGACTAAACAACTCAAAGATTTGGTTGCACGGGGAGCGTTCCATAAGTAATGCAACACCTTTTTTATTCGCCAATTTCGGTTGAAAAATTCGGAATTTATAGTGGAAGATCGCGGAATATTCCCGCTTCGGCCCCTATAAATTTATGAAGTTCTGATAGATGGTGGCAGATAGTTGTCATTGAGTTCCTTTTAGTGGAAAAAGAGAGAATCTTACATATTCATACGCGCTTGTAAAATGTTCACGAATACCTGACAGAGAACAAAAGCACGGCGAGTCGTTGGGCAAGGCGTCTGTCACATCGGAATAAAGTCACGCAAACCTGTCCGATCACCTGCGTGCTGGCCGGTCGTACACAGCTGTAACTCCTGCAGTTTTGGAACGTGCGGACACACTCATTCGAGGTGATCGACATATCACAATCAAACACCTCGCTGCACATCTGTTGGTACTGTAAACACTCTCGTCCATCAGTTATGTGCCCGCTGGCTTCCTCGCCGCATAACAGAAGTCCATCCAGAGCAACGAAGGACCATGTGTGTGGCGTTACTTGCGCTTTTGTGAAATTTTCGTTAAACGTCGTCACAGGCGATGAAACATGCGTTCATCACTTCGAACCGGAAGCATCCATCATACATCCGGACCTCACACCTTCGACTTTCATGTGTTTGGCTCAATAAACGATGCAATCTGCTGCCTACGGAGCCATGATAGTACACTACTCAGTCGCGCACCTCTCCGTCAGAAGAAAATCGATAGCCACGAATGTCATCCATCAGGACTCCAAAAATATGGAAACCTTATGGGGAGAGATCAAAACGGAAGACATGGAAGGAAGATTTGGTTTAACGTCGCGTCGACATCGAGGTCATTAAAGACGGAGCACAAGCTCGGATTGTGTTAAGGATGGGGAAGGAAATCGGCCGCGCCCGTTCAAAGAAACCATCCTGGCATTTGATTCGGGAAATCGGGGAAAACCTAAATCTGGATGGCCAGACGCGGATTTGAACCGTTGTCCTCCCGAATGCGAGTCCACTATGCTAACCACTGTGCCACCTTGCTCGGTGTGATCAGAACTGTGTAGAGCATGTGTAAGGGCTTCCCAGCGAAAATTCTGCAATGTAGTCGAAATAATCTTGGCAGCCTGTGGGCGTCCATTACCTGCAACTGAATGATGCTATCCGTCAGCATTCCTGGGCGTCTGAACTTGACGGCGCACTTCAATTTTTGCGCTGTGTCCACATACCACTGTGGGTTAATTACGGTGGGGTGTTCCAGGTAGCCACTGAGCAGTGGGCACTTGCAGTCAAAGACAAAGGTCATCATGACTTTCTCGGAACTGGCACGCAGACCTTTTGATTTTTTTCGGTGTGGGGGGGGGGGGGGTAAATCCAGGTTCTTCCACTGTTGACTCTGACGCTTGCTCTACGGCTCTAAGCAATGATACTATTTTTCTTCTGCCGCGACACTACGGGACTGGAAACGATATTCTTCCTCCTGATACCGTTCCAGGTGCTGCAGCGACGTTGATGTTCCGTTCGACATCAGCTCCTCCATCATGCTGTGGGAATCCCACTGCGCACAAACTTTGCGGAACTTCAGATGATCTTTCATGACGGTGTGAGCGGGACCGTGACTGATGCCCAACATAAGCGAAACGTCTACCACCGTCGGCCGTCGGTAATCTCTGATGGCAGCATCCACCGCAGACATGACAGAAGGAGTGATGACATGTTGAACCTATCCTGGCCAACTGCTGTCTTTCAGTGACACCCGATCTTCTTGAAATCGCTTATTCCACGCTGTGTTCGTCGTACATGGCTGTGTTTCGGCATGACTTTCATTTCCTGACACTCGTTCCGCCTTCAAAATCGCAATACGCCTCGCGGTTCCTTTTTCCCGACCTTCACAGTGAAGTCGGACCCACACGACCCGATGACCTGACGTTGAGCTCGCCCAACAGCGTTGGACGTTCGTGCTGTTCATTTTCGATTCCCAACAGAAGGCACTTCTAACATACTCACATCTACCAGCGTCACATACGTCCGCGCCATGCTCGTTATACAGTCTATCTAGTTTTTATTTGATTGCGCCTTATATTAAGCAACATGGCAACGCGATTACATTGCAGAGAAAGTCTTACCGAGCAACCGGTGAAGTCTGCGCTCGCACACAAAAATTCCATGTCCACCGAGCATTCTAAGTGGAGGGACATCCTAACAGTGTGGCTCGTAAGCTGAACACCCCTTTGCATCGTAAGCAGTGATGTTTTGTTGTTGTGGTCTTCAGTCCAGAGACTGGTTTGATGCAGCTCTCCATGCTACTCTATCCTGTGCAAGCTTCTTCATCTCCCAGTACCTACTGCAACCTACATCCTTCTGAATCTGTTTAGTTATTCATCTCTTGGTCTCCCTCTACGATTTTTACCCTCTACACTGCCCTCCAATACTAAATTGATCCCATTATGCCTCAGAATAAGCCCCACCAACCGATCCCTTCTTCTAGTCAAGTTGTGCCACAAATTTCTCTTCTCCCCAATTCTATTCAATACCTCCTCATTAGTTATGTGATCTACCCAACTAATCTTCAGCATTCTTCTGTAGCACCACATTTCGAAAGCTTTTATTATCTTCTTATCTAAACTATTTATCGTCCACGTTTCACTTCCATACATGGCTACACTCCATACAAATACTTTCAGAAACGACTTCCTGACACTTAAATCTATACTCGAGGTTAACAAATTTCTCTTCTTCAGAAACGCTTTCCTTACCATTGCCAGTCTACATTTTATATCATCTCTACTTCGACCATCGTCAGTTATTTCGCTCCCTAAATAGCAAAACTCCTTTACTATTTTAAGCGTCTCATTTCCTAATCTAATTCCCTCAGCATCACCCGATTTAATTTGACTACATTCCATTATCCTCGTTTTTCTTTTGTTGATGTTCATCTTATATCCTCCTTTCAAGACACTGTCCATTCCGTTCAGGTGCTCTTCCGGGTCCTTTGCCCTGACAGAATTACAATGTCATCGGCAAACCTCAAAGTTTTATTTCTTCTCCATGGACTTTAATTCATACTCCGAATTTTTTTTTTTTTGTTTCCTTTACTGCTTGCTCAATATACAGATTGAATGACATCGGGGATAGGCTACAACCCTGTCTCACTCCCTTCCCAACCACTGCTTTCCTTTCATGCCCCTCGACTCTTATAACTGCCATCTGGTTTCTGCACAAATTGGAAGTAGCCTTTCGCTCCCTGTATTTTACCCCTGCCACCTTCAAAATTTGAAAGAGAGTATTCCAGTCAACGTAGTCAAAAAGCTTTCTCTAAGTCTACAAATGCTAGAAACGTAGGTTTGCCTTCCCTTAATCTATTTTCTAAGATAGGTCGTAGGGTCAGTATTGCCTCACGTGTTCCAACGTTGCTACGGAATCCAAACTGATCTTCCCCGAGGTCGGCTTCTACCAGTTTTTCCATTCGTCTGTAAAGAATTCGTGTTAGTATTTTGCAGCCGTGGCTTATTAAACTGATAGTTCGGTAATTTTCACATTTGTCAACACCTGGTTTCTTTGGGATTGGAATTATCGATATTATAGATTTGGCCTTCTAGTATCTCGCCAATCATTGCGAACGCCGTCAGAACTTTGGCCTGTTAAAAAATGATCAAAGTGCAGTAAAAGAGTTCAATATTTGTTCCACAATTAGACGCAAGCGAAAATATTGTGAAACATAAGTTAATCCCTCTCCTCCTCCTCCTCCTCCTCCACCCCGCCTCCGACCGTGTTGCAATATAAAGGGAATGGCTGACGAGCTCTGAACAAGTGGAATGAATTTTAACGCGAACGCACTTTATCTGCCAGTAACTTGTACCCTCACATGGTAACTATGTTGGCGGTTCGCTGTTTCGCCCTCTTCGTTCACGTTCCGAAAGCTTACACATTTTTCTCGTTACGGCGTGCGCCCGCGCTGACATTCCGCCGGCATTTAATTCGGCAGTTTGCCATCGCGGATGTTTACTCTTTTCAGCGGCTCTTGTAAGGCCTCGCTTTAATGAGCTCGATACCTGGCTAGGCCGGTAGCTTACGCGCGCGCACGCCCTGTCCTATACAGCAGAAAGCCGCCAGCAAATCTGCAATTAACGTCCGACTCGCTCTCTCTATTCAGACGTTAATTTCGATGGAAACCATCGCACGCACACAATACGCCGCTCCTACCGTATGTTTTGTGCTACGAATACCTTTCGCATTGTAGCGTTCAATCAAAAGCGTTCCATTGAAGCCATTGTTGTCGCGCACTGAAATATAAATTTCTGCACGGCAGACAAAGGGCGCCAAAAATAACCGGATGCCGCCCAAAACTGTGTGGCCCCGCGTTAGAATATCAAGCCGCCGAGATTATTTTAATTAGCCGCCTGTTTCTGATATTAGTGCCAAAGAAGCCGGTTTAATTAAATCTTTTGTCGAGATGACTGCGCGCTATTGTGTGCGTGTGTGTATGTGTGTGTGTGTGTGACGGGTACTGAGTGGAAGAGAAATTTCAAACGATAAACGGCATGAAAGCTTTGCCACTAGTTTAACCAGCTAAAATGTATGGCTCCATGTAATGTCATGGACCCAAACGACAAGTGGTAAATTTGTTGCGGTGCGCGACACCCAGAACGTTTGGCAATAAATGACAAGTACGGTAGATACCTGTTTTTAAAACTGTATTTTTGGAAATAACAAGCGATGAAGTAAGAAAACAATGGAGTAGTTTTCAAGGCTAAGGATCATCTTTCAAGAGAAGGGTTTGGTCATGAAAACTAAAGCTGCGATGACACATTTCTCTATACCTGCCGCTTGTTGCCTATCTTCTTCTTTCCATTGCATCTGTTGCCGCTTACGTAGCTAACGATATTGCCCATATTGTCATACCTATCTATTTCATCCCAGCTCAGACGTTGAGATTCGTATAAGTCCTTCCTGTTCTGAAAGACCCTTGACCATCACCGACGAGGAAAACAATGTTAATAGAACTTGCCGATACTCGTCGCTAAACATATAAACCAACTCAGCATAGTCCCTATTAGCGCGCATAATGTGTGTATTTGCTGCTGTTCTAGTGATCAACATTAAACCATGGTCTCTTAAGAAATGTTCCACAAAATGACTGCAGTCTTGGACGAAGTTGCCACTAACGTGACACACGAGCTGCGTATTATAGTTCCAGTACAGCAAATTCATCAACAGTCACAAATAAAAGCATAACTTTATTATATTAGTAGCTGTGGTCACTGCGACTTTTGTTCGTTCGTTCGATCACGAAATTCGAATGTCACCGAGTTCATGAAAAATTCCTCGCAGCCAAAATTGTACTGCGTCAAACTGACCTGAAAAAATATCTTAAATTCTTTCTAAAGTTTTCGTGAATAATACTTACCGGACAGCATCGGAATTTAACAGAGGACACATCAATACCTCCATACACACACACACACACACACACACACACAAAACTTTTTCATGTTTACACAGAAACTTTTTGAAGATTTTATGTTTAGCAATTCATTTCTGAGGCACTTGTGTTCTTTCTTTTAAAAAATCTCAATTTGAGGCCAGAGGCAAAACAACGCACAAGATTAATTTAATATTAGAGTATATTCATTTTCACAAGGAATCATTTCAATATAACTTTCTCATGTAATTGGTTGCTCCGTGAAGAGTTTAAATTTTTCGAATTACAGATAATAATTTACGTTGTCTCCAGTTCTTCTTCCTGTTGACACTGCCTACAGCTTCGTCTGTTACATGATATTACTCACAGAGCGCGCTTTCATTGACTGGCGAAAGGTTCTTTTCGCACTCCGTCCATAATGTACTCTTAGCTATAAAGAAATAAGCAGAAAATGAAAATTTTAATTTTCGTCTTCTCCCATTTCTTACAATTATTTAAAGCATCTTTCTTTCTTTCCACATTATTATCATATTAACAGCCTGCCACGACATCCATTCTTGACGAAATGCTGTGGGGGAAAGTGTGGTGTCACCGCCAGACACCACACTTGCTAGGTGGTAGCTTTAAATCGGCCGCGGTCCATTAGTACATGTCGGACCCGCGTGTCGCCACTGTCAGTAATTACAGACCGAGCGCCACCACACGGCAGGTCTAGAGAGACGTACTAGCACTCGCCCCAGTTGTACGACGACTTTGCTAGCGACTACACTGACGAAGCCTTTCTCTCATTTGCCGAGAGACAGTTAGAATAGCCTTCAGCTAAGTCCATGGCTACGACCTAGCAAGGCGCCATTAGCCTTACAGTGCTTGTATTTAAAGAGTCTCACTTGTATCATCAAGAATGCTGTATACAAATGATGGATTAAAATTAAGTATTCCAGCAGCTACGTACTTTTCTTTATAGCATTCATTACGTATCCTGTTTCAGACCTCACGCCCATCTGCGTGAGCGTAACGCGTGCCTTTCGGCTACTTCCGAGTGGCGTGGCTGTCTTGTTACGCCACAACAGAAAGAAAGGAAAAAATATGTTGTACCTCCCTATAAAGCTAGTTAAATCATGTTAGGACAAAGTATGCCCCGACATTGGCCACACGCTGCGGCATCTACCCTTCCATCGTCCCTCCAGCTATAGTCTTCAGCATGGACTCGTGTCTTAATATGTGACCCAACATTCTAACTCTTCTATTTATTATAAATTAACTCCGTGATTAGAAACAGAGTAGCACGCGATACCGACCAGTCACCGTGTCATCCTTTGTAATATGGTGTCATTCGTATGAGATATGAAGGAGCGTGGAGTCAGCACATCGCTCTCCTGTCCGCTATCTGCTTTCCAGACCTTACCCAATTAACTCTTCATTTGGCAGAACGGGGCTGAGTGTACCTCATTGGAGTTCTCCAACCAACGGAATAATCCATGGCTGTACAGGTAACTGGGCCAGGAATCTCTGCAAGGCAATTTGACACACTGACCGTTCTTCATTACGTTCTTTGTTATGCATTTACTCTTTGCCATGTCGTAGCAGGATGTCTTCAGTCCTGAATCAACCCATTTAATCTTCAACAGCCTCCTGTACCGCCACACTGAAAGATATTTACTTGTTTCATTACTGTCTATCCCCATTGTCCTGATAAGGAAACTTTTGCAGCAGCAAATGTAGAATGGAAGTGACTGGGAGTTGTTGGGGGCAACTATACAGTACCTGACAAAAGAACTTAAGCAACCAGAAGACACTAGCGGATGTCAATACTACTTGGCACATCTACACACAGTCAGGGTTGCAATTTTCTATAACAAGTAGAACGGTCCGCTGACTGTCTTAGTATTGTTCCGGTCTAGTGTTGGTATCAGGTTTATTATGGAACATAAAGAGCGTGAACAACGTCAGATGTTGAGTGATTACCGTGAAGGACACAGATATACAGTTTACTTGTATGAGACAGCGTTATCAGCACCTCTGCGCCTGCCATCCGAGAACAAGTAATGGACGCCCAGCAATACTCTGTGCCGTCCCGAACCGTTGACTGGAGACAAGCAGAAACTGGAGTATGGAATTAGCATCCCACGGTTGGCTGCCGTTAATGCCATGAGAACAAGGGCCGCGTCTGGTGTGACCAGGAAGCATATGCTGCCGATGAGGTACCTCGCATTGTGTTAAGCGATGAATCGCGGTTGTGCACTACCTCGGATTGTCTTTTTCTGACAGTATGGCGGCTTCAACAAAACAATGCTCACCCACACAAGGCGCTTATCTCTGTGAACATTGTGTGCCATCAGTACAACAGAAAAACAGTCGAAGTTGCATACTGCACTTTAATTTACAATACTTGATGACTGCTTTCGGGTCTTCTATTTTGGGAAATATCATTTTGACCATCTGGATGATTTGAAAATGGGCCCTGAGCCGAAACTAGTCATAAAGTAAATAAAAGTGAAATTTGCAACCTTGGCTGTTTTTCTATTGTGTTAATTAGCAGAAGTTGCTGCTCTGTAATTAATTCAACACGCTACAAATTTGTTTTTGTGTGATGTGCTCTCGCGATCAGCAAGATCTCCAGATCTGCCCACGATGGATCAAGTGTCGGACCAGCTCAGACGTTCTCCCTGCAGTCCCACTGCCAGCAAACAGGATTTAGAGGACCAGTCAAAACAGCTGCAAGCCAGCTTGCACCAGGAGAGGATCCAACTTTAATATTTTTTTTTGTGTGTGGGATCTAAAATTTAAAAACCTCTCTCACACCGGCCTGATTTAGCTTCACTGATCAGGATAGTAAAACATGCGTATATTAAGGGAATTTTCATTTCATTTTCATTTCTCCAGATTCATTTTGAACTCAAATATGGACCTGATCCATCCAATCTTCCATCTGAGGAATGGGAAAATCCATTCGTCTTATACCTTCCACACCTAGGTGTCTTAATCGATACTGTAGTTGCACAATATCACAACTCCAGATCGGAAAACAATTTTTGAAAACATGGATAATTTCATTCATCTTCTTGAATAAGCCGAAAGGTTCTAATCCTGGTTTTAATTTTTTTTTTTCCAGGTGGAAGTAGATCTGACTCTTTCCTAATTTGGTTTCAAGTACGGATGTGGATAGCATGTCAGAATATTAAAAACTTTATTATTTGAGACAATTTCCAAAAAAAAAAAATTATATCTTACTCATATATGATTAAAATGAAATTTTGCTGAAAGAGAACGTTTAATTAAGTCTTGCTGCATGACCACTCCATCTGAAATTAATCTTAATTAGTATTTATTGACAATCAAATTTTTCTCTTTTATACTCCAAATGCCGCATTTTCTCATGAACATATATAAATGCAATATAACAATAAACAAATCCAACTGGAAAATGACACATTATTACAAATTCAATGAAGAACTTTCTTATTAACTCTAATTTTATAAACACACTTTATATCTGTGGACAGTAGCAATCGATTCTAATTTCCTAACGCGGTTCATTTGTTCTCCTGTGAACTGTCAGTTTACAAACACTAACTTCACACGCAAGCGCCGTATTCGATCATATAGTTTCAGTAAACGTATTCTCACTGGAGATTAACTCTCCCTGAATGTATATTATTTCACACGCACAAGCCTCTTTGGTGATCATCGTGTAGACAGATAATCCGTAAGTCTTCACAGCAGCAAGAGCTACAGTTCCACTTATTTTTCTAAATATTCCTATACTATCACAGAAACAATCGCTTACTGTTCATTAAACTATCACAGATGCTTGGCATGCTGTCATTTAACCTATCACAGTAGCTGAGGCATACTGTCCTTCGCACTTCATTTTTAACACCTAAATACTCCATACAGACTTTTCATTTAATTTGAAACACTTTCCTTAAAAGTACCTCTTTAGGTCTACATGGGGAAAAAATCCTTTTATTCTTCCAGAATCCGGATATGCTAATAAATACGCACCAGGATTCGGTATATCAACTATTATATATGGACCTGTATGAATTAGATTCCATTTTCTGATGGTCTTCTTCAACTTTGATGACTTGATGTGTCTTCTTAAAAGAATTTTTTGTCCGATATTGAAAGTCTGAATCCGTTTGATGTTTCTGTCATGGATTTCCTTTCGCTGTCTTGCTTTCTCCGTAATATTAATGAGAGCATTGCGAATTTTTTCTTCCCATGACATTTTGGTGTCCTCGAGTTTAGGCAAGTTATCTACCCAAAAGTTTCTTTCGTTATCTCTGAACATCAGTTCATTCGGGGTAAAGTTTGTAGAACTATGAGGTAAATTATTATAAATCTGCTCAAACTCGGTCAAATAGTTTATCCAGGTAGTTTGTTTATCATGACAGTACGTTCTCATGAATCTGTTTAGTTCTCGAAAAACCCGTTCAATTAAATTCCCTTGTGGATGATAGCAAGATGTAAATATCTGTTTCATTCCTAGTTGTGATACTAATTTTCTCCATAAATATCCAGTAAATATCTTCGCATTGTCGGAGATTATAGATTTTGGAATCCCTGCATGAGGAATGTAGTCATTTACAAACTTTACTGCGGCAGCTCTTGCAGTTGCTGATTTTATAGGATATAGTTTAACATAGTTTGTAAACACATCACAGAATCCAATAACGTACTTAACACCACCTCTGGCTCTAGAAAGTGGTCCACAAATGTCACATGATGTAAGTGATCTTGGTGCTTCAGGTGTTATTGAGTGAAGCGCAATTTTATTTCCCTTGTTGTCCGGCTTAGCCTTTTGACAGAGAATACATTTCTGTATGACTTTTTGCACTTTTCGCCTTATATTTGGGAAGTAACAATAATATCTAATCTTATTAGTACACTTTGCAACACCGACATGACCCCAGGTCAAATGTGCAAACCAAATTAATCGTTCTTCATATTCTTCGGGTATGCAGACACATCACTTTGGATTCTCAGCCTTCCCAGATTTAAAAAACTAAAATATTATTCACAAGCCGGTAGTATTCCAAATTGACTATAGGATTTTGTTGATTGAATTGTCGTATTATAGCATTCCATCGTCGATCCTTCTTCTGAAGCTGAGCCATTGTCTTACATAAATGAATATAATATAACTTGTAATTATTTTCTTGAAGAAGAAGCACTGGAAATTCTGCCTTATTATTTACATCCAGTTCAGGTGTTATTCTTTCTGGAGATCTTGACAACGCATCAGCTATAATATTTTCTTTTCTGGCTACATGAATAATTTGAAACTGATATTCTTGCAGCGCCAGCGTCCACCTTGACAAGCGAGGATGCAGCAACTTACAAGTTTGTAAAAAGGCTCGTGATTGGTGGTCACAATAAACGGCTATCCTTGAGCCATATACATAATAATTAAACCTTTTCAAAGACCAAATAACTGCTAAAGCTTCCAATTCCGTAGTGGTATATGCTCTTTCACAGGTGGATAAAACGCTGCTAGCAAATGCAATTGGACAAAAGGTTTTTACGCCATCGACGTACCTAATTTGAAATAAACAAGATCCTAATCCTACATCTGATGAATCAGTGGCTAAACAGAATCCGACATTCATATCAGGGTGGTATAATAACGGAGCATTTATCAGTTGATCCTTAATTTCACAAAAAGCCTTTTCACAATCATTAGACCATTGCCATGGTACATCTTTCCTCAAGAACCGGTTTAGTGCTTCAGAGTTCATTGCTTGAGTTTTAATAAATCGACGAAAAAATTAAGCCAAGCCTATAAAGCCTTTCAGTTGTCTTCTGTTTCTTGGAGTTGGAAAATTTTTTATCGCACTAATCTTCGCTTCTGTTGGAAGAATGCCTTTTGCATTAATCATATGTCCTAAGAATTTAATTCTCTGTAGAGAAAATTGGGATTTTTTTAGATTTGCCGTTATACCAGTTTGTTTGAACACAGCAAAAAGCCTCCTAATAAGTTGTACATGTTCCTCCCAAGTTTTAGAGGCAATTAATAGATCTTCCACAAAAATTGTTATTCGACTACGTAGTTCTGGTCCTGGGGCATAGTTCAACGCAGAAATAAAAACTCCAGAGCTGATATTGAGACCAAACGGATCGACCTTGAACTGATAGCTTCTCCCTCCATATATAAAAGCAGTATATTTTAATGAGTCCTTGTCTAATTGGAATTACCAGAACGAACTTCTCAAATCAATACTGGTTAAATAGGATACATCTTGAAATTTCTGTATTAACTCATCGATGTTCTCCGGATGTGTGCGCACAGGTACTATAATTATGTTAATTTCCCTTGCATCTAATACCAATCGAACTTTTCCTCCTGGCTTTGGTACAACAAGCAACGGAGAACAATAGGGGTTGTTCGACGGTTCAATAAGATTCCAGTTTAACGTTTTTTGTATCTCTTCCTGAACTGGTTGTTTTAATCGTCAGGGAATGGGATAGTGTGTGCGGCAAAATGTCTTATGGGGCTTAATCTGTAATGTACAAACATATCCTCTAATAATTCCGGGCTTTTCATCGAAAACTGACTCATATTCTGTTAATATATTGAATAATTGTTCCCTCTGACTATTCGTTAGGCAATCTGACTCAGCAATCTTCTGTTCGACTGTTTGTCTGAAATCCCCTTCTTGAATTGACTTGATCAGTAGTTGGTAGATATTATTATTTTCAGCACAAATCAACTACACAGCAGCACCACGGAACTATCGCTCATACGCTGCCTCCTTTCTCAGTAAGATCAGTGTAACAAATTGATCTTCGATTTTAAAATGCACCTTTCCTTCTACCAAGTCCAACTTGCAATTGCAGGCTTGCAAAGTTCCAATGCCAAGAATACAATCTACTAACAACTTTTCCACTACAAGGAATGTGCATTGTTTAGCTACATTTCCCAATTTTATCTCTATAAGCGTTCCGGGATTTTGCTCCCACTGCACCTATAACTCGGCAATTTTGTACTGGTAGGACAGGGATTTTCTTAATTTTACTAATTCTGCGAAACAAAGTTCCGGATACTACGTCTGTAGATGAAGCTGTGTCCAATACAACATTGGTTAAAATTCCTCCCACTTCTGTGATGATCTCAGACACAGGAACCCTTTTATCTTCGACTACACAGGCCTCTAAGTCTCTCGTCAATTCATCTGTCATTAATTCTCCTTCATTACATCTCAACATTGCCACGGAATTAATTTCGTTTAAAACAGGTTTGCCCCTTTTGTATTCCCCGGCCGACTTTACGGAGCATAAAGCGGCCCTCTTCAGTTTAAATGTCGATTGGTATTTCCTCTTGAGTCATCTACTACTTCTGTTATGACTGGTTGTTGTTGATGACTGGTTGTGTTATTTGCTTCAAATCTAGGGTCAGAATTTCTGTACGCATTATTATTATTTGAAGATTGCTGGTTCTGGTAATCTCTTGCATTTCCAAACATTGGGTTGTATATGCGACACGTTCGATTTTCTCTGAATCTGCCCCTCGCAGCACTGTTATTGAAATATCCATTTCCGTTGTAATTGTTTCCGTTGAATCTCTGACTATTCCTAGTATAATAATTATTAAATCCGTTTCCATTCCGGTTTGCGTTTGGCGCCTCAATCGCTCTCCTCTGCATAACCGGTTGTCTTGGCCGATGTTCAACTTCCTCGATCATATCTATAGTGTGAAGCGTAGTCATGAAAGAGTCAAGGTCATGCTCATTAATATACAGCATACTATTTCTGATGCTGGCCGGAAGTCGAGATTGTAATGTGCCAATCACGTCTTGTAGAGGCATAGGCTTATCCCAATAGCGCGATTTGTTTGTATATTTCTCAAAGTACACTCCTGGAAATGGAAAAAAGAACACATTGACACCGGTGTGTCAGACCCACCATACTTGCTCCGGACACTGCGAGAGGGCTGTACAAGCAATGATCACACGCACGGCACAGCGGACACACCAGGAACCGCGGTGTTGGCCGTCGAATGGCGCTAGCTGCGCAGCATTTGTGCACCGCCGCCGTCAGTGTCAGCCAGTTTGCCGTGGCATACGGAGCTCCATCGCAGTCTTTAACACTGGTAGCATGCTGCGACAGCGTGGACGTGAACCGTATGTGCAGTTGACGGACTTTGAGCGAGGGCGTATAGTGGGCATGCGGGAGGCCGGGTGGACGTACCGCCGAATTGCTCAACACGTGGGGCGTGAGGTCTCCACAGTACATCGATGTTGTCGCCAGTGGTCGGCGGAAGGTGCGCGTGCCCGTCGACCTGGGACCGGACCGCAGCGACGCACGGATGCACGCCAAGACCGTAGGATCCTACGCAGTGCCGTAGGGGACCGCACCGCCACTTCCCAGCAAATTAGGGACACTGTTGCTCCTGGGGTATCGGCGAGGACCATTCGCAACCGTCTCCATGAAGCTGGGCTACGGTCCCGCACACCGTTAGGCCGTCTTCCGCTCACGCCCCAACATCGTGCAGCCCGCCTCCAGTGGTGTCGCGACAGGCTTGAATGGAGGGACTAATGGAGACGTGTCGTCTTCAGCGATGAGAGTCGCTACCGCCTTGGTGCCAATGATGGTCGTATGCGTGTTTGGCGCCGTGCAGGTGAGCGCCACAATCAGGACTGCATACAACCGAGGCACACAGGGCCAACACCCGGCATCATGGTGTGGGGAGCGATCTCCTACACTGGCCGTACACCACTGGTGATCGTCGAGGGGACACTGAATAGTGCACGGTACATCCAAACCGTCATCGAACCCATCGTTCTACCATTCCTAGACCGGCAAGGGAACTTGCTGTTCCAACAGGACAATGCACGTCCGCATGTATCCCGTGCCACCCAACGTGCTCTAGAAGGTGTAAGTCAACTACCCTGGCCAGCAAGATCTCCGGATCTGTCTCCCATTGAGCATGTTTGGGACTGGATGAAGCGTCGTCTCACGCGGTCTGCACGTCCAGCACGAACGCTGGTCCAACTGAGGCGCCAGGTGGAAATGGCATGGCAAGCCGTTCCACAGGACTACATCCAGCATCTCTACGATCGTCTCCATGGGAGAATAGCAGCCTGCATTGCTGCGAAAGGTGGATATACACTGTACTAGTGCCGACATTGTGCATGCTCTGTTGCCTGTGTCTATGTGCCTGTGGTTCTGTCAGTGTGATCATGTGATGTATCTGACCCCAGGAATGTGTCAATAAAGTTTCCCCTTCCTGGGACAATGAATTCACGGTGTTCTTATTTCAATTTCCAGGAGTGTATTTCTTTAAAGACCCACGTGAAAAGGAAAAAGGTTCCGGGTATAATACCTCCTGCCTTAAACGTTCTTGTACTTCTTCAGACCAGTATTTGGATAAAAATGCTCGTTCAAAAAATGTGTCCCAAGTTGATACCATATCAGATGCCCATATAGCTCCTGACCCCTGAATATAACCGGTCACGAAACTAACCTTTTGCCACTCACTCCAATTTTTTGGCAATACTCCCCTAAAACTTCTTATAAACACAACGGGATGAACATTTTTCTTGTCTGGGTTGTAGATCTGGAATTGACGTTGTTTCAACATTTTCTCCTCAGTATTGCTTTTACAATTACAGTCATTATGACTACCCTCATACTGTTGAGATTGATGTTGATTGCGAAAACGAACGTGTGCAAAGTATTGCTTTTACAATTACAGTCATTATGACTACCCTCATACTGTTGTGATTGATGTCGATTGCGAAAACGAGCGTGTGCATTAATGTCCCTGTCTTGTAATTGGTCGGGTAGATAGTGTGGCTTCATTGATGGATCAGCTTCATTGATGGATCTTGTTGAGGGTTGATCTCTCAATGAATTTTATCCATTGCCAAAGTTCTTCGCATAGTTCTTCTTTGGCTTCTCGAAAACCGGGTGATATGTTGCAATACAGCATCACCGGTTTATTGCGGTCTAACTGTCCCTGTCTTGTAATTGGTCGGGTAGATAGTGTGGCTTCATTGATGGATCAGCTTCATTGATGGATCTTGTTGAGGGTTGATCTCTCAATGAATTTTATCCATTGCCAAAGTTCTTCGCATAGTTCTTCTTTGGCTTCTCGAAAACCGGGTGATATGTTGCAATACAGCATCACCGGTTTATTGCGGTCTAACTGTGTTGGTGAGCCAGTAAATTTCCACTGTGGAGTGACTGCGTCACTGCAATTCACTTTGGAGGTGTGGCGGTGGGACTTGTAGTCCCGTACCACCCTCTGACGGTGATAGTGCTACATGAGTCAGGCAGAATTTATTGCCTAGCATGGACGGGTGAGGGTTGCTACATGAGTCAGGCAGAATTTATTGCCTAGCATGGACGGGTGAGGGTGTGGCGGTGGGACATTTAGTCCCGTACCGTGCTGCGTGTCTGACCGGACGGTGATAGTGCTACATGAGTCAGGCAGAATTTATTGCCTAGCATGGACGGGTGAGGGTTGCTACATGAGTCAGGCAGAATTTATTGCCTAGCATGGACGGGTGAGGGTGTGGCGGTGGGACATTTAGTCCCGTACCGTGCTGCGTGTCTGACCGTATGTTTTTTTTTTTTTTTTTTTTTTTTAAATGGACTTGTAGTCCGAGGTGATAGGTTGCAATACAGCATCACCGGTCTGTTGCGGTCTAACTGTGCCAGTAAATTTCCACTGTGCAGTGACTACGTCACTGCAATTCACTTTGGAGGTGTGGTGGTGGGACTTGTAGTCCCGTACCACCCTCTGACGGTGATAGTACTGCATGAGTCAGGCAGAGTTTATTGCCTAACATGGGCGGGTGCAGGTGTGGCGCTGACCGTATGTTTTTTTTTTTATTATTTTAATGGACTTGTAGTCCGGGGTGATAGGTTACAATATAGCATCACCGGTCTATTGCGGTCTAACTGTGTTGGTGAGCCATTTTTTTTTTTTTTTCAAATGGACTTGTAGTCCGAGGTGATAGGTTACAATACAGCATCACCGGTCTGTTGCGGTCTAACTGTGTTGGTGGGCCAGTAAATTTCCACTGTGCAGTGACAAATTCACTTTGGAGGTGTGGTGGTGACCAGTAATATTGTCTGAATAAATGCTTTGCCTTTCTAAACTTAACTGCGAGAATTTTCCCGCGAGAATGTTTACCTTATGATCAACCTCGTCTTGTCTCTCCTTTATGTTATTTATGGATTTATCCAAATTTTGGATGTCCTTCGGGATCTTGTCTTGTGATTGTCTCAAATCCTGCATATCTGCTGACATCTCATTTACTTGTTGCTTTAATTCATCTTGAACTTCAACTAATACCGGAACTACCGCCATAGAACATTGCATCTGTTCTTGTGCTTGAACTATCTGTGGGACTGACTCGACCTGCTCTTTAATAGTATCAAGCTTAGTAGCAACATACTCAGTTAGCTCTAGGCGTAACTTCTTCGCATTTTCATTACACTGCTGAGTGACTTGCTCAATTTGAGCAGCTAATTTTAATTCTGTCTTTTCATTCTGAATTTTCAATTCTTCCGCAGTTTTATTTATCATCAAGTTTCTGAAAACTCTCTACTAATTTATTATTTAATTCCGCTTGATTAGCTTCTAATTGCTCCTGGACTTTCACTTGATTGGCTGCTAATTGTTCATTCATTTCCTTTTTAATCTCTATTTGCGTTTTAGTTAATTCCCTTTTAGTCTCTATTTGCTCTTTAGTTAAGTCTGTTACATTTTTGGCTAACAGTGTTAACTGCTGCATGATTACAGTCAATGGGTTTATTTCGTCCTGCTCAGATGACATCGAAACACTTAAGCTTTGTTGTGGGGCCTGACTAATGCTGCCGCTAGGCACTACTTCAGTTAAGCTAGCGTCTAATGTTTCACTAACCTCAGAAACAGCTGAGGGCTGTTGTGATTCGCTCTGCTGTTGCATTGCCATTTTATAAGCCGCCCTAGTAAGAACCATTAATACACAGAACAACAAATATATAAAGTTACTCGCATCTGAGTTAATAATGTCACTGACCTAAACTTTGCATAATACTCACTTATAATAAACACTTCCTATCTAAAGTTCAACCCAATCAATGTGATTCAAACCGATAGACATTTAAATAGTTATTATAAATTTCTATCTACAAAATTTTAATTGTATATTGTCTGGCCTGAACGACGTTCTCGTAGGTTGTGGCGAAATTGTGACTTCTGGAACCGGCCTCGTCTCCTTTTCTCTCGTGCACATGCAACATAAAATTCACACAATGTTTAAGTAATGCTCAAAAATGAGTCCTGTCACGGTCGCCAAATTTATTATTATTTTTTTTTGTGTGGGATCTAAAATTTAAAAACCTCTCTCACACCGGCCTGATTTAGCTTCACTGATCAGGATAGTAAAACATGCGTATATTAAGGGAATTTTCATTGACAAAGCAGGCTTATCACATTCACACAGTTCAATACTGTTCTATCCTGATTAAATTGAGCTTAACTTTAATTCCATAAGGCAGTGAAGCAATTTCGAAGTCTCGGTGCGACGAAAATTGTCAGTCGATCTCCTGGAAACATTTGTAATAATTATTAACTTTCGGTGATCACATGGGGAAGACCGGAGATCTGCTGGTAAGACCGTGTTAGGCTATTTATTTGAAGTAACTGGATATCTTGAGCATACAAAACGGCAGGTTCGTCCAGTGTAAATCAGACGTTCCCCACTGATCCCGTGCAACACAGCGTAGTAAGCAGACATTGTCAATAATAAACAGTTTAATAATACGCGAACACACTTACTTTAGTTTAGTTCATGTATTAAATTCCTTCTCATACAGAATCTCATCAAGATGGCGACTAGCCCAACAATACATACATATACATTCTCCTTTCACGACTAATCGGCAAGAAGTCCTCCTTCTTTTCATAAGAGAAAACATAGATAGCAGAGAAGCTATTCCATGGAGTAAATGGACGCTCCAAGGAATAATTGGGCTTGAAACTACTTTGCATTGATAATCGGTAAGATAAGAAGAGATATTTCGAGATATGTACTGAGTTATATAATTTATAAAATTTCTGAAAATATCGCGGAGAGACCGCTGCAAGAGACATTACACATCGACTTAATGACACCCTTCCGAATCGAATCAATGCTTGAATTTTTCCATAGGGAATCGTCATAGTGTAGGTGGATTGGTAGTGCCAAGTTACTTCTATATTTGTCTCTATTTTCTGATCACTGAAGTAACACCACATAGTCTCTCAACACGTGACGTTTCATTTCGTTTCCTTCTCCCCTGCTGGGTACTTCACTTTTATTGTCAGGCAGTATATTATCCTATGTAACACAACTTTATTACAAATCAAAATTGAACGTTAGCTTGAATACATTTACATACAAAAATGTGCCTGTTATTAAGGAACAACAATAAAAAAGCAAGAATAAAATATGCTCAAAAGCTAAAATTCAGGTAACGGAATAACCTAAGGAAAGCACATTAGACGCAGTCGGTGCTGTAACTAACGTCAACAAGAAATGTGCCCAAAATCACTACAAAATGCAATAAGAATAGTAAAGCACGTAATCATTATACGTTATTGGAAAGCACCAAAAATAGGCAAAGTTTTATGCGTTAATTAAAACATCAAAAAGTTATTAGTTCAAGTGAGAAAGTTACCGATGTTGTTGAGTTCGTCTGTCTGAAGACTGGTTTGATGCAGCTCTCCATGGTACTCTATCCTGTGCAAGCTTCTTCATCCTCGAATAACTACTGCTACCTAAATCCTTCTGAACCTTCTTATTGTATTCATCTCCTGGCCTTTCTCGACGATTTTCATTCCCCACACTTCCCTCCAACACTTAATCGGTGGTCCCTTGATGTCACTTCCCTTCAACACTTAATCAATGGTCACTTGATGTCTGCTATCAACCGATCTCTTCTTACAGTCTAGGTGTGCTACAAATTTCTTGTTAGCTTAGTTCTGTTTACTACCTCCGCATTAGTTACACGATCTACCCACCTAATATTCAGCATTCTTTTGTAACACTAAATTTCAAAAGCCTCTGTTATTTTCTTGTCTGAACCGTTTATCGTCCACAGTTCACTTCCATATAAGGCTACGGTCTGGACTAATATCTTCAGAAAAACTTCCTGACACTTACATCTGTATTCGATGTTAACAGATTTCTCTTCTTCGGAAACACTTTTCTTTTTATTGCCGATCTACATTTTATATCCTGTCTACTTCGGCCAGCATCAGTTAATTTCCTGTCCGAATAGCAAAATTCATCTACTACTTATAATGTCTTTTTCCCTAATCTAATTTCCGCAGCGTAACCTGATTTAATTCTACTACATTCATTATTCTTATTTTGCTGTGAAATGATAATGAAATCAAGAATCTAAACTGTCGACAGGCGTTGATATGCATCAACGGGGACAGTTGAAAATGTGTGCGGTGACTGGGACTCGAACCCGGGATTTCCTGCTTACATGGCAGAAGAGTAATATCGTAACTTCCTCTGCAGCATAGAATCTATTTGCTTTTAATGTTTTTTTTGTAATAATTATTACTGTTCAAAAGAAACTGACTGTAAACTATCAAAGTGTTCCGGCTGAAATGCTATTATCTTTATGTATACACAATTTCTGTGGTTCGTTGTGTAAATGGCTTACTCCACAAAGATGTCGAACTTGGTTTTTCATTCTCACCTGTGACTGTAGCTAGTACACTGATTGAACTGGAAGATCGCTAACCCCGGCTCAGCAGTTGTTTCACTGTAACGGGAAGATGCTAAGTTGTTTTGTAATTTAACAAATTAGTTGAAAAATATTAATTACTCATACTGCTGCTTCGTCACTTCGTCCTATTTCGGAAACTTCTGCAGATGTTTGGAATGGAATATGGAGATAGAATTCACTGGGTTGTTACATAAATACACACAATTTTAAGCACATCAGTGGACACCCATGAAATAATATATTTTACAGGTATGGTGTCAGTTTATTTAAGCTTCCACATTGAAATTTACTGTTGACTATTACTGCGCCGTTGCCGATCTCTTTTTCTAGCATATGAATTTTGTGCAACCTCACTTTCGACTGCACAATCTACTTCACTGTAATAATTCACTGTCTCTCCGCTTCTCTAAGCTGTGATAAAATTTGTTATCCACTCCGTACACAGACACTGTTAACATACGATACACTCTCACTTCTTTGATGAGCTCTGTACATTTCTAGCTCATCCGATGTCGCGAATTCTTAGTGCGTCCGTCGTCTTCTGAGTCGGTTCATGCATGTCCAAGGAAACTTTGCATCGTATTCAAATAACACAGGCACTGCAATATCGTATTTGTCTGCCGATACCGGGTAAGCGACATTTAAAAATGGCTCTGAGCACTATGGGACTTAACATCTATGGTCATCAGTCCCCTAGAACTTAGAACTACTTAAACCTAACTAACCTAAGGACAGCACACAACACCCAGCCATCACGAGGCGGAGAAACTCCCTGACCCCGCCGGGAATCGAACCCGGGAACCCGGGCGTGGGAAGCGACAACGCTACCGCACGACCACGAGATGCGGGCAAGCGACATTTAAGTACAACGTCTAACCTACACGGGAATATGCACAATGGATGTACGAGTGCAACTAGTAAACGCATAGCTGACGATGTATGGAGGTTTGGGTCTAGCCAAGAGTCGTGCGCGGATAGCCACATGATAACGCGACCTCTCGCAATAAGCGGGAAATCCGGGATCGAGTCCTGGTCCGGCACAAATTTTCATTGTCGTCATTCCATTATACAGCTTATGACAGTTCATAATCGCAATTGCGAATACATTTCTTGGAAGGGTCCATGTTGAAATACCTCCGCTGGCGGACACTTTCGCTGCATCGCAACGCCAGTGAGTCTGGAGGAGGAGGACGAGGAGGAGGAGGAAGTCGGATCTCATACAGCGACCGTCATAGATCCGGACATAGTGGAATTCTGACCCTAAACACACAAGGGTAGGCTTTGAAATGCCCTCGGCTCACATAAGGATAGGCACATTGCGAAGGGCCTGGCGGACGGTAAGAAACATGCCACTAATTCGTGGATCCCTGCAGGCCTGAGACAAAGTGCATACACAAAACTGTCAGGAATGCACATGTGGAGGCGGGTGAAACTATGGAGCGGTGGAAGAAGACTCATACTACTTAGAAAAAAGAAAAAGAAAAGTTTCCTGGACATGGAGAAGGTTGCTTCTAAACACGAACGCCTGTAGGTTCTCTGATGAAGCACAAATGTAAGACCGTTCGGGCGTCAAGCAGAGACAGCCGTTATTAAGAAGTACTGCGTGGATGCTTTCACAGTAACTAAGGAATGTGGAAGTACATCAGAGCACTGTGCTGGATTAATTGAGGTCAGTGCTGGGAACAGCGTCGAGAGTGAACATTTGATAAAAATGCCGGTTCGCAAGTCACTCACCAGTCCATGCGAGGTGGAAAACGTGCACCCTGCACTGGGAGGCGTGGTCACGAAACGGCATTGTCAGTCAGTGTGTGGCATTGCAAATTATGTCTGCCAACGACAGAGCTAAGAGGAGGAAAAAAATCGAGGAGTCTGTGAGCTAAGGAGATTCAAGTGAATCGAAGGGACAGTAGGTGAAAGAGCGCAAAAACAAGAGTACATGCAAGCCCTTCGGTCCATTGTCTACTTAGTCCTTTGCCTTTGATTCTGATCCCATCCGAATATTCATCGTTACTTTGAGACTTACTCTTTTCCTGATCCATATTAAATGGACGAATCGCTATGGTCTAATGTTTGGGAATGAAGCACTCCACCGAGCATCAGAATGTCCTCGCCTAACATTCGCCTCCCAGCACCATGATAACGCTACCACAGCTACGCAGCCCACTGCCATCAGGTAATACGAAGACCGTTCCAGGGCCTTTCCGCAAAGCCGCGGAACACCGATGAAAGATGACTCGCTACCACACACAAACGATGCGACGCGCCTGATCGACCCACTATCGGCAGCCGCCATAACCACACGAAAAAAATGTTTCAAATGGCTCTGAGCACTATGGGACTCTCAGGTCATCAGTCCCCTAGAACTTAGAACTACTTAAACCTAACTAACCTAAGGACATCACACACATCCATGCCCGAGGCAGGATTCGAACCTGCACCGTAGCGGTCGCGCGGTTCCAGACTGAAGCGCCTAGAACCGCTCGGCCACCAGCGGCCGGCATAACCACACGACAAATGACTACGAAGAATGATGAGATGATTCATTCTTCCCTCTTTCTCCTTCATAATGAGTCGTGTCCACACCCAGACAAATTGGCAGTAAGATTTGTAATTTGTGCAAAAGGTACGGTAATAAAAACAAATATTTCGTGTTTTACTCTTGTAATTAATCTGTTCCATTTGCATATCAATCCCTTAACATCATAACATTTTACTGTTTAGTTCACTGTGTGATTGTAGCATTTTTACGTATGTATGTTTGAAACTGCCGACCTAGAAACGACGGAGAGGCTTCGTCCCGCCGTAGCCCTCAGTAGTTTACTACCCCACAATAGGCCACAGCAGTCCACCCACCCCAACGCCGCCCGACACCGAACGCAAGGTTGTTATGCGGACCCCCTCCTGGGAACGTTTCATACCAGATGAGTGTAACCCCAAATGTTTGCGTGGTAGAATTATTATGGTGTACCCGTACGTGGAAACTGTGTTTGCGCAGCAAGCACCCACACCGTGTAACTGATGCGGAATAAAGGGAACCAGCCCGCATTCATCGAGGTAGATGGAAAACCGCCTTAAAAACCATCCACAGGCTGGCCGGCTCACAGGACCTCGACACTAATCCGACGCGGGAATTCGTGTCGGGACCGGCACGCCTTCCCGCGAGCGCGTTAGACCATGAACATGGGCCCCTGCAGCCGATGACGTCTACGTATTCCCAAACTGAGCCAACAACATCGTCGATTACGAATGCAGTGGACACGGGATCATAGGGGATGGTATTTTTATCAATGAAAAAGGGTCGCTAGGACGGATCAAGCACGTTTCTAGTTACACCAGGTCGGTGGTTGTGTCCGGATACTCTGTGATCCAGGCAAACTGTTGCTCGAAACACGAACCACACCACCGGCACAGAACAGTAGCGGCAGTATTGTGCTATAGGGGTGGCATTCCTCTCGGATTTTATGGTATCTGCACAAGTAACTGAAGGTTCAAAATGGTTCAAATGGCTCTGAGCACTATGCGACTTAACTTCTGAGGTCATCAGTCGCCTAGAACTTAGAACTAATTAAACCTAACTAACCTAAGGACATCACACACATCCATGCCCGAGGCAGGATTCGAACCTGCGACCGTAGCGGTCGCTCGGCTCCATACTATAGCGCCTAGAACCGCACGGACACTCCGGTCGGCGTAACTGAAGGCATCTTTGAACTACGTGAACATTATGCTTTATGACATTCCCAAAAGCGACGGCATCTCTCACTTGAATAACTGTCCTTGTCACAAGCCCAGAATCCTGCTGGGATGGTAGGAGGAGTATGAGAGTGGACTCATGCTTGTCTTGGTCCCCAAGTTTCTCAGATCTGAAGAGGCAAGAGAGACTTGCATGGTGTAAAGTCAGAGTGAACAGGCACACCGAGTTCCTGCAGAATCTCGCTTCTGTGTTAGGCGGCCAGATCGATTCCAACGTGTTCGTTCATGACGTTCGGTGAAAGGTCAGACGGAACAACGCGTCCTTGTGGACCCCTGGAACCCCCTCCCCCCCCCCCCCCCCACCCCACCCCAATCCATCCATATGTATACATGTCCGAAGAACATTGGATAGTTATTCTTAACAAAACAGGCACTGCAGTATCGTATATATCCGGACAGCGACTTTAAATTAAAATGTTCTCGCCTCGTATTCAGAACTGCGAATACATTTCATGTATGTGACTTGATTTGCTTCTCTATACCTAGGATATTTATTTCTAAATTACTCACGTTGGCAGCTGCTCTTGGTTCGAATTGGGGACTGTTACTTTACCTTCTATGGTGAAAGAATTTTTGGAATAATTTTTGATGCTTTGCGCTAACGATCTGCAAACCATCGCTTTAGTTGTCCTGTCATCAGTAACCATATCATTGCTATTGCGCAGTAAAGGGGTAGAGTGTGTGTTGGCGCCGCTATATCTCACATACGACCAGAATTTCTGGATTCTCTGGCATATTTCGAGGTACGTTTCTTTGTGGAAACTATTAAAACCATCTCGCATTGAAGTCAGCGCTAACGATCTGCAAACCATCGCTTATCTTGGAGATTTGGCGTTTTTGTAAACCCGCCATGATTTTTATTTGTTTCTGCAACAGCGTCCTGTGGTATCTGTTACGGCTCTGATTAATTTATATGACATAAATCTCTTAACTGCCGTCAAAACTGTTTCTGTGAATACAAGCCACAGCTTACATAGTTAATTTAGAAGGAATCGAGACTGTCCTCTAGGACCGACTAAAGCGAAATTTTATCTGTTTTTTAAAATAGATATATTTGTGTTAATGTTCATGTACCTGTGTTATCCCATTCAAATATATCTATTCGGTACATACATATTGTAGAACATGGGACGTGATGATTGCTTTTCACATTTTCTTCTCTCTGTTACAGGTAAGTGCACCTACAAATTAGTGTGACTGAAGGACAAATATCACGATGTGATGCTGTTGTGTTGGTCGCTGAGGTACGTGTTAATAACATACATTTGCAGCTCCACTTTGCTTTGAGAAATCATTTGATGCCTTTAGTAATTATAATAATCCGGTTATTTATAGTGATGTATTTCAGGCTTCATATGGATATTATGACAGAAATACACCCCACTTCAACAAGTAAACTGAACTGCAAGCACTCCTTTTTTTTCTTGGTAACATGTACTGTGAATAGTTTTTGTAATGTAGTGGTATTGTATGCCAAGAGTGGAAAAATTGTACAAGAATTTTATTAAATCCAATTTATCTAAAGTAATCGGCAGCTGTGTGTATTGATTTTGAAAGACTGGAGATGGGACGTTCTTATTCACAGGGCATGTACAGCAATATGTTCTGAAGGAATGAATAGCATTTGAATCATGTCGGTCCGCGGGTTCAAAGTCAATGTCTATATTCGGTCCAAAACCATCTACCGGTAAAACGTACCTGCGACTCTCGGTGTCACTGTAAATTAAAATCAATAAATTGGGTTGTTTTGAAAATCAGCCTTACGCAAAGATAATTAGTTTTTTTATATTTAGCCAGACATGTTTCTACACCTATGCGTCATCTTCTGTGGGGGCAAATTTTTATTTCTGTAAAGTACAATATCAAACTTACGACAATTTAACTGTTTTAGGACAAAGAATTACAATATGTGCAATTTGCTTTGTTTTGTTTAGACGCTCACGTTAAAATTACATCGCTAAATGAACTGCATTATTATACACCGGTTTTTATGCTCTTTTTTGTCGTTTTTTTTGACAGCATGTCGTCTGCAAACTAGCCATGAAGAAAATTATCGCGTATTTGTGAAAAACTATTTCGTGGGTGGAGGTTATGTGCGTTTTTGTACTTAAATTTCTCGTCCTGTTTCGTGCCTTTGTTTGGTTTCTCTATCGCCGGCTATTTAGTGCACTGTTTCCACACAGTTTTTTCACAGACTTTTCGCTCACTATTTCACCTCATTTGCACTTTCACAAAATGTGATGAGACGTGATCTGAGCAGACACTTATGACTCCATACTCAGTGAGAGGTATTATGCTACTGTCGATGCCCACTTGTTCATCGTTGGTCTTGTGTTTGTTGTGGCGCTAATTTTAAATGTTCCGTCAGAACTGGTGTGGTGTGTCTGCTGGGGGAGGACAGAATATGTATGTATGTATGTATGTGTGTGTGTGTGTGTGTGTGTGTGTGTGTGTCTGCAGGTGTAAGAGGAATAAGAGACGGAGACAGAGGGAGAGAGCGAGAGAGAGAGAGAGCGTTGGGAAAAGAGGTTGGGGGGGAACCGAGGAAACCGAAGACCTTTTTTGACTATTTCATTGTTATGTTTTATGTGAGGAGGTGCCTTTGTATAGTTTATTGAATGTTACAAGCAGTGTTGTATTTTCATTCAGGACTCTCTTTCCTGGTATTATTGCTTTTTGTATGTGGCAGTTCTCCTCTGTTGTGAGTTTTTGATGGAGACTGTTCTTTCCGTGAGGATCTTAAGATCAATCTTCATTTTTTTTTGGATGGTGGTTTTCTTGTATTAGATGATCTGAAAAAGTGGAGTGTGTACTATCACTTCTTAGGGCTCTGAGTTGTTCAGAGTACTTCGTTTTGAAATTTCTGCGTGTTCGGCCTATGTAGACCGACTGGCATGAGATACAGGTTAACTGATATTTTCCAGCTTTGGAGAATTTTCTTCAGAGATGTTCTTAGAGATTTTTCTGTACTGTGTTATTTGTGCCGAATGATATTTGTAGCCCTTGTTTCTTCAGTATGTTTCCCACCCTGTGGACGTTTTCGTTACTGTATGTTAGTATGTGCCATGCTGTTCCCTGTTGTGGCTGGTGATATGTTCATGGTACGTTCTCTTGTAACTTGTTTATCATTTGTGTGTTGTACCCATTCTCTCTGGCTATTTGGTGTATCGTGTTTAGTTCCTGTGTGGAGATGAGTTTGCCCAGTGGAGTTCCGTTGAGCCTGTGTAGCATGTTTCTGAACCTTGAGAGTTTGTGTGCTTGGGGTGGTTGGAGTTGATGTGAATAGTTGTACATGTGGCTGTAGGTTTTCTGAAAATTCCAAAATTATGTTTGTTGTTGATTCTGTGTATCATGATGTCTAAGAAATTAAGTTTTATTTCCTCTTCCGTCTCAATGGTGAATTTTATTTTTGGATGAACTATATTTATGTCACTGTGTAATTGTTTTATTCTGGTGTCTGTTTCGTCAATCAAGCAAATGATGTCATCCACATATCGGTCAGTACCAGTATATAATCTTGTACCTTTCTGGATATATGATTTCAATCAATATTTTGTTTTCAGTGTGGTTTAGGAATATGTTTGCAAGTAGACTGCTGATGGATGAGCCCATTAGTAGCCCATCTTTTTGTAGACAGAACTCTTTCTTGAAAGTAAAGTAGTTCCGTTCTGTTATTATTTTTAGTGTGGCTTCTGTTTCGTCTATGTGTGCACTTGTTATGTCCACTTGATACTGCAGTTGCTTTTTTTTAACAATGTTGATTGTTTCTTCCACTGGCACATTTGTGTACATAGATGTGATGTCAAAAGATACCAGGGTTGCTGTTGATGGAATGTTTATATATTTTCTATCGGTTTACTGGTATTTTTAGGTTTATGTTTGTGAAAGTGTATAATTTCTATAGTAATGTATGTAAGTGTCTAGCTAGGTGGTAAGATGGTGCATTTTTGAAATGGATTATGGGGCTGATTGGACAGTTATTTTTAAGTAACTTCGGTAAACTATTGAGGCTGGGCTCTTTGGGATTCTTTTGTGTAATGTATTTGGCTCGAGTTTCCATGACGGTGACTTTGGGGGTTTTTAAGAGCTTTTTATATGTTTCTTTTGTACCTCATGGTAATATCATTGATAACTTTGATGATGTTGTTCTTTTCTATAAATTCTTCTGTTTTATTGATGTACTCTGCCTCATTCATAAGTACAAGTGTGTTCCTTTCCTCTGCTCTGGTGATGACTACATTGTGTTCTTGGAGGTTTTTGTTTAGTTTTATGGATATATTTTGCTCTGTTGTTTCTGTTTCTGAGATGATGGGGGTCCTATGCTCCTTGAATATGTGTTTTATCTCTTCTGCTACAAGTTCCCTTGTCAGGTTGGCATTGAAATTAGGGTTGTCCAACTTTACTTCTTGCTTTATTATGTATTCTGTCTCCGTTTTAGGTTTCCCATGATTTTGTGTAACAGGTTTGTGTTTATGTTGTATTTTGGCCTTCTTTCAAGTAATTTTCATTCTTGTTTTGTTAATTCCATGTCAGTTAAACTGCCAAGTCTGTCATGGAACTTGTGTTGCGGCCCCTACACTGTCTTCTTTATCTATTGTTGTGGCATATCTCACGAGACGATTCAGTTTTTTTGTTTTGTGTTTCTTTATTTGTGTTCATTAGTATTTCTGTATAAGACCTGATTTCTTCAGTTATGTCATCGAAATGGGCTGGTGTTTTTAAGAGATTACCTAATTTAAGGTGTGTTTTGTACAACTGAAGATTAAGCTGCTGTTTTTTCGCATATAGGAAAAGAATTTCTTCTTCTAACCAAATAATTTCTGCTTTTCTTCTAGCTACTTGTGCTGCAGTTGACTTGCTGTTTACATTGACTTCTACAAAACCAGGGATTATGTTATTACATAGACAGATTTTGTTAAACCTGATGTTGAGGATAGTTTTGTGCAGCTCTACTGTTGTATTGTTGAATTTGTTGTAGAGCTTCGTGGAAAATGCTTGGCTTGGCTTTGAGACTCTCACTTTACTGATGTTTGAAGCTCCTGTTGATGTCCTTCCGTGTTTGCGATTTAAAAATTGGGTTGTTTTAAAAATCAGCCTTCTGCAAACACAACTAGTTTTTTATATTTACCAGAGATGTTTCGACACCTATGTGTCGTTTTCTGTGGGTAAAATTTTTATTTTTGTAAAGCACAATATCAAATTTATAACAGTTTAACTGTTGTAGGCTTAAACATCGTTAACACGGAACAACATCAAGAGGAGCTTCAAACCTTAGTAAAATGAGAATCAAATTAGTGAATCTAAAAGAGGACACATTATTGGCGTGAGAGAATGTGATGCATTCATGCGGGAAATTGCTGTTCGTGTGGGACGAAGTGTTTTGGCAGTCCAATGGATGTGTGGAGAATGGTTCACAGGAGGCCGCAGAGCACGACGAAATGAGTCAGGTCGCACCACCCAGATCATCCCCCGAGAAGATCGACACCTCTTACGAATGGCATTACAGATCTGCGTCTTCCTCGGCTCTGGCGTACCAATGGAACAGTGTAACACATCGTACACTATCAGGGGTGACAGTCCGTCGCTATTTATTACGGCATTGGTTACGTGCACGTCGTCCCCTTCTCCACCTACGTTTGACGAACGTGGAGAAGTATGCTAGGCGACAATGGTGTATGGAACGACTTCACTGGAGACAGGAATGTGTTTTCAGACGAATTCACTTGCTGTTTGTTTGAAATGATGCCTGCAGTTTGGTTCACCAGAGACAGTGGGAGAGGCATCCAGTGACTGCATTCGCACAAGATATACAGCGCCAACTGAAGGCCTTATGGTGTGGGGTGCTATTGGGTACAACCACAAATCACAACTGGTACGTGTCCAGACACTGTGACCAGTGTGTCACACGTGACTGACATCCTGCAACCTGTAGTCATTCCCTCTCTTCACAACACCCCAGACGCCGTTTTTCAGCAAGATAATGCACGACCACATGTTGCTGCACGAGCAAGAGCCTTCTTGGTGTCACAGGATGTCAGGATTTTGCACTGGCCCGCCATATCGCCAGTGTCGACAATCGCAGATATGTAGGTTATGGTGAAACGACGGGTGCAGCGCTGAGACCCAATGCTAACCACCACAGATTAACTTTGGAACCAAGTGAATGCACCTTTGATGGCTGTACCCCAGGACGGCATTTTCGCCTGATACGCGTCGATACCATCATGCAAGGATCAAGTTTTCAAATCCCACAGCGGAACCTGTGACTGCTAGGCAACATACACATGCTGACTCGAGGTGACTGAAATACTAATCAGTTCTGCACAACACACTAAGGCGGGCCGCAAGATAAGACGCAGGCCCTTGAGGTGACGCAGGGGGGCTCACGCCAAATTCCTCACGGCAGCGTGAGTGACGGCGACAATCATCGCAAGTTGGGTCGCAGTTTCAATAGCAGTTTGCTGAGGAACTTTGACTCTGGCAGAGATGGCGACTACTTCTGCTATGTTAATAGATATAAATTCAGAATCGGATCCCGATTCTGAGTTTGAGTTCGAAACGGTGTGTTACATCGCTTTGATGAAACAAGAAGCAGAAAAAAGTGCGTACATGAAAGGAAGACTAAGTCATGGAGAATTCGCTTTAACTAAGGAATTTGATGATGAAAAATTCACGAACTATTTTAGGTTAAACCGTGATCAATTCCAAGAAGTGCATGGTCTCGTCAAGAATGAAATTGACAGACAGGGATGCAACGCTACAAGGCCGATTGGAACCAAGGAGAAACTAGCTGTGTTTTAAGGTAAGCTATTATGATTAACATATATCTCTATATATAAAAATGTTCTGTTGGTTTGTGTATAGCCACTAACCTCCGAAAGCTCTTGACCGATTGCTTTGAAATTTTGACACAAGGTTGCATTCTAATACATGATGGTTTTTAGGTACCTATTTCTTTAATACATTATATATAACGTATATACATGTAATTTTTCACAATTTTTCGTAGCAATGTTTCCCCATTATAAAATTTGTATATATATATATATATATATATATATATATATATATATATATATATATATATATCAGAAATGTACTCGGACGACAGTTTCGATTCTATATTGATATCAAAAACGTGGTTAAATCCATCTATTCCGTTTTCACTGGTAGATATGGAGGGCTACACGCTAGTAAGGAATGATAATGTAAGGAACCTAGGCATCTTTTTTGATAAACATTTAACCAGGACAGAGCACATCACGAATATTTGCTACAGAGTTTTAACAATGTGAATGTAGGATGTTAACAACGAATTACAGTGCAACTTACCATTTCGTACGTCCGTTTCGCTGGCCGGAGTGGCCGTGCGGTTCTAGGCGCTTCAGTCTGGAACCTCGCGACCGCTACGGTCGCAGGTTCTAATCCTGCCTCGGGCATGGATGTGTGTGGTGTCCTTAGGTTAGGCAGGTTTAATTAGTTCTAAGTTTTAGGCGACTGATGGCCTCAGAAATTAAGTCGCATAGTGCTCAGAGCCATTTTTATGTCCGTTTCCTTGGACACTTCCTCCAACTTCTCAGCTTTCAGCTTCGTTTTCATGTAATCTTCATGGCTTGTATCATACAGAACTTTGCGAACACGTACGGCTTCAGTTAGCTTTTCCTCCATTTCGAACTACCAATAGCCAGAACCACGGTGAGCCTCGCAGTAAACTGCGTACAGGAGACTGCGGTCCGCAGGGTCACCAAGCGCAGGAACTGCGTCACGTCACGCTGCGCTCTAACGTGCGCAGGACCATTCAGTTGTGTGGTTCGCAAAAACTCACCGTGAGTGACCCTACGTCACTTCACGGACCTGCGTCTCATCTTGCGGCCAGCCTAACGTGCGTGTCCTGTGAATATGGAGTTCTATCTCTAGTCCTTCAAGGTGGCGTTTTTTTCTTTTTTTAAAAATATAAATGAGTCTACATAAAATGTGGTTGATATAGACGGTGATCTAACAGAGTCTGAACTAACTCATCAGATGTATTCAGGAAACTGAAGCTGTTACGAGTCTACTCCTGTATGTAGACTCATTCATAACACCTTGTCAGTAGACTCCAGTTGCATGATGCCGTTAGCACTTAGCAAAAGGTGTCGGCTGTAGCTCCTATGCAGAAATCAAGATCAAAACAGCAAGACGCGAAGACAGAAGACGCGCTGCTATCGATAGTATTCCCAGCCAGCCTAGTGTAGGGAAAAAAGGAAGGGAGGAACAGTGAGAGATAGTTCATTGATTTCGTCTAGACAAGAATTTACATTGTGCTCTGTGGGATCTAAGGCGTGTTCTGGAACGTTTTCCATCCTTCGCTGAAACCACACGAGATATTATACAGTCTACATTATAGCGGTTAATAACGTATCGTACCTTACGTAGACCTTAGACTTTAACGTATTTTTAGAGTAGAACAAATATACCACGGTTTTCAAGACCCTATCGAACTCATTAGTCACTTGAGTCGTACATTTTCTTAATTTCTCATTACTGTACGTTGTAGCTACAGTTGCTTTGTGGTCAGTATTCCCTAGAATTTTATAACTATGTAGCCATGCGTACAGAAGACAATATCCAAAGGAATCAGAGGAGAACATTTTGAAGAATGCAAAATAACGCAGTCGTGAGGAAATTATTATGAAGCGGTAAGTTTCAATAAAATTAGTCATTAAAACTGAGGAATAATAAGTTTATAATAGAAATGAACTTCACTAGCCATATATTATTTACGTAAGCTGTAGATATTTTTATCTGTAGTGGCAAAACGCGTCTGTCAACGAAAAACAAGGACTCTAAGATGCATAACTTAAGAAATATGAGCACTTTTTCATCTTCGATACTGTGAAACAAATCTCTCCTACTGCAAGGTCTTTGGTTTCCGTATCTTGGTAGGGGATAGTGTGGATCAAAACAAGGAAAAGAAATTCAGTAAATGTGGGTTCACAATGCATATTTACAAAGCTGTCAGCACTTGTTCAGTACAAGATGGGTGTTGCATAGCAGCGAAGATGAACAAGTGTTAACTATTGAGGGATTCACTTTAGACACCGTATTTACTGGCCTTTTTTTCTTATTTTGTTACATAAAAATGGTTCAAATGGCTCTGAGAACTGTGGGATTCAACTTCTCAGGTCATCAGTCCCCTAGAACTTAGAACTACTTCAACCTAACTAATCTAAGGACATCACACACATCCATGCCTGAGGCAGGATTCGAACCTGTGACAGTAGCGGTCGCGCGGTTCCAGACTGTAGCCCCTAGAACCGATCGGTCACCTCGGCCGGCTTTGTTACATACTACCGCCTCTGAAAATAAGGGATATTTTTTTTTACACCTTGCAGATATAAAGCAGAAATCACGAGTATGGAAAAAACTTCACAGACATGTCTCAGCCTCTCTCTCCTTTCTCCCTAAAGACAAAAATAACGCAGTAAAAATACGAAAGTTGAAATTTTGGTCACTCGAAAGCACAACGCTTGGCTAAGTCGTTTTAACACAGGTTCGGACTGTTGCAGTCGCTAACGGACGGTTTTGCGACAGCAGATAAAAGGGACTGTTCGTCCAACGAAGAGTTAAAACAATGCCTCATTTTGAGTCGGGAAACACTATGATGACTTGCAGGATAATGTATACAGTGCAGCTTGATTACAACATGCCCATGTTATTACTGCTGCAAGAGTCAGGACATTCGAGCAAGTCTGCTAATTTCCTTGAATCGTACGTCATCGGCTACAACGATACTTCAATAACGAGGTGTTATCAACTCATAACAGAGCACTGCGATTTCCGTGGAAAACTGCGTGTTATGACAGCTGACACGAAATATTCCCTGGTAGGCCCAGCCGCGAAGCACTTGTTGATTCAAGCGAGCGCTGATAGATGGTGCTAGTGGCCGTGGGCCGCAAGCGGCTGTCCGCAACTAGTTCGCTCGCTTCCCGTAAAATCACAAAAGCACGTGCGTTCTCTCAGAGTGGACTGCGTGGGTTAAAAGCTAACGAATGGAAATACGATGATGGTGCGTAGTTTTCTGGGGAACCGTTTTGGTTCTTGCCAGTCAAGAGAAAACAACTGCATCCAACAATAATATGATAAAACTGACACATTTTTACTATTAAATGCTTATCGATTAAATTAATTTGTGCGGAATATTTTTAAGAAAGAATGTAACGCTGATAGTCTCACCGTTTAGCGCCCGTAACTCCAAAGACACGAAATACTATATACTGCAAAAGTCAATTGTTACTAATATGTTATTAACTCAAGGCGTTTCAGCAGCATGTTGCCGACATCAGGTGCATTTACAGTTACTTTTTACATTGTAGTTAATATGAACAATATATGTTTTTATATGCGTGACAAATTTATTACGCGACATATTGATTCGACTGATGTACCATTTTAAAAAAAGAAAGGCGACACAAATATTTTTCATGTGAAAGATTTCTATTTGTAATTACTGAAATCCATATTTGGAGGTGTATGTGGCCATCTGCTCTGCTTCGTTGAAGGTCACAGACTTCTTATATGCAGTCAGTGATGCCGTTTGTTGTGGTTATACTGTAACTGTAGAATACTGTATTGCGTACGAAGCAGTATTTGTAACGTTCCTTTTGTTTACAAGCGCTTAGTGAAGATCTTAGGGGCAACGCAATGCTCTTGAGTACAGTGGAAGTTTCATCACCGCCACACAAGTGCCTCATACTGCTATCAAAACAAATACACTCACACATCGTCTTTTCGATCGTGATAACTCAGCTGCAGATAATAATTTTATCTGAAGAAGACAATGGTAATATGAATGTCCATAACAATCTGCTTCAAAGATCTTTGTGGTTGTGAAACTGTAATTTGAATAACCTTGTACCAACAAAGGTCGATACTAAAATATAAAAGTAAATAATGAATTTGTAATGGATATTTTTGCACACTGTAAGTAGTGCAGCACCTCTCAGTAATGGGTGATGAATTTAACATTGAATTAATAGAATTTGAACCTCGCAAACTTTTTACGTATCTTCATAAATTCTAAATTATAGCATAAATGAAAATAAATCCAGCGTAATTTGTTAATATCTGTTTTGCTATGTTTCATGTAAATGCAAATTTACATTGTTTATAATAGTCATTGTAAATATTAGTGCTATGGACGGGTGGATTAAAGTTTTTTCTCTCTAATTAGAAAAATAAAGGGATACACAGTTGATGGAGGATCCAGCGTTAAGAGTAAGTTTTGTTGGAGTAACGCTGCAGGAGTTTCTGATTTTGGTAATTACGGAATGAGAAGTAAATTTCGAGTCACAGGAACAGTGACGAGCATATTGGATACAGAAAGAGGGACGATTTAAATAAGCAAGTAGACTGAAACAGTACTCTGAAGATCATCATAAGAATAATGAAGGAACTTCCAGAGGCTGCAATTTTAATATGAACCAACGACAACTAAAGGGAGTCGTTCAACATGAGGGAAGTGCAACCCTTCTGCAGATTGCAGCAGATTTCAACGCTGGACCATCAACAAGTGTCAGCGTGCGAATCATTGAACGAAACATCATCGAAATGAGCTCTCGGAGCCGAAGGCCCACTAGTGTGCCATTGATGACTGCACGACACGAACCTTTACGCTTAGCCTGGGCCCGTCAACACAGACATTGGACTGTTGATGACTGGAGACATGTTGCCTGATCGGACGAGACTCGTTTCAAATTGTATTGAGCGGATGGACGTGTACGGGTATGGACACAACTTCATGAATTCATGGACGCTGCATGTCAGCAAGGGACTGTTCAAGGTAGTGGAGGCTCTATACTGGTGTGGGGCATGTGCAGCTGGAGTGATATGTGACCCCTGATAAGTCTAGATACGGCTCTGACAGGTGACACGTACGTAAGTATCCTGTCTGATCACCTGCATCCATTCATGTCCATTGTGCATTCCGATGGACTTAGGCAATTCCAGCTGGACAATGCGACACCCCACACGTCCATAATTTTTACAGAGTGGCTCCAACAACACTCTTCTGAGCTTAAACACTTAATGAGCAAGAAGTGAGACAGTGGTTACTAGCACATACTTATTGCAGTGTTACAAATTACGAAGTCAGAAAGCTTTTCAGAGATGCATTTACCAGAGCTGCTGTTATGCAAAAGCCATTAAGGGGTTTGAAAAGAGTGGAATCTAACCGTTCAAGAGGAATATTTTTTGTAATCGCCTTTATACCCCATCAGATAGTATACATAAGCCTATACAATCTCCTGAAGTTGCATTTAATGAAATCGACAAGCCACCTCATAATGGGCCAAGAGGTCATGACATGTTAGAAAAATTTGTGAGAAACGAAAACTCTGCAGTTTCTGAAGCGGCAAAACACCCACAATCCTGTTTCTATAAACAAATTATGCAACCACAGGCATCAACATCCTAAGAATCTTTTGCAGTTTCTTCAGATTTACTGATGCCTGTTCCACACGCATCTGAGCGAGGTGAGAAGCGATGGACCATGAAAGAGGAAAAAACTGCGGTCTTAACTATCTCTCCATATAAATAGCCTTAGAAGAAGAAGAAAATAAACAGAGAGAAACAAACAGAAAGTAGCGAAAAGAAAGTTGTCCTATATCAGCATATGGATTATAAAAGTGTGATAAATAAGGATTTAAAACCATCAAAGAGCTTCAAACAAAAAATCGGGCAATAGAAAGCAAAAAAAAAGAAGAAGAATTCGACACCTAAGGAAGATAACACTGCAGATTCTTCCTCCGCAGAAGTAGACACTAATGAAGCCTGCATTTTCTGCTACGAGATCTACGCTCATTCAACATCCAAGGAAGGCTGGATTCAGTGCTACAAGTGCAAAGGGTGAGCCTACGAAGCATGTTAAAATGCAGAGGAAGAAGACGATAGTTTTAGTGTGACTACTGCATGTGAAATGAGTGTTCGAATAAGTTCCTAAAAACGCTACTTGGATGCTAATATTATTTTATTATGTTTGTGTAAAGCAGGAAAACAATAATTAATTTAAAACAATGTTTTTCTAATGGCATTTTACCGAAAGTTGATACCATAAAGTAATTACTCAGTTTCAGAACTAAAATTAAAATCACTCAATTATTTTACTTTTTTTTCATTGATTGGTGTATGTTGTACGGTTTTACCCGACGTGTGGGACAAAATCGGATTTTGCACAATTTGAGAAAAGACATAATTTAATGTATATACAGGTTTAAGCATTCATAGGTTGCAAAGTTGTTTGTAGATCTGTAACGAAGCGCAATGTTCGATATATCGTTAGAAGTAAATGAACAGTTACTGCTCAGATTTAAGGTACCCAGTTCTACTCTGCTTTTTGCCTACTTCATGACAGTTTTGGGCCTGGACACATTATCTAATCGCCCAGATATTCAAAATGGTATTTCCAAAAATACAAAAACCATGCCAAAAATACAAAAACCATGCCAAAAACATGTACGTATTATGAAGTGCAAATGAACAGTTCCAGTGCATTCAGATAAAGAAGTTGCTAACCTGCAATTGTTACAGCATACTGGAAGTTAGTAAATGAATTTTATTCTGAAGAGAGAGTTAAGATATTACTGAAAGTCAGTTCCTTTGCTTTACTGTATAAAAAATGAGTAGTAAAGCCTTGTTTTCTTGAAGGAGGAGTGTCATATCGTTCACTACTAAGTAAAATTTGTTGATAACGTAACTATGTTTGGAGATTAGTTCAACTGCGACGATACATTGTTATATTTAATGAAAGATTACACTTATAATACGTGACTACTTACACAATGATGGAAAGTTTGTTATAGCTACATCATATTATAGTTACAGTTCAGCTATAAACAATTATGCGTAGATAGTTTATCAGAGTTTCAGTGGATTCAGAACATTTATAGCTTTACGTACAAAAATTTTCCTACTCCGCATCAATACAGAGTAACTCTGCCTGAATTAGATATAATTTTTTCCCCACCTAAATACATAAGTACTACTGCAATGGAGTATTTGTATCTGTTGATGAATGAGTGTTTGAGTTGTTAGTGAGAAGTTAGGTTTATCTGTTATTAGCATTAAAGACGTGAGACTTGGTCACATAATAGTCCAGAGCAGACATCTGTCCAATTATGATTTTTCTGGTAAAAAAAAAAACAATGAAGAGATAGTCGTTCGAGTTTTGGTTACGAACCGTGACCTTTGGTATGTAATTCACACATATATAGTGAAAGAACAATATTTCAGCGTTAAGAGATGTAATAGCCAGGTACTTAGATGATAACAGTTTTAAATGAAGTAATAAAATAATCCACTGCTGGTGGTACAGCAGTACTGAAATGTGAATTTTGATAAAATCCTGTTGGGTTTTAGGGCAGACCAGTATGAAAACTATAGCAAAAATGAAACCGAGATTACGACCCTGTTTGCAGCGGTCCTCTTCAATGCGACTAAACAGTGCAGTTGTCTTCAAGAGGATCGCCGCAAACACGGCCGAGACGAAGGTTTCATAGTTATTTTAGTTTTTCGAAATGACGAGGCCTAACATCAAAAAGGCTTTTATTGAAGTTGGCAGTGAGAGATGTTCGAGATGAAAATTAAAATAATTAAAAAAGATGTTTTGCTCAAGGTGATGACATTGAAGTATATAATTGTCAGCTAAGCACGAATCTAATAAAGTACTCCAGTAACTTCGAGCTTATTATTCATGCCCATTTCTGACTGGACTTCTTTAATTTCATTTTTATTATAAAAATATAAAGGATATGTAACCCAACTGAAATACTAGCAGAAGCAATTATGACGGAGAATTATATTCAGCAAGCAACAAGGAAAGCTATCAAAACATTTCAATTAACAGTACTTTTCGTCGTCGTGTTTACATCTGAAGTTATTACATTACTTTGCGCTACAATTACCGTCAGATGAAGTCTCTCAAATTCAACAGAGAGAAAACTTCTGTACAAAGGAATTAATATCACTTTTAGAGCTGTTGCAAACTTATTATCTTTATTTGTTTAATCACATTATATGTCATTATTGAAGCACTTTCTGGGACGATAAAACCTTAGTACAACAGCACAAGAAACTGGAAAAGGAAATGAAAACTTTAAATTATTAAGAAAGACATCGCGCAGGTTTTTAACTGAAAATTAGATGCGTTTTTCTGGAAAAGATTCACAAAGTACTATACATATTACACTCCTGGAAATGGAAAAAAGAACACATTGACACCGGTGTGTCAGACCCACCATACTTGCTCCGGACACTGCGAGAGGGCTGTACAAGCAATGATCACACGCACGGCACAGCGGACACACCAGGAACCGCGGTGTTGGCCGTCGAATGGCGCTAGCTGTGCAGCATTTGTGCACCGCCGCCGTCAGTGTCAGCCAGTTTGCCGTGGCATACGGAGCTCCATCGCAGTCTTTAACACTGGTAGCATGCCGCGACAGCGTGGACGTGAACCGTATGTGCAGCTGACGGACTTTGAGCGAGGGCGTATAGTGGGCATGCGGGAGGCCGGGTGGACGTACCGCCGAATTGCTCAACACGTGGGGCGTGAGGTCTCCACTGTACATCGATGTTGTCGCCAGTGGTCGGCGGAAGGTGCACGTGCCCGTCGACCTGGGACCGGACCGCAGCGACGCACGGATGCACGCCAAGACCGTAGGATCCTACGCAGTGCCGTAGGGGACCGCACCGCCACTTCCCAGCAAATTAGGGACACTGTTGCCCCTTGGGTATCGGCGAGGACCATTCGCAACCGTCTCCATGAAGCTGGGCTACGGTCCCGCACACCGTTAGGCCGTCTTCCGCTCAAGCCCCAACATCGTGCAGCCCGCCTCCAGTGGTGTCGCGACAGGCGTGAATGGAGGGACGAATGGAGACGTGTCGTCTTCAGCGATGAGAGTCGCTTCTGCCTTGGTGCCAATGATGGTCGTATGCGTGTTTGGCGCCGTGCAGGTGAGCGCCACAATCATGACTGCATACGACCAAGGCACACAGGGCCAACACCCGCCATCATGGTGTGGGGAGCGATCTCCTACACTGGCCGTACACCACTGGTGATCGTCGAGGGGACACTGAATAGTGCACGGTACATCCAAACCGTCATCGAACCCATCGTTCTACCATTCCTAGACCGGCAAGGGAACTTGCTGTTCCAACAGGACAATGCACGTCCGCATGTATCCCGTGCCACCCAACGTGCTCTAGAAGGTGTAAGTCAACTACCCTGGCCAGCAAGATCTCCGGATCTGTCCCCCATTGAGCATGTTTGGGACTGGATGAAGCGTCGTCTCACGCGGTCTGCACGTCCAGCACGAACGCTGGTCCAACTGAGGCGCCAGGTGGAAATGGCATGGCAAGCCGTTCCACAGGACTACATCCAGCATCTCTACGATCGTCTCCATGGGAGAATAGCAGCCTGCATTGCTGCGAAAGGTGGATATACACTGTACTAGTGCCGACATTGTGCATGCTCTGTTGCCTGTGTCTATGTGCCTGTGGTTCTGTCAGTGTGATCATGTGATGTATCTGACCCCAGGAATGTGTCAATAAAGTTTCCCCTTCCTGGGACAATGAATTCACGGTGTTCTTATTTCAATTTCCAGGAGTGTATTTTACCTATTCAGAGCATATGACGACTTTATAAAGGGATTATTCAGGTTAGACTGCAATCTGTTTTCTTTTGTCATAGCGTCAAAATGTGTAGCAGATCATCAAAAAAGTGGCCAGGACCAACGGCCATTAAGTCATTTTAATACCATAATAACGTTTAAAGTAGGTAGCTTAAATGTAACGTTTCTAAGTATACTAAATTATGAAGTGAATGTATCAATTATTTGTGATAGTTGTTTGCCATTTCTTCGATTAGTCAAATTCTCTTCGTGTATGTATACGTAGCCAATGCATAAGTATTGATATTCTGCTAATACCTACTAAACTAAAGAGTATAGTTACTTGTTAAATTGACACAAAGTAGTCGTTTAAGTTGAACAAAGTTAGGCACACTTTAATTTTCTGTATATAACTGGTTTCATTAGAGAGGGAGAAGATGGAGATAGAAAGAAGGGGAGGAGGAGTTGTATAGAGGGAAGGAGGAGGAAGAGACCTACAGAGAGTAGGGGGTGAGTGGAAGAGATGGACAAAGTGGGGGAAAGGAGAAGGTAGACAGATAGTGAGGGAAGGACAACATGAAATAACAGAAGACTGGAACAAATACACGCCCGGGCAATGCTGGGTACTCAGCTCTCTCTACATAGCCGCAGAGAACAAGAAGTCTGGGGACATTATTTACAAAGACGTATTGCAGTAGATTTCTGGCTTCCGTACGCATCGAGAAAATTATGACCTTCCCCGTACTAGGCACATCGCAGTCGTTGAATCATTTACTCCCTTTTCTAGCGCACTTCGTAATTCTCTGCTTGGTTGCGTAAAAATGTTTTCCGAGAAGTAAACGAGTGAGCTGCGAGCGACATGAGTTCTATCGGCACCTCTCATCGTCTCAAAATGTAATGTTTTTTCCCGATGTCACGCTGTTCTTTGGGCCACAAGTGGCTCACACCGCAAGACTTCCAAGAGATAACTTTTGTGATGGACTATACGCATGGGTAGTGAGTTTCGGTGTTACATTTTATTTACAAATGACTGTATAACAGCGGGTAATTCCGCGGGACGCTGCTAGTATCTCTATAATGCTGAAATTCTCATATTTGATTTATCCCTTGGAAAGTGCGTTATTGTAGCTAATGACTATTGTGGCCTCACAAAATTCTTGCGATAAGAATTTCGTGTCTTTGATTATTTTACATTTTTTTATCGTCTTCGATCTCCCCTGTACCTTGCGGTATTTATTAAAAGATTTTAGTTGGCACTAACTGTATAGATTGAAGACAACATCTGTGACACTATAGCGCTTTCTAAATTCAAGTAGAGTTACAAGGTTATGTTGGTATGCACAACACGCCTGCCATTTAAAAGAATAAGTTCCAGTAGACAGAAAACAAAAGAATATTAAGTGTCAGTACTCAATAGCACCGAACAATATAATGTGACGTCGATGCATGTGTGTCAGTAAACAGTGTGTTGAAAAGTTACGATAACCTTGATATGAGGGAAAAATATGACACTTTAAGTAGTCATAATGTGTGTACTTCATTTAAAAGGATTTACATGTTATCATAAAATTCTTTTTTATGGACAACGAGTCCTAACGGTAACTCATCTGATGATGGCGAAGAGTTATAATAAGTCTTGGTCTTCATTTTCGACGGTTAAGAAATACCTAGCAAAAATTTTGATTATCAATAAACATATCAGGATAATGGTTCTCGAACACCTTAACGAGAATTAACTACGAGAATTCTCTGTGTTTTAGAAAGAATACAACTGATTTGATTCGCGTATTTGCTGATAATGCGTGGGTCCTCCACTTCAGGCGAGAAGCAAAACTACGACCAAGGAGTGTGCGGAAATCGGCGATCCTCTAGCAAAAAAACAGCAAAGTCTGTTATGTGATAAATAGGCTGGGGGTAGTATCTTCGAATTTTCGGGTACATAGAAACGAAGTGTTCGTTGATGACCTCGAAAATCGTAAAAAGTAACCAGTGACAACAAATCCGTGAATGGTAACTACTATGCAAATCTCGTGGGCACAGTGGTTTGCTAAAAAATACTTGAGAAGTTGTTAGACGGAAACAATATCATTAATCAAAATAATACAACTGCAAACGTCAAACACAAAAGTGCTGACGGATTCGAAGGGTGATTTCTTGGGACATTCAGCAGTTGCCCTCTGATCTTTCCTACAACTGCGTCAGAAGACATTTGTGGATCGATAACGTCTGAATAAACAGCAGGACTGGTTCGACAACTTATTTTCACAAAAGCGGCGTATGATTAGCATCTTCTCCCCCTCTCTGTACACCATGCACCAATATCATTTACCATTCTGTGCCTATTGCTAACGCCTTTAAAAATACACCTAGTGTTCGTTTAAGTAGGCTGTTTCTCCTGTGAAAATAACTACTACATATACGCTGCGGTCTAACAGAAGTACATTTATGAATGGTATGCCAGTGCTAAGTATTTAAAGAAGAAAAAATTCATTTCCATTTAAGGTAATTGTGGAGATCTTATAAAGTTTTAACTGAAATCAAGAAGCGTAGACCTATTGTGCTCCTCTATCTTCGGTCAAAATGTGCTGTCCATTAAACGGATTGAAGAAAATAAACATTCAGAAGTTCTGTCATTTTTTAGTGTGATAATGCAACTTTTTAATTCTATACTTTAAAATTATTTTTAAAAAATGTTCAAATGTGTGTGAAATCTTATGGGACTTAACTGCTAAGGTCATCAGTCCCTAACCTTACACACTACTTAACCTAAATTATCCTAAGGACAAACTCACACACCCATGCCCGAGGGAGGACTCGAGCTTCCGCCGGGACCAGCCGCACAGTCCACGACTTGAGGATGTAAGACTTTATTAACTTGGGTTTAGAAATCTCTTTTCACGACATGACTTGCTGGAGGAGTATTGTAGTTCTTGTTAAAGTAGATTTTGGATGAAATTTTAAACCGATTAGGTGGGACTTAATGTAAAAGTTTGCATTTGAGAATCATTTATACTAATTGTGATACTATGTGCACTGCAGTTAGTGGTGACTCGTAATGACACATCGGCATTTATCTCGCAAACAGTTCTTTTGCTGACCCGTGCTTACTGAAACGTTTTTCCTTCTGTTATCGTATACTTTCGCCCATTTAAATTGTTGCTACTAACTGTAATAAACAGTGCATACAAAATCTGCAGTTGGATGCCCCTGGTGCCCCTCTCCAGTTGTTGGCACAGCTGACTACGTCTGTTTCTTCGGCCTTAAACCGGTCATGATTAATAGGTTATGGAAGACACTGCCGGTCATTTGTAAGACTTTCAACGTCGTATCTGACAGATTGTGATTTTCTGAGTAGGTTATTTTGCATGGCGATTGCACTGTTCTTGACGAAAAATGGCATAGGAAAGGTAATTGCTTTGTTGTCCTAAAAAAACAATATTTCCGCTTCCAGTGCTGCTAATGTCAAATTCAAATTATTCCGCAGCAAATTTGTGTCAGTATTTGAAAGTTGCTTTTTAAAACACTATTATGAAAATCCATCAACAACAAAACTGTCATGGATAACTAAAGGAAGTAAAATCTCATGTACCAGAAAGAGAGAAATTTATATAAAGGCCAGAATAAGTCGAGATCCGACATTACTTGCAAGCTACATGAAATACTAGAATACTTTTGGAAAGCCAGTAAAACGCTAAGAAGTATGCACATACTTATAGAATCTTATTATGTCTATTATTGAATGCACATAAAAAGATTAAAACTATATGGAATGTTATCAAACGGCAGATAGGAAAACCACTCAGTATACAAGACCCCATAAAAAAGAAGAAAAAAAGAAAGAAAAATATGGCAGTGTTGTGACCGATGACTCACAGACTGTGGCTACTTCTATACAGTTTTTTTTATAAATGTAGTAGCAAAAATAGGATTAAATGGTTCAGTTGAAGAAGCAAGATAATACATTAGAAACGTCGTTACACAAAACTCTAAGCAACTAGCATCAGCACCAACGTCCTTCATCGAAATTAAAGGAATCATATAGTTTTGACGGAATTTCGAACAGAGTTTTGAAAATTTGTTCCAACTTAATACATCGTATACTTAGTGGTATACGTAATGCTTTACTGGCACAGGGAATTTTTCTAGACAGATTTAATATGCAACTGTTAAACCTCTTTATAAGAAAGATAAGAAAAACATAAACATTTGTAATTCAATTTCCTTACAGGAATCTTTTTCCAAAGTATTCAAAATAGTTATATGTGTTAATATGACTATTATTTGTTGTACAGAACTGAATACGTTGAGTTTTCTAAAAGTTCGGGTGAGTCCGTTTTCAGAACTCCACTTGATAATTCTTTGAAGACACACGATGTCCTGTTCTGTACGAAATATGAATCATACTAAAATTAATGTAGCATATGAACCGAGTAAGTAAACTGGTTAAAATACTCCAAATTTGTGGGTGTATATATTAAGGAAAACTTGAAATGTAAGGGTGTTCAACTGCATTTGCTATTTGTATAATTGCTAGTCTTGTAAACAAACGAATCAGCTCCCTAACATACGTAGCGCACCATGTACAAGGAGAAAAAGTATAAATATATGAAAAATTATTGAATAGGTGTCTCAGCTTGAATGTTAATTTTTCAGTTTGTGATCTGCGTAGAGGGCTTTGTGTAAAAACTAACTGCAGGTCCTCTCTGACTTATATGAGTAACAATACCTTTGATGTGAGGCGTGCTTCAATAACAGACGTGGTACACCGCCTCATCGTCATCGAACGGTGCTACATAACATACTTTGAAGAACATTTTATTACAAGAATAAAAAAGAGCGAGTGCTGTACCATCAAGGTTACTGTAACTAGGAAATGAGTAGGCCTACACTGAAGCAGTAAATTTCTTTACCTTAGCGTCGTTATTATATAGTAATATATAACCAGGAAAAGTGACAGGGGCTGATATAGTATGTTATTTTCCAAAAGTAATAGTAACGCTAAGGTAAAGAAATTTACTGCTTCAGTGTACTCATTTCTTAGTCGTGGCAACCTTTATCAATATTTAACCATTCGCAACTGTTTAATTCTTGTGTATGTTTTTAAAATATGTTATGATGTACTCATAATGAAGCGGAGTACGACATCCATTAAGAAAGAACATCTCTCAGGAAGGGTACTGGTAACCTGCAGTTAGCTTTTACACGATGTCCTCTACACGGATCCGAGATTGTAATATCAATACCCAAGCAGAGATATTTAATATGTTTTACATTATTATATACCTATTTTGTCTTTGTATACGCTGTGCTACATATATTTTGGATCTTCCACTCAATAATGTCTTATGGATACTCATAACACAAAAGCGAGCAGTAAGAATAAGAATAATACGTGGTCTTCACCCATGGACGTCGTGTAGGTGCCTCTTCAAGGAGCGAGCCGTTTTAACTGCGCCGTCACAATACTTAAATTCTCTAATAAAATGCGTCATAAATAATCCATCACAATTTGAAAACAATGATGTCAATACCTACAACAGTAAGGGAAAAATGAATTTTATTACCCATTATTATACCTGGCAGTGGCTCAGAAAGGAGTTCTGTACACAGCAACAAAAAGTTTTGATCGTTTGCCCAATAACATAAAATGTGTAACAGGTAGCAAATCAAGTTCTGAATTTAGCATAAAATCATTTCTCCTGGATAACTCCTTCTCTGCCACGAACGAATTTCTATTTCAGAATTGGTAGCAAGTAAAAATGATCCTTATGTTTAAGTGTAGTTGCACGAGTAGAACTGAAAAATGTGTTAATTAATGTTAACACCAGTAATGTAGACGTATCTTGTAAACTAGCTCGTTCTACATAATTTCACTAAAAATAGCGTTCAAATTATCTACGAAACTAACGAGCCGAGAAATTTTTTACTGTATTCTGGAATGACGCAAAATGTGATTCACAGAGGGGTGATGTAGCGGCGTGGATCGACGAAGCCGGTAACGGCGTTTAGCCGTGGAATGCGAGTCACGCTTGCAGGGACCTCAAAGAAGGCTAGAGGGCGCTAAAGGGTAGCGGCGCGTCGCGAAGTATTTTAATCAGCGCTCGGCCCATTAGGGCGGGTCTGGGCACTGGTGTTGCGCAGGCGCAGGGCTGGCTAGGTCGTCCGTTCGAGACGTGGTCCTTCTCCCCAAACCTGTTGACTGTGTGCCCATTCATCCGTGGCTGCACATTCTATGTGACGCTATTGCCTATGGGTATATAGCCACAGGTTTCTTGTTATTTGATGTATCTGAGTAGTTCAAACGCAAGCAGAATTTGATATTATTATGTTCCTCACGGGTATGCTGCTGGAAATGATCGTCTTGAATACACGAAATTTCGGCGATTCATCTGGTCGTTATCTTCAGGTGCGGTCGGTGAGACACAATCACGCCGGAACTGAATAAACATCAGAGACGGCGGCTCCTTTATACCCCGGTCCAGGCCACTGCGCCTGCGCGAAAAGCGGAAGAGCTGCCCCCCTGCGAAGCGAAGAACTATAGCGCTGCCGGCGGTAGAAACTGGCGAAAGTGATAAATCGCAAATTAAAATGTAGCGGCTCGAAAAGCAGACCGTTGTTGTTTTATATCAGATAAAATAGGGTTCCATATCTCGCTTAAAGGAAAACCTCTGTCTCTATTAACAGTGTCATCGGATAACAGTATTTCGAAGGATTTCTTGAGTATACAATCCCAGCAACGAGAAGCCGGAGCAACAATTTGCGTCTCTTTAAACGACAAGTAATGCCCTTCGTTGAGACAATGTTCGGCGACGGCAGTTTTTTCAGGTTGGAGCAGACGTATGTGACACTGATGTTCCACACATCGATCGTGAACAGTGCGAATGGTCTGTCCATTATTGATAGGCCTTTCCACCTTGACAGGGAATTTTATAAACTCCAGACTTTCTCAATCCCAAATCATCTTGACCAGTTCGAAACAGGGCAAACTTGGCAAAAAACTTATAATATATTTCCTGGGAATTCTAAAAATTTTTGAAGAAATACTTCAAGCAAAGGGTACAAAAGCGACTGATTTACTAGTACCCAGCGAGGGTTCACGTGATGGTCCAAACTGAAAAGCACGATTAATTTGATGATCGGTATATCCGTTGAGTATGAAGACAGCCTTAAGATGATCCAGTTCCTGTGTCAAATTTTCCGAATCAGAAGTGGCATAATATCTCTTGAGCAATGTACGTAGAACTCCCATGCCCTGATGTGGTGAATGACAGCTCCGAGACAGAGGTTTTCCTTTAAGCAAGATATGGAGCCCTATTTTATCTGATGTAAAACAACAACGGTCTGCTTTTCGAGCCGCTACATTTGAATTTGCGATTTATCACTTTCAACAGTTTCTACCGCCGGCGGCGCAGCGATTCTTAGCTTCACAGGGGGCAGCTCTTCTGCTTCTCGCGCAGGCGCAGTAGCCTGGACCCGGGGTATAAAGGAGCCGCCGTTCACGGATCACTGAAATTTTGTGTATTGGAGACGAACATCTCTAATTCGGCAGCATACCGGTGAAGCGCGTCATCTTATAAGGCGCTGGGAAAGTCTGCGGGATCACAGATACTGATATTCATTGTATAGTAACCACAGGCTAAGTCTCGTTTACGATGGAACGATTGAGAGCCTACACAAGGGAATGAGAATTTGCAGACAGTTAGACAAGGTTCCCCACATTTCGCTTCTACGTGGGAACAAGCGATTACATAGGAGGGAACGGAAGAAGAACATGAGAGAACGAGCACAGCGTGCCAAAGCTACGAACGCTGCGTCATTATTTTTTTGGCACTAGTAGTCGTCATTCAGGTTTCACTAGTTCGAGCAGCAAAGCGAAATTTTGATTTTCGGAGAGGCTCATCTTGGATGGCGAGCGCACTGTTTTTGATTTAAATTGGGCAGGAAAAGAAGAATGTGGATGTGCGAATTTACACCTAATCGAGAAAATCGTGGAGGTGGTGCACTACTAACTGCACCGCAGCACCAGCCCTTCTTAGCACACGATTTCCTGTGGTGGTTCGCTAAAGGACCGACACACAGGGGAATACGAGTGAACACCAGCGAATGCGAAAGAAGATGAACGACGGTGGTTTTCTGGCGCTCTCCTATCATTTACATTAGGAAGAATTCACAGTCACTAATTCGTCAGCTTGTGTTCAGTCCGGAGTAAACCAGGCTTTAGGGCAGTCGGCACATCGTCAACACTTAGTTTTCCGTGTCCCCTGCGACTAAAATTGAGTATTATGTTCGATGCGACAAAAATGAATAATATTAGAGTTAGTCACGTTTCGTCAGTTAAAAAAGTAAAAATAAAATAAATCAAATAACACAAGTAATCTATCGAAATACAGAGAAAATACAGTAAGTAATGGGAAAGTGATTGTTCATCCCTCGTGTACGCCTCAACCAAATCAATGAGAACTGCTTAACGAAGCAAATATATATGTATTTCCGGAAAATGGAATCAAGAGTAGCAGGATTACAGGAATGACAACAGAACTAGAAAGACACAAAATCAGAGAAAGGAGAAGCACCAGAAAGAAACTTATGTCAGAATAAAATTTTAAACTTACAAGGTCTTTCAAGACTATAAACAAGAAATCAGGAACAATATGAAAAGTATGGAAATCAGGAATAACATGAAAACTATGAAGAAAAAATATATGGAACAATAAAAGAAAATAAAAAGAAGAACTGAAGTTATTACGTAGTGAGTGTAAAGATATTTCTTTTTTCAATTGTGCAATATTTGCAGTTAGGAAGTACCAAGAACCACACAATTCATGTACATACATTCAGAAACAGATAAACAGTATTGCCACGCGGAATGGCCGCGCTTTGAGGCGCCATGTCACGGATTGCGCGGCCCCTCCCGCCGGAGGTTCGAATCCTCCCTCTGACATGGGTGTGTGTGTTGCTCTTAGCATAAGTTAGTTTAAGTAGCGTGTAAGTCTAGAGACTGATGACCTCAGCAGTTTGGTCCCTTAGGAATTCACACACATTTGAACATTTGAAGAACAGTGTTTACCACTAAGTAAAACCTTACTATTTCACAGTTTACAAAGTTCACTTAATCTTACTCTGATATACTCAGTTCGTTTATTCTATTTGACTTCAACAGTTTTCTTGCATCTAAGACAATAGCTTTTTCTGCTGAATGATTTTAGAAACACCACCCACGTAGAATTTTACGAGATTCTCCAACAGAAGAAGCGCTACCTTGTGTACAGACAGGACCTTCAAGCCTGAAACATATTGACCCTGTGCTGACCGCTTAATTGTTTTTTAAAATTGTTTGAAAGGTCTAACCCTTGTGCATGCTGCAGCACCAAGTAGTAGTGCTCATTGATAAATTTCAGATAGAGCTGTCACTGAATTTATGCTCATTTTATATCAGAATAGAATTCTGAATTTACATTTTCAAATTCACAGACATGAGAGTTCGCTTTCCATACTACGTACTAGAATGTATTTGGGACGGAGATACACTCCAAATTGTCTAAGGAGACGAATGTTTCCTCTGTTTGTGCAATTGTATTGTGCAATATACAGCTGAGTATAACTTTCTTTAGTTGGGCAGACACGAAGTTAGCACGTTAACAACTGTATCATCACGGTAGATGTGACTGACAATCTGTAATAACGAGTGATACGGTTATTGGTGCAACAAAAATTGACGAGATTGGTATTGTTTTTGATTCGAGAAAATAATTAAAGCCAGAAGCACTATTACGCGCTAATATTAAAATTAATAGGCATTTTAATAAAACAGATAAATAAATTCCCCATCACTCTGCGAATACAGAACTAAAAACAGTTTAATTTTGATATCACATAATTATTAATAGCAGTGATGTCCGTATGTTGCAGTATTCATATAAAATCGTACTATTTTGACAGTGAGGAAACAGATATGTAATATTTATTCAGCAGTGTGATAATATATTCTGAATGTTAAAAGTATAATTGAAGATGAATGCAGCATGTCACTAGAACCTTACGTGCAACAGATGTTATTACAAACATAATAGATGACAGAAGCTGATTTATACTTCCAATCAAAATACTATTATGTGGTTAATAAACTGGTTTGTAATATGATTGCTCAGATCTAGTCACGATTGCTCAGATCTAGTCACGTCCCAAAAACTGCATATATCACTCGAAGTTAGTTATTTTTAATGAGTAGATCGCGGTAAACGAAATCTTTGCCAGACTATGATTAGAAACCAAATATTCTGCTCATCTTAAGTTAAGTCTTCAGATAACAGAACAGTTTCGGATTTGGTATGGGGGGCCAAAGCATTCAGCGTCGTTTGTGCGGTTTGTATAGGGAACCATTTTGATAATAGATTTCCAGCAAACATGGGACGGCAAAAAGAGACATTTGCGAGATAATTTCTAGTTTTTGATGATAAGCTGCCACTCAGTTCAGAATTAAATTTTGGCATAGTCAGTACAAATGTACTTAAAATTAAACTTTTCGACTAAGTGCCCATATAAAATGGGCTCAAGTTCGACCCGTGACCCATGGTTCGAGAATCTGTTACATAAATTGTAGGACACCAGCATATTTTGCTGCTCATGTAAAACGACATCTAACGCAGCAGTATTTTCCAAGATGGTTAGTTCAAGTAGGAACTGTACATTGGCCTCCAAGATCACCTGACTTCGATCTTCTGGATAGTGTGAAATCATCATAAGAGTGTGCAGCACTCCCGTTGATAAGACTGAAGAGCTGAAGCAGCACATTGTACAGTGTTGTCTACACTTAGGAGAGGATTTTGGTTTATTTGAAAGAGTTAATAACTTATGTCACTGACAAGGTCAGTATTGCTTCATTATGAGAGATGACACGGGAAACAAATATTTTAACAGGAACGACTGACAATAGATTGTATCATAGAAGGTACAAGTATAAAGTGCTGAAATAATTTTGTATTTCTTGTTCAGGTAGGTCTCTGGTGAAATTTGAGCTCAATTAGACGGAGATATAACCGTGAAGTGTGGTTTGGAATACGTAAATGATATCTTATTGTATTCTGGTCTTTTGTCCTACGACTTATTTCGTGCATGTCTTCACGCTCGTGTGTTCTCTGCGTTACCAGCGCAACCTCCACCCGTTTGAGCCTGCGTACTGTACTCAAACCTTGCTCTCTCTTATCGACCAACCCCTTCTTTTATTCTAGCGATGCCACAAATTTCTTTATTCCTTACTTCTATTCAGTAACTCTCTATTAGTTATTCGATCGACCCATGAAATCTGCAGCATTCTTCTGTAGCACACATTTCAAAAGCTTCTATCTTTTCTTGTTTGAACGCTCAGTCGATCTCGTTTTTCTTCTGAACAAAGCTACACGCAGACAAATACTTTCGGAAGAGACTTCCTAACGTTTAAATTTGCGTTCAGTGTTAACAACTTGCTCTTTTCCAGAAACGCATTTCTTCCTATCACCAGCCTGCATTTCATATCCTCTCTGCTTCGGTCATCGTTACTTATTTTGTAGCCCAAATATAAAAAAAAATCGTCGAGAGAATCTTGTCTCATTTCCCGGTGTTGTACTACTTTTGTTGATGTTGATCTAATAATCTCTTGAAAAGAGAGTATCCATTCCTTTCAACTGCTGTTCCAACTCCTTTGCGGTCTCCCTGAAAGAATTACGATTCATCGTCCAGTTTCATATTTTTAATTCTTCTCCCTGAACTTTAATACAACTTTCCAAATTTCTGCTAAGAAAGTTTATTCCCTATTCAGTTCCAATTTCTTTTCGACATTTCGTTCCTTTTTTGGCGTCACTTCTGAAACGTCCCCTTAGAAAAATTTATACAAGACTGTGCTTAAACTGACACACAATAATTTTAGCGCAACGCAATCTGACTATCAAAAATCCCTACAAAAAAATGGCCCAGACAAACATTAAACTATACCTTTCACAAATCACTCACCTCACAAAAATCTTCGTTACTCGAACTACTGCAATACAGAGAGCGCCACTATTGCCAGCTAAATAAAAGATTCAAACTACAGAAGGCACTAACTACTGATAGGCATAGTTAGCAAATGAAAGATTTTAACAGAGAACAAACAATGTATTTACCTTAATATCATCAAAAGTCATAATATATGTAATTTCAAAACTCCACCATTTCCTTCCACACATCCACCACTGCTGGCGGCTCACCTCTAACTGCGCAACGCTACGCGCTGTTCACATCCAGCTGCCGCTGCCCAACACTACAATGGCTGACAACAATGCAAACTGGACACAGACTACACACAGCACAGCAAGTGATTTTCATACCGAGCGCTACGTAAGGTTGCCGATAAGAAAACATAAACAGCCTACTTACACTGCTTTCTGATGTATAGTTTGCTTACGACGTCCTGCCATCGTTGTGAATGTGTTCGGGGGGGCGGAGGAAGCAAACTCCGCCTACGGAAGGCCTGTACATTGACAACCACCGGGGTGGGGAATTATGCGAGTGTAACAAGGATCGCCTGTCTCAGGCAGTGCCGATGCTACACTCGTGCTTACTGGTTGGCACGGGACGGCACGGTGCGACAATCACTTTGTAATAACTACGGTACGCACTGTTACTGTAAGTGTTGGACAAAAATATGGAAACACCCGATAAATGTATGCTTGAACATAAATACAGATGCTGGCTAAGCCTGCAAGTTAAGCTGTTGTATCTAACCACGAACGGCTCCTGTGATGTATCCTCAATGCACCGCAAATGTTAGTCGTGGTCAGAATATTGTTCTGTGCAGTAGCGTGTGCATTGTGCCAGCCGGAGCTCAGTGAATTCGAACGTGGGTAAACTGTCGCTGACTGTGTGGTGTGTAATTCTGTAATCATGGTAAGCGGTGTTTCGTGTTTCAAGAGGAAGTGTATCGAAAATTTATACCGCAAATAGAGTAAGCGGAGATACGTCATCCGCTAAGCCACAACGCGGACGGAGGTGTGCGTTTGGGGATCGTAACGGAAGGTCGTTGAAGAGGATTGTGACGAAACGTAAGTAATGTAAACGTCGGAACAAGAAAACGCTTTACCGAAGCCGTAAAAACTGGACTGCGAAGCAACCAAAGAGTCATTTAATCGGATGCGTCTTGCTACGCACTCTTTCCAACTTCCGGCCAAGTTGGCATCCAAAGAGCGAAACATGGCAAAAATGCAATGATTATTCGGGCTGCCATTCGTGGTATTCCGTGGGACCCATGGTTGCTCTGCAAGGTCACATTAAATCTACATCTACATCTACATCCATACTCCGCAAGCCTCCTGGCGGTGTGTGGCGGAGGGTACTTTGAGTACCTTTATCGGTTCTCCCTTCTATTCCAGTCTCGTATTGTTCGTGGAAAGAAAGATTGTCGGTATGCCTCTGTGTGGGTTCTAATTTCTCTGATTTTATCTTCATGGTCTCTTCGTGAGATATACGTAGGAGGGAGCAATATACTGCTTGACTCCTCGGTGAAGGTATGTTCTCGAAACTTCAACAAAAGCACGTACCGAGCTACTGGGAGTCTCTCCTGCAAAATCTTCCACTGGAGTTCATCTATCATCTCCGTAACGCTTTAGCGATTACCAAATGATCCTGTAACGAAGCGCACTGCTCTCCGTTGGATCTTCTCTATCTCCTCTATCAACCCTATCTGGTACGGATCCCACACTGGTGAGCAATATTCAAGCAGTGGGCGAACAAGTGTACTGTAACCTACTTCCTTTGTTTTCGGATTGCATTTCCTTAGGACTCTTCCAATGGATCTCAGTCTGGCATCTGCTTTACCGACAATCAACTTTATGTGATCATTCAGTTTTAAACCACTCCTAATGCCTACTCCCAGATAATTTATGTAATTAACTGCTTCCAGATTCTGATCTGCTATAGTGTAGCTAAATGATAAAGGATCTTCCTTTCTATGTATTCGCAGCACATTACACTTGTCTACATTGAGATTCAATTGCCATTCCCTGCACTATGCGTCAATTCGTTGCAGATCTTCCTGCATTTCAGTACAATTTTCCATAGTTACAACCTCTAGATATACCACAGCATCATCCGCAAAAAGGCTCAGTGAACTTCCGATGTTATCCACAAGGTCGTTTTTGTATATTGTGAACAGCAACGGTCCTACGACACTCCCCTGCGGCACACCTGAAATCACTCTTACTTCGGAAGACTTCTCTCCATTGAGAATGACATGCTGAGTTCTGTTATCTAGAAACTCTTCAATCCAATGACACAATAGGTCTGATAGTCCGTATACTCTTACTTTGTTCATTAAAAGACTGCGGTGAACTGTGTCGAACGCCTTGCGGAAGTCAAGAAATACGGCATCTACCTGGGAACCCGTGTCTATGGCCCTCTGAGTCTCGTGGACGAATACCGCGGGCTGGGTTTCACACGATCGTCTTTTTCGAAACCCATGCCGATTCCTACATAGTAGATTTCTAGTCTCCAGAAAAGTCATTATACTCGAACATAATACGTGTTCCAAAATTCTACAACTGATCGACGTTAGAGATATAGGTCTATAGTTCTGCTCATCTGTTCGACGTCCCTTCTTGAAAGCGGGGATGACCTGTGCCCTTTTCCAATCCTTTGTAACGCTACGCTCTTCTAGAGACCTACGGTACACCGCTGCAAGAAGGGGGGCAAGTTCCTTCGCGTATTCTGTGTAAAATCGAACTGGTATCCCATCAGGTCCAGCGGCCTTTCCTCTTTTGAGCGATTTTAATTGTTTCTCTATCCCTCTGTCGTCTATTTCGATATCTACCATTTTGTCATCTGTGCGACAATCTACAGTGCAGTATTCCTCTGTGAAACAGCTTTCGAAAAAGACATTTAGTATTTCGACCTTTAATCTGTCATCCTCTGTTTCAGTACCATTTTGGTCACAGAGTGTCTGGACATTTTGTTTTGATCCACCTACCGCTTTGACATAAGACCAAAATTTCTTAGGATTTTCTGCCAATTCAGTACGTAGAGCTTTACTTTCGAATTCATTGAACGCCTCTCGCATAGCCCTCCTCACATTACGTTTCGCTTCGCGTAATTTTTTTTTTTTTTTGTCTGCAGGGTTTTGGCTATGTTTATGTTTGCTGTGAAGTTCCCTTTGGTTCCGCAGCAATTTTCTAACTCGGTTGTTGTACCACGGTGGCTCTTTTCCATCTATTACGATCTTTCTTGGTACACACTCATCTAACGCATATTGTACGTTGGTTTTGAATTTTGTCCACTGATCCTCAACACTATCTGTACTTGAGACAAAACTTTTGTGTTGAGCCGTCAAGTACTCTGTAATCTGCTTTTTGTCACTTGTGTTAAACAGAAAAATCTTCCTGCCTTTTTTATTATTTCTGTTTACGGCTGAAATCATCGATACAGTAACCGCTTTATGATCGATAATTCCCTGTTCTGCGTTAACTGTTTCAAATAGTTCGGGTCTGTTTGTCACCAGAAAGTCGAATATGTTATCGCCACGAGTCGGATCTCTGTTTAACTGCTCAAGGTAGTTTTCAGATAATGCACTTAAAAAGATTTCACTGGATTCTTTGTCCCTGCGACCCGTTATATTACTGTCTCTGCGGTATACATTGCAATCTGAGTTTAGAATTTCATTACTGTTTCAGCCAACTTTCTGTCCCTAGTACTATGTGGGCGTTGTGACCGTTCATTAATGACAGCAGTTCTGGGACCTTTCCGTAGACGCTCCTGCAGTTTACTATTAGCGCATTAATATTGTTATTCCCTGTAGCATTTTGCCTAGTACTACCTTGTCGCGTCTCAGTAGGCGTCTTGTCGGGTCTAGGGAGGGAATTCTCTAACCTAAAAAACCCAAATGTGCACTCCACACGTACTCCGCTACTCTTGTAGCCGCTTCCTGCGTGTAGTGCACGCCTGACCTATTCAGGGGGACCCTACATTTCTCCACCCGATAGCGGAGGTCGAGAAATTTGCACCCCAGATCTCCGCAGAATCGTCTGAGCCTCTGGTTTAAGCCTTCCACTCGGCTCCAAACCAGAGGACCGCGATCGGTTCTGGGAACGATACTGCAAATAGTTAGCTCAGATTCCACCCCGCGAGCGAGGCTTTTCGCCTTCACCAAGTCCTGTATGAACTGAGGATGACCTCTGAACCCAGACGGCAGGAATCATTGGTGCCGACATGAGCAACAATTTGCAGTCGGGTGCACCCAGTGCTCTCTATCGCCGCCGGCAGGGCCTCCTCCACATCTCGGATGAGACCCCCCGGCAAGCAGACAGAGTGACCGTCTGGGCTGATTAGATCATCCCGTGGTGCAGTGTTTGTTCCCCAATAGTGACACTGTGTTCCAAGTCGACGGGGCCTCTGTTGACGTAGCTCGTACCGTGCAGGACTGCTATTGTGACCATGAGGATGAGTTGTCGCATCTCACCTGGACACCACAGTCACCAGGTCTCAGTATTACTAAGCCATTCTGATCTACGTTGGAGAGAAGGATGAGTGATCGCTATCCACCACCACCACGTTACCTCCACTTGCCATTATTTTGCTGGAGGAATAGTATCAGATTCCCTTGAGACCCATGCGGGACCTGTTGACGGGAGGTCCTAGTCACACGACATTTTCTTTTTATTTACTGAGGCCGTTGTGAAAAACTGTAACACGTGCTGTTAAGCCAAGCTGTGCAACAAAATTTTCTTCCGCTGAAACCGACTGCTTATTAAAGTGTTTTTAACTGTACCTTATGCTTCTGAAATTACTGTCACATATTGCTATGTGACATTGCTTCATTCTCTGCCATTATTTAATGGTTATTATTTTATGAGCACTGGACCTATTGGCTACGTGCTTTTCGCGTAGACTCTGAGTCCTGTTGCTGACGAAAGGCGGCCATTGAATCTCATTTCGAGAGGGGCACCTTCCTAGGGAGAGTCGCGGTTATCGCGGAAAGGGGTGCTGCCTGCTACGTTCTCCTGGCCTAGTTGTGGGCAGTGGGCACCGCGCCGCCTCAGCCACCCTAGAGATTAATAGAGTGTGAAATTTTAGCCTTTTTCTGTGGACATCAAGGGCTGAGACGCCGCGACACTGTCTGACCATCTTGAAACGACTGTTGCTTTCGCTCCAAAATTTTGGTAGTTCTATCGAATTGAGTCGCCCTCACACCTACCTTGGTGCGAAGAGCCCGGGAAATCAAGAAAACACTCCTCCAGGCGGATGCCCCTCGTGGTTGGTAATGTGAACTTTGTACACCAAGAGTGCGACGTTTCTGCAGTTTCTACTGCGTCCTCTCCCCCTCCCCCCATTTTGTTTTTGTGAAATTAGCGATATTGTCCCTCATTACATTGCCAACAGCATCCAGTCGTCCCCTCTACGCAGAATTTTTTTCGAAAGTGTGGAGGGTGTGAACTTAGATTCTGGGCATTCGTCTCCAAGCCGTTGTTGAGAGGGAGTCGACCGTAGCCATCACCAGTAGCGCAGTCTACATTTCGAGCATCTCGTTACGTGCTTGCTTTGCCATTCGACTTGTGCCATTTAATTTTGTTACAGTTCGTAGCATCTTACTGTATAGATAATTTGGATTTCGCGAGCTACTCAGATGAGAAGACCATGTTGCGCTTTCTCCTTACAGTCTTCCACACTTTTTGGTACCTCCTCCAAGTGTTAGTCATTTTCTAACACGATTTGAGTTTTAGAGAACGTTGCACTTCGTTAATTTTAGTGTGACTTATGTCAATCATCATAGCGAACAAATAACCGTTAATCTCAGTCCTGACTTAGATTTCAAGATATCTCATTGTCCTACTGCTTTTCGATGTTCAAGTGATCCACAAATAACAAATATAGCCCGAAACTTTTTCCACTCTATGGGAGCTTGTTACAACCAATGATAAATGTTTGGCTGCAAAACAAGCTTTATTTTATATTTGGTCACTAACGCGTTCCACCTTTTTTAAGACGTCTTCAGATTGGCTTACAAAGAAAAATACAAACTTTTGTTAGAAAATGGCACTACCCTAGTTCAGTAAAACTTTGGGCTACCAAGGAAAATATTAAACCCACGTTACTGGCATAACAGTTGTTAAACACATATACCGCTTTGCATGCCAATCTCTTGGCAGGGGAACACCTTATCGCTATTTTAAGACCATTGCTTGTGCCCCTTAAAAATAAACGGGATATAATAGCCGAAGTATCCAGAGGCCACTAACTGACCTTGTTAATCAAAGACGTAAACATACACAATAGAAAAAAATTAAAACAACTAACTGATAAAAAATAAAATTCAGTGCACAGGAAGTCGAGTTTAAAACACATAGAAAACCTCAGTGAGTGGATATCCTTGTCGTGTTTTAAGAGGCTTTGTGCTGTGCCTTATTAAAATAGAACGAACTAAAAGACAGCGATAAAGGCATTCAAGGAAAGCAATTGGTTATGCCTCTAGGTTTAGTGCTGAAAAATACGGGGCATTAGACTGTGTTGTAGAGTACATGGCGCAGTCCAAAGGACACCAGAAGCGAGCAGGCCTACAGAAATGCATCAAAAACGTAATCGTATAAGAAATGTCGGCGTTGTTGAAAGCTAATTACGACGGAGTTGTTTTAAGAGCCAAAGGTAATGAGAGGTTACAGAAACGAACAATGGAAAATCAACAACATTCCTTATTAAAAATGCAAAAACGCTTATGTAACTAGGTTTTAATAAGAAGGGGTGCAAAAAATTAAAATGTATAAAACATGCACTATAACAACACAGGGGAGTAAAAATATATGAAAGAACCTTGGGAAGTAATTGTTAGTGGATTAATTGGAAGACATCTATACAGCACGCCTTCCTCTCCGCCAATGAGAGGACACAGATATACTGGAAACGCGTCCTACGATAACTAGAAGCCCAAAAATACCTTGAATCAACCAAAGAAATACATGTTGTACACCCAAACTTTTGTCCTCACTGTGGCGGTGGTTTCATTGCGTACAGTGGCCAAACTCAACGATCGGTTTCATTAAGAATTCTGAGAAAAGGACGAACATTGTATTCGCTCTTCTTGTATGATAAAAGTTTTTATTTTATAATGAGCATTGAAATTAAGTTTCTCGAGTCACATCTGGGGCACTTCAGACCCAACTTTCACAATGTTAAATTATGTTACTTCTAAGCTTTGTCAAAGCAGCGGAGCACTACTGACTGAAACATTTTGCTTCAGTGTGTTTTCAATGTCTGCTTCACTTCCTGCTTAAACGTGTGCAAACTAACTTCTGCTAATCTGTCGGTGCTGGAGTGTCGAGTGTTTGACTTGGCGAAAGCAGGTGCCAGCTGCGTTAATGAGCCGGATCTACTGAACTGAGGTTACTCCGCAAATGCTGGAGTTGAGCACACTTCGCAGCGGCGGAGAACGGCGAAAACATTCAGCAAGACGGTGTTAAAATGTTATCTACTGGGCCTCAGATTATGGTACTATAGCAGTGGTTTGTTCATATATCGTGTGTAGCGTAGATTACGTGGGAACTTCGCCGTGCGAAGCATAAGATAAATGCGGAGGGCACCGCAGGGGACTTTGTTTTGCACGCGCGCGCTTGTGTGTGTGTGTGTGTGTGTGTGTGTGTGTGTGTGTGTGTGAGTGAGTGTGTATGTGTGTACCCTGCGACGCCAGAACGCGCTTGCTTCACACACACACACACACACACACACAAACGGGTGTGCTCGTGGGCGCCAGCGCGAGGTGTGGGAGTAGGCGACGCAGTGCAAATATTTGTCGTTGGGGTGGACAGGGCCGTGTGCGCCCGGTACGCCTCACCAACGTCGCCGCTGCCTCCGCCGCTGCGACCGCCGTAACGCGGGCGTTCACCTCCGAATTAGTTCGGGGAACTTACGAGGCGGGAACCCTTCTGGCAAGACAGAGAGCCGGTCCTTTGAGCACTTAAATTAAGTCGGCACGGCGAGACGATAATCGGCTTTATTAAGTTCTCGAGCCGACTAGCGGAGAGATTTTCGTATTTAAAGAGCTGCAAATTAAGGGAAGTGCCGATTATGTGGCGCGGTGCCGCCTTTGTAGTCGGGTACGTGATGATGGAGCGAAATTTGCAACGCTGACGGCCCGATAAGGGCGATATGTAATCGGTTGCATCACAGACATCGTTGTACGACTAGTCATGACTTCTACGAAGCAAGTGTAAAACATTGGTGAGTGGTCTCAGAATCAGAAAGTAATCTTATTTGTCTCTGAATCATCGTCCGACGATTGTTGGACGATTTACCTAAAATTTCGCCACCACGAGTGGCCCGCATGTCGAAGGTTCACCCTCCATTGCTGATGACGCACTGGAGTCGCGTCCACGACCGGAGATAGTATGTACATGTCGCTCCTATTTCTGACGGTATGCATGTGGTGTCTTTCCTTTCGGACATGTCCGAAAGAACAGACACCATTTTGATCCTGCAGCCACTATGACTCAGGTCACAAAGGAATTAAAGACATTAGTTGCCAGTGGGTGTTGATTTATATCAATGAGGCAAGTTGAAATTTGTGCCGGACTGGGATTCGAACCTAGGTCTCCTGCTTACTGGGCAGAAAAGCTGACCGCTACACCATCTGGACACACTGGTCACCAGAAGCACAACTACATAGACTACCCTCGTACATAAACGAAAGAACAGACACCATATACAGGGTGGTCGATTGATAGTGACCGGGTCAAATATCTCACGAAATAAGCATCAAACGAAAAACTTACAAAGAACGAAATTCGTCTAGCTTGAAGGGCGAAACCAGATGGCACTATGGTTGGCCCGCTAGATGGCGCTGTCATAGGTCAAACGGATATCAACTGCGTTTTTTTTTTTTAATGGGAACCCCCACTTTTTATTACATTTGTGTGTAGTACGTAAAGAGATATGAATGTTTTAGTTGGACCACTTTTTTCGCTTTGTGATAGATGGCGCTGCAATAGTCACAAACGTATAAGTACGTGGTATCACGTAACATTCCGCCAGTGCGGACGGTATTTGCTTCTTGATACATTACCCGTGTTAAAATGGACCGTTTACCAATTGTGGAAAAGGTCAAAATCGTATTGATGTATGGCTATTGTGATCAAAATGCCCAACGGGCGTGTGCTATATATGCTGCTCGGTATCCTGGACGACATCATTCAAGTGTCCGGACCGTTCGCCGGATAGTTACGTTATTTAAGGAAACAGGAAGTGTTCAGCCACATGTGAAACGTCAACCACGACCTGAAACAAATACTGATGCCCAAGTAGGTGTTTTAGCTGCTGTCTCGGCTAATCCGCACATCAGTAGCAGACATATTGCGCGAGAATAGGGAATCTCAAAAACGTCTGCGTTGAGAATGCTACATCAACATTGATTGCACCCGTACCATATTTCAATGCACCAGGAATTGCATGGCGACGACTTTGAACATCGTGTGCAATTCTGCCACTGGGCGCAAGAGAAATTACCGGACGATGACAGATTTTTTGCACGCGTTCTATTTAGCGACCAAGCGTCATTCACCAACAGCGGTAACGTAAACCGGCATAATATGCACTACTGGGCAGCGGAAAATCCACGATGGCTGCGACAAGTGGAACATCAGCGACCTTGGTGGGTTAATGTATGGTGTGGCATTATGGGAGGAAGGATAATTGACCCCCATTTTATCGATGGCAACCTAAATGGTGCAATGTATGCTGATTTCCTACGTAATGTTCTACCAATGTTACTGCAAGATGTTTCACTGCATGACAGAATGGTGATGTACTTCCAACATGATGGATGTCCGGCACAAAGCTCATTTTGAACATTTATTGCATTAATGTGGTATTTACAGGTAATCACGCTATAACAGCATGCGTTCTCAGAAATGATAAGTTCACAATTGTACATGTATCACAGTGGAACAACCGAAATAAAATGTTCAAACGTACCTACGTTCTGTATTTTAAATTAAAAAAGCTGCCTGTTACCAACTGTTCGTCTAAAATTGTGAGCCATACGTTTGTGACTATTACAGCACCATCTATCACAAAGCGAAAAAAGTGGTCCAACTAAAACGTTCATATTTCTTTACGTACTACACGAATATGTAATAAAAATGGGGGTTCCTATTTAAAAAAAAACCGCAGTTGATATCCGTTTGACCTATGGCAGCGCCATATAGCGGGCCAACCATAGCGCCATCTGGTTTCCCCCTTCAAGCTAGACAAGTTTCGTTCTTTGTAGTTTTTTCGTTTGGCCCTTATTTCGTGTGATATTTGGCCCGGTCACGATCAGTGGTCTACTCTATCTATAATTAAGACCATGGCAGTCAACGATCCCTTCAGTGCAGATCTACACTAAACTCGAAATCGCACGGTAATTGGCGAGTTACCGCGAGTAATGATGCTAATGAGGGGGGGGGGGCACTACATCAGTAGTATTTGGTATAAGTTGAGAATTTGCGTCTAAGAGAGTTGTAGTGACCACCGTACCCGGATGGCGAAGTAGTCAACGCATCTGCCTAGTAAGCAGGAGACCCGAGTTCGAATCCAGGTCCTGCATAAATTTTCAGCTTGTTCCATTGATATAAAACAGTGCCCACTGGCAGCTTATGTCTTTAGTTCCTTTCTATCTTGAATGTCTGAGGGCTTTCCTCTGGTCATTACCGCGCTGGTTCTCGCTTGTTACCTGCAACGACCATTCTCCGCAGCACGGTAACCCGTGACCAATTTTACCATGAGGCTTTCTTCTTAACAATCAAGACCATTCACGTTTCTGAATTTCTATGGCATCCCTGAATAAAAGAGCTTGGCGGTTTTTCTCTATATCGAGAACTTGCATGTTGTAGAATTTTATTACTTGGTCGGTCCGCGACTGACTATTTCACCACCTGTTCCAGCCTGCAGTGCCGTTCGGTGATGTGGTGTTGGTAGATCGCCCAGTCATCCCCACATAGACTTTTCCTCATGTGCAGTGTATGCGTTATAAACTGACAAAATATATGGACAGATACAGACGGCGGTACTACCGCGTACTCAAAACATAAAAGGGCAGTGCGTTGGTGGAACTTTCATTATTACTCAGGTAATAAAAAGGTGTCCGACGTGATTATAGCCGAACGATATGAGTTAACAGACTTTGAACGCGGATGGTAATTGGAGCTAGGAGCACGGGAAATTACATTTCGGAAATCGTTAGGGATTCTAGTATTCCGCCATCCACAGTGTCACGAGTGTGCCAAGAATACCTAATTCCAGGCTTCACTACTCATCACTATCAACGGAGTGGTTGAAGGCCTTCACTTGACGACCCAGAGCAGCGGTGTTTGCGTAGAGTTGTCAGTGCTAACAGACGTGCAACACTGCGTGAAATAACTGCAGAAATAAATGTGGGTCGTACCATGAACGTATCCGTTAGGATGGTGCGGCGAAATATGGCGTTAATGGGCTATTGCAGCAGACGACAGACGCGAATGCTTGGTAACAGCCCGTCATCGCCTGCAGAGCAACTCTTCCGAGTCGTGACCAGTTCTGTAGGACTGTAGACGACTGAAAAACTGTGGCCTGGAAATATGAGTCCCAGTTTCGTTTGGAAAGAGTGGCTAGTTGGGTTCGAATGTGATGCAAACCCCACGAAGCCATGCAACCAAATTGTCAACAAGGCACAGTGCAAGCTGGGTGGCTCCATAATGCGTCAGTTGTGTTTACATGGAATGGACTGAGCACTCTGGTCCAACTGAGCCGATCAATGACTAGAAGTGGTTACGTTCGGCTACCTGGAGATCATTTGCATCCATTCATTGGTTTCATTTTCCCAATCGTATCACTGGGCCACAATTGTTCGCGAGTGATTTGTAGAAAATTCTGTACGATTCGCGCGAATGATTTGGCTTTCCACATCACCGACATGAATCCCATCGAACATTTACTAGACATAATCGAGCAGTCAGTTTGTTCAAAATATCCTGCACCAGCAATACTTTCGCAATTATGGACGTCTGTAGAGACAGTACGGTTCAATATTTCTACAGGGGAGTTCCAAAGACTTGTTGATCCCATGCCACTAGTAACTGCTGCACTAAGCTGGCGAAAAGGAGATCCAACATAGTATTAGGTGGTATCCCATGACTCTCACTGTATCTGCAATGTATACTTCAAACGTTTGGTTAAACGTACTGTCAGATAGACGTATTGTCTGTTCGCTTTTGTCTCTGAAACTTCATTCGACGGTTGTTTGACGATTTTCCTGACGTTTCGCCAGCACGTGTGGCTGGCATGTCCATTGCTGGTGGTGGGCTGGAATCGAGCCTGTGGCCGGAGATTATAAGTAACTGTCGCTTCAACGTCTCAGGACTCTTGCCTGGTCACTACCGCGTTGATTCTCTCTTTGTTACCTGCAAGACCACTATACCACTAGAACCCATGAACCACTTTACCATTAGGCCTTTTCTTTTTACTTATTAAAAGTAGTTGTCGTTGCCAAATTCTACACAGCCGGCCGGAGTGGCCGAGCGGTTAAAGGCGCTACAGTCTGGAACCGCATGACCGCTACGGTCTCAGGTTCGAATCCTGCCTCGGGCATGGATGTGTGTGATGTCCTTAGGTTAGTTAGGTTTAAGTAGTTCTAAGTTCTAGGGGACTTATGACACAGCAGTTGAGTCCCATAGTGCTCAGAGCCATTTGAACCATTTTTTTGACCCATTTTTGAGCCAAATTCTACAGCATCTCGGAACAAATGAGCATGGTAGTTTTTCTCCCCAGTGAGAAACTGTGTATTTTAGAATTTTACCATGTGGTTGGTCCCACACAGCGCGTGATTCACCACAGATAATTTGTCTCTCTGCTCCAGCCTCCAGTGCCGCTTATGTTCGGTGATCTGGCGTTGATAGATCGTCCAGTCATTCGCACATAGACTTTTCCTCTTGCACAAGGTATGTGGTGTAGTCCCGACCTCTTAAATGGGTCCCTTCTGTCCTTTGCCGATCCGAGACAGTCTTTGATCTTTTTGGTTGGTTTGTAAATAGGCATTACGCCGTGTACGCGCAATATACTACCGATTCTAACTGTGGCCATGGAGATGTGTGGCAGAATTGTCGTAGCCTACATTTATTCTTCTGGCTTGTCACTTTGCCGACCGTTGGTTTTCGTGACCCTTCTTACACAACTGGTGCAGTACCGGTGCTGCTCAGAACTTATTCCATTGCATGTCACGCCCAAATTGCTGCTACTCACCTATTCGTCTTGCACGCGGTACGAGCACTTTAGTCATGCCTATTTTCTAGTTCGGTTTACGATTCGAAAGTTTGTGCAACTATCGGTCCATGCGTGTCGGTCCACCCTAATAGTATGTTTCGGCTCCATGTCAGGTCCGGTACCTGTTCTGGCATACAATGGAAGCTGGGGGAGCGCTTTGTGATGTCCCTTAGCCTGTGGTTTCAAGTCTGTACAGGAGGCTACAGCTCCAAGCGAGGCGGCTATTGTATCTGTGTGGCCGATATAGTACACTATTTATCTTCGAAGTAGTCGGTATATTCACGGCAGAATTTTGGTATCATTCATGAAGTTCATGGGACTGGTCTGAAAAGGAAAAGGGAACAGTCGTAGAACCGCTACTAAATGTTCTTGGATTGCCATCGCAATAACAAAATATGCGACTGAGTATGGCGGAGCAGTGGTAAGATAAAGGACCCGTATTTGCAAGCGCAGCTGTTCAGATCCCCATCCAGCTATCCATATTCAGATTTTCTATGATTTTCCTAATGTCAAGCCGGCCGCTGTGACAGAGCAGTTCTAGGCGCTTCAGTCCGGAACCACGCTGCTGCTACGGTCGCAGGTTCGAATCCTGCCTCGGGCATGGATGTGTGTGATGTCCTTAGGTTAGTTAGGTAACGTGGAAATTACTTCCACATGCTTTGCCAATCCTAGCTAACTGTCAATCTAAAATAATCTTGTCGTCACAGGGCCTTTAGGGCCTTTAAGCGCTAATAATTCTCTTGTTTCTACAAACGTGCACCTTTTGTCATCTTTTAAGATGCAGAAACGCGAACAGTTGTAGAAACACCGAGGCAGCGCGGAGGATGGCCGAAAAGTCCATGCTGGACGAAGAAATGGAGCACACGGATTGCACAGTGCTCAGACACGTCATGTAGGCTGGTGGTCACGGTAGATGCGCTATTTTATGTTAGGGAAGAGGTACCACACACCTAGTCTGTACCAGAGTATCCGCAGTGATGCACGTTAGTGGCGAGTTAAAAAGAATAACCAGGCATCGGAGCTTCTTCGGGCAGTGGGCTGCCGATATCTTTATCCAATTTCGGCTCACAGAGCGACTCAAAGCTTTAGGCCTTTCCTGTTTCCTCTCCGTGCATTCGAAACTCTATAGAGGCTTTCCGACGAAAATGTAGGATTAGTACTTCTGGGAAAAACGATATTTCAGACAAATCTCCTTTTTGTGGAATATGTGCTGCGATGGATGTGCGGGTCAAGTGAAAAGTGCACGTTGGATTTGTTTGGCTTGCGTAGTTCAAAATGTAGCCAAGGGAGAGCGTCCAAGGGAGAGACACACACACACACACATCTCTCAAAAATTCTTTTACAGCTATATTTAGTTCATCGTACAGTCACGAAGCTGAGTGCCGCAATGGTAATGCAGTGACTCTTATTGTGGAGGACGGTGCTTATTCAGCTGTCGGTTTTCTATAGCTTCCCTAAATCGTCGAAGACAAATTTTGAGGCAGTTTCATTGAAAAGGATACAGCCGAATTCGTTCTCTGTGCTTCCCCAAGGTCAATTATGCGTTTTCAGCCCAGTCTTCTTTCCTTAGATTCGCTCGGTCTACAGATGTGGAATAGCGAAGTTGGAGTATCAATATAGCTTATTTATCATCAAAGATAAAAATGCTAATTAAATGTAAATTTTCACTGATGAGAGGAATCTGGCACGATCTTGCGGCTACCTCTGCGCCTGCATTACAGATCAGTATGCACTCGTTCCTCTAACAGGGCAATACTGACTAGTTCACCTTGCCCGACTGCCAGATCAATGGCGAACACCCAGGTACGTTGAGGAAGTCCAGTAAGCATCAAGAACATGAAAAGTCCGCGCAGCTGCTTTTCAATTATGAGCACCCCAGCATCACATTATATACAGATGCAATCTTACTGCGCTACCAGAACGCCAATTATACGGAGATAATCCATGCCACGGTTTTATATACAGGGCGATACAAAACTCCACCGACAAACTTTTAGAGATGGTAGTATGGACCAAAACAAGGAAAAACTGCATACTTTAAGAGCTATGAGCACTTGTTGATCGACGCTACTGTGAAACCTATCTCTTCTACTGAACAAGTACTGATAGCTTTTAAGTTGTGCATTTTATGCATCGATGTTTACTAGGAATTTTTTTCTTGCTTTGGCCCATATTACTACCTCTGAAAGTATTTCGGTGGTGTTCTGGTTCGCTCTGTATATAGGCTTCAAGAAACTAAGTAAAATGTTAGGGTGTTCAGAGAAAACGCTTCTGTTATGGGACAAAAATGACACAAGTGAGCGTTTCCCCGACTGGGGCTATATCGTCCCCCTCTCTTCTTTAGTATTAAAATGTTTTGATTTTAGTGTAAGATGTGATCGGGATTGTTGGGATAAAGGTAATACACTGTTGGCATGGTGTATATTCAGCACGCACGTATATGAGGTTTACATATACGTCGACGATAATCAAGGTTGTTACGCAGATATAAATATTAGTAAAAATGGGTACAAGATTGCTTGTAATGGTTTAAATACGTTATCTAAATTAGTTCAAAGATAATCAGAAGTAGCATGAAACTGTTACAGTTATTGCCCGCTAAAGTAACTGTTGCGAAGAGAGATGTGATATAACTACCTGCGTTGCGCAAAGATTTGTACCCAAGATAAATAATTTCATTGATAACCAGCTGACTTCATTTTAGATTAAACATTTGCTTGCAGAAATAAATTTAATTGCGAACTCAAAAGTATCGTGAAGCGAACTAAGCATTGTTGCCTACGTCAGTTAAATCTATCCACCCAGTTCCGTAAAAATTACGGTAAAATGACCTTAGCAAATATTAATGCTTGAAAATTGTCAATAAAGTACTTATAATGTTAATTTGACGGTGAAGCCCAATATTTAATTAAATATTACGTAACTACCGCCCGTGCGCCATAAAGACGAAATAATGCCAGATGGGCTATCTTCTACACAACTAACTTTAAATAATTATTTTTCTCTAAGTATCTCCACAGGGAGGGAGAGGTTTTGAATAAGAACAGGAGAAATTCACTTTTTACCGTATATTACAAAAGAAAATACGCGCATCAAATACTTAGTGCGTCAGAACAGCTAACCGACTTAATTCTTCAACAGCAGAGGCAAAAGTAATACTGGATCTTTGAACCAAGTCTTTTTTGACCTTAATGAGATAAGATGTCCATGGTTAGCAGAGAATGTCTTCACATTGTGTAGTTAATTTTCCATACTAAAATACGTGATTTATTAACATTTTTGACACAAAAAATACCACACTAACGAGTTGTAGGTTTTATCAATATCCGTCGTATTAGCTACGGTTTTTATCAACAGAAATCCACTCAGTTTTGTGCTTTTTTTTTACAGTTCACATTTACGCGTCCGATATAGGTTTAGTTTAATTTCTATAGGACTTCCCGGGAGACGTCACAGGGTCCATGACTGTTTTGGCGTTAAAATGTTCAGAGACGGTATTCGAACTGCTAAGTGATGAATATTGCTATAGAGATAATGTTAAAAATAGCATTTGTTTACATGGTAGCTCATCTAGCATCTGCTCGCTAATGATTGTGTAACACGCTCAAAATAACTAGGTGTTTCACTAATAACGGTTGTAGTTTTAGCAGCCGCCCGCGGTGGCCGAGCGGTTCTAGGCGCTTCAGTCCGAAACCGCGCGAATGCTACGGTTGCAGGTTCGAATCCTGCCTCGGGCATGGATGTGTGTGATGCCCTTAGGTTAGTTGGGGTTAAGTAGTACTAAGTTCTAGGGGACTGATGACCTCAGACGTTTAGTCTCATAGTGCTCAGAGCTATTTGAACCATTTTTGTAGCTTTAGCCACACGGGAAACCAGCTGTTGTGGAATGTCTATCGATGTCCTCTACACCAAAAGTTTTGTTTTCCTCCCCCCCCACAAAAAGAAATCGATAGGGGGTTAGTAACATCCGTAAAGCAAGAGACTTCTATTGGCACTATTAAGGACGTAATGTGTAAGACTCATTTATGATAAAAATGTAACTCATATAGCATGTATTCGAGAAAGAGTGCGTTATCCTAACTGTAACGAATGCAGTGGTAAACCCGCATAAAGGCCCAAATTTCTGAATTGATTGTAGCAAAGCTAACACGAAATAATATGGAACTACAATGTATCACGTGAAGTTCGTACACTGGACGCAAGCTTCCCATTAGAGGTAGATATATGTTAACGATGTTACGATCCTGGAAGACTGTAGTACCAACGTGACATATAGATAGGAGAACAACTAAATGAACTGTTTTCTTTTCTGTGCGCTGGTGCACCTTGAGTTAGTTATCCCTTCAACAGTATTTTCAGTCCTTGTCGTCCCATTGGAACAGGGAACTTTCAACTAAGTCAGGCATCAACGAAAAGAAAATTGTAACTTTTAATGTTTTCCTTTACTTGCAACTTCCAAAATAAAAAGTTCATAGTAGTACTGAAAGGGTCATTTGCTTTTAAATAATACACAGCCACGAGAACGCGTTATCTGTGCACGTAAATAATTTCCAAGTTAAAATAAGAAATTTCAGTACAGTTGCTAATATTTCTACTCAGCACAGGAATACTCCATACGGACTAAATACGAATACTTACTTTTGTCGCCGTTATGTTTCTATATTTTTTCACCGTACATGTTCAGTCACTGAACAGAAAGTAATTAGGTGAAATATTCTTTTTGAGAGAAAATGTTAGCGAAACGGGGCTCGTCTGAACCGCGATGCTAAACGCCGAACGCCTCGAGAGATATGCCCGTAATTGGCTGTCGGAGTGTATGCCACTCACGGTGGATCAATAGCTCTGGAGATTGGTGCCCCATCTTATCCGCTAATTAGCGGGCTCGTACCTCCTCCAAGGTAACTGACACCATACCTTCTGCCAGCCCTTTTCCCTGTGCGTATAACTTGTAGCTCCAGGGAATTCTCACAAAGTGGATTTGTAGTTACCTGTAGTAGAGAATGCATTATAGCTGACCTACATTCTGTTTTCAAAGGAGCCATAGAAAATAGTGTGTGCATCACACTACTCTGATACAACATTTTCGAGAAATGAGCAACTTCACTGTAGGTAGGCTGTTTGTTTGAAGACTTCCGGAGAAATAGATCTTGATGGTGAACCATCGTTCGAAACGAAAATAGCTGCCAGTGACGCTATTCTTTAGTTGTATAATTCGTAGTGTTCCTCATCCTCTTCGGATTGTTACGACATTCCTGTTTTCGTTTATAAAGTGACTGTCGTGAGTTGTGAACCTGAGGAATTACGTTGCATGCACAACTTCGTTGATGGTTACCATGTCCGTGTTTATACAGTGCCTGTACCTTAACATTATTGTGTCCTTCAGACGCGCATGCATTATTCCCATAAACTAGTATTCGAGCTTTTCTTGGCTCATCTTCAGATGGGGCTTACAGAAGTTACATCATTAGTTTCCTAACGTTATGCTGGGTACTAGCTTGAGGCACTAAGTGTGGCAATGTAGTTGGTATCTACCTGGATGCTTTCATTTTAATCGCCTGTTGGACACACAGTAGTGATTCTTCACTGTAAATAGTGGTTGTCACTATAAATAAGCCAGAATCCAGAATGTGCAGTACAATGATAAATCAGTTCGCATACTTAGTCTTAGAATACCACGCAACATTCACAAGAGTGTCAAGTGCTCGCACAACGAAGTCGTCTATAATGTTATTTCTCTTATAATATAGATAGCTTGAAGATGTCCAATACAGACCAAAATCAGAAACTAGTGTAGCTGTTGTACATAATACAGGGTGATTCAAAAAGAATACCACAACTTTAGGAATTTAAAACTCTGCAACGACAAAAGGCAGAGCTAAGCACTATCTGTCGGCGAATTAAGGGAGCTATAAAGTTTCATTTAGTTGTACATTTGTTCGCTTGAGGCGCTGTTGACTAGGCGTCAGGCGATGGGTCGGCCGCCAGGCAGCCCGTGACAGAGCACTTCATCACTGGCCTCCAAGAAGCCCTGATCTTACCCCCTGCGATTTTTTCTTATGGGGGTATGTTAAGGATATGGTGTTTCGGCCACCTCTCCCAGCCACCATTGATGATTTGAAACGAGAAATAACAGCAGCTATCCAAACTGTTACGCCTGATATGCTACAGAGAGTGTGGAACGAGTTGGAGTATCGGGTTGATATTGCTCGAGTGTCTGGAGGGGGCCATATTGAACATCTCTGAACTTGTTTTTGAGTGAAAAAAAAACCTTTTTAAATACTCTTTGTAATTATGTATAACAGGAGGTTACTTTATGTTTCTTTCATTAAATACACATTTTTAAAGTTGTGGTATTCTTTTTGAATCACCCTGTATTATATTCCTCTAATTCTCAAATCTGTCAGCGACCACTATCACAAAACGTTACCTATGTATCTACTGAGTAGTGCTCCAACGTCGCTCAACTGCAGCCCAAAGCGTAACTTTAATCCCAGACTAAAACTTAACCTTCATAGTGGAGCCATAAAATCAATCACTTGTTGACGTCGGCAACAGGTTTACTGTCTCCTGGATGGGGCAGTTGTAATCGATTAGTCTTCCTCATTTGTGGTGAGACATTATCGTGAACGAATGGAGTATGTTGATGTTTACGTTGGATAAACTCCTCAGAAAAAAGCATAAGGCCGTGACCAACTTGTTTGCTGATCTTATCATTTACGACAGACACTTCATTGGTCTTAACAAAAGAAACAACGAGTAGATGCCACATTCCGTCACTTTGGACCGAGTGTTACGAACAGAGCTGTTTGCGTTCATATAATACACTTCGCACACGGTTTCATATTACGTAAGACGGCAGAGTTCAAAATTTGGTGAGATTCTCATTTGGAGTGGGTTGGATGTACGAAAGGGAATGTAAGTACGATTAATTTTCGGTTCCAGGCGATCGTATGTGGCTGCTGGCAAATAAGCAGACAGTTCTTATAGCATGTAAATTAACTATGGAGCAGATGGCTATATTTCTTTTTATTTTATGAGACAAAGTGTGGATATATATACACCATTTGATCAAAAGTAAGCGGGCACGTACTAGTGGACATTAATTGGGCTGTGTGAACCCTTCACTTTATTACAGCTTGGACTCTGTTGGGGACACATCCAATGAAGTGCATCAAAGTATGTGGAGGAATGGCAGCCATTTACCGAAAAAAAAGTTCAAATGGCACGGAGCACTATGGGACTTAACATCTGAGGTCATCTGTCCCCTAGAACTTAGAATTACTTAAACCTAACTAACCTAAGGACATCACACACATCCATTCCCGAGGCAGGATTCGAACCTGAGACCGTAGCAGTCGCGCGATTCCGGACTGAAGCGCCTAGAACCGCTCGACCACTCGGCCACTACATTTATGAATGTTATTACCCACATACCACTGCCTCACTAACGCTGCCTTATATCAGGATACACTATCATGCTGATAGAAATAATCATCGTCTCTGAAGTTGATGATTATGATTATTTGTATCAACATGATAGTGTATCCTGATATGAAGCAGTGTTAGTGAGGCAGTGGTATGTGGGTAATAACATTCATAAAATGTAACGGCCGCGTGGCGGAGCAGTTCTAGGCGCTTCAGTCCGGAGACGCGCTGCTGCTACAGTCGCAGGTTCGAATCCTGCCTCGGGCATATATGTGTGTGACGTCTTTAGGTTAGTTAGGTTTAAGCAGTTCTAAGTTCTAGGGGACTGATGACCTCAGATGTTAAGTCACATAGTGCTCAGAGCCATTTGAACCATTTGTCTCCGAAGTGTTCCTCTGCAGTACGTAGTACACAGAGCTGTAAGATGTATTAATATGGTTTCGCATTTGGCGCTTCCTTGCGTAGTAATGAAACCACGCCGCTATCACAGTAAAGGCCTCCATAGCGTAAGATCATCTCCTTTGTACTGTACTTTGGTCACTACACATCATGGCAGGTGAAGTTCTCCATGCGTTTGTCAAACTCAAATCCTTCCATCGAATTGTCGCAAGCGTGATTCATGATCCAAACTCACTTATTTCCAGTCATCCACTGTCTGGTAGCGTTGCTATATACACCACCACGAGAGTTGCTAAGCACTGGCTAGAGAAATACGAGTGGCCTATAAGGAGCTGCCCGATCATTATACCTCGTCCTTTTCACCTACCTGCACACAGCTAACACAGCTATTGAGCTAAGTGGACTGCTGGTAGCACTTTGAACTCATGAGCGATTCCTTTTCCTGACTTCATGCTATTTTTACATTCGTCATACTGCCATGATCGACTGTTCCTGTACGTCAGAAAGTGAAGGCTGCTTGGTATTTGTGTAGCTATTGTTATTCTTTCCCGTTTACATTGTTGTTCTTCCGCATTTCCACTTCACAAGAATATCATCAAAACCGGACTTGGCTTTAGAAGTGCTGAAATGTTCCTGATGGCTTTGTTACTCAGATGACATCCAACGACCAGTCCATGTTCGACTCTGTTGGTTGGTTGGTTGATTTGGGAGAGGAGACCAAACAGTGAGATCATCGGTCCCATCTGTATAGGGAAGGATGAGGAAGGAAGACGGCCGTGCCCTTTCAAAGGAACCACCCAGGAATTTGTTTGAAGCGATTTAGAGAAATCACGAAAAATATAAATCAGAGTGGTCGGACGCAGGTTTGAACCGTAGTCCTCCAGAGTGCGTCCATTCTACGTTACTGGAAGTCGATACTTTTCAGCTCCTTCCGTACTGGAAGTTCCGCCCCTTGTGACATCTTGTTTTCAATATAGCATTACATAGGAGTGTCCCGATATTTTTGATCGGACAGAAGAAATCTTCTCGCTGTAACTTGACGAAACAGGGGTTCGTTGATAGAACACACCTCGATTTAATTTGGTGTATGTGAATTCATAAGGGACCAAACTGCTGAGGTCATCGGTCCCTAGACTTACACACCGCTTAAAATAACGTAAACTAACTTATGCTAAGGACAACACACACCCATGTCCGAGGTAGGACACGAACCTCCGACGGGGGGGAACAGCGCGAGCCGTGACAAGATGCCTGAGACCGCGCGGCTATCCCGTGCTGCTTCCAGTGGTCTCGTAATGGACAAATACGGGTCCTGTATGGTTTTCAAGGCAATCTTATACAAATCCACCAGTAAAGCGGTGGCAAGTGGATAGCGATCACGTACATTCTCTCCACAGTAGAGCACAATGGCTAAGTGATATTGAGATCTGGTGACAGTGGTGGTAGGAGAGATACCATAGTTATTCTTCATGTTTGCAAAAGCAATCCTGGACGATGCTGTGTGGCCAGGGCCCATGTCGTCTTCGAACACATTAGCTCCATTGAGGAACATACTTTGTACCATAGGATGGACCTGATCAGCCAGAATTGCCACATAAACCTTGACAGTAATATGACGTTGCAGGGTAACCATGGGGTCCATGGAATAGCACGATATGGCTGCCCAAATCATCATGGAACCCCCAACATGTTTCAATCTTGGGACGTGGACTCGGCCAGAAACTGGGTACAATGTGAAACAAAGAGTCTTTCTCCCATTGGTCCATAGTTCAGGCTTCACCACCACGTTTCTTTGTTACAGGAATTTGTATCACTGATGAGTGGTTTTAGAATTCCAGTCACCCTGCAATTCCTTGCTTACTAAATTCCCTTCACATAGTTTTGGTTCAAATGGTTCAAATGGCTCTGAGCACTATGGGACTTAACTTCTGAAGTCATCAGTCCCCTAGAACTTAGAACTACTTAAACCTAACTAACTAAGGACATCACACACATGCATGCCCGAAGCAGGATTCGAACCTGCAACCGTAGCGGTCGCGCGGCTCCATACTGTAGCGCCTAGAATCGCTCGGCCACTACGGCCGGCGTAGTTTTGGTGCTGACAGGGTTCGCAAGTAAGACATTCAGTTGTGCGGTTGCCTTTACGGCTGCTCCCTTATTTTTTGTTACAATCGTCTTCAGTGACCGTCTGTCACGGTCACTCAGCATTGACTTTTGTCCGCCTTTTCTGCTTCTCCAGCAAGCGGTATAAACCTTCGACACGATTCCTCTTGAATCACTATACGCTTTGGCTCCCTTGGTTACAGAAGCACACATCTTATGAGCATGAGCAGTTTGCCCACGTTCCAGTTCATTTAGCTGCCATATAACGCACTCACAACTGTACAGAACACTGTTCTGATCACGACAGAGACATGCAATGTATAGAGAACAGCAGGCCTCTGTGGCCGTGCGGTCCTAGGCGCTTCATTCTGGAACCGCGCTGCTGCTACAGTCGCAGGTTCAAATCCTGCCTCGGGCATGGATGTGTGTGATGTCATTAGGTTAGTTAGGTTTAAGCAGTTCTGAGTCTAGGGGACTGATGACCTCAGATGTTATTTCCCGTAGTGCATTTGAACTATTTTATAGAGAACATTGCATGGGTGCTGTACAACATGGCAACAAGCAGGATTGGCTAGCATTGTTGCCTAAGCATGCATTTCTCGCTATGTTTTGATATATATGTCTAACCCCTGTAATTCACATTGGGAACCAATCACTGTACTGAATTTAGTGAGCGTCTCTGCCTGTGGAGTGTATCTACCTCGGGGTCTCACGCCCCTGCCAGCGTTGCCACATTTCAGGACTGACACCCCGTGCTGGAGTGGGCGCTGTTGCCATTGTACCCAGTGGGAAAGCTGGGCCGGTGAGCGGTAAGCATCTTACTGGCGGGGCCGCGCGCCACCGTAGGGCAGGAAGCGGAACCAACCACTGGCCGCGCGGCTTCCCCTGCGGTTTCCGGTAACGAAGAGCTGCGGAGGGGCCCGCCACCAAATCGCGCTTTCTTCCCAAACCACCCCACCCCTCCCCCCAATCTGCTGCCGGTTCCCCTCTCCTCCGCTTCCGTTTCCTCGGGCGCCAGCGCCTCCACATTTTCAGTCAACCGCTAATACGATTTAATTTCATTAACTTGTTTCGTCGGTACAGGGATATTTACTTAATTCATTAGGGCGGCAGGGCGGCGGCGGCGTCGGTGGCGTAGGCGGCCCCCAGACGCTGCCAGCCAGGGGCTGCAAACCGGGTCGGCCCTCGCGCGGCACTACATCAATCATTGCGAGTCCATTACCGCGCGCTGAGGTACACACACACACACACACACACACACACACACACAAGCACACGCACACTAGACTCAGAGTACTCTGGCCATGCCCCAGGGACAATGGCGGCTCGCCGTTAAGGCACCGGGCACCTGCCTTCGACTGCCGCCAGGAGCGCACCTGCGGCGAAGTCGCGGCCTAATGCATCTCGAGCGGTGTCGACGCCTGTGTCTGGGCACTCACACAGCCGCAAGATCCTGTCGCTTGGGATGAAACGAATTGCTCCGAGAATTGTACCAGACAGATTAGTGATGCAGTGACGAGTGCAGTATCCTTCGGCCGTTCTGAGGCTAACGAGAAATCAGCAGCGCAGTTTTGACGAAGTAAATTTTGGCCATATACGGGATTGTTCAGCTGCCCCTAACGATCGGTTTTATGGAACCCGCAACGTCTTGAAATATCACACCTAACGGGTTTTTTTATTCTCTTGCTCAGTGGTCCTAAAGAAAAAATGAATAGGACCTTTCTGTAGAAAATTTAATGCATTTAAATTTTGTGCTGGAATACATTTTTTCTAGAGGTCGCACTTTAGCAGACATTTTTATCAATGATATAGAATGTAAATTTTTTGCCAAGTATCCACAACTAAAAGATAAAACGATTTATTACAAACGGTATGTCGATAACTTTTTATTACAGATAGAATGTGACACCTGTGAGGTCAAGACTTTCACCCAAGCATTAGGTAGCATGCACCCTAAAATAACTTTTACCACTGAATTAGAAGAAGATGGCGCTATAAACTACCTTGATCTCACTATTAAGAAAGTTAATAATAAACATAAGTTTTCGATTTTTAGGAAACCAACTTCTACAGACAGTATCATTAATGCCAGTTCATGCCATCCTCCCATATACAAAAAAAAAAAAAAAAAAAAAAAAAAAAACAAACTTTCTTCTCTTCCATGGTTCACCGGCTCCTTCGTCTACCTTTAGACGAAAACGAAATACGTAAAGAACTTAGCATTTTAAAGCAGATCGCATTAGCTAACGGCTTTTCTACAAACGACGTCACGCGCCCCTACAATATGCTAAAGAAACGTTTAACAAACAGCAGGCGCGCACACACACACACACACACACACACACACACACACACACACACACGAACCAGCAAAGACAGAATAAAAACTATTCCCATGAAATTTAAATGGCAAAATGTCCTTACAAATAGAAAAATGTTTTAAAAAGTCTGATGTCAGATGTGGTTTTCAGGTCAATAACACTATAAAACTACGAATAAAACATAAATTGAAATGGAACTATGATAAATTTGATGGCTCTGGAGTGTATAGGATCGACTGCAGTAACTGTGACAAATATTATATAGGTCAAACAGGCCGCTCTTTTAAATTAAGGTTCAAAGAACACTCACAGCCACGAAACAAAACGGCTTTGGGACAGCATTTGTCTGATACTGGTCATTCCATAGGGAGCATTGAGAATTATATGGGCATTCTTCACAGGGTGGAAAAGGGCCGTGCGCTTAATTTGCTGGACGAGCTTGAAACTTATTAAGCAAAAAATAGAGAGCCGGATAAACTACTTAACTGGCAGAACGATTTTGTGCCCAACGCCTACTTTGCTTTATATGACAATGTTTTACGCTAGTCACTCCACGCCTCTGTTATTTATAGTGTGTTCGTAAGTATTGAGTATAGTATTGAGTATATCACATATTTACTTCGTTTTCATAGATTTTACGCATGACTCTAGTAGGTTCTTGTTCCTTCTTTATACATTTCATAGACTGCATTAATCAGATAATGTAAATCATCCACTGTTATGGAATTTTATCACTCTTCTTGCAACGAAGTACCGCAGGATACGAGGGGCCCTCTGCCGGTCACGTTCCTCCAACCACTTCCCGCCTGTGCGGAATTCTGACGTTAGCGCTAACAGAGGGCGCTGATTATGTGCAGAACTATATTTCCTTTCATTTGTGGCTCCTATACCGATTTGTTTTACGTTGTTTATATTACCCGGTGCAATATCAACGGTGTTTAATCTTTATGTTATTGCCTAGAATATTGGCACTAGAGCACATGTCAACCACTGTTTTTTTAACTCTTCGTCTTTTTAACAATATTGCTTTTGTCGTGTTCTTTTTATTGATTTTTACTACTGTAACACTTTTATACTTTATAAGCTTATCACAGATTTTAACTATTGTATCCTCCCTTTTATTTTCGCGGTTTCAATTAATTATTGAAAAATAGTGTATGCTGACATTAGCGACATCTGGTCAACTTACTACACAAACATCTTGTGGCTACTGTACGGTAGCTAGTTGTGGTGTCACCGCCAGACACCACACTTGCTAGGTGGTAGCCTTTAAATCGGCCGCGGTCCGTTAGTATACGTCGGACCCGCGTACCGCCACTATCAGTGATTGCAGACCGAGCGCCGCCACACGGCAGGTCTAGAGAGACTTCCTAGCACTCCCCCCAGTTGTACAACCGACTTTGCTAGCGATGGTTCACTGACAAAATACGCTCTCATTTGCCGAGACGATAGTTAGCATAGCCTTCAGCTACGTCAAATGCTACGACCTAGCAAGGCGCCATTACCAGTTACTATTGATACTGTAAAACATGTACCGTCAAGAGCGACGTTCACCATTTATGGATTAAAGTTAAGTATTCCACCAGCTACGTCCGTTTTCTTAAGTTGTAATTTCCTTGTCCTGTTCCAGACCTCACGCCAGCCTGCGTGAGCTAAAACGTGTGCCTTTCGGCTTCCTCTAGTAGTACCGGGTTGGCTCTCTTACCAACCCACAACACTAGTTTTAAACAGTAGTTTTACTGATAACATGACTCGTGCATGTGATGTGATTTATATGTATTTGACGATGCTGGTGCTGATTCCGCATTTAACAGTTGACTATGCCACTATGGCTGCAATGCATTAGGACTTTGATTTTATGAGACAGGTATGCCTCTTCACATTTAAAGCGCACAAGTGTAAATTTTGTCAGCACTACTTTTCAATATGCTCTATGTATTGTTACTAAGCTGTATACAGTTTGCGAGTGTATTTATACTTTTCCCATTTTTGCTGCAGATCTGATGATGGTCATTAAAGACCGAAACCGGTAATCTGTTAAACAGAAAAGATTGTGACCATAGACGTAAATTAAAGGAAACTTAAAAATAAGAGAGTTCAAAGTGACCTTCAAACGCGTTTTTCTTGAATAACTCAAAAACCTTGGCCTCCAGCTAAAACGTATTCAAGTACAAAATTTAACTATATCAAATTTCCTGCAAAAACGTCCTTTTCATTTACTCTGTGGGATTAACAGTTTGCGCATAGTGAACGAGAGACTACGAAACCCTAGTCCATGAATATTTGAAGGTATTGTGGGTTCCATAAAATCCAGGGTGAGTAATAGCTGAGTCACTATGTATTTCGTGGCCTGAATACAGAGCTACATTACTATGCATCTTGGGCAGCTTAATAGGGTTTAAGAAGAGTAGTCGCGAGGTTTTAATAGCCACATCGAAAAAACAAAGATACACAATATCAGTATATGCTTGCCATAACAGTTTAGACGTTTTACAGGTGATTTTATTTAATATCTCGCGTTCTCAAAAAGCCCACTTGCCATGTTAAGAATTGCTACACATAGTAAATACCAGTAAAGCAACAATTCTTTAAAGAATGGAATTTCTGTGTAATAAACTGCTTACAGCTTCAGAAGCTTGGTTACTTTACGAAAGAGTTAATGTGTTAACCATTTCAACTTAATCATGTAAGCGAGGAACAACTTAGGAAAGGCTCGAAACTATTCTTAAAGCTGGCTGAAGGTCACTAAATGATCTCCCTCTTAAATGGTGAGCCGTGAACGGCTCGCGTTATCCCATTTATTGTTTGTCATCTTCTATTACAGGACTGCCGCCTTGTTCTCTCATTTCATTTAGTGGTATCACTAACTTCCTGCCTCACTTGCCCGTGAGCGGCAGCAGCAGCGCGTATCGATAAGTGCACCGTCGTACCATCTCTGGAGCGACCGACAGTATTTCTGGGTCGTCATGTGTCTGGCAGTCAGTTGGATACGGACCAGCAGTGCAGTCTGGACGCAGCAGCAGTGGAGTCGGGGACGGAGCGCCGGTGAGGCACCGACAGCCAGTGCTCGCCGACCGCTGGCGACACACATGAACTGTCCGACGGAGGCAGAATGGACCGGGATGACCGTTGGTTGGTCGTTCGGTTGGTCGTCTCGTCGGCCGACAATATTTGGTCCTTTCACCGTTTCTGGGCCTGGGCAGTTCGTCGGTTGGCGTGGAGCAGCAAGGAATTCTCCGCGACGCCTAGTTTGGCCGGGCACGCTGGCAGCCTCTATGCAGTGTCGGAGTGTGTGGTGCTGTTCCCACTGCTATGAGGTTAGTGGCTCACTGATGCTGGACATGAAAGATGAGTTTTGACTTAATCTACCAGCAAGTCACGACTGTTCACATTGTGTCGTTTGGAGTTCGTTGTCGGCTGTTGGGATATTCCCACGAGCAACAAGATGTGTTTTCAAGTTGGAAAATTTTAGCCACCCTCCAGTGCAGTTTAACTGTACTTCGTTATTTGAATTGAAGTGCACCATCGGAATCTTCTGCCTTGTGGCCGTTAACGTTCCAGTTACCTGCCCTGGCCATTGACGTAAATTCAGGCAGTGTATTCTCCTCATCATGTTGTTGCTGTCCATCACGGTGTGTAGTTTGACAGCTCAATGTATAGTTGGTTGTGGGTGCCAATACCTTCTACGTTGTTCCATTGAACTCCCTGTTGTGTGCTTGTTGGGTGTAGCGGAGGTTAGCTTGTCGGTGGGTCTGTTGACTGTCTGCCGGTTGGGTTGTCGTCGGATCGACAGTGGGTGGGCTGACTGCCTGTCTCAACTAAGCGAGCGTTAGTGTTTTAATTGCAGGCCGACCTTCGGAACTTCTGAGCTCCCTTGGGTGTACTGCCTTTTATTGTTTGTTCTTGTTGTTCGTACTTGTATGGCTTCTAGCCGATTTTTAGATTAAGGTTGTTTTCCCTTTAAGGCGTCAGGTGGTTTGGGCCTTCAGCCTAATTTAAGAACTGTTTTACGTAAAGCCTTCGGCATTTTTAAAATTAATATTATTGAGTCTTAAGTGTTGGGCCTTCAGTTGGTTTTGAATATAAGTTGTTTTGCTCTTAAAGTGTCAGATTTTTGGGGCCTTCAAAAAATGGTTCAAATGGCTCTGAGCACTATGGGACTTAACATCTGAGGTCATCAGGCCCCTAGAACTTAGAACTACTTAAACCTAACTAACCTAAGGACATCACACACATCCATGCCCAAGGCAGGATTCGAATTCGAACATGCGACCGTAGCGGTCACGCGGTTCCAGACTGATTGAGGCCTTCATCCGATTTTGAATTAAAGTTGTTCTGCTCTTAAGGTGTTAGATGGTTTGGGCCTTCAGCCTATTTTAAGAACTGTTTTACATAAAACCTTCAGCATTTTAAAAATTAATGTTATTGAGTCTTAAGTGTTGGGCCTTCAGCCGATTTTGAATTTAAGTTGTTTGCTCTTAAAGTGTCACATTCTTTGGGACTTCAGCCTAATTAAGGAACTGGTTTAAGATACGACATTGCCATTTAAATTTCTGATTTTGGTTGAACTATAAGTTATTGGCTTTCAGCCGTTTTTAAATTAATGTGGTCTTGCCCTTAAGGTATGAGATTGTACGGCGCATTCAGCCACTAATTAAGTTCCAAAACTAAAGCTGTGTTTTTTTTAAATTTTTCTACACTCTTGTAATGTTTGATCAAATAAAATTTTCTACGAGGTGCATTCAAGTTCTAAGGCCTCCTATTTTTTTCTCTGGACTGGAGAGAGATAGAAACATGTGCATTGTTTTAAAATGAAGCCGCGTTCATTGTCAATATGTCCCAGAGATGGCAGCACCGTACGGCAGATGGAATTTTACCGCCAGCGGCGAGAATGACAACTGTTTTAAATACTTAAAATGGCGACGTTTTCCTTACTTGAACAGCGTGCAACCATTCGTTTTCTGATTTTGCATGGTGTGAAACCAATTGAAATTCATCGACAGTTGAAGGAGACATGTGGTGATGGCGTTATGGATGTGTCGAAAGTGCGTTCGTGGGTGCGACAGTTTAATGAAGGCAGAACATCGTGTGACAACAAACTGAAACAACCTCGGGCTCGCACAAACCAGTCTGACGACATGATCGAGAAAGTGGAGAGAATTGTTTTGAGGGATCGCCGAATGACTGTTGAACAGATCGCCTCCAGTGTTGGCATTTCTGTGGGTTCCGTGCACACAATCCTGCATGACGACCTGAAAATGCCCTGCCACGAATGCTGACGGACGACCACATGGCTACCCATGTGGCATGTTGCCAAGCAATGTTGACGCGCAACGACAGCATGAATGGGACTTTCTTTTCGTCGGTTGTGACAATGGATGAGACGTCGATGCCATTTTACAATCCAGAAACAAAGCGCTAGTCAGCTCAATGGAAGCACACAGATCCACCACCACCAAAAAAATTTCGGGTAACCGCCGGTGCTGAAAAAATGATGGTGTCGATGTTCTGGGACAGCGAGGACGTAATCCTTACCCATTGCGTTCCAAAGGGCACTACGGTAACAGGTGCATCCTACAAAAATGTTTTGAAGAACAAATTCCTTCCTGCACTGCAACAAAAACGTCCGGGAAGGGCTGCGCGTGTGCTGTTTCACCAAGACAACGCACCTGCACATCGAGCTAACGTTACGCAACAGTTTCTTCGTGATAACAACTTTGAAGTGATTCCTCATGCTCCCTACTCACCTGACCTGGCTCCGAGTGACTTTTGGCTTTTTCCAACAATGAAAGACACTCTCCGTGGCCGCACATTCACCAGCCGTGCTGCTATTGCCTCAGTGGTCAAAACAGACTCGTAAAGAAGCCTTCGCCGCTGCCATGGAATCATGGCGTCAGCGTTGTGAAAAATGTGTACGTCTGCAGGGCGATTACGTCGAGAAGTAACGCCAGTTTCATCGATTTCGGGTGAGTAGTTAATTAGAAAAAAAATCGGAGGCTTTAGAACTTGAATGCACCTCGTATGTTCGAGTGTAACTGACAGCCGCTTATTTTGGCCCCTTTCCATAAATTAAACTACCTGTCCTGTCCTGCGGGTTTAGCAGGGCGTCTCAAATGGTTAATGAAGTCCGGGTACTTGCGACCCGTCAATTACGCTGTCTCAAGACAAATACAGTTCCCAATCGAAGTAATTGTCTTGTTGTTTTACACTTCTAACATAGATAATAATAAGAAAACTGCGAAAGCTTTTTAAATGTTTACATTTGGTCAATAATTACGCGGAATATTGAAAGTAAGATGTTTCCCCCGGAAAGTGTTACATAGGCAGCCTGAAATGGTACGGGCTTCTTGCTTACTGGATATTGCTTAGCGATACAGACAGCACAATGATAAAACTGGACACTTTGCCGTGCATAGCGCTGTATCGCGATGAATGTTTAGTTTCAGACTGTGACGCTACTTTTTTATTGTCTGCAGTAGTACTTTGTAAGGCTTGGTAACATGGTAGCTTTTGCCGTTCTCCGCTGCTTCGCTTAAGGAAACGTCATCCCCTTGCATTTCACTAATGCGCTCTCTCTCCCTCTCCCTCTCCCTCCCCCCCCCCCCCCCTCTCTCTCTCTCTCTCTCTCTCTCTCTCTCTCCATGCAAAGGACCCTTCCGATGTTATGCGGAATAAATCATTAGTTGTTGTAGAGGTTAACGAGGTCTGTGCTACATTGGTGTTGTCAGTAGTGGAATGCAGGCTGTTCCTTAGAGGCTGTAAGGATAATTGATACACTACACCTGAAAGTCGACAACATTTTGAACTGTTTATCCTGAGACAATCAAGCAATATAATGGTAAACGTAATGAGGAACTGCTACCGACTGTGGAACAGCATGGAGAAAATCAACATAGCTCAACAACGGACGACAGCACAACATGAGCTGATTGAGACACATTTATTACGTTGGTTCACCAGGTTAGAACTGAAGTCCCGCGGGCCCTCTGATGTTAATGACGTGAGCTTGTCGATGTTCGAAACTCTGTAGGTCGATAGGGGCGGACGCGAGCGCGAGATTTCAGAGTCGGCTGCTATGTTGTCCACTGATTGTGGTTCAAAGCCACAAGGTTAAGGTGTTTCAGAATCGTGCTTCAGTTTGAAGTAAGCAGTACACCTCCTTGTGATGCCATTTGTGTAATAATTATTTTGATGAATGTAATGCAGTTTATTTATTAATAACTTTCCATTGTATCCACTTTTAACGTGTTAGATGTACCTACGCTTTTAGTAATGATAACAACACACTTTTAATAAGAAAAATAATAAAACATGTAAGACGATTCCATATCTGCGCGTCCTAGCACGCTGCTCCCAGGATCCAGGCAGGTGCGCCAGCTGGGCAGATTAACGATGCGGGCCCATATGCTGGCCAGCCTGGATGAGGTTTTCAGGCGGCTTCTCACATACAACTAAGTGAATACTGACCCGATACTCAAGTTCTACCTCAGTTACAAGATTCGCTAACATCTTTAACACATTTGCAGCCTTTCTCATATGAATAACACTGCGTGCATTTAGCTGGTACATTCATTCCCTCACAAGCGGTGATGAGGTAGCATCAGGAAAGGCATCCAGCCACCCCTTAAATTAATCATGCCAAATCCAGTAACAAGCATGATAAACCCGGATAGATGTGGGACAAAGGCACAAGAAAAAGAAGAAAACTTAAGCGTAGACATATTTTTTGCATAAAAATTATACTTTATGTAAGGGTTTAGTACGTTTTAACTTAACTCCAAAGAAATTCTGAATCAGAGAAATACAGGATTTGAAAAGCATTCTTCCACAACTTTGCGAAGTAGGTGTGTTGTGCAGTCGATGTAAGAACTATAAAAGTTATTGCTATTGTAAATGCATGGCAAACTGTTCAGTTGAAGAGCAATAGACATCTCAAAAATAGCAGTTACAGACGCTCGGCAGACAGATAGTGTAATAGGATAGTAAATGAGAGGCAATCTGGGATAACTGTAGAAAGAATTACAAAAATGCTTAGCCGGCCGCTGTGGTCGAGCGGTTCTAGTCGCTTCAGTCCGGAACCACGCGGCTGCTACGATCGCAGGTTCGAATCCTGCCTCGGGCATGGATGTCTGTGATGTCATTAGGTTAGTTAGGTTTAAGTAGTTCTAAGTCTAGGGTAAAGATGACGGCAGATGTTAAGTCTCATATGTTAAGAGCCATTTGAACCATTTTTGAAAAATGCTTAAAAATCGAGCAATATAGCAATATGTCATGTAGGAATGAGATATAGAGGAAGTGCAGAGCAGCCAAAGCGAAAAGGCTGCAGAAAAGATGTAAAGAACTCGTAAAGGAGTCAACTTCACAAGGACTGTCCCAGCCAACAGAAAAGTTAAAATAACCTTCTGTGAAATTAAAAGCGAGGGTAATAGCTTTAAGATCGCAGTAGGAATTCCACTATTGGACATAGAGAAGAGAGCAGATAGGTGGAAAGGGTACATTGAAGACCTCTACTAGGAGGAGAATTTATCTGATGACCCTATTACAAGAAGAAATTGGAGTCGATTGGAAGACATAGGGACTCCAGTATTAAAGACAGAATTTAACTAAACTTTGCAAGACTTGCGATCAAATAAGGCACAAGGGATAGATAACGTTCCTTTGGAATTTCTGAAATCAGTGGGCGAAGTGACAACAAGACTATTCTAGTTCATATCTAAAATGTATGAGTCTGGAGAAATACCATCATAATGTTTTTTTATTCCAGTCTTTGATCACAGTTTATATTGTGATCAAAGACTGGACTAAAAAAACATTTGACTGTATTTGATCACTGTCGATATTTGCGACAAGATCATACTTTCGGAAAAATATCATCCGCACACTCCCACAGATAGCAAGGACAGATAATTTCGAGAAGTATCGGACAATCAGCTTCACAGTTCATGCATCCAAACTGCTGACAAGAATAATGCACAGAAGAACGCGCCAGGGTTAAGCAGTCTTGTATCGGGCGGGGGACCGATCGGAGCATAATGTCAGCGTCTGGGAGGACGACGGGGGTTGCTCGTCCATGACATAACGATAGCGATGTCGATTGCACCAGGGATGCGTCTTCCGTTGTTTTCTAGGCTCGCGGGTGGTCTGTTGCTGGAGGTTTATAGCGAGCGGTGGAACAGTCGGCACTTGTAGCTGGAGTCGTGGATAGCTGATGGGACAATATACGGATAGAGGCACCGAGTGCAGAAGAGATGAGGCATTTGGTGCTGCTCCGGTTCCGGTAAATCTACGGTGAAGCTGAGTGGCAGTTGGCGACTGTTGACACTGAGAGAGTGGCTTGAAACACAACAAGCGTGCGGTGGTTCCCGGGAAGACTGAACCTGGAGTGCGCGAACGTGACTACGACTATTGCTGTCGCCCTATGCAGGGGATTGCCCAAGGAAGCTTTCAGGCTTTGGAATGTTCAATAAACAGATCTTGATACTTGCTATGGATTCCGATGCCCTGTTTAATTGTTTTTTCATACTCTTAGGTTTGTTGCTCATTATTGCCTGACAGGCGTTTGCAAACGTACTATCTTCAGCGGGATATTGCTGATCTTGGGTCTAAAGAGACGAAACACTGAACGCCATCATTCTCTTGCTCACCGACTAGCACGATATCTGTCTGCATCTGCAGTTAATAACGTTTGCAAGTGTGAGATTGTGTTGTAAATGTGTGCATAGTGTATATCTGAAGCGCGCTGTGGGTATCAGCCTGTTATTCAACTAGTGAGATGTGGGAAACCGCCTAAAAGGCATATCCAGGCTGGCCAGCAAACGGACCCTCGTCGATAATCTGCCATGTGAATTGTATCTGGGGCTGTCGCAACTGCTGTCATGGTAGTAACCGCTTTTACACGCGCGGCTGTGCGGGCAGGTGCTATAATTACCACCCATAGAGCTTGCCTATTTGTTCTGTTTCATTCTTATTTGTTCCTGGTAAGGCCTAGGAGTAGGTGGGTGGTCATACTGTTACGGTTTGTTATAAGCTTATGACTTGATGTTGTATATAAAGTTGGATGACATGTATTTATGCTTGCAAAAATGGTTCAAATGGCTCTGAGCACTATGGGACTTAACTTCTGAGGTCATCAGTCCCCTAGAACTTAGAACTACTTAAACCTAACTAACCTAAGGACATCACAAACAACCATGCCCAAGGCAGGATTCGAACCTGCGACCGTAGCGGTCGCGCGGATCCAGATTGTAGCGCCTAGAACCGCTCGGCCACCGCGGCCGGCTTTGCGTGCAAGTAAGAAGGTTTTTAATTAGTGCAATAATTGTAGTGTAGTAGTTGTGGTGAACCTTGTTGCTTATTGCATATTTTATTTATTCTGTATAATTTAAAATTTAATTGTGATATCGAAATATGTCTCTTACGCTAGAGTTTTACTGTCAACTTTTTGTTTGATTCTCTGACTCGGTGTTCCTAATGTGGTAACCCAAACACAGTTAACCAGAACACAGTCAGGAATTGCGATATAAGATACACTGGAAAGTGATTCAGGGTCACTGTTAGCAAAAATCTGGTAATGTTATTTCTCTCATTGAACTTTTTCCGTGTTGCTGTTTTACTATTGTAATTATTGAACTAGATCCAGTAAGGTCTTCCTTATAATCATTGCGCTCTTTTAAATAATTGCTTTTGCAATATTTTACTCAATATTTTAGTGACTGAGTGGTGCTGTTAATAAGTGGTATCACCACTATATTCAATTACGCCTTCAAAACCCCCAACCATGTCCACTCCACAGCCACAGCTGCTGATAAATCTCAGCACATCAACTTTCTCCGCAGAATCAGCGAAGAAAGGAACGTAGAACGCCAACACGAAGAAGCAGAGAACGATAGGTTAACATATCCGGTAATGACCTCCATAGTACAAAAGGGATTTGTAGAGGATGAAAACTCTAGGGAAGACAGAGGTTGGAACACATCCAACAAATAACTGAAGACATCGGTTGCAAGTGCTATTCTGAGATGAAGAGGTTGGTACAAGAAAGGAACCGCGATGGGCCGTAAAAGAAATAGAGGCTATTCAGGCGTGGCTAGCTGCATGTAACGACAACATTGTTTTTAAGGTTGCAATTATGTGATATTTGCTTAGCTGATTCGTTTGTTTTGTGTCATCAGTTTTGTGGAAGTGCTACGTTTTCGTAACTGATGGTAGTTGTTGTGCAATAAGTTCGCTGAAAATATTGCGTTTTCCTCAGTACTAGCGTGTTTCGTCATTGTTGGGACGCTTTCGGCGCTCTTTTTGTGTACTGCGAGGGACGTGCCTCCAGGTGTGGTGGAGTCCGTCCAGGGCCTCCACGGCGGCCGGGCGTCGCCTTTGGCAGAGCAGTGTGCGCCATGCTGCGTGAACGACCTTTGCTGGTACGGCGGCCACGTTATTATTGGGTCGTAAGCTTCTTCCTGCGCCGCCGGCGAACGTTCCGCAGCGAGTAACGGCCGCATCAACGGCGACCCGCTGTTTCGTTCGCCGTCAGGTGTTGCCAACCTCACTTTCTGTACTGGGCTGCGCCGTGAGGGACTCTGAGCCAGCGTATCTGGCACATTATAAAAGAAGTCTGCGAGTATTGTACCGTCACCAGATAAGCAGTAACAGCGGAATGGGTCAGTTTGGGAAGCTCAGTGTCTTCGAACGTGGATTACTCATTGAATGTAAAGAATCGAGCAGGGACTCTTCAAACCTAAAGCAAAATCAGGCAGACTTGATGGGACAGGGACCGTCGATCATTGCTGAGGGTGACAGTAAAAAGAAAAAAAAAAGGCCACATGAAATTAGCGGAAGCAATCAGTTTAAAAGCGCTGCCAGCAGTCGAGCAACCACAATGAATCTGCATAGGGAGTTAAAAAAAGTATGGTGCAATAGTCGAGCGGCTGTTCATAAGAGCGACGGTACTGGACAGTGAATGGCTGGAAACGAGCGATTTGGAGTGATGAATTACGTTACCCCCTGGCAATCTGGCAGAAGGGTTTGGGTTTGGCGAATGCCTGAAGAACATTACTAGCTATTACGGTTAGGGGGGCGGTCATGTTTAGGGGTTGGTGTTACGGTATTTTTTTGGATTTAGAGTGTGGTTCCATTCCTGCACTTATGAAAAAGCCATGGGAGACGGCTATCAATACGTTTTACAGCACTGTGTAGTGCGTATAGCGGAAGAATAGCTCGGAAACGGTGGTTGTTTGTATCAGCATGAAAATTCACCCTGTCATAAAGCAGTACCTGTGAAACAATGGTTTGCTGTTGGTCATATTGTTAAGAAGGGCTGTCCCGCCCAGTGTCCCGACATGAACGCAATGGAATCCATTTGGGATGAGTTATAACTTCGACTTGACCCTAGAAGGTAGCGTTCATCCTCCTCTGGTTTCGGCCCTAGACCAAGAATAGGCTACTATTCCTCCACAGACACTCGAACGCCTCACTGAAAGTGTTCGTAGCACAGTTCAAGTTCGTCATAAAAGCAAAGAGCGGAGACACCCCCTTTTAAAGTTCAATAACTATTCCCTATACTTTTCATCAGACAGCGTATTCTCTCGTAAGTACTTTCGCATCTGAGATGAATATTCTCAAGCTTAATGCTTCTAACTAAAGGATGTACCAGTAAGGAAGCAGAATTTAATGTCTGAATTAAACGCCTTGCTGATGAGTATGAAGACGATGTATTCTGCCCATTAGCCAGGTTCGTCACCTCACGTTCAGCAGTCTCCAGTCCGTCTAGTTTCCCGCCATCGTTTTCGTACCTGCATACGATTCATTTACCTTATTGTCATCAACTACTGCTGGTTACAGTCTTTCAGCCGAGTAGTGGGGCCGGCCGCGGTGGTCGTGCGGTTTTAGGCGCTGCAGTCCGGAACCGCGTGACTGCTACGGTCGCAGGTTCGAATCCTGCCTCGGGCATGGATGTGTGTGATGTCCTTAGGTTAGTTAGGTTTAATTAGCTCTAAGTTCTAGAGGACTGATGACCTAAGATTTTAAGTCCCATAGTGCTCAGAGCCATTTGAACCGAGTAGTGGGCCAGGTCCATGGCTTTCTTTTGTCCAGCCTGAAATCATCGAGGCTGCGTCTGCTGGGACAGTTTGGACACGCCAGCCGATTTTCCATGTCTTGCACAGCACCACAATCCCATTTGTCGTCATACACGTTAGCATGACCCCACCTGATCATGTTGGTTCTCACGGAGGTCACGACCATTCCTATGAGGTTCAAGGTCCTCCATCTTTTCCAGTTTGTTGAGGAGACACCAGGCGCTACCTGTGCTGCTGGATAGTCAGATGGAGGTTCTTCAATGGTCGTGTTTAAGAACTTATTATGGTCCATACCAGGCAAGCACATGCAGCTGTGGAGAATAATAGTACTTGTGCAGTGGTCCTCAGGACGGTAGGTTTTGATCCCCATTTGCGCTTTGAGTTTCCACATAGTATTTTTTCTGGTGGCCACCTTCTGGAGGGTCTTTTCACTGTGGTCAGAGATCTATCCAACGTAATACCCGGATAGGTTGATTTATCTGTGTGTTCCAGTGTGGTATTATTCCAGGAGACATTGAGCTTCAGCTTTGCTTGCCGACATCGAAGGTGAAAAGCGCGTACTTGAGTCATCGAGGGATTCGGTTTAAGGGAGTTATTTTGATAATATTCTGTCAAGATGAGTGTTTTCTCCAGCTTTTGCCATACATCATTGAAAGTCCTTCCCTGTGTTGCGATTGCCAGGTCGTTTGTATGTGGGAAATGCTTAGTATTATTAGATGTCGGATGGTCGTTAGTGTGTAGGTTAAAAAGGAAGCAGGGCAGAACGCTTCCATGGGACAGTCCATTTCTTTGATGTCTGTATCGACTTTTCTTTCCATCAAGAACGACGTAAAATTGTCTATTTTTAAAGACAGTCTCAAAGATCTTAACAAAATTGTGATCAGTTATAGTGTTTCTGTTACGGTAGGGCTGAGGTCGATCAGTGCTAGCCCTGCAAACTTGTTGTTTTGTACCCTTCTACACGTTCTTTGAGGTACAGAATTTGCCTGTTGCATGACTTGCCAGGTCGGAAACAAGCCTTTTGAGGGATAAGTTTCAGATCGATAAAGTCTGTCATGCGACTCAAAATGAGCCTGTCTTATAATTTGTACAGGTGACACAGAAGTAGTACAGGTAGATAGTTCTTTGGCGAATCTGGTTCCTTCCCAGCCTTTAGCAGTGTCACTATCCTTGCCTTTCTTCATATCTTGGTGATCTTGTAAGTTTCGCGGCAATGATTGAAAAACCTCATGGTCCACATATTGACGCCTGCGCCAAAATGTCTGATCTGCTCCGTGCACCTATCATCCACACAGGCGATTTTCCATTTTTCATACTATTCAGGCCCTAGTTGTGTTCTTTCATTGTGAAAGGCACTGAGAACGTATGAGTTTTGATGGTAGGACCATTCAAAAGGAGTTGATGAGCCTTTGGTTGCGTTTTATCTCAGAAGACTACACTGAGAACGCGTGGGTTTCCGATTTAGGCTCCTGTTGCTTTGGGTATTTTCGTATTTTGCACTAGACTTTCCATTCAAAAGGAGTTGACGAGCCTTTGGTTGGTTGTTACCTCAGAAGGCTGTCTGGAGCATTTTTGATCACTGCTGAGGTTTTTGACAAGATTCCAGGTTATTATGTTGCTTCGTATCATATCCATCGTTTGCAAGGTGTCCATCCATCTATTTTACCCGCTTCACTTAGCATTTCCATCAGTGCTGTACCGCATATTATAGTTTCTTCATTATTAGTATCTTTCTGATATAGTTTATCATATTTAGCGTGCAGTTTCTTGTGTCTACATGAGAAGCCTGGGATGAATTGCTGTCTAGAGCGTCTAGGCATGTGTTGTATCGAAGCACTTCTCAATAGTTTTACAAATCCCTATTAATTTTTAGATGAAGGGATGAGGTCTACAATCGCTTTGTTAAACAGCTCCTAGAATGCTACCTTGGAGACTCCTTCCTAGTCCCCTAATTGACTGGTATCTGTTTCCCCGGATCCTTTTCCAAGTCAACATTCCGTCTAGTGCAGTCAAATGGCTCTGAGCACTATGGGACTTAACTGCTGAGGTCATTAGTCCCCTAGAACTTAGAACTAGTTAAACCTAACTAACCTAAGGACATCACAAACATCCATGCCCGAGGCAGGATTCGAACCTGCGACCGTAGCGGTCTTGCGGTTCCAGACTGCAGAGCCTTTAACCGCACGGCAGTCTCCACGCATCCATTCTTATAGACGTTTCTTCTCCTCATGTCTGTTTCCAGTATTTGTCGTATACCGTCAACCCTCTGTAATGAAACCTTATTTCTTATTTTAACCGTCCACATCACACCTTCCACCCTTCACCAGATCCACATGGCAAAAACCTCTAAGCATTTCTCCCATTGAACCGCACAGTCCACGTTACGGTACCATACAGGGCAGCACTCCATGCAAAACACTTCACTAATTTTTGTTATTGTTTATTACCCCCCTTTCTGAAAACGATTGTTTTACAAAGGCTACCATTGTTTTTATTTTTTGCTCTCTTGTTGCTTTGCATCAGAGTACCTAAATTGTTTATCATTCGGTTTTGTTGCGCTTGCAATAGGCGTGTTTGTAGATACTCTATGTGATCAAAAGTATCCGGACAACTGGCTGAAAATAACTTAAAGTTCGTGGCGCCCTCCATCGGTAATGTAAGAATTCAATATGGCGTTGGCCCTTGATGACAGCTTCCACTGTCGCAGGCATACGTTTAATCGGGTGCTCGAATGTTTCTTGGGGAATGGCAACCCAATCTTCACGAAGTTTTACTCTAAGGAAAGGTATCGATGTCGGTCAGTGAGGCCTCGCACGAAGTCGGCGTTACAAAACATCTAAAAGGTGCTCTATAGAGGTCAGGTCAGGACTCTGTGCAGGCCAGTCCATTACAGGGATGATGTTGTCATGTAATCACTCCGCCACAGGCCGTGCTTTATGAACAGGTACTCGATCGTGTTTAAAGATGCAATCGCCATCCCCGAATTGCTCCTCAACAGTGGGAAGCACAAGGTGCTTAAAACACCAATGTAGGCCTGTGCTGTGATAGTGCCACCAAAACATCAAGGGGTGCAAGCCCCCACTATGAAAAACAAAACCACACAATAACGCCACCGCCTCCAAATTTTACTGTTGAGTGGATGCTGCTGCAGTTTGGAATTCCTGTGTGATGGTCTGGATAGATGTCTGCCTATTACACATTACTACCCTTTTCAACTGTCGGCGGTCTCTGTCTCTCAACAGACGACGTCGGCCTGTACGCTTTTGTGCTGTACGTGTCCCTTCACGTTTCCACTTCACTATCACATCGGGAACAGTGAACCTAAGGATGTTTAGGAGTGTGGAAATCTCGCGTACAGACGTATGACACAAGTGACACCCAATCAACTGAGCACGTTCGAAGTCCGTGAGGTCCGCGAAGCGCCCTATTTTTCTCTCTCTCAATGTGTAATGACTAATGAGGCCGCTGCTGATATGGATTACCTGGCAGTAGGCGGCAGCACAATACTCGTAATATGAAAAACGTATGTTTTGGGGGGTGTCCGGATACTTTTGACCACATAGTGTATATCCGGTAATGTACATACCTGAACTATCTATTTGTTCCTCTAACCCGCCACAAATTTTCACTTTTATTCTCCTTGACTGCCCTGTAAAACTCATGGCCTTCTCCTTCCACACATTTATCTTAATTCAATTCTTTTAGCTGTTTTTCAGTTCTTTTAACATATTATAAATCACCTTTCCGTTTCTACTTAGTAATACCACGCCATCAGCAAATCGTATACGATTGTCTTTCCCCCTATTGTCACACCATTATTTTGTTGGAAGCAGTTTTAAACTAAATCATCGCAGCAGATATTAAACAGAGTAGGTGAAAGGCAACAGCCTTGTCGAGCCCCTCTCCCAATTATAAATTTTGCTGCCGTTACATCTCCTGTTATTAATTTTACTCTTTGTGTAATACACGCTGCACAACAAAATTAAAGGGTCACTTTTTTGAAACCCCCTAACTGTCTCCCATTGCGATGCAGAAGTTTGAAATTTGTCTCAAAGGTGCCTACAGAGTTTCTCTGTACTGTTGCAAAACCGTGGTACCGTGCGATGTTGCCCTCTGGGACGCTTTATACAGCAAGTTGTCGACACTTGAGAGGGGAAGACCAGAGGTCAGAAGATAACGTGAGGCATAACGTAGGTTAATAATATCACATTGGTTGCAAATTTCACCACAGTTGTGCCCAAAGCCAACGTGGACGTGCCACACGATTGGGAGGTCGCTACACATCCTCTTGCCCACATTTCGTTCCTTCGTTTGGCACCTCTTTATGGAGGTCAGAACAGTTGCGTACGATGTTGAAATAACGTGGTTTTCTTATGGATGGCAGAAGAAAACATTTCAGACTCACTGGAATTAATAATCGACATGAAAAGGCCTCTGGAGGTGGCATAAAGGGGTTTAATGAAACTACCCTTCAAAAAATGGTTTATATAATTTGCTTGATAAATATTATCCTGTTGGAATGTGCCATTTAGTAGCTAAAAGAAATTAAAAGAAAGAATGGTGAGAGTTGGGCCGCCATCAGAAACTTGGCAGACTAGGTGGTACTAAGGCACTCGGTGTTTTTAACAGCAGTCACGTCCCCCAACTTTTTGATTTATTCGTTGATGGATTGTATACATTTTACTGGTCGAAAATAGTGCGCAATTTGCGAATAGTTGTGTTTGTGTGGGGTGCTCTTCTGTCATTCTGCACTGCAGATTAGTCTGAAATGTACCCTTTACCCTGTGGCTGCTGCAAAATTCAATTTCCACCCTCACACTACTACAGAAGTCAGACAGACGCTCCTAACGTTCTAAAGAGAAATGCCTGAAAAACTTTCAGCAATAAATATCTTCTGGAGTCATCCGTTGTATGGAAATGACACAAAAATTCATAAAATTTCTTACATAACTAGTGGGATACTTGGGTACTGGATTAGTGCTAGTTAGTGTAACAAAAACATGAAACTAATGAAAATTATTTATTTTGCAAAAATTCTGAGAAATCACAATAGCACTTTTAACTAAACAAGTTATTTCTGGGCTCTTTTCGGAATGTGAAGTTGCCTCTTACGTATAGGATTCGCTAATGAAATTTCTATACAAAGTTTAAGATTGTTATTGACTTGGCAGAATGGCTGAGAGCCGCACCTACTCAACTTCAATAATTATCCACAGAATGTTGCTAGGTACAGTCGATGCTGTCACATGTGAAATGCTGTGAAGTGTACTGTTGTGGAGGAGATATGGGGCTCCCAAGAGTTGTAGGGCACAATACCATAATCTGTGATGACTGCTGTCTGCGTCACTTGCTGCTGACAAATAAGGTGACTCTTGTTCTACCTGGGGCAACGGCCTTGCCACAGTGGATATACCGGTTCCCGTGAGATCACCGAAGTTAAGCGCTGTCGGGCGTGGCTGGCACTTGGATGGGTGGCCATCCAGGTCGCCACACGCTGTTGCCATTTTTCGAGCTGCAGCACTCAGCCTCGTGATGCCAATTGAGGAGCTACTTGAATGAACAGTAGCGGCTCCGGTCAATGAAAACCATCTTAACTACCGGGAGAGTGGTTTGCTGACCACATGCCCCTCCTATCCGCATCCTCACCTGAGGATGGCACGGCCGTCGGATAGTCCCGATGGGCCACTTGTGGCCTGAAGATGGACTGCTTTGTTCTATCTGGATTGACCTTCGCCAATCAAACTCTCCCTACGCCTTGATGAAGTCAAGGATTCCTATTCGCCCCTAGTCTAACTATTGGCATGGTACACCGGTCAGATAACCAGCCCACCGTGATGCCACTCAAAAATTCGCTTGCAGGTGTTTAACTATAGCTCTATCCATTCACACTGCACAGTAAGTGTGGCGGCCAACTCAGTGAACAACGCTTAATCGCAAGGACTCAGTATAGAGTCGCACTCTGATTCGCTCTCGACAGAGGTGCTCTCCCAGTGAAGTACTAAGGAGAGACTTGTTCCTCACTGTTTGAGTGCACGTACAAACGCGCATGCTCTCGTTACACGTTCTCGCTCCAAGAGCGACATCGGAATGGCCCCTCTCCACGCCAGACGTGAAGGGGTATATCTTTCAGTCTCTTCCATTACTCCTTTAGCTCAAGGCGTCAGAAATATCGTCTGCCAATCTGCATTGCTCTTCTAAAACGCTCCCACACAATGTAGCGGAATTTGCTTTTAAGCCGAACACGGGGTCGTTCTTCCTTTCACTCGGTCAAACGCTGTCTGCTCTATGGGCGGTCACCGGCCGACATAGATAGGCTGAGTCATCCTCTGAAGGGACCGGATCCCCGGCGTGCGGTTTGCGTCTCTCGAACTAAAAGCCCCTGTGACCGTCATGTCTGGAATGTACGTGTGTATGCCAACCTCGAGTATTTCAACCATGGTGCACTTACTTGTTACTTGCATATCGTTTTCATGAATTCATACAACATTGACTTTATCTTATCGAGTTTGGGTTCAAATGAAGTGTCTTAATGTGCGGAATGTGATTGCGAGGGCGGAATATGTAAGCAATGAAGGTCAGGAGACCACGACCTCTTACATAGTCTCTATAGAACTCTCTCTGTATTTGTAACACGATTTGACAGCGTCAATGCGTCAATAAAGTGATTAACCGCAGTATATGTTGACAACGACTGACTGCGATGTAAATTTTGCGGTCTTTCTGGTACACATTATAGCCTAGTGTCTCAGTGGAATACACACTCTTACAGGCGAAAATAATACCATGATACTCATCTACTATGGATACCATAGAAACTTGTCTCCGTATATTAAATGAAGTATATTTAAAGGATACAGCTACCAGTCAATTACGAAATATGTCTTTACTCCCTTGAGCTAGCTTTCGTAGCGTTTCTGGTTTATCTTCAGATAAGGCATACAGAAACTTACATATTTATGACTGTAGCGTGAAGACGATTTCGGATCACTGCTTCACTGCGAGGGAAGAGGAACACTTTAACGGAGCGCCTTGTGTGCTAAGTATTTGACAGTTTGCAACAGTAACGACAGTATTGGTGTTCACATTCAACTAACAGCTTCCATTGCTGAAGTGTCAGTGTCATTCAGGGACAGATTTAAATACTGTTCATCATCACTCAGTATTTGTTACTATTTTTTTTTGAACAACGTGTGATCAGAAAACGGTTAGCATCCAGCACGTGTTCTACAACTCATGCCTAATCGAAACAATTTCGCTGGATTACATAACATTTTTTACTTGGAAACGTTTCTTTGGTGACAAAGACGTTGTACAAAAACATTCGAATACACCTATGTTGTACTATAATCTCACAGTAAATATAGGGTGAGAATATTGTAATTATTTATTTATTTAAGTATTTTACGCCCATATTGAAGCTCTATATTTAATCCATATACTTTTAAGTCTTAATAATAGTTGTAGATTTGGCTATCCTCTTCTGCGCCCAAAAATTCTTCATCCTTTCCGACCTGGGTGCCCTTTCTTCATCAGTTATGGTGTATTTTTTGCGTGTAGTTGTATTAAGTTCAAATCTCGTGTCACTGTGTTTCAGGATCTTCTTCTCTTCTCTGCCTTCAACTTGTCACATTGTCAAGCCTAACTCGTCTAAATCATCTTGAACCTCTTTGAATCAGTTGTTCTTGGTCTTACTTTTCCAAAAGTAGGTGTACAGTTGTTTCAGTAGCCTGGTTTCTAGTAGTCGGGAAATGTGGCAGAAAAAAGGAACCCTCCTTCCCAATTATTGACTCAGTTTCTTGGTATACAAGTTCGTTAGGTAACAGTCGCCACTGCTCCTCTACTTGTCCTTTGTGTTTATAGTTATTCTAAGGATTCTTCTCTCTACCTTGTGTAGTTTGCCTGTGGTTGATTTGGTGTTCATCTTGAACAGTGTTTCACTAACATAGATTGCTTCAGGTTTAACAGCAGAGTGGTAGTGTCTGACTTTTGCATTTATCGAGAGATATTTCTTCTTATATGGTGGCCAGGTGATGTGTTGCGCTCCTTTCAGTTTAGTTGTTCTGCTTTCTACTGACATTTTGTCTTTTGAATTCCAACTTATAACCTCCCCAAGATATTTGAATTTATTTACAGTTTTAATTTGTTTGTTATCATTCAGTGTAATGGCTGGTGTTTCAACCTTGAAGGATGGTATCATTTCTATCTTTTCAAACGAGATCTGTAGTCCGACTTTTGCTGCTATTTTTTCGAGTTCTTCAATTTGGTTTTTAGCCTCTTCCACGCTATTTGTGTGCTGCGCTAGATCATCAGCAAAGGCCAGGCAATTGAGTTTGATATTTCTGCCAGTCTTGATGTTTGTTTGGCACTTCTTATTTCACTCTCGCATGACTTTCTCCAGTGCGCAGTTACCCCCCAGGGGGTCCACAACTCTTTTGTGGATACGTGCGTAGCGAGCACGGGACCCCGAGCTAATGTGGCCTTCTTTCCTTTCCGGACTGCATACCTTCCCTTTCCGCATCCTTCCCCATCCCGCGTCTTCGCCCCCCACCCCATCACCTCCGCCTCTTTCCTTCCCTTTCTCCCCCTCTGGGAGTATGTTTTGTGCCTATGTCCGGAGATGGACGCTCGAAACTGTAACAAATTCTTTGCTTTCTCCGCTTGCAAGTCTTCGTCTGTCCTTTGTCCTTCTCTTTTCCTTACCTCTTCTCTTTGCCCTTTTCTCCGCTACAGCGTTTGAGACCTCTTCTTTCGTTTCCCTTTCTGTTTTTTCCTCCCTGTGCATGTCTGAAGGCCGACCCACGCATTTCCATGTGTAGCCGGTGACGGGGTAACGCGTAATTCCCCGCCCCAGGTAGACAGGTAGGACACGTATGTACCCCTGGTAACGGCCAGGCCCAGGGAGGAGTGATTACCCGAGCTGATACCTTCCGAAAGTGCCGATTGGTCCCTCCGTCCGTTTGTCGGGAGGTGTGACCTTAGGTGTGAACAATCACCTAAGGCGGGAGTGCCCTCAGAGAGGGCCCCCACAAGGGAAGAGCGCGCCATCGGAGACGCCGGTAATGGTTGGTTGGTTGGTTGCTTTGGGGAAGGAGACCAGACAGTGTGGTCATCGGTCTCATCGGATTAAGGAAGGATTGGGAAGGAAGTCGGCCGTGACCTTTCAGAGGAACCATCCCGGCATTTGCCTGGAGTGATTTAGGGAAATCACGGAAAACCTAAATCAGGATGGCCGGACGCGGGATTGAACCGTCGTCCCCCGAATGCGAGTCCAGTGTCTAACCACTGCGCCACCCCGCTCGGTACGCCGGTAATCATGGGGGATACTTTCGCAGTGGTTTGCTCATCTTCTACTATGTCAGCTCACAAGCGTAAGTTCAATGATTCTCAGCCACAGACAGTTCTTCCATCGTTGCCACAGTTCCTTGTTGTTTCTCGGTCTGACGAAGGTCACGACTTCTCCACGGTCAACCCTTTCATTATTCAGAAAGGTGTCGACGCAACTGCAGGTCCTGTAAAGTCTTGTTCCAGATTACGAAATGGCACCTTGTTGTTAGAAACAGTCAGTGCCCTCCAGGCACAAAAATTGCTGCGTTCTTCACTGCTACACACCTTCCCTGTCCGGGTGGAACCGCACCGTAGTTTAAATTCATCATGTGGGGTCGTTTATACACGCTCCCTCGATGGATTGTCCGACGAGGAAATACAACACTACCTGTCTGACCAGGGCGTAACGGCTGTTCATAGAGACATGAAAAGGGTTGACACGAACATCATTCCAACCCGTACTGTCTTCTTGACATTTGACAAAGTTCAACTCCCATCGAAAATCAAAGCAGGCTTGAGATAATTTCCGTTCGCCCTTACATCCCAAACCCTACGCGTTGCTATCGGTGTCAGCGGTTCAATCATACCAGCCAGTCCTGTTCCAATCCGGCCAAATGTGTTACGTGTGGCAAGGATGCCCATGAGGGTGCTTGTCCACCTCCATCCCTTCGTTGCATCAACTGTATGCGTGACCACGCTGCTTCCTCTCGAGAATGTCCCATTTTTAAAGACGGAAAGCTCATTCAGGAAATCAGAGTGAAGGAAAAGGTGTCGACCTTGGCTGCGCGAAAATTATTCGCCAGTCGACAGCCCACCGTGCCTCAGACAGGAAAATACAGCACTGTCCTTGGCTCTCCTCGGCCAACAAAGGAGGCGGCCACGCAGACTTGTGACCTCACCTTTAGTGCCACGGTCGTCAGATCGGCCAGCGCAAAGATCGCCCGTTCAACCTCCACACTTTCGCTGCCCACTCTATGGCTCACCCTTCATAGGGTTCTGCTAAATCTCGAGCCCAAAAGTCAGACACCAAGACTTCGAAAAAAGAGCATACTCGTGAAGATTTTTAACGTACCCCAACTTCACAACCATCGGTTCCTCCTTCATCTAAACATTTCCAAGAAGGCTAGTAAGAAACACAGTTCATCTCCTTCTCCGCCAAGGCGTGTCTCATCTACAGCACCACCTGGCGGTAATCGCCCTCGGCCGTCTTCTGTGTCGCCGAGGCGCACTGCTGGCTGCCGATCAACCGGCCGATAGCTGGTGGCGGGAGCTGCTCCTGAACAACCTATGGATCAGGATCTTCTGTCTTCGGCTGAATGCCATTCCATGCTGTCGGTCGCAAGCTCTGAGCAGTCGCTGAGTTGACGGCAACCTTGGTCACATTCCTCAATTTCCTGTTCACCCTATGTCCATTATCCATTGGAATATCCGCGGCATTCGAGCCAATCGTGATGAATTACGATCCTACTCGCCGGTCATCTTCTGTCTTCAGGAAACAAAGCTGCGTCCCCATGACCGCTTTGTTTTCCCCCATTTTCAGTCAGCGGATTTGATCTCCCCTCTGTTGAAGGCACTCCAGCACATGGATTCTTCTCCATGATACTCTCCATTATCACCCAATCCCCTTAAACGCTTCCTTCCAAGCTGTCGCTGTCCGTCTTTCCCTTTCTGGATATACCTTTTCTCTTTGTACGGTATACATTCCATCGTCCACACCAATGGCACGAGCTGATCTCCTTCATCTTCTTGGTCAGCTTCCACCCCCCCTATTTGCTGGTTGGGGACTTCAATGGCCACCACCCGCTTTGGGGATCTCCACATCCTTGTCCGCGTGGCTCACTATTGCTAGACGTCTTCCACCAAGCGGATCTAGTTTGCCTCAACACAGGGGACCCTACATTTTTGTCTGCCTCCTCGACAAATTTCTCTCATTTGGACCTTTCTGTCGGTACTGTTCGGCTAGCTCGGCGCTTCGAATGGTTTGCCCTTGATGATACACAGTCGAGTGACCACTTTCCATGTGTCCTTCGACTGCAGCCTCAACTGCCATATATGCGCCCGCGACGCTGGAGGTTTGCCCAAGCCGATTGGACACTTTTTTCATCTCTAGCGACATTCGATGACCGTCACTTTCCTAGCGTCGATGCTGAGGTCACACATATTACAGACGTTATTCTTACAGCTGCGGAACGTTCAATACCACGCACCTCCGAATTGCCCCGGCGCCCCCCCCCCCCCCCCCCCAGTTCCTTGGTGGAACGAGGCATGCCGTGATGCAATACGTGAGCGGCGACGTGCTCTTCGCGTTTTCCGCCACCATCCTACTTTGGCCAACTGTATCCACTATAAGCAGTTCCGTGCGCGATGCCGTCGCGTCATCCGCGATAGCAAGAAGGCAAGCTGGAAATTCTTTACTATCTCATTCAACACCTTCACTCCCTCCTCGGAAGTTTGGAGTCGGATTCGACGGTTATCAGGCGCGCCTAATTTCTCCCCGGTCTCTGGGCTCACTGTCGCGCATGATACATTAGTGGACCCCGTCGCAATTTCTAACTCATTGGGTCAGCACTTTGCTGAGATTTCGAGCTCTTCAAATTACCCGCCAGCGTTTCTCCCGAAGAAACGTGCAGCGGAAGTGCGACCTCTTGCTTTCTTCTCTCAAAATCACGAAAGCTACAATACTGTTTTCTCCATGCGGGAACTCAAACATGCACTCTCTTCTTCTCGCTCCTCCGACCCAGAACCGGATGGTATCCACATCAAAATGTTGCTGCATTTATCAACCCATAGTCTGCGTTACCTCCTTTGCCTTTATAATCGAATTTGGACCGACAGTACTTTTCCCAGATGATGGCGGGAAGCTATCGTCGTTCCTGTTCCGAAACCTGGAAAGGACAAACATCTCCCCTCTAGCTATCGCCCCATTTCTCTCACGAGTAGTGTATGTAAGGTTTTGGAGCGTATGGTGAATTGCCGTTTAGCTTGGTGGCTGGAGTCCCGCAGTCTTTTAACACCTACCCAATGCGGTTTCCGAAAGCATCGTTCTGCAGTTGACCATCTTGTTGCTCTCTCCACTTATATCATGAACAATTTTCTCCGGAAACGCCAAACAGTAGCAAAATTTTTTGATCTGGAGAGAGCATACGATACCTATTGGAGGACAGGCATCCTCCGCACACTGTTCTCTTGGGGCTTTCAAGGTCGGCTGCCCCATTTTCTTCCCGAATTTATGGCAGAGCGCACATTTAGAGTGCGGTGAACACCACTCTCTCCCGTACTTTCTCCCAAGAAAACGGGGTACGCCAGGGCTCCGTGCTGAGTGTTGTACTGTTTGCCATTGCCATAAATCCGATTATGGATTGTCTCCTTCCTGATGTCTCAGGCTCCCTCTTTGTGGACGATTTTGCGATCTACTACAGCTCTCAACGGACCAGCCTTCTTGAACGACGTCTTCAAGGATGTCTCGATCGCATCCACTCTTGGAGCATCGAAACCGGCTTCCGTTTTTCTCCCAGTAAGACCGTTTGTGTTAATTTTTGGCGACGTAAGGAGTTTCTTCCACCTTCCTTACATCTGGGACCTGTCAACCTTCCGTTTTCGGACGTCGCTAAATTCTTGGGTCTTACGTTTGACAGAAAACTGTGCTGGTCCTCCCACGTTTCCTATCTTTCGGCTCGCTCTCTGCGATCCCTCAACACCCTCCCTGTCCTGAATGATACCTCCTGGGGAGCGGACCGAGTGGTCCTTCTCCGCCTCTATCGCGCCTTAGTGCGCTCGAAATTGGACTACGGAAGCATAGTTTACTCCAGTGCTCGGCCGTCTATTTTTCGGCGTCTCGACTCTATCCACCACCGTGGATTACGTTTAGTGTCTGGAGCTTTTTACACCAGCCCTGTGGAAAGCCTTTATGCTGAGACTGCTGAACCTCCGCTGTCCAATCGGCGAGCTGTCCTTGTGAGTCGTTATGCTAGCCATCTGTCTTCCATGCCTGCTAATCCGGCCCATGACATTTTTTCGACGCCTCCTGGGATGTAGGGTATGCAGGCCGCCCTTCCTCCCTCTACCACCGGGAGTCCGCTTCCGTCAACTGCTCCATTCTCTTTCCTTCCGCTTTCCTAAAACCTTCTTGACAACTTGGGGTACGGCACCGTCTTGGCTCCGTCCCCGGATCTGCCTGCTCCGTGACCTTTGTCAATTTCCCAAGGATGGTACCCCTTCACTAGTTTATCGTCAGGCATTTGCTGCTCTATTTGCACCAATGAAGAAAGCCACATTTATTTACACTGATGGCTCGAAAACATCGTTAGGTGTAGGGAGTGCCTATATTGTTGGCGACACCCCAAATCGATTTCGGCTTCCCGACCAGTGTTCGGTTTATACTGCGGAGCTTTACGCTGTTCTCCAGGCTGTCCAATACATCTGCCACCATCAGCGGATACAGTATGGCGTTCCTCTGGCTCCCAGGACATGTTGGTATCTGTGGCAATGAGGCGGCCGATATAGCGGCCAAGGCTGCAGTCTCTCTTCTTCGATAGATTCCCTTCGCCGATCTACGGAGCGTTTTATGTCGTCGTGTTGTTCTTTTATGGCACGCACATTGGTCGACACTTCCCCATAATAAATTGCGGGACGTCAAAGCTCTTCCCTGTGCTTGGACCTCTTCCTCCCGAACGCGTCGTCGGGAGGAGGTAATTTTAACTCGACTCCGGATAGGGCAATGTCTTTTTAGCCATCGACATCTTTTAAGCGGCGATTCTGCCCCACTCTGTCCCCACTGCTCTCAGCTGTGGACGCTAAGACACCTTTTAATTTGTTGCCCCTATTTTACTCCGTTACGCGCCCGTCTACAGCTGTCGCCTGATATATCGTCCATTATAGCAGATGACACGCGCTCGGCCGATCGCGTTCTCGAGTTTATTAGTGCCAGTGAGATGACGTCAGTCATTGGAAGCTCTTTTTGGGGACAACCAACCCCTTTCTGTAGTGGATTTTTAAGCTTTCCTTCTGTTTTTAGTTTCTCCAATTTTTTGAGTTTCGTCCCATTGCTGCTGCTTTCCATTTTTGTTTTTTATCGTTTCCTAAGTCACAGACCGGGCGCTAATGACCATGGCAGTTTTGCGCCGCAAAACAAAAAAAAATGTGTGCAGTTAAATAGTAGTGGTGAGAGACCCTCCCCCTGTCGAAGTCCCGTGCGCATTTCAAATGATTCAGATAGTTCCCCTCTGAATTTAACTTTTCATTTAGTATTATTAAGGGTGAGTGAATAAGATTAACGAGTTTCAGGTGCAATCCAAATTCGACGAGGATTTTAACTAATGACTCACGATGGATACTGTCATATGCTTTCTTGAAGTCAACAAAAGTGGTGACCAACTTCTTGTTTCTCACTCTTTGCTGTTTCATGATCCACTTATGTCTGATAATTTGATGTGGACAGCTTCTTCCAGGACGAAATCCTCCTTGATGTTCTCGAAGTTCTTGGTCGAGTTGTTTCTGAATTCTTGTAAATATAATTCTAGACGAGATCTTATATGTGACATGAGACAGCGAAATCCCCCGATAGTTGTTTGGATCCGATTTATCACCCTTTTTGTGAATTGGGTGGATTATAGCTATATGACACTCCTGTGGCGTTTGTTCAGAATTCAAGATGTCTACTATGTGCTTATATCGGTTCTGAAGTGTTGGTTTATTTGCGTTCTTCCATAGCTCTGTGACCAATTGATTATCCCCTGCTGCTTTGCAGTTCTTGAGACACCTAGTTGCTTCGATCACTTCACTGAGATCTGGTGGTGTAATCTTTTAGGATGTGTTTTATTCTTTGGATGTGGTTCGAAATCTAGGCTATTTTTATTTTCATCATGAGTGTGGGTGGAGTATACTTTGATTGATATTTTCTGAATGTCCTATAATAGTCCTTTGTTTTCTGTTGTTTGAATTATTCCTGTATGAAGTTTAGGGTTTCTTTTTGATGGTTTGTTCTGATTTCCTTGGCCGCTTGTCTTCTGGCAATGGTTAGCTCTTCTCGAGATTTTTCAGTTTTCTTTTTCTGGTCATTCAGCAATGCATTGTGCCTTTTCTGTGTTGCTTTAACACATTCTTCATTCCACCAGGCAGGTTTCTCTCTCGTTCTGACAGGGGCAATCCCTTCGGCAATGTTTTTCGGTTTATCAATAATCGTTCCCTGTTCGTCGCTTGGAAGTGTTTTGGTCCTCTCTGAATACAAAAAATTATTTATTAAATAGCTGGGGTCATTTTTTCTCCTCTTAGTGACTTTTGTTTTTCATTCTTTTTATCTTCTAAATGTAATGATCTGAATCGATGTCCACCCCACGAAGGACTTCGAAGTTACAGATTTCTTTGTGGTACTTTTTACCCATTGCGACATGGTCTATTTGACACTCCCCCATTTTAACATTAGGGCATTTTCAGGTCATCAACTTCTGCGGCCTTTTCTTAAATCTTGTAGTTTCCAGAATAAGTCCATGACCTATACAAAGTTCAATTAGTCTTTGGCCATTCTTGTTTTTCAGTTTATGAGCTGGCCATTTACCAAAAACAGTGCGGTATTTTCTTTCTTTCCCAATTTTTCCATTGAAATCTCCAAGCAAGATTTTAATATGGGTGTCAGGGCCGTTTGATATCAGTTGGTCCAGTTCTTCACAAAATATCTTTCGTGTTTTTGTCATTTTTGGGGCATGGACGTTAATCAATGTATATATTTTGTTCTGTACTTTGATTGTAAGGGTTGCCGTTGCCGTTCTTGGGAAGTTCGACGAGACGTCCTCCACTGACTCTAATATACTATTACGAACCAGAAATCCCATTCCAAATTGCGGGACACTTTTTATTACTCTTTTTCCCGGAAGTCCTTTGTAGAGACGGTATCCCCCAGATTCAAATAAGTTCTGACCTACGTTTGTAATTTCCTGAAGGGCTGTTATTAGATTTTTGTGTTGTTTCATTACGTCTGTTAAGTGTTTCAGTTTTCCAGTTTTCATTATTGAATTGATAATTAATGTTGCAAAGAAACAGAATTTTCCGGGTTTGCCGAATTTAAGTCCATGTCTGCCTTTTGTCTGTTGGGCTGCCAGGTGCTCCGACTCACCACAATCTTCTAAGTGACACCCCACAGTATCCGAGTGGTGTCTTTTCTTGGACCCACGATGCTGTGTATCCTAGACGGTGCATTCTTTCGTTAGAAGGCTCTCCATGTTGGGTTGATTTACGATTACATATGTCATCTGGAAAAGTGATAAATGAAATATGATGGGATGATGAATGATATTGTGCAGTGTATGTACGTATTTACACATGTGCAGTGTGTAGAAACTGCTTATTAAAAGTTACGGAAAGAATTTTCCCATTTGAAAATTTACCGAGCATGACTTCGAACTGCAGCGCAGCATGGGGCACTAGGCGTTAGCTAACCACCGACTTCGAACGTATTTTTTGTAATTACATGTTCTTTTCCTTCGCCTCTACGCACGTGAAAAAAGTGTAAATGTTCACAAATAACGTTGCCTTCGTTCATACATTTCACTTTATCGTTACATGTTTTTACATATTTTAGCTTTATGCTACCTAAAATTATACGTAATTACATTTTTACCTTTCTCCATACTTCCCTACGCTCTTAGCAGACCGCTCCCTTAGACAAAAATATCCAGATCCGATTTACCATAAAAGATGAAGACTGGAAGTAAGTTATCTCTAAAAATCACTTTCTAGCGCAATAAAATGTGGTTAATTACTCCTTTAGTTTGATTATGGTGGATGTCTTCTGTTTAATTTCTGAGATTCTGAATTTGAGTTGTCAACGCAGATACTGTGCGTAGTATTGCAATAGTTATTATTGTGTGCAGTAAGGAGTTTCGTTTGGTGTCGAGGAGTGACAGTGGGGAGACAAAAGGCTAGAGGCCTGACGTTTTCTGCCTACTACTGACCCGCACCGATTCAGAACTGGGGAGTACGTGTGCCAAGAGAAGTGCGCCAAATAGTATTCGCGACTGATTGTTTTTTGATACGTCTTGTTGCATCAAAATCAGGGTACGGCGGCCCACGCTTTCGCTACTGATGGAGAGATGTTTGTGTGTCGAGAATGCAGTAAGCAGATTGGATGCTTCATGAAGTCCCAACTCCAGAATTAAGTATATAGTGACAAAGAACAAAGCAGTGCGATCTGCTGAGAAACAAATGATGTTGTTGCAGATGCTTACGGGTCTGGACTCCGTAAATGAATTTTTCCATTATACATGCTTCGCAATGGTTGATGCGAACGTTCCACGACTCAAACTTGAATATCGTGCGCTTCTATAAAAATACTGTGTCCTGATGAAGGGGCGTCCTAAGGAAAAACTGTTTGCATTTTTGTTACGTGGAGGCTCTGAAAAGTTGCGGTGCTACTAAATAATTACCACATATGCAGAGGAGTCGACAAACAGCGTTGTTGTTGTTGTTGTTGTTGTTGTGGTCTTCAGTCCTGAGACTGGTTTGATGCAGCTCTCCATCCTACTCTATCCTGTGTAAGCTTCTTCATCTCCCAGTACTTACTGCAACCTACATCCTCCTGAATCTGTTTACAAGGGAACCTCCCCATCGCACCCCCCTCAGATTTATTTACAAGTTGGCATAGTGGATAGGCCTTGAAAAACGGAACACAGATCAATCGAGAAAACAGGAAGAAGTTGTGTGGAACTATGAAAAAAAATTAGCAAAATATAAAAACTGAGTAGTCCATGCGGCAGATATTCAACATCAAGGACAGTGTGAGCTAAGGAGCGCCGTGGTCCCGTGGTTAGCGTGAGCGGCTGCGAAACGAGAAGTCCTTCGTTCACGTCCTCCCTCGAGTGAAAAGTTTACTTTTTTTATCTTCGTAAAGTTATGATCTGTCCGTTCGTTCATTGACGTCTCTGTTCACTGTAATAACTTTAGTGTCTGTGTTTTGCGACCGCACCGCAAAACCGTGCGATTAGTAGACGAAAGGACGTGCCTCTCCAATGGGAACCGAAAATATTTGATCGCGAGGTCATAGGTCAACCGATTCCTCCACAGGAATACACGTCTGATATATTCTATACGACACTGGTGACGCCATGTGCGTCACATGACAGGAATATGTTGTTGACCCACCTAACTTGTACACTTGGCGAATGGGTAAAAAGATTCTTCTACCTTGCCCGATTTAGGTTTTCTTGTGGATGTGATAATAACTCCCAAAACAGTGATGAAAACATAACGGACGGACAGATAGTAATTGTCTGAAAATAAACAATTATCCTTCTCACTCGATGGAAGACTTGAACTAAGAACCTCTCGTTCCGCAGCCGCTCACGCTAACCATGGGACCACGGCGCTCCTTAGCTCACACTCTCCTTGATGGTCGGCAGCTCGTGGTCGTGCGGTAGCGTTCTCGCTTCCCACGCCCGGGTTCCCGGGTTCGATTCCCGGCGGGGTCAGGGATCTTCTCTGCCTCGTGATGACTGGGTGTTGTGTGATGTCCTTAGGTTAGTTAGGTTTAAGTAGTTCTAAGTTGTAGGGGAGTGATGACCGTAGATGTTAAGTCCCATAGTGCTCAGAGCATTTTGAACCATCTCCTTGATGTTGCCTATCTTCCGCATGGACTACTCAGTTTGTATATTTTGCTTATTTTTTTCATTGTTCCACACAACTTCTTCCTGTTTTCTCGATTGATCTGTGTTCAGTTTTTCAAGGCCTATCCACTGTGCCAACTTATAACTAAATCTGAGGGGGGTGCGATGGGGAGGTTCCCTTGTTAGTGTATTCATCTCTTGGTCTCCCTCTACGATTTTTACCCTCCACGCTACTCTCCGATACTAAATTGGTGATCCCTTGATGCCTCAGAACATGTCTTACCAACCGCTCCCTTCTTCTACTCAAGTTGTGCCTCAAACTCCTCATCTCCCCAATCCTATTTAGTACCTCCTCATTAGTCATGTGATCTACCCATCTAATCTTCATCATTCTTCTGTAGCACCACATTTCGAAAGCTTCCATCCTCTTCTTGTCCAAACTATTTATGGTCCCTGTTTCACTTCCATACATGGCTACACTCCATACAAATACTTTCAGAAACGGCTTCCTGACACTTACATCTACACTCGGTGTTAATAAATTTCTCTTCTTCAGAAACGCTTTCCTTGCCATTGCCAGTCTACATTTTATATCTTCTCTACTTCGACCATCATTGCTCCCCAAATAGCAAAACTCCTTTACTACTTTAAGTGTCTCATTCCGTAATCTAATTCCCTCAGCATCACCCGACTTAATTCGACTACATTCCATTATCCTCGTTTTGCTTTTGTTGATGTTCATCTTATATCCTCCTTTCAAGAAACTATCGATTCCGTTCAACTGCTCTTCTACATCCTTGGCTGTCTCTGACAGAATTACAATGTCATCGGCGAACCTCAAAGTTTTTATTACTTCTCCATGGATTTTAATACCTACTCCGAATTTTTCTTTTGTTTCCTTTACTGCTTTCTCAATATACAGATTGAATAACATCGGGGAGAGGCTACAAGCCTGGCTCACTCCCTTCCCAACCACTGCTTCCCTTTCATGTCCCTCGACTCTTATAACTATCATCTGGTTTCTGTACAAATTGTAAATAGCCTTTCGCTCCCTGTATTTTACCCCTGCCACCTTCACAATTTGAAAGAGAGTGTTCCAGTCAGCATTGTCAAAAGCTTTCTCTAAGTCTACAAATGCTAGAAACGTAGGTTTGCCTCTTCTTAAACTAGCTTCTAAAATAAGTTTTAGGGTCAGTATTGCCTCACGTGTCCCCATATTTCTACGGAATCCAAACTGACCTTCCCCGAGATCGGCTTCTACCAGTTTTTCCATTCGTCTGTAAAGAATTTGCGTTAGTATTTTGCAGCCGTGACTTATTAAACTGATAGTTCGATAATTTTGACATCTATCAACGCCTGCTTTCTTTGGGATTGGAATTATTGTATTCTTCTTGAAGTTTTAGGGTATTTCGCCTGTCTCCTACATTTTGCTCACCAGATAGTAGAGTTTTGTCAGGACTGGCTCTCCCAAGGCTGTCAGTAGTTCTAATGGAATGTTGTCTACTCCCGGGGTTTTGTTTCCACTTAGGTCTTTAAGTGCTCTATCAAACTCTTCACGCAGTATCATATCTCCCATTTCATCTTCATCTACATCCGCTTTCATTTCTATAACATCAAGTACATCCTTCCACCTTTCTGCTTTCCCTTCTTTGCTTAGAACTGGGTTTCCATCTGAGCTTTTGATATTCATACAAGTTGTTCTCTTTTCCCCAAAGGTCTCTTTAATTTTCCTGTAGGCAGTATCTACCTTACCCCTTGTGAGATAAGCCTCTACAGCCTTACATTTGTCCTCTAGCCATGCCTGCTTAGCCATTTTGCACTTCCTGTCGATCTTATTTTTGAGACGTTTGTATTCCTTTTTGCCTGCTTCATTTACTGCATTTTTATATTTCTCCTCTCGTCAATTAAATCCAATATTTCTTCTGTCACCCAAGAATTTCTACAAGCCCTCGTCTTTTTACCTACTTGATCCTCTGCTGCCTTCACTACGTCATCCCTCAAAGATACCCATTCTTCTTCTACTGTATTTCTTTCTCCCATTCTTGTCAATTGTTTCCTTATGCTCTCCCTGAAACTCTGTACAACCTCTGGTTTAGTCAGTTTATCCAGGTGCCGTCTCCTTAAATTCCCACCTTTTTGCAGTTTCTTCAGTTTTAATCTACAGTTCATAACCAATAGACTGTGGTCAGAGTCCACATCTGCTCCTGGAATTGTCTTACAATTTAAAACCTGGTTCCTAAATCTCTGTCTTACCATTATAGAAACTATCTGAAACCTGTCAGTATCTCCAGGCTTCTTCCATGTATACAACCTTCTTTTATGATTCTTGAACCAAGTGTTAGCTATGATTAAGTTGTGCTCTGTGCAAAATTCCACCAGGCGGCTTCCTCTTTCTTTTCTTACCCCCAATCCATATTCACCTACTACGTTTCCTTCTCTTCCCTTTCCTACTATCGAATTCCAGTCACCCATGAGTATTAAATTTTCGTCTCCCGTCACTATCTGAATAATTTCTTTTATCTCATCAGACATTACATCAATTTCTTCGTCAGCTGCAGAGCTAGTTGGCATATTGATTTGTACTACTGTCGTAGGCTTCGTGTCTATCTTGGCCACAACAATGCGTTTGCCGTGCTGTTTGTAGTAGCTTACCCGCATTCCTATTGTTTTATTCATTATTAAACCTTCTCCTGCATTTCCCCTGTTTGATTTTGTATTTATAACCCTGTATTCACCTGACCAAAAGTCTTGTTCCTCCTGCCACCGAACTTCACTAATTCCCACTATATCTAACTTTAACCTATCCATTTCGCTTTTTAAATTTTCTAACCTAACTGCCCAATTAAGGGATCAGACATTCCACGCTCCGATCCGTATAACGCCAGTTTTCTTTCTCTTGATAACGACGTCCTCCTGAATATTCCCTGCCCGGAGATCCGAATGGGGGACTATTTTACCTCCGGAATATTTTTCCCAAGAGGACGCCATCATCATTTAATCATCCAGTAAAGCTGCATGCCCTCGGGAAAAATTATGGCTGTAGTTTCCCCTTGCTTTCAGCCGTTCGCAGTACCAGAACAGCAAGGCTATTTTGGTTAGTGTTACAAGGCCAGATCAGTCAATCATCCAGACTGTTGCCCCTGCAACTACTGAAAAGGCTGCTGCCCCTCTTCAGGAACCACACGTTTGTCTGGCCTCTCAACAGATACCCCTCCGTTGTGGTTGTACCTACGGTACGGCTATCTGTATCGCTGAGGCACGCAAGCCTTCCCACCAACGGCAAGGTCTATTGGTTCACGGGGGAGGACAAACAGCATACGCGTGCGAATATTTCGCTGGCAGCCTCACTGTTGGCAAACTCGACGGTAATTCCGAGGAAAACGTTAGAACGTACAGTAGCTCGTTTTATGAATGGCAGTCTTAAAGTGCTGTGGCCTGCGGGAATTCAGTAAGAAAAAATTCTTCTTATGTATTCGGATGCTGCGGCATAAGTGCTGAAGGTGGCAACTGCCCTACGCGTATTCACTTCGCATTTGATCCACGTCTTCTGTCTGGTCCATAACTGTAATGTATCATCGGAGGCGTGGAAGCTGCCTGGAAGTGAATAAAATAATTTCACACGCCGAAAATCCTTTTCAGTACGAGAGATACCAAAATTTACACTGAGTTGGTACCCTGAAAACCTCGGGCGTTCCTCATAAGTAAGTTCGACTTACTTGTCAGCAGAATTAAACAGTTACAATCTATAGGGGCACCTTTGCAGAAATCATTACAAACTAGTTGGCATTGGATGCGATGTTGGACAGAGGATAGAGAATAAGTTTGACGCTGGTTTTGCAGGAAATCCAGGCTAATCGACGTGCTCTACCATCTGCAATATCCTCAGTGGTAGAGAAGGCGACGCTGCAGCGGACACCTCTCCAAGAATATTTCATCTCCTAAAACTTACACCATCAACGGCCTCTGATGCGGATTGACAGTTGTCCTCCTATAAAAAATTCTGTTTCATAGCAACATTCTGTAAATTAAAGTTCCGCGTTCCAGACCTGTAGGAGACAACTGAACCCCACTGACCCCCGTGTCATCCTCTGTCAATAGCGTCATCGAATGCGGTATGGAGGGACACGTGGTCAGGACACCGTTCCCCGGTCGTTGTAGCGTTTTCTCAACTTTGAAGCGCTACTAATAGATCGGGCAGCTACTCAGCTGCCATCACGATACTGAGTGAATCTCGTACCATTTCTCTCACCTATAAAGAAACAGTGGCAGCACAAGGAATCGAATCCGGTTCTTCAACATGGCAGTCATCTGCACTGAACACTCAGCTACGTAGGCGGACTAAGAAGACAGTCTATGACTGCAGAGAATTTGTAGAAATCCTCGTTGTTCACTTAGCTACAAAGCGAATGGTAAAGTAAGGTACTCTAGTAATTTCAGTGAAGATGTAAATTTTCGTAAACAATGTCACAAAAATATTTTTTTTAAATTAGTGCACTATACATTTTCAAAATTAAAAATTAAGTTACTTGAAATCTACCTTCCTAATGCGCTTTTCGTACTGCTGGTGCGTTTAAACGCTTATTGAGACAATGTGCACTCTCCACTCACGTTAATGCGACCACCTGTCGAAAGCCGGAATAACCACCTTCTGCAGCGGACATGGCTGCGAGACGTGCAGGAAGGGTGTGACTAAGGTTCTGGAAGACAGGGTTAACATCAAGAGTGCGCCAGGCAGGTTTTATAGGATAGCTGCTATTTTCTACATACGTAAATTATCTGCACCAGGGTGGGCAGCAATCTGCTATTGTTCGTGGATGATGACGTGGTGTACAGAAAGGTGTCGAAGACAAGTCATTGTAGGCTGACACAAGATGACCTAGACAAACTTCGTAGTTGGTGTGATCAATGGCAGCTGGCTCTAAATGTAAGTTAATGCGGATGAGTAGGAAAAACAAACCCATAATGCTCGGGTACAGCTTTAGTAATGTCCTGCTTGACACAGTCAAGTCGTTTAAATACACTCCTGGAAATGGAAAAAAGAACACATTAACACCGGTGTGTCAGACCCACCATACTTGCTCCGGACACTGCGAGAGGGCTGTACAAGCAATGATCACACGCACGGCACAGCAGACACACCAGGAACCGCGGTGTTGGCCGTCGAATGGCGCTAGCTGCGCAGCATTTCTGCACCGCCGCCGTCAGTGTCAGCCAGTTTGCCGTGGCATACGGAGCTCCATCGCAGTCTTTAACACTGGTAGCATGCCGCGACAGCGTGGACGTGAACCGTATGTGCAGTTGACGGACTTTGAGCGAGGGCGTATAGTGGGCATGCGGGAGGCCGGGTGGACGTACCGCCGAATTGCTCAACACGTGGGGCGTGAGGTCTCCACAGTACATCGATGTTGTCGCCAGTGGTCGGCGGAAGGTGCACGTGCCCGTCGACCTGGGACCGGACCGCAGCGACGCACGGATGCACGCCAAGACCGTAGGATCCTACGCAGTGCCGTAGGGGACCGCACCGCCACTTCCCAGCAAATTAGGGACACTGTTGCTCCTGGGGTATCGGCGAGGACCATTCGCAACCGTCTCCATGAAGCCGGGCTACGGTCCCGCACACCGTTAGGCCGTCTTCCGCTCACGCCCCAACATCGTGCAGCCCGCCTCCAGTGGTGTCGCGACAGGCGTGAATGGAGGGACGAATGGAGACGTGTCGTCTTCAGCGATGAGAGTCGCTTCTGCCTTGGTGCCAATGATGGTCGTATGCGTGTTTGGCGCCGTGCAGGTGAGCGCCACAATCAGGACTGCATACGACCGAGGCACACAGGGCCAACACCCGGCATCATGGTGTGGGGAGCGATCTCCTACACTGGCCGTACACCACTGGTGATCGTCGAGGGGACACTGAATAGTGCACGGTACATCCAAACCGTCATCGAACCCATCGTTCTACCATTCCTAGACCGGCAAGGAAACTTGCTGTTCCAACAGGACAATGCACGTCCGCATGTATCCCGTGCCACCCAACGTGCTCTAGAAGGTGTAAGTCAACTACCCTGGCCAGCAAGATCTCCGGATCTGTCCCCCATTGAGCATGTTTGGGACTGGATGAAGCGTCGTCTCACGCGGTCTGCACGTCCAGCACGAACGCTGGTCCAACTGAGGCGCCAGGTGGAAATGGCATGGCAAGCCGTTCCACAGGACTACATCCAGCATCTCTACGATCGTCTCCATGGGAGAATAGCAGCCTGCATTGCTGCGAAAGGTGGATATACACTGTACTAGTGCCGACATTGTGCATGCTCTGTTGCCTGTGTCTATGTACCTGTGGTTCTGTCAGTGTGATCATGTGATGTATCTGACCCCAGGAATGTGTCAATAAAGTTTCCCCTTCCTGGGACAATGAATTCACGGTGTTCTTATTTCAATTTCCAGGAGTGTATCAGGGCGTAATGTTGCGAAGCGATATGAAATGGAACGAGCTTGTGAGGATTGTGGTAGGGAAGGTGAATGGTCGACTTAGGTTTGGTTCATCTGCAAAGGAGACCGCATATAGAACGCTAGTGCAACCTCTTCTTGAGTACTGCTAGAGTGTTCGGGAGCCATACCCGGTTGGATTGAAAGTAGACGTCGAAGTAATTCAGAGGCGAGCTGCTAGATTTTTTACCGGGAGGTTGGATAAGGCACGCAAGTGTTACGGATATGCTTAAAGAGATCAAGTGGGAATACCTGAAGGGAAGAAGACATTCATTTGGAAGAACACTACTGAGAAACTTTAGAGAACTGGCATTTGAAGCTGACTGCAGAACGGTCCTACTGCCACCAACATACATTTCACATATGGACCACGAAAATAAGTTTCGAGAAATTAGGACTCATAAGGAGGCATATAGATAGTCGTTTTTCCCTCGTTTTATCTGCGAGTGGAATAGGAAGGGAAACTTCAAGTTGTGGCATAGGTTAGCTTCTCCCTCGCACCATACGTGGCTTGCGGAGTATGTGTGTCGATGGTACCGACAGGAATGCGGATCCATAATGACTCCAGTGTCGTTGATAGCTGCACTAGGTTTGTCTGTTGAGGATCCATGACACAAGCAGCCTGGTCGAAGTGGTCCCACAGATTCTCGATCAGATTTAAATCCAGGGAGTTTGGTGGCCAGGGGAGTACGGTTAACTTATCCTGGTGCTCTTCGAACCACGCACGTACAGTGTGAGTTGTGTAACACGTTTCAATGTCCTGCTGGTAGGTTCCATAGAGCCGCGGAAGAATTAACTGCGTCTACTGGTGGGCATGGTCCCCAGGGACAGATGCACGCTTATGCTGGTCTACTGTGCCTCGCAAAATAACAAGCTCTACGGCCTGGACCCGTCCGGTTGTTGTTGCGGGCAGTTTGCGTTTAGGGGTAACACGTCGTACACGCCAGCGGCCATCTGCCACTCAGTGGATCACCAGCTGCGATACTGGCAAGCAAATTCCAGCCTTCATCGGCGATGAACAGGAGTCAGCAAAGGTACATGAGCCATGCAGCTGCTGCGGCGGCTTATAGGTTCGCTGAATGCTTAATCTGGGCGGTCAGTTGCTCAACAGTTACACGTCTACTTGCCCGTACACATCTCCACAACCGTCGTTCACCCCTGTTAACTCGTTTACGGTAGAGGACTGCAGCACCATTCCCCCTTTCAGTTATCGAACAAACGAAAGGATGGCTGACATAGTGTTTAGTGTATCTGGGATTGTAAAACAGTTAAGATCCTTAGACGCCAGGAAGGCATCTGGCCCGGACGGTATCCCCGTAAGATTTTATGTTGACTATGCTACAAATATAGCACCATTCTTATCCATCATCTATCAGAGATTATTGGAACAGCGGAAAGTTCCATGGGACTGGAAGAAGGCCCACGTCATAGCAATCTATAAAAAGGGTAGAAAATCGGATGCAAATAATTAACGGCGAATTTCACTGACATCGATTTGTCGTAGAATCATGGAACATATTTTATGTTCAGATACGACCTTTCTAGACTCTGAGAAGCTCATCTGCAGAAACAAGCTCGGTTTTAGGAAACAGCGGTCATGTGAGACACAGCTGGCCCTCTTTGTGCATGATATACAACAGGGTGTAGATACCGGGTGGAAGGCTGATTCAATATTTCTGGACTTTCGAAAGACGTTCGATTCAGTTCCGCACTGTCGCTTGCTACAAAAAGTGCGCGCTTACGGTGTATCCGATGACATATGCGGTTGGATAGAAACTTTTCTAACAGACAGGGAGCAGTATGTCGTCCTGAATGGGGTGACTTCAGCAGAGACAAGCGTAACTTCAGGTGTGTCCCAGGACAGCTTGGCAGGTCCTCTGCTTTTTAAAATTTATTTAAGCTATCTTGTTGATGGTGTTGACAGCGGCCTTAGACTGTTTGCCGATGATGCTGTAGTCTACAGGAAAGTAGTATCACACGAAAGTTGTGAACAAATCAATGAGGATTTGCAGAAAATAAATGCATGGTGTAATGACTGGCAGTTATCTCTCAATATTAGTAAGTGTAACTTACTGCATATAACGAGGCGAAAATCCCCATTAATGTACGAGTACAAAATAAATGCCCAGTGTTTGGAAGCGGTAACGTCCGTCATGTATCTGGGTGTGACTATTCGAAATGATCTCAAATGGAATGATCAGATTATACAAGTAATGGGTAAGGCGAACTCTAGATTGCGGTTTATTGGTAGAATCCTGAAGCGATGCAGTCCTTCAACAATGGAAATAGCTTACAATACGTTAGTTCGTCCAATGTTGGAGTATTGTTCATCCGTATGGGGCCCTTACCAGTTGGATCTGATTCAAGAGATTGAGAAGGTCCAAAGAAGAGCAGCAAGATTCGTGACTGCTACATTTAGCCATCGCGAGAGCGTTACAAATCTCATAGAAAGTTTGAAGTGGGACACACTTGCAGATAGACGGCGCGCTAAACAGAAGGGGCTGTTCACTACATTCCGAAATCCGATCTTCACCGAGGATGTAGAGCATATATTATTACCACCAACTTTCAAATCGCGCAATGATCAGCATTCGAAGATAAGGGAAATACGAGCTCGTACTGAGGCGTTCAGACAGTCGACTCCGTTTTGGAACAGAGAGGGGGGGGGGGGGGGAGGGGAATATGACTGCATGGCGTACAGTGCCCTCCACCACACACCGCTTGGTGGCTAGCGGAGTATGTATGTAGATGTATGACCCATGGTGCACAACAATTGCCTCGGTACCGTTTTTGGATACCACCATTTTTCCATTAACGATATATTTCAACCACGGTGGCACGCGAACAGTTTACAGACTTAACCGTTTCGTAATTGCTTCCATCCTTCACCTGCAATCCAATGATTATGCCTTTTTGGACGTCACAGAAACAGCTCAGTTTCTACATTACGACAACGACTGCACTTTTTTCCGCTTTCTTCCCGCACCGTCCCATCGGCACGCTTTACGTACCCTCCTCTGCTAGTGCTGCGGCCAGCCGTTCCTGCGTGGTTACGGCACGTAGAGGTCGGCCATAGGCCGTGGTCACGTTATTGTGACTGGACGTGTAGTACGCCGTGGTATAACACAGAAGTTGATTTCAGTTGAAATTATTATCTTATGCCAATGTTTGACACAGAATTTTACTGTCATTATGCACTGTCGCCTGATAAACAAAGTAAGAGCCTACGGAATATCAGACCAGCTGTGTGGCTGGATTGAAGAGATTTTAGCAAGCAGAACACAGCACGTTGTTCTCAATGGAGAGACGTCTACAGACGTTAAAGTAACCTCTGGCGTGCCACAGGGGAGAGTTATGGGACCATTGCTTTTCACAATATATATAAATGACCTAGTAGATAGTGTCGGAAGTTCCATGCGGCTTTTCGCGGATGATGCTGTAGTATACAGAGAAGCTGCAGCATTAGAAAATTGCAGCGAAATACAGGAAGATCTGCAGCGGGTAGGCACTTAGTGCAGGGAGTGGCAACTGTCCCTTAACATAGACAAGTGTAATGTATTGCGAATACATAGAAAGAAGGATCCTTTATTGTATGGTTATATGATAGCGAAACAAACACTGGTAGCAGTTACTTCTGTAAAATATCTGGGAGTATGCGTACGGAACGATTTGAAGTGGAATGATCATATAAAATTAATTGTTGGTAAGGCGGGTACCAGACTGAGATTCATTGGGAGAGTCCTTAGAAAATGTAGTCCATCAACAAAGGAGGTGGCTTAAAAAACACTCGTTCGACCTATACTTGAGTACTGCTCATCAGTATGGGATCCATACCAGGTCGAGTTGACAGATGAGATAGAGAAGGTCCAAAGAAGAGAGGCGCGTTTCGTCATAGGGTTATTTGGTAAGCGTGATAGCGTTACGGAGATGTTTAGCAAACTCAGGTGGCAGATTCTGCAAGAGAGGCGCTCTGCAGCTCGTGGCGTAGCTTGCTGTCCAGGTTTCGAGAGGGTGCGTTTCTGGATGAGGTATCGAATATATTGCTTCCCCCTACTTATACCTCCCGAGGAGATCACAATTGTAAAGTTAGAGAGATTCGAGCACGCACGGAGGCTTTCCGGCAGTCGTTCTTCCCGCGAACCATACGCGACTGGAAGAGGAAAGGGAGGTAATGACAGTGGTACGTAAAGTGCCGTCCGCCACACGCCGATGGGTGGCTTGCGGAGTATAAATGTAGATGTAGATTTAGATGTATATTGTTACATATTTCATCCATGTTCATTACAAAAATCTGTAATATTTTGAACTTGATATTACACAGAAATTCAGGGTCTACTGATAACATAAGACAGGTCACACGAGAATTCGGGCTTTCGTTATCAACGGAGTCTAGACTGGATCATCACTATAACATAGACAATGCACATCCCCTCTGCAAGTCTGTTCGTCTCTGCGATATATAAGTCTATGCTAAACTTATTGGAGAGAAATTTTATTGCAAAAGCACTGCATTCTCTCTAACATCGTTAGTAGAAAGTTTTCGTTTGAAACGTAGCTATCTCTCTTTGCCATCAAGGTTAGAAAAAATAGTTTACATACAACAATTTTAGAGTACTTTACTCAATTACAAGCATTATAATTAAAAATATCACATGTGTCCTGTGTGCATGACAGAAAGTACTTCTCATATCAAACACATAACATTACCCAGTAATAGCTGAGTAGGTATCAGGTTAGTCAAAACTACGCAGCCAACACTATAGAGCTACTCAAAAGCAACTGGTTGCCGACGTGAGTTGGTTAGGGATCGGCGGCGTATCACTTCCTGTGAGATAACCAGGGCTCTGCAGACAGCGCGACTGCAGGGAAACTCACCAGAAAATGGCTTGCAACGTGTTGCCAACCAGTTACCAGCTTTTCGGCCAAGCGATCTGAATTGCCTCGTGTCCTCGAACACAGCTCTAAATTGTTTTTGCCGCGCGGGATTAGCTGAGGGGTCTCAGGCGCTGCAGTCTTGGACTGCGCGCCTGGTCCCAGCGAAGGTTCGAGTCCTCTCTCGGGCATGGGTGTGTGTGTTTGTCCTTCGGATAATTTAGGTTAAGTAGTGTGTAAGCTTAGGGACTGATGACCTTAGCAGTTAAGTCCCATAAGATTTCACACAAATTTGAACATTTTTTGAATTGTTTTAATTTGAAGATGAACGAGGAGATTGTGAAGTTATCTATGTGTGAGAAGTTGGAAAAAATACCATTTTATACAACTTCGAGCTCCTAAGCTACTGCAGGAAATATTTGATAGGGAAAGAGGGGTGTGGGAAAAGAATTTCGTGTGCCCCACAGCCCTCATAAAGTTAGAAACGGAGCTGCAAGCTTCCTTCAGACGCCAGTAGCTGTTGTGCAGGTTCCAGTGGACCCAATGATGCGCGACTGCTGTTGGACAACTGCAGGAGCTCAGTATCACGAGCGCCCTCTGCCGCCGTAATATAGGATGGCAGACGGCAGTCAAGCATAGTGATGGGCTAAACTGCGATTTTCCGATATCAGTGATTTCTGTGAATGCTACTTTTCAGTATTCGTTATTGTTAACTGTAATTTGTTGCAATTAAGAGTCGCAGTTAAGGAACCTAGGTTGTGTATCCCTCTGCTATTTCTGCGATTTCTGCTACTTCTGCGATTTCTGTCACTCCTGCGATTTCTGCGACTTACCACCGTATGAAAAAGTTACATCTATCCACACAGAAAATTGCATCTCAACAAACCTGACATTAGTAAGTATGTTTTACGTTTGTTCTTCCGTTGGCTTTAATTTTGCATTAAAGAAACAACTTCGAAAATATTAATAGTGTAATTAACATGTAAGTAGCCATACAGTACCGTAATAGTTCGTGTTTAGAAAGTGAATTCTAACATATTGTTATGTTGACAGGTACCCGACCGACATTTCAGTCACTCAGTAAAGTGATAACTCAAAATATCATTGTCAACAGATCTGGAGAAATTGCCACTGTGTCTTTAGACCGTTTTCGTCAGACGAGAGGTTAGTTTCTAAGTTTTCGATAAACTTAATTACTTGAGTGAGATCGTTCTTGCAAATGTGAAGTAGGCCTGTACCCCATTGAGTGGCTTTCATTACAGCAAATGTTAGCAATCTGTCAATTATATTGCTTGTAATAAGTGACAGCAAAAATTGTTTAATAATCCTTGTGATTTTGCAGACACAGTTCTGACTCTGATTACTGGTTGCTGTACGTATCTATCCACATCAAGGCTGTTGAGAGAGACTCGTGAAGATTCAAGACAGCTCTTAGAGCATTAGCAGTTTAAAAGTGCCATAATTGTGAATTAAGTGTGCATATGAGTGATTAAACTGTGTTTTATTGTAGTTGTTGTGCGATTTTAAAGGAATAATAAATGTTAAATACAGTGAGTGAATAATGAAACTCTCATTTTCCACATGTTAAGCCGTCCTATACCCGTAAATTTTCCGCCACTTATTTACTGGTAAACACTTGTTGGAGAGTGACATGCCGCCCCCGCCCCGCTCCCCGCCCCCCTTTCTCCACAATCTTGGTGTGACACTGACCTGTAACACATCCCGAAGTCTACAATATGCATTTTGAGGCTGTTGATATGAAAGTGGGAGTACAGATCTTCCAGTTAAATCAGGAATAGCTTAAGTGCATTACTTGAAAGTAACACAGGAAAAGCTTACTTATGTAGAAAGTTCTTGTGTGTGAAGTTGCCATGTAGAACACCAGGTGTAAAATTTTTCTCCCGAGTCTTGAACTGTGTCGGAACAAAATAATACTCAATAATACTGTTTTCATTTCATTACACTTATACAGATGTCTGAGTTCTGCTGTGTTAACATTGCAAAGTCCTGTAGGCATGTGGAGTATTAACCAAAACTGTCATATTGGAAGCAGAACACAACACATTTGTTACGTTACATGATATTTTCAGGAGAAAAAGGCAATGTTGCTTCTTATTAATATAATACATTCAGAGTCACAGTTGTGATTGACCAACCATAACTGATGCTGAATGTGCATGTCGTCACATAATATGAAGGGCTTATTTCAATAGTGGTACAAGTCCATTAACTCCACTTTTCTGTCTATAATGCTTCTGAAATTAATGATCCAAACAAACATAAATAAAGGTTCATCTCTAGCAAGAAGCTATATGCTTGAATATTTCTGGTTTCTCAACTGCAGATTTTTCAGCGCTAATTTAACTTTATGACTCTGTATCTCAAAATGAACAAAAATGGACTTCTACCACTATTGGAATAAGCCCTTCATATGCACACACAGCACATCGCTCTCGTGAGGCACAAGGCTCTCATAACGAAGTGGGTACGTCGGTCAACAGTTGGCACTAGGAAAAAAATGTTAACTGCACTTTTTAGTTGCTACTTGCGACTCTTAGTTGCGACTTGTCACGGAAATCGCAGTTAGACTCGATAGCGTGTCGCAGAGATGAGAGTAGTATGAACTTTGGCCAACAGATGGCACTGTTAACTGCGCTTTTTAGTTGCTACTTGCGACTTCTATCCGCGACTTGTCACTGAAATCGCAGAAAGCGGTACAGAATTCTGCCAACAGATGGCTCACGGCGTTGAATGTGAAATGCTACTTGTGACTGCTAACTGTGACTGAAATCGCAGTTAGCTTTTGTAAAGTTGTTATTGTAATATACGTGACTTCTCAATCACTGTGATTTCTAACAGATACGCGTTTCCTGCCCACCACTGGTCACGCAGCCCATTCGCACTTGGAGCCTCTTCGCTTGGTGACGCTATGCAGAGGCAGCCTAGTCGTGGCTCCAACACCATTGTCTTTGCTTCAGAGAGCCTCTACCTTAGTGACGTTGAGAACTGGACTCTAAATCTTGCTGCAGTATTTCTAATGAGTCTTTGTACGCTTGGAGAAATGTAGGTTGAGTAAATCTTCTGTTTATTGTGTTAACTTCCTCACTGATGATTTCTGCTCCTTTCCAGCTTTCCTAGAATAGTTGCTGCACCATTCTGTAGTCAAATGTTCAAATGTATGTGAATCCCTAAGGGACCAAACTTCTGAGGTCATCGGTCCCTAGGCTTACACACTACTTAAACTAACTTGCGCTAAGGACAACACCCATACACATCCATACCCAACGGAGGACTCGAACTCCGGTGGGAGGGGCCGCGCAATCCGTGACATAGTGCCTCAAACCACGCGGCCACTCCGCGCGGCATTCTATAGTCCACTTCTCCTAACAGTTGTGTATGAAGTCGTAGACAACAGAATCAAACGTACAAAGGATTGTAAATTATACCGATAATATTCTTTTGTGAGACTAGCGTATTTCGTCGTTCCGTAAACCTATGTCGTAAAGTGGAAACTAACAGTTAAAAATCCACAAATCTCCGATACCTGTAAATACAATGATGTTCACACACAAATACTTTAACAAGCAGAAACGACTGTCACCACATTTCCGTGTATGTAAATCTGAAGATACTTGGGTTTTCAAAATAAAAGCAAGTATTTGTTTCACCAGAAGAAATCGCTTGCATCATATCACCGTAGCAATGTTTAGTCGTTCTATAGAAAGCTATGAATTTCGAATCTGTATGTTAAGCTCCTTGACTGCCTATATACAGCCTACCGTTTATATTTCTCTGGATGTGCGGATGAATCCAGAATATTCTTCGTTTTCTTATTCGTGTGTCATAGCAATAGAGAACCACATCTTCCTCTGAGCCTGAATCTGTGCTGGATATGACGAGTGTAACAACCGACTGTATTTTATGTAGCGACGAGAAAGTGCAAGCTGGTTTACCAGCAGACCTGTCATCAATGTTAGGTGATAATGAGCTGAATGTGGCACGTGTTTTGCGATTTCGTGTTTTGTTTTCCCTTCTACTTAAGCTCTTAGGCAGAAGCTTTTAGTATGTTAGAGAACGACTGGCTCATCCACTTACTATTTTTATGATCCGCCAATCTTCTTTTCTTGACTTGCCTCTTAGTGGCTGTCCAGAAAGGGATATCATTGTTTGTAATGGTTTGCCTTGACTCGCTTGCTGCACTGTACCGTTCAGAAGGGTTGTGTGTGTTCGTGTAAACAAGAATACAAGGGACCGTATGTGGTCTTATGTTGTACACTGGCTATCCTCATTTTATGTGCTATAGCCCCACGCACCTCCCACGGGCGCTGATGACCGCGATGTTGAGCGCCCTCCAGAGACAGCAGCAGCTGCAGGAGCAACAACAGCAACGTGTGTAACCAAAAGATTGTCAGGTGCGACAAACAATGCTTCGTCTCCTTTGCGCTCGCTCACATCAACTACAGTTTTTCGTTTCAGAGTTGCGTCCATCTACGGAATTACGTTGCCAGTTACATCGCAACTAGTTACCAATATATATCATCTGCTCGTTACGTTCGTTTGCAGTCGCTTCGTGTGCGAACTGGTTTATACTATATTTGCCACTGAGCTTTCCGCGCAAACTGTACAGTTTCGTAATGCGGTCACGGCGAGGCGGACAGGATAGTGCTAATCCTGTCTCGTGGTTGCACAATGTGGCCTAGTAGCCACCTGCTGCAATGTAAAGCCTTCTATCTGTGAAATCCGTACGCGTGTCGCTCTTGTAGCAAAATGATCGTGCCACAGACTGAATGTGGTAATATATTTGGAGTTATATGCTGGCGTCACGCTCTTTGACGAATCAAGTAGAAGCCAATGTTCACAGTATGCCTAACACATTCAACAGTAACAAGTAATGTATAGGCTAATTTGTGGAGGATGCTGCGGAAGTACTGTAGTTGCGACCGACAGTGCAAAAGATTAATTTGGATTACAAGAATGAGAGAGTGATACCTAAAGGCAATGTAATAACTCTTAATGCCGAAAAAAATCAACGCCCTCCCGGACCGCGTACAGCGGCATATGTGTATCCTGGGTGGTCATAATTTGAGTGGTTCATTTCTCGCGGTCACAGACGATCCGATGCTACTCCGGGAGTCTGTCTGTGCGTCCTCTGCTTTGACTCTATAGGCAGTAACTTCGCTGAATTTAGAGGTGAACGGTATTTAGAAAATTCATTATAGGGTACAACCATGCCCCACCGAAGAGACCGTACTCTTGCTGAACAGCTTCAGCCATTTATAGGTGGCTGGGTTGCATTGTGGCAATGTGGTAAGCTGGTAGACGTACTGACGAACTGGTATACGTGTTTGGCACATTGTATCGGTGATACGTCGCTGCTTTCAACAGTGGTCTGTGAAACATTCCCACTACTGTAGACCAGGTTCTGGATGTCCGCGTTGTGTAGGTGCACATTAAGATGAGGCATTGTGCGGACAGCGGTGGCCGACTGAACATCGTCCGGACTTGAAAACCGTTCACAGGGACCATTGGGAACAGCCCGCTTGCAGGAGAATTAAGATCGGTTGTGTGTCAAGCAAGCCCACTATTGACACAATGACAGCCTCAGACAGGAGAGTTGGTTCAAATGGCTCTGAGCACTATGGGACTTAACTGCTAAGGTCATCAGTCCCCTAGAACTTAGAACTCGTCCACTCTTGCTCGGGACGTCAACTAGGAATGTAGCGTAACCTTCAGCTGATAGGAAGCAACCTCTAACAAGGCTCTTAGTCAAGTATGGCATACGTAATGCCTCTCAAGATTTGTTTGTAATTATATGTACGCAGCATATGACGAAGCCCGTAACACAAGTATAATATATATTATTTTTTACCAACGACTACTAATTATTTCAGTCGTTGCAGATATACACTATGCAGCCAGCTCCTTACCAAATTCACTACCAAACCTGCAATATATGTTTCTCTTTAGTATTGGCCACCTGTCATCATAACAACTGACGACGAGAATAATAACAGATACACTGTGTGTTGTAACTATTTGGGCACTATTTACTGTGACATATGTGTTTCATTTGGTCTGAATTTGTCATCATATATTCCCATATTGATAAATTTACTGTGACGTCACTTGTCAAAAAATGAATTTTTGGCTGAGGGTGTGGTATTTTTTTCCGTCAGAGTATATGCGCTCCCAAAGGACCATAGGAGGAAACCAATAAAACATGACAAAGATAAGAGAGAATCATAGCAGCGATTTGATAGGAAATTCAGAAGTATTATAACACGCAGAAGTGTATTTCAGTTAGGGTCGGAGTAATCGGTTGTAAATGGTGAGAGAAAAACTGAAGATATGACATCTGCGGGCACCATGATCACTTTTGATATAACGAAGAAAGACGCAACTTGGGGTATGTTTTATATTTAACCAGATAGGTTTCGATCATAATTTCATGTCATTTTGGTATCCATATCTAATTATAACTTTTACAGTAATATAATCAAGAATGACACTAATTGGGCTACTTTTTATATTTAACCAGATAGGTTTCGATCTTTATTTCGGGTCATCTTGGGATACACATCTAATTTCTACGAATTACGGTTCGGCAATAGGATGAAGGTCCAGACGTAAGTTTAGAATGTTAAAGCGTAGTTGTCCACATATAGCTGTGAAGACACAATGTTACCAGTCTTGACAGACTGAAATCAACTACACAGAGAGAAGTAGCTGGTAAAGAAGGATCAAATTCTCTGCATTCGATACAGTTCAGAAAAAAGTCTACACCACAGCATCCCATCGGTACCTTCAATTTGATTGAAAATGAGTATTTGCTGTAGTTTCGCGTTAACGATACTTTTTTAAGTGAGGTACGACTTCGAAGGTTGCCTAGTTCTCTATGAGGGATATTTTATCAGCAACGCTGATAAACCCTATCATAGGAAAGCAGTAGTGTAGTCATTTTCAGATCATTGCACCATCAGTGAAAAAAGTAATGGTTTTGCCTAACAAATTGTGATTATTTTTATTTTGGCAAAAGCCTCGGTCGTGGTTAATTTTCTTGAACAATAGCGCCGCCATTTGACTCTAATCATTTTTATTTTATTGTTATACAATGCAGATTTCGGTGTTCGGCAATTTTCAAACACAAAAACTTATTTATATGTCAAAAGGCATCAGACCGGTATGAAATACATGTCCTAATCAGAAAAGCATATCTGTTCATATAGTCGAGATCTGTAATTAATAAAACCGAGAACATCTCTAAAACGCCTTAATAAGTTGCAGACTTTCATTTCTGGGCCCTATAGCGCAGCTGTTATATGAAACAGATAACCAATAGACGGGTATGCGTCTCGCTTTGTGTCTGAACAACAAGGTCGAAATCTGCAAGGAATACAGTAAAGAAAAATATTACCGTCAGATGGCGGCAGCATCATTGAAAGAATTGCGATTAATTTGACCTTACGTTAAGGCGTTTGGACACCCTCTGTTTGTACAAAAGAAAATCTCTTAACTATATTTTTTATTTATGGTGAGACTAAACAGATACGAGCGACATGAAATAAATTCGAGGACATTCTGCTGAGGTCACTACGGAGCGTGACCTGATATAAATATTCAATCTAGTATATAATTTTTGTGTATAAGAAACCTCGGTGCTGTGTTTTGAGCCAAATGCAGTTCCTTTAAAAATCATTCTATTTTCCTGGAGCAAAGAGAAAACGTTTGACGTTATGTGTTTCGCATTATTCATGAACTGAGTTTAAGAGAAATATATAATAAGAAGCAACAAATGTACGACAACTGGAAGCAGCAGTTTACTAAATATACGCGGTTTAACAATGGAAGTTAAGACACCAAACTTCCTCGTAAAATAAATTCGAGAAATGTTAAGATAAATCTCTCGTTTATCCATTTTAGATGTTGTTGTTGTTGTGGTCTTCAGTCCTGAGACTGGTTTGATGCAGCTCTCCATGCTACTCTATCCTGTGCAAGCTTCTTCGTCTCCCAGTACCTATTGCAACCTACATCCTTCTGAATCTGCTTATTGTATTCATCTCTTGGTCTCCCTCTACGATTTTTACCCTTCACGCTGCCCTCCAGTACTAAATTGGTGATCCCTTGATGCCTCAGAACATGTCCTACCGACCGATCCCTTCTTCTGGTCAAGTTGTACCACAAACTTCTCTTCTCCCCAATCCTATTCAATACTTCCTCATTAGTTATGTGATCTACCCATCTAATCTTCAGCATTCTTCTGTAGAATCACATTTCGAAAGCTTCTATTCTCTTCTTGTCCAAACTTTTTATCGTCCATGTTTCACTTCCATACATGGCTACACTCCATACTTTCAGGAACAACTTCCTGACACTTAAGTCTATACTCGATGTTAACAAATTCCTCTTCTTGAGAAACGTTTTCCTTGCCATTGCCAGTCTACATTTTATATCTTCTCTACTTCGACCATCATTGCTCCCCAAATAGCAAAACTCCTTTACTACTTTAAGTGTCTCATTCCGTAATCTAATTCCCTCAGCATCACTCGACTTAATTCGACTACATTCCATTATCCTCGTTTTGCTTTTGTTGATGTTCATCTTATATCCTCCTTTCAAGACACTGTCCATTCCATTCAATTGCTCTTCCAAGTCCTTTGCTGTCTCTGACAGAATTACAACGTCATCAAAAAATGGTTCAAATGGCTCTGATCACTATGGGACTTAACATCTATGGTCATCAGTCCCCTAGAACTTAGAACTACTTAAACCTAACTAACCTAAGGACAGCACACAACACCCAGTCATCACGAGGCAAAGAAAATCCCTGACCCCGCCGGGAATCGAACCCGGGAACCCGGGCGTGGGAAGCGAGAACGCTACCGCACGGACACGAGCTGCGGACTACAATGTCATCGGCAAACCTCAAAGTTTTTATTTCTTCTCCATGGATTTTAATACCTACTCCGAACTTTTCTTTTGTTTCCTTTACTGCTTGCTCAATATACAGGTTGAATAACATCGGCGAGAGGCTACAACCCTGTCTCACTCCCTTCCCAACCACTGCTTCTCTTTCATGTCCCTCGACTCTTATAACTGCCATCTGGTTTATGTACAAATTGTAAATAGCCTTTCGCTCCCTGTATTTTACCCCTGCCATTTTAGATAGCATACCGTATTAATTTTATTCTGTAATTATCATGACATCCAATAAAGCATCTTGTTACCGAGAAAAATAGCGGAAAACTGATGCTCACGTTGCCTGCAAGCTCTTGTTCGCTCACCAAATTAACGGCTTGTCTGTGGTTGTTTTTCTCTGTCCTCAGTTCCCAGGTCGTTACCTGCGTCCTTCATTATACTCGATAGAAAAATTTCTCTCCTTCAGTATCGATGATTATTAAAACTTCGCAAGCGAACTGCGAGTGAACTTTGTGCAAGCTATGTCGAAACTCCTCTCTCGCAGAGCCCGGCGCGGAACATGGGAAGACGCTCTTTTGTGGTCCTGTAGGCAACTTCCTTGTGGCTCTGTTAGGGACTTATCAAGTTAGGACCGCCGGCAACAACCAACTTATAATGCTCTAAGTGATCAGGGGCAAGTTATTCCCGCGCACTGTAGCCTACACTGTCCTAATTGGCAAAAACAGTATCGGCGTAAATTTACAATGAGCCTCCAATAATGCCCAGGACCTGCAGAGCCACGCTGTGGGAGGGATGAGGTGAAGAGGGGTGGCGGGGGATGGGTGAGAGGTGGCTGCTAAATGTTAAATACGGCCAAAACTTAAACACGACTGCTGACCAGAAACTGGACGCCCTGGAGGCAAGCAAGAAGACTGCGGAACTAAGAGGCAGGAATACACGCTTTAGAGGGGGGCCCACGAAGTTACCTGGGCAGTTAGTAAGATAGTCTTTAAGCAGAGATTTCTGCAGAGTGGTTGCTGAGCGAAGCCAGTGAAGTTTATGGTATGAAGGGAGTGTTATAAATAGAACTTAGATATTTAAACGCATCCCGACAGAGGAATAAGCAAATAAGCAAGACAAGTAGAAAAAGTAAACATCAATACGATAAAAGGAAATAAACTTTAATATCTAACAGATTTTCGTTCCTTAGGATTATTATCTTACCTGTAGCTTATAAAATACGTGACGAAGTCAGACACTGTTTTCGTCGTGATGCTTCTGCATCTGTCAATGAAATACGTTTCCTAGAAGGCAAATGACCACAAGAGATCTAAGGTATATATGAGATGTCGATAATTTCCTGTGGTGAATTACTTTTTTGAACTATTTCTTCACATTGTCGATTTGAAATTGTATTGAGAAATGGGGACTTAGCGCTAATAAGAAACTGAAATTGATGTCTATGAATTTCTGATGCTAACATTTCGACCGACAGAGAAATGAACGTTCTGAAGAAGTATTGTTAGTTTAAAGGTGTATGCATAATTTCTAATTAATATGATTTCAAAAGACTTTACCTTCTACATGAATGAGGGTAGACATTGGGGGAACGAGCGAGGTGGCGCAGTGGTTAGCACACTGGACTCGCATTCGGGAGGACGACGGTTCAATCCCGTCTCCAGCCATCCTGATTTAGGTTTTCCGTGATTCCCCTAAATCGTTTGAGGCAAATGCCGGGATGGTTCCTTGGAAAGGGCACGGCCGATTTCCTTCCCCATCCTTACCTAACCCGAGCTTGCGCTCCGTCTCTAATGACCTCGTTGTCGATGGGACGTTAAACAACACTAACCTAACCTAACCTCGACATTGGGGGTGAATTTTAGGTTATGCATAAGACTACAATGTTTTTATTTCCTAAGAACCATCCCATTTTACAAGAGTATATCTTTTACACTTATGCACATACAAGCTTCGGGTATTTTTTACAAATACGTTTAGGACATGAGTGTTCCCCCAAAGAATGCACTACGAACAAGGAGATGGCTGTCAGACTCGTTCCATACGTTCCTGAACATGTCAGGAGTTAACTGTATAGAATTACCATGCTTTGCGACGTCGCAGTTCATGCAGGGATGTCGGAAGGAGAGGCACACATACGATATTATTCAAATACCAGTAACTGGTATCTGCGTTTTTCCATATGGCAGTAAATAAATTTCATTCGTTCAACAGCAGTCTAAAAACCATCATTGTAACATTGCTAGCAAGTGCGGGCTTACTTATTGCTATGTATGTTTGTAGATACACTATGTGATCAAAAGTATCCGGAACCCCCCCCCCCCCAAAAAAAAAAACATACGTTTTTCATATTACGTGCATTGTGCTGCTACCTACTGCCAGGTAATCCATATCAGCGACCTCAGTAGCCGTAAGACATCGTGAGAGAGCAGACTGGGGCGCTCCGCGGAATTCACGGACTTCGAAAGTGGTCTGGTGATTAAGTGTCACTTGTGTCATAAGTCAATACGCAAGATTTCTACACTTCTAAACATCCCTAGGTCCACTGTTTCCGATGTGATAGTGAAGCGGAAACGTGAAGGTACATGTACATCAGAAAAGCGTACAGGCCGACCTCGTCTGTTGAGTGACAGAGACCGTCTGCAGTTGAAGAGGGTCGTAATGTGTAATAGACAGACATCTATTGACACCATCACACAGGAATTCCAAACTGCATCAGGATCCACTGCAAGTACTACGACAGTTAGGCGGGAGGTGAGAAATCTTCGATTTCATTGTCGAGTGGCTGCACATAAGCCACACATCACGCCGGTAAATGCCAAACGAAGCCTTGTCTGGTGTAAGGGACGTGAACATTGGATGATTGAACAGTGGTAAAACGTTGTGTGGACTGACGAATCACAGTGAACCATGTGGCGATCCGATGGCAGGGTGTGGGTATGGTGAATCTCCGGTGAACGTCATCTGCCAGCGTGTGTAGTGCCAACAGTGAAGTTCGGAGGCGGTGGTGTTATGGTGTGGTCGTGTTTTTCATGGAGGGGTCTTGCATTCCTCGTTGTTTTGCGTGGCACTATCACAGCACAGGCCTACAAAGATGTTTCAAACACTTTTTTGCTTCCCACTGTTGAAGAGCAATTCGGGGATGGCGATTGCGTCTATCAACACGATCGAGCACCTGTTCACAATGCACGTCCTGTGGCGGAGTGGTTACACGACAATAACATCCCTGTCTTGGACTGGCCTGCAGTGAGTACTGATCTGGATCCTGTAGAACACCTTTGGGATATTTTGAAACGCCGACTTCGTGCCAGGCCTCACCGACCGACATCGATACCTCTCCTCAGTGCAGCATTCCGTGAAGAACGGGCTGCATTCCTCAAGAAATCTTCCAGCGCCTGATTGAGTGCGGAAGCTGTCATGAAGGCTAAGGATAGTCCAACACCATATTGAATTCCAGCATTACCGATGGAGGGCGTCACGAACTTGTAAGTCATTTTCAGCCAGGGGTCCGGATATTTTTGATCACATCCACCATCATCATCACCGTTAGCGATTTTACATTCGCTTTTTGAACAAGCAGTAGAATCGAAATATAAATTACATATGCAGACACACGGATTTTTTAAAAATTTTAACATTTCAAGTGTCACGTTCCCAGTAGTCTAACGGAACAATATTAGGTCTTTACACCTGTGTATGCGGAACTTGTTACACTTACTAAAGCTGGAACTCGATTAATAATCCATCCACGAAGCAGTATTCTTATTGTTATGCGTTAAGTAGTGCATGTATTCATATTTATTTATGTTAAGCTAACTTTTTGCTCGCGGCTACGCCCACGTACGCATACGTAACAAATACAGTATTTAGCGCGCGCGGATGCACACACACACACACACACACACACACACAGGCGCGCTCTGTATAAGGAATAGTAAAATGAAAACGAGACAAATAGAAAAATATGAAACTGTATACCATTTGAAAAGTAATCTCCATAATTGTTAATACATCTATCTGCCTCTGAGAAAAGGCGGTTAGAGCCTTCATGGCAAAATGTTTGCTGTTGTCTACGATAACGTGATTTTATCAAGAAGTGCACCTCTTCACGGTAGCCAATCGACGGGCACTAATGTCTTTCCTCAGGGTTTCAAAGTTATGGAAGTCGCATGGGTGAGATCAGGACTGGGTGGTTGATGTGTGAGGGCTGCCCAGCGGAACTTCAGCAGCGTAGATGAAACAACCATGGCAACATGTGGACGGACACACATCTGACTGTTTCGAGTACGCTGCAGAAGTTTCGCTGGGAACCCCTTACACATCACCCATACAGTCTCTATGTCTCCGCATTCGATTATCGTGCTTTTGGGGCCCTGAAGAAAGAAATACGTGGCCATCGATTTGCTTTGGAGGAAGAGGTGCACGCCTGAGTACAGTCATGATTTCGTAGGCAAACGCAACCATTTTTCCATAAAGGCACTGACCGTCTTGTCTCCCATTGGGATAAATGTGTTAACAGTTGTGGCGATTACTTTCGAAATATTAAACAGTTTAATTTTTTTCCATCTGTCTCGCTTCCATTTGACTGTCCCTTAGACCAGTAGATAATTTTTCCCTTGACGGTCACCTGAGTCCAGAGGAAACTGTCCGATTCTCCGCAGTTTTACACCAAGCGAATCCAGACATGACATGAAATGTAATTGCGATATTCAGCCGTGTGGCATAATACTGGGCCCCAAAACGTTATCAGGAAATTACTGACTCGCTGCAGTGTTCTTTCTCTCTACCTGTTTAACACACTGAAAAGCACAGCAATTTTTTCGTCCACTAAAAAAACGTATTTAAGAGGAAATAGTGTCAAATTTAAATTTTCTTTGTTTCGTATACTTTCTATAGTGTCACTTCTTGCCGCACTACTGAATACTAGCGGCCCAGCAGAGCTTGTTCTTAAAAAAAAACTTCGTGTTATCTTAAGGCAATCGTGACATAACCCGAAATTTTACGTGACATAAACGCAAAAAATTCTATTCATGTTTTCTTCATAGAGTAAAATTCGTTAAAAACAGAAAGCTACTAGTTTCATCAGTGTCTACTGCCACAATAAGAGTGTAATTAAACGTTTCTAACTCGTATTTAACTAACGCATGTCGTATTGCTTACTAGTTAGATAGACGCGATCTAGGCCTAAATTTTCCAAGTTATAAACGTTTAAAAACCTGACCAAACACGGTTGACATGTAAATTATCTAAAAGCAAAGTAATTACTAAATTATCGTTCTGTCATTGTATCTCTATATCAGTACAAAAACAACAACCGCACATGAGACCTTTGTGTCGTGTTTTGCTTACATACAGACAATATCGCGTCCTTGACAAGTTTGAAACATTCTTTAAACTTAATAGTTCTTTCTAATCTGACCATGACTGAGAAATGTGGGAGCTGTTACAGGGTAATGAGTAGACGTATTTGTTGCTAATTTTCTAGGAAATATTTTTACTGGGGGGGGGGGGGGTGCAGTGGGATGAAAGTTAGGAGAACAGAAGAGGCTCTCGCCTGGAACTGCAGAGTATGCAGGAGGAACGTTTCGATTGGAGAAGAGGAAAGGAAAATCTGTGCCCTTCAGGCACAGTTGGAGGAAGCAAGGAAGGAACTGATAAATATCAAGGGAGAAAGGGGGAGGAGTGTGGTTCGGAAAGGGCAGCAGGTAAGAGGATAGAAAGAAAGAGAACGCGATCTGACTGTTTTATCATTAACACCAAAATCTGGTATGTACCACAGCCAGAGTTAAGTGGAGAAGAGCCTCAGGTACAACGAGGAGCAGGAAGAGTGCAGCACATTTCAAGTGTTAGGAAGAAGAAAATGCTGCTGCTAGGTAGTAGCCATGAGCGAGGTGTAGGCTCTCAGTTACAGGAAAGTTTAGGGGCAGCATACCAGGCCGCCAGTATCTTCAAACCAAATGCAGGGCTAAGCCATGTGATAGAGCACTTATGGTCTTCGTGTAAGGACTTTACAAAAGAGGACTATGTAGTGATAGTGGGCGGGGCAGAAACAGTTTGGACAAGGATGGGGCATATGACATAGGTCGTGACCTGGACAAGATAGCTACCCTGACTCATGGCACCAACGTACACTTTGTTGAACTGTTCCGGCATCATGATCGGCCACACCTTGATGGAGCTGTGAGGCGAATCAATGTGAGTTTAGGGATGGCTCTGAGGGCAGCCAACTTTGCTCATGTTTCTGTGGTGTTCATAGGGACTATCAACAGATGGGGGGGTTTCACTAGGCATGGCCTACATCTAAATAGGACTGGGATGGGAAGATTGGTAGAGCTGATTCATGAAAGTATAGGGGGCGGATCTCAGGCCACACATGGTCAAATACTTGTTGCCCTGGGTAGGAAAAGTAAGTCTTTTTTGGGATAAATCCAGACAACAGGTTCCCCTGACTAAATAATATCTCCAACACTTTAAAAAATACTGAAACAGTCACTCACAAGACAGATTTTAACACTCCAAATATCACACATACCAGATGTCAGAAAGAAAAACAAACAATTGGAAAGAGTAACGTGGGGCATTTCACAGACTTACCAATCCTCCATCAAAAGATGCAAGCAACAAAAAATAAAATACAACTATCCGAAGTTGAGCTCCAGTCTTTGAACTGCATGGTTGTTTGTGTTACTGAGCACTGGTGCTGAGAGACAGAAATCCAACATGTAGTGTTATCATCTTATGAAAGGGCAAACTCTTACTGCAGAACTGCTTCAAGGAGTGGAGGATCACGCATTTATATCAGTACAGCAAGTGAAGACAAACACTTTGAAATATCAACTATTGAATTAACAGGCCTTGATATCGCCAAGAAATTAATCATTTTATGTGTGTATAGATCTCACAGTGGTAGTGCAGACACTTTTTAATAAATTAACAGAAGTTCTACATAAAGTCTCAAGTACAAAGGTCAACATAATTCTGTATGGGGGCATCAACATCAACACTAATATCATAAATGAATCCAGCAGCACCATCATAAATATTTTTCAAAGTTTTAGCCTGTCCCTATTGGTCAATAGTGCAACAAGATTTAGTACAAATATTGTGTCAGTAATTTACCACGTGGCCACAAATATGGCCAGAGAAAACTGTTATGTTGCTGTAAAAGATATCGGACTATAAGACCGTCTCTGTCAAATAACAACAGTAAAATTAGGTATCGAATCATTCCCTAAACTGCAAGCCTACAAACGACATCTATCAGAAATCAAAATAAAAGATTTTCAAAAGAACTAGAAAAACAAAGCTGGAATGAAGTGCATAAGGAAACCAATGTGAATATAAAATTCTCTAAATTCTCTAAATTTTTTAATTGAACTATAAAAAGGCGTTTCCAAAAGTATGAATGTCTGTATCAACATCTCGCAAAAACAGATGGATAACAGCAGGTATTAAGAAGTCCTCCCAAACACTTAAATACCTCAGTTCCATGAGAAAGAGTTGCAATGATCCAGAATTCTTAAACTGCTATCATAGATACAAGAAGGTCTATAGGAAGATGCTGATTGCTGCAAAAAGTCATTTAATGACAAAATAATATATAATGCAGAGAATAAAAGCAAACCAGTCTGGGATGTTATAAAAAAGGAAACTGGGAGAGGCAAAGAAATGCAGGATAACATATTGCAAAGGGAGGGGGATAAAGTAATAAATGATCCACAACACTTAGCATATTATGTAAATGAGCATTTTTGAAGTGTTGCAGAGAAGTTGCAGCAAAAATTCCCCAAAACAAATAAAACACCTGTAAATAATGTTGCACTACATACTATGACGTTACTTCCAACCACTGAAAATGAAGTCAATAAAACTGTTCAAGAGCTAAAAAATAAAAAGTTGGTAGGCTTAGATGAAGTACCAATGTGTAAATTGAAACAATGCATAGAGATTATACAGGGCCCCTTAAGAAATATAATAAATAAATCCTTCACATCAGGGACATTTCCAGAGCAGTTAAAACGGCCAAGAGTTGTACCTTTGCTTAAGAAAGGTAATGCAGAAGACATAGAAAATTACTGTCCCATTTCCCTGCTGTCGCCATTCTCGAAAATAATAGAAGCAATTATGATAGACAGATTAATGAATTACCTGAATAAATACAATCTTTTAAGCGAATCACAGTTTGGTTTACGAAGTGGCAAAAATACGGAGTCAGTCATAGTAGAATTTACAAGGATTGTACTTGACGCTCTTGACAAAGATGAATGTGTCTTTCTAAGGTCTTTGATAAAGTTGACCACAAGATTCTATTAAATAAATTAGAAGCATTAGGAATAAGAGGGGTAGCTAATGACTGGTATGATCACACCTAGCAGATAGGGAACAAACAGTAGAGATAACACACACTTCAAATAAATCCAAACATTTAGTAAAATACTTATCAGAACCAAAACACAAGGTAGCGTATTAGGACCAATACTACTCCTGATATACATCAATGATTTTCCCAGTAGTGTTACTCATGGTGAAAAAATTCCCTTCACTGATGACAACAGTATTATAGTCACTGAGGAAACAAGAGAACTCCTTGCACAGAAAGCAAATGAAGTTCTCAAGGACGTTTGCAATTGGTGAATAAGCAGTAAAGTGACATTGAACATAAAGAAAACTAATGCTGTGAATTTCAGTTTGAAGAGGGTAAATGACAATGTCAAATTAAACGTAGATGGCACCTCCATAGACTGTAACAAATGCAAAATTTCTGGGAATGAATATTGATTCCAAGTTGAAATGGCTTGAACACACAACTGTACTTGCAAACAGAATGTCATCAGCATATTATGCCCTTACAATCCTATCATGAGTGTGTAACATGCAGTGTCTTTTAGTTACTCACTATTCATATGTATACTCAATTCTTTGCAATGGCATTCTTTTTTGGGGAACAATGCACAAAATAAGAACACAATTTTCAGGCTTCAGAATAGAGCTATAAGACTCAACCAAAAATGGTAGTCGAGCTCGTTGTAAAGATCTGTTCAAAACACTGGGGTTTTAACTGATCCATATGAATACATTTACGAGACAGTCATACACATCAAAAATAACATTGGTGATTACTGCACAAACAGTTATGTCCATGACCATAGAACAAGAGCTAGATAGACTGAACTTACATTTGCAAAACAAAAAAAAAAACATAAAACTCAAAACAGCATTTTCTACTAAGAAATAAAACTGTACACTAAATTAACAAAACAGATTAAAGAAATTGCAAAAATACACTTATTTAAAAATGCAGCTAAAAAGTACCTGTTATGCAATAAATTTTATACATTGAAGGATTACTTAAATAAAACAGAGTGGGGGCTTGGTAAAAAAAGTTAAACAAATAAATAATAATAATGATTATGAAACATCCAACATTCCACATAACACCTTCACAGTATGTTTTTTCCTTCTTTTTCCCTTTTCTAGAAAAACTTATCCACATGATATGCATTGCACAATAATAACACTTCTTCCTCTTTCTGAGCTCAACATCTCACTCATTATAGAGGGATGTGGACTCAGTTTTTCAGGATATTAAACGGGAATTTGTGGTATAGAAAATCGCCCAGAGGTCACCAGTGTGTGTGTGTTTGTGCGTGTAGTGAGTGAAGGGTTATGAAACAATGTGTGTATAATGCGTACAGTGACTGATAGTGAGATATAAGTGAACAGTGTGGCATTACATTATTTAATAAGTTATTTCTGAAAAAAAAAGTGTTGTATACTAGGAGTAAATCTAATGATTGTTCCTAACTAGAATTCTGTAACTGTATGTGTGCACGAATTAGCTTATTTTAAATTGATCTAAACTTGTAAATATTTTGACATGTCCTATATCCTTGTAAAAAGAGACCTACAGGTGAATAAAGCTACTACTACCACTACTACTATTACTATTACAGTTTGCTTTTCATACTAGTGAAACGTTCTTAGTCTACTACATACAGTAAAAATATACCTGTAGGTTATGGTGAGACATATTCATGTATCATCGCTTCTCACTTTCACCTGCGTTGATAGAGGCAGTAGGGGTTACTTACTCCCACAATAGTTTTATACAGGTAATGAGTCATTTACACAGGGGGGTCCGAGGAGGAATAGTCAGCGTTCACAGGTATGATAGAAATGATCATTCGGAGCAAAAGAGTCTAGTAAACATGGGCTCTAAAATGCATAGCCTAAGAGCTTGTCCAGTAGAAGAGCGAAGACGAAGACGTGCTCATAGCTGTTAAGGTATGCATCTTACCCCGCACATTTACTAGGATCTTTACTCTGAATGCTCATTCCTGTCATATCCCTGAATATTAACCATTCCTCTTGGGACATCCTGTATGCCATATTTGGTTGAAATTGCTCCAAACGTTCCTTAATTACGCTTTCATGTTACACCTTCTCACCCCCACTCTCTGCCATAGGGTCTTTTCGGTATCTGACTGTCATAGTAATTTTCTACATATAGGAAGTGATATATGTGCGAGAAAAAATTTCTTCAGGATTTTCGGAGATGTGGCGATATTTCCAGCCTTTCCACCCCTGCCTCTCGCCCCGCGTCCCCAATAAGGATGGAATGCCTTGGGGGCTGTCACCAGTGGCCCAAGAGACCTCCATAACTATGGATTCGGAAGTAGTATCACTCATTATCTAATATTTTACATGTCATGGGTTCTCACCACCAACTCCACCCCCACCCTTAGAGAAGTGGTACGAGTATCGTTGTATTAATTCAGAAACCTTCGTGGTCGAGCACGCAATAACTCATCAAAGTTTCACCATAATCGAACAAGTGATACAGGAACGCATAGAAGACGAACGAGATGTCATTGGTCCTATTTTTTTATAAATATTTTCGTTGGTAACTGGCTAAAGTCCAGATCGAGATTTTCTCCACTCAGGAACGGGGTTTTGTGTTGTCTTTATCTTTGTACTACAATAACTGACGCCAACATCGTCTGCATGGAGTCACATGTCGAATCTAAGCCTCTGTATTGTCGAAACATACTGTCGTATCCTCCACTGCTGAAAGGGCTGTGAGGGCATGTCCCGAAAGTCAATTTAAAACAAATGTGAATGGGTCACGATGTGCCTGGTGCTTAATACGACGATCCCCTTTTGCGGTGATCAGATGTGGTCGACTGGAACCTTGTCCTTATTGTTCCATAGAGTCCAATATCGGGCCACTGCGACATCCAAATGCAACACAAAGTTGGATATTGCACTGTTTGACCATCCAGTCAAATGGAGACGCTTTGAAACTGTTAGGTGCAGGTAACGCTGTCTCTCACTAGTACGTGGCATCTCCGTGTCCTTCACGGTGGTCACTCAATTTACAACTCTGTTCACACCTAATATATAGTTTACCAGGTCTGGTAACCATACTAAACACAACCAATACTAATGTATAATCTCTGTCACAGAGGATTGGATTCTAATGGTTTAGGTAGCAGCCGATGTACGTGTGTAAAGCTACATTGCCATTCACCAATGTTTTCTGAGTACTTCACTTTTCTGTCAGGCAGTCTAATATACAAGGTGAAAATTATTTAAACTGATTAATTCTGGGGTATTTTACGGGTCACCGAAACAAACATTTTTCTCCAATGTCATAGTCAGCTCTGAGTATTTTTTAATCCGACGGAGGGCTTAATCGCTCACAGAACTCTTGCAATTATGCATAACATAGGGGCGAATGAGAATAATGTAAGAAACGTCCTTCATGAGCAGTTGTTCATCCATTTCACTTAAAGTGTGTGCACAACCTGGAACCAGATGATAATCCACTCACAGCCAGGTTTCTCAATGGCACAATGCCAAATGCGACCTACATTTCCGAACTCTGTGCTGTTAACAGATGAACCGACGTTAGGATATGATGAGATCTCCAACACCCACAGTTTTCATGTTTTGAGTGAGGTTACTCGACATGAGAAATTTATTGTCGTTCATTAGTTGCGGTTCTACGTGAATGTTGTTGGTGACTTTAGTTGGGCCACCTCTCTAACCTAGGTCACTAAATGAGATACATTTATAAAATTTATTGACCATAGCATTGGCAGAGTTGCTGGTTGACTTGCCACTCGCTACAAGGTAGCGCATGTTGCTCCGTCATGACGTCGGCACATTTGATTCGTCCAGTGTGTCGATTCTTGGACTGACAGTTTCCAGAAAAAGTGGATTGGCGGAGATGGTCCTGTATTATGGCCTACTCGATTTTCTATTTGACCACTCTGGATCTTTTTGTGTGACGAGAGATGCGCAATCTTGTATACAAAACTCGTTTTGAATCAGAAGAGGATCTGGTGGCCCGGATAGTAACAGCAGCAGTAGGAATTAAAAAGAATCCTGCAGTCTTTGACCGTCTTAGTCAGAACATGACTCACTGGTGTAACCACTGTTTACAAGCCAATGGAGGCATTTCTGAACTAATAGTATAACTGAAGCAAATGTGTTACGTTTTTGTGGTTGTCGTTTGGTAATAAAGAATTAAAACTTGTTTATGTTACTTATTGTCCTCACAGGGAAACACATTAGAAAAAGTGTTTCATTGTCCGGTGCAGCCTCGTAGAGTCTGATAGTTCAATTAATTATCCAGGCAGAGAACACTCTCCCTACCGGTTTAAAAGATTCCGCACAGGAAAATATGACATCAGAGAAAAATGTTTATTGTGATGTCCCGTGCAACCTTTCACAGTTTCTTGGTTTGAATAATTTTCACTTTGTATAGTGCGGTGCTGCTCAAGAGAATAGAAAATGCAAATTCGCGTACTGTGGATCAAACTAAAATCATGAGTATACTTTAAGAAATACGCGAATGTAAGACTTTACATTCTCATTGCTCGTCGTATAAGCTGAGAGGGCAGACCATTTGGATGCAACGGGGCAGCAGGTGTCGATTACTCCCCTCCGGTCCTCACTTCTCTTCCTGAAGCTGGAGCGGACCATTCTCCTGGGACTTCTCAATCTAACGTGGACTCGGTCCAGAGAGGGCAAGAAAGCCGAAGGGCAAAATTTCAATATCTCTTTTCTGGCTGTATCCGAAGCCTCTAGCAGTCGATCGAGTTATAAAAAAGAGTGTAGGAGGTGTGGGGTGGCGCTACTGAAAGGCGGTCCGACTGCACAAGGGGCACACAGGAAGTAAGGAGGAACGATATCCTATCGAGTGGCAACAGGTGGCGCGAGGCAGTGGAAAGGGGTTGGCGCGGACGCGTTATTGAGTGTGGCGACCAGCTGGGGTGTGGTGTGGCGGTGGTGACGTGGGGGGGGGGGGAAGGAAGGGGGGGGACAGTATTCACACCCACCATTGCCCGTCGCTGCCGGTAGAAGCGCAGCCAACGCTGGCACGACGTGATACGAGGGTAGCCTTGTAAAAGTTACAGCATTACTTTTGTTTTAAAATCAGTCATATTCTTAAATGGACCACACTATGGTTCAGGTCGAAAAAAATCGATTTTCGGTTTTCATCATATTTCGATAGATTAAGGTTTTATTTAAGTATTCTGAAAAGGATTTTGCTGAATAAATTCTTTTCAAGCATTTAAAGAGCATTTTCTTACCACGTGTGTTTATGTGCCACGCCCACTTTTCTGTCACTCACTTTCAACCCACCCAGTGTCAACTCTAAGCCATATGGAGATGCCATTATTAGCAAAATAGAATGTGTAGGCCATGTTCAAAAACGTTTGGGAACAAAACTGAAAACTAACTGTTGATATGAGAGAAAAAAAATTAGAAGATGGAAAATTTTGACTGGATGGGGTCGGTTAACTAAATCTGAAATAGAAAAATTGCAGGCAATTAGGAGAAATAAAGAAAATCTGGAGGCAATGAAGAGAGATGTATGGGGCATATCCTTCCATAACTCTGACTATAAGCCTTGTCGTGGATTTTGTCCATCAGGAGAAAATTCGAGGTTTACATACAACAGGGCTCAGGCAACTGGAGAATCTTATTCTCAGCAGCATTCTCTTCCTGCTGCTGTTATTACAGAAATTAAACCTGTTTTCAGAGACTTGGCTCATCCTGACCTTCTAAGAAAATATCTGCATGGGCAGACAAAGAACACAAATGAATATTTCAACAGAATAATTTGGAACCGCCTTCCGAAAACTGTATTTGTAGGCATGCATACAATGAAACTAGGAGTTATGATGCTGTTATTACATTCAGTTGTGGAAATATTAGGAAGTCTTGGGTACTGAAAAAGCTGGGAATTAATCCTGGTGAAAATATGATCACTGGGCTGCAACATTGCGATAAAATGAGGATAGCCGATGCAGACAGGTCTGCATATAACATGGCCAAGAAAGCAAGACAAACATCCAGGGAGGTGAAAAAGAAGCTGGAAGACCTGCTAGAGGCCAAAGAAGGGCCATCATATGCAGCAGGGCAGTTTTAATTAACTGTAAGTAACAAATTTCAAAAATTTTATCTTTAAAGTTAATTTCCCGCGTACTAAAATTTTCAGTACTTATGCCCCTTTATATCAGAAACTATCATAGATAAATGAATGAAATTTTCAGAGACTCTGCATAACATAAAGACACCTCTGGTACTACAGTCATTAATATTCCCCCATTAGGAAGTTCACAAAAAATATTTTCTGCAGAAAAAACTTAATATTTTTTGTTAATAAATTAAAAAAAAGTATTTCTTAAAAAGTATAAATTGGATAAAGTAGATTTTAGTATAGTTGAGTCTATTATCATCATGTAACATATTAAGGTCCTGCATCAAATAGGTTTTCTCTGAAATGGGTCAGATATTCGTGTAAATTAACATGGGTTAGATAGGCAGTGTGTGGTCCCCTTCGTAAATGCAGTAAGCATTTAATGAGGCAATGCTGTAAACAATTGAAAATTTAACTAGAGGTTTTCTGATGGAAGTTTTTCTAATATTTTCGTAAATACTTGAAACTGCTCAAAAATACTCAATTTCGTGCGAGCTTTTCGAGATTTCTTTTTGTTGCTATTTTCGTAAATGCTCAAAAACCACCTATGTTTGTTTGCTCGTCTTCTTTGCGTGCCTATACCATTCATCCGTTTACGAAGGAAGTTTGATGAGTTATTGTGCCCCAATCTTCGAATGTTTCTGTGGGGCAAGACACATCTATAGGGGTGGGGGTAGATAGAGGGTGACATATAAGCTTACATCACAAACAGCTGGAGCAATCTGTATTAAATTGTCCATGAGGTGCGATCAGAAGGTTCCGTTCGAAGGCCGCACAATCCAGAATTGGTATAACAATCTGGAAAAATCACCGTGAGCAATGAGACAATCATCCCACCAACGCACCAAGTTGAAGATACCCGGTCAGTAAAACTCCGTGTCCTGTTGTGTGAAGAAGTCCGTAGCTGCCTGCTGCGCCCTCTCGTCCAACAAGAATCGCTGACCCTTCAAAGCCTTTTTTAAACGTGGGAAGCGGTCAGTACTATAGGACGGTTGCTCAGTTGTCTCCCACTTCATTTGGCGTAGCTTCTGAGCTACAACTTTTGCGACATGGAGCCGTGCGTTCTCATGAAGCAGGAGCACCCCTCGTCGCGCAGCATTTCACAATGGTGGTTTTCGTCAGACATGCTTCCCCATAACACATTCTTCAACTTCTGATTGATGTCTGCCGCTGTTTGTTCTTCGGCAGCCAACAAAAGAACAACAGCACTTCGGTCCTGTTCGGACACATTTACTATTAGCGTCGCCAAAGTTAACGTTTCCGCGTTTACTGCATGCACGTCGAAAAAGCACGAGCGCCTCACTAATCCGTTGCCTGCATCTTCAAAGCTGCGACATCGTCGCGAAAAAACTGTGACCCGTATATGTAATAAGTTTCCTTTAATTTACGTCTATGGTCACAAGCTTTTTGTTAACAGATTACCGGTTTCGGTCTTCAATGACCATCATCAGATCTGTTTAATAAAAACAATACATTAAAACTTTGTTTTTAAAAAAAACAATACATTAAGACTTTGTTTTTATGAAACAGATCTGATGTTGGTCATTAAAGACCGAAACCGGTAATCTGTTAACAAAAAGTTTGTGACCATAGGCCTAAATTAAGGGAAACCTTGCCTGCATGTCGGAGCTCATTACCCACATCGGAGTCGTGCTACGTTGCATATATGCTGCAGCAACGATTCAGACTGAGACGTTTTGATAGCCCCTTATGTGTACATGACTCATTAATTGTATGACATTTATTTGCTTCAAAATATTTTGGCGTAATATGCTCCAACCACTCCCTGGCAATCGAACACGGCGCATCATTCTTCATCCTCTTGCACTATATCGAACAACTGATTAATAATTTAAATAAATGTAAATGTCGTGTGACTAGGGCCTCCCGTCGGGTACACCGTTCACCGGGTTCAAGTCTTTGGATCTGACGCCAATTCGGCGACTTGCGTGGCGATGGGGCTGAAATGATAATGATTAGGACAACACAACACCCAGTCCCTGAGTGAAGAAAATCTCCGACCCAGCCGGGAATCGAACCCGGGCCCTTAGGATTGACATTCTGTCGCGCTGACTACTCAGCTACCAGGGGTGGACAATAGCTTAAATGATTTAAATAATGAAAAACATAACCAGTTAACTGTTTTTTCGTGCTTAGCACAACGCGTTTCGAGAATTTAACCTTATTTGAAAATGCATTTGTTTATATAAATATTTTTGCGATTCTTGAGGGTATTTTTGTACTGTCGTTGCAACTACAAGAAAGGATATTGCGGAGACATGGTGTGGGGCGGTGGGTGCACTAATTGTTAATGTTCCTATTATTTATTTAATGCTGTTGTTTGCCGTTCTCAACACTGGCTCTCTAACCACAATATTGGCAACCAGAAAGTGACTAGCAAAACGTGAAGCCTGTAATTAGAATTCCTAGTGCCCTCTTCATCTGAGAAATACATTTATAGCTACAGCTTATAGCTCTGAGGAATTAGGAGAGTGTCTGGGATTCATAATCAAAAACCATTCTCTCTAAAATGTTCACTATATTCTGAATATCACAGACCAAAAAGGATCCACACAATCCAACTACCAGAGCAGTTCAGAGTCTAATGCACTGATGCACTATAACTGTTCAAATTAAATGTTTAAGTGAATGCTCGCCATAATTTGATGATAATGTTCATCAAACGCCACGTTAATAATGGTAGAATGTCTGTCCTGCGGCGGCACGTGAAAATACGACATACGCAAACTAAAGATAGATCATTAACGTCATCCCAAAATTAACACTTCACTCGAAAACGATTTCATGGTTACGTGTATCCCGAGTAACTTATTACTGCATCCGAGGCTGTTTATATCAACGATACCGACGCGACGCGACTCCCGGCACAGGTGGTGCGCTAATCAGCGTCTGGAGAGAACTGGGGCCTTTTTTCCTCATGCAGCATTCTTACATATAAAGCCGCGGTGCGGACGGCCAAAGGAACGTCTGATCAAATCTGCTCTCCCGACTAGCCACTGGGCTAGTAATGCACCACTTTAAGTTATCGAATGAATCATTGCTTCCTTTGCTGATGGCCGATGAAGCTTTCAATTTAATTGTGCAATCAGCACACAAGTAAGTAATCATAATAAAAGTCTGACTTGGCTAAGTCAAATATTTTGGGCGAGAGAATTAATTTAATTACACTACACCCAGTAGACGAGCTCTGAACTTGCTCTTTGGAGATATGTTATAGCTATAGTTTTATAGTTATTCTGCTGAAACTTCTCACATTTTTATGATTATAGCGGATCTCCCTTCTACTTAAATTTAAACATCCTAGGTTTATTCATTCGCCTACTTAATCTATCTTGCTTCCTTAATTTCTAAGACCAAAACCAGAAAATCATGAATTTCAACTAAAATTTTAATTTGTGAGACCCAGAATACTGTTACTGCTAAATTCTTATGCAAAAGGAATCTAAATATAAATTTTTAAGTTTCTAGCTCTTTTCTTTTGCGCCAATGATTGTTACAGAAAAACATCCAAATTTCGAAAATGGTTAAAGTTATTGAACTGATGTCCAACACATATTGAATTTGTATTACTCCTGACATGCTAGAAACGTTTCAGGTTATTTACTTCATTTTAAAGTATTGCGCAATATTTATGACGTCAGAGCTAGTTACAACGGACTAGGGTGGCACACAATGGAAAGCCTGATGTGAATTTTATAAGGCGTGAGTATGCTGCTTCCCTACATCACCTTCTACTTAATTTTTTTGAATGTAAATGAAATAAATTAATTACAAAAAGGGAAGCAAGAGTACAGCTTAACTCCATATGAAAAATTAAAATTGAAATGTAAACATATAGAAATATTAAAGGAAAACTTATTACCTACTTCAATTATTTAAATTGCTGAGAAGTTCACTGACTCTTAAGCAACATTATCACTCAAAATTTAAGCAAAAATCAATGAAACACTTTGGCATACATATTGCCTTAGACAGACAAATACATAAAATATGTAAAATTATGAAAATCTTAAATCCATTAAATTGTCTGGTAATATTTTTACATACACAATTTCAAAGAAAATAACACAGTTATTCATGGTACATAAACAGATAATTATATCTTAGCAGTCTTTTCTAAACCTGAAAGAATATTTCATAAATCATGACAATTTCATTTTTACACACGTGGTTGTAGCTGCTTTGGCTGGCGTTCTACACTTCCATTCACAAGTGTAGAGGAGGGGAAGTTGCTATGGTGTGCGTCCTTCACGTTCACTCTAAATTACATGGGGAAAGGGGAGAGGTCACTGTGAGTTGTGTCCAAGTCACTCCACGCTTTCACGCAGCTACCAGGCTGCCATTATCTGGTTTGTCCTGTAGAACAGACAAAAAGAGTGCCTCAGACTCTGTTCACTTAATATCTAAGGGTGGGTCACAATGAAATGGGGATATATATACGTTTTATCTTTCAATATGTTGCTGGAACAAAGTTAATATAACTTTTTCAATTTTACTCTTGCAGTTACTAAACTGTCATAAAATCGTTAAACAAATGGCTCAAAACGCCGTTAGTCACGTACTAGAGAAAATTTATGCTCCAGGCATACAATCATGAATCCTATAATCTCAATTTATTATTTCTGGACCAGAACACTGAACCGATGCTCGGTACATTCTTGATACATTTGTATTTTATTTACTTAGCTGACTCATCTTCGATTACCTTATTCTTAGAGATAGTATATTTGATTAGTAGTTGCCATCTCAGCTTCTTTGTATATGTGAGTAACTTGTGGTAATAGTACAGTTCTGAGTGTTCAAAACACACTAGGTTTAGTTGACTACTAAATCCACATATTGGTCTTCTGCTGCTGTGTCAGTTCCACATCTGCAATTATGTACTTACTTCATCGAAGTGTATTTATGCTGAGCTATAAATAATGTTCCACGTCTGCCATTATGTACTTACTTACTTTGCTAGTGTATGAACTTAAGTAATACTCACTTCATTAAAATTTAAATCATAGGATAGCACTTTTATTTCATATCTATAGTGTATTGCAGCTGATCAGTTTGCTCACGTTGCAATCCATTTCCACTTGATTGGATGCTGAAACCACAGGTAGTCTCTCTCGACCTACCACTAAAGTGCATTAAATAATTATGGACGAGCCTAATGCTACATTCCTTAAACCTATAGTACACCATGAGCTGCTCTGTCTCATCTAACATAAGGGTACCTATGATCGCATTCACGCCTCCAACTCATAACCTCAATACATGTAGGTGTGTCACCGCACACCCAACACCAAAACAATGGCCAGCTCCAACCTTATAAATACTTCAGGGACGTGTCCTTCACGTCTCAACCACAAACGCTACTCAATTCTATCACACTGCCATTCCTTGCTACACAAGGTGAGTTCATTTTTACAACTGATCTGTCTATTTTTCATAACACTAAGCACTCTCTCTTACTATTTATTGTAGTTAGCTCTAATGCATACACTAGGTCTCATTGCCACTTCAGATCCTACTTATAAACGAACTTGTATATCTTTTTTCAATATTATTGTGGGGCCATTTCCAATAAAACAACACTTTGTACTTACAATATTACCAGGGTTCTATACATACTTGTTACTCAAATACATTTGTATCTTAATTACATCATACTTCTCTGTTGTTTATGTCACTGTTAGGTTTGTCACATTAGGTATTTTCTTCACTAATCGGTGGATAGAATGGTTACAGGACTCATGGCTTGATAGCCATGACGGAAAATTTTGGTATTGCAAAGGAGGAGTCGAAACTTTGGTGGATAGGAAAGATGGAGATTGAGTGGGACCTGAAAAGGAAAGAAGATCTCACACAGCTGGGACTGTACAGCTGCCACACTGTGTAGAGGTTACAGAACAACCTCCTCCCTAGAGAATTCATTGGTTTTAGAAAATTTTCGTATTTGAAAGAAGGGGTCGAAATTTTTGTAGATAGGAAAGATGAAGAATGTGTGAGACCTGAAATGGGAAGAAGATCTCACACAGCTGGGACTGAACAGCTGCCACACTGTGTAGAGGTTAAAGAACAATCTCCTCCCTACAGAATTCATTCACTACCTTTGAACTTCTTAAGGTGGATCGCGTTCCTGAGACCGAATAGCTTTTTACTCTTAGGGTACTCTAGCCTATATGCATTGGCATGTGGTTTTCCTATGATCCTGAAAGGTCCTTGGTATACGAACATGAATTTCTTTGTTTCTGCATTTATTTTCTTTGATTTTTCCCTGGTTTTGACAAGGACTAACTGACCTATTTCAAAACTGGTGGGTACAGCTTTTGCGTCATGACGCTTCTTCCTTTCCAATGCTCTTTTTCTTATATTTGCCCTAGCCTTTAACTTCTTCTCGTCTGTGGTTAGCTTAATTTTACTAAGATTTACACCTTCGTCCCAATATCTCCTATTTTTCAGAACTCTTATAGGCAGCTCCCAAGTTTCATCATTAGTTACTACATGTTTATCAATAAAAGGTACCGTAATTACTCTGGTTATCGCCAAGCCCATTTTTAACTGGCTTTTTTCAAAGTCAAGAACACTCTGATATTTTGACAAGAAATCTATGCCAATTAAAACCTCAATACTGAGATTATTTACAATTAAGCGTGGATGATCAATTAAATTACCATTAATGTTAAAAGGCAGCAAAGCTTCTTGTTTTACCGTTTTTGACACCTTGCCAGTAGCACCAATCACTCTTAGTTCGGATACCCTCATTACTGTAAGCTTGTCTTTACCAGGTAATGCATCAAAGAAGGACTGAGATATCGCACTCACCTCACTGCCACTGTCTAAGAGACAACGTACATTGATATCCAACATATTCACTATTATTATAGGGTGGCTTATTCTAGGTTGTACAGGTGGTTCCTCAAATTCATCCAATAGTTCCTTTTGGACTTGTCTCCAACTAAAGTGATCGACATCTGTCTTCATTACATTTAGGTCAAAGTGTGTAGGGGTTTCCTGAATTACATTTTCAGCTGCCTTTTCCAGTCGGTCTATTAATTTTAAATCGAAACACCGCACGACTTCATTGCATTTAGTTTGATGTACATGACCCAAATTACTGTAGTCTGAGCGATTCTGCGCCACCAGACCGACAATAACACTAGTTACAGCTAAACCACTTTCACTATTATCGTCGGGTTCCTTCTCCAGTGACAACTGGTCACAGCTACTGGGTTCATCGACCCCCAACTGGCTATCCTCTACATTCTCACTTACCTCCTGTCCTAAATCTATTAGTACAGTATCAACATCCTGCACAGGCACTTTAGATAAGAGCACATCATCCTCATCGTAAATATAAGCATGAATTTCTTCTGCTTCTTCACCTGACAATTAAGTATTTTTTAACTCTTCCTTACCGTTACACTGCTGCGCCTTCTCTTTCTCTTCCCACTTAGAAAGCGTCTCTAACACGGTATCTATAAAATACTGTGAGTGATCTAATATTTCTGCTGTATCCTTAGATGCTACCGACCCCTCAGCCACATGTTCAGTCTGAATATTCTGATCTGTCTTACCAATTACTGTAATTACTGGCTTAGGAAAAGCAACCGCCTGGTGAGCGCCAGTATCCTCATAGACGGGAACTAGTTTCCAGCCTCTGCCTACTACTGTTCCCTTTATTTGCATTATAGTTAACTGGCGCAACATTGCTTTCAACATTGTTGTTTACTTGCACATTTTTGTTAGGAACAAAATTACTATCATTTGGATGCCATTGTTTGTTCTGGTAATTATTTCTCCAATTCCTACCTCTCTTAGGATGGCGAACACCTACTGTTCTGATGTTTACATTGCCATTCTGCTCGTTCTTAAAATTACTACTAGTGTTATTAGCATTTCGGTTATTACGTGCTTGCTCCTCATTGGCAGCCACACGCTCTACACTTTCCAAATATTCAATGAAACGATCAAGATTGTCTCTAGGGGCAGATATAATTCTAGTTTGCCAATACCATGGCAGTTTGGCTTCAAGACCTAGTATTATCATTTCAGATTTTAGTTTTCAGGCCAAATGTGACAAACGTGGAATCCATGACCTAGCAAACTCTTTAATAGATTCCTTACCTGCGTTGAAGCGTTTTCCACTCCAAAATTCTCTCAACACTTCATTCTGCTTATTGCGAGACCAAGACTCATTAACGAAAGCTGTTTTAAATTCCGCTAATGTTTTACACTTCAACATAACATCAGCTGACCAACGCATGGCGTCACCTGGTAAATGGCTTCTAATAAATGAGATTTTCTCTCGTTCATACCAAGTTGGTGGCATCACATCTCAAAAATTGTTCCAGAAATCTAGCGGGTGGATATTTTTATCTGGATCGAACCGCAAGAACTGCCGACATCCGATAAATGCGGCGTTTGCAGCTACAACTTGTTTTATACTACCATTACCAGAAGTTACTGAAGCTACTTTACTCTCAATGTTTGCAATGTTAGTACTAATATTTCGTACTCTCATTTCAACATTATCTACTGTTTGCACAATATGAGTAGTATCAGTTTTGATTGCATCTACGTCTGCTTGACATAAGTTTACTTTAATATTAACATTTTTAAACCTATCTGAGCACAGTTCAGATTCCGCCTCAATCTTTTCTGTTAACTTGTGCTCCAGCTTTGCATCTTCCATTTGGAAGTCTTTGCGAACCTCAGAAACTTCGGATTTTACTGTTTTATACATTTCAGAAAATTGTTGAGCAACCTTTTTCTTAATATCCTCATGATTGAAATCAATTTTATAATTCAAACTGTCCAGATCCTCTTTCAACTTATTGCAACCAGCCTTGAAGGTATTGTCCAATACCTCCAATCGTTTATTAAAATTAGTTTGGCTGGCCACAATCTCATACTTTAATTCAGCATTACTGGAAGCTATTGCTTGTAATGTAACATTTAAATCAATAGCCCCAGTATCTTTGGGTTGCTCACTAGCTGGTTTTTTTATCACACTCAGGTGACGAAAAACTAGCTCCAATACCAGAATTATTAAAACGAAATGAAACATCTTATTGATCAGTCATATCTAACTTATCGTTTTTAAACTCTACCATCTCTGATGACTGTTTCGTTTTTAACTCATCAGATAAACTATCATCCAGTAAATTAACAATTTCTGATTTCGGCTTTACTGAATCATTGCCCCTTTTCACACTACTGTCAGGAGACAATACTTCATATTTCACTTTAACATTACTATTTTCATGCATATTAACACTTGAACCGTTGTCTGGATTTACAGTTCCCTCAACAGACATAGGTTCTGATTTAAGTTTATCCTCAGTTTCTTCTGGCGGTTCAATCGCCAACAGTCTTTTAGTGCAGGTTAGTAAAAATTTTAACAGCTTTTCGCTTGACTTAGTTCCTTCTGCGCGACGTATGGCGTTGCCGGCGCGGCGTACCAGGATTACTGATGCGATGCGGCGCGTTGAACTGCAGACGGCACTTTGACGGCTGCTGTGTGTTTGCGTGACCTGCAACTGCAGGCGCTGCTCCGGTTGCTCCGGCGGACGACTGCGGTGAGGCGAAACTGGCTTGTCACGATGCCGGCAGCGCCGCTAGACTCAGTGCCAGCTCCGTCAATACAGATGCGTTATTAATCCAATTTCGCCGTCCACATACACACGTAACACTATCACTGTTCTATTACTCAGTTGCGTGCCGCATTTCACTCCCGAATCCGAATATTTAAAAATTACTTTCACTTTTACTCAGTTTCTTTCCCGGCCAATGCACCATATGTGGGGCGGCGGGTGGACTAATTGTTAATGTTCCTATTATTTATTTAATGCTGTTGTTTGCCGTTCTCAACACTGGCTCTCTAACTACAATATTGGCAACCAGAAAGTGATTAGCAAAACGTGAAGCCTGTAATTAGAATTCCTAGTGCCCACTTCATCTGAGAAATACATTTATAGCTACAGCTTATAGCTCTGAGGAATTAGGAGATTGTCTGGGATTCATAATCAAAAACCATTCTCTCTAAAATGTTCACTGTATTCTGAAAGTCGCAGACGAAAAAGGATCCACACAATCCAACTACCAGAGCAGTTCAGAGTCTAATGCGCTGATGCACTATAACTGTTCAAATTAAATGTTTGCTGATGCAACTATAACTGTTCAAATTAAAAGTTTAAGTGAATGCTCGCCATAATTGGATGATAATTTTCATCAAACGCCATGCTAATAATGGTAGAACGTCTGTCCTGCGGCGGCACATGAAAATACGACATACGCAAACTAAAGATAGATCATTAACGTCATCCCAAAATTAACACTTCACTCGAAAACGATTTCATGGTTACGCGTATCCCGAGTAACTTATTACTGCATCCGAGGCTGTTTATATCAACGATACCGACACGACGCGACTCCCGGCACAGGTGGTGCGCTAATCAGCCTCTGGAGAGAACTGGGGCCTTTTTTCCTCATGCAGCGTTCTTACATATAAAGCCGCGGTGCGGACGCCTAAGGGAACGTCTGATCAAATCTGCTCTCCCGACTAGCCACTGGGCTAGTAATGCACCACTTTAAGTTATCGAATAAATCATTGCTTCCTTTGCTGATGGCCGATGAAGCTTTCAATTTAATTGTGCAATCAGCACACAAGTAAGTAATCATAATAAAAGTCTGTCGTGGCTAAGTCAAATATTTTGGGCGAGAGAATTAATTTAATTACACTACACCAGTAGACGAGGTCTGAACTTGCTCTTTGGAGATACGTTATAGCTATAGTTTTATAGTTATTCTGCTGAAACTTCTCACATTTTTATGATTATAGTGGATCTTCCTTCTACTTAAATTTAAACATCCTAGGTTTGTTTATTCGCCTACTTAATCTATCTTACTTCCTTAATTTCTAAGACCAAAACCAGAAAATCATGAATTTCAACTAAAATTTTAATTTGTGAGACCCAGAATACTGTTACTGCTAAATTATTGTGCAAAAGGAATCTAAACATAAATTTTTAAGTTTCTAGCTCTTTTCTTTTGCGCCAATGATTGTTACAGAAAACATCCAAATTTCGAAAATGGTTAAAGTTATTGAACTGATGTCCAACACATATTGAATTTGTATTACTCCTGACATGCTAGAAGCGTTTCAGGTTATTTACTTCATTTTAAAGTATTGCGCAATATTTATGACGTCAGAGCTAGTTACAACGGACTAGGCTGGCACACAATGGAAAGACTGATGTGAATTTTATAAGGCGTGAGTATGCTGCTTCACTACAATGGCTTCATTCTGGAAACATCCCACAGGCTGTGGCTAAGCCATGTCTCTGCAATATCCTTTCTTTCAGGACTGCTAGTTCTGCAAGGTTCGCAGTGGAGCTTCTGTAAAGTTTGGAAGGTAGGAGACGAGATACTGGCAGAAGTAAAGCTGTGAGGACGGGGCGTGAGTCGTGCTTGGGTAGCTCAGTTGGTAGATCACTTGCCCGCGAAAGGCAAACGTCCCGAGTTCGAGTCTCGGTCCGGCACACAGTTTTAATCTGCCAGGAAGTTTCAAAAAAATGTTACTTTTCCCCATAATCTCCGTCAATTTGAGTTGTATTTCACCACTTCGGAAATAAGGACTGTGCATCAGCAAAGTAGAAATCTGAATCAACGTATTTCAGCAATTGTTTGGCAACCTAGACAAGGGAGTTATCGTCTACATATCTCGTTCCGCGAAGGGATTGCTTCAGTTTACAAAAGAGGTGGTATCTCAAGCCGGTAGATCAGGGCTGTACGTTGGGTGTTTTATTGTTTTCCACCCACATTTTGTGATCTCTCTGGCGGTTTTCTCGCTGATATCTCGTCGGGCTTTATCATGCAACAACAGAACGTCGTGTTTTTGGCGGTGTTGCCAAATTTGACACATTCGAGCATAAGGTTTTCAAGGTTTTCCACATGATACATGACGCCCAGACATTAACTGTTCCAAAAGAAGTAAGTGATGATGATTGCGTGTGGCATGATGTCCACAAACAACAATGCGTCTGAAACGAAAAACACAGTAACCATCAATTTTCCTACAGAAGGCACAGTTTTGAATATTTTCTTCTTCGGCAAGCTTGCGTGATGCCACTATCTCGATTGCCTTTCCGTTTCCGGTTCAGAGTGACGCAGCCATGTTTAATCTCCCGTTACAATTCTTGCAAGCAAATCATCTCTAGACTTATCGTATAGTTCCAAAAATTTCTGTGTTTATCCGTGGGCATCAGCTTTACATCCTCGGAAGCCACCTGGTGCAACCTTTTTCAACTTTACCTGTCTTAATTTTCTGCACGCATTTGCATCTCCTACTCCTACTCAGACAGTTCGTTCAATGTTACTCGCAAGTCAGCCAAAATCAGACTGTGAATACACTGTACGATGTCAGGAGTCTATGCAATACTCGGTTTGCCGCCGTGAGAGAAGTTCCCCGAATTTTGGTGTGCTCACTTTCATCAGACGGTCTGGCTGACCAACAAGTAAGTGTACAGCAATCAGCAGCGTCACCCCCAAGCACATTCTTCGATCCCCTGTGAATGTTTGTCATTGTCTCGTTCTCACGACACAGGAAAAGACTAACGTAAAACGCAACGGCCATCTTGAATGCGTGCCACGAGGGCGTAACTTTTGGAAATAAAATAATTATACTATAACTCCATTAAAACCTTGATGCTAGGGCACTTATTTTTTATTGGCTAATGCAAAAAGTTGGCAGTTAATTTCTTTGGTGGGTAGCACAGAAACTTTTCGTAGCCACGAGCGTCTTATTAAATAAATACAATGTCTAATAGCGGCTGTCAGCCCCTGTATGCCACATTGCTTGAAATTCAATAAATATGATTTGAAATTTAACCCTTGTTTTCACCGTAAAGTGTAACGGAAGTCTAGCTACAGAACGTCAGATTGACTGATCACAGATTACAGTTTACTGAATACTTCCTAATAACTTTATCTTACAGATCACGTGAGGTAGGAGGTCACAGGAGGAGGAAAGGCGTTGTGGCGAAGTTTAACGGACTAAAGAGCTGCATGAAAGCATTTATTCACAACGGTGGAGTACACTGCAGAAGCGTATTTAACACGGAGCGCATATGAAACGTGGTTTCTTACAAAGAAACTGTATTTACTTAATGATCATTATCATTCAGAAAGGATTGGGCTGGCTAAGGAACGTAACATGGACGCACAAAAGCTTACACATCAAAACTCAAACTCACAAAATTGCGACGTGCTGAATAGGGAAATTGAATAGGGGTCGAGGACAGAGAGTTCCCGGATATATTATGTAACATAATAATTCAGAAATATAATGATTTGACGCTAGGTAGATATACTGATTGTGGAGGACAGAAAGAACCTGAAGGCAGCTGTTCAAGCAGTACACGACGTTCGTCTCCAGAATTACAGGAACAGTCCAGTGGAAGTGAGTATGAATTATCTCCGCCCAAAAAGTGGAAGCCCAGATACTGATGACTACGTACTGGAGAACAATTATGAAGATTATTACCATCGTGGCTTCAATTCCTACAGCAGACTAATGAGGCGCAGTAAATGAATGAAAAGTAAATGATATTACAGATTAATTTTAATTTTGTGTCTAGGAGAAGGCAATTACAAACTATGAAAATTACAAACTATAAAAGAGCATGAAATATCGCAATTTGATAGAGCGGTGAGGATAGTGGCTTCTACGACAGTATTTCGCATAGTTTTAATATGCGAATGGGTAGGATTAAAAAGTTTTGGACAATTCAGATTATATAGTGGTATTTCAGTCATACCAGGTAACTGAGACATACAGCATTTCTGTTTTCCGTAAAACCGACGGGAAGGAACAAATCACCAAAATACTGAGTAAACAATTTATACACTCCTGGAAATGGAAAAAAGAACACATTGACACCGGTGTGTCAGACCCACCATACTTGCTCCGGACACTGCGAGAGGGCTGTACAAGCAATGATCACACGCACGGCACAGCGGACACACCAGGAACCGCGGTGTTGGCCGTCGAATGGCGCTAGCTGCACAGCATTTGTGCACCGCCGCCGTCAGTGTCAGCCAGTTTGCCGTGGCATACGGAGCTCCATCGCAGTCTTTAACACTGGTAGCATGCCGCGACAGCGTGGACGTGAACCGTATGTGCAGTTGACGGACTTTGAGCGAGGGCGTATAGTGGGCATGCGGGAGGCCGGGTGGACGTACCGCCGAATTGCTCAACACGTGGGGCGTGAGGTCTCCACAGTACATCGATGTTGTCGCCAGTGGTCAGCGGAAGGTGCACGTGTCCGTCGACCTGGGACCGGACCGCAGCGACGCAGGGATGCACGCCAAGACCGTAGGATCCTACGCAGTGCCGTAGGGGACCGCACCGCCACTTCCCAGCAAATTAGGGACACTGTTGCTCCTGGGGTATCGGCGGGGACCATTCGCAACCGTCTCCATGAAGCTGGGCTACGGTCCCGCACACCGTTAGGCCGTCTTCCGCTCACGCCCCAACATCGTGCAGCCCGCCTCCAGTGGTGTCGCGACAGGCGTGAATGGAGGGACGAATGGAGACGTGTCGTCTTCAGCGATGAGAGTCGCTTCTGCCTTGGTGCCAATGATGGTCGTATGCGTGTTTGGCGCCGTGCAGGTGAGCGCCACAATCAGGACTGCATACGACCGAGGCACACAGGGCCAACACCCGGCGTCATGGTGTGGGGAGCGATCTCCTACACTGGCCGTGCACCACTGGTGATCGTCGAGGGGACACTGAATAGTGCACGGTACATCCAAACCGTCATCGAACCCATCGTTCTACCATTCCTAGACCGGCAAGGGAACTTGCTGTTCCAACAGGACAATGCACGTCCGCATGTATCCCGTGCCACCCAACGTGCTCTAGAAGGTGTAAGTCAACTACCCTGGCCAGCAAGATCTCCGGATCTGTCCCCCATTGAGCATGTTTGGGACTGGATGAAGCGTCGTCTCACGCGGTCTGCACGTCCAGCACGAACGCTGGTCCAACTGAGGCGCCAGGTGGAAATGGCATGGCAAGCCGTTCCACAGGACTACATCCAGCATCTCTACGATCGTCTCCATGGGAGAATAGCAGCCTGCATTGCTGCGAAAGGTGGATATACACTGTACTAGTGCCGACATTGTGCATGTTCTGTTGCCTGTGTCTATGTGCCTGTGGTTCTGTCAGTGTGATCATGTGATGTATCTGACCCCAGGAATGTGTCAATAAAGTTTCCCCTTCCTGGGACAATGAATTCACGGTGTTCTTATTTCAATTTCCAGGAGTGTATATCGTCTTACGTTTTACATTCATTTGTATTGTAGTTGAAAGTGACTAGAGAAAGACCCGGAAATGCACATTTTCACAGCACTTCATTTTCTTCCTTGCAGTTGATTTTAATAGAAATCCCGTGGATTGTCGTTTAAAAAAATATATCTCTTATATGCAATTGAGTATTTATTACTGTATCGTCTAAAAATTTGAAAGTATTTCGTCAGGAATATTTGGAGATTTTTAGTAACAACATTTTCTCTTTATATATTACATGTGTATTGATGTATATATTAAAAATATTAGCCAGTGCCTGTCCAAATATTCATTATGGTATCATGTAGAGTGTTCATAAAGTATTTCGCGTAACTCGTAAATTACTCTTTTCTATTTATTTTGTTTTTGTTTTATTACTATTGTGATTATTATTATTCGCGTAACAACGCATATACGAAAAGAGCCGCGAAATACCTTTTAGCAATGTTGTGCCAAGAATTTCTTTACAATCATTAATTTTCAACAAAACAGAATATATTGGGCTCTTATTGTTCTGTATCTGGCTTTCTATTAAAGCAGTTATAGTACGCAATGATTGTTCAACATCATAATTTTGCAGTGGATTTTTGTTAATAGTAAGACAACAATAAGTATCACGGCTAACCCGAGAACATGAGACTATTATCGGAGAAAAATGATGTTTTTACTATAAGGTTGCCAGACCAGAACTACGCACAGCAAGGTTTCTTTCATGTGATGAAAATAAATTATCTCTTTTCACTATTAGTACTATATTATCAGCAGCCCGCGTCAGCCTGTAAAACACATAATAAAATCTGCTGCTCTGCTCTGCAACTTCGAAAGCTGAAAGAAATAATTTTTCACTTCACTGTTACCTGACCGCTTCTTTGCAGTATGATAGGTTTCATGTACTGCCATTTAAATGAACCGCGGCAGCGGCTGGCTCGTTCGTAGCGCCGCTCTGCACCACGAATAATATTTAAACAACTGAAAATGTCTTAAAGGGATGGGATAAAATACCAGGCAAGCTTGACATGAATCATAATGCAAGGTTTCACTAAATAACTCTATTCAAACATTTAAACAATTTGAGTAGTACACACCTTTTTAACAATCTTGCCTAATGGCGTCCCTCTTACAAACTTGACAAAAGAATGCTACGCTAGCATACAATATCACGTCACAGGCTATCCTTCTCACGTAAATCCAAGAAGAAGACAAAGAAATTACTGTTCGTTCTGTATTATTTATACTAGGGATATTTTTCATCTCTGTATGATATTTATCGTCTGTGCGGTTTCAGTACTCGCCGACACAGATATTATCTAAAATAAATAATAATAAAAAAAATACATAATTCCATACAATAACTGAATACGATGCATAATATTTTCTCTTTACTACAAAATATGTCTTTTGCTAAGGGACGTTACAAGTACCATGTAAACAATTTAAGTCAGTCGGTTAAGAACGTTTCAACATTTTTCGTAACAACGTTTCTCCGTTATACATTGCATATATTTCATATATATTAAAAATATACACCATATATCTGTCGGCATGTTCATTAGACTACCGTGTACAAAATTTTAGTAACTTGGTCAAGAAGTTTTTGAGACTTTTAGCAACAACATTTCCCATATATATATATATATATATATATATATATATAGCCTGTGTCCATCCGAATATTTGTTATAGTATTTGTGTAATAATTCGAACTACTCGGTAGAGAACTTTTTCAGATTTTTGATTACAACACTTCCCGTTAGTGTGCATTCGACCGTAAGACTGTCGTGGAAAATTTGAAGTAAATCGCTCAAAAGAGACTTGAGATTTTAGGTAACGAAGTTAAACATCAACTTGTCTTCATGTAGTAGTAAAGACTGAATGGAAGTGGCTCATTGAGTTGCATTCTTTTTGATTAATAAATGGGGCTAACGTAAGTTAGACCCTTAATGTTCAAATGGCTCTAAGCACTATGGGACTCAACTGCTGTGGTCATAAGTCCCTAGAACTTAGAACTACTTAAACCTAACTAACCTAAGGACATCACACACATCCATGCCCGAGGCAGGATTCGAACCTGCGACCGTAGCGGTCGTGCGGTTCCAGACTGTAGCGCCTTTAACCGCTCGGCCACTCCGGCCGGCAGACCCTTAATGTGGCAGTATAATAAATCCATTACCACATAAACAGCACTGAGAATGGCTCTTAACAGTGCACTGAGTGAAACGGAATAAATTCGCCAGCCTGTAGTAATGCAACTGATATGTCAACAGGAGACCAAGCAGGAGGAGGCAGAGGGAGCTCTAGGGAGGGCGAGTGGCCGGTGCTGGCGGTGTCCCGGAGAGAGATGCACTTGCCAAGTTTGCGGTCTGACAGTGAAGACCGGCGAGAGAGGCGCGGCCGTAACGAGAGCCGCCCTAAGAGGTCACTGGCCGGCGGCGTCGCCCTTTGATGTGGGCGGCCGCTGCCGTGTCCACGGGAGGATCTTGATTAAAGCCATTCACGACCTAAGTAGCTTGTTGCAGATAGCGGAGGCACGGGCGCGGCCGGCGACTTGTCGAGACTGAGTCGCGCGGCAGTGCGGCCGTTGCTCGCTACTCGCTGCTTGCTCGGTGCCGCTGCCGGCGCGGCCCCATCTCGGATTAATTAGCCGGCCCGCTGGAGGGGACGGGAGCGCAGCCTCCGGTGCATTAGGGGAGACGAGGCGGAGCCCGCCTAGCCTACGTGCTGCTTGCGACAGGTAGCCCAGGACGCGCACAGTGTTTCTACCGTGTGTGGGGTAGAAGCTGGCGTCGCTCACATGTAAATAAAGAAGAGTAGCGTTGCACTTGACTGGGACTGGATAATTCTGTCTAGTGTCAGTGACGAGCAATAATAATATTTTACGAAAATCGCAAAAGACGGTTATAGTATAAATTACTTCTATAAGGGACAGTTAGATCAAAACGAGGTAGACAGAAAAAAGTAAACAAACTGTTTATTATTTCAAAAGTAATCGCCATAAGTGTAACCCTCAAGCGGGCACGCCGTTTTTGGTTACTCGACCGGGCGCGGCACACATAGCACACATGTAGACTAGCTATCTTTATGTTAACAAGGTAAACAAAGTGAGCGCTCAGCTACGATCTACTCTCTTCTGCAAGAAGGAAGTCAGTACCAAGACTAAGTTATCTGTGCACCGTTCAATCTTTCGACCAACTTTGTTGTATGGGAGCGAAAGCTGGGTGGATTCAGGTTACCTTATCAACAAGGTTGAGGTTACGGATATGAAAGTAGCTGGGATGATTGCAGGTACTAGTAGATGGGAACAATGGCAGGAGGGTGTCCACAATGAGGAAGAGACACCAATGTTAGCACTGAATAGGGGATCATGGAGGAATTTTATAAGGAGGACTATGCTCCATACTGAACGCTGAAAGGCATAATCAGTCTTAAATGATGATGATGATGATGATGATGATGATGCTGATGGTGGTGGTGGCAAACATGTATGAGCAAAATGAAACAACGATCAAATAAACTTACATTGTATGAGCTAAATCGCTGTTTACTTTAACAATAATAAAATAGATAATAACTGTGTGCCAGACCTAGACTCGACCTTGGGACCTTTGCCTTTCGCAACCAACTGCTCGTAGTGCACTTGTCCGCGAAAGGCAAAGGTCCCAAAGTCGAGCCTCGGCCCGCTACATGGGGTTGATCTAGCAGGAAGTTTGATATCAGCGCACGCTCCGCTGCAGAGTGAAAATTTCATTGTGGAAACATCCTCTAGGCCTCGGCTAAGCCATGTTTCTGAGTTATCCTTACTTCCAGGAGTGCTAGTACAGCATGTTTCCCAGGATGGCGTCTGTGAAGTTTGGAAGGAAGGATACGACCTACTGGCGGAAGTAAAGCTGTGAGGACGGGCCGTGATTCGTGCTTGGGCAACTCGGTTGGTAGAGCACTTGTCCGCGAACGGAAAACGTCCCAAATTCGAGTATCAGTCCTACACACAACTTTGATTTGCCAGAACGTTTCATATTACCGCACACTGCGCTGCCGGGTGAAAATTTCATTCCAGTAATAAAATAAACTTTAATTATATCACTCTGTTGTCACTTACAAGTCTTATCCCATGATAATGACCCATTTGAAGCATTAAGCAGCGCAGTTGCATCAGATCCGTCCCAACCGCTTATTTGATTATTAATTATATCGTAGATAACTATACCATTGTGGGATTGTGCTGCAGGCGCGAAATATGGGTCATTTTCGTGAACGGACTGTAAATTTTTCCTCACCTAGCTCACTGTTTATTTTATATTACAGCTGCTCATTTGAATGTATGACAACAAAACTTACCAATCGCATGGGAAAATATCGGGACTGTACGGAGGACGTGAAGCGCTTCCAAGCGAACCCGCTGCTCTCTAACTTTCCAGAAAACACCCCAGAGCTGACGCACACTTTGCGATAATTGCAGTGCACCCTTAGATCTAAACGCCCGGGAATGTTAACGGACGGCATTGTGTTGAAGGACATGCACACCTACGTGTTGTCAATTTTGTTTGGACTACGCTGCACAGGTTTCTCTGAGAAACCCTTGAACATCTTCCATAAATTCCCGCTCTCTCCCTATGCGATTACCATGTTTTTGGAGCCCTGAATAAAGACATTCGTGACCGTGGGTTTGCTACGAACGAAGAGATGCGCACCTGGGAACAATCATGGTTCTGTAGGCATCTGCGAAAATTTTTCCATAAAGGCATTGACGACTTGTCTCGCAGTGTGATAAATGTATTAGCACTTCTAGCTATTACTTTTGAATTAATAAACAGTTTTTTCTTATTTTCCCATCTGTTTCGTTTTCATTTCACTGTCCCTTATGTAGAGTGGTCAGAAATAGTCTGAAAAGGTTGTAAAGGGGTTGCAAGGTAGGTTGTGTTGTGAAATTACAAAAAAATAAAAAAAACACAGTACGATGCGTCGTTTCCGAGTTAATTAGCGTTGAAGTTTCCAGAATGAGATTTTCACTCTGCAGCGGAGTGTGCGCTGATATGAAACTTCCTGGCAGATTAAAACTGTGTGCCGGACCGATACTCGAACTCGGGACGTTTGCCTTTCGTGAGCAAGTGCTCTACCAACTGAGCTACCCAAGCACGACTCACGCCCTGTCCTCACAGCTTTACTTCTGCCAGTACCTCGTCCCCTACGTTCCAAACTTTACAGAAGCTCTCCTGCTAACCTTGCAGAACTAGCACTCCTGAAAGAATGGATATTGCGGAAACATGGCTTAGCCACAGCCTGAGGGATGTTTCCAGAATGAGATTTTCACCCTGCAGCGGAGTGTGCGCTGATATGAAAGGCCCTGAGTTCGAGTCCGGCACACAGTCTTCCAGGAAGTTTTAATATCAGTGTTGAAGTTAATAATCAGGCCGCTGCGTTCGGAAATTGAAGCTTTGCATACTGTTTCTGAACACGCTGTATAACTTCGACTGGGAAAACAAAGATTAAAAAAAATGAACAAGTCCTTTAACAAACGTAAATATCCTAGGAAAATGTGACGTAGTGATACTGAATTTATGTGGAGTGTAAATAGTGTGGAATTATTAAAAGAGTCAAAGTGTTGAAGTAGTTAACTGTTTCTTTTCTTTTTTTCTCTCCTTGGTTAAATTGTAACCGCCCAACAGAAAAAAATATGTATATCATTCACATTCAGTGTAACCTCCCAACAGATTTATTCCGTAACCTACCAACAATAAAAATGTGACCAATCTCTCAATAAAATTGTGGCTCATATATAACCTTTCAATAACTGACTGTGAATTTAAACTGGTAAATTTTGGACGGCAGCAGTGCTGCGTCCTGGTCCTGAAAGATCATACTGAATAAATTGATAATTCTAATCTCAATGAAGTCGCCGGATAACGCGTATATATCTGCTCCTATAAGAAATTTTTCTGGCACAGCCGAGTGAAATGTTGGCCGCTAGATTTGTCATGTATGAAAGGAAACAACTGATTTTTCTTTACGATAATCGGGATGACCATGGAATGCAGAAATTAGTAAATTCTTTAAATTCAGATGAATGAATGTCAAAAAGTTGATTTTATGAAGAAGATTATTATTAAAAGATTTTTAAAACATTTACATGGGACTTGATATAACAATAGTACAAATTCTGTTGTAACAAACTACATATGCGCGAGGCTGTTTTTACCTGATACTACATCGCTCAGGCACCGCCATCGCTCCCCACGACCAGCCCCGTCAACTCCATACACCAGACTGGTAGCTACTACTTACTCCTACTGACACTGCTCTTACTGCAGCCAACACTGTTCTGTGGTCTGAGATTTTCTTATAGCTTACATATCGCAGGCAGCGCGTGAGCAGTCCATCGAAATTACATCTGCTCAAGTGCGCTAGCAATAAATTCCTTAGTCATGGACCTCTTACAAAATCAAAATAAGCGTTACAGTACACTGGGATGAATAAACGATCAAATTTATTGGTGACTTGGGGCTATTCAGATTACGAGATTTAGGGCACCAAATCGAACGAATGATTACTGGAACGGATTCGATGATGCTTCACCTCTATGCCAGAGATCGCTGGAGAATGGTGACGTGCCCGTCTCGCGATAACCCGTGATCAGGTGGTTTCAGTTGTTTGTAGTGAAGTGTAGAAAAAATTCATTTTCATATGTTAGTAAAAAGACCTTTGAAATTATGAAACAATAGTACAAACAAATATGGTTAACGTACAAATGTATAAGTACGGTACCCACATTAAGACACAGGATCGCAAACCGTTTCTGTACGTTGGGCACAGCTGTTTCGCGTGTCTACAACACGAGTTTTTGTAAGTCTCTGTGGCAACACCTCTTCATAGCTGTATAGACGGCTATAGTTTTCGCTACGGCCGTTTGCGCTTCGCAATTGAAAACTGTCAAAAGCTCTACAAGGCATCAGGGATTTCTTTAAGTTGACTCGACTGTAGGAGTGTCTTCGTACTACAGAATAAATGTATTAAAACTTAATGCGTAATGCGACATTTATTCACGCATCTCAGTGTTTATGACGTCATACCTCTTAAAATATATGTTGGAAAGTGATATATTTGTGTTGATACATTTAGAGGCATATGTGAATACTGACAGCGAAATAATTTACAAATTGATTTAGTAGCAAGGAAGTTATGTGGTGTTGTTTTATCTGTTATAATGCTTCTGTTCCAGTCTTTCCTTTCTCAGACCTTAGGTCTGGTTAAAAATGGAAAGTGACGCGGACCTTGATCAAGCGTCACTTAATTTTAACTGTACGGTATATGTTATATTGCATTTAGGAACTTTCGGGTGATTGAACATGTATCAATAATTACGGATTTCTGTAGTTGTATATATAAGTTTGGATGTAGCTGTATTGCAATGATGTACTGGTGGATATTGTGTGGTATGACTCCTGTAGTTGATAGTATAATCGGTTCAAATGGTTCAAATGGCTCTGAGCACTATGGGACTCAACTGCTGTGGTCATAAGTCCCCTAGAACTTAGAACTACTTAAACCTAACTAACCTAAGGACAGCACACAACACCCAGCCGTCACGAGGCAGAGAAAATCCCTGACCCCGCCGGGAATCGAACCCGGGAACCTGGGCATGGGAAGCGAGAACGCTACCGCACGACCACGAGATGCGGGCGTATAATCGGTATAATGTCAACTTTATCCTGATGCCACATGTCCTTGAGTTCCTCAGCCAGTTGGATGTATTTTTCAATTTTTTCTCCTGTTTTCTTTTGTATATTTGTTGTATTGGGTATGGATATTTCGATTAGTTGTGTTAATTTCTTCTTTTTATTGGTGAGTATGATGTCAGGTTTGTTATGTGGTGTTGTTTTATCTGTTATAATGGTTCTGTTCCAGTATAATTTGTATTCATCATTCTCCAGTACAGTTTGTGGTGCATACTTGTATGTGGGAACGTGTTGTTTTATTAGTTTATGTTTTATGGCAAATTTTTGATGTATTATTTTTGCTACATTGTCATGTCTTCTGGGGTATTCTGTATTTGCTAGTATTGTACATCCGCTTGTGATGTGATCTACTAATTCTATTTGTTGTTTGCAAAGTCTGCATTTATCTGTTGTGGTATTGGGGTCTTTAATAATATGCTTGCTGTAATATCTGGCGTTTATTGTTTGATCCTGTATTGCAATCATGAATCCTTCCGTCTCACTGTATATATTGCCTTTTCTTAGCCATGTGTTGGATGCGTCTTGATCGATGTGTGGCTGTGTTAGATGATACGGGTGCTTGCCATGTAGTGTTTTCTTTTTCCAATTTACTTTCTTCGTATCTGTTGATGCTATGTGATCTAAAGGGTTGTAGAAGTGGTTATGAAATTGTAGTGGTGTAGCCGATGTATTCATATGAGTGATTGCTTTGTGTATTTTGCTAGTTTCTGCTCGTTCTAGAAAGAATTTTCTTAAATTGTCTACCTGTCCATAATGTAGGTTTTTTATGTCGATGAATCCCCTTCCTCCTTCCTTTCTGCTTAATGTGAATCTTTCTGTTGCTGAATGTATGTGATGTATTCTATATTTGTGGCGTTGTGAACGTGTAAGTGTATTGAGTGCTTCTAGGTCTGTGTTACTCCATTTCACTACTCCAAATGAGTAGGTCTATACTGGTATAGCATAAGTATTTATAGCTTTTGTCTTGTTTCTTGCTGTCAATTCCGTTTTCAGTATTTTTGTTAGTCTTTGTCTATATTTTTCTTTTAGTTCTTCTTTAATATTTGTATTATCTATTCCTATTTTTTGTCTGTATCGTAGATATTTATAGGCATCTGTTTTTTCCATCGCTTCTATGGAGTTACTGTGGTTATTCAATATGTAATCTTCTTGTTTAGTGTGTTTTCCCTTGACTATGCTATTTTTCTTGCATTTGTCTGTTCCAAAAGCCATATTTATATCATTGCTGAATACTTCTGTTATCTTTAGTAATTGGTTGAGTTGTTGTTTGGTTGCTGCCAATAGTTTTAGATCATCCATGTATAGCAAATGTGTGATTTTGTGTGGGTATGTTCCAGTAATATTATATCCATAATTTGTATTATTTAGCATGTTGGATAGTGGGTTCAGAGCAAGACAGAACCAGAAAGGACTTAATGAGTCTCCTTGGTATATTCCATGCTTAATCTGTATTGGCTGTGATGTGATATTATCTGAATTTGTTTGGATATTAAGTGTGGTTTTCCAGTTTTTCATTACTATGTTTAGGAACTCTATCAATTTAGGATCTACTTTGTATATTTCCAATATACAAAGCTTTTTGGTAATCATTGTATGCATAGTGTAGCGACCTTTGTTTAGTTTTAGCTTGATATGTCACCTCTGCATCTATTATCAGTTGCTCTTTACATCCTCGTGCTCCTTTGCAGCAGCCTTTTTGTTCTTCATTTATAATTTTGTTCTGTGTTGTGTTACTAATTTCTGTGTAATGACTGAAGTTAATATTTTGTATATTGTTGGTAGGCGTGTTATGGGGCGATATTTAGCTGGGTTTGCTGTGTCTGCTTGATCTTTAGGTTTCAGATAGGTTATTCCATGTGTAAGTGTATCAGGGAATGTGTATGGGTCTGCAATGTAACTGTTAAATAATTTAGTTAGATGTGAATGTGTTGAGGTGAACTTCTTTAGCCAGAAATTTGCTATTTTATCATTTCCAGGGGCTTTCCAATTGTGCATAGAATTAATTGCTCGGGTGACTTCATGTTGCAAAATTATCACTTCAGGCATTTGTGGTATCATCTTGTATGAGTCTGTTTCTGCTTGTATCCACCGTGCATGCCTGTTATGTTGTACCGGGTTTGACCGTATGTTGCTCCAGAAGTGTTCCATGTCTGTTATGTTTGGTGGATTGTCTATTTTAATGTGTGTGTTATCTATTGTTTGGTAAAATCTCTTTTGGTTTGTGTAAAATGTTTGGTTTTGTTTCCTTCTGTTTTCACTTTCTTTGTATCTTCTAAGTCGTTTGGCCAATGCTTGTAATTTCTGCTTCTTTTCATCTAATTGCTCTATTGCTTCTTGTTGTGAGATTTTATCTAACCTTTTTCGTTTTTTGTCTGATATTTCATTTCTTATGAATTGTGTTAGCTGTCCGATGTCTTTTCTCAGTTTTTCTATTCTGATCTGTAGCCTGTGTTGCCATGCTGGTTTTGTGGGTTTCTTCTGTGTGTTGATTGGTTCTGATCTCTGCCTAGTGTGTATATTTGGTGTAGTGAGTGCTCCTACATAAACCAGTAGTTGTAACTCTTCCATAGTTGTATTTTCATTTATTTTGTTGTGTATGATTGTGTTGATAGTTGTTATTGTTGTTTCGACTTCTGAGTTATTTGGTAGTCTATGCAAGAATGGTCTGATGTCTGTATTTGTGTCTTTGTATTCTATATATGTCAACTGAAATTTTTCTTCTATATCTAACATGTGTGTCACTTCATGTTCTATTTGTGCTTGTTCTGGTGGCTGTCTTAAGATTTCGTTTTCCTCTGATTGTTTAATTGACTTGTTTTGTTCTTTCTTTGTTTTCTCTGGGATGTTTGAGTCCATTACTGTATTTTCTTCTTCTTCTAATTGCACATTATTTTGTTCCAGTATTTGTTGTACTTGTTGTTTGATGTTTTCTAATTCTGACTGGGGTATCCTGTTATTTTTTATTATTACACAGATCTGATCATCTAGTCGTTGTTCTGTTAAAAATTTTAATTCCGGGTAAATGGTAATAAATGTTGTGTATACTTGTGATCTGTATCCAGTTGTGTTGGTTCCTAGGTTTGTTGCTTGGTAATAACAGAACATGAGGTGTCGATTAACTTCATCTGACCATCTCATCCTCTGTCTTTGTTTTCCTTCTAGGGTGGTTGCAGGAAGCATATCCTGCAAAACACCTCTATTTGGATTTAAATAATTTTCCAGTTGGCTAGCAGTGTCGTTACCATTGTGGGTGGGCATAGGGTTCAAGCGTCGTCCCCGACCATGATGGCGCTTGTCCGAGGCTTCTTTAGTTCTGTCCTGAACCAAGTAATCACACTAAAAGGGGGGTTAGCCCTATTAGTGGTTTGTTCTTTTCGTCGCCTTTTACGACTGGCAGAACATACCAGAACATACCGGAGGCCTATTCTTTTCCCGGGCCTCCACGGGGTTTATTATTATTATTATTATTTAAATCCCTTATAAATCAAATGTAAAGTATCTTCTTGGAGTTCCAGCATTTATGTCTTCTGAGCATACAAAATGTGCTCACAAAAAAAATTTCCCGTTGTATCGTGCTGTTACAGCAACCGATTTAAAAGTGTTTCAGAACAAAAACAGTCTTGATTGCGAAATTATTTAATGTCAGTGACTCGTTTCATCCTTTTGGGGCATCATCAGATTTATACAAAAAGAAGAAACCAATGTATTAGATGTAAATGGAGGAATGGGATATGGTCCTATCTTGCACGGTTGCGTAGACAACATGAACTAAAAGTAGTAAGAATGTAAGCAAATGTAGCTGCATAAGTCATCGATCACTCATAAAACCATGTATAATGTAAAATAAATACCAAGGTAACCAGATACATAATCCAGCCGTCATGAAACTCTTAAATCATGGAAGTGGACCTAGTGAAAAGGGAGAAACAGCTAGAATAAAACAGAGAAAGTAGATGTATTTGACGGAAAAATTTACCACATTTATCGTATGTTACCTTGAACACACCAGCTGCCTCCACCGTAGCAGTACAAGATCGGGCCACGGTTACAAAACCGCGGTACATGCCATACACGGCACTATGTCTGTACTGGTGCGCAGACAGACATTATCAAGATAAGTACCAAGGTGACGCGCATGACCGGCTTAGGGCACATTTAAGAAAAACAAAAGTGCCTAAACTAGTAAATTAAAACTTCATATGCAATGCAGACACACAAACCAAACAATAAAATGAACTAAAATTACCGATGTATAAAGAATAGGTAAAATGATTAGATGAGAAACAAATCAAAATATGTCGTTAAAACTCTTTCACATGGAGTAAAATAGCTGAATTTTGGAGTACATTTATAGCGTATGCATTCTGAACCAATAAACTTCAAGGTAGCAGGATTGGTGGTAGTCTTTAGTATCGCAATCAAGAGAGAAAAATTTTCTTAGTCGTTAAGATAAACAAACATAAGTGTAAAATATAAAGTGGCAAAGCCATCAGTGACAAAAAGTCATTACAAATTCGCTTTAAAATATGGATTCCCAACTTCTCACACAAACTCCAACAAACAGAGTGACGATGTCAACATAAAACAATCATTGCAGGAACATTCGGAAAATTGGTAATTGTATCATGATATATTTGAAATTACATCTCTTTATAAAGAAAGAGATAGATGTAATGTTTTAGAGTTTATTGCTTATTTTTCTGCTGTGAAGTCAGTTGATCGCTCAGACACGTGAGCGCAAATTGTAGCAGTTAAGGAAGACTTACTGTTGTCCAGTTCATAGATGGAATAATGACGAGAATAGGCATTTCCCCTTCGCTGAGCGTGTAGTAAATCTAATGGGAATAGACTTTAGTTCGCAGCAGTGGGACTTAGTAAATAAATGGCTCCAATATACCATTCATCCACGGCTAGATGACAGGACGGTTACCTCTCGGGTGGCAGACTTAAAAATTGCGCAAGATGCGATCTCATTTAACAAATAAGAAAAACTAAAAAATGATATGTAAAGACAATAATCTTATTGAAGAGGCTACCCCTCAGGTGGTTCTTGATTCTATTAATAAGAAGCTGAAGTCAAAAGAGGCATTAATTGTAGGTGCTGATAAGGGAAACACAGCGGTCCTTGTTTATAGGAAAGATTATATTGTTAAAACATTGAAATTTTTTGTGGAGAACAACATCCAAGTTATAGATTACGAACGCACTAAAGAATACGGGAGGGAGCTCAAGACGTGTATAGACGGTTTTCTAGTAATTTTTTTTGTCCTGACCTTGTACCAAAAATAAAAGTGATGGATCCTACGAGGTGCATTCAAGTTCTAAGGCCTCCGATTTTTTTCTAATTAACTACTCACCCGAAATCGATGAAACTGGCGTTACTTCTCGACGTAATCGCCCTACAGACGTACACATTTTTCACAACGCTGACGCCATGATTCCATGGCAGCGGCGAAGGCTTCTTTAGGAGTCTGTTTCGACCACTGGAAAATCGCTGAGGCAATAGCAGCACGGCTGGTGAATGTGCGACCACGTAGAGTGTCTTTCATTGTTGGAAAAAGGCAAAAGTCACTAGGAGCCAGGTCAGGTGAGTAGGGAGCGTGAGGAATCACTTCAAAGTTGTTATCACGAAGAAACTGTTGCGTAACGTTAGCTCGATGTGCGGGTGCATTGTCTTGGTGAAACAGCACACGCGCAGCCCTTCCCGGACGTTTTTGTTGCAGTGCAGGAAGGAATTTGTTCTTCAAAACATTTTCGTAGGATGCACCTGTTACCGTAGTGCCCCTTGGAACGCAATGGGTAAGGATTACGCCCTCGCTGTCCCAGAACATGAACACCATCATTTTTTCAGCACTGGCGGTTACCCGAAATTTTTTTGGTGGCGGTGAATCTGTGTACTTCCATTGAGCTGACTGGCGCTTTGTTTCTGGATTGAAAAATGGCATCCACGTCTCATCCATTGTCACAACCGACGAAAAGAAAGTCCCATTCATGCTGTCGTTGCGCGTCAACGTTGCTTGGCAACATGCCACACGGGCAGCCATGCGGTCGTCCGTCAGCATTTGTGGCAGTCACCTGGATGACACTTTTCGCATTTTCAGGTCGTCATGCAGGATTGTGTGCACAGAACCCACAGAAATGCCAACTCTGGAGGCGATCTGTTCAACAGTCATTCGGCGATCCCCCAAAACAATTCTCTCCACTTTCTCGATCATGTCGTCAGACCGGTTTGTGCAAGCCTGAGGTTGTTTCAGTTTGTTGTCACACGATGTTCTGCCTTCATTAAACTGTCGCACCCACGAACGCACTTTCGACACATCTATAACTCCATCACCACATGTCTCATTCAACTGTCGATGAATTTCAATTGGTTTCACACCACGCAAATTCAGAAAACGAATTGTTGCACGCTGTTCAAGTAAGGAAGACGTCGCCATTTTAAGTATTTAAAACAGTTCTCATTCTCGCCGCTGGCGGTAAAATTCCATCTGCCGTACGGTGCTGCCATCTCTGGGACGTATTGACAATGAACGCGGCCTCATTTTAAAATAATGCCCATGTTTCTATCTCTTTCCAGTCCGGATGAAAAAAAATCGGAGGCCTTAGAACTTGAATGCACCTCGTAGGGCACTGGACATCGCAACCGTGTTAAGGCTCATAAACGTGGATTCCCGATAATTAACGTTATAGGAAACCCAGGCGAACCTGCCTCTAAATGCACATTACAGTTACTGCAAAAAAATACTTTCTGTGACGAAAATTTTGGAGTCTCGAATAGAAAAGATTCTGTTCGCCTTCCTTCGCCACCTGACTTCACTTTGCTCTCCTTGGATATTAAAAATCTTTGTACTAATGTCCCTCTGGATGAAACGGTACTCATCATAAAAGAAAATTTCCTCACACATCGGCGTCTGAGCTCAGACGAAATAACAGGGTCAATCACTTTTACTGCTTATGTCCTACAGTTATTTCGCTTGTAACGGCCAGTATTATAAACAGACTGATGGTCTGGCCATGGGCAACAGTCTGGAAGAGTATTATGCAGATATTTTTGTTAGTCATCTGGACTCCATATTTTGGACAGAACGCTGGTCTTTCTTAGCAGGTACTACTTTATCTTCGGTATGTGGATGAAATTATTACTGACTTCAGCGGCCTCATTTCTGACATTACGTTTGTAGATGAGGAATATAATACCTTACACGAAAAGATGATGTGTATTCAGTTGGCAACTATCGCAAACTGACAACTAGCGATGCTGTAATCCACGCTTCCTCCAGTCACCCTCATCAATATAAGTTTTTTTCAAAATACTGGTGCACCGCGATGCTGAGATATCTCTCAGCCATTCCTGAATAGAAAGAGAATTGGCAAATTTGAAATTCACTGCTGTAAACAACGGGTGCATTCATGCAGTCGTTGATAAGAGCAACCATCAGTAGCAGAGCACAGAGGTCTTCTCGTCTCATGTTTTTCGAGATCCAAATTTGTGAAGATCCGTTCGAGGGGTGCCTCTCTTATGATTTATCTAAGCTCTTTAAGAGCCAGTGTTGTTTACACTACTGGTAATAAGGTTCAATATAATTATATTCACAAAGAACGCCTCCCTCGCACCCCCCACCTCCCGAGAGATAAATATGCAGAGTCAGGAATAAATAGACTGGAGAGTTGCGACAGCGAAAAGTACAGAGTTACAGAGTAGGCCAGACTGGTCGAAAGTTCAAGACCAGGTTCGTGGAGCCTCGTTAACTAAGAAAGGTCAAATTGAACAGAACTCCTTATTTGCTGAGCATCTTAAATCCAGCGGATACCATTCCCCCACACTAGAAAACCGGAGGATACTACGCCTTGTTCAGAAGGGGAAGAAGTTGAATCTACTAGAGGAGCTGGAAATTGTTAAACATACCGATGTTGACAAAGACAGGTTGCTGAACGATCAACTGATTAGCAGTAATCAAATATGTAATGATACAATGTTACCAGTGTTCCGAATGTTTGCGCAATGATTATTTTATGTCGTCAGAATCCCTCTCAGTTGGTTGGTTTTTCTGTGGGTGAGATAGGGGAACCGTATTTTAAAAGGAATTTTTAATGACTTTTTGTCGTAGGTAGCTTTGTCTCTTCACATTTTATAATTTACGTTTCTTTATTTTAACGACTATAAACATTTTTGTCTCTTGTTGCGATAAGTCACACAAATCTGAGGGCTGTAAATTCAACTAAATACTTAGGGATTACAATTACAAATAACCTAAATTAGATAATATTGTGGGTAGAGTAAACCAAAGACTACGATTCATTGGCAGAACACTTAGAACGTGCAACAGGTCTACCAAAGAGACTGCTTACACCACACTTGTCCACCCTATTCTGGAGTATTGCTGTAAGTTGTGGGATCCGCATCAGGTGGGACTGACGGATGACATCGAAAAAGTACAAAGAAGGGCAGCTCGTTTTGTATTATCGCGAAATAGGGGAGATAGTGTCACAGACATGATACGTGAATTGGAGTGGCAATCATTAAAACAAAGGCGTTTTTCATTGTGACGGGAACTTCTCATGAAATTAAAATCACCAGTTTTCTTCTCCGAATGCGAAAAAATTGTGTTGGCACCCACCTACATAGGGAGAAATGATCACCACGATAAAATAAATCAGGGCTCGCACAGAAAAATTTAAGTGCTCGTTTTTCCCGCGTGCCATTCCAGAGTGGAACGGTAGAGAGACAGCATGAAGGTGGTTCATTGAACCCTCTGCCAGGCACTTTATTGTTAATAGCAGAGTAATCACGTAGATGTAGATGCTTAAGACTGCCCCAGATCCTGGTATTTTGACGTTTATTGATTCAGAATGCATACACTATGAATGTACTCCAAAATTCAGCTGTATTACTCCCTATGACGGAGCTTTAATGACATTTTGATTCGTTTGTCGTCCATACATTTTACATGTTCTTTATATGGGGATACTTCTACGTTATTTTATTCTTGGATTTCATGTGTCTGCATTGGTTTACTTATATGGACTTTAATTTACTTGTGTGGGCACTTTTGATTTCGAAAATGTGCCTTAAGCCGGTCATGCGCGCCATCTGGGTACTTCTTGCCTCACTATACGCAGCACATGTATGTCAAATTGTCATAGTATTGTTTGTGTGCGTGCCAATACAGACACAGTGCCGTATAGGGCTTGTAACGCGGTTTTGTAAGCGTGGCCCTATCTTGTACTGCCACGGCGGAGACAGCTGGTGTACTCAAAGTAACATATTATTAACGTGGTAAATTTTTCCGTCACATATTTCTACTTTCTCGGTGTTATTATAGCTGTTCATTTCATGGTTTAGAAATTTCATGACTGATGGGCTATGTATCCGGTTACCTCGGTGTTTACTTCACATTTTATATTATTTTATTGTAGTCAAGATAGACACGAAGCCCACGCCCACAACCGTAGTACAAGTTTATATGCCAACTAGCTCCCCAAATTGAATAAATGTGTGCTGAGATAAAAGAAATTATTCATATAATTAAGGGGGGCGAAAACTTGGTGGTTATGGGGGCCTGCAGTTCGATCGTAGGAAAAGGAAGAGGAGGAAAAGTGGTAGGAGAATATGGACTGAGGATAAGGAATGAAAGAGGCAGCCGCCTGGTAGAATTTTGCGCAGAGCATACTTTAGTCATACCTAAAACTTTGTTTAAGAATTATGAAAGAAGGTTGTATACTTGGAACGGACCTGGAGACATCGGAGGGTTTCAGATTGATTATATAGTGGTGCGACAGAGATTTGGGAACCAGATTTTAAGTTTTAAAACATTTCCAGGGGTAGATGTGGACTTTGAACACTATTTATTGGTTATGAGTTGTAGATTAAAACTGAAGGAACTGCAAAAAGGCAGGAATTTAAGGAAATAGGACATGGGTAAACAGAAAGAACCAGAGGTTGTAGAGAATTTCAGAGAGAGCGTTAGGGAACGATTGACAAGAACAGGGGAAAATGTTACAGCGAAGAAGAATGGGTAGCTTTGAGAGATGAAATAGTAATGGCAGCAGAGGAACAAGTAGGTAAAAAGATGAGAGCTATTAGATATCCTTGTTAACACAAGAGACACTGAATTTAATTCATGAAAGGAGAAAGTAAAAGAATTCAGTAAATAAAGCAGCCAAAAGGAATATGAACGTCGCAAAAATGAGATTGATACACTAAGCAGCAAAAGCTAGAGGACGGATGTAAGGAGGTAGAAGCTTATATCACTAGGATACTGCCTACAGGAAAATTAAAGAGCCCTTTGGATAAAAGGGAACCACCTGTATGAATATCAAGAGCTCAGATGGAAAAACAGTCCTAAGTTGTTCCGACGTAACACAAAGCGCTGGCACGAAGATGAAGAACAGAAGAGCAGAGAAGGTGGTGAGACGAGGTCGGTCAATGATGCGATGACAAGGGCCGCACCACAGCAGGAGCGGTCTCTACAAGAGGAGAATATTAGCGCCGGTTCTGCCAGCCCCGGCCGCACAGTATTAGCACAATACTAGATCAGCACAGTATACGCACAGTACTAGACTAGAGAGCACTACGATAGCAGTGGCGTATGATCCATACCAATTGCTTACATGGACCTAGTGTATAGTAAAGGTCTTTGATTGTTTGCATGTAGCCCACGTTGTTGTAAGTCCCAAGTATTGGCAATTTGCTTAGTTGTAAAAAAATATTAATGTTATTTGCTTGAATTGTTGAATAGCTATCCGAGAAGCAGCATCCCTTAAGCCCACATTAAGCGACGAGTGGGAAGGACCCCACATTGGTGACGAGGATGAGATGCGAACCCACGCGTGCAAAGCGTGGAAAGCAGAATGGTGGAAGGAGTATATAGAGGGTTTATACAAGGGCGACGTACTTCATAGCAACATTATGGAAATTGAAGAGGACGTAGATAAAGATGAGATGTTAGATATGATACTGCGTGAGGAATTTGACTTAGCTCTGAAAGACCTAAGTCTTAACAAGGTCCCGGGAGTAGACGGTGTTCCGTCAGAACTACTGATACCCTTGGGTGAGCCAACCATGACAAAACTCTTCCATTTGGAGGGCAAGGCGTACGAGATACGTGAAATACCCTCAGACTTCAAGAAGAATATAATAGTTCAATTCCAAAGAAAGCAGGTGCTGATAGTTGTGAAAATTTCCCAACTATCTGTTTAATAAGTCACGATTGCAAAATACTAACACAAATTCTTTACATACGAATGGAAAAACTGGTAGAAGCCGACCTCGGGGTAGATCAGTTTGGATTCCTTAGAAATGTAGGAACACGCGAGGCGGTATTGACTCTACGAATTATTTTAGAAGATAGGTTAAAGACAGTAAAACCTAAATTTAAAGCATTTGTAGATTTGGAGAAATTTTTAATAATGTTGACTGGAATACTTTCTTTCAAACTCTCAAGATAGCAGGTGTAAAATACAGGAGCGAAAGGCTATTTACAATTTGTACAGAAACCAGATGGCGGTTATAAGGGTCGAAGGGCATGAAAGGGAAGCAGTGGTTGAGAGGGGAGTGAGACATGATTGCAGCGCATCCCCAATGTCATTCAATCTGTGTGTTGAGCAAGCAGTAAAGGAAACAAAAGAAAAATTTGGAGTAGGAATTAAGCAAAGAACTTGGGAGAGCAGTTGAACGGAATGGACAGTGTCTTGATAGGAGATATAAGATGAACATCAACAAAAGCAAAACGATGCTAATGGACTTTAGTCAAATTAAATCAGGTGATGCAGAGGGAATTGGATTAGGGAATGCAACAGTTAAAGTAGTAGATGAGTTTTGCTATTTGGGCAGCAAAATAACTAAGGATGGTCGAAGTAGAGCGGGTATAAAATGTGTACTGGCGATGTCAAGGAAAGCGTTTCTGAAGAAGAGAAATTTGTTAATATCGAGTATAGGCCTAAGTGTCATGACGTCCTTTCTGAAAGTATTTGTAAGGAGTGTAGCCATGTGTGAAAGTGAGAATGGACGATAAACAGTTTAGACGAGAATAGAATAAAAGCTATCGAAATGTGGTGCTAGAGAAGACCGCTGAAGATTCGATGGGTAGATCACGTAACTAACGAGAAGGTACTGAATGGAATTGGAGAAAAAAGGAATTTGTGGCTAAACTTGAGTAGAAGGAGGGACCGGTTGGTGCGACATGATCTGAGGCATCAAGGGATCACGAATTTAGTATTGGTGGAAAGCGTGTGTGGAGGGGGGAGGGTGGGGGATAAAAATCGTAGAGAGAGACCAAGAGGTGAATACGCTAATCACATCAGAAGGATGTAGGTTGCAGTAGTTACTCGGAGATGAAGAGGCTTGCGCAGGATAGAGTAGCGTGGAGAGGTGCATCAAGCTACTCTTTGGACTGAAGACCACAACAACAACAACAACAACAAAAACAGTGTGGTTTTATGACTGATGGGTCACATATACAGTTACCTTTACTACTTTACATTATACGAGGTTTTATGACAGATGGGTCACTTAATCAGCTACTTTTACTTAAACTTTTATTGGTTTTATTTCACGTTGCCTGCGTAGCCATGCAAGATAGAACCATTCCATTTTTTTCATTTGTATCTAATTTTTGTGTTTTTTTTCTTTGTAGACTATGTAATGATGTCCCAAAAGGATGAAACGCGTCATTGCCATTACATAATTTCGCAGCAGCAGAGTGTACTCGCATAAACTGAAAATGATAAATGAGACTGCGTATAACTGAAAGTCAAGCACAGATAAAGGGTTCCCCCGCCACAATCGAAAGACGCCTAAGATGACAAAAAATGGTAAAGAAATCTTCGCTTAAGAGATCAGGCATCAATAGATTCACCGTAGTCACTGAGCATCAGCTTAGTGGCGTTATAACCCTTAGACTTTTATGTGGCAGAAAGGCCTCGTATGGAGTCCAGTCTTCCTCGTATGTCCAAACGAAAAGCTTCTAGAATAAAAAAAGCAGCGGAACTGCCACTCAGTCCGCCGAAGTGGCACAAGGCTGGAAGTCACACGACATTAGTGTGTGCTGTTAACATGTACGCCGTTTTCCTGACAAACGAAGCGGAGGATTTTATTTAAAAGTTAGGAGACAGCCTCAGATCCGAAGCACTTCAGTTCGTTTCTATAAGACGACAACACGATGCCATGTCTATGTCCGACTATCGGCACACAGCGTGAGCCGTGGACTGGGAAGTGGTGCCGCAGTTTGAGCCTCGCTCTGCGGGGAGCGTGTGTACTGGGCTCGCCTCCGGGGATCATTAGCGGGCGACAGCGTATAGAGCATAGATTACGTTTCACCTTGATAGTATCAACAGCGTTAATTGATTAACCATTAGGGCGCCCTCTCGCGCAGCGCGGGACACGCTCGGCGGCGTGAATGCGGCACGCGGACCCCTCCGGTAATGGGTCCCGCCGTCTGCTCTGCGACCAGTCGCGCTGACCGTGTTACGTCACATGTCGGCGGGGCCGCCACGCTACCACCCGATAGTCAGTCGCTATCGAAGAAGGACTTTAGTGGAAACGAAACTGTGAACCACAACTACAAGTGACCGTCACTAGTCCCCTAAAAATCTCAAGTGTGCTGTCAGTATAGGGAAGGACTACCCCTAGCCGCAAGTTAATTTCTGCAGAACTTGCAACTGTGTCAGATACAGCAGTTCCTAGAGATACTGTTTCTACTCCTACATATATACCCTGTTAATCACTTCCATGTGTATAGCTAATAGCAAAGATCGATTGCCCATTCCACAAGTGGTAGAGGGTATGCTACAAGTTGTTTAAAAAAAGAACTTGTGTATTTATTAAACTGTAAGACATACAAGTATGAAAATTGGGATATCTATACAAAGCTCTCAAGTTTGGATTACAGGTATTCAGTATATCCTCAGTATATGTGACACGCACATCATCACATCGATACTCGAAGTCCTCCATACTCGAATAAGCATGACCATCGTCAATGAAGTTATGGCAGTGCGGACCTGGTTCTTCAACTCTTCTAGGTTCTGTGGTAGTGTTGGTGCAGAAACATTGTCCTTAATGATACTTCGCAGGAAGAAGTCACAGGTCGTCAAATTCGGTGACCGTGGAGGCGAACTCAGAACTGCTGAGGAGCCGGCTGTTTGGCGGCCAATCCAACGGCTCGTTAGAGTTATATTCACATATTCATACACTTCGACTCCAGTGAGGGGTGCAACGTCTTGTTAAAAACTAAAGTTTACTTCGTTCATCCTCTGAAACAAACAGTTCTGTAAATAGCAAGATACTGCTGACCAGTAACCGTGTTTCTATCAAAGAAAATTGGGCCGAAAACAGATGGTGGAACATCGCACAAAACACAATGACTTTGGATGCATCTCGTACAATTTCAGTGTGTGTCAGGTGGGTTCTGTAGGCCCCACATTCGAACATTGTGATAGTTTACTTTTGCGGTAAGGTGAAAAGTCGCTTCATCACTGTACACGATGCCCTGGGCGCAAGTATTATCACTGTTAACAGCATTCTGAAGCTCGTCAGAAAACGCCGCTTGTATTGTCATGTCGTGGAGCCTGTAACAGCTGTAATAGGTAAGAATTCATAACAAACCGAAACCTCAAAATATGCCAAATTATTTTAGTGAGCAGTTATAACTCTCGGCTGACACGATGACTTGATTTTACAGGGTTACATAGGAAAGCGGTCAGAGTTTAATTAGGAGGGCGGCCAGGACTCCTTCCTTTACATGCAGGTCGTTCTGTGTCTACAAACTGTCAACACCATCTGCGAGTATTCCATCCATTCAGAGGACGAGTTCGGTACCTCAATATGAAACGTCTCTGCACTGTTAACACAAAATTACGCTTCGCAAACTCGAGAACACAAATGAATTCTGCTGCGGAATAGCCATTTTGCGACATGGGACGGTAACCAAGCGTCGATGAATACAAAGTAGACAATATGTTTATTCCTCCAGTAACCCAATCGTGCCGCAATGGTCGATAGTTTTGACGACGTGATAGTTTGTAATACGTACATTCTTTTTGAAACATCCTGTACATGGACCGGGAGTGTGGGAAGGCGATGAGAATAGACTGAGCTGTCTTTTACCGACGACAGGTAGTAGGGAGTACCATATCAGATTTAGTGCCAAGGTGCGTAACTCCTAGTATTAATACTTAATCTATAAACGAGGTGCGGCCGGGTGGGAAACTGTTAGGACAGTATTCTATAAGCAGAAGACTATATTTCATTTCGGCAACATGTGTGTGCGACGAGTGATTATCTCGCTCAATTAAAAGTGAGTTAAATTTTAACACTGAATCGGGGAACGTTTGTAGCTAGTCTAGTACGCTATGCAGATGGTGAACACGTGTACATCACGACTGTTACATTTCACTTAAGAAAGTAACCTAAAGTTTTATTCTGAATATTCTGAGTAGTCCGAAGATTTGAACTGAGGAATTATGTGAATTGTTACGGTGTATTGTTTCATTAATGTTATTGTGTTCGAAGGGCTGTCATCAGATTCCGTGACCGTTACTGTGATTAGTCAGTTCAGACTATAGTATATTCGGTTTCACAGAGATATCCGCTAAAGAGGTAGATAGTCCCAATAACACAAGTTTATTTCTGTAACACAGCGTTATCAAAATCCTCAATGTATTACGGAGTTAAAATATCTTTGAGCCTGAAATTAAACAAAGTTTTGCCACAAACGAACCAACAAACAATAGTTCTACAATGATAAGCAAACTAAAAGTTCCTGAATCCGAAAACAAATAATTAATTTCCCCACCATGTGGAGTTAACCACAACACTCTTTAAAGACGAGCCTAATATTGAGATCAGAATGTAGTTCAGCATGAAGTAAGTTGGTGGTTTAGGGTTTGAATATAAAGTCCACACTCTAGTCGTGGAAAGAAAACGAATAGTAGAAATTATACCAAGCGCCAGTTAGCAGGGCGCTAATGACCATTGAAGTTGTGCGCCCTAAAACCACAAAAAAAAAAAAAGCGCCAGTTAGCACGTCGCCGAGCACACTTAGAGTCCAGACAGAGGAGGCGGAATGCCGTTCTTGTAGGAGGTGGTGAAGTTCTGAGCGAGGCGTATGGGAGATCTTCTGGTCGGTTGTTCCCTGCGATGGAACTACTGTGTTAAGCTCGCGCGCTCGCATAAATAGCTTGTAGAAGGATCCATGCTGCCCTATTTTCGGCACATGACCCTCAGATGCAGGAAAAATTGTGATACGTCGGCGACCCCTACCGTCGCTATGCATGCCACCTGGTGGCCTGGCCGTAACGCTGTTGTCGCCACCTACTGATCTGGCCGCAGAGTTCCGGAGTCCAGCGGCTGTTCTGTAGGCGCGGAGGTCACGGCAACCCAGATAACTCGTATGTTGCGCGGGGTGCAGACTGCGCCTGATATGTAGGGCGCTACGGCAGACTGACTCTCAGTGTCGATCGTGTAAATGATTTTTCCTCATTTTGGTTTGAATTAGTAAATGTGGTGGTACCCATTTATCGAGACTTCACTGTAGCATTGTTTGCTCTACAACAGCCCGCCCTTCTCCGTCTGAGAAGGGAATGAAAAGTGAAAAAAAAATGTAGCATTGTCGCAGTATAGCAGAAAGGCATCCAAAATTCACTCTCTAAATCACATGTTACCAGGTCGTGCCTCGGAGAAGAAATGCAATGCAAACATCGAGACTGATTTAAAAGAGATGAGATAAGCAAGCCTTTACTTCATTAATTAGGGAAGAATAGTGCCGTTTACTAGAACTTTCCTTTGTAATTCGTTCAACTGTGCGTACCACCAACAATCTTCGGCAAACTAGAACTTGTGCGGTTAGTGTGTCCTTGTGCGGTTATTGTGTCCTACATAGAAGTGTGTCACGGCATGAGTTTCTTCTCATTTTGGCAGGGGAAGCAATAGAGGCTTTTGTGGGGTAGTATATGCGTATTTTCAATCGGCTGCCTGTTATCGTTTTTCTGCATTTCGCGGAATGTTTTATTAGCAGATCATTTTTAGAGGGATGTATTTTCCCAGTATCTTTACCTACAACTGGACCTATTTGCTCATTGTGTTTCATATTCCCATCAGCTGATACACCCAGCTGTATGAATTGACCTCTTCTGGCTGTGACTCATTGATGGTGTAGTCATATGGCTTTAGAGAAAGCTTTTAACAATGTTGACTGGAATATACTCATTGAAACTGAAGTTAGAGATAAAATAAACAGAACTGCCAGTTATCTACAAGGAGAAGAAATAAAAATTTTGAGAATTGCCAGAGACATTGTAATACCGCCACAGACATCAAATGGCTTGCAAAAGCAGTTGAACGGTACCTTATAAAATGCATGTTAACAAAAGTAAAACTACATTAATAGAGTGTTGTCGAATTAAATGAGGCGATACTAAGGGAATTAAATTAGGAAATAATACACCAAAAGTAGGATGTAAGAAGCACGCTGGTTGTAGCAAGAAAGGGAGTCCTGAAAAAGAGGAACTGATTAACATATGACTTAAATTTAAGTGTAATCAAGTCTTTTCTCAAGATATTTATTTAGAGAGTAACTTTGTGCTGAAGTGAAACACGGACAATAAACAGTTCAGATAACAAGAGAATAGAAGCTTTGGAAATGTGTTACTGGAGAATGCTGAAGATTAGATGGGTAGATAAGACCATTGTTGACGAGCCACTGAATCGAACTGTGTAAGGCTTCTAGCTTATTTTTGGTATTCCATGAAAATGACGTGACCGCTTTTTTTATTCGATGCTTCATACTTCGCACCTGTACACGATAATATTTTTCAAGCAGAAGTATTCAATAGTCACTAGGTCACGCTAATGAGGTTCTGAGTACAAGAAATGTGATGTTTGGTTGTCAGTAACATTGTCGTTGCCATTGAGCATTCAGTGAGAAGTAAGACAGGGAGTTGAGTGTTGCTCACGCTGCTCAGTGGTCTGGAAATAAGTAACAGAACATAGAGATGCAAACGCGGGGTAAGTTGCTTTTTGGAAATAAGATATTGTAGAGGTTGATTAGGGAAATAGGAAGATATTCAGGTAAAGTTGTCGCTGCGTGCTTGCTCGTGTATGAAGATATTCAGGAAATGTTGTTACTGCATTGCTTGCTCCCGCATAATTTATCATGTGTTTGAAAATGGCGAATATTTAGCACGACTTTTTCTTTTTATGTTCGGGTCAGTTAGTTTGATTGTTAAGATGTGATAAAACAAATTTATGTGCTTAGATAACTAGGACTCAGAGTTACAAGTTCACCACTTCTTTACCGTTTCAGTAACGTATTATATGGCAGGGTAATATTTTTTTATAGGAAGTGAATTTTGTGAAGTTGGTCGTAATTATTAAGGAATAGATTCATAATACAGTTTTAAATGCTAATCTCTTTCCAATCATTTATTAAGTCGAGTTTCTTCCACCGTTTGCTCACGAAAGTTTAATTTTGTAACTGTGAGTCGTCTCATTACACTTAGCGGAACACATGATGTGCTTAGTATTGTTATTTTTCCTTGCATTGCACTTGGCAAGGTTTTTCGTCAGCTGGTTGGCTGCTACACTTTCGAGTAGTAGCAAGTTTCCTCAAGGTAGTCATCAGGATTTGTTAGGCAGATTAACGTCAATCAGCACACTGAAGCTTTGTATTTCAATATTGTTGTCAGATTCTGTGCAGTAAAGTTTAGTTCAGGTCTCATTTTCTTTGGTAGGCAATCTTATTCTTATAACATAGTGTTAGATACGCTTTTGTGTGTCATTTGCTGTCCGGGATTTTATTTAGTCAGTCTGCGTTTATAAATTTACTGTGCACTTTCACAGAATAATTTTGGCTATTCAGTCTTCCGTAATTTGACGTGTAATTTTATGTAGAATTTTTATTCTGTTAGTTTCGTTTGTTGGAAGTGGAAGTTAAGCTCCTAACGTCACTCATTGTAGCACTGTTCACTGCATTGAACAATGCAGAATTTCACAGGATAGTTTATATAATACACAGTTTTAAATTTTCTTATTATCTTTAGTAAAAGCTAATTGCAGCATAGTTATACAGTTTGATATGGATTATATGACAAACCACAACTAAGCAGACGCAACTGGGGAGAAAAAAAGATTGGCACAATTTCACTGAAAGAAAGGATAGATTAACAGAATATTCTGAGGCATCAAGGGGTCAGCTTGGTAGTGGAGAGAAGTGCATATGGAGAAAACTGTTGAGGGGAACCAAGGGATGAATACAGGAGCAGGTACAGGTTGCAGTAGTTATACAGAGGGAAAACGCTTGCCTAGGATAGACTAGCGAGGAGAGCTGCACCGACGAGTCTCCGGACTTAAGACGACAGCGACAGCAGCAGCAGCAACAACAACAACAACAACAGAATACTATTTATTTGCTTTTTATGAAGTGCACAGTCGTGCACACATGTTACATCCGAAAAAAGTCACTCACTGTAGCAGCCAGTGGCATGCTAGCTCTTGGTTGGTTGGTTGTTTCGGGGAAGGAACCAGACAGCGAGGTCATCGGTCTCGTCGGATTAGGGAAGGACGGGGAAGGAAGTCGGCCGTGCCCTTTGAAAGGAACCATCCCGGCATTTTCCTGGAGCGATTTAGGGAAATCACGGAAAACCTAAATCAGGATGGCCGGACGCGGGATTGAACCGTCGTCCTCCCGAATGCGAGTCCACTGTCTAACCACTGCGCCACCTCGCTCGGTGCTAGCTCTTGGACCCGGCCTTTACACCGAGTGGACAAAAATCATGGGATAACTCGTAATATCGTGTCGATCCCCTTTTATCCGGTGTAGTGCAGCAGCTCGACACGGCTTGGACTGAAGTCGTTGGAAGTCCCCTGCAGAAGTATTGAAGCCTTTCTATCCGTCCATAATTGTGTTGCGTTGCAGGATTTTGTGTACGAATTGACCTCTCGATTATGTCCCATAAACGTGTGACGTGATTCATGTCGGGCGACCTAGAATAGTCCAGAATGTTCTTCAAACCCCGTCGCAAATAATTATGGCCCTGTGACATGGCGCATTGTCATGCACGAAAGGTCGATCTTTGGTCTCCAAGTAGCCAAAAGAAACTATTTCTATTCAATGATCGGTTCAGTTGGACTAGAGGACCCAGTCGATTCCATGTAAACACAGCCCACGCCATTATGGAGCCATCAGCGTGAACAGTACCTTGTTGATAGCTTGGATCCATGGCTTCGTGGAGTCTGCGCCACGCTCGAACCCCATCATCAGCTCTTACCAACTGAAATCGGGACTCTTCTGACCACGCCACTGATTTCCAGTCGTCTAGGGTCCAACTGATACGGTCATGAGCCCAGGAAAGGCGATGCAGACAAAGTCGTACTGTTAGCAAATGCACTCGCGTCAGTCGTCTGCTGCTATGGCCCATTAACGCCAAACTTCGCCGCATTATCGTAATTGATACCTTCGTCGTCCGTCCCACACTGATTTCTGCTGTATTTCACGCAGCGTTGCACGTCTGCTAGCGTTAACAACTCTACGCATATACCGCTGCTCTGGATCTGAAAGTGAAGGCCATCGGTCAATTCGTTGTTCGTCGTGAGAGGTAATGGCTGGAATTTCGTATTCTCGGCACACACTTGCCACTGTTGAACTCGGAATACTGAAGTCGCTAACGACGTCCGAAATGGTATCTCCCAGATGTCTACATACAACTACCACTCCGCGTTCGGAGTCTATTAATTCCCGTCGTGCAGCCATAATCACGTAGGGAAACTTTCGCATGAATCTCCTGAGTAAAAATTACAGCTCCGCCAATGTACTGGTCTTTCCTACCTTGTACACGCGATACTACCGCCGTATGTACCGGGTGATCAAAAAGTCAGTGTAAATTTGAAAACATAATAAACCACGGAATAATGTAGATAGAGAAGTAAAAACTGACACACATGCTTGGAATGACATGGCGTTTTATTAGAACAAAAAAGAAACGAAGGTCACAAAATGTCCGACAGATAGCGCTGGATAGCAAAACGTCAGTGACTGTACATGACAATTTTGTATAAAAGGAGCTGTAATGAGAGAGAGAATCAGATGCGCCAGCAGTCGCAGCATGTTGACGTTACCTGAAAAGGAGCTTTTAGTGAAGCTGCATTATCAGAATGAGGAATGTGCTAGTTCAGCGTTACGATCCTATCGCCATAGGAAGGGGATTCGAACGGGTAAAGGTCCGTTGACAAATGCAGCTGTGGCGAGAATGATTTCGAAGTTCGAAGCCACGGGTTGTTCAGACCATAGATCCTGTAGTGGCTGACTGAGCACAAGGCGTAATGCTGCTGAGACAGTTCAGGAAGAAATGGAGTCTGTAGCGGGTTCGTCTATGCACGGGGAAGTCAGCGCTAGTGCAATCGCACGTCGCACCGGCATTCCATACACTACTGTTTGTTTGGCACTGAGGCGTACCCTCCGATGCTGTCCGTCGGCATCATGAACTGTTACCTGGCGATTTAGTGAAGCGAAGGGCATTTGCGGTGCGGGCATTTCAAAAAATGGCGGAAGATGACGACTGGTTGAGTAACGTGTTGTGGACCGACGAAGCGCATTTCACGTTCAGAGGGTCTGTCAACGCCCACAACTGCAGAATTTGGGCTACCGAAAATCCTAGAACTGTCGTGGAAACTCTATTGCACGACGAGAAAGTCACGGTATGGGTTCGATTTACCACATCTACCGTTATCTGGCCTTTTTTCTTCGAGGAAATGCGTGATTCTGGTTTTGTAACTGCTACCGTGACGGGTGACAGGTACGCCGATATGTTACAGAATCGCATCATCCCCAGCCTGGCTGATAAACACCTGCTAGAACGTACGATGTTTATGCAGGATGGCGCTCCACCCCATATTGCTAGACGCGTGAAAGATCTCTTGGGCGCGTCGTTTGGTGATGATCGTGTACTGACCCACCACTTTCGTCATGCTTGGCCTCCCAGGTCCCCAGATCTCAATCCGTGCGATTATTGGCTTTGGGGTTACCTGAAGTCGCAAGTTTATCGTGATCGACCGACATTTCTAGGGATGCTGAAAGACAACATCCAACGCCAATGCCTCACCATAACTCCGGACATGCTTTACAGTGCTGTTCGCAACATTATTCTTCGACTGCAGCTATTGTTGAGGAATGATGGTGGACATACTGAGCATTTCCTGTAAAGAACATCATCTTTGCTTTGTCTCACTTTGTTATGCTAATTATTGCTATTCTGATCAGATGAAGCGCCATCTGTCGGACATTTTTTGAACTTTTGTATTTTTTTGGTTCTAATAAAACCCCATGTCATTCCAAGCACGTGTGTCAATTTGTACCTATCTCTATCTACATTATTCAGTGATTTATTCAGTTTTCAAATTTATGCTGACTTTCTGATCACCCAGTGTATGGGCAAATAGCTGTCGCATGACTTACGTCATGTCTGTGTATTTTGTTGTGCCGCGTGTTCATTACGACATAGCTGACGTGCAGCGCTGCCCCGTGGATTAGGCGGCGGCCTCTGAGCAATGCGGAGGCCAGATAAAATTTTGATGCACCTCGCCGCCGTGTCGCGGTGTCTCCTGCCGCTGCTGCCCTCCTCTCGATCCCACAGCTCATTAGGGGCAGCTGCTGGCTTCTGGCTGGCGGCACGGCAAGGCCTTTTAATTAGCGGCCACGCCGCCCAGGGCACACGCCGCGGCGGTTCCCAGCCCCGTACTAACAGCCTGACAGCCTGCCGCCTGTACCACAACCCGCTGTAGCCACGCCACCAGCGCACTTTGCGCGTCTGAATTATATCATTTCCTCCTCTTTTTATATATTGCGTATACGCTCCGTTGGTGGACTACGCGCAATCTTGTATGTGTCTTTAATACGATTAAATATGTGTGGTCGTTTCATATTAAATCTTTACACACTCAAACTCCTAGGTTTTTCCCTGTATTTAAGTGAAATACGATACATTTGTGAAAGTCGAGGGTCAATCGCTAAACCCAGAGCAAAGCGTCGATCCCCTGCAGATCTTCTCTCATTTCGCTACAATTTTCAAGTGTTGTCACTTCTCTTTACGCGACAGCATCGTTTGCGAAAATCCTCATGGAACTCCTGACGTTATCCACTGCAGCCCAGTCAATGAAAACCAGGAAAGGTCGACGCGGCGAAAGATTCGTGTAGTCGAAAATTTTTGTACAAACAGTCCTGCCCGAGAAACATCTGCAACTGAGCATTATAGAAGAGACTGAAAATAACGCTTCGGTTCTAAGTTTTCTTTTATTTTTCAATTTTTATACCATGACCAATTTCGGGCCATTACATGCCCATCATTAGGTGTAACAATTTTGTGTTGTGCTACCCCCAACGTCGTGATGGAGACTATAGAAGGCGAGTACCACCAGCGAACGCACAACTCGGATTCTGTGTTGTGCGTTCGTCGGTGGTATAGGGCCTCCGATACTCTTCATTGCGGCACTGGGGGTAATAACTCAAAATTATCAAACTTAATGAAGGGCATGTAAAAGCCTGCAACCGGTCGTGGTCTGAGCACTGAAAAATAAAAAATCCTTACAAGTGAAGTAATATTTTCAATGTTTACGCTTATTTTTACAACAGTAGGAGGGAGTGACGTGAAAAACATACTGAACGATGCGGTGTATGTGATGCGGTAGCGGCGTGGGAACTCGTTTAAAGATCAGTTTTTTGAAGCTTTTCTCCAATAATTCGAGGTGGTGGTTAGTGTTTAACGTCCTGTCGACAACGAGGTCATTAGAGACGGAGCGCAAGCTCGGGTTGGGGAAGGATTGGGAAGGAAATCGGCCGTGCCCTTTCAAAGGAACCATCCCGGCATTTGCCTGAAACGATTTAGGGAAATCACGGAAAACCTAAATCAGGATGGCCGGAGACGGGATTGAACCGTCGTCCTCCCGAATGCGAGTCCAGTGTGCTAACCACTGCGCCACCTCGCTCGGTCCCAATAATTCGAAAACTGCAGCTTCTCGCGTAAATTATTTCCAGTAAAAAATTAAACTACATAAAATTTTCTACAAAAGAGTGTCTTATCCACTGAGAAAAAGTAAGAACACGTAAATCATATTCAGTGTAGGAGCGGAAATCGGCAGGGTGCCAGGCTTCACTCGACGGAGCGTACACAGCCAGCGCTAGGATGGCGGCGTCCACCAGATGGGATGAGAACGCAGCGGCATTACATCCTATCATTGACAAGTATACTCAGTTCAAGTACAGACCAAAATAATGGAAGGGAAAGTTTTCCGAAGTAAAAAAAAAATGGTTCATATGGCTCTGTGAACTATGGGACTTAAGATCTGATGTCATCAGTCTCGTCCGCAGGTCGTGGTCGTGGGGGTAGCGTTCTCGCTTCCCACGCCCGGGTTCCCGGGTTCGATTCCCGGCGGGGTCAGGGATTTTCTCTGCCTCGTGATGACTGGATGTTGTGTAATGTCCTTAGGTTAGTTAGGTTTAAGTAGTTTTAAGTTCTAGGGGACTGATGACCATAGACGTTAAGTCCCATAGTGGTCAGAGCCATTATCATCAGTCTGCTAGAACTTAGAACTACGTGTCCGCCGCTCGTGGTCTCGCGGTAGCGTTCTCGCTTCCCGAGCACGGGGTCCCGGGTTCGATTCCCGGCGGGGTCAGGGATTTTCCCTGCCTCGAGATGACTGGGTGTTTGTGTTGTCCTCATCATTTCATCATCATCCAGGAAAGTGGCGAAATTGGACTGAGCAAAGATTGGGTAATTGTACGGGCGCTGATAACCACGCAGTTGAGCGCCCCACAAACCAAACATAATCATCATTTAGAACTACGTAAACCTAAATAACCTAAGGACATCACACACATCCATGCCCGAGGCAGGATTCGAACCTGCGACCGTAGCGGTCTCGCGGTTCCAGACTGAAGCGCCTAGAACCGCTCGGCCACACCGGCCGGCTTCCGAAGTAACAGCGAGCACAGGGCTAGAACAGGATAGAGAGAGGTATTCTGGAAATGAAACCTGTATCTCATGCGAAGCCAATAATAGTCTAGAAACGCAATACATGGACAGACTCTCTCCCCTTCTACCCAGCCAATGGAAAGTTAAAAGTTTCTAAGGACGAGTGTAAATTGGAGCCAGTGAGGCGATAACACGCCTTCAGAATCACTTCATATCAGACGGGGATGAAGGGGAAAGGCTGAGCAAAACTAGGGAGCACGGCGCTCCTCGACAGAGTCTAAGAGAAACAGAGAATTAGAGGCAGAGAGTCAGGGCTGCCGGAAGCTCGAAAAGGGACTAGAATCGATGTACTCAGATTCCCGTTGAGTGGGTGCAGTACCAATTGAGAGTGATATTCAGTATATGTGGAATGGGACCATCAGATCACCGCCTCTGTGTAAATAACTGATTTCTTCGTGGAAACGAAGCCCAACCAATAATAGTGGCAAAAGAGAAGGCAGTTCAGGAAATAATCTAGGAATTGTAATGCTCTTCTTGTAGACATCATTTCAAGCTGCCTTCCAGTCCTTATCCTATTTTGCAAGAAGGAATAGCAAGGTTAAGGCTTCCATTGTGGGCCGGCGGGTTGGTTGTCATAATAATAATAATTTGTCATAGGAGGAAATTGTAATTGTTGTAAATATTGTTCGCCGTCTTTTATGAGAGCCTGGCAACTGTTTCTGAGGTCAGCCAGAAAGGGATGGAGAACATACTGACCATAGTTTCCAGTCTGCAAGTCGACATTCTTGTCTAGCCTACTGTAAGAAACGTTTCCATTCTCTATTCGCTCAGCGGGCTCAGGTCTATGATTATAAATGGTGGTTTTGAGTTATAATTGATACATATATGTACTAAAGTTTCACATGCACAAAATATTAATATTAACTATGTTCATACTGAAAGTAAATCTCTCTGTCCTAAACAGCACTATAAGTCGTTCAGGGGCGAACTCTACGGTAAGTTCCTACTAAACTGTCTTTCTCCCTGACTACTGATAATCAAAATAAATGCTCGGCACAAAAGCGGAAACTAATTGTCACCACTTGCCACGTGGATTTGTTAATATTATGGGTGGCAAAAAAAAAATGGTTCTGAGCACTATGGGACTTAACATCTGTGGTCATCAGTCCCCTAGAACATAGAACTACTTAAACCTAACTAACCTAAGGACATCACACACATCCATGCCCGAGGCAGGATTCGAACCTGCGACCGTAGTAGTCGCGCGGACATATGGGTGGCAACCCAAAGCTACTTTTGCGAAGTCTAAAGGCGGTGTACAGTCCTCGAGAGCTCACTTTCTATTATTACTGAAAATCAGCGTTTTGTAACAGACTGTCTTTGAAGTCATCCGGGGCAGCGCGCACTCCGGCGTTTGACTGAAGCGGATCTTTCGGTGCTTGGGTGCGAAGTTAAACCTAGTCTTGCCTCTCGGGTTGTATTTATATACGTGCTGCAGCGGACGGCCAAGGGAACACTTGCTGTCATCCGCCCTATGCACACAGTAGCAGTCTCTAAACAGCTGCTTTCTCGGACACACCATATTTAATAACAATGTTAGTAATCAATTTAGAATCTTCGTTATTTTACTTGCGTGTAAGTAAGTTGGTTAAAATCACAGTAAAAGTTTTAGTTCGCCTGCATTTAAACTTTGACTTCTAGAATTTTTAGATTGGAAATGACAGTAGAGCAAGATCTCTGAACTACAACTTTAAAAGACCTTGTATTGGTTGATATTTTCATCAAGGTCCTAAAACTTGTTACAAATGTATTATTTGATAGGTTTCATCACGTGCTGTAACCATAACGTTCTAGAATTATTATAGCAGATACAGGACGTTTCTGTTCCAAATTTAGTTTTCATTAAATTACTCGAAAAGTATCAGAGATAGCTTAATGGGGTCACGTAGTTATTATTTTTGTATTGAACTGAAGCGTCATACAAATTTTTAATATTTAGCGCCTTCAATTTTTCTTAAGACCGTGGATTCTGACCAAAACATTGCTTTAATCGCGTTGAGACTCATACCAGTTGATTTTGACATACATCTGCATATTATGACCAATTTTTGGCTTCCTAGCTTTATTATTTGCCGCCACTTATTTTTTTCTTAAAACGATGAATCTAGGTAAAAATATTGACCTAATCAACCAAAGACTTGACAGTGCAAACATTATTACACTATGGCATGTGTTGACAAAGTTTGAAAAAGACACTTTAACTTTTAATTTCAATCTTAATACTCGTATGCTACGCACAGAAGCGTTACGAGAACGTGGCGCTACTAGCAGTGAACTGGGGTAAGTCCCGGCACACCCGATCGCCTCTGTATCTCTCAAATGATACAGCGCTTGTTTCACCACATCACTCTCATAGACCAACCCACTAATTTACTTCCAGCGACTCCTGTCGCTCAGTCCCCGAAGACACTCACGTTTGGGACACATCAGAAGTTCCTATTCACTTGTTTCCTGCGACTAATGGTCCGACATTGCAGGGGACGGAAAAATCGCGTATTATTACAAATAGTGTTTTTATGCTATAAACTTAACATTTATTGACAAATGAAGTGGGTTAAGGGGCTCCGGAACACCCTATACTTGCAATGTTAAAATAACGCTTATAAATTACATCTTTCCTCACAAAGTATTTGAGGTAGGAAGTTGAACTTTTTACAGATTATTTATTGGAATATGGGCTACAACTTAACACAGGGATTTTACAAAATTTTAGTTCAGTTATTAAAGATGATTTTTTTTCAATTGTAATGAAAATTCACAACATTTTTTTGCAATTTTTTATTTATATATTCAAAAATATACAGTTTTTTGGAAAAAGGCTGTGTTAAATTATGCAGAAGGTACTGTGTAACATTTACTGAAAGTTTGAAACAAATATGTTTGGAAGATCCTTAGAAAACATGTAATTAGTATGAGAAAATAAAAGTTTTGGGAATCGAGCGACAAAGATTGTTTTAACTTTTTAGTGCATTCCAGGTCCATAGGATGGATTACCTTCATCCTCTGCAAACTCCTCCTCCAGCTTCCTCTTGTTCCTCCTCCTGTTTACTCTTGCTTGTATTTCTAGACTCTTTACAGCCCTGTCTGCAGCCCGAAGGCGCTCCTTGTCTAAAGCAAGCATCGCTCGTACCATGTTAGAATCTATCTTCATTCCCATATTTCTAAATACCTTGCACCTTACAATGTTGCCATCATTGAAAGTCGCAACAGCAACTTTACGTTTACTCATTATTATACTTCAACAAAACAGAGACTCAAGAAACAGAATTAATTACGAATATTTTCGAGATAACGACAGAGTAAATAAACATAAAACAATCGACAATCACACCAGCGATATATATTGAACCATCACAGGTTAGCCACAACATATACTTTATCTCACACCACTAAAATGTACCTGATGAACACGGACGTTAATAATAACACCATTTGACAGCAGTTTAACAGCGCCACAGTGGGTCACGCCCATGTAGAACACATTCCAAAAAAAATTTAAAAATAGTTGTAGTCTTCGGAATTGAATAAATTATATATCTATTAAAAGGTAATAGTCTGCAGATTCAGAAAACGCAAAAAAGTAAAAATTGAACTTTTCATGATTTTGAGCCTTTCCGGAGCCCCTTAAAAACAAACATTAAATGTGTGTACCACGTTAAAGTGCAGTAGAATCATGTTAAAGGATAAATTGTGGTCCATGGATGCTTCAGGCTGGAAGGGGGATATGTGGAGTAGAAGCGTGTGGGAAGGGAGGTCGATGGATTGTTATCATGCACTTCCCTCCTCCATAGGTCTGCAAACTGAAGATCGAACAGGTGATTTTCCAGTCTATCTACCCCATTACGTCGAAAGAAGCAATTACAGAGAGTTTCGCATAGTGATACCGACCCTTCATAGTGCGTGTTACGAATCACTGGCGACTCACCGTTTCCTTTCTACGAAATGCCTTAACATTACATGGAATGCAGATATGAGTTACTGGTAATACTGACATAGGAAACGAATGTCGATGGAATTTGTGTAAATCTCTGCACGCTACTCTACACTGCTAGAGGGGAAACTGATTTTTAATCACCCTGTATGGCAGCTCTAGCGTTCTTCCGCCAAAAGCAACTTCCCTCACCAAGAGCACCGCTCGCTTTCCAGTTTACAGACACAATATACCTCCAGAAGATTTTCTCTTCAGTTCTCTTTTGCGACTAGACAAAATAACATCACTGAGCAAATATTACTATAGTGATCTTTACGAAGTGAACTTTAAGCGCCTGCACCCCTATCCCCTTCATCTCCCCCCCTCCCCCCCCCCCCCTCGCCGGCAATGGTAGTAACCCATTGATCAGGATTTTTTGGTTAGTGTGTTGTTCAAGGCATCACTTCCCTCCCAGCACTGTAAAAAAATTGGCGACTGCACCAATTGTTTCCTCCACTTTTCCTTCGTTGAACAGACTACTAGATAATTTATGTACTCGCATATTGCGCAGAATAAAGGACGTATAACACTTCCTTCGAGTTACGCCAGAAGCTGTTTCAGCAGTGATGATTTCTCTCCAATATGTGGTGATATTTTTGCAACGAACTCTTCAGCTCAGTCGCAATGCTGGTTTGATTTTCCGTATGCTCGTATTTTGTTCATTAGATAATCTTGCAGAATTTTATTTAACGATTGACAGAGTCAAGCCATTTTGATTCTTACGCGGGAAGTTTTCGGTCTCCAGAAAAAGTGACGCTTGAACGTTCATAGGTTTGGTCTGTAAAACTCAAGTACCCACCAAGGGGAATGCAGTTGTTTATCCGGATGTTACACATGATTTGTGTGAAAAACCTAGGTTAAAGCAGAGTGACGCTGGGTGTGCAACATCCGGCCAGAATGCGGTGTATTCACATTAGATGGAACATCAGCATCACGTCTCGTCGCACTTTCCGTTACTGGATGCTAATACAGTGGTGAGGTCTGAGCGCCCATGTTGCATTCAGGAAGTTCGAACATATTATAGCCGTACTAAAATAGCATTTATTATTTATATTGAATTTATTAATGTGTGCACCAAGTGATTGTCATGTACACTGATTATTACTGAAAGAAAACGAAAAAATGTCCAAATATTATAACCATTATTCAGTTGTTAGTATAATTGTGAAACTACTGTAGTCTACCATACGTAAGCATAGACTACGGTAGTTCGCCTAGTAGCTTTGGTCAGTTAAGGTCGGACGCACATTACCTGCACATTGTGTGTGTTGCATACCTATCGGGCGTTCGCCATAATCATCGCTTTTCTTACGTATGCGATCAGCGTCTTCCTAGATTGCCCTAAAAATCGGAAGTGATGAACCGTCTAGAAACGGAGTGAGGATACACACTGACTAACCAAAACATTATGCCAGTACCTAGTCTCCTACCTTCCAAGCTTTTTCAGAAGCTCTCCTGCGAAACCTGCAGAACAAGCACTCCTGAAAGAAAGGATATTGCCGAGACTTGGCTTAGCCACAGCCTGGGGGATGTTTCCAGAATGAGATGTTCACTCTCCAGCGGAGTGTGCGCTGTTATGAAACTTCCTGCCAGATTAAAACTGTGTGCCGGACCGAGACTCAAAACATTATGATCGCTGCCCACCGCAACGTTGGAGGCTGCCTATGACGCGGTAACAAAAGTATGTAGGCGGACGGAGGATCACCCTAGCGGAGATGTGGCTGAAAATGGGGAAATCCATTGAGATAAACGACTTTAGCAAAGGGCAGATTATTAGTACGTAGAGCTTGTGAACGGGTACGTCGAAAATGGTGAAGCTGGTCGAATGTTCAGGTGCTACTGTTGTGAGCCTCAACAGAAAGATATAGGATAGTGAAACCACCAGTAAGCGCTAAATGGTTGGACATCCAGGATTCTTCACAGAACGTGGGGTTCGGAGGCTTGTTTGTTCTGTAATGTAGGATAGATAGCGATGTGTGGCATCTCTACCAAAAGAGCAAATGCTGGTGCGCACACAAATGTTTCGCAGCACATCGTTCATCGTACGTTGTTGAACAGGGAGCTCCGCAGGAGACCATCCCACGTGTTCACATGTTGACCCAACGACATCGTCAATTACGATTGCAGTGGACACGGGACCATCGGGATTCGACCGTCGATCAATGGAAACGTGGCGGCTCTACGGGTGACTCACATTCTTGTTACACTGTGGTCTCCACAAACGCGGTCGTCGAGGCGAACGGTGACTCAAAACGAGCAGCGCACGACGGTCGCAGGCTGGTGGGCGCAGTGTTATCCTGTGGGAGACATTCTTCTGCGCTTGCATGAGACATGTGGAAGTAATTGAAGACACGCTGACAAATACGAAATACCTGCATCCTTTCATGGTTAATGTCTCCACGGCGGCGATGTCATCTTGCAGCGGTACAATTGTCAGTGTCTCGCAGCCATACACGTGCTGAAATGGTTTGAGCAGCATTTTAGTGAATTCGCGTTGATGTTTTGGCGATAAAATGAGCCTGATGTAAATCCTATGGAACCCAGATGAATCGCTATCTGGCGCCATCACCGCGTAAGCAAGTCAGCGGCCCGTTATTTACGCAAATCACATGACCTGTGCGTAGATATCTAATGCCATATACCTCCACAAGTCTACCATCAAAGTATCCGATCCCTGATATGCAGAATTAGTTCTGTATTTCGTTCCAAAGATGGACAAACAAGCTGTTAAGCAGGTTCAAAAATGGTTCAAATGACTCTGAGCACTATGGGACTTAACAGCTGTGGTCATAAGTCCCCTAGAACATAGAACTACTCAAACCTAACTAACCTAAGGACATCACACACATCCATGCCCGAGGCAGGATTCGAACCTGCGACCGTAGCCGTCGCGCGGTTCCGGACTGCGCGCCTAGAACCGCGAGACCACCGCGGCCGGCTGTTAAGCAGGTGGTCACAACGTTTTGGCTCATAGGACTGGTAACCTGCAGAGCAGTTTTGTTCTACACAGTTATCTTCCCGTCTGTTATTTAAGAATAAACGGTATTTATAGCAAAACTGAACCTGTCCATGTTAAATACAGGCTTCATTCGAAAATTGTTGGTTTGTAACGTGAAACAATCGCCTGTTTAATATAAACAAAGGAAATAACACAAATTTATGAGACAGTGCTAGAAAACGCAATTTCCTCAACAAAAAGACAAAATAAGAAAAACCGCAAAACAGAAATGTATCAAATACCGCTTCAATTCTTCAGCGAACTTATATTAAAAAATGTTGCTGTTATTCCTAAACAACTTTCGTATTTATCAATAATCATGGGAAGCAATTTCCCTTGGTCATGATGAAGAACATTCTATTGAGTACAAAATAACAACTTAATTGGTTTGGCTACATGAAAGTGCAGATGTTACACAAAGAACTAATTTTTTTTACTTATGAAATGCAGTTCATATTCTGTTGTGGACTAACGCTAAACGATGTGCTATTCTAATTATGTGTAAAACAAACAACCAAACAAAGAAAAAAAAACAAAGAGAAACCGCCAGCTTCCATTTACTCTGTTATATGTTCATTTATATTTCTTTCCCTACGAATTTTACCAATAGTATAGCGAACTGTAGTTAAGACAGCGTGCAAGTCTAGTTGTTAGTAAAAATATCTATTTAAAAAAAAAGCAAAATTTAGAAGAAATTGCACATGAAGTTATCAGGGATAACGTATAGGAAGTGGAAGGATTTCTGTAACCTACACAGAAACCAAACTTAATTTATAACAATCAAAGGACATCAGAGGGAGGCAGTAATTTGCTGAGAAAGCAGTGATACAGCGTCTGTGAAGCGGCGGCCTAATCGTCCGTCCTCTCATATTTAACTCTGAAGTGATATTAATCACATTGGAGTTGGTGCAATTGTGCTTCCATGTTAGCTTCAGTAAGTGAGTGAGTGACTACGAGGTTAAGGGATAACGTTTCTTCAGTAATGTCGTTTCATAACTCTATCTTGCAGTTAAGATTCTAATAGTGCATGTCTACACAAGGGTAGCTTTCTTGCCTAGCATTTTGGTACCATCGGCTCTGTTGTGCGGGACAAATTGGAAAGCGATTCTACACTACTGGCCATTAAAATTGCTACACCACGAAGATGACGCGCTACAGACGCGAAATTTAGCCGACAGGAAGAAGATGCTGTGATATGCAAATGATTAGCTTTTCAGAGCATTCACACAACGTTGGCGCCGGTGGCGACACCTACAACGTGCTGACATGAGGAAAGTTACCAACCGATCTCTCATACACAAACAGCAGTTGACCGGCGTTGCCTGGTGAAACATTTTTGTGATGCCTCGTGTAAGGAGGAGAAATGAGTACCATCACGTTTCCGACTTTGATAAAGGTCGGATTGTAGCCTATCGCGATTGCGGTTTATCGTATCGCGACACTGCTCCTCGCGTTGGTCGAGATCTAATGACTGTTAGCAGGATATGGAATCGGTGGGTTCAAGAGAGTAATACGGAACGCCGTGCTGGATCCCAACGGCCTCGTATCACTAGCAGTCGAGATGACAGGTATCTCATCCGCATGGCTGTAACGGATCGTGCAGCCACATCTCGATCCCTGAGTCAAAAGATGGGGACGTTTGCAAGACAACAACCATCTGCACGAACAGTTCGCCGACGTTTGCGGCAGCATGGAGCATCGGCTCGGAGACCATGTCTGCGGTTACCCTTGACGCTGCATCACAGACAGGAGCGCCTGCGATGGTGTACTCAACGACAAACCTGGGTGCACGAATGGCAAAACGTCATTTTTTCGGATGAATCCAGGATCTGTTTACAGCATCATGATGGTCGCATCTGTGTTTGACGACATCGCGGTGAACGCAAATCGGAAGCGTGTATTAGTCATGGCCATACTGGCGTATCACCCTGCGTGACGGTATGGGGTGCCGTTGATTACTCGTCTCGGTCACCTCTTGTTCGCATTGACGGCACTTTGAACAGTGGACGTTTCATTTCAGATGTGTTATGACCCGTGGCTCTACCCTTCATTCGATGTCTGCGGATCCCTACTTTTCAGTAGGATAATGCACGATCGCATGTTTCAGGTCCTGAACGGGCCTTTCTAGATACAGAAATTGTTCGACTGCTGCCCTGGCCAGCACATTCTCCAGATCTCTCACCAATTGAGAACGTCTGGTCAGTGGTGCCCGAGCAACTGCCTCGTCACAATACGCCCTTCACTACTCTTGATGAACTGTGGTATCGTATTGAGGCTGCGTGGGCCGCTGTACCTGTACACGCCATCCAAGCTCTGTTTGACTCAATGCCCAGGAGTATCAAAGCCGTTATTACGGCCAGAGGTGGTTGTTCTGGGTACTGATTTCTCAGGATCTATGCACCGAAATTGCGTGAAAATGTAATCACATGTCAGTTCTAGTATAATATATTTGTCCAATGAATACCCGTTTATCATGTGCATTTCTTCTTGGTGTAGCAATTTTTATGGCCAGTAGTGTATATTTGGCAGGAGGCCAGCCGCACAACACCACCGAAGAATGTGCTTGGGAAATGTGCTGTTGCTTTCAGAGGCTACATGCGCAGCCAGCAGGGGTCTCGGAGACAGCAGTAGGTCTTTGTTTCTTACGGACTGTGTCGCACTGGCAGTCCAGGCCATCTCAGAGACGCAAGAGCAAACAGTGGTGAGGGACAGAGATACGGCGTTAACTTTAGCTTCAGTGGCACATACGGAAGATGAAATTTGATTGCAAAACTTTCTGATTGGAAGTTGCATCTCGCGTGTCTGCAGTGGTTGGTCGGGGGCTGCGAGAGGAGGCAGTGCACCTAGGCTGGGTGGAAAGTAAAAGTCTTCAGGCGGAGTACATTCGGACACGGGTTTTGGAAGAGATCGGATTCAGTGTCCGCAGCTCGGTTCAGCAGGGAGTGGAGACTGTCGCTGGTCGACGGAAGCAGAGCTGCGACTGCATGCCGACACCGGCTGCACTGTGGCCTGAGTCGGATGCGGTGAGGTCTGCGCATTGCGGAGAAATGAGCGCACATCGGAAGGAATAGAGACGGATTTCAGATTGGATAATCGCTGGCAACATTAAACTGCGGAAACGTGGCTAGCCAAGTGGTGTTCACTTTCTTCCCTTCGACTCGTAACCTGCCAGAGATGCACTGTCACTCGCTTATGGAAATCGATTTGCGAGATCGTGTGCTGCAATGTTTGAAGCCACCGAACTGTTCCACTTTCTTAGTTCAGCTCCGGCCTTCCCTCCAATTGTTAAAAACATCGTCAGTCTTTAGCTGTTTGTCTCGCATTTTAAATTTATCCGTTTCACTGCATTAACCTTTTGAGATTGATTATACCATTCGCTAGATTAAAAGACAATGAATAAATGATGGAAATACAACCACTTAGATGGTGAATTTCTCGCCAAAGTGTATATCACCACATACTGCCATGTCCTGTACTCATTAGGGTCCTGTGTACTCTAAGAGAAGGTTGTGAAAACGACCTAGTTTCTCTCTGCCCCGCTACCACTTAATAAACATATCACCAACGTACCCTACTTTCCCTATGCCCTATCCTTGAATTTTGCCGTTAAGAAATTCCTTATAACTGGACTTAAGGGGCTCACCATAGCCACACGATCTGTCTGTTCGTAGAACTCATCGTTCCATTTGAAATACTTAGTTGTCAGGCAATATTTAAACAATTCTGTTACATCGAGAGGAAAAATCCGGTTCAGCTGTTGCAACACCTCATTGAGCGGGACCATAGTAAAATAGCGATACCACATCAAAAGATGCTGTATACAGCATCTGTATTCTACATATGCTGTATCCACTGGTATATGTGATTTTCCTAGTGTGTATGTGATGTCTGTGTTTTGCCATTCCTACTTAAGTAGTTGTATTTGAGACTCTTAGCTCCCTTAAAAATTATACATTCGTCTAATCGATAAGAAAACAAGTTTAAATATTTCTGTTAAGTCCCGAAATGTTGTTACATAATAGGACCAGAAACTCATAATAACGAAGATAAAAAACGATATGGCTCACTGTTTGAGATTGAGTGCCGTTGATAGAAAAAAAGATAATGGATTTAGCGGATCCGCACTCCACCACAATTATGCATATTGGTGTGTGCATATTTTAAAGCCATCAGTGTAAAAAGCTTGTGGTCCACCGCATATTTATTGCTGCCCCGATCGGAGTGGCACTCGGTTTTAATTTCGTTTCGGATCAAGGACTCACATACGTAGTCTCCCAGTACACGAAACTCAGTACCGGAGTAACGTATACAGAGGAAGGAAGATTAAAGGTTAACGTCCCGTTGATATTAAGACCATTAGAGGCGAAGCACAAGCTCGTATTGGGGAAGAAAGCCGCCCGTACCCTTCCAAAGGGATCTCCACGACACTCGACGTAAGCGATTTACGGAATTCACGGAAAACCTAAATCAGAGCGGCCAGATGGGGATTTGAACTCTCATCCTCCCGAAACGAGCATCGTGTCTTAACCACTGCGCCACATCACTCGTTTATACGAAGGAAACCCTCGAAAGCTGTATCATGAATGTGTGGATGTCTGCTGTCGTGTTAAATTTGCTGTAGGTTTGTTAATGTTATACACCTATGGAGTCCTTCGCAATGTAACAGGTAGATTACATTCCTCAACTGGAGCCAGGGCTCAGCATCTCTTACCCCTCTCCCCCCCCCCCCATCCCTTTCGCCCCTCTAACAAAATATGGCAGTCGAAACGGACTTCGATAATGCACAGTCCGAAGCACATAAGCTTGTATAGTAGGCACACCTATTGACACGTACTGAGTTGGTGACCATTACATGCTCTTGTGGCAACTAGACCTGTTAAAAAATGCTCAGTCTATAACCCACAAATATCTTACTATGAATCTTTCTAATACTCTGTACGCCATTAAGAACTGATGTTGTTTTACGAGGAGATTCATTGCAGAATTTTGACTAATATTTTGTTTGTGCATTCAGACTTGTAATTTCCGCAACTGCACATCTTATAGTTTCAGATGTCGTGATTTAATCGTTTAGAGTGGCAGGTGCATGTTAGGAGGACAGAGAAAAGTACGGAATAATTAGACAGAGCACGTAGCTACACTCCTGGAAATGGAAAAAAGAACACATTGACACCGGTGTGTCAGACCCACCATACTTGCTCCGGACACTGCGAGAGGGCTGTACAAGCAATGATCACACGCACGGCACAGCGGACACACCAGGAACCGCGGTGTTGGCCGTCGAATGACGCTAGCTGCGCAGCATTTGTGCACCGCCGCCGTCAGTGTCAGCCAGTTTGCCGTGGCATACGGAGCTCCATCGCAGTCTTTAACACTGGTAACATGCCGCGACAGCGTGGACGTGAACCGTATGTGCAGTTGACGGACTTTGAGCGAGGGCGTATAGTGGGCATGCGGGAGGCCGGGTGGACGTACCGCCGAATTGTTCAACACGTGGGGCGTGAGGTCTCCACAGTACATCGATGTTGTCGCCAGTGGTCGGCGGAAGGTGCACGTGCCCGTCGACCTGGGACCGGACCGCAGCGACGCACGGATGCACGCCAAGACCGTAGGATCCTACGCAGTGCCGTAGGGGACCGCACCGCCACTTCCCAGCAAATTAGGGACACTGTTGCTCCTGGGGTATCGGCGAGGACCATTCGCAACCGTCTCCATGAAGCTGGGCTACGGTCCCGCACACCGTTAGGCCGTCTTCCGCTCACGCCCCAACATCGTGCAGCCCGCCTCCAGTGGTGTCGCGACAGGCGTGAATGGAGGGACGAATGGAGACGTGTCGTCTTCAGCGATGAGAGTCGCTTCTGCCTTGGTGCCAATGATGGTCGTATGCGTGTTTGGCGCCGTGCAGGTGAGCGCCACAATCAGGACTGCATACGACCGAGGCACACAGGGCCAACACCCGGCATCATGGTGTGGGGAGCGATCTCCTACACTGGCCGTACACCACTGGTGATCGTCAAGGGGACACTGAATAGTGCACGGTACATCCAAACCGTCATCGAACCCATAGTTCTACCATTCCTAGACCGGCAAGGGAACTTGCTGTTCCAACAGGACAGTGCACGTCCGCATGTATCCCGTGCCACCCAACGTGCTCTAGAAGGTGTAAGTCAACTACCCTGGCCAGCAAGATCTCCGGATCTGTCCCCCATTGAGCATGTTTGGGACTGGATGAAGCGTCGTCTCACGCGGTCTGCACGTCCAGCACGAACGCTGGTCCAACTGAGGCGCCAGGTGGAAATGGCATGGCAAGCCGTTCCACAGGACTACATCCAGCATCTCTACGATCGTCTCCATGGGAGAATAGCAGCCTGCATTGCTGCGAAAGGTGGATATACACTGTAGTAGTGCCGACATTGTGCATGCTCTGTTGCCTGTGTCTATGTGCCTGTGGTTCTGTCAGTGTGATCATGTGATGTATCTGACCCCAGGAATGTGTCAATAAAGTTTCCCCTTCCTGGGACAATGAATTCACGGTGTTCTTATTTCAATTTCCAGGAGTGTATTTCCATCTTGGCTGTTATATCGAATTAGGTGTCATTTAAATGTTAGTTCTAATGAGAAACTTCAAATGGTTCAAATGGCTCTGAGCACTATGGGACTTAACATCTAAGGTCATCAGTCCCCTAGAACTTAGAACTACTTAAACCAAACTAACCTAAGGACATCACACACATCCGTGCCATAGGCAGGATTCGAACTTGGGACTGTAGCAGTCGCGTGGTTCCGGACTGAAGCGCCTAGAACCGCTCGTTCACAGCGGCCGGATGAGAAACTTCACAAAGTTGTTATCCACTCAGATTCGTTACGAAATTGTAAGATATCCTGTAGAGAAAAAGTAAACCATTGGGGATTAAAATTTACCAGAATCTCTCCATACCCTCCTGAGGTGCCTTTCTTCTGCCTCAACTCTATAGCTCATGACAATAAACGCTGTACTCACATTTAAAACAGTATTTTTGTGGAATATATGTTCACTACCATACTAATATACGTACTCTCATACCTGAATAGTTTACTATCCTCTCATCTTCTATTACAATTTCTAACTGAACCTACATAAGACGGCCAGAACCGTAGGTATTATTCATATACATTGTACACCGTCGTAGCTTTTGGATTGCTCTTAAATATTAGCGGGGGTCTACACATTGTGATGCCTGTGTAAGTTTCAGTTTGTTCTGAGGATGGACACAGATTCCGAAAATAATGTTCAGTCCGCCCCCGGTAGCTGAGTGGTCAGCGCGACAGAATGTCAATCCTAAGGGCTCGGTTTCGATTCCCGGCTGGGCCGGAGATTTTCTCCGCTCAGGGACTGGGTGTTGTGTTGTCCTAATCATCATCATCATTTCATCCCCATCGACGCGCAAGTCGCCGAAGTGGCGTCAAATCGAAAGACTTGCACCAGGCGAACGGTCTACCCGTCGGGAAGCCCTAGTCACACGACATTATTATTAATCCTATACCTTAGAGACGGCGGCGGAACAAGAAACTAATGATGCGTATAAAAATAAATTTCTTAGCATCTGTTTAAGATTTTATAGATGTTGATGACAGTAATGACACCATACTCTCTGAAAAGACTCTTTGATTCTAAATTATTGTAAGGAACCGTCCATTGGCAGGGTCATAATAACAGCCCTCGAGAAACGAGACATGGGTTCAACCTATCTTAATATACTGAAGAATGAATATGTCAATGCTTACAATATCTATTCAACATGGCACTGATAAATTTAGATTTGAAGCAGCAGGTAGGAAAGGTAACCCGTATCGCCAACATTTAATTCAACAGCCCTGCAGGAATGCACAGTATTCTTGAAGAAGAAAACGAAGAAGTAGTGCGTTTAAGTAAACATATCTGAATCGTCTCCGTTTTTCAACCGTTGCAGCGTACCGGGGTGGTTCGCGGCAACAAAATTATGAAGTGAAACTAATCGTCGGATAAGTAATTTGTTACTTTACAACCACCAAGGGGGGTAATACACAACCATATACTAATCTGATGGTTCGACTACTGGTCTTCTGGTCCGGTTGTTCATTGTTGTGCTCTACAAGAAATCTTTTGAATCGCGAAGCCCAGCCTTAAGGAACAGTCAACGAATAAATAGTAAAACAAATAAATATGTAGCATTTCACCGTGAGACACGGACTTCCAATGCGAGACCAATCAAAAACTGGACGGTATAAGAAAAGGATGAATACGTTATGGCAGCTATAGTCGGGTATCTTTCAGACGTTCCCTATTTTAAACTTCGGGGAAGAATTTACTCGCAAGAAAAGCGATGGACATAGTGAATCGATAAAAACTGGTACTATGTCGAAATGTAAGTGCATTTACGACCTGAAGTTTACAGAATTTCATCATCACGACAATATTATTTGTTTTCTGTTGCATTTAATGTATTTAATACATTAAAATTCTCTTGGAACAGCCTGATCAGACCGCCACGTAGCGTCTAGTAACACATTATTGAAGCCAAACGAAACATGTTCTTTGATTTAACTTTGAAAAAGTTCTGGAGGACCCCCCCTCCGCAATGGTGGCAGATAAAACCGCTACTGACAAGTCAGAAAGTCAGGATGGAGTTCCACTTCCCCCAAAACATCATTAATCATTAGTTGACAAAGTCTTGTCAGTTTCAGGGACGGAATCACAGCTAGAGGGAAGGATGTGGTCTGTGACGTAGGTGACCACAGGCGACGGGCGTGTTGACGTTAGCAATTTGCTTACGAGTCAAGCAGTGAGTGATGCTGACAGCGACTTTTGGCGTCGGCATGGCCTCGGAGTGCTGACGTTAAGATGGCATGCCATCGCCAATGAGCGACAGAGATAGACCCTCACTGCTCGGCCGCTTGTGGTCTCAGCATACAGTGCACCGGGATAGATGGGTTCTCTGTCCAGTACGACCAAAAACGATGGTGTGTGCCTGCCTCTGGGCGATGATCAGTAGTAATGTAGGCCTCCACGAGTTGGAGAACGGTGACATTGTAGCTGAGGAGGTAGCTGGACCAGACTCAAAACTCATGCATCACCAAGTGGAAGCCTGGAGCACCTGGTAGTAAAGTCTTCGGGTAACAGCTGGCTGCGTCATCTTGTACTGCAAGTGGTATCTGTTTCATAATCATCAGCAGGCATAGACTAAGTTTCTCAGCATATCGTATGCACCTGGACATCGCTGGGTAAAAGGAACATCTGAATGTGCAGGTCTAACTTTGGTGGTACATATGTGATTATGATGATGATATTTGGTTTATGGGGCGCTCTACTGAGCGGTTATCAGCACCCATACCGATTCCCAATCTTTGCACTGTCCAGTCTCACCAGTCTCCAAATGATGATGACAATAAAGACACCATGTCCCCGAATAAGAAAAATCCCAAACCCGTCTGTGAATCGAACCCAACAACACAAGTCACTTTTCTTTTATATTTATTTTTTTAATCTCATTTTGTTCGTGATTGTTCGTTCTATTTGTTTGGCGAGGACATCCTATGACGCTTGTTCAAGTTCATTGTCGTTCCATTAACTCAGTTTTTGTTTTATTACAGAGGGCTGCTAACCCTCTGACCGAACACGCTGAGCTATCGTGCTGGCAAGCCACTAGATCACAAGCTGTGGACGACACACGTGAGCTGGGCTGGCTAGTGATTCCACGTTGGAGAACTTTTGCCTGGAAGTCATAACAGGCTGGAGCTCCTGGTCATACCTTTCCAGCGGTTATGAATTCATTTGTTCTGCTTTTCTCATCTAGTAATCTCTTCCAGACACCCTGCCGCCACTGTAAGGTGCCTTTCAGACTTGGCGGCTGGCATATTCTGCAATACCAGCATACTGAATGAGTGCTCTTGCACCATGAATATGGCTTTCTCTCCTCATAACGCCTGGCCTTCAGGCTGGCTGGCGCTTCTCCCTCCTCCTGCCGAACTGACGCTGGGCAGTTCATTACATCAGATTAACTCATGACACAACAGCTCTGTGCTAATATTAAAAATCTATACAGTTGCATTTTCGAAGAGACGGAGTGCAAGTTGGCGCACCAGGGGTTGTAAAACAGACCACCGGCCTGTCAGGGTGGTCGTTACAGGTGATGTTTGGTGATGGTACGAATTTCGAGAAAACTCAGAGAGAGAGAGAGAGAGAGAGAGAGAGAGAGAGAGAGAGGAACAGATATCATGAAGAGCTGAGAGCCGGAGTCAGAGAGTTTGGCTTTCTGTCGTCCGACGATCCAGTTGCGTTTCACAACAAACATAAGATTTTACTTCCCTATTGGCTGTTCTGGTGCCACGTGTGGCTTTTATCAGTCAGAATATTTATGGAAACAAAATTGGTCTGCTGATGCAGTGCTTCCACTTTGATCATAGGTCACAATGATGGTATAGTAGGAGAGTGTTTAAAAAATGCGACGAATATTTAAGTAGAAGAAAGCGTAAAATTAACAGTAAGAATTTGCGATCCCCACTATTCAGGAGAAGTGACCTGAGTGAATACGTATAATTGTTTGTTTATTTTTATGTTTACGTTGTTTGTAAGAACTGTTGGTTTAGGTGTAATAGGTATGTAATAAGAGAATAAATAACGATACGGGAAGGACCTCGTTTAGGGCACATAGCAGGGCGCAGAGTGAAAAGAGCTTGTGAATCACATAACGGGACTACAACACCAGCACTAGATCACAAGCTCCTGCGTCTGATTGCCATCTAACGCAAAGTATAAGCAGGACTGTAATAGATCATAGAACAGTGAGAGGCATTGTGTTCATATAATCTCTGAAAATTTACTGCCTGCGATAAACTACCAATACAGCAGTTCATATGCCCTATAATAGGAATGCTGTACCTGAACAAAACGTGAAGCAAATTATTATACGAAGACCACTTAAATAGCTAAACATATAGTTTAAAGTACTTAACAATTCGCTGTATTGCTATTGCCTTCACCTTCCCCCTTCCCCTCCGCTCCCCTCCCCTCCCCTCCCTCTCCTTCGCCAATCCTATTGGCGGGAATTCTGAATTTTTGTGGGAATTCTGAATTTTGGTGGGGATTTTGAATTTTGGGGGGAATTTCGAAAGTGGCAGTAATTTATTTGCCCCACCTCCATCCTCCACCCGGGTATTGCCGGGAAATTCAAAATGACGGGTGCCCTTTCGAGGACCCAAAAACTAGTACTTCTGGGCGGAAAGCCCAAGTGCACCCCCCCCCCCCCTACAAAAAGAAAGAAATAGTTAGTCTCTGTCTGCAGGAGAGGAAGGTTGGGTTAGTGTACTTTATTTATTGTTTGTGGGAAACTGAAGTAAAGATCCATCCTAATTACATAATTAACCGTAAAAATTAATTACATATCTATATGAATAGCGCTACAAAAGGAACGCCTAAAATCGCAATACGGCTCAAAATTGACGATGTAGTATAACTGGTGTTATCCTGTTGGAAAAAATTAACAATACCACTCGAAATCAGTAGCAGACATACACAAAATAAACAGTGAATCTACTTACGATGATCCCTTCACCTACTAGTCTAAATAAATCTCTCTGCTTCACTAGTGGCGGGAAAAAGACTGGAGTGGAAGGTACTATATTTTTTGCGGGAAATGTGTTCAATTGATGAGATGTTGGCGGTGGACAGAGAGGTTCAAATGGCTTTAAGCACTATAGTACTTAACATCTGAAGTCATCAATCGCCTAGTCTTAGAACTACTTAAACCTAACTAACCTAAGGACATCACACACATCCATGCCCGAGGCAGGATTCGAATCTGCGACCGTAGCAGCTGCGCGGTTCCGGAATGAAGCCCCTAGAACCGCTCGGCCACAGCGGCCGGTGGACAGAGAGGAGTTTAACAAGTGTATTACCTGTAAGCATACAGCTGGGAAATGTGTCTATACCATCCCACATGAGGAGTGGAAGAAGGTGATAAAGGAAGAGTGCATGAGAAATACTTTTCAACAAATAAACGTGACGCAGCGGGATGGACTGAAGACACATTTCACAACTCAGAGATACTTTGCCTGTGTTGGAGCTGTTCATGTTCCCGAAATGGTCAGGCAATCCACAGGGAGATTACTGCGCACGCCTACGCCATAGAATGGAAGTGAAATGAATATGTAGAACTGTTTCTACACGCAAGGGAAATATCTTAGACCTTGTAGCTAGAAACACCCCTGACCTTATCGATAATATCTCTGTAGAAGTGGGGATTAGCGGTCGTGATGTCTACATAGAAACTATGATTACGTAAGTTAATAAATCAGTCAAGAAAGCCTAGGAGAGTATTTCTGCCAGACAGAGCAGATAAGCAGTTATTAGATAGTGAATTGGCATCACTTAGTTCTAGTAACATAGACGTGGAAGAATTATTGGCAAAGTTTAAGCAGATTGTAAATCGTGGTCTGGAAAGTTATGTGCCTAGTGAGAGGATAAAGGATGGAGAAGACCTACCATGGTTTCAGACGAAATTAGGCTGATTCTGAGGAAGCGGAGGCTGTTGCATTCTCGGTTCTAAAGTTAGTAGAGATTCGAGCGTGTGTGAAAAGATCTATGAGCGAAGCATACAACAACTACCCTTAGCAAAAAATCTGGCAGTGAACCCCGGAAAAATTCTGGTCTTACGTAAAATCACTAAGCGGGTCTAAGGCTTCCATTCAGTCGCTTGTTGACCAGTCTGGTGTGGCAGTCGAAGGTAGAAAAACGAAAGACGAAGTTCTAAATTTCACGTTCAAGAAATAGTTCACGCAGGAGGATCGTACGAACATACCGTCATTTGACCATCGGACAGACTCCCGTAAGTCGACATAGTAATAAGTATACCTGGAGTAGAGAAACAACTAACTGAAAGATTTGAAAGCAAATAAACCTCCAGCTCGGGACGGAATCTCAGTTCTCTTTTATAAAGAGTACTCTACAGAATAGCCCCCTTACCCAGTTTGTAATTATCGTGTATCTTTCGCGCAGCATAAAGCTCCAAGCGACTTGAAAAAAGCACAGGTGACTGCAATATAGAAGAAGGGTAAAAGACTGGCAAAATTACAGACCAATATCTCTAACCTCTGTTTGCTGAAGAAACCTTGAACATATTCTTAGATCGAATATAATAAACTTTCTTGACACTGAGAAGCTTATGTTGATGAATCAGCATGGTTTTAGAAAGTATTTCTCGTGCGAAACTACGAGTGCCCTTTCCTAACATGATATACTGAGAACTATCAATGAAGGGCAACAGGCAGTGTCCATATTTATAGACTTCCAGAAAGCATTTGACACGGTGCCCCTTTGCAGGCTGTTAACGAAAGTACTAGCGTACGGGATAGGTTCCCAGAAATGTGAATAGCCGAAAAACTTCCTAAGTAGTAAAGCCATTACATTGTCCTCGACGGCGAGTGTTCATCAGAGACAAGGGTATCATCAGGAGCGCCCCAGGGAAGTGTGATAGGACCGCTGTTGTTCTCTATATACATAAATGTTAAGGCGGACAGGGGGGGCAGCAATCTACAGTTGTTTGCTGGTGATAGCGAGGTGTACGGTAAGACGTCGAAGTTGAGTGACTGTACGAAGATACAAAACGACTTCCAGTTGGTATGATGAATGGCAGCTAGCCCCAAATGCCTAAAAATGTAAGGTGATGCGAATGAGTAGGAAGATCAAACCAGTAATGTTCGGATATAACATTACTAGTGTCATGATTGACACAGTCGAGTCGTTTAAATATCTGGGCGTAACGTTGCAAAGCGATACGGGGTGGAACGAGCGTGTGATAACTGTGGTAGGTAAGGCGAATTGTCGACTGTGGTTTACAGGGAGAATTTTAGGAAAGAACGGTTCACCTGTGAAGGAGACCGCATATAGGACACAATAGTGACTCATTCTCGAGTACTGCTCGAGTGTTTGGGTTCCGTACCGGGATGGATTGAAGGAAGACGCTGAAGCATTTCAAAGCTTGGCTGCTAGATTTGTTACCGGTAGGTTCTAACAATATGTAAATGTTACTGAGGTGCTTTGGCAACTGAAATGGAGTCCCAAGAGGGAAGGCGACGTTCTTTTCGAGAAACACTATTGAGAAAATGTAGAGAACCGACATTTGAAACTGACTGCTCAACGATTGTACTGCTGCCCTCATACATTATGCATAAGGACCAAGAAGATAAGATACGAGAAATTAGGGGTCACACGGAGGCATATAGACAGTCATTTTTCCCTCGCTTTATTTGTGAGTGTAACAGGAAAAGAACTGACAAGTAGTGGTACAAGCTACCCTCCACCACGCACCGTACGGTGGCCTGCGGAGTATCTATGTACATGTAGGTGGATATATACTAACGAAACCTTCGTAGTGAGGAACAGCGCGATCACTACCTAGGACACCAGAATACTGTAGAAGGAAATAATTTTATCACCTTAAAGGTTGTCACCGTAGTGATTGGGACAGAGAACTTGCAGTGTGGTCGTATGTCAGATGCTGGAAATATATGTCCTGCAGTAGGGTATTAAATGCGTTGCATTCCACACGACTAATACTTCGGAAACCACAAGGCTTTACCATTATAGCGTTTTTAAGTGCCGAACTGCGTAGTCTTAGGAGTGTCTGTGTTTATGCTCTACTTGCCGGTACCTTCTTGGTACTGACTCCAGACAATGGAATAATGCTCCATAATTGATAGCACAGTTGATTTACGTAAAATACACTCCTGGAAATTGAAATAAGAACACCGTGAATTCATTGTCCCAGGAAGGGGAAACTTTATTGACACATTCCTGGGGTCAGATACGTCACATGATCACACTGACAGAACCACAGGCACATAGACACAGGCAACAGAGCATGCACAATGTCGGCACTAGTACAGTGTATATCCACCTTTCGCAGCAATGCAGGCTGCTATTCTCCCATGGAGACGATCGTAGAGATGCTGGATGTAGTCCTGTGGAACGGCTTGCCATGCCATTTCCACCTGGCGCCTCAGTTGGACCAGCGTTCGTGCTGGACGTGCAGACCGCGTGAGACGACGCTTCATCCAGTCCCAAACATGCTCAATGGGGGACAGATCCGGAGATCTTGCTGGCCAGGGTAGTTGACTTACACCTTCTAGAGCACGTTGGGTGGCACGGGATACATGCGGACGCTCACCTGCACGGCGCCAAACACGCATACGACCACCATTGGCACCAAGGCAGAAGCGACTCTCATCGCTGAAGACGACACGTCTCCATTCGTCCCTCCATTCACGCCTGTCGCGACACCACTGGAGGCGGGCTGCACGATGTTGGGGCGTGAGCGGAAGACGGCCTAACGGTGTGCGGGACCGTAGCCCAGCTTCATGGAGACGGTTGCGAATGGTCCTCGCCGATACCCCAGGAGCAACAGTGTCCCTAATTTGCTGGGAAGTGGCGGTGCGGTCCCCTACGGCACTGCGTAGGATCCTACGGTCTTGGCGTGCATCCGTGCGTCGCTGCGGTCCGGTCCCAGGTCGACGGGCACGTGCACCTTCCGCCAACCACTGGCGACAACATCAATGTACTGTGGAGACCTCACGCCCCACGTGTTGAGCAATTCGGCGGTACGTCCACCCGGCCTCCCGCATGCCCACTATACGCCCTCGCTCAAAGTCCGTCAACTGCACATACGGTTCACGTCCACGCTGTCGCGGCATGCTACCAGTGTTAAAGACTGCGATGGAGCTCCGTATGCCACGGCAAACTGGTTGACACTGACGGCGGCGGTGCACAAATGCTGCGCAGCTAGCGCCATTCGACGGCCAACACCGCGGTTCCTGGTGTGTCCGCTGTGCCGTGCGTGTGATCATTGCTTGTACAGCCCTCTCGCAGTGTCCGGAGCAAGTATGGTGGGTCTGACACACCGGTGTCAATGTGTTCTTTTTTCCATTTCCAGGAGTGTATTTCAAACTCCATCTGTCTGGAGCTTAAGCCACATGATTATTCTTAACCATCCATTATATCGTCACTCTCATGTCTACTATACACCGATGAGTTGTGCTAACCTCCGCAACATGTACGCACCTGGAAAGATCTCGTGTGCTTGGATGGGTGCTGTAGGTAAGACTGGTGCAGAACAGTCTTTGCTGAACAGCAGTTATGGACTCAGATCGCTCTATACCTAGACGAGATGTGGAATGTAGCAGGTGTACTACCCTCCCACTTCTTCTCAGTTGCAGATTAAATTGGTGACAGTTCTGCAGAGAGGGTTGGTCAAGTACAATGCGAGGAGATCTCTCAATCTCCGACGCATGTGAGAATACTCTGTGACTCCCATCCACATAAGGAATGATAGCCAGTCGTACTCGCAAATTAGCATCGGTGTATGACGTTGTCTGGTATACTTTGGTTTGGCTGACCGAATGGGCACATTGTTCTGCCATCTGTCTACATTCGTAGTCTGGTATATGGTACTCACAAGGTAGTGGAGGTATCTTTTAACGATGACACAGAAATTGGGAAACATTTTGCCGTGTCATCGGCGGGCGTTGAAATTATGCAAAAACCGGCAAAATTTCTAAAATTGATTGTGATATCAACTGTGGTGCTTATTATAATACATCACCCCATATCGACAATGTCTTTTCCATCCCATCAATCCACTGGTACACTGTTGATTTCCACATTCACGCCTTTTTTGAAATTCCCACCATTCTTTGAATTTCTCGCCATAATTCGAAATTTCCCTCCCCCCCCCCCCCCCCCGCCCAATTTGGATGGTGATGAAGGTGGAGTGGATGGCAGAGGAGGGTGAAGGTACCCAAGTGCAGGTTGTGGAGAGCTCCTGACGTCATTTGGGGTAGGGTTAATTTACCATTTAATTAATTTGCATAATGAATTTGATATAAATTTTGTATCAAAGTTGCGCTAGAAACGGCTCTGTCCCCGTACTTACTTACACAGTTTGTTCAGTATGAACACGCGAGATATCGATGACATGCTGTACAGCATCAGATTTGCAAGTGGTGGCCGAAATCGGAATAATTTTTTTTCAGCATTAACGCATTATTATGCCAACTATGTTTCGCTGCCATACGATAATTACAGCTCACACTGGGCCTTCGTAAGTAGCGATACTTGCCTCCACTTATGTATGTCTAAGTGCAACAAAAAGTATTGAAATACTGATACATAAATTTCTTGCTTAAATTCTGGATGTTAAAGAATGTATCAAATGTAAATATATGCTTTAATGAGGGGTAACATTGTCCAACTTACAATAAGGAAAATTGAGATAACTTGGTGAGCAATTGTTCCGTGTGTTTCTAAAATTGATGAGACGTTCAGTTTTTTTTAAGTATGATTTAGTAATGACCTACAAATGCGAAATTGCGACACGTTGCGTATGACTGATCTGAGGTCCGACCACGGTCCTGCCTGGAAGGAAAATAATCAGTACGCCTATAACCAAACGTTTAAACAAGCGTGTGTCCATGTGAACTAGTAACGCTTTGTATATCAGTAAGTCTAAATTGATACGGTACAATAGTATTACATAATACTTGCTTAAATTCATTTACCTGTTCAACTGCATTTTAGCCCCTTACCTATGATTTAAATATAGGCTGTAATGATTCTTACACAAATTATGCCATATTCATTAATACTTCACTGCATCCAACACAATATACCTCCCATCAGCACAACTACATATGCTAATGAAGAACTATTTCTACTGTAAATAAAATCTACACTTACTACCAAATCTACGTCCACTACTGTTATAATAATTTCAGTTTTTGTTCATCACATTCCACAACGCACTGCATTGCCCGCCGGTCCATAGGCACGATCTGCTGGTTCCTTTGTCGCTTGGAGGGTGCTGTGGTTGCGTCTGCCTCTTCCATTATTTGTTGGTTCCCAGGTTGCAGGGACGAATTACTCTGTTCCAAGGGATCACCTTTGTTGTCGCTTACGAGCGCAGCCACATACCGGTCCACGTCACGTTCTGGTTCCTTGGGTGACGAGACACGGACCACGGCCACGTTTCTCTCTGGTGTTGTTACGATGGCTGCGCATACGGTGTTGGCAGTTCTTCTGCCTCAGCTACCTTCGCAGCATTGCTTCTCGATAGTGTGTAGCAACCTCTTGTAGTGCAGTAGGCGGATGTTGGCTGATAAGATAACACGCTACCTAAGCCTTTCTTGAAATAGCGACAGCAACGTAGTATAAGATTTGCCACATTATTTCGCAGGGCATTATCTCGTCGACATAGTCATCTGTTCCGGTTCAACTGCCGCCGACCAGAATCAGCAACATCGGCATACGGCGGACACCTCCATATAGTATGTTCTGGCGTTCTTTCTTCATCACAGCGCAGTTGATCAAATGCGCATCTCTCGATGGGCCCTACTTGTGCGCTGTGACGGCGCTAGGTAGATCTCATCCGATCCATTTGGTAGACAACAAACTGACCCACGGAAAAATTCAGTACTGAATATGAACGCTGCACTTTTCGTCGTGTGACAGAATCACATTTTGTTAGGCAAAATGTAAAGCAGATACACTGCAGTCTGCCTTCGTTACGGATGAACACGACAGCGCCTTTGTACGCTACAGAAAGGCAGATCTGGAAACTAGACGATTCCGATAACGAGCAGTGTAGGCGGTGGTCGATGTAGAGATGCGAGGGTGGCACCTGCAGGGACGGCGGCTGCTTAGTCGGGGGCGACGGTCCATCAAGGGGCTGAAGCTGGCTCATTTGCCGGCGGCGCACCTGCGATAGCGGCAGCTCTAATGTCGCACATCCGTCTCCGCTTGCTGCTGCAGGGCATTCGGGCTTGCAGAACAGACGCGGCCAGTCTTCATCTACAGCTGTATACAGTCTACATCATGTAAGTTACCTATCTCGTTCCGAATTCGGATTGCATACAAGTTTATCTGGAAAAAACGTCTCGTAAGCAAAGAAGGGAAAGCCGAAAGGTGGAAGAAGAAAAATGAGGGTAAATACAAGAGACATGAAGGTAATATTAGAGGCCTAGCTGTGGGGAAACAACTAGCCGGGTTTTTAGCTGAAGTTTTTACTAATCATGTCGAGGTCAGATTTTCTGAATTTTACCCTGCCCTAACTGGTAAAATTTCTTTCTACAGAAGGTACGTTGATGATACTACCATATTGTTCAAAGGTCATGTCGATGATTTCCTTTCTCTTAGCGACAACTGAAACGCTTCCTCCCGAAAATTAAATTCGTGTACAAAATCAGGAATTAGTGTCATGAACGTAGCTTCTTTGACCTGAAACTGCGGCTAAAAGATGGGGAAATTAGCTCTGAACTCTATAGAAAACCACTACGACTCGTAATATCGTCCATGCGTCTGCCTGTCATCCCTATAGGGATGAAAGGACATTCTTTCGTACTAAGTTTGACCGGATGTTTGAGATCCCTTTAACACCATCCGCTGTGGTCACGGAACTTAATGGCCCCAAGCATATTGCTGTCAATAACGGCTATCAAGCCAACCACGTGGAAAAACTTTACATGGCAAGAACTAAGAACTCTAATATACCTTTAATGAATAAAGATGGTTCTATTGCAAGGAAATATTTTTCCATTCCATTCTTAGGTAATATTCCCCATCGGATTGCGAGTTATTTAAAAAATACGACCTCAGTGTGGCTTCCCCCACTAATAATCTTATTAAGTTTCTTTTAATACATAACGAGAGACCACCCATTGATAAATACCGAAAATCTGGGCTATACAAAATTCAGTGCTGCCAATACCCTGGCTTTTATACACAACAGATTGGAGGGGCATTTAAGACTCGGTTCCGTGAGCATTTATTGAATAAAGTTGGCGAGAATGCTTATAAGTCAATGTTCGCAGAACGTCTTAAAGCTGAAAAGCACTTAACCCACCGCTTTCGTTACTTAATATGGAATTCTTCCGTTTAGAGGATAAAGGGTGCAAGATGAATCTTTTAGAAGAGACAGTAATTTACAATTAATCCCATCCGGGCTCCAAAGATCTGCTGAATGATCAGCTCTCGCTTGGAAGCAGGTGCCGGCCGAGGTTCTAGGCGCTATAGTCTGGAACCGCGCGGCCGCTACGGTCGCAGGTTCGAGTCCTGCCTCGGGCATGGATGAGTGTGATGTCCTCAGGTTAGTTAGGTTTAAGTAGTTCTAAGTTCTAGGGGACTGGTGACCTCAGAAGTTAAGTCGTTCCCGGCGGCCGATCTCCACGTCAAGATACTTGAAAGTTGAATGTAGGGGCGCTTCTTCATCGGCCCACTACCAGCTGATTATTAAATAAGCCTGATCATTGTACCCATTCTTCAGCCTTTTTTTCAAGCCATGACATTTTTGTGTCAAAATTTGTAGGGTTGATCAGCTCTTTACGTAAGGTCTTAATGCTGTTTCAGTTCTTTTAGACTGACGTTCTGTATCGTTTGACATACGCTATAGACACAAGCCCCCTTATTGTGCTTAGTCTTCGTAACCTTTTAGGCACCCTAGCGCTCGTTGCTTCTTATATAAGTGAAAGTCACACTGTCAGTCTGTTGGTGCTAGTCATGATATGTCTCGGGATTTTTTAGTATTCTACTTATGATGCAAAGCTTTTTTGTCGTCATATCTTCGCATTTCGCATTTTTTACGATACTTTTTAACTGATTTACTGTATTATGCAAAATTTTTAAAAAAGGTACGTTTAGAATTGTTTATTGTTGTACGCTTATTGTTATTAATCTGCTGTTAATTGTGATACAACGGGTAATAACTACATTCTTATTTTATAGACATCTTTTGTAGGACTCAATCTTCCAGAGTTTGCTTGACGATTGCTTTCCGATGTAAGCTTTATTGTATGATCTTGTGAGGATGGCAAATTAATTTGCCGAGACGAGTCAAGAAGTTAATTTAATAAAAATTTGTGCAGCTGACGACTGATTATTTCTATTCTTAAAATAATATTACAGAAGTAGACGAGGACACGGGAGAATATGTGGTGGGAGATACAGTACTGTGGGAAGAATTTGCCAGCTTACTGAATGACTCAGGTCTAAACACGCCCCCCGTAGTAGACGATATTCCGTCTGAATTACTGACAGCCTTTTGAGAGCCACCCGTAAGAGAACTCTTTCACATGATAAGCAAAATGTACGAGACAGGCGAAATAACCTCATACTTCAAGACGAATATAACAATTCCAACTCCAAAGAAAGCAGGTGCTGGCAAGTGTGTATATTACCGAAATATCAGTTTAATAAGTCATGGTTGCAAAATAGTAGCACGTATCCTTCACAGAACAATGGAAAAACTGGTAGAAGCCAATCTTATGGAAAATCAGTTTGGGTTCTGGAGAAACGTAAGAACTCGTGAAGCGATACTGACTCTATGCTTGTCATAGAAGATAGGTTAAAGAAATGTTTGTAACATTCGTAGAGAAAACTTTTGACAACATTCACTGCAATACTCTCTTTGAAATTATGAGGGTAGCAGGGGTAAAACACAAAAAGCTAAAGCCCATTTACAACTTGTATACAAACCAGACGCCATTTATAAGACTCGAGGATCATGGAAGGAAAGCTATGGTTGAGAAGGGAGTGACACAGGATGGAAATTGAGAAGGGAGTGACACAGGATGGCAACGTATCCTCAATGCTAATCAAACTGTACACTGTGCAAGAAGTTAAGGAAACCAAAGACAGTTTAAAGAACGAATTAAAATTCAGGGAGAAGAAATAAAAAATTGAGGTTTGCCAATCCCATTGTAATTCTGTGGGGGACAGCAAATGACTTACAGGAACAGTTGAAAGGAATGGACGGTGTCTTTAAAGGAGGATATAAGATGAACATCAACACAAGCAAAAAAAGGATAACTGAATGTTGTCGAATTACATCAAGTGATGCTGAGGCGATTTGATTAGGGAACGAGACACTTAAAGTAGCAGGTGAGTTTTGCTATTTGGGCAGCAAATGATTCTGCCACAACTTGACTAGAAATAGGGCTCCGTTGATGGTATACATCGTGAGACATCAAGCGATTACCAATTTGCACTGGAGGGAGACAAAGAGATGGATACAGTAAGCCGATTCAGGAGGATGCAAGGTCCAGTACTTACTCGGAGATAGATTCTTGCACAGAAAGAGAGTAGCCTGGATAGCTGCATCAAACCAGTCTTTGGACTGAAGACGACAAAAACAACAATAACAATAACTTAAAATAAAAAAGGAAGGTCAGCGTTGGTCATAATATTGATGTTTTATTAATAGCAGAATCGATTTTCGATCACATAGTGATCATCTTCGGTGCTGTACAAATTATACTCAGACACTGGTCAAGTTTAATGTGTACAGCACCGAAGATGATCACTATGTGATCGAAAATCGATTCTGCTATTAATAAAACATCAATATTACGACCAACGCTGACCTTCCTTTTAATTTAACATACATGGTCGTTGCGCACACAGCACTCCTTGAGTCGCCAATCAAACAACAACAACAACAATGAGAAGATGCCCTCTTACATAAAATATTTAAACTTATGAAATCGTGTGAAAACGCTACCTAGTTTCACCCATCAAGAACATATAATACAAAAAAAAGAGAAATTTAATAGATTTCGCAGCGTACTACAAATGGGAATGAAACAGAAAATTGATTGAATTCCATGAACGAATTAACTACTGACAACAAGCAGCCTAACATTAACAATGTGTAAGTAAGTCCCTTACAGCCAAAAGATGTACTAAGGCTTGTTTGACCCAATCTATTAGCCCATTCTTCGTATCTAGAAATCTAGCTATTGAAATAGACTGGCGCTTATATTATACATCACGTAATGACCTGCCATCTTTCTCTGGAATGCCGACTGATGATTTATCTTCTGTTTTGTAAAATCACGCAAAGAGAGTGAACGGGTCTATTGTTCAGTTTTACTTTAGTGACGAAGGATAGCAAATGGTCGGCCACTGTGTTCGAGCGGTTCTAGGCGTTCAGTCAAGAACCACGCAGCTGCTACGGTCGCAGGTTCGAATCCTGCCTCGGGCATGGATGTGTGTGATGTCCTTAGGTTAGTTAGGTTTACGTAGTTCTAAGTTCTAGGGGACTGATGACCTCAGATGTTAAGTCCCATAGTGCTTAGAGCCGTTTGGTAGCAAATGGAGTTGAGAATCTTTTAGTAAGAAAATTTATAATTATATTTAAAGTATGAATAAGGACACCATAGAGCATACAACATGAGTGAAAAAAATACGTGGAAAAAAGAGCCACAATTGGTGCAGCATTTAAGCACAAGTAGATCGATATACAGCAGAAACTATGGAAAACTGCTTCCTGAGCGTGGATGAGGTGAATTCAAATGCCCTAATTTTCGGGTGGATAAGTGAAAGCCACATTGTGTACTCCTTCCATCCTTCCAGAATACAGTGATACAGTTACTCCATACTCGGCGATCATATACAACGGCTCGCTCGTCGTAATATCGGTACCCAAGGCTGGAAAGTTGGGAGGTTGCACAAGTTACACCAACATCCAAAAATGGAGACAGGAGTACTCCACTGAATTATTGACGCTTATGACTAACGTAAGGGCTAAGGGAGGGAGGGGGGGGGGGAGGTATTATACAATAAGTACAAGAGCCGAGAGGGAATAACAAGAGTGCACGACCAAGTGCGAAGTACTCGGATTGAAAAGGTGTTAGACAGCGGTGTAGTCTTTCCCTTCTACTGTTCAAGATGTACATCGATGGTGCAATGAAGAAAATAAAAGAAAGGTTCAGGAGTGGAATTAAAATTCATGGTGAAAGGATAGCAATGATACGATTCGCTGTTCATTTAGTTAGCTATCCTGAGTGAAAGTGAAGAAGAATTATATAATCTGCTGATTGGAATGAACGATCTAATGAGTACAGCATATGAATTGAAATTAAAGTGAAGGACGTCGAAAGCAATGAAAAGTAGCAGAAATGAGAACAGCGCGAAACTTAACATCAGGATTGATGGTCACGAAGTAGATGAAGTTAAGAAATTTTGATACCTAGGCAGCAAAATAACCAGTGACAGACGGAGCAAGGAAGACATCAAAAGCAGACTAGCACTAGCAAAAAGAGCATTCCTGGCCAAGAGAATACTACTAGTATAAACATAGGCCTTAATTTGAGAAAGAAATTTTTGGAAATGTACATTTGGAGCTCAGCGTTATATGGTGGTGGAACATGGACTGTGGGAAAACTGTAACAGAAGAGAAAAGATGCATTTGAGAGGTGGTTTTACAAACAAATGTTGAAAATTAGGTGGACGGATAAGGTAAGGAATGAGGAGGTTCTGTGCAGAATCGGAGACGAAATGAATATGTGGAAAACACTGACAAGGAGAAGGGACAGGATGACAGGATATCCATCAGGGAATGACTTTCCGCGGCACTAGAGTGAACTGTAGAGGGCAAAAATCTGTAGAGGAAGCTAGAGATTGGAATACATCCAGCAAATAATTGAGGACGTAGGTTGCAAGTGCTACTCGGAGATGAAGATGTTAGCACAGAAGAGGAATTCGTGGCGGGTCGCAGCAAACCAATCAGAAGAATGATGACCAAAAAAAAGACTAACGTCGGTTTGCAGTGTTCGAACATTATGAATTACCTCGAAGAAAACGATTTATCGACAAATAGTCGACACGGATTCAGAAAATACCGTTCTTGTGAAACACAACTCATTCTTTATTCTCACAAAGTAATGAGAACTGACTCCATATTTTTAGGTTTCCAGGAGACCTTTGAGACCGCTTCTTACAAGCTACTTCTGATAAAATGGTATGCCTATGTAGTACCCACTTAATTGTGCGAATGGATTCGTGACTGCCTGTCAAAAAGGTCACAGTTCATAGAAAGCGACGGAAAGTCATCGAGTAAAAGAGAAGTAATATCCGTCGGTCCCCGAGGAAGTAGGCCCTGTGAGGTGCCTGATCTACATAAACTACATGTGAGACAATCCTTAGATTGTTTGCATATGACGCTGTCATTTACCGTCTTGAAAAGTCATGAGATGGTCAAATGTAGTTGCAAAACGATATAGACAAGATATCCGTACGATGCAAAAAGTGACACTAGAATCCAAATAATGAAAAGTGTGAAGTCTTCCACATTAAATCGGTACTAAAAGAAATCCGAAAAGATTTCTTTTATACGATAAATGACACCAAATCTAAACGCTGTAAATTCAGATAAATGTTTAGGGATTACAGTTACGAATAACTTAAACTGGAACGATCACGCAGATAACGTTGTAGCCAAAGCAAAACAAAGACTGCGATTTATCGGCAGAACACTTAGAAAGTGCAACAGGTCTGCTAAAGACAATGCTTACACCACGTCTGTCCGCTCTGTTCAGGAGTACTGATTTGCGGTGTGGCATTCGCATCAGATGTTACTGACGAAGGACATCGAAAAAGTCCATAGATGGGCAGTTCGTTTTGTATTACCTCGAACCTGGGGAAAGTGTCCCGCGAATTGGGTTGGCAGTCATTACAAGAAAGACGTTTCTCGTGGCGCATGAAATTTCAATCACCATCTTTTGCCTGCGATTGCGAAAATATTTTGTTTGTGCCCACCTACACAGGGGAAATTACCTCCATAATAAAATAAGAGAAATCAGAGCTCGCACGGAAAGATTATCTGCTCGTTTTCTTCGTGCGTTGGTCATGGTAGAACGGTAGAGAACTAGCTTGAAGGTATTTCGATGAGTCCTCTGCCAGGCACTTAATTGTGCATTGCCGGGTAGTTATGTAAATGTAGATATAGATGTCTCGAATGTTACATGTCTCAGAAAGCCGCTATCGTATTAACATAGAAAGTGCTCAGTAAAGTTCCGTAAACAATGGCAATACCACCACACCAAGCACTGCAGTACGAGTCAGGAAACAGCCACGCATTTATAGCATGATGTCTGTGAATGCACGACATCCTGTGACTCCAGTTCTACGTAAATTGTACTCAACTATAACAGCGTCTTACCACACCTGCATCTCTAGAGCATCAGCCACGAACCAGGCCAGCTTTGTCCATTCAAACCCAAGCATTACCCACCAGCCACGAACCGTGTTCGACTCTGATTGTCTTGCGTGACTCAATCAGAGAGTCTTGAAAGCAGCCTACTGAGCGTGGTCAGAGACAGCAATGCTTGGTACAGAATTTGTTTTTGCAAAGAATCTTCGATTTAAGATCGCACGAAAGAAAATCAGTGCTGTAAGTTGTTACTTTCATAGACAACTTCCAGTCTGTACTCCGCTAGCCACTCGACGATGTGTTTCGGAGGGTACTTACACGTCCTTCGTTGTTCCATATGCTGATTTTTCTCGTCGTGGTCGTTTCACAAGATGTGTGTGGGAACAGTGATGCATAATGCTCTCTTCTGGCATCTATCACTGAAGATAAATGAGCATGTCTGTCACGCTCTCGCGTTCACTAAACGAACCTGTGACAAAGCCTGCCGCTCGTTTTTCGACCTCTGTATCTCTTCTATTAACCTAATTAAAATGGACACCTATACACAACAGGGTCTTATAAGCGTTTTCTTTAACGGATGAATTGTATTTTTGTAGGTTTTTTTTTTCCAGCGATCGCGTCCTAGCATCCACGTTTGTTAATTATTTTTATGTAATCGTTCCATGTCAAGAACTTCTGTACAGTTACAGTTTTGAAATTCACAAAACGTAAGTTGAAGAAAAAAAAAAAAGCCTCTGAGCACTATGGGACTTAACATCTGAGGTCATCAGCACCTTGAACTTCGAACTACTTAAACCTAACTAACCTAAGGACATCACACACATCAATACCCGAGCCATGATTCGAACCTGCGACCGCAGCGGTCACGCGGTTCCAGACTGAAGCGCCTAGAACCGCTCGGCCACACCGGCCGCCTGAGAATTGTGAAGTAAGGGCGTGGTTCATCAAATACTTGTGTATGTTTCTGCAATCAAAGGGGACAGGTACCACGAAAATAACGAAGTCATTACAAAATTTTGTCGCGAAATATTTTCACGCAACAATATTAAATTTATAGATGAAATGTTCTGTTAACTCACTAACCAAACAAAACAGCTTTCCGCTACAGATTGCAGATGGTGAACTGCATGCTAATGTTAAGAAGAGCACATAAAATCTAACATTCTGAAAAATAAGGTAATCATCATATCCATTCGGAACGTTTTGAAATGAGACTGTTACATAAAATTGTTGTAACAAAAGTAGATGACAGTCTGGGGTCTCTGTACTGGTTTTCTGCGTGTTTTACCACAACGGATGACCGTGCAGAATAGGGCAGTTAACTCGAAAATAATGGTAGAATAAGATCGTGATTTATCTTCATACAACTAAATCACGTTTATAGCCGGCAAACACGACTGTTGTTAGAGATTCAAAATTAGACGATGATTCAAAAAATGTTCAAATGTGTTTGAATTCCTAAGGGACCAAACTGCTGAAGTCATCGGTCCCTAAACTTACAGACTACTTAAACTAACTTATGCTAAGAAAAGCACACGCACCCACGACCGAGAGATGACTCGAACCTCCAGCTCGAGGAGACGATGATTGTGACTTCGAATGATTATTCATTGTAGCTTCACAAGTGACAGTTGAGGATGACATCAGACCTAGGTACATATGTGGTACAGTCGACTCTCGACAATTCAAAGTTTAAAGGGTCCAGAAAGTCCAAATAACTGAGGGTTAGAGATAGCGAAAGATTGACTGATTAAGGTGCAATCAAGAGAAAGTCGAAATAAGTATACCCTGTCAAACAAACAGTTAAAAAAATAGTACTGTTTTTTCAATAATACTCGTATTTCTTTTCATAGGGAAGCAGAGAGTAACAATTAGAACTCGAATTAAAAGGATATTGTTTGTTTTTATATGTTTTTTTAAAATTTATATGTATTTTAACATTTGAAACGAAAGAGAAATATCCAATTTCAGAAACTTCTTAACAAAACTCCAAATGAATTTTACAAAGATATCAACAATTTATTTTTGATTCAGTCACATCAAGTGTGTTCGGACAACCGCATTTCCCATTGTGGCCAAAACCGAAAATACATTGTTACCTGCTTCTGTTCGTAGGATATACGTTACTGTAAAAGTAAGATAAATGGTAAATCCCTGAATTAACCGGCGAAACCTAAGACTTACCAACACGGTGCGGTAAAAGTCCTAAATTTCTCATTATATGCATAGATTTCGAACTTTTACCAAGAGACGTGGGTAAATTTTAGAACTTACCAATGCAAACTGGTAAAAGCTGGATCGAAGACTCCCGCCTTCATCGTGCAGGTTAAGACAAGTTTCACTGCTGCCAACTTTGTGTTCAGATAAGTTTATCTGTTGGCAATTATGAGGTCTCAGTCCGCACTCCGCAGCGTAATTTCAGTCAGTGTCGAACGTCGTGCGTACGGTCATCTTTGCGACTCGTTTTAGTAGTATTTATTTGCGTCTGAATGAGTGATGTTATTCATAACAGATTTTACGAACTCTAGAGTGAATTAGTGAATGAGAAGGATAACAATTTTTATGTAACTGCTGTGCAATATAATATTCCGTTAAATGAAGTGAATAATGCAAAAATCGTTTCCAATAAAAAATCTTTTCGCTACAGACGTTCGAAGTGATGTGATGTTTTCAACATCGGAGGTGAAGAGAAACATATAGTTCTGGTGTATGCTGGAAAAGAAGAAATTCGTTATTACGATTGTTTTGGTGAACTGTTTAACGTACTACATGAAACCCACATTGCTATAGGGCATGGCGACCGAAGACGGATGATTGTGGAACTGAATCGTAAGCACAAGAATGTGACTGTTGAATCAATCGTTAATTTTTCTAGAGTATGTGAACCATGTCACAGAAAGCAAAAAACATTGAAAAGAAGTGTTTTAGTGAAACATATCATACACAGTGAAATGAATTCATGATGGTAAATTGGCTTAATCGACATGCAGGCAAACCCAGGCAATAAGTCGAAGTTCATACTTGTATACCAAGATCATTGAACAAAATTTGTTATCCTCCGTGCTCTAACCTCGGAAAGGGCTGATAAAGTAGCATATCATCTTTTGGACATTTCTACCACCTTTGGTATCCCATTCATTCTGATGACAGTAGAGAATTTTGTAGCCAAGTGATTCAAAGTTTATGTGGGTTGTGGAGTGACATAAAGAAAGTACACGGGAAGCTGAGGCACAGTCAATCTCAGAGATCAGTCACAAGAGCAAATCAAGATATCGAAAATATGTTATCAACTTGGATGAAAACAAATGAAACTTCAAAATGGTCTGAAGGGCTGAGGTTTGTGCAAGCAATGAAAAATAGTGCCTATCATGAAGGGATCAGATGTTCACCATATGAAACCATGTTTGGGGTTCCAATGAAAATGGGCACTATGACCTCAGTTGTTCCACGTGACTTAATAAAAAATGTAAACACTGAAGAAGACTTAATGTTAAACACCCCTTCCACTATCTCACAGGAAATTGAAAATGACGACCAAGGAATTGATGCCAGTAAATCAAGTGGGGGTGGGTACCCGTGGTCTAGGGGTAGCGTCTTTGATTCATAATCAAAACGTCTTCGGTCCCTGGTTCGATCCACGCCACTGCTTAAATTTTGATAAATAATCACCATTCGCGGCCGAAGACTTCCGGCATAAGAAGTCAGCCTCTTTCTGCTAGCGGCCTTGTCAAAGAGGGCGGAGGAGCGGATAGAGGTCCAGGGCACTCTCTTGTCCTAGGGGTGCGAAATTGCCCCTAAAGGGGGACGAATCAGCAATGATCAACGACATGAGGATGCAGAAGGCAATGGAAACCACTGCATTAAAGACACGTAACGTGTATCCACAGGACATGTGGCCTGTAATTGAAGAAGTGTCATGATGATCTCTCCATTGGCAAAGGATTCCGGAATAGTCCCCCATTCGGATCTCCGGGAGGGGACTGCCAAGGGGGAGGTTACCATGAGAAAAAGACTGAATAATCTACGAAAGGATAACGTTCTACGAGTCGGGGTGTGGAATGTCAGAAGCTTGAACGTGGTAGGGAAACTAGAAAATCTGAAAATGGAAATGCAAAGGCTCAATCTAGATGTAGTAGGGGTCAGTGAAGTGAAGTGGAAGGAAGACAAGGATTTCTGGTCAGATGAGTATCGGGTAATATCAACAGCAGCAGAAAATGGTATAACAGGTGTAGGATTCGTTATGAATACGAAGGTAGGGCAGAGGGTGTGTTACTGTGAACAGTTCAGTGACCGGGTTGTTCTAATCAGAATCGACAGCAAACCAACACCGACAACGATAGATCAGATATACATGCCGACGTCGCAAGCTGAAGATGAACAGATTGAGAAAGTGTATGAGGAAATTGAAAGGGTAATGCAGTACGTAAAGGGGGACGAAAATCTAATAGTCATGGGCGACTGGAATGCAGTTGTAGGGGAAGGAGTAGAAGAAAAGGTTACAGGAGAATATGGGCTTGGGACAAGGAATGAAAGAGGAGAAAGACTAATTGAGTTCTGTAACAAGTTTCAGCTAGTAATAGCGAATACCCTGTTCAAGAATCACAAGAGGAGGAGGTATACTTGGAAAAGGGCGGGAGATACGGGAAGATTTCAATTAGATTACATCACGGTCAGACAGAGATTCCGAAATCAGATACTGGATTGTAAGGCGTACCCAGGAGCAGATATAGACTCAGATCACAATATAGTAGTGATGAAGAGTAGGCTGAAGTTCAAGACATTAGTCAGGAAGAATCAATACGCAAAGAAGTGGGATACGGAAGTACTAAGGAATGACGAGATACGTTTGAAGTTCTCTAACGCTATAGATACAGCAATAAGGAATAGCGCAGTAGGCAGTATAGTTGAAGAGGAATGGACATCTCTAAAAAGGGCCATCACAGAAGTTGGGAAGGAAAACATAGGTACAAAGAAGGTAGCTGCGAAGAAACCATGGGTAACAGAAGAAATACTTCAGTTGATTGATGAATGGAGGAAGTACAAACATGTTCCGGGAAAATCAGGAATACAGAAATAAAGTCGCTGAGGAATGAAATAAATAGGAAGTGCAGGGAAGCTAAGACGAAATGGCTGCAGGAAAAATGTGAAGACATCGAAAAAGATGTGATTGCCGGAAGGACAGACTCAGCATACACGAAAGTAAAAACAACCTTTGGTGACATTAAAAGCAACGGTGGTAACATTAAGAGTGCAACGGGAAGTCCACTGTTAAATGCAGAGGAGAGAGCAGATAGGTGGAAAGAATACATTGAAAGCCTCTATGAGGGTGAAGATTTGTCTGATGCGATAGAAGAAGAAACACGAGTCGCTTTAGAAGAGATAGGGGATCCAGTATTAGAATCGGAATTTAAAAGAGCTTTGGAGGACTTACGGTCAAATAAGGCAGAAGGGATGGATAACATTCCATCAGAATTTCTAAAATCATTGGGGGAAGTGGCAAGAAAACGACTATTCACGTTGGTGTGTAGAATATATGAGTCTGGCGATATACCATCTGACTTTCGGAAAAGCATCATCCACACAATTCCGAAGACGGCAAGAGCTGACAAGTGCGAGAATTATCGCACAATCAGCTTAACAGCTCATGCATCGAAGCTACTTACAAGAATAATATACAGAAGAATGGAAAAGAAAATTGAGAATACGCTAGGTGACGATCAGTTTGGCTTTAGGAAAAGTAAAGGGACGAGAGAGGCAATTCTGACGTTACGGCTAATAATGGAAGCAAGGCTAAATAAAAATCAAGACACTTTCATAGGATTTGTCGACCTGGAAAAAGCGTTCGACAATATAAAATGGTGCAAACTGCTCGAGATTCTGAAAAAAGTAGGGGTAAGCTATAGGGAGAGACGAGTCATATACAATATGTACAACAACCAAGAGGGAATAATAAGAGTGGACGATCAAGAACGAAGTGCTCGTATTAAGAAGGGTGTAAGACAAGGCTGTAGCCTTTCGCCTCTACTCTTCAATCTGTACATCGAGGAAGCAATGATGGAAATAAAAGAAAGGTTCAGGAGTGGAATTAAAATACAAGGTGAAAGGAGATCAATGATACGATTCGCTGATGATATTGCTATCCTGAGTGAAAGTGAAGAAGAATTAAATGATCTGCTGAACGGAATGAACAGTCTAATGAGTACACAGTATGGTTTGAGAGTAAATCGGAGAAAGACGAAGGTAATGAGAAGTAGTAAAAATGAGAACAGCGAGAAACTTAACATCAGGATTGATGGTCACGAAGTCAATGAAGTTAAGGAATTCTGCTACCTAGGCAGTAAAATAACCAATGACGGACGGAGCAAGGAGGACATCAAAAGCAGACTCGCTATGGCAAAAAAGGCATTTCTGGCCAAGAGAAGTCTACTAATATCAAATACTGGCCTTAATTTGGGGAAGAGAATTCTGAGGGTGTACGTCGGGAGTACAGCATTGTATGGTAGTGAAACATAGACTGTGGGAAAACCGGAACAGAAAATCGAAGCATTTGAGATGTGGTGCTATAGACGAATGTTGAAAATTAGGTGGACTGATAAGGTAAGGAATGAGGAGGTTCTACGCAGAATCGGAGAGGAAAGGAATATGTGGAAAACACTGATAAGGAGAAGGGACAGGATGATAGGACATCTGCTAAGACATGAGGGAATGACTTCCAAGGTACTAGAGGGAGCTGTAGAGGGCAAAAACTGTAGAGGAAGACAGAGATTGGAATACGCCAAGCAAATAATTGAGGACGTAGGTTGCAAGTGCTACTCTGAGATGAAGAGGTTAGCACAGGAAAGGAATTCGTGGAGGGCCGCATCAAACCAGTGATGACAAAAAAAAAAAAAAAAAGCAGACAAGTACTGGCACAGAAGGAACGGAGGTAGAAAGTACGGCTGCAGCAGGCGAGGAAGCACCAGAGACACAGGATTTGACGACAGTTAACAACGAGACACCGGCACGAGATGATGGTTTGACGAGACGCTGACAACTTCCAACAGTGTTAATAAAGTCAAACGGATCCGAGAAGTTTCCAAAGAAGGCCTTCAATTGCAGGCAAAGAAAATGAAAGCAGTCTCATGTAATAAAATTCCAAAACCCTCAATTGGACAGAATGTGAGAATGAAGGGGAATTGGCAGGCCCTATCCCGACATTGTTGACTTGGCTTCCCTGTATTTCAGGAACCACTGTAGCCACTATCTTGAAACTTTTACAGGACATTAAACTGTATGTTCTGAGCCTACTGAACTACAATGATTGCATTTCAGCCACTGCTTTCGTAAATACAATTTTTTAATTTTGTGTACTTTTTTATACGTTATCCTAAATAATTTTAATTATACATAACACTATGTTCTTCTTTTAGTTCAGTAGACTCAGGATATGTATGTTATTACTCTCTGAAAATTTGAGTACTCTACTTGGAGTGGTTTCTGAGACTTAGGGAAAAATGCAACAGAAAATGTAAATTTTCAGGAACGGCTTCTAAAGTTTCGAAAGACTGTAACTCACTTAATATATGCTTACTTTTTTATTTTTAGTCACTCAGAAGAATCATGCACCATACTGTATGTTATCCTCTTGATCTTTTTCCAAATTTCTTCTTCTTTCTGCACTCCTTAGTGACCAACTGTGCTGCATACTCCGCTTTATCAAGGCGAACGTTGTGCATCCGTTAAAGTCCTCTGATGCGATTTGTTCCAGGATTAATTCCCATACGCTGTAACACTTTCACCCTACCAACGTTGCCATCATTAAAAGCAGTAACAGCATCACTCGCCCCCCACTTTAGTGTCTCAATTCAAACAAAAACATTTTTTGGTAAGTGAGTCCATATAAGAGTATTGAATGACTAACTGGGATTTTGAGTCTGACCCTGCAGACACTTCTTCAGCAATTCAGGATTTGCCTGGTCTCTGTAAACAGGTTTTATGGTATCCATGACTGCTGCTTGGACGGAATGTTTATGGCTGTATGAACTGTTTGAGTTCTGGGCATTGCGGTAATTGCACCACGAATCATGTCCAGGAGGGCAAACGTGATGTACTGGTTTTTCATCAGTTGGCAGTCAGTGGAAGAAGATAGCTCATACTACGTGCTTCAGTTTCAACAAATCCTCAGTATTATTTCTATTGGCTATCCCAAAATACTACTGTAGCTCATCAATCATTTTGTCTGTCAACCTGCCTCTTATGGTTTTACCATCAGAAAGTTTCTTGTCTCTCAAATTTTGTTTCAACTTTCTCAACCTGGTGCCCATTCTCGTCTGGACATGACCTTTATAACAAAGTAATCCACAGCCTTCTATATGAAAATTACCGATTTTATTAGATCTTGAAGTAATGCGCGTAAAAATTTTGACATTTACAACAGGTGTAGATTATATTTAAAAAATAAAGTACTTCCCATGTGAATTTATCTTTTTATTCGAAAAATTGTAAATTTTATAATGAGATAAAAATCCGAAAATGTGAAAAAAATTCCGGTTTACTACGGGTTTTTGCTGTTTTCTAGGCTGGGGAGTGTTGTAAGCTATTGTAGTGAAATATAGTTATGTCTCTGAATGGAAGGGAAGGTGTGACTGACATTTTGACTTGGTTTGGAGCTCGACTTGTAAGTGAACAGCTGTTGTTCAGCTTTCTAGTGGTTTTTTCATAACTTTGAGTGGATTTCAATCGGAGATAAACCGTTGACTATCAACTATACGACGCTTAATCTTGAAGCGCATGCTGTTCGCCATACGTTAGTCATATAATACGTTTAAATACGTCAGTTATTATACTCCGTGAAAGTTGTTAACCTGAAACGTGCTCTTAAGGTGCAACGGGACGGGGCAGAATGGGATAATGTCCCGTTCCTACCAGCCATTTTTTGACGCAAGTAGATTTCCAACTGTATATTCCTTTCCTTCACCTAGCTTTTCCGGACGGTGTGAACTTACATTAGATAGACTAAAGACAGCAATGGGGTAACAAATGAATGAAAATGGTGATTAAAAAAAAAAAGATTCAAATGGCTCTGAGAACTATGGGACTTAACTGCTGAGGTTATCAGTCCCCTAGAACTTAGAACTATTAAACCTAGCTAACCTAAGGACATCACACACATCCATACCCGAGGCAGGATTCGAACCTGCGACCGTAGCGGCAGCGCGGTTACAGACTGAAGCGCCTAGAATCGCTCAGGCACTCCGGCCGGCTAGTGATTTCAGTCACGTTATCTTCTGAAATGGGAGTATCCAAATCACTGTTGGAAAAATACTTTCGTAAATCTAAGAATAATCCCAACTATACAGAGTTAACAAAGCAGACGGAGAATTTAAAAGGTGTTTGACGCTGAACAAAAAGATGAGCAGTTGGCATACTGAAGTGAATGGAGAGCATACTCTTTGGTCCAACGATGAAACATCTCACTGTGAGATAATTAGTCAAAAAATAGCACAAGGAAATGGCTTACCACACAGATGCGACAAGAAACTTATCTAGATGGGCAGGACTGGATTATAGAGTTTTTTACTAAGCATCCTACCTTGTCTATTCGCAAGCCAGAAGACACCCAACATCCGTAGCACAAGCGATGGAATTGAATAAAGTAATCGTAACAGTAACAGAAACAGCAATTCTGTGTTAAGCACTGAATCTTATTTTTCATGTTTCAAAATATTAAACTATTTTCTTATTGTTAACGAGTTTTTGAAGACTCTGTCTGTATTCCTTGTTCTAATCTGTTCATTAAACAACTTTATGTCTTACTTGTAAGATGATACTTCTCATAATTTCAACATCTATCTAATAATTTAAGAAGAAATTGCATTATCCTATTGTGCCCCGTAGGTGGCGCAGAATGAGAAATATGAAAACATTCATATAATATAAAAAATACATAACATACAGTTTTAAGTGATTTTCAAGCAAGTTTACTTATTTTATACTACAAGGTGACTTTTCATATCTTTAAGAAGTATTTTCTTGGGATTCTTTATTTTACAAAAATTTTTAAAGGCTAAATATCCCTATCTGCCCCGAGTTACCTTACAGAGCGTCTGTGGGCGGTCGTACGTGGGTATAGGTTCGATTTATAAGGGCTGGCAAAACAGAAAGCATTTCTTCGATATATCGAAGCTTTTTTTAAGGGGGCAATAAAACTAGTTCGATTTATCATGAAATTCGATTCATAGAGATTAGAATTAGCAAGTAGTAAATGATTAAATGCTGCCTCTTTGAAGAGAAGTTGTAGGAATTTTCTAAATATTTTTACATGTTTCCTACAAGCGTGTTGTCGACGCACGTGCTCCTGTGCTGCTGTCAGTCTTTGGTGCCGCTCCCGCCATTGGATGGATAGCGGGTCGGCGGCTGGAGCAGAGAGGTATTCCAGCGGCGTCGCATCTGATAAATTGCTCCTCTAGAGTGCCTGAAGGCCTATCTGTGTACACGCGCAACACCAGAGGTTGGCGGTTCAGGACACGCCGTGCTGACCGCCGCCCCTATGTGCGCGCGTTCAGTGACCGGAGGTTGCACCAGGGCCGGTGATTGTCCTGCAAGAGTGGCGGCGAGAGCCAAGTACCGCCTCTGCTGGGGTCGCCTACCACCGCCCACCGCCGCCCACCCTGTTAGTCAAATTGGACTCGGGCCCTCTACGTCGACCGCTGCTCCGGTTTAATACCGCGATACGCAGGTGGAGGTGCTGTATGCATACAGAAGGAGGCCCGGCCGAACACACATACACGCACACACACACACACACACACACACACACACACACACGCACACACACACACACACTCACACACACACACACACACACACACGTGACGTTATCCGACACGAATGCCGCTTCCTGTCTACCCCGGTGACGCTGGGTTTATCGCCTTGCCCCATCGCCCGCCTGTCTTCTGCTTTCGATGAAGAGGTGTGCCTGTTACGATCTCTAAATACCGCTTCTCAGACGACAGTGTCTGCACGTGTGTTATTACCGCCTCCCACCACCCATCGCGTTTCAGACGACGAGACGAGCTGGGAATGAATTCCGAGCACGTAGACTGTGCGAACGACCCAGGTTGCTGTTATGGAAGGTTCCCGTCTGTTTGGACACACTACACACAACCCCTTCTGCGACATTGCTATACAGCGAACGGGAGTGGGCACTTTCGGCAGCAGCCGTAAACATTAAATGCTGACCCTGTTACATGGCGGACATCTGATGCATACATGAGGGGTAGCGGCACAGCCGTCTGCTTGATGACAACAGGTATAACGCGATCTCTACAATTCTGATCTGATACATTAGGAATCTGCTTCTTGGAACAGAAATACAAATGAATAAAACAACTACACCCTTTTTAAATATTTCGCGAAATAACGGGAGTTTATAAGAAGGCAAAAAACACCGTTCTGGTTGAAGAAAGTTTTTTATTAAAACCACTACCGGTTACGCATCAATTTAGGTGCATCCTCAGGTGATCTAAACAGGGATCAGAAAGGAAGTATTTTAAACGTTTTCTTTTTCCGCCGGCTTAGAAAATACTGCTATATGGATTACAATAGTCCTCTACATTAGGTATTTACCTAAATTATGTCTACAAAATTACTTTGCGCTGTCCTGAAGCCTCCACCCGTCCTTGATGTCATTGATAAATTAAAACCAGCAGGAAGCGTTTGTCAAAATGTTAAGAGGATGTCCCTAAAAGATACGAAAATGAGTGTTTCGTGGAGAGAGAATAAAATAAGCCCTACGAAGCGTGCGAAAATGTATGTAAGCACCAATAAAACCATACCATATTATCAGCTGGAGGCGATGCGGGTACGTACATAGGTAAGACTAAACTAGTTAGAGACCTGTGCAAGCAGCCATGGGGAAAACTACATTGGCCGTTGTATCTGAAAACCCATCGAGATAGTACGAGAGAAAGTGGGGCTATTGCACCGAAAGGGTAAGCGTGAAAAAGGGGGAGATGCTGTACATAAAAGTAAATTACAGTTTAAATCAGCAAGTGTTATACAACGCGGACGATGAATGAATAGAAAACTAATACGGTAAATCCCATATGATTCAGACTACGTAATATTTACAATTGATGTGGAACCGGTCATGATTTTAATAAAAAACCTTCAACAGCCAGAGCGGTGCTTTTTGCCTTCCTATAAAAATATGGACTTTTGCCTGCGGTTGGCCGAAATACGAGACCATATGTGGATGGGTGGAAATACTGACTAAATGTCTATAAGCAAATTCACGCTTGCAAGATGCTACTCCAGGCGGGTGTAAAATGAATGTGCGCAACGGAAAATAATAAACGCTAAAATGAAGATTTGGTCCTGTCTGACTGACCCCTGAAGCAGGTCTTAGGATCTCTTAATTCCATAAATTACAATCTAAACATAAATGAATGATGAAGCCAGCTAATCCTACTAAATGATAAACGTTGTTTCTGCTTATAATTGTAGATTTAAAAAACCCTTTATATTAGAAAGTTAACATTTCCTAAGTAAAATTACTGATCAATTGCGCAACTCTGCTCCTTATTATGACTGCGCGGTCTAATATCAATAATGCGGAATGACTGACATCATCTATGTACCAAACACTAGAAGGCACTACTTTCAAAGCTGATATACGGTGATGTGGAACCTCAGTGGAAATAAACTAACGTGATCATAGCTGTTTAGCTTTTATAGCCCTAATAAGCCGAAACAGTTTGCGATATCACCGTATGTACTGTGTCCAGTGCGTCGAAGTGATGGTTCTCGTACTTGTCTGCGACGATGGAAGAACTCCAGCCACAAATAAACTCTTTCAAACACTACGACGACACCGGCCGGAGTGGCCGTGCGGTTCTAGGCGCTACAGTCTGGAACCGAGCGACCGCTACGGTCGCAGGTTCGAATCCTTCCCGGGGCATGGATGTGTGTGATGTCCTTAGGTTAGTTAGGTTGAATTAGTTCTAAGTTCTAGGCGACTGATGACCTCAGAAGTTAAGTCGCATAGTGCTCAGAGCCATTTGAACCACTAGGATGGCAGAAGGGGGTCCTCTGACTATTATACTCTAATAGTCTTCTCCTCTCTGTTTTCTACAGACGAAAAACGCGAACTCCCAACCACAAGTACGGAGTTCAGATAACGTCTCAACGTAAGTATAGGCAGAGGAAGTGCTCTCAATTACTGAACGCTGCGTACTCAGCGACGACTTCCAACCAGGAGGTGAAGTCCAGAATCGTATATGTTCGCAACAGTACAGTTCCTAACTGTTATAACTATAAGCTCTACTGAGAGCAAAGGTAGCAAGTCCGTCTGTACCAACAAAAGGTGATACGGAGCGACCGTCACACACGGGCGCTCACAACGAAAGACCTCCTCATCCTTCCACCGCTTGCTTCCCAACAAGGCTCGGCTCACAACCCTCGTAATTCCGAAAACGAATCATATTCCCGAAATCATGGAATATTCTCCCTCTCTACAGATTCTTCCGAACGCTGACCAACCACACTTTAGTTTTTTGTCGTCCAGCGCGGAAAGTCTGCGAGGAAAAACCTATACTCGTACAATGGTACGCTTCCGAGTAAAAATCCGCGGAAATAACCCAGCTGGCGTGATTTACAAGGTGACGCTTGCTCGTTCCTCTCGTCTGCGTACAAGATTTTCGTAGTTTCCGAAGTATAATCCTTCCTGTCCAGCTCCATTAACGACCGGTCGCGACTCTTGTGTCCCAGCGCTCAGGTGTCCCAACGTCCGTCTTGCTACTTCCTATGTTTAAGCAGGATCAACACACCTGTGTGGACCTTCCACTCAGGGCTTGAGTTCCGCAAGCCGTTTCATTTCCACTATCGCTCCAACCTTTGCTAGTATAGGCAATAATTCATTACGCTGTTCTGATAATAAAGACACTTCGTCACCTTTAATGCAATAAGTGTTAGCAATTATTTACAAGACGTATGTGACAATGTCAGTCTCCTTTATATATTCATATATACCATGTACAACCTATAACATGATACCTAATTGTATTTGTAGATCATGGCAAAGTATGTGGATGGGTGCATGTAAGGTGCGAAATTATAGCCACCTTATACGCAATGCTCCTGACCGGTGACATGTAACGATACAACTCTCCCGATCAAATATTAAAATACGTTAAAGAAATTACTCACTCGGATTCTGTGCGCTGCGTTTCCTGTGTTGGACAAGGCTGGAGCAACGGGCGGCCAGCGGTGCCACCACAGATCAAAGACACCGCCGATTCTCGGAAATGAGCACCCAGAATGCTGGAACACAGGTGTAGGTAGGCTTTCGCGAGCGGCAAAGCTACCCGATGGTTCTCCCAGTCAGTGGCTAGAAAAGGCTATGAACAAAAAACTGTCAGCAAATCAGAGAACAGAGATAATTTGAGTAACACACGAATACACTGAAATGCAAAACTTAAGGACGAAAGGAACTTTCACGTGACGTGTCACTTCCAAATAACATAGATCGATAAAACTTGGGCAGTACGTAGAAAGAACTTCTACAGTACAATCCGGAAGGTAATTAAAGGAAATGAGGCGAACAGGAATGAAATTTTTATTCAAAGGCAGTAATTATACAGAAGCTGCCGCTATTCATGATGGTCTCATGAACGTTACAAAAAGCGGGACATGGCTCTTAATAGGATGCTTGATCACCACGGACGGATGTCCATGGTCTGGGTGGTGAAGAGTTCGTGTGGTAGGACGTGCCACTTCTCCATCAGCACTGTCGAAAACTGTTGGATGGCGCACGTGTACATGCTGAAATACATCTTCTCAACTAATCCTACAACTCATAGATGCGATTTGAGTCGTAGAACGGTCAGGACAGTCCATTCGCCGAATATCCTTTCGGTCCAAGATCTCCTCCAACTGCGCTGATAGATGCGGTTGCGCATTGCCATACATACGTGCCCAATGTTTCCCTGAAAAGACGCACTTAAGGTTGGAGTGCAGTGCTCAGTGACGTTGGGCGGTCAGTGTTCCGTGTTCAACGTTTTGGAAGTCAGTTCGTCCATCAACGTTAGCCCCCCCCTCCTCCGCACACACACCACAATATCTGGGTCACGAAAACGACTATGTTGACAATCCTGGACGCACCCTCATGTGATGAGAGGTGAGAACACACAATGCGCCCAGCAACATTGTCGAACATTATCGTTTTGGTTGTGCTAATGTCACGGCATTCGGTGGTATAGTGTTGTATGGGCATACTGACCTCAAAATCTATGAATACGGCACAACGTGCAACTAACGAATGACAAGTATAGTTTGAAAAATTACACATCAGTGAATGTGAAAATGACTCGATAGATCCTAGCAAGAATTATTCCCTGGAATAGTAATCAATGTAAAACCAACCACTTTGCAATGGAGGTAGGGACTAATTCTGTGATCGCAACACTCACTCATGAAAATAACTAACCACTGGTTAGTTATTTGAATGATGACGCCGTTCGGACGAACTGAATGTGCCTGAACAACAACAAACCGGTGAACACATCGATAAAATACTTTCCGCAATTGTTAAATTTGTGGAACATGAATCCACATACTGTACAGAATCTGCCACACAGTTCTTCGCTCAGCCACTGGCGTTGAGACTTAACTCCACAGTAGAAAATTTGCATGCAGTGATCGAAATATTTGTTACCAGGAACAGGGAAACCCGTCTTAGAACTCAGTGACCACGTCGTCTTTACCATGTGCCACAGGCAGATAGAAGGGATTGGACATTAGCATTGTGTGAATACGGAAAGTGGCAAACAAAGAACGGCTCAGGGTACACAGATAACTAACTTTTCAATGAATGACTTAGAAAAATAGAAATGAGTAACGGCGAATTTAGTTGAACTCTGTATTGCCCTCAAATGAAACAAACGACACAAGCATCATGGCATTCATGATACTTGCGCAACGTAAATCGGAAGTTCCATCAATCACAAAGACACAGATACATTTGGACGACTTCAAGAAAACATAGAATGACCTAAAATTAAAGGGGGAGTGACGAAATTGAATGCGTAGTGGTTCGGACAGATGACGAGAATACGATCGTGTAACCATCTTCAAGCTTACTTAAAGCATGAAGACTCGGAAATTCTAATAATACGTGCCTGAATATCACCACACTTTCGCAATCCATAGCAAGTTTAATAAGCGAAACTAATGAAAACAAGCCATGAGGCCCAAACACCATTCAATATACTGATTGCAAAATTTTACCTATAATCATCCATTTCGAATAACTTAAAGTTTCTCACCAATAACAGCAAACATGCCGCATCGTATCTTAACCCCTATCGTCCATAACGTGCCTCTTGGAGCAAATTTCCAAAGCTGTGCCCTAGCGTGCACTTCCATCTGGGTGAACAGTATCTGATCATGGTTTTAAGTGAGATGACTAGCATCTGAGCATGATTTTAAGGGAGGATTAAGTCGCAATAAATTTCTTTACTCAATTATTTCATATGATACGTAAAAGAACTACCACAGGTTGCTTACCGTTTTGTATTATTTACGTGTTATTCGAATAAACCTTATGGAGGGTACGATAAATCAACTTTGGTTTTGATTTTTTGTCTTTAATTTTCGTTGCTCCCAGACTTTCTTCGTCCTTCGATGGTGCCGTCCCTTTTCTTCTTGCGTCCCCTTCCTTCTTTTTGCAGATATCTTTTTTTCTGAAATCCTGCCTTTGGTGCTGCTTCTCTAAAACGTTTTCCGCGATCTATTAGGTGTGTTCCAGTACCAGCGTTTTTTTTCTTTTTATCTGTTTCATTTCGTTGAACCATGTCGCTTTTGATTTGTAGCTGTTTAATAAGCTGAAAATCAGCTTGGTTAGTCTGCTATTATTCATTCAGCATAAGAGCCCAAACAACTGTAGTCTCCTTTTCCTCATACATCAGTTAGCTTTACCATTTTCAAATAGAGCTCTCTGATTGATCTTAATTCGTATTCAACGTTACTATTATTTCTAGTTCCAAATATCTTCCTTAGAATTCTTCTTTCAAATTTGTCAGACTTTCAGGATCCCCAGACTTTGTTTGTTTAAATTTCTGCTGCAAACAGTGTTTCAGGCCTTAGCACTGTTGGGTAGTGTCTTCGTTTTGTGTTCTAGGACAAAGCATCTTTTGCTATATGCGTTTTCTATCCATTCTCCTATATATACAAAACAGTTTGTTTTAGACATTGTTCTGTTCTAAATTTTAAGATTTGAACGGGCATCATGAAGTTTGTCCTGAAGTATGTTCCAAATGATGTTTTTAAACCTTTTTGTCTGCTCGTTTTTGTAGTTCTGTGATTTGTCCTTTGGCACTATCGAGTGAGACAGTAATTAATGCCACACCATCTGCAAAAGCTAGACAGTCTGTGGGAATTTTATTTTGGTTTCTTCTTTAGTATTGATGGATTTTCTCCATTCTTTCACTACCTTCTCTAATGCACAATTGAGAAGTAGGAGTGATAAACCACATCCCTGTCTTACTCCCGATTTTATTACAAAAGGTTTTGACAGTTCCCCCATAAAATTTGCTTTGGATTTTTTTATTATATCAAACGCTATCATATTTTGTAATAAGTCCACTAACTAGAGAAAATTTTTAGAGTGAAAAAGTGTGTAATTGCGCTCATTTGTGACGTAAATTCAGGAACAGCTTGCCCAAAACCTGCTCGAAGAACTGTGTGTACAAACTGCTGCTTTTCAGTATATTTATCCGGTAATGAAGTTTATTGTAAGTAATATGTGTCTTTTTTGCATTACCTTGAACCAAACCCTCTTTTGCCCTTGGATGAACTATCATAAAAAGACTATATATCGACAACAGTAGCGATTAGTGTACGAAAACCTTTCACGAACTGTCAATCAGGGAATTTTAAATATCGATAGTACTTCGTGGAATTAATATTTATAACAGCGATCATTGACATAATACGTGGGTGAAACAGACAGTCAACAAGGGAATCGGAAGGATTTTATAAATAGCTATAATACGAAGATGCCTGGAAATTTGAGATAGTTGGTCACGTACTTTCAAAGGTAAGCGCGCTGATCGGCTAAAAGCGCCAGGAGGCGGTCAAAGGTGACCTGGCTTCCACCGCAGCATCTCGGAGCATCAGCTCAAAGAATCTACAGTGTACATGCCAATAACGGTTACAGAGCATCTTTGAAAAATATCAGCAAAGATCAATTCGCGAGATACCGAAATCATACTATTGAAACATTGAAAGTGACGTTTAACACGAAACTTTCAAAAGTAGACCATTTAATTCCGGAGATGGCAGTTAAAATCCCCGTCTCGTCATAAAAATTAGGTTTTTCGTGATGTCCCAAAATCGCTTAAGTAGAATGCCAGGATGGGTCCTTTCAAAGGGTATGGTCAATTTCCTTCCTCACCTTTCCTCAGTCTGAGCGTCTCGAATGAACTCGTTGTCGACGGGACGTTAAAGTTTAATCCACCTTCCATCTAATATTCTCTTCTAATCATAGCGTATGTGTTCCGGAAGTGAGTACACCTCGACTTCGGAGGATTAAGGAATTTTAATTACATGGTCGCTCAAAGAACGTCAATATCGGTGATTTATTTGATGCGTTAAGTAGAATAGGTGGGAGTCTAAGCATTCAGAGAGATTCTTTGCGACGGCTTTAGCTATTTTACAACTCTGAAGCGTACTGACCCTTTACAGTTTTGCATTAGAGTCAAGGACTCCTCCTTTGTTCAGTGGCTCAAGGAAAATAACACCATTAGGGAAATAGTTTGCGGACACTTCTTCAACATCATTTTAGCATTTTCGCTTTCTTAGAGTCATTTTCCACATACAGATGTGTGCTATTACGTGGGATGATTCCTTTCTTGCCTTGGCGTAAGTTGCAGTCTGCTTTCGAAGTAAACTGACCTTGATGCTTCTGACAACTAGAAAGGAATGTTAGTATCATTTTGTGAAGTAAATGCGACGTGACATTTTCTTGCAGTTTATGATGACAATTCTCGTAAACAGGAAATTTTATACAAACTGTCATCTTAGGTCAAAAGTTCAAAGCGCGCTAGGTCGAGTAGGTTGCCAGTAAGCGTTGCATGAATCAGATGTCCATAAAACAGCAACGGGTTTGTAGCTGTCAGCTTCTTTTGTTGTTTGAGTTTCCGAAGCAAGAATGAATTACGTTTCTTTACGGAATCTATTTTGTACAACAAACAACGGCGATTCTACCCGTATTGAAATTATGTATAAAAGCAAAATTGTATCAATAGCCATGAGGGCAGCAGTGGATTTCTTTATTTCAATGAACGAGATCTACATCTACATGGATACTCTGCACATTTAAGTGGCTGGCAAAGGGTTCATCGAACCACCTTCACAATTCTTTATTATTCCATTCTCGTATAGCGCGCGGAAAGAATGAACACCTATTTCTTTCCGTACGAGCTCTCATTTCCCTTATTTTATCGTGGTGATCGTTCCTCCCTATGTAGGTCGGTGTCAACAAAATATTTTCGCATTCGGAGGAGAAAGTTAGTGATTGGAATTTCGTGAGAAGATTCTGCCACAACGAAAAACGCCTTTCCTTTAACGATTTCCAGCCCAAATCCTGTATCATTTCTGTGACACTCTCTCCCACATTTCGTGATAATACAAAACGTGCCGCCTTTCTTTGAACTTTTTCGATGTACTCCGTCAGTCCTATCTGGTAAGGATAGAAATAGACCAATGGTTCCCAACCTGAGTAATTAATCCCGAGGGGAAGCGTGTAATGTTCTTAGGAGTAAAAACGAAAGGTAAATTATGATTCGGACTCGAAAGTAAATAATTTCTAAAAGATTATAATTTTTATTATTATTTCGTAAGACTACGGCACTCATTACATAGCCTGCCAGTAATTAATTTTTTGTCATATACTGGCCTTAAGGCGTGTCACAATGTGGCGGACGTTACAGTTTATGGAGCGAATGTATGAGCAACTTCTTCCTCATATCGTCCACACACTACTCACATATTTTGTACCACGAATCATCTGAGCCAGTAAAACTGAGACAAACAGGCCTACATCACATACGCTTAAATGTTAACATGAAAATCCCTTCTACGTCTTTTGTTGGTTATTACGTTGCTGTAGGGCCTACACTGCATTATTATTATTATCATCATTTATTTGGTCACACAGAAAGCACTGGCAGGCTGAAGTCTTCCAACTCCTGCCAGCTCAGAAGTAAGAAGTTCACCAGTGAAGTCATTTACAAACAGTAGGCTTAAGTATAGTACACACATTTTAATTCGGTTGATTTTAAATTGGAGTGTTGTGTGCGAGTAAGTATCGCTAGAAGGTGTGGTGCAAAGGTAGCATGTCTACCCTCCAAATGGATAGTTAGCTTTCTTTGTTGAGAAGGAGTTGTAACACTCTGCATGCACTGAGGATTGATACCTGATTCTGTGTATAAGGATATTAAAAATAATTAGTACCATTTTTCTCATTGATTTATTAGTACGATGTTTAATGAAACATACGCGAGAAGTGAACATCATTTATCTTTCGTCGTTTTAAAACTGTAAGTTTAAAAAAATTTTTTTTTGTTCATTCTAAACTTTATTTACGCTGTAATGTTGATGATTTGGGGGGGGGGGGGAGAAGGAAGGATTAAACTAGCTACTATCCGATTGGGAGGTAATGATCTCAGACTGGTTGGGGAACACTGGGATAAACAACAGTTTCGTGTCGGCTGTAGAAAGATCTGTATGTATGCATACATGTGATGATTGAAGGTTTTTTTCGAGAGGTTCTACACTGCTAAATAAAGTCATTCATTTGGCAACAGAGCTATACCTATGGGCTATATACTTGATCCGTTACTGATTATTGGATTTGAACCTATCTTCCAGAGCCCCAGTTCCCTTGCCTCTAGACTATTTTGCCATGGTGTAAGGAAGCAGCCGTGTGATAACAGACGGACGTATTTGCATTTTTTTGTGCTTGACATCTCTCATTATCCATCTGCCCGGTGTCGACCAAATAATAACCGTCTGCAAGTCTGCTTAAGTTCAGATTTACGTTATGCACAGACAGTGAAATTATCATCAGTGAAAATAGAATGACTGGAGAATCATGAAAATATTCCGAGTTCCAGGAGTAACTGCTGGATAGGATTTCGAATTAAAGAGGTGCAAAAATACAGCTACCAAATTTATCCATATTCTCAGACGTGAAATACCCCTCCTAGTCATTAACAAGAGATGGCGACTGCTGTTTCTGTTTTACTCCTACACCTCAATACTTTCAGCAGAATTTCCTGATTTATTCCTTCTTGTGTAAGGTGTCCTTAAATACTTAGTAAAAATTACTATCGTAGTGCTTGAATAAAATAAGAAATTTGTGGGCCCACGATTGTTTACGTATTACATTTTTCCGACTGATTGAGAGAACAGTAAGTTTGTATAGAAAATCAAATACGCGCTTAACCGACCATTATCCTTCCTTGCAATCGAAATTAAGTAGTGGGTCCATGTCATATCGCTTTGCAACGTTGAACCTGGATGTTTTATCGATATGACTGTGTCAACCAGCGCACCACTAATACTTTATTCATCCGTTGCTTCGCTGTATGGTCTGCTTGGATTTTTATTTTATTTATTTATTTGCTTTCCTTTTATGGAATTTTTATGTTGTTCACAAACTGCAACAAGTTCTATACATTTCATGCAAATTAAGGCTGTAGAAACATTGTCTTCTTTGAAAGTACTAGTGACCAGAAAGCGATTTTGAGGGCTCGAAGCCAAGATTTTTGTTGATCATGAATTTTGCTTTCATGTGATGATATTTTCATCAAAACTTTCTTCTCCCTAACTCAACTTTCTTTATATCTAACCGAGAAGTGAAATACCAGTTTTCATAGCCTTAATATTTTTAAATTTAATCGAATATTTTATTAAAATTTTTCATTTTTTTTCACCCCCCTATTGGCTGAACTATCAAAAACTGTCAAACACGTACTTTTTTATTTCTAACAGAGAAGGTTCAAATGGATCAAATGGCTCTGAACACTATGCGACTTAACAGCTGAGGTCATCAGTCGCCTAAAACTAATTAAACCTAACTAACCTAAGGACATCACACACATCTATGTCCGAGGCAGGATTCGAACCTGCGACCGTAGCGGTCGCTCGGTTCCAGACTGTAGCGCCTAGAACCGCACGGCTACTCCGGCCGGCCTAACAGAGAAGCCGATAATAATTTTTCATAGCGTCAGCTTTGAAAATGGTTTCATAATGAAATATTTTCATATATATTTTCACCCTCTATTTCACTCCCTTAAGGGTTGGACTTTCCAAAAACACTGAAACACTAATTTTTTAATTTCTAACCAAGAAGTAAAATACTGATTTTCGTTAACGTAGCTTTTTAAATGCTTTAGTAATTTTCTAATAAACTTTGAATTATTTTTTCTTTAGTTTCTGAATGAGTAACCAAATACCAGATTTCGTAGTCTGCCTTTCTAATTGCCTTAATAGTGACATATTTTCAAAAAGGTTGTCATCACCTATTTCAGTCACTTAGGGACGGAATAGCGAAAAATTCCCTCTTGAACGACGCCTACAGTGTAAGATAAACATCCTCCGAAAATCTAAAGTTAATGTCCTTAGTGTTTTGGGCTGGGCAATGATGAGTCAGTGAATAAGTAAGTTAGTCGTAATATTGACTTTTATACATACGGTTTACGGGACTGATGATGATGATGTTTGGTTTGTGGGGCGCTCAACAGCGTGGTTATCAGCGCCCGTACAATTACCCAATCTTTGCTCAGTCCAATTGCGCCACTTTCCTGGATGATGATGAAATGATGAGGACAACACAAACACCCAGTCATCTCGAGGCAGGTGAAAATCCCTGACCCCGCCGGGAATTGAACCCGGGACCCCGTGCTCGGGAAGCGAGAACGCTACCGCGAGACCACGAGCGGCGGACGGTTTACGGGATTGTTTTTCCTCTCATCTCTTTTCGAAGAGACTTTGAGTGAAATAAATGACAAACACATTTATCAGGCGATAGATGCACTGATATTTCCGGGCGCAGTTACGTAGGCAACGTATCTTGTTTTTTCGATTTCTCTGTATCTTATGACAAGATTTCTGTGACAGATCTTAATTTTACGCAGATATGCGCAAAGGATTAAAAAGGATAGGGAAAAGATACTCCATTTCTCGATTTCCTCTTTGACAAGTATAGGATACAATTCTACTGGTTTTCCGCCCTTTTGTGTTGCCTGCCTTTCCGACTTGTCAGTGGATGCTTCAGTTCGGCAGTATAAAGACGTTTCACGAAAATAATGCCCGAGGGGAATAGGCTAAAACTGGAAATAGGCGAGCCGAGCAGCCGCCTGCCACCTGCCACTAGCGATCGCGCGACCTTAATATTTCAGAGAGGTGGCGCGCGCTTGTTAGGCGGAGCCGTCACACACCTGGGCTGACGGCGGGCGCACGTTGCCATGGCGACCGTCACAGCAGGCGCCCGTCTCATTATCTGACTTCCCCGCCCGCAACAGAAACTTCTTCCTACGCGGGGCCGGCTCTTAAATAAATTATTGACGTTGCCTCCGGATTCCAATTGAACGAATGAAAAGTTATTTCCAGCGGACAAGCGTTCTGTAGCGCATGATATTCAGCCTGTTTTCCGCTACCGGTTTTCACTTGAATGATCTAGAGAGTTCTTTGTAAGAGCGGAACATTTGAAATAAGATCCCCAGAGGAAATGAGTTTCTGTTCTTGTTCTTACACATAAATTTATGTAACAGTGGAGTAGTTGGATCTCATATACTTCCAGCTACTAATACCTTCTACAGTCCACCGAGTACTGTGAAATACGTTGCCCGAAAAAAAGAAAAGTGAAGCGCCCAGAACACGTGGTAGAATGTCAGTGTAACTTTGTACGCTTACATATCGTTGGCGGCTGTGTAAACGATTGGAGTTGCAATTCTTTGTGACAGTCGGGGCTGCCACCAGGCTATATTAGTGGTATACACGTTTCGTGTTTTTACGAAGCCTGGTAGGGTACCTAAGGGGCGTGAAATGCGTCAGATGTTGAGCGATGACTGTTGTGGATACGGAGAGGTCGCGTACTCATGTGAGACGGGATCATTAGTACCTGACAGAGTTTGAAAAGGGCCCGATTGTAGGCTTCCACTTGACCAGATGATGCACTGCTGCGTAAGACCACCGTAGGGGAGGATCGCCGTTTTGTGCACACGAATCCCATTCACATCCGTGCCCGCCTTCCAATAAGTAATGGGGTCACTGCAACATTCTGTGTCATCACAATATCGGTAGGATTCTGACAGCGGCCAGACTGTGGAATTAGCGTCCCATGTGTAGGACGCTGTGAACACCACAACACAAATGGCGGCATTGGTACCGCAACCGACAGGCATGGACTGCTGGTGAATTGCATCGAATTACGTTCACTGATGAATCGCTGTTCTGCACTTCCTCAGATCACATCGTAGACGAGCTTGGAGGTGATCCTTTTTTCCAATGATTTGGATAGGCATGACCATGTTACTTCTGGAGTCGAGGTGTGGGGAGCCAACGGGGAAAGCTTCAGGTCGCGGCTGAGGCAACCCTGACGGTAGAGTGGTGCATCACGGGCACCCAGCGCCCTTATGTGTTACCATTCATGCGACATCATCGTGGTACCATTTTTCAACAGGACAACTCCCCTCCACACAAGGAACGTATCTGTATGAACCGTCTACACTGTCAAAACTACGGCTACTCCTATTCCAGTCGCGAATAGTGGATAGGGAGAATAATTGTTTGTAAGCCCCGGAGTGAGCTCGAATCAGCTTAATCTTATTTTCGTGATGTTTGCGCTAGATATACGTAGAAGGAAGTAATACATTGGTTCAATGTTCGAGGAGCTTATGCTCACTATATTTAAGCAGTAAACCATGCCGTGGCAACAACGTCTTTCTTCTATCATTTGCTATTCGAGTTGGTTGAGCACGTCTGTGTTGCTTTCGTACTTACTACACGAATCTATGACGAAACACACTGCCGCTCCTTGGATCTTTGCTACTCATTCTTCCAGGTATGGATCCCAGACTGATGAGCAGTATTCAGGTACAGGTCGTACGATGGTTTTGTAAGCACTTTCTTCGTAGGTGAGCTGCTTTTTCTGAGGATTCTTCCAATGAATCTATCTGATATATGCCTTTCCTTCGATTAGTTTTATGTCGTCTCTCCAAACAGCTCCGTACGCAAACTCCCATATATGTAACGGAAGTGACTGCTTCTAGTCATCGGTCTGCAATCGTTTACCCATACACTAATGGGTTATTATGACTATTTTTGATTAATACGTTAACTTTTATTTACGTTGCGTGTCGAATGGGTGGTTTACACAGCGTTTCCGGCAGTTTTGCCTTTCAGCCACAGCTCCTGTATCACTCACTCGGTTTCTCAGCAGTTCTCAAATGAAGGTGTGTTGTCCGATTAAAAAAAAAGAAAAGACTCATACTTGCTTCAATATGTCGGTTGATAAATGTGTTAGGAGGATGAAACATGCAATAAAATTACGTGCCTGTCTGCATATTCCCATAATCTGAAGATCTCGTTCGAACAGCTTGAATTTATCACGAATTCAAATCATATGCAGGTTTTAGGTAATCCAGCCTCTTCTATACTCATAATAAAATGGTAAAACCGTCGTGTCTGCCTTTCTTTGAACATGCTAATCTCCAAAGCTGCTACACGGATATTTACGGTGTTTTCACTCTTAACTTGAGAGTAGCTTGCGCACCGTACAGGATACATTTCCTGAAGATGGGATAAAATTGGTGAGTTGAGGGGTGAACAGGGAACGTAGCTCATGTCTCGTAAGTAGTCAGACTATACTCATACAGTACTTGAGAAAGAGAGCTCTTAATGACTTACCACAAACCTTATATGTAAATTCAAATCTTTGCGAAGACTTTTCTTGCTGACAACGGCCGCAAAATAATGAAAGGAAAAAATTTTATCGCTTACTACATTTTTACTGTTCATTCTTCGCATCAGACATGACGCTTTAACACTTAGCTAGAAACATAATTTTGCAGGTCGTTCTGGAGGACATCCGCCTGTGAGGCATAGATCAATATTTTATGAATTTTATTGTACCATTTTTTGTTCTCATTGATCTAATGGTTGAGAGTGAATAAAGAATAGAAATTCAGACACTTAAGGACATTTCAAATATTTAAAGAAAAAATACGTTAATCTTAAACATTCTTTTATCAGTCTTACACATTTTTTAGATTTACAATGTTGTTTAGGAACTTGTTTTACTTAAAATCGCTTAGATCAGTACTATAAAGAATAAAATATTGTGAAATAACATTTAGCAACTGGAAAACTTTAAGAAATTACAATAAATGAAAACAGATCTTTCTCTACAAGCATATTACAAATGCTTTGTTGATCAGGATATAAGGTATCAAAGCTTGTTGTCACAGATAGAGTTGTTCAGCCACATTGTCAGTAACGAAAAATAATAAATCTGCTTCGTTGTATCTGTTGTTCACAGTCTCATAAGGTTAACATTACACAATTTCTTGGAACTGTGCTAGCAGTTTGGGGTAATGTATTCGACGGATTTGTAAGACGTCATCCTGTTTATCTGGTAAGGACAATAAAAATAACTTTATCGTGCTTGAAGCTTATTACTCTTCATAGTAGTTGCAGTTAGTGATGAGGTCGTACTTGCACCGGTAGAGCACCCCAATTTCGAACAAATTTTTTCTGCAACAACTGTACTGATCAGATTGCTCAGTTCGTCGGTAATGTTGGGTATTTTCAGACGTTCTTGAACGTGATCCTTCGAAACAGAATGTCCAGGCTTATGTGTAGTCTTTTTTGAAACGTGAATAAACTGTGTATGCGTTGGAATCACCTCCGGCTATGAAATGCTAAAAAATAGCCAATGGCCGTAGACACGTTCTTCGATTGGCCGCATTTCATGTCTACTACATCAACACCAAATATTGTGGCATTGAGCTTTGAGATGATTTTTGGCTCTCCACTCACTGAGTTAGTATATTCTTTGTGGTGCATGGATGACAAGAGGATAACGGCCTTAGATTTCTTAGGGAATTACGACAAGAGTGTGAGCCCCTTCGTAAACCCATATAGCGCACAACTGACTTCTCTAGTTGTCTTTGGGAGAAATTGCGGAGAGATCTCGGCTTTATTCTTTTTCAACGTTCCAACGATTGGCACACCACCGTTCCCTTAGCCATTTTGCAGCTTCTACGGAAGTGAACCAATTACCACACGTCATATTCCTGTGACTATCTTTCAGATTTTGGGTAAGTCTGATAAGGGCCTGAGTGGGTTCTTGGTACTTCTTCTGTTCTGCAGTTAGCATAAATCCACCACTGCCCTGTCCTGCGTAAATGTAGGAATCGGCCAGGTAGCTGTTTCTAGCATTAGTAAGTGCAACGATTTTAATGTCATGCTTCGCAGGTTTTTGAGCCATATACATTTTGAAAAGTACCGTCCCTCTAAATGGTACTAATGTTTCATCAACGCTTGCATACAATAGCATAATTATTTTCGAAGTTCTTCATCAGTATTTGATAAATGACACTTGTTGCAGCTGCTGGGTCAGTTTCTAGACGAGCTGAACGTCTAGAGCTGTCATAGAACCTCAGCCCTCCAGTAAAACGTTACCACGATTCTCGAACATTACACATCTAAATATGGGTCGTTCAGTGTGTCCCGCAGAAAAGAGTGATTCGAGTGATTCTCGAGATGATTTGAAGATGCAGCAAAACACCGGAACTCTCAGGAGCGCGTTAATCTCTCTAAAGTTTGTATTTTTGCAAGAAACATCTTCTGGATTTTTCAGACGCAGATGTATTGATTCCATTTCTCATTAGTTTTGAGAACAATTTCTTGTATGATGTCATCGATAACAAACAAGCGCTGTGTTTCAGTGGGAGTTAGGTTTTCCCCTAAAGTGACAACTGCACCAATGGGTTTTGAAAGTCAAATTTTTATTATGTCTTGGACTGATCTAGAGTTAGAAACAGAATGAGTCACAGAACTTCAAGAAAAAGAGTTCCTTTTACCTTGGAAATAACGAACAGAGTCACTTTCGTAGTCCTGATGTGGACCAGTAGAAGAGCTGAGAGCCAAAGGTGAGTCTGGAGGGCCACGTTCTGTGCATTTTGGACGTGACACATTATTGTGAGAACTGAGATTGCTCACAGTCACTGTCGAATGTTGCTGATCAACTTCACTTGGATTGTACACATTCTCTTCTTGAAAAATATCCTGACCTAGTTCATTTTCAGGTATTTCTGAGGCAAAGTCATGTTCCGATGTCGGCAGATCACTTTCGTCAAGAACATAGGAGTCACTGGAGTCAACTTCAGAATCAGAGTCTTCAGGAAACATTGCCTCCGTCATCTCTGCAATCCTTCTGCTTCTGTTTGACACATTAGTTGGTATTTTTCCAGCCTTTGCAGTCTGCAAAACAAACAATCTGACTAAGGAAAAATTCATGCTAAAATTTTGTTACTGAATGAAATTACAGAAAAAGTTGTAAACACAATGGTCTATCTACCTGTCATCATAAAATGAAATAACAGTCTAGAATAAACGCTAAACCGAATAATGTCATAATAAAATGACTGTGAAAAGTGGCTAAATAGTACAGAAAACATTTTGAAAGGTAACAATTAGTAACAATTATGATTCTACACTAAGAAAAGAAACGCAATGGTATATTTTAAAACGTCATTTGAAACGGATTAATTTGATAGTCGTGTTTTGTGAGCAAAATAATTCACCCCATATAGTCGAAAAACCTCCCTTAAACATTTAACGTACTCAAGGGACGAAAAATAAAACGCCTAAGTTCCTAAATAATAACATGGAATATCCGCCTGTGAGGCAGGTGGACAAATAGTGCTAGTTGAGGATACCAGTCTGTGCGATGGGAAAATATTTGCTCTTACCTGGAACATCCGCCTGTAAGGTGGCGTTGGTCTGGAATGGACGCAAGCTACTCTGGGTAATATGGCTTGACGAGACACTTTATCTTCCCTGCGCAACTAAATAACAACTGAGCCTCTCGTAGCCGGATACTTCATTAGGGTGATTATCAGCGCCTCTACAGGAACAAACGTAAATCATATTCGCCTCTCAGGCGGATATTCCGTCCTAATTGTTAATTTATTACTTCTTTATTACTTACTGTACTCGTGACACATTTCATATTCACACATACCACTGCATGTACCAGCAAAATTATATGATTGTACAACAGATAGTACAGAGGAGAAGACGCCAAAAGCACTGAGATGCGTGAAAAAGGATCTGCAGGGCGAAATTCGCTAGAGATATGGGTGAAATATGTGCACGACTATTTGTTTTATATGTGTATCTTCTGTACTAATAATGAAACTATAAAACCGTCGTGTTGGTTTCGTAGTACACTAAAAAACCAACAAATGACGCTGTTAGTTTTTTTAACTCAGTGACATGTGTTTTAAATAGTTTGGTTCAAATTGCTCTGAGCACTATGGGACTTAACATCTGAGGTCATCAGTCCCCTAGAACTTAGAACTACTTAAACCGAACTAACCTAAGGACATCACACACATCCATGCCCGAGGCAGGATTCGTACCTGCGACCGTAGCAGTCGCGCGGTTCCGGACTACAGCGCCTAGAACCGCTTGTTTAGGTAGTTTAGTAAGTGACAGAATTATCTTTACGAATACAGAGTAACATTGAATTTATTTGGCTAGGATATATGAATTTACAGATTTTGCTTATGTATTAAAAAGTTAACGCTCTTGCTTTGAATCTTCAGATAGGTTTTATGTATACTCTTTGCTAGGAATAACGGATTTATTGAGTTTGCTTTGTAATTTGGGTACCTACTCATTACTTTTTGATTTCATTTTTATCTACGATAATGATTGATGCACAACAAATTACTTATTTGTGTCACGATCGGGACTCGAACCCGGGTCTTGTTTTTTAGTAGGCAGAAACGCTAACTATTACATAACCGCAGCACTATGGTCAACATTGCTGGATGAACTACCGAAGTCGAGTGCTCTCCCCAATACGAACTTCAATTCATATTTAAACTTACTTTCACCTTACATGAATTGAAGTTGGGGAGGACACTCGACTTGAGTAGTTCGTGCAGCCATTTTGATAATAGCAGTACGGTGGTGTCAAACAAAACTATTTTGAATGTGTAGCGCAGTCGATAGCATAATCGAATGTAAATTATAACATAGCTGTGGTGTAGAGGTAGCGTAAGATTCTCGCGATTAAGAGCTACAAAAAGGTCGTGGGTTCGATTCCAGCTATTTCTTAGCCGGCACGGTAGCTCAGCGTGTTCGGTCAGAGGGCTGCTTGGTCTCTGTAATTAAAAAAAAAACTGAGTAAACCAATCGACGATCAACTTGAACGGATGTCTTGTGACGTCCGCCTAGACCAAACGCAACGAACTATATCGAACAAAACGGCCACGCGGAATTAGCCGAGCGGTCTAGGGCGCTGCAGTCATAGACTGTGCGGCTGATCCCGGCGGAGGTTCGCGTCCTCTCTCGGACATGGCTGTGTGTGTTTGTCCTTAGGATAATTTAGGTGCGTAAGCTTAGGGACTGATGACCTTGGCAGTTAAGTCCCATAAGATTTCACACACATTTGAACATTTGAACAAAATGGGGAAAAAGTCCCGTCAGTGGTACAAATTTTAACCCATTTCATCTGCTTCCATAAAGATGAGACTTATATACCTCGGCGTAAATTTAATTATAAAATCTATACGATTTTATTTTGTTTACAAATAAAAAGGCATATAAAATCGTCGAATCCATAATTTCAAACCTTTACGAGACTTTTTGTCTCTGACAGCCTCCACAAAATTATGAATAGAAATAAGTTTATCGCTTAGGAGATTTATCGCTGTTCATGCAGTAAAGCTGTCGCATAAGGCATGATGTCATGACGTTTAAGTCGTTACTTCTTTGCTGCTAACTCTATTCGCAGCACGTTTAGCAGACGTTAGCCACATATGCTGCTGAATGTACCTACAAAATTATACCATTGTACCGTACATAGTTGAGTAGATGCGAGCGAAGGAGGAAATGGACAGAGAGGAGGGTGGAGCAGCAGATGAAGAGAGAGAGGGGCAGGAGAAGAACGATGGTGTGTGGGGGTGGGGAGGTGGACAGAGCGAAGGCAGAGAAGGAGATGAACAGAGGGAATTGCAATAAATACATACGCGGACGACGCAGGGTGCATGCTAGTACTGCATATTTAAAATTCATTTCCACAACACAAAGTAGAATGCTTGCTGTGAAATGATTGTAATTTGAGCCTTCAATTTTATTCGCATTGTGTACGGCGCAAAAACTTACAAGTACGTAGTAACATTTTCAAAAATATTCGAACACATACATTTCTTCCTAATAACACAACTCACATTTTTGTTATGATAAAGAGCATAGAACTGACTTATTCAGCACCTTTGTTCAATCTCCGGCCAATTTACTTCATGACTTAGATGCAAATTATTCTTAATTTATGCACTAGGAATGTATTGTTATCAAATTTGGAATTAAAGACGTTATCCTTTTTTTTAAATACACTGATTCCTTATTCTAATAACTCTTTTCTTCACTTTTCCAGGGACATCCTGACTTCCGGAACAAAGGTAAGTAAACTCCGATTACTTACATTGGACAGAAACCCGTACCTGTGTTTCATTTGTGACAGTACCGATGCACAAGTTTAATGAAGATTATCAGGTAGCAGATGTATCTTCTGGTACGCAAGCTGTACATGAAAAAGAACGCATTCTTTCATGCGCCAGTATACATCGCTTGTTAACCAGTTCAAAGAGTATCACCAAATCGTTGTTGATAGAAACATCAACTAGAAGCAAAGTAAATCATTTCGAATGTATTTGTTTACAATGAGCTAATGCTTGAAGCAATTAACACATGTAATCGTTTCACAAGACTACCGACAAACTACTAGGTCCGGCTTCAGTAGAGTACAACGGATGCGTATTTTTCACTATAGTGGTGGCAATCAATAAATGTGGATTTTTGTACAACAAGTACTCTTTTTATAAGAATTAATTTTCAGTTGATTAACACTAGTATTCACTTAGAGACATTACAGACCACTGACACTCTTTCAGAAGGGAGTGAATTTGTTGCTATTTGAAACTGACAGTGATAGATATTTAATCCCTAAAATCACCTGCAACTGCTGCAGTCATGATTTTGAGGGTCTTGCCATCAGTTGAAACACCTGTTTGATGCGTTCTTGAGAATCTTTTAACTTTCTTCGATCATTGTCCACAACTCACTGGAAATAAGTGTTGAAGAACAATACTAAATCCACGCACTAATCATCCGTCAGACTTTTGCCTGGCGAACGTATGAAAAAGGCAGGAATGTAGCCATGCAAAGCAGGCACAAGCACATTCACACAACACAGTGTACTACCGTTTGCCTTCTGATAACAAGTAATTGTAGAGAACATCGTTTTACGATGGCGTGAGGCGTGGTGAATAGTAATGCTTCCGAAATTTTTATGTGAAAACTCTTAAAGCTTTTTATGAAAAAGAAACGTAATTAACATGCTAAATCTTTATTCTTCATTTTTTTTCCCAAGCTCTGACATGGTCACGAATAAAATAGTGGCCCGAATATCGAATAAATTTCCTTTACTTTACGTCTATGGTCACAAATATTTTGTCATCAGACTGCCAGTTTCTGTCTATAAAAATACGTCCTAATGAACTGCAGCCAGGCATCTTGAAATGTTAAACGCAAAATCAGCATCGACAGATGTATATAAATAACAGCATATGCAAGAGTCATCTTGTCAGCAGCACTACTGTTCAAAACAAACTGCCGTACAGTAGCCACAAGATGTTTGTGTTGTTGTACCTTACAGTTTTCTTTACCTTTAGTGACAAAATATATTATCAAAAAGATTGGCTTTGAATGGGAAATAGTCTAGCTGATAATTCAGCAAATATTTTTGTGAACTATTTAGAATGTAAATTTCTTGCCAAGTTACCACAGCTAAAAGATAAAACGATTTATTATGAACGGTATGTTGACATTTTATTGCTGATTGAGGGAAACACCAGTGAGGTCAAAACATTTGCCCAAGCAATAGTTAGCATGCACCCAAAATAACTTTCACTACTGAAGTTGAAGAAGAGGGCTCCATTATCTACCTTGACATTACTATACACATAAAAAAAAGGGTTGCATCACCTCGGGTTCGCTAGTTCCGGAACCTGTAGAGAAAATTGGAACAGAGACCAACATAAACATCATTTCCGCCTTTTTTATTGCTCATGAAAACCACACATTCCATGATATGTACCACCATATGGCGAGACCTTCAGAGGTGGCGGTCCAGATTGCAGTACACATCTGTACCCCCAATACCCAGTAGTACGTCCTCTTGGATTGATGCATGTCTGTATTCGTCGTGGCATACTATCCAAAAGGTCATCAAGGCACTGTTGGTCCAGATTGTCCCACTCCTCGACGGCCATTTGTTGTAGATCCCGTAGAGTGGTTGATGGGTCACGTCGTCCATAAACAGCTCCTTTGTATCTATCGCAGGCATGTTCGTTAGGGTTCATGTCTGGAGAACATGCTGGCCGCTCTAGTCGAACGATGTCGTTATTCTGAAGGAAATTATTCACAAGATGTGCACGATGGGGGCGCGAATTGTCGTCCATGAAGACGAATGCCACGCCAATATACTGCCGATATGGTTGCACGATCGGTCGGAGGATGGATTTCACGTATCGTATAGCCGTTACGGTGCCTTCCATGACCACCAGCGGCGCATGTCGGTCCCACACAATGCCACCCCAAAACAGCAGGGAACCTCCACCTTGCTGCACTCGCTGGACATTATGTCTAAGGCGTTCAGCCTGACCAGGTTGCTTCCAAACATGTCTCCGACGATTGTCTGGTTGAAGGCATATGCGACACTCATCGGTGAGAGGTCCATTCGGCATGTTGTTGGGCCCATCTGTACGGCGCTGCATGGTGCCGTGGTTGCAAAGATGAGCCTCGTCATGGACGTCGGGAGTGATGTTGCGCATCATGCAGCCTATTGGTCACAGTTTGAGTCATAACACTACATCCTGTAGCTGCCCGAAAAGCATTATTCAACATGGTGGCGTTGCTGTCAGGGTTCCTTCGAGCCATAATCCGTACGTAGCGGTGATCCACTGCAGTAGTAGCCCTTGGGACCGTGCGGATTTGCCGAGCGGTCTGGAGCGCTGCAGTCATGGACTGTGCAGCTGGTCCCGGCGGAGGTTCGAGTCCTCCCTCGGGCATGGGTGTGTGTGTTTGTCCTTAGGATAATTTAGGCTAACTAGTGTGACTGATGACCTTAGCAGTTAAGTCCCATAAAATTTCACACAGATTAGATTTTTTGAGTAGCCCTTGGGCGGCCTGAGTGAGGCATGCCAGCGACAGTTCCTGTCACTCTGTATCTCCTCCATGTCCGATTAACATCGCTTTGGTTCACTCCGAGACGCCTGGACACTTCTCTTGTTGAGATCCCTTCCTGGCACAAAGTAACAGTGCGGACGTGATCGAGCCGCGGTATTGACCGTCTAGGCATGGTTGAACTACAGACAACACGAGCTGTGTACCTCTTTCCTGGTGGAATGACGGGAACTGAGCGGCTTTCGGGCCCCCTCCGTCTAATAGGCGTTGCTCGTGCATGGTCGTTTACATCTTTGGGCGGGTTTAGTGACATCTCTGAGCAGTCGAAGAGACTGTCTGTGATGCAATATCTACAGCGAACGTCCATCTTCAGGATTTTTGGGAACTGGGGTGATGCATAACTTTTTTGATGTGTATATTAGGAAAATTAACAACAAACGTAAGTTTTAGATTTTTAGAAAGCCTACTTGTACAGACACTATCATCAATGCCAGTTCATGCCATCCTCCGAGATACAAAATGACCTTCTTCACCTCCATGGTTTACCGACTCCTTCATCTACCTTTGGACGAAAGCGAAATACGTAAGGAACTCAGCATTTTAAAGCACATTGTGGTAGCTAACGGATTTTCTGTAAACGACGTCACGTGCCCCTACAGTAGGCTAAAGAAACGTATAACAAACAGCAGGCACACACACACACACACACACACACACACACACACACACACAATAGAACCAGTAAAGAAAGGACGAAAACCATTCCTATGAAGTTTAATGGCAAAATGTCCCTGCAAATAGAAAAATGTTTTAGGAAATCTGATATCAGATGTGGCTTTCAGGTTAACAAAACCCTAAAACTGCGAATAAAACATAAACTGAAAAGGATGTATGACAAATTTGATGGCTCTGAAGTATACAGGATTGATTGCAGTAAATAAATTTATATCGCTCAAACGGGCCTCTCTTTTAACTTAAGGTTTTAAGAACAATCTCAGCCGCGGAACAAATCTGCTTTCTGACAGCATTTATTTGAAACTGGTCACTCTATAAAGAGCGTTGAGAATCATATGCGTATTCTCCAAAGGGCGGAAAAGGCCGTGTTCTTAATTTGTTAAAGGAGCTTGAAATTTATAAAGCAAAAAATAAACAGCCGACAAAACTGCTTAACTGGCTGAGCGATTTTGTGCCCACTGCGTAGTTTGTTTAATATGCGGCTCTACGGCCTACGGAAGAGTTAAAAAACACAGTAAGAAGATAGCAAACAATAAAAAACAGGCGACAAAACGGTGACTTTTTAAAAAACTGTAAAACGGCGGAAAGTTGTGGAAGTTAAAGTAGAAAAAGAACAGGTGGTTGACGATGCTAATAAAGACACACGGTAGGTAGACAGGCACAATTTAAAAAAAAAAAAGAAAACACGGCGGCAGTCTGGTTTCTGTTTTCAAGAGATAAAAAACACACCTAGCGACAGTATTGTTTCTGTTCGCAACACTTAAAAAAGGGGACGCACAACATTGAATATTCACTTAACCACTACACTATAGAATAGACACGAAGATAACACACCACAGCCTAAGGCAGATTGGGGGTTTGAGGGTGGGGTGGGGGAACCCTGACAGGTAAGGGGAAAAGCAAAAGGGGAGGGGGGGTACCAATGGAGTGAGTGGACACATAAAAAAGGGGGCAGAGCGGACGCGGGATGGATTGGGGAAGGCAGGGGAGGGGAAAACAAAAAGGCTTGGGGGAGAATAGAGTCAAAGAGAGTGTAGGCTGGGACAAAGAAAGGAGAGAAAAGGGGCAGGGTTACTTTAATCACTGAACGCCTCTGTTATATGTAGTTTGTTGATAGTTTTGCCTAGTATAGAGTGCCTTACATATTTACTTCGTTTTCGTATGTTGTGCTCATAACTCTATTTTCTTGTCCCCTCTTTATATCATGTACTGCATTAACCAGATAATCTTGTTCATGCACTGGTACGGAGTTATATCATTCTTTTCTTGCAACGGCGTGCCTCCTGGTATGAGGGGCCCTCTGGCGGTCACGTTCCTCTAACCACTTCTCGCCTATGCATAATTCTGGCGTTAGCGCTAACAGAGGTCGCTGATTATGTGCGGCAGTCTGTTTTCTTTGGCTGCTTTAGCTATTTGTTTTATAGTTCTATATTATTCTGTGCAATATGAAAACAGCTAATTATTAATGTCATTATCTATAACATTGGACTTGAGCAAATGTCAATTACTCTCTCTTAACTCTTGCTCTTTTTAACAATCTAACTTTCGTCATGTTTTATTTCATCGCTTTTTATTACTGTAATGCCTCATATACCTTATAAGCCCATTACAGACTTTACCGATTGTATTCCCCATTTAGTTTACGTTGTTCAATTAATCATTGAAGAATATGTGTATGCCTGCAGCAGCAACATCTGGTGAACTTGCAACACGAACATCTTGTGGCTACCGTATGACAGTTTGTTATGAACAGTAGTGCTGCTGACAAGATGCCTCTTGCATATGCTGTCATTTATATATATATGACGATGCTGTTGCTGATTTTGCGTTTGACATTTGAAGATTCCACTATGGCTGCAGTACATTAGGACGTGTTTTTATAAAACAGATATGAAGATGGTCATTATAGACCGAAACCTGTAGTCTGATGACAAAAAATATGTGACCATAGAATAAAGTAAAGGAAATTTATTCATTCATCTTTTGATTTTTGAAACCCTCTTGAAATAGAGGGCTACGAGTTGTAGCGCGTAATATGGTGGTGTGCAAGGTAACTTTGTCAGAGTCTGAGAAACAGCATGCTGTAACACAGTTTCGATTTCGAAGAGTCCACTCACACGTGGAGCACCCTCTGTTTGAGCATGAAATTGCCAGACCGCTCACGAGTGCTGCGATATCTGTAATAGTCCGACGACTTGGGTTCATTGTCATCGATTATCGTCTTCTAGTGGTCACCCCAATGGCCAAAATTTTTAGTGGGATTTAAAGTTGCGCAGGTGTGTTGGTGACGCTACTGGTCTAGGAGGCTGAGCTCAGAAGCTGCTGTGAATGAACGTCTACGGCCTACGGCGTCAGTGAAACAGCAGTGTCTGGAATAACGTAAGTTTACTGCGTAAACTGTTCAGAGCTATAAGTGTCTTCAGAACTGCGGTCAGCAGCTGGGCGCAGCAGAGCACACGCTGCGAATAAGTGCTGATACCTTGTCAGCAAGCGGTGAGGTCGCTGCTGTAGGTTAGCGCCATGGACACGTGCTGTGCCAGTAGAAGCAGGGCAGGTACTAACCGAACACACACGTTCTGCAATGACCTAGGGCAGTTTAAACCTCAGTGCTCTCGAAGAGGGACGTCTCATTACGCGGGTGCCGGCAGCGTACCGCAGACACTGGGTGTCGTGAAGTCAGAAACGACCCAGTACGGCTACACAATTTACACAATCTGATCCAAAGTATCCGGGCACCTGGCAGAAAATGACTTAGAAGTTCGTGGAGCCCTCCATCGGTAATGCTGGAATTCAGTGTGATGTTTGTCCACCCTTAGCATTGATGACAGCTTCCACACTCTCAGGCATACGTTCAAATAGGTGCTGGAAGATTTCTTGGGGAATGGCAGCCCATTCTTCACGGAGTGCTGCACTGAGGAGAGGTATCGATGTCGGTCGGTGAGGCTTGGCACGAAGTCGGCGTTCCAAAACATCTCAAAGGTTATCTATAGGATTCAGGTCAGGACTCTGTGCAAGACAGTCCATTACAGGAATGTTATTGTCGTGTAACCACTCCGCCACAGGCCGTGAATTACGAACAGGTGCTCGATCATGTTGAAAGATGCAATCGACACCCCGAATTTCTCTTCAACATTAGGAAGGAATAAGCTACTTAAAACATCAATGTATGCCTTTGCTGCGATAGTGCCACGCAAAACAACAATGGGTGCAAGCCCCATCCATGAAAAACACGGCTACACCATAACACCACCGCCTCCGAATTTCACTGTTGGCACTACAAACGCTGGCAGATGAAGTTTACTTGGCATTCGCCATACGCACACCTTGCAATCGGATCGCCACGTTGTGTACCGTGATTCGTGACTGGGTACAACGTTTTTCCACTATTCAATCGTCCAATGTTTAGGCTGCTTACACCAAGCGAAGCGTCGTTTGGCATTTACCAGCGTGATGTGTGGCTTATGAGCACCCGCTGAACCATTAAATCCAAGTTTTCTCACCTCCCGCCTAACTGTCATAGTACTTGCAGTGGATTCTGGTGCAGTTTGGAATTCCTGTTTGATGCCCTGATACATATATGTCTATTAAATGTCGGCGCTTTCTCTGAGACAACAAACGAGGTCGGCCTGTATGCTTTTGTGCTGCATGTGTCCACGTTTCCACTTTATTATCACATCGGAAGCAGCAGACCTAGGGATGTTTAGCAGTGTGGAGATCTCGCGTTCAGACGTATGACACAAGTGACACCCAATCACCAGACCACTTTCGAAGTCCGTGAGTTCCGCGGAGCGTCCCATTCTGCTCTCTCACGATGTCTAATGACTACTGAGGTCGCTGATATGGAGTACCAGGCAGTAGGTGGCAGCACAATGCGCCTAATATGAAAAAATGTATGTTTTTGGGGGTGTTCGGACACTTTTGATCACACAGTGTACAGTGAGGAAGGTAGTACTACGTATAGCCAAGGAGACGGTGCTCTGGTACCATGCCCAACAGGTTGTAGGCGAAAGTTTGCAGTCACTCAGTATTCCGTTTCACCACGAGAAGAGCCAGGCTTGCGCACACATTCTCCAATAATGGCGGCGGCCAGGCAGCAGCGGCTAACACCCACTCCATTTGGTTAGCTATGGTCTCGGAGGTGAAGTCTTCTTTCAGCAGCTGGCAACACATCAAATGGCTCTGAGCACTATGGGACTCAACATCTTAGGTCATAAGTCCCCTAGAACTTAGAACTACTTAAACCTAACTAACCTAAGGACATCACACACACCCATGCCCGAGGCAGGATTCGAACCTGCGACCGTAGCAGTCCCGCGGTTCCGGGCTGCAGCGCCAGAACCGCTAGACCACCGCGGCCGGCGGCAACACATCATGCTGACCGATTAGGTTATTCTGTAACTGACAAGCGGGTCATTCCGTTAGAATCAGAATTGTGTAGTGGATGACCACACATTGAGAGTGCAGCTGCAAAAATTTTTCTTTCTTGGGACCTTTGTCCCGCGTCACGCGGGGTCGGTCGTGTTGCTGTTTGATTTGGCAGTGGCAGTTACAGAGGGTGGCCAGATGCCCTTCCTACCCCACCACGAACCCCCCCCCCCCCCCCCCGACGGAATTAGTGTTCCCCAGCTGTCCGCATCTAGTGTGAGCCGTGGAATAGAGCGAACGTTTTCAAATGTCTACGAGTCGTGTAACTGAGGCGGAACGTGGGGACCAGCCCGGTATTAACCTAGTGGGATGTGGAAAACCGCCAAAAAACTACATCCAGGCTGGCTGGTATACCGACCCTCGTCATTAATCCGCCAGGCGAATTCGATGCGGGGCCGGCGCGCATACCCGAGACCAGTGTTAGCGCTCTCAGCTACCCTGGCGGGTACTGCAGCTGCAGAAACAGTCGTATTCAAAGTTGAACATAACGTCACTGCGGCCGACAACGCAGTCATTTGCCCTGATTATCCGAAGGTGTCAGTGTACTCGTCCCAACCGCGGTGGCTCAGTTATTGCCGTTCCCCGTGCCTTTGCACCTTCCACCCGTGGTTGGACTCTTTGCAACGGCTGTGCAAAGAGAATACACGTTACGGCTCCATAGTGAAAGCTCGCAAAACGATGTACTAGGAACTGTCATATTGCGCCACTTGCGCTTCCCGGTTATGACTCTGATAGATGTGGTAGTGTGTTATGAGTCGGGCTCTGCCTTCTGCAACACAGCACTCCTTTTGTGCCACTGGTACCATTTATGAGAGATGGTTTGTGTTGGCCCTGGTTCCTTGCCGTCAGCGCCAAGCAATAACTTTAAAAATTTATGTGCGCACTCGGGAATTGAAGTTGCTGTGCAACAATCCTCCCTTTTTCAAGAAATTCGTCTCAACTTTTACTTTGGTGTACCCGGAACAACTACAATCTGTACAGATTACACTGACACCAGGTGGTACCATGAAATCACTGTTAATATCTCACGAGAGTGAGTTACATTAATTGTTTCCCTTTAAGTATAGGTCTCCTCTCTCCCCGCCTCCCCCCGCCCCCCCCCCCCCCCCCCATGAACCATGTACCTTGCCGCTGACAGGTAGGCTTTCGTGCCTCAGCGATATAGATAGCAGTACCGTAGATGCAACCACAATGGAAGGTTCCCTGTTGAGAGGTCAGACAAACGTGTGGTTTTCGAAGAGGGGCAGCAGCCTTTCTAGTAGTTGCAGGTGCAAAAGTTTTGGGTGATTGACTGATCTGGCCTAGTAACACTAACCAAAACGACCTTGCTGTTCTGATACTTTTTTTTTCCTAGGAGACCAAACTGCTGAGGTCATGGTCACTAGGCTTACACACTACCTTCTCTGACTTATGCCAAGTACAACACACACACCCATGCCCGAGGGAGGACTCGAGCTTCCGGTGGGAGGAGCAGCGCAAACTGTGACATGGCGCCTCAACCTGTGCGACCACTCCGCGTAGATGCTGGTACTGCGAACGGCTGAAAGCAAGGGGAAATTACAGCCGTAATTTTTTCCAAGAGCCTGCAGCTTTTACTGTATGGTTAAATGATAATGGCGTCCGGAGGTAAAATAGTCCCCCATCCTGATCGGGCAGGGACTGCTCAGGAGGACGTCGTTATCAGAAAAAAAGGAAAAAAACTGGCTTTCTGCGAATCGCAGTGTGGAATGTCAGTTCCATTAATCGGGCAGGTGGGTTAGAAAAATTAAAAAGGGGAATGGATAGGTTAAAATTAGATATAGTGGGAATTAGTGAAGTTCGGTGGCGGAAGGAACAAGACTTCTGGTCAGGTGAATAAAGGTTTATAAATACAAAATCAAATAGCGGTAATGCAGGAGCAGGTTTAATAATGAATATAAAATAGGAGCACGGATAAAGTACTACGAACAGCACAGTGAGCGCATTATTGTAGACAAGAGAGACACGAAGCCCACGCCTACCACAGTAGTACAAGTTTATATGCCAACTAGATACGCAGAGATTGAGGAAATGTACGAAGTGATACAAGAAATCATTCAGATAGATAAGGGAGACGAAAATTTAACAGTCACGGGACACTGCAATTCAATAGCAGGAAGAGGAACCAGAAGGGAACGTAGCAGGTGAATATGGACTGGGGGGTAAGGAATGAAAGAGGAAGCCACCTGGTAGAATTTTGCACAGAGCACAACTTAATCCTAGCTAACACTTCGTTTAAGAATCATGAAAGAAGGTTGTATACGTGGGAGAGACCTGGAGACCCCGGAAGGTTTCAGATAGACTGTATAATGGTAAGAGAGAGATTTAGGAACCAGGTCTTAAATTGTAAGACATTTCCAGGGGCAGATGTGGACTTTGACCACAATTTATTGGTTATGAACTGTAGATTAAAACTGGAGAAACTGCAAAAGGTTGGGATTTAAGGAGATGGGACGTGGATAAACTGAAAGAACCAGAGGTTTTAGAGAAATTCAGAGGCTACATTAGCTAACGATTGACAAGAACAGAGGAAAGAAATACAATAGATGGAGAAAGGGTAGCTTTGAGAGATGTAACAGTGAAGGTAGCAGTGGAACAAATAGGTAAAAAGACGAGGGCTAGTAGAAATCCTTGGGTAACAATGAATTTAATGGATGAAAGAAGAAAATGCAAAAATAAAATAAATGAAGCAGGCGAAAATGAATACAAACGTCTCAAAAATGATATCGACAGGAAGTGCAAAATGGCTAAGCAGGGATGGCTAGAGGACAAATGTAAGGATGTAGAGGCATATATCACTAGGGGTAAGATAGATAATGCCTACAGGAAAATTGAAGACACCTTTGGCGAAAAGAGAACCACTTGCATGAACATCAAGAGCTCAGATGGGAAACCAGTTCTAAGCAAAGAAGGGAAAAGCAGAAAGGTGGAAGCAGTATATAGAGGATCTAAACAGTAGCGAAATCCTTGAGGGCAATATTGTGGAAAAGGAAGAGGACGTAGATGAAGATGAAATGAGAGATGCGATGCTGAGTGAAGAATTTGTCAAGGCACTAAAATACCTAAGTCGAAACAAGGCGCCGGAAGTAGACAAAAATCCGTTAGAACTACTGATAGCCTTGGGAGAGCCACCCCTGACAAATCTCTACCATCTGGTGAGCAAGATGTATGAGACAGGTGAAATACCCTCAGACTTCGAGAAGAATATAATAATTGCAATCCCAAAGAATGCATCTGTTGACAGGTGTGAAAATTGCCGAGCTATCAGTTTAATAAGTCACTGCTGCAAAATACTAACGCGAGTGGAAAAACTGGTAGAATCCGACCTTGAGGGAAGATCAGTTTGGATTCCGTAGAAATGTTTGAACACGCGAGGCAATACTGACCCTATGACTTCTCTTAGAAGCCAGGTTAAGGAAATGCAAAACTACGTTTATAGCATTGTAGACTTAGACAAAGCTTTTGACAATGTTGTCTGGAATAATTTCTTTCAAATTATGAAGGTAGCATGGGTAAAATTAAGGGAACGAAAGGCTATTTACAATTTGTACAGAAACCAGACTGCATTTACAAGAATCGAAGGGCACAAAAGGGAAGCAGTGTTTGAGATTGGCGTCTCCGATGTTATTCAGTCTGAATACTGAGCAAGCAGTAAAGGAACCGAAAGAAAAATTTGGAGTAGGAATTAAAATCCATGGAGAAGAAATAAATGTTTTGAGGTTTTCCAACAACATTGTAATTCTGTTAGGGACAACAAAGGACCTGGAGGACCAGGTGAACGGAATGAAAAGTGTCTTCGAAGGAGGGTTTAAGATGAGCATCAACAAAAGCAAGAGAACAATGGACTGTAGTCAAATTAAATCAGGTGATTCTGAGGGAATTAGATTCGGAAATGAGACACTTAAAGTAGTAGATGAGTTTTGCTATTTGGCGAGCAAAATAACTGGTGAGGGTCGAAGTAAAGACGATATAAAATGTAGACCGGCTACGGCTCGAAGAGGAAGTTGTTCAAATTGAGTATAGATTTAAGTGTCAGGAAGTCTTTTCTGAAAGTATTTGTATGGAGTGTAGCCGTGTGTGGAAGTGAAAGATGGACGATTAATAGTTTGGATAAGAAGAGAATAGAAGCATTCGAAGTGTGGTGCTACAGAAGAATGCTGAAGATGAGATGAGAAGATCACGTAACTAATGAGGAGGTACTGAACAGAACTGGGGTAAAGAGGAATTTATGGCACAACTTGACTGGAAGAAGGGATCGGTTGGTAGGACACGTTCTGAGGCGTGAAGGGATCACCAATTTGGTATTAGAGGGAAGCATGGAATGTAAAAATCGCAAAGGAAGAGCAAGAGATCAGTACACTAAACAGATTCAGAAGGATGTAGGTTGCAGTAGTTAGTTCGAGATGAAGAAGCTTGCACAGGATAGAGTAGCATGGAGAGCTGCGTCAAACCTTTCTCTGGACTAAAGACTACATCAACAACAACAAGTATATATTTTACTAATACGCTCGAGATTTAACTCCTACTGCTTGCTATTACACGACTACAGATATTGATACAGTTAGTTACGGCGTCAAACCATTCCACAGGGTTCTGGTGCAAATACAGGCCTCAATTGTAGTCCGAGTTGCCGTAAACAATCACGGCTATGCTATCTCCATGTCTGTCCCTCTAAGCTATCACCAATTTTCATTTTTTTTATCATGTCGAGTGGGTTTTTAACCTGTTGGTATATTATCCGGAACTTTGCCTCGAAAACAGAAGTTTCTCTTACGTTTTCTCAAAACACATACCCCTAAAACTATGCTTACACAATTGCTACTCACGGCGCTACCACTTACAATATACTGGTCGGTAACTCTAGTTACTCTCCAGTTCTACGGTTACTTACAAAAGGACTGCATTTCGCAGTTGCATGCTTGCTTATATCTTTCACCTTTACAACCAATTTCTTTTTGCTCTTCGGCATTTTAACATGTGCATTAAATCTTAGTGACGCCGTACACAGTTTAGCTGGTTCTGTTTGCGTAACAATAGATAGCTGCGACGTTGTGACACTTGCAACTGTTTCCTTCGGCTGAAACAGTGTCTTCCGAGTTCGACTATGCATTTAAGAACAACTATATGACTTTTTTCTTACCCTCATTACCTATAACATTGCAGGTATCGACAAATCTACCTTGATCGTCACGCTCATTACCTATAACATTGCAGATATCGACAAATCTACCTTGATCGTCACGTGCATATTCCTGAAAGTATTCAGTCTTGCGACTCTACTTTTATCCTCCCTAGCACTTTCCTGTCTTCTCTTTTCCTGCCCCCTCGTTTAGAGAATGTGCTTCGATCCCAAGTTTCATTGAATTCGCATCCTTCTCTATTAAATGTGTATGTCCTTAGACATCGTTTGCAACATTCTACACATAACAAATACCATCAGCAGCTTCATGTGCAATCTTCACAATATCCCCTTAAAATCATCGTCTGCTGTTCCACTCTGCACGACACAAAAATTAGTGAAATATTTACGTCCCTGTAGATGTAACCTATGCTCCAAGACCTCAAACTTAAGCCATTATCATCCAGTGGCGTAGATACTACTGTACCTAAATCAGTATCACCCAGTCGCTAAGCACACACTTATTTACCTCCGTGCAAAACATACGTAATTTTTTGGCACTTCAGATACTTCAGACTTTTCACAAGATATCGGAGCTGAAATTTCTATAGCATTTTCTGTTACTTACACAACGACAGTACTGTGCGTCACATGTAAACTTACCGGAACTTGTAAAACTTTCAGTTTCTGACACTTGTTCACCTTGTCCCAGACGAGCACTTTTCAACCATGATTCCTGCCTCCTCGCAGTGACAGCTTGTACAATTTCTGGATCAGCAATTTCACGTTCGTGTATCCACCAAACATCCCATCCTTTTCTTGATTATTTCATTTGAAGCTGAATTCGCTTGCCTCTCGGTATGCAGTACCTCTACTCGGTCCTTGCTACTTTCTAATTCCCCAGCTTTCTGTTCGAGTGCTGCTGGCAACCTAATCTTCTTCGATAGAGCGACAGTAGAAACGCGTGCACTACCGATACTACCGGCAACTTGCGTAATCTGCTATTGCCAAAACAATAAAATATAAAAGGTAATGACATGACTTTCAAATTACAACGTATACAATGCACAAGAAATTACATGGTTCTGACGGCGTATCACAGCCCATCTACACTTATTACAATCTCGTGCCAAATGACGCCATTGTCGACGGCTGGTGGACCCTTCGTTCACGAAAACTGCAAAATGGACAACTGACAGGTGCCAAATATGACTCACGACAATTACCCAGAAAAGCAGACAAATGAGGAGGTTTACACGACTGTACAAGAGTTGCCTTGAGATTAAAATGAACGTCCCTATGGTCCACCACGAAGCGTGAATCACACAATAAAGTGGCCAGTTATAAGGTATACCAAATCCTTCTCACTCAACCCTCTGCATTGTGTGAAGAAATGACTGCAGGATGAGCGAAGCTACTGATCACCATTTGTAGTAGCGTGGTGCAAGGCCCACTTTTTTACCAGTTGTAGCTTGGGCAACCACTTCTCGCACCACTTGCAGTTCCGCCGGCGTGGCCGTAAGACCCCTTCTGAACACCAGTACGATGACCTGTGCTGTGTTAAGGCCCAGTTTTCACACCAGTCCTAGGGATGTCGGCGACCTTATGAGGCGTACTTCTGACCACCAGTAATGCGTGGGTAGCCTCTTCTGGAGCCAGTAGTAGCAGTCACCCTTCAGGTCAGGATTTTTAGCGAAAGTGGAGGTTGAGCAGGTGAGATGGCGAGCTACTGTTATAGGAGGCTGAGTTCTGGAGTCAGTGCGTTTGGCTGTTATATGTCCTAAAGCCCTAGAGGAACAGCAATATCTGCAATAACATTTGTTTACTGCGTAAATTATAAAGAGATGTAAATGTCTTCAGAGGTGCAGTCAGCGGCTGGACACAGAATCGCATGTGCCATGGAGAAGAGCTGATGCCTTGTCAGCTAGACGTGCGTGACGTTGCTGGTGCAGATCAGTGCCATGACCGCGTGCTGTGGTGGTGGCGCTGATGGGGAAGGCACCACTCTCTCTGACTTTCCATGATGACCTTGTGTCAGTTCCACCTCAGCGCTCTCGAAGAAGGACATGTGCTTGGGCAGGTGCCGACAGCGAATCACAGACAGCGGGTGTCATGAAGGCAAAATCACAGGACCAAAATCGGCGACACAGCCTAAAGCAGGGAGGCGATACTAGATATAGCCAGAAAGGTAGTTCTAGGGCGTCACGCCCAACAGGTTGTAGGTGGAAGTCTGTAGTCACTCGGTATTGCCTTTCACCATGGGAAGGCCCAAGCTCGACCTCGTCTTCTAAAATAAACCAATAGCCGGCCGCTGTGACCGAGCGGCTCTTGGCGTTTCATTCTGGAACCGCGTGACTGCTACAGTCGCAGGTTCGAATCCTGCCTCGGTCATGGATGTGTGTGATGTCCTTAAGTTAGTTAGGTTTAAGTAGTTCTAAGTCTAGGGGCTGATGACCTCAGACGTTAAGTCCCATAGTGCTCAGACCCATTTGAACCATTTGAATAAACCAATAGCTGGGCAACAGTGTCGCATTTCAGCGGCTACATTCCACTAGACCTGGCTGGCTGTAAAAGAAGCCTTTCTTCAGCAGCAGCAGGCAGCACGTCACCATTCGCCAGTCAGATTATTCTGTAATTTGCAAGAATATCATTCAGTTAGAAACAGATCTGTTTTCGGAATGGACACATGCTGAGAGTGAGGCCGCAGAAATGGCTGTATTTAAGGCTGGACATGAAGTCACTGGGACCGCTGTTCGGTCATTTACCCTTATTATCCGGAGGTGTCACTGGGTTTGTACCCTTTGTGACACCTCACCTTATCCCCTATTCCCCTTGCCTTCGCGCTTTTCCGTCCCCACTAGAACCCTGTGGAGCAGCTCAGAATGGAGGTAACGTGTTACGGCTCCACAGTGCAAGGCTGCACCGTTGGTTCTTCTCGACTACAGATATTAGTTCAAATGGTTCAAATGGCTCTGAGCACTATGGGACTCAACATCTTAGGTCATAAGTCCCCTAGAACTTAGAACTACTTAAACCTAACTAACCTAAGGACATCACATACACCCATGCCCGAGGCAGGATTCGAACCTGCGACCGTAGCAGTCCCGCGGTTCCGGACTGCAGCGCCAGAACCGCACGGCCACCGCGGCCGGCTACAGATATTAGTTCTTCTCGACTACAGATAGGCTCGATGTGGCAATGTCTTACGATTGGTGCTCTGTCTTCTGCAACATTGCACTCATTGCGTGCCCCAGATAACAGTAGTGACATCATCGTGAGCCAGACCTGGTTCACTGTCAACCAAGCTAAGTAATAGCTTTAAATATTTACATGCGCATTCGAGAATCGAATTTGCTGTACAACACTGCACGCAGTTCCATCCCGGCTCCATCCAATTCTCGCCTGTGTCCAAAACTTAAAGAACGCCTAATTCACATTGATAGTGATAAAGCGGTGCAAGCAGAGGTGAAATTGCGGCTCTGTCAACCAAGTCAGACATTCTATAGAGACGGTATCAACAGTGTCTCCATCTTGAGGGTGACTATGTTGAGAAATAAAGATGTAAAATGTTGATAACGTTTGGTTTATTTAAGAAGTTTTAAAAGTGCGCTATTACTTTTCAGCACATCCTCGCATTATGGTTAACAACAATGAGTGTATCCTGAAAGGGAAGGCTATTATTGAGTTCCACGTTCCGGCAAGGCTTTTCTACTATCTTAAAAGATGAGCTGATATGTGACTGTGCATTTTTAACATCTCAGCTACTCCGAACTGTTGCAGCTGTTTTGCTACATTATCGAAGTTGAAAATCCAAGGTGGTAGCTGTTCTCCAACTCACATCTGCTGTTTCCCTTTAGTATCACATCGCTGATGCTACTTGGAACGTGTAAACTTTCTCCCAGGGACGATAACTTATTTCTTTATTCGTCTGTTCAGTGAATGTCTTTAGGGACAAATTGGTGATACGAACCAACGTCCGGGAAGGTCATCAGCAATCCTACAGAGCGTCGAAGTTGAAGGCTGCGGTGCCTGCCGGTAGGCCACTCCTTAGGCAGCAAACGTGACCGGTGTACAGGAGAAAAATAATTTGTCGGTGTAACCTTAATCCGAAACTGTTATCTAAGGACGCAACAGAGCACTGCATTCATAGGAGATAAGGCATGGCTTCGCAGCAGGTAGCTGCATCTTTTCCACTGTAGATTGTGGCAATCAATCGCCATCACTGAATACCAAACAGCTTTGCGGGACGCTCCTCATACGGACCGTCAGCATGCAAAGTCTCGTTTGCTGAAGAAAAGTGTGGCCTAGCGCCACGCGCTGCCACCTGTAACTTCCGCGCTCTTTATCACTGTTGGATGACGTTTATGAACATGAATTCCTGTTCTCAATTTGTTCCTCAAGACAGCCTGTACAGTACCTCAAAGTTTGTCGGTGTTCTTTTGTGAAACCCTATACAATAAGTGTAAATAATGGTCGCCAACTTTGCTTTGACCTGTGATGCAGACTTAAAATAATTTCTTGTATGCCACTAATGCATCTCTGTAGCAAACCAACTACGTTCAAAAGGATTTCGAAACCATCCCTGCACACAGACAATACACTATGTCCAACTGGTTTAAATTATCTCCTCGATAAACAACATCGAATAGCAATCTAAAGTTAAAAGGGTGACGAATGCACAAAAAACACCACATTTTTCCATTGGAACAGATGGGATTTATTGTCATCTATAAAACTTCGTCAGGTCTGCTTCGTTGGTATTAAGCTCAACTTCAACCCAGCTGATGAATCGACATTTTGTTAGGGGACCTCTGTCCGCTGGCCGAGGTCGCCTATCAAGTCGCTTCCTTTCTCAAATAAACGGTGGACAGATACACTGATCACTAAGGGTCACTCACTTTCAACTTCGTACACGTATTACTTTCAACACTACAGCTCCACCTCACAGGGCCCACGACTCCAGTAGTACCAGCGCTAGTGCTGCAGACCGATTCTCCGAGATTTCGCGAGGTACGAAAGCACTCCAGAAGTCTGATGTTTAGGCGTTTTAGCGGAATGTAGGTATTTTCATTGGCCGTTTCCTACACCCGCTAATAGAGTTTCTGTAACGTCCTGCCTCCTTTTCCTGCAACGGGTGTTCGAAAACACAGGTAATCGTCGGAAACCACAAACCATTAAGCCAACTGTGTAGGATCCGGCAAAAACATATTCTGGAGTTTTATGAAAAAAAAAATGGCTCTGAGCACTATGGGACTTAACTTCTGAGGTCATTAGTCCCCTAGAACATAAACTACTTAAACCTAATTAACCTAAGGACATCACACACAGCCATGGCCGAGGCAGGATTCGAACCTGCGACCGTAGCGATCGCGTGGTTCCAGACTGTAGCGCCTAGAACCGCTCGGCCACCCTGGCCGGCTTATGAAAACAGCCGTCTATCACTTTCATGTTGGTGAACGTCTCCTTTCAATGAATACTGGCTCTGGCAAACACAACTGGCACCTCATGGGAAGACAGGCGTGGACCGGGAATAATAAAGGGAGGTCAGAAACAGTTTGAAAAGCTTGTAAGGGTATTGCCGGTAGGTTTTGCTGAGAAATAAAGGTTAAAAAATCGTTTTTTTTACTTAATTGGAGTTAGTCAGGATGTTGTGCACGCAGATTCAACCTGCCCGCCAGATACAATTAGTGTCAGTTGTTCTCTTAGCGTAGCTGATAGCGCAAGAGACTGCTCCGTCTTTGGCTCAAGTTCGATCCTTACTACCGTCCCATGTTCAATCTTTATTGCTCTCTTGGTCGGTTTTAGGAAACGAAATGAAGAACACGTTTGGCGGCACCGTCTGTAGCGGGCCTCTTGAATTTGCGTGCACAACGACCTGATTGGCTAACTTCAACGCCAATTAATTCGGTAGCGGCGCAGCCATCGAATTTCTTTCTTAACAACTATTGCTCAGCACAAACTGTCCTGTAACATCCTCACAAGCTTCTCAGACTGTCTCTGACCACCCTGTATACTTCAGTGCGTCTTACCTCTCATTATACCAGTTGTTTACACTCGCGGTAACTGCCTTCTTTTGCATTCTCTGTGATTACTCTCATAAACGTGGAAGGCATTTAGGAACTTACTATCCAAGATAGCTAGAAATGAACACTTCTTTCCGGGATCAATCTTCTTAACACTGAAAGCTCTCTCTCTCTCTTTCTCTCTCCCCCTCCCTGCCTCCCTCCCTCCCTCCCTCCCTCCCCCTCTTGCTACCTGTGTGTGTGTGTGTGTGTGTGTGTGTGTGTGTGAGAGAGAGAGAGAGAGAGAGAGAGAGAGAGAGAAGCATAGGCTACTCTCGAGGTATTTACAAATAAGCCCTGATATTTTGAAGATATGCAGAATGTAAATTTCTAATGCTCAAAATAACAAATTTAGCAACGTCATCTGATAGAAAAATAACTAGAAATAGTAACACAGTTTCGTAAATTCAGTACAACGAAGAGAAAAGAGGGCCTGCTTGTCTAAGATGTGTAACGTTCGTGATTGCAATAGATTACTTTAAAGCGTCCAGCTGGCTATGGCACAGTTTCCCTTTACACTACAGAAAATAGTCACCTCTGTGGGTACTTACAAATCCAGTTCGTTTCGTACATAACATAGCATTAGAGGAGTGACGCGACGCAACAACCCGGCAGTCTGCAGGCCAGTAAGCGCCGATCTGTCTTTCCTTTCATCAGCATCTGAAACCTCACTGGCAGGCACAGAGGTTCTACTTATTATTGTTTTTAATTCTCAGGGAATACTTTGTACGTACGTGGTGATTCATTAGTGTGGATAAGACTAGTGTATTTGACTTTCGTATCACGACAATATGGCGGTCCACCACCAAGGCATATTCAAGTACATTAAATGTAGAGAATATGGTTGTGGCAAATGAATGCCACAGACGTGAGTTTAGCAAAGAATGTATTGACCCCTAAAGACAACAAAAAAATTTACAGCTCTTTAAAGATAGCCCATCCCACATCCAATTTTACAAATAAAGGCATCACCATCTCAATTTCGTAACCCTGACTCATTAAAAAAATCTTTAATCACATGAAGAATTAACAGCGATGAATTTTGAACAGCACGGAACTGAATAAATCAATCAGTGATGCCATGACTAGGTTCCAAGCGTTAGTGGTAGTAACCTCTGAGCGCGTAGTGCAGTGTACAGAATCACACGATCAGCTACCTACGCGCAGAGTGATAAGTCTTCCCAAACGAATCTCACCACGTAAAACTAACCTTCATCACAGAAAGCTAAACTGAGATCGTCTCACTATATCCTTATGAACTGGAGTGCCTGCTCAATGTCGTGGAGTGCTGGTGAACTACTTCAAACAAACATGAACACATGGTCCTCATCCGCCAATGAGCAGTACTGGTAGAGAGCATAAGCCGAAGAGACGAGAGCTTACGTTTTCATAATGATCACACAAACATGTATCTGAAGAGCTACTGTTAATATATGTGAAGAGATTAGAGCAAAACCTCATCTAATGTAACAAATATAAACATCTTGATACATTAAAAGGCAAAAGATAGTGTGAGGAAATAAAAGTGTTGATTAACAGGCACCTTTGAACACGTTGGCATGAATTATAATAATTTCTAAGCTCAAATGCAACTTTGCACAGTAAAATTTTTATCCATTTCACAATATAGTTTATATCCTGTAATGCACGTGGGAGCACGTGTAGCAATGTCTTTGTAGAACTGTGTAATGAACATTATTGGAAAACGTAAATAATGTTTTCCAAAGTGATTTATGCACCGGATTAATCCTGTGGAATCAGATAATTCAACACAATGGGCCCAATGAATGAACGAACACTGAGAACTATGCTATGAAGGCCACTTCAAACTGGTAACGGAAAAATAAGAGTACCATCACGATAGACGAGAGGATGTAGTCATTTCAGAACACCTTTACCCTGTTTAGTGTCAGCTGTCACGTTTTTGTAAATAACGAATACTTTGTAACTTTATTATAAATGTACAACAGGCGACAACTACTGAATGTATTCCCTACAATTTGTCTGTGATTCCTTTTGCTTAGGTTTCTGTGCCTAAATTCTCGAGTTCTTACGTTAATGTTGGCATAAAAGCTACACTTTGTGTGAATATCAATTTATTCATGGTGAAAATCTTTGTTTGAACGTAACCTATATATTCTTAGAAATTATTGCATGTTACGAAAGAGTATGCCACTTCTGTGTACCTTTTGCTTACCCCAGAGAACATATTTCCTCATATCTAATTTCGATACTTTCCTACGTATTATAATTTGGATATGGAAAATAAATAATAGTGATTTCATTCAAATGAAAATCTTTTGGACGCGTATTTTCGAATTAATGTCGTTCTTAGTAACTATGGGTTCTGCGGCGAATATTTTGTATTTAGATATTAATCTTTGAACACATTGTTCCCATTTGTATTCTTTCTCATTGCATATAGGTGTCTCAGGATAGTATGTTTGATGTGAAATATTAGCGTTTCAGTAAATAAGTGACATGCAGCTTTTGTGGGTAATTAGGATTTTTCAAAAATAGGAAAGCCTATTGCAGGGATGTATGTACCAAGCGCCACAATTTGTTCTTTGTGTTTACGATGAGTACTCATTCTGAAGAGCTAATTGTTGTACACAGCATATTATTGTTACGAGGCGTCATCCGACTAGATCTCAGCGTGAGGCGGTGTGCAGTTCTTGCATTATGCTAACTAGGAATTCCACAAAGTATACCCTTGATATGACTCCTGTATGCAATACCCGACTTTTATTTCCCTACTCCTCTTGAAGAATCATGCCAGGTGACGCACATCACACATATTACAAGAATAAATTTAATAAAATCACAAAAATAATCCCCCGAAAGAACTAATGGATTGAGGGGACTGTACGGGTAATTTTTCAACTGAAAGCCAGAAATTCTGTGCAGAATGAAACAAATTTTTATGAATACTAGGTTTTTTACATCAACATTTCAATAAGCATTATGCGTTGGTGCCTCCTGATAAATTATAGCACAATTTACGCAAATAAAAATGGCAACTAACGTCAGAGTACTAATTTTTTTTGCAGTTTTCAATACGGATTGGCACCCCTCCCCCCTCCTCCCAAATCACTGACGGAGCGCGCGAGATTCAAGTTGACTGATCTATCTACATGAAGGTTATTGACATAGAGAAGAATACTACTCTTTGAGCGCACACTGTACTGCATTTATGGTCCACAACTAGCCTCGGCAAGAGCGATTTGAATACCTTCAGAGCTGGGTATATTTACCCTGTGGTGTTGTCTGCTAAGTCGAAACCGCAGCAGGCGGCCAGACATGTGGATCAGCGTCTTGTTACAGCTGCGACTGCCCCACGCGATCGCTTATGTGTAACACCAATGTCCAGGTATCGTTCTTACTAGTTAAAAATGACTGTTTTTCAGGTATTCTTGCATATTATACATAAAATGTGTTGCGCCAAAGTGAACCGACAATGCAAGGCGGCGTGCTATCTGGGCCATGCACTGGAAGAGCAAGGCCCGCATTATCCGCCAATTTGCATTTCTATTACTGAATTGAGAGTTGCCATGGCAACGAGCGAAGTGCGGAGATCAAGTTAAGGGTTCCGCACGCATAATTATAACTGTCACACGTCTATTAAAACGCACAATGAGCACAAGCTGTAATGCAGTGAAGATCACGTATTATGATGAACTCTTCCATGGCTTGGTTCCTTGCCGGAAACCACTGCAAGTGGGGCCGTTGCTGAGCAACAGGGTCGAGATTTTATAACACACACAGAGGGCCGCCCAAGACGGCATCCTGTGCGGAAGCGTCCCTCTGATCTTAACCTGGACCGGACGCCCATAACAGACAATGGCGGCGCCGTCGCCAGGCAGCAGAGGGACCTTCCGTGAATTCTGAAAAAGGCGCCGGTGTGACGCACGGGGCAGTGGCCTCGGACAACGGGCGCCTCCCGAAAGCAACGCCGACTGGACTGCCGCAGGGCGCATAGACAGCGAGCGGAAGTGACGGTGATTGGGTGGGTAGTTTGCAACGTACGGGAAGTTTATTGTATAATTATCGATATACTGAAAAATATCTATTGGTAGTCTTAGTCGACCTTGAATTGCTATCTGACTTAAGTTGGCTCTGTTTAAACGCGCGGTTATGCCCTCAGTATCATTTGCATCGAAATTATCATTACACTCTAATTATTAAACAAAAATATGGTGATTGCTAGCTACGAAATCAATAATACGGTGATTAGCATATGATACCAAATTAAGATTTATTCAGAACAGATGAGCAATATTACATAATACACTCGCTAACCTAACTAGCCTATCATTGGCACAATGTATCCTCTTTTCCTAACTACTTAAGTGAACACTGACCCCGCAAGTGACTCTATTGCAGTTCTGCCTGAACCGACACAGACTCAGAGAGCGCCAGTCAAAAAGCTAGTGGAATACGAACTCATTTAGAATTACAGTGCCCTACTTTGGCTGATGATTGCTAATATCACCGTGATTCTCCGTGATGATTACGACGGTCGGCCCAGCCAACGTCGTGATGCCGCCTTTCCTGTGAGCAAGCTTGGCTTTAATCTCCCAACGTGGACGTGGTTTGCGCCCGTAAACTCCTGTACGTAGGTGTTCAATTGCGGTGTCCGTCACTAGTCAATACTCAAGCTACTTGCACATATGCCAAGAGTAGTTGGTCGACTCAAGTGCGCGGCAGCAAAGGTACACTTCAGGTTGCATATGAACAGCACAAGTTAGTACAAGTCTGTTTCTCTCCTCAGAGGAACAGATAATGCTACATGTGTGGAGTCGTATGCTCTAAACTGTTCAGACTTGGAGAGTAACCACTGGACTCAATGCCGGTAACTTCTCCAACCTACGTCTCTCCACGCTCTCCAAGCAGGGCAGCCAGACACCGCGACTGCTCTCCTCCACAGCCGACCCCAGAGTCCTCCTTCAGAGTTTTTGCAAACCTGGCCGTTCTTCGTCGCATGGATCCGTGCGCGTTGGTAGCCAATCACGACACAGACTTCCATGTATCCGTGCGCGTTTGTACCCAACCACGACACAGAATTCTCCCGCGGTTACTGTTGAGGCCAAACTTTTAACACGTATCTCTACGCGCTCTGCGGCAATCCCGTCACAGTCTTCCGCAAATTTTCCACTGTGGCGCGGAAATCGTCTTTCTCTCTTTCGCATATAGCTCCTTTTCGCTTCTTGTTGTGATGGCCCAGCCTCTCCCAACGTCTTTGGTGGTCTGAAGTGCCAGCCGACAAAGGGGTATGGCCGCGGCCATCCCGTTACTTTGACATGAGATAAACGCCTTCCTTAGGGGTTCCGGCCGTGTTCCAGCCTCTGAGCCCATTTCGTTAATCTGACATGACAAACACAACTTCCTTTTCTGTGTCCATTATCTCCTACCGGTGAGCCAATTATCAACTATTATTCGGTGTATTAGTACTGATTTAGCATCATGTAAGATGCAAAATCTGCTACCTTACAAGTTTAAAAGAAAACTGTTACTGTTGGACAGGACCTGATAGTTACAGAAATTAATGACTTGCGTTTTGGCTTCGAAAAGAAGCAGTCGGGAAATTAATGACTTCCGTTTTGGCTTCAAAGGGAAGCAGTCGCTTTTTCTCCGCTCCGTGCGTCTGAGTAATAGCTAAGTTTTGTATTTCGTCCGGCACGCCGGACATTGGTTTTGCACATAAGCTCTGGCGTGGGGCAGTCACAGCTGTAACAAGATGCTGATCCACATCTCGACACCACGAGGGTGACGCCTGCTTCAATAACATGACGTAAGGATCTCTGAGATTTGCGTTTTGCATATCTGCGGTACTGTTTCGCCTCCGCCCCCACCCCTTTCACAGGTAGGTGGTTCTTACCCTCACACTGTTTCTTTCCAGCTGCTATGTGGAGTGCGTACCAAGTTTGATTAAAATCGATCCAGTAGTTAAGTAGAATATGTGGTGCTACAGAAATAAATACATACATTTCATAGTTTAGTAGGATGAGCAGTTTTTTTGGGGTTTTCAGCGATATATGGAAGCTGCGCAGGGTGTGAACGAGAACTGTTTACAATGAAGTTGAGACAAGCAATGTGTGTACGACACGTGTAGTCTATGAAGCTGGGAAACAACCTCGAATTGACCTACAAAAGCCCAATAAGTTAGAGCGAATGTGCGCCACGTCAGATTTTGACTAAAATCACCCTTAAATATTAAAAACCCCTTGAACATGCACTTAAAAAATGTAAACGTTATCTCACAATATTGTGAATTTTAACACTGAAAAATTTTGGCCTTCTTACTACAACACAGTTGTGTTTTTAAGGGCTAAGTTTAGACCGAATCGAGGACGTAATTAGGTTTTGCATTAATTGTTGAAGCATTTTCATCATCCTCACGGGAAAAGTTAATTTACTAACGTTAACGAAAGACGGTGGAATAAGAAGGCGGAAGGATAGTCAGCTTCTCTCGCGGCGAGAAAGCGCTGTAGGTTAAGTGGATTTTGTAGGCCTGTTTAAGGTTTCTCCCTGGCTTCATAAAAGTGTCGTGTATCAAATTCTTCGCCTCGGCTTTGCCGGCGCCACTACGGTACGGTGTAAATACACTCCTGGAAATGGAAAAAAGAACACATTGACACCGGTGTGTCAGACCCACCATACTTGCTCCGAACACTGCGAGAGGGCTGTACAAGCAATGATCACACGCACGGCACAGCGGACACACCAGGAACCGCGGTGTTGGCCGTCGAATGGCGCTAGCTGCGCAGCATTTGTGCTCCGCCGCCGTCAGTGTCAGCCAGTTTGCCGTGGCATACGGAGCTCCATCACAGTCTTTAACACTGGTAGCATGCCGCGACAGCGTGGACGTGAACCGTATGTGCAGTTGACGGACTTTGAGCGAGGGCGTATAGTGGGCATGCGGGAGGCCGGGTGGACGTACCGCCGAATTGCTCAACACGTGGGGCGTGAGGTCTCCACAGTACATCGATGTTGTCGCCAGTGGTCGGCGGAAGGTGCACGTGCCCGTCGACCTGGGACCGGACCGCAGCGACGCACGGATGCACGCCAAGACCGTAGGATCCTACGCAGTGCCGTAGGGGACCGCACCGCCACTTCCCAGCAAATTAGGGACACTGTTGCTCCTGGGGTATCGGCGAGGACCATTCGCAACCGTCTCCATGAAGCTGGGCTACGGTCCCGCACACCGTTAGGCCGTCTTCCGCTCACGCCCCAACATCGTGCAGCCCGCCTCCAGTGGTGTCGCGACAGGCGTGAATGGAGGGACGAATGGAGACGTGTCGTCTTCAGCGATGAGAGTCGCTTCTGCCTTGGTGCCAATGATGGTCGTATGCGTGTTTGGCGCCGTGCAGGTGAGCGCCACAATCAGGACTGCATACGACCGAGGCACACAGGGCAACACCCGGCATCATGGTGAGAGGAGCGATCTCCTACACTGGCCGTACACCACTGGTGATCGTCGAGGGGACACTGAATAGTGCACGGTACATCCAAACCGTCATCGAACCCATCGTTCTACCATTCCTAGACCGGCAAGGGAACTTGCTGTTCCAACAGGACAATGCACGTCCGCATGTATCCCGTGCCACCCAACGTGCTCTAGAAGGTGTAAGTCAACTACCCTGGCCAGCAAGATCTCCGGATCTGTCCCCCATTGAGTATGTTTGGGACTGGATGAAGCGTCGTCTCACGCGGTCTGCACGTCCAGCACGAACGCTGGTCCAATTGAGGCGCCAGGTGGAAATGGCATGGCAAGGCGTTCCACAGGACTACATCCAGCATCTCTACGATCGTCTCCATGGGAGAATTGCAGCCTGCATTGCTGCGAAAGGTGGATATACACTGTACTAGTGCCGACATTGTGCATGCTCTGTTGCCTGTGTCTATGTGCCTGTGGTTCTGTCAGTGTGATCATGTGATGTATCTGACCCCAGGAATGTGTCAATAAAGTTTCCCCTTCCTGGGACAATGAATTCACGGTGTTCTTATTTCAATTTCCAGGAGTGTAGTTACCGTTTGCCCTGGCGATGGCGGTTATCACTGAAACAAACGGTTTTAGCTTATATCGATTATTTTGCATGCCAGTTTAACCTGTTAAAACCGCTCGAAATAACCGATTACTGAAATCACCGATTTTCGGTTTTTTATTCCTGTTATTTTCTATAGTAAACTCAGAAACAGAGCAACGATTGAAAAAAATTGACATTCTCAGTTTTGAGATACGTAAGATGAAAGTATTAAATTCAGTAGGCAAATGTAATAAAACTCAGTTCGTCCATCTTTTACTGCTTTTCTCCAAAGTTGATCAGTGGCTGAATACTAAAAAACATCACCAATTTCTCCTGCTCATCCTAATGTTTTGCATATCTAGTCAAAAATCATGTAATTGGAGATCACACCACTTTCTAAGCTTTACGAGTTGTCAGTACTGAAGCGGTTGTTAATTTGTCCGTTTTAAAGGCCTACAAGCATATAAAGGCTTATTATGTACACACAGACACCAGATCAGCTACTTCTTATTTTTACTGAGTACTATGAATGAATTGTTAAGTTTTTAATTTATTACTGTTGCCGTAATTTCCTTCCTCTTGTATGATTTCATAGAAATGGAAGATAAATCTTTAATCTTTTAAAGCAAATGAAGCATTGTACTTCATTGCTGCGTCACTTCATAAAAGTGTTGGTGCTATTCTGCAATACAACGGATGTCCAGCGAAGATAGTGAGAGACTACTTTATAGACCAGGAGGGCTGAAGTTTTGTACACTGAATATACACACGTTCCTTAAGCCACGAAGTACGGTAACTGGGCCATTATTGGTTTCAGCAGTGCTGTACCAGTTATTATGACATGTGTCGGCATTGTTATTAAGACAGCATTGATCACTTTTCCCGTTTTCTATAATAACGTAATATTTCAAACCAATGCAGATTTTACGAATAAGAACTGTTCCTTTTTTTCAAGAAGGCTTACTTAGAAACAAAAAGAGTTTAGAACTGCTGCTATGGCTTTGCAGCAGTTCTATTGGGAGGCGTGATAGATGGATGGTGTATCAAGAGGCACTCTCCCAGTTCGCCACTTGCCGGTTCCTCAGGGAAGAGGAGGCGGTTGTAACCTGTGTACGCCGGTGGGCGCAGTAAAAGAAGAGTGACTTTTAACCATTTATGTCATCAAACACCTCTCTCCTTTAGCGATGCTACGGCGGTCCTCTACCGCTGCTTGTGCGGGTGCGCGGCGAGTGCCCGACAGCTACTCAGGAAGTGCATGCTGCGTCTCAATCCTCCGCATTCGCAGAAGGTGGCGCGTGCGCATGTGGCTTACACACGTCAGCCTAGGAGGTCCACGATCCCCTCCCGTTACTGTGCCTCGTCTTTTCCCTCTGAAACGCGTCCCAAGTCGACACGGAAGACCCCCAGGCCTTCCCATCTGCGTTGGAAGCTGTCAGCAGCGCCGAACTCGTGACTAGTGCGTACGGAGAGGAAGACATCCTGCGGCGGCTGTTGGCGGTGTTGAGTACGAGCAGGAAATCTACACCAGACTTGCACCCAGCGTTAATACCGTGTCAGGGAACAGAGTGCGCGCGTCCTGTACACCGTCGGTCCTTCTGACCAACTCCTCACTTCTGAACTCAAATGCTGGAGTATTTATAGTGTGAAATGTCGGCTGGCTTTGACCCAACGTCACTTGCAATGACTGAATAGGCTTTCCTAATACGAATGTACCAGCGATTCATACTGCGCCCTACTTGCTTAACATGATTGTTATACCAGCAGACTGGTCCATAACAATATTCAGTACACCTTCTTGCGTTAGCGACGCAGCTTCTTACTTTACGTAGACAGGTGACGTGATACTTCTCAGTCGTATTGCTTTACTAGGCTCCTGCAGTTCGCACAAAGCGCTATGTCCTGCTTTCTGCCTTACCTGCTAACGTGATGAAACGCTGCCGTTTCCTGTCGCGCTTGTTGACACTCCCGCCAGGAACACAAAGTGAACGAGGTCTCGCAATTATGAAATTCTCTGCTACGGTCGCAGGTTCGAAACCTGCCTCGGGCATGGATGTGTGTGGTGTCCTTAGGTTAGTTAGGTTTAAGTAGTTCTAAGTTCTAGGGGACTGATGACCATAGATGTTAAGTCCCATAGTGCTCAGACCCATTTGAACCATTTTTTGAATTATGAAATTCTGCGGCCAGCTGCCTGAGGAAGGGTTGGTACGTAACAGCTTCTTGATATTTCAGTTTGCTTGTACTCTGTTATTATTAAAAAAAATAAGGAAGAAACCTTTTATAATAGAGACCAAACAAATACCGAAAAATACTGCTAATTCAAATCTAAAATACGGGTATCGGTTTTAACCGATGGTTTTTTTTCCATCGCTAGTTTGCACTTGTATGAGGACAACGGCCATGGTGGCCTGGGTCAGTTTCCTTTGAGAGATCCATGAGTAATGGCGTGTGCCGATAAACATCGCGTGTCTCGATTAAAGTGTTGGATGATGATGATGATGATGTTTGGTTTAGTGGCTCTCAAATACTCGGTCATCAGCGCCCGTATAAAGTCCCAATATTTTCGCAGTCCAGTTTTGCCACGAATGATGATGATGATGATGATGATGATGATGAAATGATGGGAACACCATAAACACCCAGTCCCCGAGCAGAGAAAATCCCCTAAAGTGTTGGACAAAATGGCTCTGAGTGCTATGGGACTTAACATCTGAGGTCATCAGTCCCCTAGAAGTTAGAACTAATTAAACCTAACTAACCTAAGGACATCACACACATCCATGACCGAGGCAGGATTCGAACCTGCGACCGCAGCGGTCGCGCGGTTCCTGACTGACGCGCCTAGAACCGCTCGGCCACACTGGCCGGCAAAGTGTTGGACATTCTGCGGATGATAAGTCTAGGGACCGTAGAATTTCTGCGGGAGTTCTGGGACTTTGAGAAGTTTTCGAAAGTTGAGCTTTTGTACTTTAACTATGGACTGCAGAGCGGAGTTAGCGTCAGAAAAATTCTATATAGATTTGTGTGCTTTAATTCTGAACTGAAGCGATGTGTTTAAAGATTTGCGAAATTTCTGAGTAGGTACGTGGACTTTGAACTGTATCGTCGTATTTATAGACATGAGAAATTCCAGCCTAAGGTTTCGTATTTCGAAAAATTTTCCACAAGCGATTTTTGGAAATTTAGTATTGAACAGCAACGTAGTGAGCCGGAATTAGTACTTTTCCGATCGATCTCGTGAATCATTCTCTCATTGTATTTACAGTATGAAGCATGAATTCAATAATACCTACTGACACACTGAATACTACTCAGCTTGGTTTCAGTGCATTAATTCAATTCTACAACCGTAGTCTGCCTCTCAAGTTTAATCAAGTCTCTCCAGTTTAATCAAATTATAGGAAGTTAACTGGTCAGTAACGAGGTAATTCAATAATTGTCTGGCCGTTCCCTAGGCACATACGAAATCAACAAACTTTAAAAGTCGTTCACACACTTTGTTAAGACCTTTAAGACAAAAAACAGTGTGTAACAAGCGATTTTAGTGAGTTGCAGCACTTGCCTTGCCATCTTGTACCTCCTTCCTGTCGCTATTTTCCACATTTTCTTCTCCTCTCCCATTATGGTGCGGATCTCCTGACTTTTTTTCCTTCCCGGCCCACCTAATATTCAACATCTTTCTATAGCTTCACGACTCCAGCGTTTCCAAATCTCTCCTTTTCCGATTTTTTCCACTATGCACGTTTCACTTCAATACAGTTCTGTGTTCCAGACGCACTTTCTCAGAAGTTTCTTCCTCAAATTAAGGCTGATATTTGATACTAGTTGGCTTTTCCGTCAGGAATGACCTTCATCCTGTGCCTGTCTGCTTCTTGTCTACTACTACTTTCGTCTGTCATAGGTTTTTCCTTCAATTATATGTTTAAAACATATACGTCACTTTCTTTTGGCATGTAAACCTCTGCAAGAAAACTCAGGTTTTCGCTGCTTTATTTACTGTAGATGCAATTGTCAGTTTAGTCACTGATGTGAACGCATTAATCACTGATTAGCATCCAGTTGCCCAAAAATTTAAATTTACAGCGCAGAACTGCTGATAAGAAATTAAATATGCGTACGGATATTCGTGTAACCGAAATGTACTAAGTATTGTACTTTATTTAAATTATTTAATTCGAACCAATACATTCTGGTTCTGAAGGTGTGTATTGTTTTTTTTTTAACGTAAAATTGTGGCTCTAAGTATTTCAGTACTCTTCAAGAAATTTAATAGAGGCTAGAAGAGCGACGGAATGAAATTTTGTTGTATACTTGCATATTGATGAGAAAGGAAATAAAAGTACGTGTTTTTTCTGACATACGCACCTGCTGTAAAGGTATTCTCTCTGTGTGTGCACAAATATAAAACACGTATTAATTCATATTACATTTTAATTTGTAATTCATTTTGTTTCGTAATTCTGTAAAATTGTTTCACCACACGGATAGCTACATTAAGTAATTAAATCAAATTTATTAAATACATTTTTCAAAGTCTTGTCGTTCTTCTGTCGCTGTCGAAATAATGTTAATGCCTGCGACGCGACGGGAGTAAAATACGGGATGGTGGTGCTTGTTATTTCATTTCCAGTTGAAACTATTTGCGTTGGCGACAGGCTCATGTTACATTACGACAAAACAAACGAGGCACCACGAATTTTTTTTTCAAATAGGTCAGAAATCGGTGGGTGTGATTTATATGTTCAGACAGACAAATTATTATAATTTAAGAAAAATTGGATGATTGATTCAAGAAAAAGAACTTCACAAATTGAGAAAATCAGTAACACGTTGATCCATCTCTGGCTCATCGGGGAGCGATTATTCGGCTTAGCAGTGACTGTCAGAGTTCTTGGAAGTCCTCCTGAGGGTACGGTACCAAATTCCGTTCAGCTGACGCGACAGGTCGTCAAAGTCCAGAGATGGTTGGAGGGCCCTGCCTGTAATGCTCCAAAAGTTTTCAACTGGGTAGAGATCCGGTGACCTTTCTGGTCAGGATAGGGTTTGGCAACCGTGATGACAAGCGGTAGAAACTCTCGGTGTCTGCGGGAGGCCATTAGTTTGCTGAAATGTAAATCCGGGAATAAAACGGGATGTAGCATATCATCAACTTACTTCTGTGCTGTAAGTGTGCCGCGCTTGACAACCAGAGGGGTCCTGTTAGAGGAAGAAATAGCACCCTAGACCATTACTCCGGATCGTCGGGCCATTTGGTTGGCTACGGGTCAGGTTGGCATCCCACTGCAGTCGAGGCATCTCCAGACTCGTCATCGGTCTGGTAGAGCTGTCTGTAGTGGTGAGTCCCGATCGCCAGTGAAGATACTGTGAAAATAATGTCCAGCAAACATGTACCCTAAAACGCATACCTTAAGAGTTATGAGTACTTTTTCATCATCGCTATTTTGAAACATAACTCTTCTAATGAACAAGTTCTCATAACTTTTAAAGTATGTATTTTAGAGCACATGTTGAGTGTACATGTTTTGTTGTTTTGTTCCATGCTACTACTTCCCAAAATATGGAAAGCAAAGAGTTTGCAGCAGAAGAGATTTGTTTCACAGTATCGAAGATCAAGAATTGCCCATAGCTCTTAAGATATGCATTTTATAGCCTATGTGTACTTGACTTTTTTGTTTCGAATGATCATTCCTGTCATATCACTGAATGTTGACCATCGCCGGCCGGAGTGGCCGAGTGGTTCTAGGCGCTACACTCTGGAACCGCGCGACCGCTACGGTCGCAGGTTCGAATCCTGCCTCGGGCATGGATGTGTGTGATGTCCTTAGGTTAGTTAGGTTTGAGTAGTTGTAAGTTCTAGGGGACTGATGACCTCAGAAGTTGAGTCCCATAGTGCTCAGAGCCATTTGACCATCACTTCTGAAACACTTTATTGTAACTAGTGGGTCTACACGATAACATACATATTTGTGGTAAAGTATGTTCGATCCGAAGGGCGTAATTTTCAGGCTATAAAACAGATCAATACTATAACGTCTTTGTTTTCACGAAGGATGTGTGGCTACCGATATTTGACTTGGAGCTAATACGTCAGCGACGACTAATAGTGATTTGTTGGTTGCGAGGTACACGTTTTGTCTGTCCACTACGACACCTGTAGTGTGATTCTGGGCAGATTAAAACAGTGTGCCAGATCTGGGTTCGAAGCCGCAACCTTTATCTCTTGCAGGCAAAACAAGCTTTGAAAGTAGAAGAGCGATAATTGCGGAAATAAAGCTTAGATGGTGGCGGGTCAACCTTGGATAGCTCAGTCTGTAAGAGCATTTCTCGCAAAAGGCAAGGTTCTGGTTTGCCAGGAAATTTCAAATTAGCACACTCTCAACTACAGAGTGAAAATTCATTCTTGTACGTTAACTAGATATGCCATTATTATCAAAAAATAAAATTGAATCCCATGTTCAGGTTATGAGCAACAGGGTCACTCGCTGGACTCCTGCGTAGCCCTCCTGGGCAAGGAAATGAGTTTTTGATGCCTTCCTCCGACCTATTATGAAGCCCTAAACATGTTGTGGATGGTTGGAAATGAAAGTGTGGAACATGAAGTCGGCACATATCTTACACCTCTCGAATAGCAACAAGGCGACCGCCGAGTTCAACTTCGCATTCGACGACTGATCACCATCAGCAACGGCACACCATTCGAACCAACTAGCTTCACGTTTGAGTACCACAGCACAGGCGTGCGTTTGCGAAATCTAAGAAGGCAAGTCATTAGTATTTTAATCTGTAAGGTTTTGTGAATTAGCTAACCTATTAGATAACATGTCCTTCGAACTTTTAGCTCATCTATTTTATGGTTCAAATGGCCCTGAGCACTATGGGACTTAACATCTGAGGTCATCAGTCCCCTAGGACTTAGAACTACTTAAACCTAACTAACCTGAGGACATCAAAAACATCCATGCCCGAGGCAGGATTCGAACCTGCGACCGTAACGGTCGCGCGGTTCCAGACTGAAGCACCTAGAACCGCTCGGCCACACCAGCTGGCGCTCATCTATTTACTTAGGGCTTTTTTAACAGGCATTAAGAAACACAGTACTTCGCCATGGGAGATCTTGGTATGCTCTAAACCGTTTTTGATATCTGCATTTGCGATGGTAAATCTCATACACTTTCGGATTTCATTCTAAATGATAAAGTACTCTGACCTACGAATGTTAATCGCATTCCTCGTAGCATCTTTGCGTCATAGGACTTTGCATGAAAACGTACCAGACTACCAAGAAACGATACTTCAGCGAGCGAAAAACGAGTGTATGCTTCCGTACAACTCCTGATTTCTGCTGTCTTCAAGCTCCTTACGCAAAATGTGAATCGTCCTGCAGCCTGTGGCAACTGTATTTTCTGTAAACTTTTGCGTTATTGTTTCGCAAAGAGAACCTTCACACGTCTATGAACTGCTACAATGCCTTCCGTTCACTCGATTGTCTTGTTATAAAATCCATTGTGTTATTTTACATGACAGTAGAAGTAGAAACGTCCTGAATGTCAGCCTTTGTAGTTTTCCGAGTATTTTCATTGCAAAAAATGTTAACGAAATGTTATATCACTGCACTCCAGTTTCCTCCTGTTCTATAACCTTTGCTGCTCTTATAGAAATACATTTTACTGCCGACCCATTTCCGGAGTCTTCGAGGTAACTGTACATTCCATTGGGCTGACTGAAAAATATCAGAACTACCGAACCAGAATCTCAGGAAATTTCGTAAACACTTGCTGCTATATACGTCCAGAAAACCTACCAAAGCCTTTTGTCACGCATATTCGTCATTATATTGTACGCAAAAGGTCGACTATCACGCTATTAAGCAACCATCCCCAGTTATTGTGTACAACTTAAGGTGTGTATTGATATCATCTGTCGGCTGTGTAATTTTGGAACAATTATTATGACTTTTCTGGAGACATTGCATTAGTATCCATTCCATAAACGATAACTGTGTGGAAATCGGCTCGGACTATTTGACCCCTAGATCCGGAAGTCACAACATGTCAACGTCTAAGTTGATACTACGTTGCTGTTTTCACATAAACAAAATATAGAATATCGGGACTGATTTGTGATAGGACTGAAAGAGTTCCAAAGAAAGACTATTGTTCCTAAAGAAGAGGAAGGTTCAGGCTTAACAGCACCGTTATGCATTCCTTTATGGATTGTTACACGTGGTGGGGCAAATAAAAGTGGCCTGGATAAGTGGATACGATGGACGTGAATGTATGCATATATCCACACCCCCTGACGCGCACACCCTGAGTCCATACCCGTTCAGAGCGTAGTGCGGGCTCTGTGGCTCTGAGCACGAAGGGACTTAACATCTGAGGTCATCAGTCCCTTAGAACTTAGAACTACTTAAAACCAACTAACCTAAGGACATCGCACACGTCCGTGCCCGAGGCAGGATTCGAATCTGCGACCCTAGCAGTCGCGCGGTTCCGGACTGAAGCGCCTAGAACCGCTCGGTCACCGCGGCGGCGCCGGCTACGTCATTGTGAGTAGAGCAGTGCAAAGGGGTCCATAATACTCACAGTGGAGCAGCGGGTGTTCGTTGTAGAAAGTTACGTGACAACGAAGTCGTGGAATCACTGTGGTCAGTTATTTGCTCAGAAGTTGAATGGTGTCAAAGTGCCAGCAAGGAGTGGCGTGCAACGCTTAGACCGAAAATGGAGTCAGACAGGATGTCTTGAACAAGTCAAAAAAACATTCTGAAATGTGCGTGCACACCAAAAAAATGTACCTGAAGTTCACCAGAGAATACTTCATAGTCCTACGAAATCAACCAGATACCTGTCGCAAGAGACCAGCATATCACGTCAATCATGCGGAAGAACATTCCACTGGGTTTTGCGCATGTATCCCTACTGAGTGGCTGTTGTTCATGCATTAAAACTAGCAGTTTTTCCACAGAACCTCCAGTTTTTTTGAGTGACCGTTTAATGTGGTTACAATGAACAGCGATGTATCTGCGCTAGCAGCATAGAAATGCGGAAAACACAAGTCCGAAAACAATTTACTGGACTGACCAAAACGAAACAACAATACAATCTCCAAAGGACAACATACTCGATCCCAGCTGTGGATTGTCACCAAAATACAATAACAAATAATAATAGAAAAGACCAGACTCTTCACTGGGAGGGATCATAATCAAACAATTCTACAATGTCAAGATGTTCGCCGATTATACCAAGTCAATCTGCAAGGGATCGTGCAGCTAGAAGAGGCGTTCGGCCGTGGCTGCCGGGGTGGCAACTCTCTAGACTTCCAAGCGTGCGTCGAATGGCCCATTGAAAGCAGTGCGTCGCCTGTAAAACTCGTTTGGCGGATGTATCTGCCGGAACTATTTGCGATCACGTGCCTAGCAGAGCAAAGTAGTTCCTCGAATATCTGCGACCTCTGGTGAAACTGTTCTGCTGGCTCCGCGAACGGGTAGCGGTCCCTGGTGGCCGTTGGTGGAGACCTGGTATTGTGTTGTGTTGTGCCGGCTAGGATGGCCGAGCGGTTCTAGGCGCTACAGTCTGGAACCGCGCGACCGCTACGGTCGCAGGTTCGAATCCTGCCTAGGGCATGGATGTGTGTGATGTCCTTAGGTTAGTTAGGTTGAAGTAGTTCTAAGTTCCAGGGGACTGATGACCTCAGAAGTTAAGTACCATAGTACTCAGAGCCATTTGAACCATTTTGTTGCGTTTTGGCTGCCGGTAACTATTTCTATTGACAACACAGACGACGTAGGTTTTCCTGGTGAATATACGCCCTGTGATACAGGCATCCCGTGATGTCTGCAGTGGGCGGCCACAGCAAATAGCTTGGACATGTTTGATGAAGCCTGGATCCATCTGAGTGCTTATGTCAGCTCACGGAATCACAAGTTCTGGGCAGCGGAGAACCTGCATAACCTCCACTAAACACCACTGCATGATCAGAAAGCTGGTGTTTGGTATGTAGTTTCTGCACTCCGCGTTATTGATCTCATCTTCTTTCATAAGAGGCTGACTTCGGCACGTTACGTTGCCAACATTTTGAAACCATTTGTGGCAGGATTAACAGAAGAGGAAAAGACCCACAGTTACTTCCAACAGGATGGAGCAACGGTCCATATGGACGCACGAACTTGAAACACATTTACATAATCTTCATGCCTGGCAGAGTTGTTGGCAGAGGTCAGTCCGGATGCGGCCTTAGATAATCTGCCAGTGTGCGATTACTTTGTGTTGGGAGCCCTTAAGTCTAAGGTGTGTAGCAATAACGCTCACAGACGTCAAGAACTGCAGCAGAACATTTCAGATGAGACTGCAGCAATTCCATCAGTCCATCTTACATCCTCCTTCAGGAACTATCTCGGCAGGGCCCAAAAGTGCCAACAGATGAGTGGTGGTCATTTTCAGTAACTGCTATACTCAGGCTTGTACTGTATTTTCTTTCCTCTGGTGTGTTTGTTTTTCTCTGCCGCTCCCTGTAGCATCTAGCAGTGTTGCAGACTAGCGCAGAGAGCATGATGGTGTCGGCTCCTGTCTCAGTGCTTGGCCTGAACGTTCATCGACGCCGTAGGTCGCCTTCAGTCCTAAAATTGAGGTGTGATTAAGACCCTAGGAATGTGTCTGTGTAAGCATCTGCTCGATGGAGACCCATGTTGGAGGGTTTGGATGGTACTGCATGACACAAAACGAACATCATGAGGATATGGAGCTGGGTGAGTGCAGCTGGAGACGGGACCACAGAAAATTGGCAAAAATTATGGCGGTAAAAGGTTGAGGTAGTCGAGGAAGTCTGGCTTGTGAAGCTCAATAGGATGCCATACAGTTCTGAAATTAGAGCATTTCCCTTTGACTGGGACACACTACCTGAAGCATAAAACAGTCGACCACTTGAATTCCATACTGCAGGTATAGATTCTTCAGTGCAAGTGTCTTATGCTGTGGCAGCTGAATACACAAACATCAGAGAACATCGTACGGAGTGCAGTGGAGGTCAAGAGTAACATTGGCTCTCAGGTGAATACGGGGAGTTGGCTTGAACCTACAGATCTTAGGACACCGGCGGCAGCAGCAGCAGGAAAGCGCATCAATCGGACGCACTGACTCACTCAAGCATGATGTAGCGTGGTGCGTCGATGGCTCGCAGAACGCTGACTGACAGCTCTCAGTGGTGTGGTGTGATGTTTCGTAGGGGTCGCCGTGTTTAAATGAAGATGCTGGCGTGTACCTCTCCAATTCCTGTTATGCTACATATGACAGTGGTAAGTGTCTATACATACAGCAACGTGAGTTATACAGTTTCAAAGTTATTTCGACTGGCCTATTTGTGACAACCAGATGGCTTCCCGCCATATTGGACTTAGGGTAGGTGAGTTTGTGATTGGCAACCGATTGAAATTCCCTCAGAGTGTATTATGTCATATACGGTTTCCATTTTCAAGAAGGGGAATAGAAGAGACACTAACTGCTACAGAGGCATTAGTGTGAACTGCACGATTAGCCGCTTTTTGGGTGAAATTGTGCATGAGAAGAAGTTCAGAAGGTTAGCCATAATACTGGGGGAGATCAGAGTGAGTTTAATCAGAACATATCCTGTACAGATAACCTCATTATTTTACAACAGCTAACGGAGAAATTTATAGCAGTAGGGCACAGTACCTTTGTAGATTTTGTAGAAGCTTATGAAAGATTTCCTAGAGCGAAACTACGGGAAGCTCTAAAAGATATAAATATGGATGACTATCTTTTATAGGTTATTGGTGAAATGTTCAGAGATAATAAAGTATAAATTAAAAGAGATAAAAATCAGGAGAAGCTATTGATGTCACAAAAAGGTTGAGACAAGGTTTCAGTACATCATATACAGGGTGTTACAAAAAGGTACGGCCAAACTTTCAGGAAACATTCCTCACACACAAAGAAAGAAAATATGTTATGTGGACATGTGTCCGGAAACGCTTATTTTCCATGTTAGAGCTCATTTTATTACTTCTCTTCAAATCACATTAATCATGGAATGGAAACACACAGCAACAGAACGTACCAGCGTGACTTCAAACACTTTCCTGTTACAGGAAATGTTCAAAATGTCCTCCGTTAGCGAGGGCACATGCATCCACCCTCCGTCGCATGGAATCCCTGATGCGCTGATGCAGCCCTGGAGAATGGCGTATTGTATCACAGCCGTCCACAACACGAGCACGACCGGGGTTGCGTAAACAAGAGCTTTCAAATGCCCCCATAAATGAAAGTCAAGAGGGTTGAGGTCAGGAGAGCGTGGAGACCATGGAATTGGTCCGCCTCTACCAATCCATCGGTCACCGAATCTGTTGTTGAGAAGCGTACGAACACTTCGAGTGAAATGTGCAGGAGCTCCAACGTGCATGAACCACATGTTGTGTCGTACTTGTAAAGGCACATATTCTAGCAGCTCAGGTAGAGTATCCCGTATGAAATCATGATAACGTGCTCCATTGAGCGTAGGTGGAAGAACATGGGGCCCAATCAAGATATCACCAACAATGCCTGCCCAAACGTTCACAGAAAATCTGTGTTGATGACGTGATTGCACAATTTCGTGCGGATTCTCGTCAGCCCACACATGTTGATTGTGAAAATTTACAATTTGCATCGAGGAAGTACAGTACATACTGACGAAACTAAAATGAGCTGTAACATGGAAATTAAGCGTTTCCGGACAAATGTCCACATAACATCTTTTCTTTATTTATGTGTGTGGAATGTTTCCTGAAAGTTTGGCGGTACCTTTTTGTAACACCCTGTATATTCTTCAGGTTTTACGTAAAAATTGCCCTTTGAAGATGGAAGAACGTCAGTGGAGGAGAGGGAGTATTATTAATGATGTACAAGGCTTTTCTTCAAGTTTTTCTGATGATCAAGCCATTCTAGGACAAGGTGAGTACGACCTTGAGTTCTTGATAAGACGCTTATATTAGGAATATGACAAATGTGGACTACAGATGAATCTGATTATCTGGTAGTGAATAGTCACACTAGATTTGAACTTCACATCAATGGAGGACAATTATGAGGCAGGCAGAAAAATTTAAATATCTAGGTGGCATATATGGACAAAATTGGATTGGGTAATACAGAAGTGAAACACTGAATACCACAAAGCAGAAAAGTATAGGGTTTATGAATTCCTCTTGGTAGGATAAGAACATTTATAACAACAAGAAGAAAAATATGAAAGATATACGAATTCTTCTTGGTGGTACAAGAATATTTCTAACAACAATAAGAAAAAAAGTGGGTAGGCTAGTGGTTGAATTTGCCTATGCTATGGATCGGAACTATCTATTTTAAATTCTGACTTCAAAAGAAGACTAATAGCTGTGGAAATGGATTATTTAGCAAAAGTGGCAGAATATCAAGAATGGAAAAAAAACCTAATGCCGAATCAAGAACCCCAATGAGGCCAAATAGAACACTGATAGACAGAATTAAAAGAGGATCAGCGGTATGGGAATTTATTGAGATTTCTTGGTCATCAGTAGCCAAAGAAAATTTTTGAGTTGAAACCACCTGGCAGACGTAAATGTGACAGACCACAACATTCTTGGAGCAGCCACATCAACAAAATAATAGAGCAATGTCTTGTATACGAAGATGATGCCCTGAACAGAGAAGCTTGGCAGAAGATCATAGGAATACAGCAAAATTTCATTATTAATTGATCTTTGTATTAATTATCCATTAATAATAATAATGATAATAATAATGATAATAATAATAATAATGTACATACATTTCTCGCTATTTTAAGCTTGGATGTGAATTTTAAACTTAGAGACAAGTCGAACCTCACTACAACCATTGCATCACAGGAGGGGGAGAAAACGAAGGATTTTTTTTTAATTTCCTGCCATTTCATAAGCCTCTTAAACTTAGAACATGGAATGTAACGACTGTAGAGGCTGTGCTAATATTCACAATACTGCACTGTGATGTCTTTGGGCTAAGGAAAACTGATAACCATGCAGGCTGTGCTAAGTTCCGCTGTCTTGGATTATGACTCATAGGGCTGTGAGAAGGTCAGTAATCATGGATTTTCAAGCGATAGGATAATTGTCCATCTTGGATTACCCACCAATTCACACTTAGGACAACTGGGCTAGGTCTGTCATCTTGGACTGCACCATTTTATATGTAGCAAAATGGGATGTTTTTGAATGTTGTGCTAAATTTTGAATTTCTGGTGGTTTTCTACATGAGACAATTGGCGTTTGTAAGGGCGGTGGCGTGACATCTGGCAACAGCGCTTGCCATAGGTGGGAGGGAAAAAGAGAATCTGGGAACAGTGCAACCTGTGCTGAAACTGTTACAGAAGTGGGTAGACTAGTGGTTGAATTTGGCCTATCCTATGGATCGGAACTATGGATTTTAAATTCTGACTTCAAAAGAAGACTAATAGCTGTGGAAATGGATTTTTTACCAGAAGTGGCAGAATACCAGGAATCGAGAAAACGCTAATGATGAATTAAGAGCTCTAATGAGGGTACCATTTTAATATGACTGGACGCAAAATTTAAACTGGTGCTTATACCTCCAAAATTTCTGGTGAATCTTTGTGCAATGTAGATGTTTTGTCCAAATGAAACATACTCTCCCGCGTATTTGTACTTTGAAGCACGTTTACAATTTCCATGCAGTTCACCCACTCACTGTGCGCACAGCTCATCTGTGTAACAGGAGAACTGTGCCTGCAAAAAGTTCTCAGCATATTCTCTCTTCTGATATTGTGCCACGCTTGTTATGCAGTGGTAATGTAATACACATACATGAGGGCCATCTGTAACTACTTAAGGTTTAGTTTAAAACCAACCTTTTGTGCTCCCAGTGACACCGAACAAAAATCGTCATTCATACCTGATATGACAGCGGCCATGTTTCTACGGCTTGCCCTTAGATAGAAACTGGGTAGCGTCAGTCCATAGATGGTAGTTGCAAGAGTGAAGCGCAGAAGAAATATTATGGATATACGAGTACAGTGAGAAAAGCAATGCACTATAGATGAAGTCCTGGGGACACCAGAGAGCATATTTTTCCGTGATAAGTTCTCCAACCCACACAGATGACTATAAGACATGTAGTTTTGATGTAGCTGCCGAATCGTAGTGTTGCACCATTTGCAAAATTTCTGTTTCAATTTAATAAGTAGTATGTCAGAATCAACAATATGGGAAGCCTGCTGAAAGCGTGCAGTGCTAAAATGATCGTTTCACGGTTTGCCAATGGCTTGTTTTACTCTTATTATTCCATATGAAATGATTGGTATCTACCGCGACAGATGGAACGGTACAGGAGGATCAGCTCCACTACCTGTTCTTCATACCGACATTCGGCCTTTGAATTTTTGTCTTTGAGGGCTCTTAGACAATATGTTTATAAAGCAGGCAAACCGGATCCAGGAACTCTTCGACGCCGTATCGTGGAAACCTGCGAAACCATCGTCATGGAGTATTTGGAAGTGTGTGACAGATGATGATTCGACGAGTGCATGGATGTGTGGAATAAGAAGAAGGCTTCTGAACGTGTATTTTGAGTTTCGTAGCTGATGACACTTTCAAAATGACATTATGCAGTTTCTTTAAATTTTCGTTTATGAACTATGTATTTGTTCTCGAAAATGACTGATTATTTCTCTTCGAGAAGGTGTCTCAGGGATAAATTTCTTTAATCTACATTTTAAAACACTTCTGTCTGCCAGACATATTATCTCCACTGGTAGCTGTCAAGGAGAGAGTTTTGTAGATATATATTTCACATATTTCTGTACCAAAGTTAGATTCATTCAAACATAATGCAGATGATTTTCGTCCTAGTTTTGTATTTGAAAATATCCCTGTTACTCTCAAACTTAGATGGATTCTTGCCAAGAAATTTTAATTTTATCAGAGAATAAATGTACTACGAGGCAGTAGTTCGTATTCCCAGCTGCTTAAAGACATGTCTGCGAGATGAACGTGAATCACATCTGCTTCTACATGATTACTCTGCAATTCACAGTTAATTGCCTGGTACAAGGTTGATCGAATCACCTCCAAGCTACTTCCCTACCGTTCCACTCTCGAACAGCGCACGGGAAAAATGAACACACAAATCTTTCCGTGCCAGCTCTGATTTCTCATATTTCGTTATGATTATCACATCTCCCTGTGTATATGAGTCACTTGATATGAAGACGGCTTTCTCTAAGAAGAGGAAATGTGAAAATATTGAACATTCACGTAATGGGCCATCGGTTGCCTTCCATTCTTTCTCCGACGCTACATGCAGCAAACCTAAGTTCTGGGGAGACGAGGTATAAGGTCTGTTTTACGATCGCCTAAGAAGCTAAAGGAGATGCTGTAATTAAAGGGGCTATAGAAATAATGTGTGAGAAGATTAACCGGGACAACGGATATAATCTCAGCGGTGCACGGAAGCGAGCTGTCGCGCAGAAAAGAGCCAGAGATATTCGTCGCAGTATGGTGGCGCCACCAGTGGAGATGTTGACACCATCTGCGACAGCATTACATAATTACCGACCAATTGGAAGCTGTCTATGAGCTATATAAGGCCACCACAGCAGAAGTTTTCACACTCAGTTGCTCCTGACAAAGACAATGGTAGTAATCGTTGAAAGTTCGGCGACTTACCCTGAACTGATGCGCCAAGATGTCCGAGAGTGTTTAACACAGCGAAAATATGCGAAGTTTTCAACTTTCTCTGTCGACGATGTTTCCCTCCGTTTTACAACATTTATTGTGTTAGCTGGAAACAAGACTAATTTTGCTTCCTGATTCGAATAAAATAGTAGACCATTAACGTAAGGCACGGATAGTAGTGATCATTCTAAAAATGAAATGATCATGTGGCATTGTTGGCGTGGAGATCCCGTACAGGGATGTTCGGCCGGTGAATTGCAAGTTTTATTCCAAGTGATGCTACAATGGGTGACTTGCGTGTCGGTAAAGATGAAATGATGATGAGAACACAACACCCAGTCCACGAGAGGAGAAAATATCCAACCCGGGTGGGAATCGAACCCGGGTCCGTTGCGTGTTGGGCAAGCACGTTACCACTTTTTTTATTATTATTTTAATTTTTCCAACGCCTTAACCACTCGGCCACCTTTTTATATATTTTTTATTTTTTTGAAGCCCCTTGGGAAAATGGAACTAAAAAAAGAAACTAAGTACCACCGCCACTTTTCATCCTATAACAAAAAAATCTGGTCCACTTCAGGCGTTTGCTCCTGTCTAAACCTACCCCAGAGTGCTGCCTATATACCAGGGGAAATATGGGAATTCAAGGTTAGTGCTATCCTTACAAACAAAACAAAATCTTCCTTTTTCTGAATTTTATTTTTATTTTTATTATTTTGTTTATTTTTTTATTGTGTAATTAGTCAGAGGCCTTCTGCACCCCACTGGTAATATGTTGAGTCACGTCGTCTCGAAATTGATGTGTTCCGTTCAGTTGTTCGGACTTGTTCATTGGTTCAAACAGGAAACCTTCTTCTCTCTTGGCTTAACACATTCCAGCTGCGAGGCGGGTCGTGGAAAGCACTCCCAAGGAAGTGCGAGAAAAATTGTCTGTATTTTGGGTGACGGACAACGACATAATGATGGTCATTGAGGTATGTCCAAAAATCGAGTACTTAATCTACAGTTTGTCCATATAAGTAGTGAATGGCATGTCCGCGAATCCAATTCACAGCATTGGTCTTTGTCCGAGGAAAATAGTCACGGTCCGGAAATAATAATGAAAGGGGAATAATCCGATCGGGAATGTCCCGCGTTAGAAAAGCCGCAGTACGACGAATCAATTGGCAAACCTCCGCCGCCGGTCCGCAAACAAACCGATGTTCGTCATTGTCTGGCACTCCACACGTGGAACATAGAGGTGATTGGGCGAGGTGGATACGATGAAGGCGAGATTGGTTGATTTGCTTACCATTGACAGTTAGTTACCAGACAGATTGAACATTCGTGTCAAGGTAACAGGCGAACACCGCGCGCCATACATGACGCCAGTCAACCTGGGGGAACTTTTGTTCAGTCGGGTTAGGTGGACGACCTAATCGGAGGACACTGTATATTGCGTTTGTCTTGAATAAAAGCTGTCTTGGTAAGGTGAGGCGTAGATAACTGAGTTGAAGAAAAAAGTATCTTATGTAATGGAACTGGTCCGGAACATCCGAGATCATCACTGAGCTGACGTATGTGCCGACCAGTGAGGCTCGTTGGGCAGCGTGTCCATACCGTCATCAGGGAGCTGACAAATAGGGCACGAGCCCTATCCGGCACGTGAAACAGACCTATCCCACCTCGTTCACGGGGAAGAGTAAGGGTTGCATAGTTAACTTTGAACAACAGCCCAGAGCTGACGAAAGATGCCATCGCTGCAAACATGCGACGTGCCACAGTTAGCGGGAAAGGTAGAACTTGTGCTGCATGGGGAACTCGGGATGCGATTTATATGTTGACATATCGAGCCCGTTGGAGAATATCTAGGGATCGAAGGCGATGGTCCATAAGACCTGCTCTGATCATTAAAAGGAGGCGTCGGCAGTTGATGGTGGCTGAACGCCGGAGATTAGATGAAAAATCTATTCCCAAACAGCGAAGGGTCTCAACGGTGGTGAGAGGTGTAACGCACTCCACGGGAAGTCCCGTGCCAATGAACGTAACTTGCGACTTACGTACCGTTAAAGAGCTACCCGACGCCTCACCACAAGTCGCTACCCACGTCAAAACAGCTCGAACATCGTTGGCATTACGTAAACAGATGACTATATCGTCAGCGTAGGCCTTGCAACAGAATCGGTAGTGATCTATTGACAACCCTACCAAACATTTTCGTAGTCCACATAGCAAGGATTACAAGGAAAAGGCGTACAAAATCGCTGATAGAGGGCAACATTGACGTACGGATCGACTTATTGTTATCGGAGGAGTGAGTCTGCCATAGTACATAATCCTGGATGAGGCACCCCGCACAAGGCGCATAACTACCGTGATAACGGCGACTGGGAAACCCATATGGTGGAGAACGGCCATAAGGAACGAATGGTCAACCCTATCAAAAGCTTGACTAAAGTCCAAAGACGTAAGTGCCCTAGAGAGGCGTTGTGCCTGGCTAACAGCGATCATATCCCTGTAGTGGCATAAGGCCGTGCGGATATTATGATCCCTATACCACTCAACTAAGTAAGCGGACTCTTCTATTGTAATTTCTCCTCCTGCTGTTGATGTGGTGTCCCTCTTTGTCTTAATCTAACATCCTGGGACAAGTTTATGCAATCTGCTTCTTAAATTGAACGCAACACGTGCTGAACTGTTAATTCAGTGTCCCCAAAGTATGAAAAATATTTTAAATCACCCTGTACATTAATTTTTAGCAAATGGCAAGCAACATTGTAGCCGGAAGGATGACGCACAGCCCAGCGCGGCTGTTCGGAGGCAGCCGCTGGCCGAACGCCCCCTGCCGACAGAAGCCGACTGCTGTGCCGTCTGTGGCGGCAGTAATGAGAAAACTCCGATAAGAGGCGGCAGCTTAGCCAGCACAGCATTAATACGAATATCTCTCTCCCCCTCCCCCTCACCCTGTCCCTTCCTCCCTGCTGCCGATAAGCCGCCACTGCCCAGACACTGCGCATTTTTCACGCCGGTCCGAGAGGGATGGGTAACCCGCTTCCACTACTACGAGTTACGGGAGTTTCACTGTGTACACACACGCACACACACACTCTCTCTCTCTCTCACACACACAAACACACACACACAGGCTACATCTTTTTCCGCGTCAAGAGTTTTATCCTCAGTTAGAATCAGGAACGGCCTGCGAATGTCGCAGCGTAAAGACTTCCCGTTAGCACTGTTGGCACGCCTGCGGATTGTCCATACACAGCAGCTTATATTCCGCATTTTTCTCGCACGGCCGCAGCCAATTGTTCCGCGCTGAGTGGTTCCGCAACTAGGGGTGAGATAAACGCGGAGGGGTATTTTGGCGCTCGCATGTAACTGTTGTGCCGCATCTCTGGCTCTCTGAAAAGAACCGTGCCTGTACATGGAGTGTACTTCGTTCATAGCACAGCTGCCGCAATGGTTCACAACGCTGGCTTTGTCTCATTTCCCGTCCGACAACTTGCGGAGTTCCTTTTTGAATGATGTCAAACTCTACTGCGGAAATGAAAGTCGTCTCACATGTAGATGTGAGAATGAGAGAGCTGCTTGCTCAAGAGCATAATAGTTTTCAGCGGTGAGTTTTTTTTACGTCGATTCTGAATCCATTTTGTTCCCCTCTTGTAGAATCAGCATGCTTTTGACGAGGACGTGCTCACTCGGGTGACTGTCGGTATAGGATCTGCCCACAAGAAGCCGTGTCTAAAAGGAATCAGCAAGTGTCAATAGAAAAGAGACTAGTATTAAGCTGTCGTCATTCAGAAGGAAACTAGAAACATGTGCTACACGTCAAGGATCCATCTTATGGCCCAAACCTTTCCTTGTGTATCCAGGGTGAGGCAGGTAAGACAAACCATCCAAGAAATATTGTACAGGATACGCCGGCTTCGGAGGAAAACTTTGCGTTTTTCGCGCTGATAGGTTCACCGCTGTTGCGGTCTCACGGTACTGTCACAGGCAGGAGGCAGTCAGTGAATTTCATTAGGAGAGGTGAGCCTGCCTAGGGAGATCGGCGTTTTCCTTGGAAGTGAGCCTGCAGCCTGCTTTGAGCTTTTGTGGGTGGAGCCATCATCTGGCCCAGCTGAGGGCAGTGCACTCGGTGATGTTACTGCCGTCCCCAGAGAATAACTAAGTATGACATTTTTGCCTTTTATGCAGTTGTAGGGGAAGGAGTAGAAGAAAAGTTTACAGGAGAATATGGGCTTGGGACAAGGAATGAAAGAGGAGAAAGACTAATTGAGTTCTGTAACAAGTTTCAGCTAGTAATAGCGAATACCCTGTTCAAGAATCACAAGAGGAGGAGGTATACTTGGAAAAGGCCGGGAGATACGGGAAGATTTCAATTAGGTTACATCTTGGTCAGACACAGATTCCGAAATCAGATAGTGGATTGTAAGGCGTACCCAGGAGCAGATATAGACTCAGATCACAATATAGTAGTGATGAAGAGTAGGCTGAAGTTCAAGGCATTAGTCAGGAAGAATCAATACGCAAAGAAGTGGGATACGAAGTACTAAGGAATGACGAGATACGTTTGAAGTTCTCTAACGCTATAGATACAGCAATAAGGAATAGCGTAGTAAGCAGTACAGTTGAAGAGGAATGGACATCTCTAAAAAGGGCCATCACAGAAGTTGGGAAGGAAAACATAGGTACAAAGAAGGTAGCTGCGAAGAAACCGTGGGTAACAGAAGAAATACTTCAGTTGATTGATGAAAGGAGGAAGTACAAACACGTTCCGGGAAAATCAGGAATACAGAAATAAAAGTCGCTGAGGAATGAAATAAATAGGAAGTGCAGGAAATCTAAGACGACATGGCTGCAGGGAAAATGTGAAGACATCGAAAAAGATATGATAGTCGGAAGGACAGACTCAGCATACAATGACTGGGTGTTTGTGTTGTCATCATTTCATCATCATCCAGGAAAGTGGCGAAACTGGACTGAGCACAGGTTGGGGAATTGTACGGGCGCTGATAACCACGCAGTTGAGCGCCCCACAAACCAAACATCATCATCATCATCATCATCAGCATACAGCAAAGTCAAAACAACCTTTGGTGACATTAAAAGCAACTGTGGTAATATTAAGACAGCAACGGGAATTCCACTGTTAAATGCAGAGGAGAGAGCAGATAGGTGGAAAGAATACATTGAAAGCCTCTATGAGGGTGAAGATTTGTCTGATGTGATAGAAGAAGAAACAGGAGTCGATTTAGAAGAGATAGGGGATCCAGTATTAGAATCGGAATTTAAAAGAGCTTTGGAGGACATACGGTCAAATAAGGCAGAAGGGATAGATAACATTCCATTAAAATTTCTAAAATCATTTGTGAAAGTGGCAACAAAACGACTATTCACGTTGGTGTGTAGAATATATGAGTCTGGCGATATACCATCTGACTTTCGGAAAAGCATCATCCACACAATTCCGAAGACGGCAAGAGCTGACAAGTGCGAGAATTATCGCACAATCAGCTTAACAGCTCATGCATCGAAGTTGCTTACAAGAATAATATACAGAAGATGGAAAATAAAATTGAGAATGCGCTAGGTGACGATCAGTTTGGCTTTAGGAAAAGTAAAGGGACGAGAGAGGCAATTCTGACGTTACGGCTAGTGATGGAAGCAAGGCTAAAGAAAAATCAAGACACTTTCATAGGATTTGTCGACCTGGAAAAAGCGTTCGACAATATAAAATGGTGCAAGCTGTTCGAGATTCTGAAACATGTAGGGGTAAGCTATAGGGAGAGACGGGTCATATACAATATGTACAACAACCAAGAGGGAATAACAAGAGTGGACGATAAAGAACAAAGTGCTCGTATTAAGAAGGGGGTAAGACAAGGCTGTAGCCTTTCGCCCCTACTCTTCAATCTGTACATCGAGGAAGCAATGATGTAGACAAAAGAAAGGTTCAGGAGTGGAATTAAAATACAAGGTGAAAGGATATCATTGATACGATTCGCTGATGACATTGCTATCTTGAGTGAAAGTGAAGAAGAATTAAATGATCTGCTGAATGGAATGAACAGTCTAATGAGTACACAGTATGGTTTGAGAGTAAATCGGAGAGAGACGAAGGTAATGAGAAGTAGTGAAAATGAGAAAAGCGAGAAACTTAACATCAGGATTGATGGTCACGAAGTCAATGAAGTTAAGGAATTCTGCTACCTAGGCAGTAAAATAACCAATGACGGACGGAGCAAGGAGGACATCAAAAGCAGACTCGCTATGGCAAAAAAGGCATTTCTGGCCAAGAGAAGTCTACTAATATCAAATACCGGCCTTAATTTGAGGAAGAAATTTCTGAGGATTTACTTCTGGGGTACAGCATTGTATGGTAGTGAAACATAGACTGTGGGAAAACCGGAACAGAAGAGAATCGAAGCATTTGAGATGTGGTGCCATAGACGAATGTTGAAAATTAGGTGGACTGATAAGGTAAGGAATGAGGAGGTTCTACGCAGAATCGGAGAGGAAAGTAATGTGTGGAAAACACTGATAAGGAGAAGGGACAGGATGATAGGACATCTGCTAAGACATGAGGGAATGATTTCCATGGTACTAGAGGGAGCTGTATGGAGCAAAAACTGTAGAGGAAGACAGAGATTGCAATACATCAAGCAAATAATTGAGGACGTAGGTTGCAAGTGCTACTCTGAGATGAAGAGGTTAGCACAGGAAAGGAATTCGTGGTGGGCCGCGTCAAACCAGTCAGTAGACTGATGACAAAAAAAAAAGTACAAACGACACAGGTCGAGATACTGCAGTGCCACACAGCCAGCGTGAGAAAGACTGTTGCTTTTGCTTCGACATTTTAGTCATCCAATCGAATTGAGTCGCCCAATCATCATGCTTGGCGTGACGACACCAACCAAACGAGGAGATATTACTCTAGGACAGTGCGAATCTCACCTTTATTAACGTGCGTTTTTTACGTCGAGAATGGAAATATTCTACTGTTTTGTCATGAAATAAGTAATATTCTCATCCATAACGTTGGGAATTGCACTGAGTCGTCCCCTGCCTTTAGAGTTCTCTGAAAGTAGAGGGATGAGGAGGGACAAATAAGTTCCATGGCGTTTGTGTTCCAGCTGCTGTGCATACAGTCTCATAGCTGCTGTCTAGCGCTGATTGGGTGTACACTCTGTTGATTTTGGGGAAATGTACGTGGCCCAATCTGCGGTAGTGCGATCTATACTCTGAGCAGTCCGCTTCTTACTATTTCTGACATGCAACTTGAGTTGCTCATTTGATTATAATTTGTGATTTTGTATCATTAATACTGATCTAACATGATGCTCAGATAACGATAATTCGTTCCGTAGGTCCATGTTGTCTTACGTACAATTTGGTTCCTGCCCTAAACGTTAGTACCAGTTTGTGTAAATTCAATTCAGATCATTGGAAAATTTTACTCTATGTTGATTACTTGTGTATTTTGTCAGATTTGGTTTATTTTACGAGATGCTTTAAACTGTCCTACAACTTCTTCACCTAAGCACACCTGAGTGCCGGCCGGGGTGGCCGAGCGGTTCTACGCGCTTCAGTCTGGAACCGAGCGACCGCTACGGTCGCAGGTTCGAATCCTGCCTCGGACATGGACGTGTGATGTCTTTAGGTTAGTTAGGTTTAAGTAGTTCTAAGTCCTAGGTGACTGATGACCTCAGATGTTGAGTCCCATAGTGCTCAGAGCCATTTGAACCATTTGAACACATAGGGCTATTGCTGAACTGTGACGGTGTTAGCGTTATGCACGGTGGCAAACTCGACTATTATTATTTTGTTATTCAATGAAGCTAACGAGCATGTGACTTGGGGAAACTGGGTACACTTTCTCTGGGATTTTAAGTTTCGTGTGTGATGTTTCATGACAGTTTGGCTAACGACACTGCAGTATTCAGACGTTATAACTTACAACATTTCGTAGAACGCCATACCATAAAGCAAGCCTAGAGTTAAAGAAATCACACAACAGTTTAAATTAAGGTGGAGTTTCTGTGTGCACTTGGTCTGTGCTGTGCTGTTGTAGCGACTATACAACTTGCTTTCTACGCAAGCAAGTGTAAAATTGATAATTCATCGTCTTTCATTATGTCAGCAAGTCTACAGACTAAGGATACTTATAAGTGAAACAGCTAAGGGATATGGCACCAGAATTGTTATAACATCAATACTGTTCACTAAATTTGAAAAAGTCGAAATTCTCACGATTCTGATCACGAAACGAATTTGTAGCAAGAAAAATGAATTCCACTGAACAGGCTATGGCAATAGGAGGTGCGTGTGTTGATGAGCGAAAGAATAATGGTTTTAAATCACATCGATTAGCTGGAAGAATACTGCTGTCCAGAATTGTTTCAGTCCTTGAATAGTTTGCATTATGCTATAAATATGTCATTTTGCTAATATTTCCTGTGAGATAAAATCTGTATACAAGGTCGGCTCTACAACGCAGTACCTTGCCTATAGTGAACAATGCTATTACCGACTCAGATCGAAGTTTTTCGCGGTGGCAACATTGTTTAAAATCTTCTCGGTGTTCAGACTGCATCACATCGAAGTTAAAACTCGAGCTTTCGAAGGTTAACACTATCTTTTTCGTCCGGAGATGACTGACTGTTACGAGTGAGGTCTACTTCTTTTATGGAGGCGTTCAGATTTTTGTTTGATTGGGTGACGAAACTTGGAATTATAAATTCTACTGGCTGTGACGTCATCTGGAGGACGAAATTCGCGTGCACAAATGCAGGAAATTGTAACGCGGCGTATGTCTCCCTCCCCTACCGTGCGAGGTTAAGGGGTGAAACGTGAATGGAGACTACTTTCAGTGTCACCTCTCCCCTTAAAAATTATGCTTTTTGATTTTATTTCTTTGAAGGCACTATGTCTCCAGGGCTTGTGTCCAGGGCTCGTGTCTGGCACCACTCGGATTATAATCTTCTGCTGTGTTCAAATTGTTACGGCACATGCAGATTTCCACCTCTCCTTTTGTTATGGAATCCCAGTAGGCTGATGGTCGGGAGACGACCTTCCATTACTCAGAGTTGATCCGGTGCCCCTCTCTAAGACTGTGTTCTGCTGTCACTGATTTCTCAAGATTTCGTCTGTTTTCAGTGCAGTACTCGATTACGGTGCGGATTGGCCACCTACCAAACCCGCATCCACGTGGCACACTGTACGTACCAAGTACAATTCTCTCAAATCCAGGCTCTCTCTCGCCAGAGGCAGCAGATCCTTAATTTTATGCGGAGGTCCACTATTAATATTATGTTTTTCTCTTCTTTTAAATCTCAATTTGCCTTCTTGAGCTAGACGCAGGATCATCATATGGATAACTTATTTTATTTTTCTGCTAGTATCTCTTCTACTTGCCTGAGTTAATTTTCCGTAAACTTGAAAGACACATTAAAAGAAGTCTAATTGAGGTATGAAATTCAACATGAGTCAAAACCCTTCTTCTGACTCGGGAATGTAAAGTACGCAGTTCAACACGTGCAGATGAAAAACAAACAGGAGAGGAAAAAAAAAAAAACTTTACCAAGCCTAATATCGTAAAAGAAAACAGTTTACGTTCAATGCAGATCCAGTCGTCTCGGAATGAATAAGCGCAGGTCCTGTATGGTTTCCAAGGGAATCATATACCATTCTTCTTGCACAATAATAGGAAGTTGAGATACTGATGGTGGAGCTCAATAATGAAGACGCAACCTACTCTCCAAAGTAGACCGCAGAGGCCAGATAATATTGAGATCTGGTGAGTGTGGTGACCAGAGAAGGTGGAAAATTCATCCTCGTGCTCAGAATACCAGTCCTGGACCCTGTGACTGGAGTCTTGTCGTCTTGGAATACAGCATCACCAGTGCGGAACATACATTGTACCATGGGACTGAAATGCTCAGCCAAAATGGTCATATAATTCTTGGCAGTAATGCGACCTTTCAGAGTTACCATAAGGCTCATGAAATACCACGATACAGCTGCCCAAGCTATCACCGAACCTCCGTCAAATTCCATTCTTGCACGTGAATGAGGAGAGAACATGGAAACAATGTGGAACAAGACTCGTACGACCAAGTGACATTTTTCCATGGCAGTTTTAAATATGGCTTTTTCTGAGCAACCGTGTATAGTTTTCAAATATAGGAATCACACAGCCACCTGGTTGCAAATAACTGTTTGGTACACTGACCTAGGTTCCGACACCTCTAAGGATGTCTTCATCAGGACGAAATATTGAGAAACCGTGAAAATACATTGCGAGAAGGCAACGGCCAGAGTTTAGAGCAGATTTGTTCAAGTAAAAAATTAGATAAAACACTTTCCAGTCTTCGACACGTATGCCTAGCTAGGAACAACATCAGACTGATGAAGACGTTCTCAGATTTGTCGAAACATAGGCCAATGTACGAAACAGTTATTTGCAATCCAGTTGGCTGTGTGATTCCTAAGCTTGAATTTTGCATCGCTTCGTAATACAGGTTTTAACGCTTCGACATCACATTTTCCTGATATGGCAATTTGCTTTACTGATGAGTGGTTTTCGAATTTCAGCCTTCCTTGCAATTCCTTGCTTCTGGAGTCCCCTTCGTGTTGTTTTGATGCTGACAGGTTTCGTGAGTGCGAATTCAGTTCTGCAGTGACTTTTAAAGCTGTAGTTCTCTTGTTTTTTCTTCTTCACAGTTCTCTTCAGTAACTGTCTGTCTCTTCCATGTAACACACACTTTCCTCCACATTGTGACTTAGCAGATGATGTTTTTTCGCTTTCCCGCATGCGGCATAAATCTTCTACATGGTGGCTCTTGAAATGCCAAACACTTTGGCCACCTTCGTTATGGAAGCACTCACAACAATGCAGAACATTGTTCTGACTATGGCTTACACTTGCAACGCACTGAGGACATTGCACTGGTGCCGTTCGTGGTCAGAAACAACAGGCAAGCTGGAGGCTGGGCCAGCATCTGCGTTTATGGTCAAAACATGCAGTTTTTGCTGTGTTTCCAGATGTTTTACCAAATCCCCGTACTGATTTATTTACTCCTAGAGAAAATTCATTTAACTCCTCCAAGTGGTGATCATCGGCTATTTTGGAAACACGGTTTTAATTCTTCAAATTTTATTTCAAATTACTCATACACTGAAATTTGATACCTAATATTAGCATCAGAACCTGTAATGAGGTAAGTTCGATAGGTAATGTCGAATGAGAGGTACGTCGCTCTATAGCATTTTGTGATATTCCAGTTGCAGTAGAACTTCTTTGTCAATATCGTATCCGGAATAGAATAATGTGGTGCAATACAAATTACTCTAGGTTTAATTATTTACAACGGGTTCACAAAGCTTATAGACATTGGTGTATTCTGTACCACCGCGCTGTGTGCATGAGGTTGCTCATGAAGTCATTTGGGGGAACAAATAGCATTGATTTAGACATGCTTTTAAAAACAGCAGCAGCTACTTAATGTTAAATGCATCACCCACTGTATCGGCGCCAGTGAATCAATGACAAACGACCCTTCCATCAGGCGTTATCAGCTGGCCCCGTAATATACGGCCCGGAAAATATGACTGCCGTAAATAATTAGGGCCTTATCAGTCAGCCTTGGGCAACAGGTCAGCCATTATCTGCGCCGCAGACGGCGATACAAACGACCCGTAAAATTAGCGTCACTCGTTAGGAAAAACTGGCGCACACGTGATGCTGGCAAAACCAGATTCTGGCCGTCATTCGGTGCTGAACGTTTTTCGTCCATTACCATTAAAGCAGTACGATACGGTGCAACTCGTAACAGATTCATTATATTCAGTGCCAACGTCGTACTGTATTCGATCTTAATTTGTTATTTTATTAATAAAACCGTCTAGATCGATAGAGAACATGCCTTTATTTGTTATGAGATTTCGGTGTCTGCCATCATGAGGTATCGAAAAACATGGAACTTGTGAAACAAGGTTCAGTGCCAGTATTAAAATCTATACCTGATCGGGGAATTGTCTTTTGAGCTGTTATTTGAGTTGTTAGATGATGCCTCTATCTCCAGATTAGCTGTACATTTTATTATTGATACTAAACCTTGTTTCACAAATTCAAATTTTCTCGATATCTGATGATGGCAGATGCCGAAATGTCATAATAAATAAAGACTTTTTTTAGCGATGTACTCGGTTTCATTGATAAAATATTTATTATGATCGCGGGATCATGCAGGGAATTTGTTTCTTTTAGTAATCAGCTCCTAATTTGATTTCCGTATGACTCAGTACAAATCCAGAACTATTAAAAACCACGTGTGCTTCATAACAAAAATGTGTGTGTGTGTGTGTGTGTGTGAGAGAGAGAGAGAGAGAGATAGAGAGAGAGAGAGAGAGAGGGAGGGAGAGGGAGGAGAGGGGTGGGAGAGGGGAGGGCTAGGAGGGGGAAATAAAGGCGGGAGAAGGGGGGAGGAGAAAGTGGAGGAGGAGGGGGGAGGAAGGGTGAGGGGTGAGGGGGGAGAGGGAGACTGTTTGTTGTTACGTATTCACCATTGCAACTTATACATAACATGCAACAAACGTCTAACTGGTGTGAAGTGTGTTGCATGCTTGGATATCCTAATAATTAACATTCCAGTACAACTACACAAAGTAGGGAGCAGTAATGCCATTTACATTCTGGATATATGGAAATATGACACAGCAGGTTTCTTACTCAAAAATCTCAATTGACTGTTGATGGTTAGTGTTAACTCGTTATGCTTCGTGAAATAAACAGAAACTTCTACGATCGCTTATAAGAAATTCTATAGTGGCAGGATGCTAACCTATCGACACTGCGGTTTATCGTTCCATGCTGTCGCTGCTGGCGCTGGATGGGATCCGAAGTCTGTCTTGCGAATATGGAAGCGATTGGTCCAGGAAGGCCACATTCAAGCCAAGGGAAGAGCTCAGCACCGCTACGCAACTAGCACCCGAGAGGACAGAGATACTGCCCGCATGGTTACGTAAGATCGTTCAGCCAAGTCACGTACCTACAATCAGGAAAATGTCTTGTTTGCAGCCAAATGGACATTGTGACGAAGTCTCCAGCACCACAGACTGCCAGCATGACAACCATTCCTTGTCGCGGCAGCACTGAGGCTCGCTGACAGTGGGGCGCTCAACGACGTGTTTCGATGCAGCAGTGACACCACGTTGTCTTTTTAGACGACTCCCTTTTCTGCGTATAGCATCGCGATGGACTTTTTCTTGTGTGGAGGCTGCATGGAGAACGAAAGTTGCCACAGTCCCCCTGGCTACTCTGTAAGATCGCATTATTGCCAAGGATTATGTGACTATTTCGGCTGATCAGGCCGATCTCACGCTACAGTGTTTGTTCCCCAATGTTGATAGTGTGTACCAAGGCGACAGAGCCCCTCTTGACACAGCACACATCATCGAGGGCCGGTTTCGTGAGCAGCAGGACGAATTGCTCATCTTTCCTGGCCACCACAGTCACCATATACCAATATTATTGTAACTTTGTGGTCTACTTTGGAAAGAAGTGTGCGTCATGGCCGTCCACCTCCATTATCGATAAATGAACTTGAAACTATTTAGCAGGATAATGGTATAAGATCCCCTTGAAGACCATACAGGACCTGTAGTTATCCGTTTGGAAACGATTGGAACCTGTTTCAAATGACAAAGTATTTCTAACACCGTTTTATGCGTTGAAATGTGTAGTGTTTGTGGTGTTTCCATGTTTTGGTCCACCCTTTGTATGTCATAAATGGTTTGTGCTATCTAAACCAGATATTCGTGAATGATAGCACGTGAAGAGGGGAGTATTTGGTCACATGCCAAAGATGCGAAATTTCCTTATTTACCGTAATGTTCAAGCAACTACAGACTTTTTTCAGTGAAATAATGTAGTTTTTAAAGTCCATTGACAGATGATGAAACGAGAATAGCTGTGGGTTTTGCAACAATGTCAGTGAAAAATAACGCGTTTATCTTTATACAGAAACTTGGCCTTATCATGAACCAGTGGTTTCGCTTATAGCAACCGACCGCGTGTGATTGTACAAGCCAGTCAACGCCCTACAGTTCAGTGACGACATTGAAGAAAAGAAAGATTGCTGAGAGGTCAACAATCATCCGTTGTGTGGGTGTTTAAAATATATTAATGAGCTTGAAAAATATTTCAAAGTTACTAGACTAACTAATTTGGTGCTGCTACCACAGAAACGACCGATGGATTGAGGAACCGTCACTAACAAGGGGCAGCCGACGGTGCGACGATAATACGACAGGCATTTAAGAATCCCAGTATACTGTGGCCGAAAATTGGCGTTACAGATTTATATTGTTGAAAAGTCAGTCCATGCTTACATTATACAGAGGGAAGATCATTGCAACATACTTACACATTTAATACTGACTGACAGTATTAAGAGTTCATCTTCACGTAGATAAGGAATACATACACTGGACAAACCAGAACACTGTGATCCCCTATCTAATAATATGTCCACTTTTGGCATGGATAAGAGTGGCGACGCGGCGTGTTATGGAAGGAATGAGGCTTTGGTAGGGTGTTGGATGGAATCGGCATCAGGTCTGCACACACAGGTCACCTAATTCCCGTAAATTTCGGGGAGGTGGCATTGAGCTCTGACGCCAAGTCCAATAACATCCCAGATGTGTTCGATTGGGTTCAGATCTGACGAGCTGGGGTGTCAGCCCATCAAATGGGACTCGAAGCACTACATGACGCTCCTGGCCTTGTGACAAAGCGCATTATCTTGCTGAAAAATACCACTGCCGCCAGGAAACATGATAGTCATGAAGGATGTAAGTTGCCTCCAAACAATATACGATACTCCTTGCCTTACACGAGCTCCACTGGACTCACTGTTGCCCACGTGGATGTTCCCCAGAGCATAATTCAGCCGCCGTCAGCTTGCCTCCATCCCGCAGTGCAGGTGTCAAGGAGCTGTTTCGTTGGAAGAAGACGGGTTTGCGCCTCCTCATCGGCATGGTGAAGAAGGTATCGGGATTTATCAGACCATGCAGCGCTCTGCCACTGCGCTAAAGTCCACTGCCAAAGGTCACGTGCCCATTTAAGTCGTACCTGCCGATGTCGTGGTGTTAACATTGGCACATGCATGGGTCGTCGGCTGTGGAGGCCCATCATTAGGAGTGTGCGGTGCACTGTGTGTTCAGACACACTTGTACTCTCCTCAGCACTAACGTTTGGTGTTAGTTCCGCCACATTTCACCGAATGTCCTGTTTTACCAGTCTCCCCAGCCTACGACGTCCGACACGTGTAATGAGGGGTTGCCGTCCAACTCCTCGACGTCTGGACGTGGTGTCACCTAGATTTCGCCACTTGTTGACGACACTCACCACAGCACTTCTCGAACACCCGACAAGCCGTGCAGTTTCCGAAATGCTAGTACCGAGCCTCCAGGCCATCGCAATCTGCCCTCGGTCACACTCAGATCGCGCGCCTTCCCTATTCTACACATGGACAGCACGGTCACTGATACTACATGCAACGTGCGTGTGTCTGAGTAGCAGTCATTTCTCGCCGGGTGATGCTGCTATCGCCTGGACGGTTTTATGTCGATAGCAGGTCGGTGGTCAGAATGCTCTGGCTGATCAGTGTAATGGCGCAACCACTGTATGTCATTATTCGTAACATATGAAGATTTGTAACGTATTTGTTTGTTTTTAGTTTGTAACTAGAACCACTGAAGTATTTGTTTTGTTAGATGGGTGGGACCGATTATTTGAATTGAGTGTGCGTAATATTTACGCAGAAGCTAAGTTGCTTCTTACTTGGATTTCATATAACTTTTAAGAGTTTGGTGATTTCACGTAATCATGCTGGATACGATTTCCATGGATTTCTTCTGATTAGTCCGATTCTTTTATCTTAGGGTTTGACATATGCTGAAAGATAGCTAATTTTAGGTGGAGTATATTAATGCCGGTAACGTGTGGCATCTCCCTAAGACAATAACGTTCTGTCAGTGGTCTCAGCTAACAGCTAATCCTGAGGATAGTAAGAGTGGCTAGATAGAAGGTCCCCCACAAACTCTACTGTGTTTTGGCGCAAGAAGGAGATTTTAACATGGTAAAGAAAGAAATTTCATATTACTCAAAACCCATCAGTGATAATGTTTCCCTGAAAAAAAAAATTGAATAAGAAGTCTGGAGAAATGAATCACTACTTCTATTGAAATTTTGACGCAATCCTATAGCCCAGTGTATTTTTAATAACGAGTGATGGGAGTGAAACTGACCAAAGGGTTCTATTTCTTTATCACAGTGATCTGAAACATATGAAAACATTTCATTTGCAGAATACTGCAAACCATGCATCAAGATGTAAACAGATAATCTATATCTTTGATGATAAAAGGATATTTGTGATGAAAAGTACAGTCCTTCACACTGTATAGGGATCCAAACTGAAATATAGTGTCTAACGTGCTACGAATTGCTTCCGTATTTTTCAGGTAATTGAGATCTGTAAATGGAATCCTTTGGCCAGCTTCAGTACCAATCATTCAATATTAAAAATACACTGTGATATAGAATTACAACGAAATTTCAACAGAAGTAACAACTTATTTTTTTCAGACTCATTATTGCTTTTTTTCAGAGAAACATTATCAGCGGTGACTTTTGAATAATAAGTAACTTCTCTAGTTATCACGTTAAAATAGGCTTCTGTTTCTAAAATGCCTCAGAGTTCATAAATATTCATCTCCTTAACATTCTAGTGGAGTTATAACTGTGACAGAATCTTCAATGTATATATTATTAAACTAGCAACTGAGAGTAAGAAAATAGTTTGCGAAAAAGCCCACTTTTGGCATAGAAATAAATGTGCAGTTTCTTCACTTTTTTTGTTGGAAAAGCCTCAGCAATTCTCTTTTCATTCGCTAACGATGGCCTTCAAAAATTATATTGTACCATAAAAAATATGTAGTTGCATGAATATCACAGTAGCTATGGAAATATCGCAGATGTACCACGTGTCAAAATATTCTCGTCTTTACATGCTATAATTTGTCAAAATCACCTTTCGAAATCTCAAACCGCTTTCGATATCTCAAACCGCTTATAATATCAAATCGTGATTAATATGCACCTATATCTACATCTACATCGACATAAATACTTAGCACTACTAGTGATTTCCTTTCCTATTCCACTTGCAAATAGAGCGAGGGATAAACGACTGTGTGTATGCCTGCATATGATCCCTAATTTCTCTTATCTATCTGGTCATTACGCTCAATGTACTCTGGGGGCAGTAGAATTTTTCGGCAGTCAGCCTCAATTGTCGGTTCTTTAAATTTTCTCAATAGTGTTTCACCCAAAAGAAGTTCGCCCTCCCTCGAGGAGTTCCCGAAGCATTTCCATAACACTTGCGTGTTGTTCGAACCCACTGGTAATGAATATAGCAGTCCGCTTCTGGATTGTTTCAATGACTTCCTTCAATACGACCTGGTACGGGTCCCAGACACTCGAGCAATATCCAAGAATAGGTCCCATCAGCGTCCTTACGCGGTCTGAACTGAAGTTGACCACTCCCATTTCCTACCACAGTTCTCACATGCTCGTTCCATTTCATATCGCTTAGTATCGTTATTAAGGTATTTACACGACGTGACTGTGTCAAACTGTACACTACTAATGCTGTATCCAAACATTACAGGTTTGATTTTCCTACTCATCCGCATTAACTTATATTTTCCCACATTTAGGGCTAGCTGCCATTCATGACACCAACTAGAAATTTTGTTTTAGTCACATTGTATTTTCCTAGTCGCTTAACTTCGACACTCACCTTACAGCACAGTATCATCAATAAAGAACCGCAGATTGCTGCCCACCCCATCAGCCAAACAATTTATATACTCGTATATAGAGAACAACATCAGTCTTATCACACTTCTCTGGGGCACTCCTGACGATAACCTTGTCTCTGATGAACACTCGCCGTCGAGGAGAACGTAGCGGGTTCTATTACTTAAGAAGTCTCCGAGCCACTCACATATCTGAGAAATTATTCCACATTCTCGCACCTTCGTTAACAGCCTGCAATAGGGCACCACGTCAAATGCTTTCCTGAAATTTAGAAATGTGGAACCTGCTTGTTGCTCTTTATCCACAGTTCGGAGTATATCATGTGAGAAAAGGGCAAACTGAGTTTCGCACGAGCGATGATTCTTCACCACAAGTTTCTCAGCCTCAAGAAAATCAGTTTTATTGGAACTGAGAATATGCTCAAGGATTCTGCAGAAAACCGAAGGTAGGGGTATTGGTCTGTATTTTTACAGTTCCGTTCTTTTACCCTTCTTATATACAGGAGTTATCTGCACTTTTTTTCAATCGCTTGGGTCTTTGTGCTGGGCGAGAGATTCGCGATAAGTACATAGATGTGCATGTAGATGTTAATTCGTCTGTCAGATGGAGCCTGTAGGTGGTATTCGAGAGCAGCACTCTATGTGCCAGAATCGGGTTTCACGACACTGTTCCTTCTTTCTGTCGTTGTCATCAAGAACAGAAGTCTCCACGCAGTGATCACTGTCACTCACTCTAGACAGTTAGACTTCCGACACAACACACACGCATCGCACTACATTTAACGAACACCTTTAAAATGTACGGAAATACTCATATGCATTTTATCGCTGGAATAATTGTTAAGTTTCACAAGGCAATGAGCATCAATTAAATCATAATCAGTGTGTAAGAACTAGGGATGTTTTGCTCAATATCTGACCTACATATAGCTACGCATCTAGTTAATTAGCATCAGAATACATTGCAAAGTGTAGGAATTAGAAGATCTGGTTATGAAAGCTGTTTGTATTATGAGAAATGACGGTTTGTTTGGTAAATTTGACCGTTTACTGGGAAGATTTACCGCTGTGAGCATCTTTGCATGCTGAAGACATCAGTGATAATTATTCTTTGGCTACCAAAGAGTAGAACTCAATCGAGCGAAGAAGACAGAAGCAGTTGTCGGCTAGAGAGCGTGAGAGAGTGTTGAATCATGATTGAAAGAGGGGTTTGGGCAGGACCCACGAGAAATACGGACCACGCATGAACTTGTAACGTCACACTAGACAGCTTGTCTGCCACTCTCCGAGAGCGCTCGGTTTCGTGCAGGACCCACGGGAAATCAAATGCGATTCAAAAGGTACCCACTAAAGGTCGTAACTCTGCCGTGCGCTATCGAGAGCTTGCATGCATTTAAACAAGCAGTCAAGAATTATTAAACTCGTCTGAAATAGTTACTCGCCCCCAGCCGTAGACGGCCGCTGGCAGTCGGAAGACCTGCAGTGTCACGCGCTGTGACGTACGCACCACGGCCTGTCTTTCTGCGGGCCTCGAGTTTGGATTGCCGACGTACCACACAGAGAATCGAAATGCTCCCTGAAGTGACTAAGGATAGAAAATATTTTGACAGAGACGGCACTTTTGGAATAATGTAATACATATTAAGTTTATTTTGCTGCAAGAGCTACTGTCTAACAATATACACGTATTGACAGTGACCCATCCGTCGGATGAAGTCAATAAATTTAGCGGTCCTCTTGGTGCTATTCGCGAGAAATAAGCTTTGTACCAGCACTGGGTTTCACCTTCTCCCTTCTGTCATCATAATCATCATCATCATCATTATCATCATACAATACAGACATTAAAAAGGACAACTGAGAACCTCTAATTATTCTATCAAGAAAAAAAAATGGATCAACGAAGATCTAATTTCCAGTGTTCCTTTCATATGGATTTTCTCTTCTAATGCCGATTGGTCGGAGATGAACACAAATGCCTTACTGAACAATGAGATAAATTCATTAATCCCACCTACACATTTTATATTCCATTCCTCAGTTTGCTGCGAATCGTCAAAAATTGTTAAAATTTCTTTATTTTACGTGTTCCAATTCTGTAACACTGTCTGAAGTAACGCCACCATCCACTGTTTCCCTTGAGATCAGTGTAAACTATGTCGCACTCGATTTGATGTGCACAGCGTGGTAGGTCACTGTCATGCACGTCCTCTGAATTGTGTTGAGCACCTTGAAACACAGTTTTTGTAACAAGTGCGCTTTGTCCTCCCCTGAATATCAGTAGTTTATCTTACGCGCTGTACGGTCATATTGTAACCCACTTATTCGAAATGTGTTCGTAACTGTTGTTTTACTACGCTGCAGATGATCCTCCTTGTACGTAATTACGTTTAGTACCCGCTACTTGGGCAGCGATTGTCCTTTACTAAGTTTTACAAGAGACGGCGTTTGTGAGTCTATGTCCGACAAGGATGATGAATACGTGGCTCGACTCCCGTTTCAATATCAGTTTTCATTGTCTCTTCATGTACATTGTCCACACAGTCGAGCGTATACGACACCAGACATTCCACTGACTCATCTTGCAGAAATGGTAACATTTCATCTGCCACTTCTTTCTCACTCAGGAAGTTCCTTGGGTTCCTTTCTGAGTAAACAGCTATTAAGAGCAGCACTCTCGCCTACATTTGATGACTATGGAGGTGATGGTCAGCAACAATAAAAATGTTTTTCCTTTTAAGTGTATTTACATTATAAAGTCGTCCTTTGGGCAACATTTCATTACTAAATATTTATTTAGTTGTTTGAATAACTGGCAATTAACAGCCTGCGTTTACACAAAGTTTTCTAGCAGGGCACTGGATTTACGTACCTTCCTCCTTCGTCGAAAAAAGCCCATTACTGCGTTTTTTTGAACGCTGAAGCTGAGCCTGCATCCCTCAAGTAGCGACACACCGTATACAGTCTTGTGCACGAGGTGATTTGCAAGCGGACCCCGCAATATTCATTGGATATGAAGCTTTGAAATACTCCGAATTAATTGGCGACAACGTTCATATATTCAACTTACAAGTTCTTCGATGTTTTTCTGAATTAGAAGCCGATAGAAACATTCGTTTTAGCTTCAAATATCGAATTACATTTTTTTTAAATAAGAGTGACGCAGATGGCAGTTCTGTACAGGACAAAGAACTCTAGCTGCTGCGGCGAGACAGGATGTTCTAAATTAGAAATGGTGACTTTTCTTACAAGGAGAGCGAGTAATCATTCGTTTTCTCCACTTCCGTGGTGTGGCACATTTAAATTCATCGCTAGTCAATTGAGACAACTAGTGATTGCGTCACGAATGTAACAAATGTGCGCTCGTGGTTGTGACATTTCAAATAACGTCTAACGCCCTCTGGAGACGAACCAAACCAATCTCGTGCTCACACCCAACGAATCAGCAACATGCTCACCCAAGTAGGGACAATTATTTTGGAGAATCGCCGAAGGGTACTATGGTGTCAGGTATGAGATACCAAGACGTTTTGAAGAACAAACCCCTAGCAACATTGCGAGACAAACGGCAAGAGAAAACTGCATGTTAGTCTTTCACCAAGATAATGGCTTGGCTACTCTCGGGAAAGGGACGCACGAGTTTCTCCGTGGAAAAAACTTTGGTTTCTCATACTCGTTACCCACATGTTGTATATCCTAGGGATATTTGGCTAGTTACAACAATGAAACTCACCTTCTGAATCGCATATTATCCAGTCAGGCCTTTATTACATAGGCATTGTTGCAGCATTCAATACAGACTCCTAAAGAAGCCTTTGCAGCGGCCATGGAATCAAGGCGTCGATGATATGAAAAGTGTGACCTGCTTCAGAGAGACTACATTGAGAAATGACGAAATCTCCATTTCTGTTAATGTTTTGTGTGTGGAGATGTTGGAACTTGAACATAATTAGCAAGTAACCTGACGTTGCCCCCCTTTCATGGCTATGTGCTAAAATTTCCTTGCGTAATCATTATTTAGTGTGTTGCTCTTTATACGACTCTAGGAAAAAAAAATTAGAAAGCTTTTAAGGCCTGGTCGATGCGCATTAAGTGGTATCACACTGCATGAGGTAGAAATTTTTTCGGTACTTAGGATGACTTACATAAAACTATAGCGGTACAAATGATTATCCATAAATAAGAGCCACTGCAGCCTGGATAGAATGATGTAACATAGTAGGATACTTATGTTGAACAGTAATTAAACTCCACCATAAAAACCAGTATATCGAACAGTTCAACGCTTTGCCGCTGCGATTGGCAGTGTATTTGTCCGTGTCCCAAAACGACACTGACTAATCGAATACACTTTGATGGAAAAACCAATGCTGTGTCTGATAAGTGAAGTGACTTTGATACACCACGTAAAACAAGCATCAAGAGACTAGACGTAAGTGTGAAGACAGTCACCGAGAAAATGGCGTCATCGAAGGACCGGACACGTACAGACAGTAACTCAGGTCATAGTAAAAAAGTCTACATAGGACTGCGGATGGAAGATGGCTGCAAGGAAGACCAAAGAAACTAAGAGGACTAATTTAAGAAGTCCATATTGATACCTCAGGTTCAAAAGACTCATTGCTTAGAAACAAGTGGCAAACATTGATCTACATGCCGAGCTCTATTCCAAGAGGAAAGAGTGTGAAGAATAATATTGTTCCTTACATAACTTTATTTGAAATTTGGTAATTTCGTAGTTTTATCCATTACCTTTAGATGGCAAACATTCCGCATTCATACGATGGGCGTTCAATAAGTAATGCAACATTTTTTTGTCTAAAAGCATGTTAGTTTTCAAGAATTCCAATACACCAAATTATTTGGCAGTCTTTTGGCTACAACACTATTTTTCTTCATAATATCTGTTCAGTGCGACGGCCTTACGCCATCTTCCTGGGACGACCTACATGCGTGCATAGTTCCGCTCTACTGGTCGATGTCGGAGTCAACGTCGTGTTGCATCAATAATCTCCTCATCATCCACGTACTACTCTCAGCGAAGTGCACTCTTCCTTGGGCCAATAGCTGGACGTCGGAAGGTGCGAGATCCGGGCTGTAGGGCGAGTGAGGAAGAACAGTCCAATGAAGTTCTGTGAGCTTTTCTCGAGCGCGCAACTAGTGTGAGAAATTGCACTGTCACGGAGAAGAAGAAGTGCGTTTGCATTTCTGTGGCGACAAACATGACGAAGTCGTTCCTTCAGTTGCATGAGAGTAGCACAATATACTTCATAATTAATCTTTGTACTGTGAGGAAGGACATCAAACAGAATGAACCCTCCAGAGTCCCAGAAGACCTTCGCCATGATTTTACCGGTTGAGGTAGCGGATCTCAACTTTTCTTTCGGAGAAGAGGTGGTGCGGCGCCACTCCACGGATTGCCGTTTTGTTTCCGTTTCGAAGTGTTGAACCCACGTCTCATCTACTGCGACGATCTTCGACAGCAAATTGTCACGATCAGCCTTGAAACGCGCACAGATGGTCCTTCGTTATTTTCATGGTTAGGCGGCGAGGAAAGCAGCGGTTGCACACCTTTGAGTGCTCCAACTAGTGGATGAGTGTGTCAGTACTACCAACACAGATGTTAAGTTGCGCAGCTATATGTTTGATTGTGATCCGTCCATCACCGCGGATGAGAGTGTGTGCACGTTCCAGAGTTGTAAGAGTCACGGCTGTGTGCAGCAGGGCGGCACGCGAGAGATGGGACAGGCTTGCGCTACCTTGTTGGGACGATAACAGTAGTCTCGCCCAACGACTCATCGTGCTTTTGTTCACTGCCAGGTCTCCGTAGACTTCTGCAAGTGCCTATGAATATGTGCGATGCTCTGCTGTTCCCGCAAAAGAAACTGACAGACAGCTCTCTGCTGTAACGCACCTCTGTTACACACGCCATTTTAAAGGCTTCGTAATAGCGACGCCACCTGTAGGAACTTCATGAAACTACGGCGGCTGAAGCGGGAATATTCCACTATGCCCCACAAAAAATTCTGCACTTTTTCCAACCGAAATTGGCCGAGAAAAATGTGTTGCGTTATTTATTTAACGCCCCTCATATTTCATACCTTCAATAGCACAGTTGATAAGAGACGCCACGCATTCACTTATAGGCACACATATTCACGTTTTGATCCAAGAAATCACCTTTATAAAAGCACACAAAAAGACCCCAGTGTGTCTAATGGCGGGAGAGGGCGTATTTTAGAGATACGAGTCGTCACTATCGTACTTCAGTTTTCCGCAAGAAACGGTATTTTTCTTCATCGTTCTCCCAGCGTTTACCTCGTATAGTACAGAGTTCGCTTTCCCAGGATTTGACACTCCTGTCGTCAAGGTAACCTAATGGTAATAAATCGTGTGCGCCACCAGCCTGTAAATCATGTAAACTAATCGTGTTTTCTGCGTGTTATCTATTTTAACAGCTTGTGTATCCTGTTCCATGCTGGCGAATTTGGTGGGCGGCCACAGGTTGCCTAAACGAGCGCGGGAAACAGCCACGCGGGTTCGATCCGGATCTGATTCACGTCCGTGTCTTCAAAGTCGACGCATAGCGTGTTAAGTTTCAGGAGCAGATATAGTCAGATTTCTGTAGAGTTATGTACAACAGTACTTTCAGTGAAACTCCCTGGCAGATTAAAACTGTGTGCCTAACCGAGACTCGAACTCGGGACCTTTGCCTTTCGCGGGCAAGTGCTCTACCATCTGAGCTACCGAAGCACGACTCACGCCCGGTACTCACAGCTTTAATTCTGCCAGTATCTCGTCTCCTACCTTCCAAACTTTACAGAAGCTCTCCTGCGAACCTTGCAGAACTAGCACTCCTGAAAGAAAGGATATAGCGGAGACATGGCTTAGCCACAGCCTGGGGGATGTTTCCAGAATGAGATTTTCACTCTGCAGCGGAGTGTGCGCTGATATGAAACTTTCAGTGTTTATATGTTACATAGCTCAGACAGATACTCTTGAAGAAAGGCTTCCTCTTCGCAGTTCTGTAGTTCATCGTGTTTATTTTTTTTAATTTTTTTTTCAGGCGGGTAAACGTGTTGGGTACTTAGTAATACCAAATTACTCACTCCGTTCTCCCTCGCATATTAGTCAACTTTTGCGTCCGTTCGCCGTATTGCTAGAAATTGCTAAATGCCCTCCTAAAACGACAAGGATGGTTGGCTGATTCGGGGGAGGGGACCAAACAGCGAGGTCATCGGTCCCATCGGATTGGGGAAGGATGGGGAAGAAAGTCGGCCGTGCCATTTCAAAGAAACCATCCCGGCAACTGTCTGAAACAATTTAGGGATATCACGGAAAAACCTAAATCAGGATGGCTCGTAGCAGGTTTGAATCGTCGTCGTCCCGCATGCGAGTCCAGTGTTCTAACCACTGCGCCACCTCGCTCAGTGGACAACGACGTATTTTGGGACTAAGTAAGGTGTATTTGCTCCAGAACGACTACATTACTCCTTGTTTTGTGTTCCTTTTCTGGAGAGGTAAATAACCCTTAACTGGCGAGGTGTGATCTCTCACGTTGCGCAAAACTTTTGGATGTCGCCCTCCGAGGTCAGTTCAGGCGGAATTCCTCTGTATCCCCCATACTCTCTTTAAATAATCAATACTACAATGATTTGTTATTGGTTGCATTGTCACCATCTTTGTTTGTTGTTGACACGTCCTACTGACACATTTTGAGGTCTCCTAGACCACGCCTCATGAACTACAAACCTGTTTTGTTCAGTATACTATAAAATCCATTCGCAGCCACGTTTCCGTTTTAGTGATAATAAGTTTGACGAAATTCTAAGTCGGTCAGTGGATGAAGATGTCAAAGATATAGGTCAAAAAACAGACGGCTAAGAAAACGATTTTACACTAGCTAGTGATCACGGTTCTGCTAGCAAACAAGATGATCATTCAGAGGAAGAACTTCAGGAGAACTGCGATGGGGACCTTTTTGTTTTCCAATAAAATACATAAAGTATTAGTTAAAATAAAATGTGCTCTGAGTGGTGATAAAGAAAATTTAGACCCCAGCATTGAATGTAAATTTTGCAAACTTTCCTTTTCCACATACCGAGTGGCAGTTTTACGTACAACATTTAAACTATGGAATTTAGTATATCTTTCCAGAATGCAAGATTGAGTTCTCTTACAGTTCGTTTACGTGTACTACTTACTATACAGTACAAGAATACGTGATTTTGTGAGATAAAAAGGAAGTTACGGCGAGTGTTATTTGGAGCAATATTATCCACACGGAGTATTTAAACACCGCAAAGTATATGAAAGGATGTATCTTGTTACTGAGGTTTTCATTTGCCCTCTGTTGTGCTCTGTGTTCTTCCAAAGCTCACCACGGAAGAATGCAGTTCTCATCTCGAGGGACGGAGCCAGGTAGTGCAGTAGTAACACAACGAAATATGCTTGGAAATAGGCTCATCAGGGATTCAAATCCAACGCGGGATGCAGGTGGTCTTGAGACTTGCGGTTATTGTAAGTTAGGCTGCGTCCATATCTAGAAGGAACAAGGAATGAACGTATCTGCGTCACTGCATAAACATAAAGAAATGTCACTTCTGTCGGTCGTATTGAAACAAATCGTTGTTGTTGTTGTTGTTGTGGTCTTCAGTCCTGAGACTGGTTTGATGCAGCTCCACATGCTACTCTATCCTGTGCAAGCTTCTTCATCTCACAATACCTACTGCAACCTACATCCTTCTGTATCTGTTTAGTGTATTCGTCTCTTGGTCTCTCTGTACGATTTTTACCCTCCACGCTGCCCTCCAATACTAAATTGGTGATCCCTTGATGCCTCAGAACATGTCCTACCAACCGATCCCTTCTTCTAGTCAAGTTGTGCCACAAACTTCTCTTCTCCCCAATCCTATTCAATACTTCCTTATTAGTTATGTGATCTACCCATCTAATCTTCAGCATTCTCCTGTAGCACCACATTTCGAAAGCTTCTATTATCTTCTTTTCCAAACTAGTTATCGTCCATGTTTCACTTCCATACATGGCTATGCTCCATACAAATACTTTCAGAAACGACTTTCTGACACTTAAATCAAAGCCCGCATCTCGTGGTCGTGCGGTAGCGTTCTCGGTTCCCACGTCCGGGTTCCCGGGTTCCCGGGTTCGATTCCCGGCGGGGTCAGGGATTTACTCTGCCTCGTGATGGCTGGGTGTTGTGTGTTGTCCTTAGGTTAGTTAGGTTTAAGTAGTTCTAAGTTCTAGGGGACTGATGACCATAGATGTTAAGTCCCATAGTGCTCAGAGCCCCTTTGAACTTAAATCAATACTCGATGTTAACAAATTTCTCTTCTTCAGAAACGCTTTCCTTGCCATTTCCAGTCTACATTTTATATCCTCTCTACTTCGACCATCATCAGTTATTTTGCTCCCCAAATAGCAAAACCCCTTTACTACTTTAAGTGTCTCATTTCCTAATCTAATTCCCTGAGCATCACCCGACTTAATTCGACTACATTCCATTATCCTCGTTTTGCTTTTGTTGATGTTCATCTTATACCGCCCTTTCATGAATCTGTCCATTCCGTTCAACTGCTCTTCCAAATCCTTTACTGTCTCTGACAGAATTACAATGTCATCGGCGAACCTCAAAGTTTTTATTTCTTCTTCATGGATTTTAATACCTACTCCGAATTTTTCTTTTGTTTCCTTCACTGCTTGCTCAATATATAGATTTAATAACATCGGGGATAGGCTACAACCCTGTCTCACTCCCTTCCCAACCACTGTTTCCCTTTCGTGCCCCTCAACTCTTATAACTGCCATCTGGTTTCTGTACAAATTGTAAATAGCCTTTCGCTTCCTGTATTTCACCCCTGCCACCTTCAGAATTGGAAAGAGAGTATTCCAGTCAACATTGTCAAAAGCTTTCTCTAAGTCTACGAATGCTAGAAACGTAGGTTTGCCTTTCCTTAACCTAGGTTCCAAGACAAGTCACAGGGTCAGTATTGCCTCACGTGTTCCGACATTTCTACGGAATCCAAACTGATCTTCCCCGAGGTCAGCTTCTACCAGTTTTTCCATTTGTCTGTAGAGAATACGCGTTAGTATTTTGCATCCGTGACTTATTAAACTGATTGTTCGGTAATTTTCACATCTGTCACCAGCTGCTTTCTTTGGGATCGGATTTATTATATTTTTCTCGAAGTCTGAGGGTATTTCGCCTGTCTCATACATCTTGCTCACCAGATGGTAGAGTTTTGTCAGGACTGGCTCTCCCAAGGCCGTCAGTAGTTCTAATGGAATGTTGTCTACTCCCGGGACCTTGTTAACAAATCGTTAAGCATGCTGAATGACTGAGTAGCCGAAAGACAACGACAAAAAATGTACTATTAATTTGCTTTTGGGATAAAAGGATTCAAATCCCCGGCCGTCCTGCTTTACTGTTCCGCTGCTCCCCTAAACTTTCTAAGGTCAAATCCTTGTTTCGTTCACTGAAAAAGTCTGTGGTCTAATTCCTGCCAAAAAATTGTGTGAGTGGGCATTTAATGTGATTATGACCGTCGTCGGCACCACTTACAGCTCTTGCCTTCGTTTCGTCTTCCATCATCAGATTAACATTTCAACCTGCGCTGTGAAATGTGTTACAACTTCTATTACTTTTTTCAGTATAACATTTACCTCAGTTCGCATTTGAAATGTGTGTGTGTGTGTGTGTGTGTGTGTGTGTGTGTGTGTGTGTGTGCGCGCGCGCGTGTGCGTCTGCGAGAAAGAGTGAGAGAGAGAGAGAGAGAGAGAGAAAGAAAGAAAGAGAAAGTACTTTATTTAAAACAACAGCCGTGAATTACATCCAATACAGGTGTGTATGTTACGCAATTTTATACTGGTACTTTATATTAAAAGAGTTCGCTTCTTTCCTAATTCCATAGCCAGGTATTATTATCGCTGCGTCCATACCTGTTAACGTACGTAATGTTTGCTGCCGTCTAAAAATATTTCGTATTTTCAGAGAACTGCAATGTTTTAATTCTACTAATGGCTTTGCGTGATATCGAAAGATCGTAGCGAAGCGTAAACTCAAGGCAACCCATGTACCACCACACAAAATTCTCTGTCAGAATACTTTTACATAACAGAAATTCTTATCGGATAGGTATTTTACTTTTATCTCTTTGTGTATTTGATGTATTTGCTCTTAAACTACTTTTAATTATCATGCCATTGCGTTAAGCTTCATACACATACTCTCTTTCGCAGTTCGATAAAGGCTGATGTCTCTATACTACATCCGCTTTTCTGTGTGTCAAACAGAGTTCGGTGCATCCTTTGTAAACGTGTTTGGAGCCCCGAACAGATCTTTCTATATGATAACGCTCACAAAGCGACGCTAAGCATTCTGCTACGAATAATTCAGTGAATTGTATTTTTCCACCTACACAGCTGTGATCGTATATTTTGATTTCATTTATGACAAAGAGAATATGGTTTATAGAACAGAACGTCGCTTGTTTCCCTGCGAGTATTGCACAAAACGTTGACAATATTGTTGATCAGGAAAAAATCTTTCTAGTTTGCTGATTATTTATAAAACAAGCTACACACATTTTTAAGACATTTAGAGAAGATTTAAAAGAAGTAGAAGAAGGAGAATAAGAACTTAACAACATAAATACTACAAATATATGATCGTGAATAATAGCTATTACTTCAGCATCATATTACCAATTGTTATTTTAAACATTTCTTGGCTAAAATGTTATTCTTGTTTACAAACACGTGTTTTCATTCTCATCACTCAGCATTTAGTTAATTATTAATTGATATCTCATTGGTATTTATTAACACTCACAGAAATTTATAAATTATTATTGTGCCTATGTAAAAGGTTTAGTGATTAGATTTATATTACTTACTTAGGTTACAGTTTTGTTCAACAGGTTTCTGCATTATGCTGATACATGATTATGATAACTGTTATTCACTCTGCAGTATGTCTGATCATTATTAGTTACATTTTGGACTCCTGACAATGAAGTATGTAAAGCAGAGTATCTATGTATATGTCTGGGATCTCGTCTGGATCCCTGGATCGATTTCAAACAAATTTGGCACAGGCACTGCAGGTCTTGTGAGTATTAGCACTGTGGTGTTGAAACTACCAGCTCAAATAGGAGCAAAGATCGAGGTGAAAACGTGTTTTTAGTTGGCCCTGGCATAGAGGCTGCCCTGTAAGACAGGCACGTCGTGTTGGATGGCATCAACCTGATTTATCGACCTTTTTCTGCCATGGAAGCTGTATGTTAGGGGCAAATAAATGATATTCAGGCCCCTGGTGTAGCCTAGCCTGAATGACAGGAATATTATGGGAGTACTAATTGGCCTGCTTTATTGAACTATACTGCAGAGCCTACACAAGGTGATGAGCATAATTGGGAACAGGTAGAAATGTACACAGGAGGGCACGGACAGAACAAGGGGAAGGAGGAAATGGACAGAGAGAGGGGAGGAAAGGGAGAAACATGTGGCAGGTGAAGGTGTAAATAGGTAGTGGGTAGGTGGAACAGTACTGAGGCAGGAGGATATGATCAAATGGAGGGTGGAGGAAGATATGGTAAGAGAGAGGGCGTGAAGGAAGGAAATGGACACAGATAGAGGAAGAGGAAATAAGGAGAGAGAGAGAGAGAGAGAGAGAGAGAGAGAGAGAGAGGAGAGAGAGGAGAGGTGGGGATACACAGACAGACTTGCGAGGATGAATTGGAGAGACAGAGGGAGGAAGATGTTGACTCAGAGAGGGCGAGGAGAAGATGTGTTCAGTATATGTGATAATGCATACGCAGCGGGAATGGGGAAAAGGCTTGTGTGTGTGTGTGTGTGTGTTTGCGTTTGCGTTTGCGTTTGCGTTTGCGTTTGTGGTGTGCTTGAAGACGAACCGAAATTCTCACACTGCGAAGCCACAGTGTGACTTCTTGCATAGCAACAGTCCACAAATGTCTACAGAATTTCATATTGTGCATATTTCCACTACAAAATGGATGTCAAAGGAACGGAATGACATATACAAGTATTTTGATTCAATATGCTATAACTGTACCTCCCGGTTAACTGAAGTGGCTGGAGTTCTGTGTTAGAATATTCGAATTCAAGACTTCGATTCCATGTCTATTTGTGATTTTTTTTGTTTTTTGTTTTACAGCTGCACAGTACTGAATGAAGACACTCATCATACATATGATTACAGAGTTGCTAGACCGTCTTCCTTTGATTTCCACTAGGACGAAATTTTGTTAGAGACATTCGTCGTACAGTTAATAGTATACAAGAGTGACCTTAAGGTGAGTGGGTAAGGGGTGACCTTGAGGGCGGGGAGCGAGTGGGACAGTGTATGGTCCCCAATGATATGGTGTTGTGGGGTTTGCAATCCGTACCACCTACGTAATGTTTCAGATTACAAATATTTTGGTCGTGAGTCTTGCGATCGTCGAAGGAAGGCGCAACAGTGGGATGGCTGTGCCGACCGTTCGTAATAAGAGGCCCCTTCAAATTTTATGCAAGCTTAGACCTGGCTATGCACATAGTGCATAGGCATGTTTTTCTATTTTTTAATTTCACCCTCTTATTGCGGCAAATGTTTAAAAATTCTTGACGTATTTTATGAATTTTTATTTCTCACAAAGTATTTTGTAAGAGAACCAGAGACTTTAATGATACTTGTAAGTCGCCAAAATCGTCGAATATTCTTACATTTTTGAACCTTTTGTCAAGATCTATGTATCTTTTTCTTCTATTTTGAAGAGGCAGGCTAATGGACTCTCTTTTTAATTTCATACAGCTTTTTCTGCTTTCTCCTTCAGCTTATGTATCAGAAATTATACGTTCGGATGTTTTTGAATTATTGAATTGAATTTCCTCTGCCATAATTGGACAGCATTCTGGGTCATGTGGGTCTGGTTAAAATCGTTCCACATTTAATTTAGCGTACTAGGATTTTCTGTCCATTGATTGACCACATAGCCCGTGAATTTCATGACCTTTTCTCCACTGGGCATTACCTCCATTATTAGTATTCACGATTCATCAGTGCTGTTTGGTGGAAGATGTGCCACTGCAGTACATATACGGCAAAAACTCGGACTTCATCTCTATCCCTGTATTCCTCATTTAATCCTAGTTCTTGTAATTTTTACCGCAGGCAATGGTTGAAGTGGAAAGTATAACTGGAAAGGGATGTTCTGGAAAACACTGTTCATAATATGAATTGTAGCCATTTCACAGTATAGCAGTTAGCTGTCGGTGAAGCCGAGGCATCTCATTTTTCAGTCCAAAAAAGTCTTTCATATTTAGTTTGGTTTTTGTGGGAGAAAAGGACATAAGACAATAAATGCCTTACTCACTTCTTCTGTGCTTCCAATCTCATTCCATATGGTGCAGTTGTTCGAACTATTTTGAATGACATTCGAATGTCCTGACTGTAAGAACAGTTCCATTTTCTCACAGGATTTTCTCCACTTCTTCACAACTGAATACCAGGGTTCTTTTCTCAGAAACAGGCCCACTGACAATTTTCTAACAATTATTTATTAACTTCAGTTAAATTCAAAATGTCTTCGCTCAGCTGAATCACCGAATAAGTGTCAGGGTTCCGGGGCGACCCAGTAGTTTCTCTTCATGATTTACACAATGCAGTTTTACGCTTCTCATGATATGGCATATTTGCGACAAAATCTAAACTTTTATATTTGAAGTCTTGAAATTGCTCTTTAAAAATTTGCGAACAGCCACAGACTTTTTGGTAGTGAACTCTCTTCCTGGAGTGACGCATTCGTTTCTTAATATACACATGTGGTTCGTCAGGTGCGCAAGAATGTTGCTGTTCAGCCATGATTCTGACATTTTCAATTTGTAAACGGCCTCAGCCCTTACTCCGTTCATAGTTCACGTACAGCCAGTTCGTATACTTATTCATTGTCCGTGCACACGCTAGGGTCCACCGTCCTGAAGAACACGCGGCTTCCCTTCTATTTGTTGCAATTATTTCCGTTACTCCCAGTGTGCATAGAACTCAAGTAGCGTGCGGAATTTCATGGAAACGAAGGCTGTCAGCTGGGGCACTGCATGACTGACGGTGACAACACACTCGCTGCTTGAGAACGGTTGGCGTAAGTCATCAATGTGTGTGTAGCGGGGGGGAGGGGGAGGGGGGAGAGGGGGAGCTATTATACGAAACTGCCTGGACGGAAGTTCTACGATACAAAAGGGTCGAAAACACCACGATCGCAAAGTCTACGTAGTCCATGATACTGTCGTTGTTGGGTGACCTTGTAGAAGGAGGGGGACGGAGATTAAGTAATGTATAAAATGCACATTTGAACCATCAGGTGCATTTGTTTTAAACCCAAATATCAACCGGTTTCAGTCTTGGGCCATCCGATAAGCATTAAAATGGTTTAAGCCACCACATTACATTAGTCATTACTTAAATAATGTAGTGCTAGCCATGAATATCAATAGATGGCACAGGACTTTTAGCAGCAATAGCACAATAAGCGTCTGGCGCAGCTGTTGGATCAGTTACTGCTGCTACAATGGGGCTGGTTACCAAGATTTAAGTGAGTTTGATCGTGGTGTTATAGTCGGCGCATGAGCGATGGGACACAACGTCTCTGAGATAGCAATGAAGTGAGTCTATTCCCATGCCACCATTTCACGAGTGTATCGTGAATATCAGGAATCAGGTAAAGCATCAAATCTCCGACATCGCTGCGGCCGGAAAAAGATCCTGCAGGAACGGGACCAACGACGATTGAAGAAAATCGTTCAGCCTGACAGAAGTGCAAACCTTCCGCAAATTGTTCCAGATTTCAATGCTGGGCCATCAGCAAGCGTTTGCGGACGATCATTCAACGAAACAACATCGATATGGTCTGTCGGAGCCGAAGGCCCACTTCTGTACCCTTGATGACTGCACGACATAAAGCTTTACGCCTCTCCAGGGCCCCTTCAACAAAGGCATTGGACTGTTGATGGCGGGAAGCATGTTGGCTAGTCGGCCGTGTCTCGATTCAAATTGTATCGAGCGGATGGACGTGTATGAGTATGGAGACAACCTAATGAATCCATGGACCTTGCATATCAGCAGGGGACTGTTCAAGCTGGTGGGAGATCTGTAATGATGCGGGGTGTGTGCAGCTGGAGTGATGTGGGACTCCTGATACGTCTAGCTACGACGCTGACAGGTGACACGTACGTAAGCATCCCATTTGATTATCTGCATCCATTTATGTCCATTGTGCATTCTGATGGACTTGGACAACAGAGTGTCTCCAGGAACACTATTAAGAGTTTAAACACTTCCTCTGGCTACCAAAATCCCCAGAGATAAACATTACTGAGCATATCTGGGATGCCTTGCAACGCGTTGTTCAGAAGAGATCTCAATCCCCTCGTACTCTTACGGGTTTATGGACAGTCATGCAGGATTCATGGTGTCAATTCCCTCCAGCACTACTCCAGACATTAGTCGAGTCCCTGCCACGTCGTATTGCTGTACTTCTGTGCGATCGCGGAGGCTCTACACGAAGTTAGGCGGGTGTACCAGTTTCTTTGGCTCTTCAGTGTAAATGTACAGAGAGCAGTACTAAACAGAAGATCTGAATTGATCAGTTCTGATCTTCTCTTCAGTACTGCTCTGTGTATATTTAGCATTAATATGTTTGCTGCTAAAGTGCCTGTGCTATATATTGATATTCATCGCAAGCACTGCATATTATTTAAGTAATGAATAATGTAGTGTGGTGGCTTAAACCATCTTAATTCTTATGCGTGAAGATGGTCCAAGACTGAAATCAGTTGATATTTCAGTTCAAAGTAAGAGCAGCTGATGGTTCAAAACTTCATTTTACACTGATGACCCTGATGTCAGTTGAGTTTGAAGTGTCCTGGAAAATGCCTTCTTCTAGTACTGATATATTCCATCATGGGATGTGTTATTCACGATACTGACACATTTGGAAGAAACTGCAACATTCACGCAGTGAAAACTGGATCTTAACACAATATGCTCTTAGATTACATTCCCTAGGCATTGTACGGAAAGGTGTCGCTCTACTCAGGTTTTATTTTCAGTATGCTTCCTGCAGAACTGGGAAAACAGTGATAAATTACAAATATTAGAATCAAAGTGTAAAGGTTTGCCTTGTGGGACCCTTGTTCTGTACGTTAGCTCCTCGTAGCTCTTAACAAATTTCCTCAGGAATGTGTTATTTATTCGGAAACACTCTCGAAATTTTTTTGTGTTTTGTGAATTATTTATGTTATGAATTTTCTAGTCAACCTTCTATAAACTATGTATTGACTTGTTCCATGATCATGCTGATGTAGCTCGCTTGGTCCCACTGGACCAGATACAGAACTAAACGAAAATAAATAAATAAATATAGATGTAGAGGCAATTGGTCCTCTAGACGTCCGAGAGCTAGTTTTGTGTAGTGTGCAAGTTTTGTCTTACCTGAAGGATGGCTATAAACGAACATTCTTGACACTAGCTACGTTTCACAGATTTACCACGTGTAGATAGCTGTATCTGTCCACCTTCCAACAAGTCTTTTTCGGAGTAGCAGTTTTGTTTACTGCATGACAACAGGTCTATGCAGTGCAGGTCGGTGCAGTGGCCATTGCAAAAACATCCGTTGCTCCTGGTTGATCGACACGTTGATTGGTGTGCAAATAATTTCGCAGCATCAACTTCCGTACAAAGAGCGCCGTTGTACGCGGCGTAGGAATTTCATAACAGTATGCCAGAGCGGCCGTAGTAGTGGGTGTCATGGGAGAGAGAAAGAGAGAGAGAGAGAGAGAGAGAGAGTAGGCTTTGTGTTAACTGGCGCTACCTGGATCGATAGCCAGTCCCCCGTTCCCTGTGGGAGAAAGTGTTCGCAATACGGCGTGATCGCTCGCCATTCAAAATAATAACGCAGCGGCCATTCCCAGCTGGGCGCCATAAAGCAACTTTTCCCCATTAGTGTTATAGTCCGGCCGAGGGGAAAACACAGGGCCGCCGCCGCTTTACAAGCTGCCCGTGGAGCGCAACAGCAGCCGGCGAGGCCGCTTCGCGCGGTTCTGCGTACTTCGCGCGGTTGCGGCGCTTCGTACTAGATCCGACTTACTATGCGCCGCACTAGGAAATGTACAAGGCTGTTAGTTGTTGCAGTTTCTGGGTAGAGGGTGAGTTTCATTGGCATAAATCAGCACTAATCGGTAATCTGATCTGATACTGGATTCGCATCTGCGGCGCTTATCATACTTAAACGACTTCATTACCCTCATCTCCCCTACCATGCAAATTCGCGTGTATTTATGTTGCGCTCGAAAGCTGAGTTGCCACTTTAAATACTGACAGCTGCAGAGCGCGATTGATGGTTAAAAAAAAAAAAAAAAAAAAAAAAAGAGTATCGGCTCAGTGGCACAATAATCAATAAATCATGAATCCTTTCTCCACAGCAGATAACAACGGTGGCGGCTTACTAATCCTTCAACGTGTGATCGGTGACATGTTTCTGACCTCATAACAATGTGTAATTGTATGCCTGATGTGTACTTTATAACTTTCGGCAAAATCTTCGCTGATCTGAAAACGTATTTAAATTATCGGTATCGCTCGAAGCTTACTACTCGACAGAAAATATTGCCATGAAAGACCAAAAACAATCATATGAATTCGGTTAGTCGCAGAATATCTCACAAACTGTGAGTGGCATGTTTACCTGCGGTTTTGACACCGACGTCATGTGTGTTCGGTGATCAAGTGCGAAAATTTTCTAGCTTGTAAAAAAAATGGTTCAAATGGCTCTGAGCACTATGGGACTTAACAGCGGTGGTCTTCAGTCCCCTAGAACTTAGAACTACTTAAACCTAACTAACCTAAGGACATCACACACATCCATGCCCGAGGCAGGATTCGAACCTGCGACCGTAGCAGTCGCGCGGTTCCAGACTGCGCGCCTAGAACCGCGAGACCACCGCGGCCGGCTTCTAGCTTGTACAGAGATATTTATATGTGTAGGAAGGCACTGATTTGCTTCTCCATTCGAGAAAATATTAACGGAATTTGAGCAGGAGTTCGTAGATTCTGAAGCAACTCTCATTTTGAACGCCAGATAACAATCTTACATTTTGTAACTCGGGTCACTCATATGCAGTTGTTTCTTTTTATTCAGGGTGATTCAGAGACAACATTCAATTAAAGTTTAGGTCATGACAGAAAGCCATTATAGGCTACGTAGCTCTGTGGTGCAGTTGTCTACTGCAGTGGACGGCTGTTAATATTACTTCTTTGGCAGTTTTAGTCAGTTCTGAGGTTTAAAGTGCACGCTGTCCACTCCAGTGAATACTCCCTACTGCTGTTGTGTCCTGTCTCAGATAACCAGAAACGCCAAAGCAGCGGCATTAGCAAATGTCCACTGCAGTGGACAATTGCACCACGGGATTAAAGATAGGAATTTAGAATGTAAAACTTCCTGGCAGATTAAACTCGGGACCTTTGCCTTTCGCGGGCAAGTGCTCTACCATCTGAGCTACCGAAGTACGACTCACTCCCGGTCCTCACAGCTATACTTCTGCCAGTATCTCGTCTCCTACCTTCCAAACTTTACAGAAGCTCTCCTGCGAACCTTGCAGAACTAGCACTTCTGAAAGAAAGGATACTGCGGAGACATGGCTTAGCCACAGCCTGGGGGATGTTTCCAGAATGAGATTTTCACTCTGCAGCGGAGTGTGCGCTGATATGAAACTTTTAATCTGCCAGGAAGTTTCATATCAGCGTATACTCCGTTGCAGAGTGAAAATCCCATTCTGGGAGTTTAGAATGTGGTTCATTTATGATTATCATATGGCAAACAGGAATTATGACTAAAGCAAAAATGCCAGACAGATCACTACAACAGGTGTCTGAGGGAAGAAGTGAGACTGACAACACTGTGAGCAACCTGGCAACACTGTGTTGCTCTAGTCGTGTGGCTCAGCCCGAGTTTCACCTCCGTACAGCCATCACTTGATTTTTGAGAGCGCCATCAGTGAAATTGTCTTTCTGTTTAGTGTTACGAATATGGAACAGCGGAATTCAGGATATTGTATTCTACCTACTCGTCAAATATGTGGTGCCTAGGAAACCTGCTTTCTCGGATCGCTAGACAACAGTTGAAGCAAATCGTATTCAAGGGTTTTATTATGAACTGAATCACTGACAGTACTTAATTTTGACAATAATTCAGAAGTGTCACAAGCTGAGAGCGACATGCAAATAGTCAATGTCCTTCAGTATATACAATTCCTATAGAAGTCAAGTAACACAGTGGATGCTTCTACCCAGGTCGATGGTTTTGACGCTTCTGTGGAACAGGGCGAACTGGGCCGAGGCCAGGCAGTGCGACACTTCTGACCTCTTCATGTAGAGGGCGCTGACGTCGCATTGTCGTCCTGGAGAGGGAACGTTCAGGATGCAATTGGCTGACATCGTCTCACAGCCCATTCTGTCTAAAGTTCCCGCCTGATGTGCCAGCGCTTGACTTTACGCCAGAACACACAGCAATGTTATGCCATCATGTTTTGTGTTGGGGTTGGAGAATCCGAGAGTGTGGCCTTTGAAAACTTCAAAAAGGCCTAAGTGAAATATTCCTTATCAAGGGTACAAGTTTTTCGCTGGCACAAACGATTCCTGGAAGGCTGAAAACACGTTTGAAGACGAAACTCGCTCAGGGACAGCTTCAACTTAAAAAACTAACGTAAAAAGTGTGCATGCTCTTTTGAGACTGTTCTTCCAGAACAAGCTATCAACCTAGCGTTTTACTAAGAGTCCTTGAAAGGCTCAGCTTAAATGTAAATCTAGTGAGACTGGACATTGCTGACAAGTGGGTACTGCATCATGACAACCCACCACGTCACACAGACGCTTCCATCATGGAAATTTGATCTCAAAATGCGTTCGTGTTGTTCCATAGCCCCCCTATTCACTGATTCGAGCCTTTGTGACTTTTTTAATTGCCCGAAATTGAGAAACGTCATAGAAGGATGTCATTTTTGGACTCTGGAGAACATTCAAAAGAATGTGACCGACCTGTTGAAACTTCTTATCGCCAGTCCACTAAAACAACTGAGTAGGTGAAATTTCTTAGCGTTTACTTAAACTGCTGAGTGGAACTGAACCTACTGCCTCGTTACTTATTTTTATCATTTCAACGCTGACCTACGGAATTTTCCCTGACAAAGACAACTCAAACTTAACATGTTCATTTATTACCCACAATATACAAGCCAAACGCAATCTGACTGCTCTACAGTGACAACCTGACTTCAAATAATTAACACAAAATAATGGCCCTGAATTGGAAGAAATCCTAACAATAACCCATACTTTTCATAAGTCACTTACCTCACAGAAAATCTTCATAACACGAACTACAGCAATTACAGCAAGCAGCAGCTACCGACATCTAAATAAAAGGATTCTATCTACTATATGCTCTAACTACTAGGAGGCATATCGTTAGCAAAAGAAAGATTTTGTTGAAGAACAAGCAATGTATTTAGCAGATTTTACCTTATTCATGTGACATCCAGTTCCAAAAATTATATACTCGCCAATAATTCCACTACCAAAACATTACCAACTACATCCATCATCAAGTCCAAGCCTTCCAGTCGCTAACTGCTAACCGATAAATGCTAGTCCGTCCAACCACAGAGTCTCTTACCGAGAGCGCAGAGCACTGTCAGCGATATTAATTACAGTCTATAGCGCTGCCAACATACAAACATATAAACAGGCTACTTACACAGTTAGAGGCTCTACCAGTCGGTGCCTTCCAGAGATGCTACCAAGAGTGGGCACAACGACTTCGCTGGTGTTGGCTCCCGAAGGGACGTACTTTGGGGGCGATATTATTGTTAAAAAAACTTTGGTTGACAAAAAAATCAGTATCATTACTTTTCTCAAAGATCTCGTACATTGGCTAGAAAACAGTGTTTGATACACTAATTTCTCAACAGATTCACATATTCATGTTAAAAGTCATAACAAACTGAAACTTCCTTCAGATTAAAACTTTCCACGACTGGTGAACTCCGTCACAGCTTTACTCCTTCCAGTGCCTCACCGCTATTTTCCAGACTCCTTGGTATCTTGTCGGTGAGAGCATTACCCAAGGAAGGCAAGGTTCCGAGTTCGAGTTCGAGTTCCGGTCTGATACATAGTTTTAATTTGCCAGGAAGTTTGAAAATAGTGCACGCTACACCGCAGAGTGAAAAATTCATCCTCGTAACAAACTATCATGCACCTGATTCCTGAAACCAACAACACACTAAACTGAACAGATGATTACGTCAGATGTCGACTGCCATTACCATAGCTCAACTCAAGTTAAAAATGAAAAGACTGTACCTACCATCCAAAGGCGAGTGTCATTTTCAGTGAAAAAGAAAAGATCTATCTGGGTTTAACTCATATCACTAACGACGATTTGCAGTAGGATATTGGAACATGTACAGTGTTCGGACATCATGAATTACGGCGAAGGTAACGATCTACTGACGCACAGTCAGCACGGATTCAGAAAATATCGTTCTTTATTGGCACAAAGTAAAGAGTGCTTTCGGCAGGGGATCTCAAACTGATTCCGTGTTTCTATATTTCCAGAAGACTTTTGACGCCGTTCCCCATAAGAGACTTGTAATCAAATTGTGTGACTGTGGAGAGTCGCTTCAGTTGTGCGACTGAATAAACGAATTAAGAGGTAATCTGAGCAGACCTCTTAGATTGTTTTAAGATCATGCTGTCATTTAGCGTCTAGTAAAGTCATCAGAAGATCAAAATCAATTGCATTATAGCTTATGTACGATATCTGAAAGGTGCGAAAAACGGTAATTTTCTCTCAGTAAGGAAAAGTGTAAGCTCATCCACATGAGTACAAAAAGAAATCCGTTGAATTTCGATTACACGATGAATCACACAAATTTAAAGCCTATCAGTTCGACTAAATACCAAGGAATTACAATTACGAACAACTACAGTCTGAATGATCATGTAGATAATGTTTTGGGGAAGGCAAACCAAATACTACGATTTATTGGCAGAACAGAGTAAGTAGGCTGTTTATGATTTCTTATTGGCAACGTTACGTAGCGCTCTGTATGAAAATCACTGGCTGTGCTGTGTGCAGCCTGTGGCTAGTTTGCATTGCTGTCTGCCATTGTAGTGTTGGGCAGCTGGATGTGAACAGCGCGTAGCGTTGCGCAGTTGGAGGTGAGCCGCCAGCAGTGGTGGATGTGGGGAGAGAAATGGCGGAGATTTGAAATTTGTAAGACTGGATGGCATGAACTGCTATATATATTATGATTATTAAGGTAAATACATTGTTTGTTCTCTATTAACATCTTTCATTTGCTAACTATGCCTATCAGTAGTTAGTGCCTTCAGTAGTTTGAATCTTTTATTTAGCTGGCAGTAGTGGCGCTCGCTGTATTGCAGTAGTTCGAGTAACGAAGATTTTTGGTGAGGTAAGTGATTTGTGAAAGGTATAGGTTAATGTTAGTCAGGGCCATTCTTTTGCAGGGATTTTTGAAAGTCAGATTGCGTTGCGCTAAAAATATTGTGTGTCAGTTTTAACACAGTCATGTATAAATTTTTCTGAGGGGACGTTTCAACAGTTAGAAGATTCAACACATCTACTAAAGAGAATGCCCACACAATGATTGTCGTCTTCCGCTAGAGTATTGCTTTGCTGTGTGGGATCATTAATAAAGACGAATGACGGAGGATATGGAAGAAGTTCAAAGAAGAACAGCTCTTTTTGTGTCATTCCGAAACAGACGGGAGAATGCTACGACTATAATAAGCAAGTTGTGACTACAAACATTAAAGCAAAGGCGTTTCACGTTACGGCGATATCTTTTCGCGAAATTTAATCACCAACTTTCTCCTATGAATGTGAAAATATTTTATTGTCGCCAACCTACGTACAGAGGAATGGTCATCATAGTAAAACGAGGGAAATCAGACCTTCTACAGAAAGACTCTTGGTGATAACATCTTGGACCTACTGATAACAAACAGACCCGACTCTGCAAGCGCATAACAGGGGATCAGTGATCATAAGGCCGTTGCAGCATCCCTGAATGTGGAAGTAAATAGGAATATAAAAAAGGAAGGAAGGATTATCTGTTTAGCAAGAGTAATAGAAGGCAGATTTTAGACTACCTAACAGGTCAAAACGAAAATTTCTTTTCCGACACTGACAATTTTGAGTGTTTATGGAAAAAGTTCAAGGCAATCGTAAGATGCGTTTTAGACAGGTACGTGCCGAGTAAAACTGCGAGAGACGGGAAAAACCCATCGTGGTTCAACAACAAATTTAGGAAACTACTGCGACAGCAAAGAGAGCTTCACTACAAGTTTAAACGCAGCCAAAACCTCTCAGACAAACAGAAGCTAAACAATGTCAAAGTTAGCGTAAGGAGGGCTATGCGTGAAGCGTTCAGTGAATTCGAAAGTAAAATTCTATGTACGAACTTGACAGAAAATCCTAGGAAGTTCTGGTCTTACTTTAAATCAGTAAGTGGATCAAAACAGCATATCCAGACACTCTGGGATGATAATGGCATTGAAACAGAGGATGACACGCGTAAAGCTAAAATACTAAACACCTTTTTCCAAAGCTGTTTCACAGAGGAAGACCGCACTGCAGTTCCTTCTCTAAATCCTCGCACAAACGAAAAAATGGCTGACATCGGAATAAGTGTCCAAGGAATAGAAAAGCAACTGGAATCACTCAACAGAGGGAAGTCCACTGGACTTGACTGGATACCAATTCGATTCTACACAGAGTACGTGAAAGAACTTGCCCCCCTTCTAACAGCCGTGCACCGCAAGTCTCCAGAGGAACGGAAGGTTCCAAATGGTTGGAAGAGAGCACAGGTAGTCCCACTCTTCAAGAAGGGTCGTCGAGCAGATGCGCAAAACTATAGACCTATATCTCTGACGTCGATATGTTGTAGAATTTTAGAGCATGTTTTTTGCTCTGGAAACCCAGAATCGACTCTGTAGGAATCAACATGGATTCCGGAAACAGCGATCGTGTGAGACCCAACTCGCTTTATTTGTTCGTGAGACACAGAAAATATTAGATACAGGCTCCCAGGTAAATGCTATTTTCCTTGACTTCCGGAAGGCGTTCGGTACAGTTCCGCACTGTCGCGGAGTAAGAGCCTACGGAATATCAGACCAGCTGTGTGGCTGGATTTAAGAGTTTTTAGCAAACAGAACACAGCGTGTTATTCTCAATGGAGAGACGTCTACAGACGTTAAAGTAACCACTGGCGTGCCACAGGGGAGTGTCATGGGACCCTTGATTTTCACAATATATATAAATGACCTAGTAGATAGTGTCGGAAGTTCCATGCGGCTTTTCGCGGATGATGCTGTAGTATACAGAGAAGTTGCAGCATTAGTCAATTGTAGCGGAATGCAGGAAGATCTGCAGCGGATAGGCACTTGGTGCAGGGAGTGGCAACTGACCCTTGGCATAGACAAATGTAATGTATTGCGAATGCATAGAAAGAAGGATCCTTTATTGTATGATTATATGATAGCGGAACAAACACTGGTGGCAGTTACTTCTGTAAAATATCTGGGAGTATTCGTGCGTAACGATTTGAAGTGGAATGGTCATATAAAATTAATTGTTGGTAAGGCGGGTACCAGGTTGAGATTCATTGGGAGAGTCCTTAAAAAATGTAGTCCATCAACAAAGGAGGTGGCTTACAAAACACTCGTTCGACCAATACTTGAGTATTGCTCATCAGTGTGGGATCCGTACCAGATCGGGTTGACGGAGGAGATAGAGAAGATCCAAAGAAGAGCGGCGCGTATCGTCACAGGGTTATCTGGTAAGCGTGATAGCGTTACGGAGATGTTTAGCAAACTCAAGTGGCAGACTCTGCAAGAGAGGCGCTCTGCATCGCGGTGTAGCTTGCTGTCCGGGTTTCGAGAGGGTGCGTTTCTGGATGAGGTATCGAATATATTGCTTCCTCCTACTTATACCTCCCGAGGAGATCACGAATGTAAAATTAGAGAGAATCGAGCGCGCACGGAGGCTTTCCGGCAGTCGTTCTTCCCGCGAACCATACACGGCTGGAACTGGAAAGGGAGGTAATGACAGTGGCACGTAAAGTGCCCTCCACCACACACCGTTGAGTGGCTTGCGGAGTATAAATGTAGATGTAGATGTAGAAGATTTATGCGCGCAGTTTCCCCACGATCTGTTACAGTGTGGAACGGTAGAGAATTAGTCTGAAGATGGTTCGTATAACACTTTGCCAAGCACTTATGTGTGAATTTCCGAATAGCCATGTAGATGTAGATACGATCCGTTGATGGCGAGGTAGTTAGAGACGGATGCTCGATTTGGACAAGGAACCATCCTTGCTTCCTCCCAATTGAGAAACGAAGGTAAGCCTAAACATAGCCGGATAAGGATTTGAACGCAGCTTCTCTAATGCAAGTCTAGTTTCTGTAACATTGCATTGCTCGCTGAGTGCCAATTTTACCCCAACTATGATATCAATATTTTCGTTGTTTTACATTCTTATGACAGCGAGCAAATTGTAGCTGGTGCCATCTAAAGGTTTAAAAACAATAATACCTTTCCTTTGTGTGAAAAGTAATTCCACCAATTAAATATTCTGTGAAGGAGCACTAACTGCAAAAGGGTGAAACGGCAGTCGATGTAAGGAAAAAAAGACTAAGTGTGCATTCGCTCTTCGCCTTTCTTTACTGTAGTGCAGTGTATATAATGCAGCAAAGTGACCATTTGCTAGTAGATATCTGTGATCTATTTCCATTAAAATACCTCCCTCATAAAATTAATTACCTCATAAAACAACTTTTGTACAAAAGTATGAATTTCAATTTTTTCTAAAAATTAGAATGAAGATCTTAGTACACATGGTGGCTGGCGTACGTAATTTAGTGAAATGTGCCGCAAGTGATTAGCGCCAGTGAATTTTAAATCGTTGGTAGAAAAAGAAAATGAAATGAAATAATCTCCGAAGCTAAGCTGCAGGTGATGGTGCACTTTGCCAAGAGCCGGAAACTTGAACAGTACCACAAAATCAATCTAATACAACAGAGGAAGATATATATTCAGATTAATAAAGTTCTAGAAAACAGTTAATGAGATGAAGTAGTCTCACCATACGATCCGTTACACCAGTGTCAGTGTACTTGAACAACTAGCACGCTATTATAAATCATGCAGATGCATCTAACGTCTATTTCTGTCTAAAGACAAAGTCAAAGTGAGCATTTAACATCTCCCTTATTTGGTAAGAAATTGCGGAACAGTTGAAGCGTGGGAACGATGACTACAAACACTTACACAAAAGGAACTCTATCTTACACAAACCTTTGATGATGTCATCGAAATGACGGATATTTTGTGGAAACTTCTGCCACCGAATGTAACAGCAACACCAAATATAGTGGGAAGAGGTAGAAGGCACCATATTAAGCTTTTTCTGAGCTTTCCAAGTGACTTATTGTTTCCAACTACAGTGCCCCCATTCCTCTTGATCTGCATCACTGGGTCCCGCAGTGCTGAGGACACCACTTTGCTGTCTGTAAAACAGCTTGGTGTGGAACGGCTGCCTCAGCAACCCGTGCACACACTGCTGTGTGTCGGCCTTGTACGGCAGCGGAGTTGCGTCGTTGTCAGGTTGCCGACAGTTGGCTCAGCGGTCTGCATCCCTGCCGACTCAGCAGTGCTCGGTGTGAGCCGCAGGTGACCAGCTTTGTGAGTCTCACTGGCATGGCTAAGGTCACAGCGACCACAAGCACCTGCTATCTGGAGTCCGAATCTGTGGCACTCAGGATGCCCCCAGCGTGTGTTGGAAGCCAAGACGACTGCCTGCAGTAGAGAGTCACGGAGTGGCCCGCCACTGGCTGGCTACGGACCCTGCAACGGCCTCAGAGGGTCGAACCTGTGACCTGCCGTGGACTGGAATGCTGGCACCCCATCCGCTGCTGCGTGTAGCTGGTGGCGTGACACGCCCTGATATCCAGGAGAGCTGCCACATTTGAATGAATCTCATTAGAAACCTGCTCCTATTTACATGTGACTGTGCGCCTTTGTTTTGCCATACACGCCGCTTCGCGTCATGTGCTCATAACGTGCTAGGTTGGCCAGTGGGCAGGTCTGCCTGTGATTTGTGACATGCAAAACCGCTACGTATACTCTTTCAGCAATTTGACGCTCTGTGGCATCTATTCTCCTCCGCAACTGTTGGTATGCGTAACTCACTGCAATCCGGCCTGCACCTGGCTTTAACTTGTGCTCGGAGTGTTGCACAAAACTAACTTTCCCTATCGCAAACGCTGGTGCCGTTACAGATACTTATCTAACAGCTGTGTATCGTTTTCGATTCCGACTAATTTTTATTTTCTATATAGATTTTCAGCAATTCTGAGATCTAAGCTAAGTTGTTATCTACACAGAAGGACGTACATCATACGAAAACCATTCACTTGCAGTAGCTCCCTTCAAACAATGGCATCTTCGTTGCTTTGTTCTTATTTCCAGAATGCTTAAGAACTGCCCTATGACACAAGCATGAGTCACCATAGGATCGAAGTATGTACCAAAACATTAAGCACTTTTCCATATGCAAAAATTTGGTAAATCTAGTTCTGTGGTTCTTCACCTGATGTCAGTAAAAATAAAAACGGACTTATTTGGTCTCCTTTACTTCACATCGGTTGCCGAAATGCAACAGAAAGAGTCTCGCAGCGTCGTTTAACTAGGTTGAGGAGTTTCGGCCTGAGGCACCATTGATTCTCGAACTTCTTCCTGGTAAATTCTGGGAAAAACGTCAAAATTTCGCCGATTACCGCCATCGTCTTTGTCAGTTGCTCTTGAACGAAGACTATGGCGGTAATTGTCGAAAAAACTGCGGTTTATCCATGTCTTATCCAGCCTCCTCGGTACTTGTTTTATTCAAAAGTGTAGTCACAAGAAACATTGTTTGCATATGCGTAAAAAAATAATAAAATAAAATTCGGAGTCTGAAGCAGATGGACAAGGAATGACCTCCATTAAGTAATCCTATTAAGGCAAACTGCAGATAATAGTTCAGTTTCTCCAGAAGAGAATTTGAATGACGCTCCCATTGAGTAGGAGTCCGTTGTCTGGACGGTGTGTGTTGTGCGCTGGTAGAGCTCTGGCACGTAAGCCATTTTACTGTTACGTCACAAGCACCTCAATGCGCAGTTGTTGATGTTAAATCCCGAGGCCAGCATCTGTGATGCTCGGAGGTCGTCGCTATGCTCTTGGAGTGGAGTATGCGAATTCGAATACCACAGTAGGCAGGGATCTGGATCTTAAATGTGTCGTTACTACAAAGTAGTCACTGACATGGGTGTCCGCCCCCGGTAGCTGAATGGTCAGCGTGATGGATTGTCAATCCTCTGGGCCCGGGCCTGGGTTTGATTCCCGGCTGGGTCGGGGTATTTTCTCCGCCCAGGGACTGTGTGATGTACTGTCCTCATCATCATCCTTTCATCCTCCATCGACTGCAGGTCGCCGAAGTGGCGTCAAATTGAAAGACCGGCACCCGGCGAATGGTCGGCCCGAAGGGGGGCCCTAGCAATATGATTAAATAAATAAACTGACATGGGTATGGAATTTACATGTGCCATTACTATATGCTTGTGCCCTATATTTGTTAGATCATTTTGATTGAGGTTAAATGTGTGCTTATAAGACACCAGAATGACAGTTTACAGATAAATAACAACTGTGACTTCCTGGATGACATTTTTCCGAATAATGAAAATCAAAACCAAACTCTTTCTTGCGTTTATGCATTCCACTTTACTGAAAAGTGCACTGCTACACGACCCAAATTCTGCGCAGATTCAGAAACAAACTAATGCTTTATTCATAGCAATAATGATAGTTCCTTCTTCTCACTATTGCCTGTGCACTAGTAACTAAAATCTCTTGTAACTGATGTAGAAGATTTAACACTCATCTTCCCTGAAGATTTTTCTTTACCTGTTGCTGTAATTTAATATTTTCATTTTTGCCTTTAGTTATTATGATATCAGACGATGATATACTCGCGTGAATTGTGAGTGCAACTGTGGTTTCTGTGATGGCTGCTGATATAACTACATAGACATCCAAAGATGGGATTCTATAGTCCCAAAACCTATCGTGTAAAATGAATAACTTAAATAAAAGACAGCTGAGTGGAAAACTACCCAATGTATTACTGATAAACGAAATCCTGTTTCCTCCAAACTATGCCATATCTGCAGAGCCCAAGTATCACTATCCATAATATCTCCACAACATATCATTGAGAGACAGATGTGTCATATTACAAAGCTGACTGAGTAAACTGACCAGATCTCGCTTTTTATCAGGTCAGCAAGTGGGTAGTCCATTTTTCAACACTTGTAAATACTGGTATTAAGTGACGTTTCTTCTATCACATAATTTCATCATTTTTGTTCTGTTACGTTGATATTGGAACAGTGGGGGGAATGAACGTAATATTGTCAAAGAAGATTAAGATGTGGTACAATGGCAAAGAATGGGTAACTGATATCGGTCATTACACTGCGGAAGAAAGGCATACCGATATGCGCTTAATATTTTAAGAATATTGTAGAACAGATGAATCAAAAGGACCTTACAATATTTGAAACTGGCTGCTCCCGAAACGCAAAAAAGCCAGTACTGTGTGTCTCTGTACCTGTCACAGTCGTGGGTCTTCTAATTTTCTGATTGATGCCGATGTTTAAGATATTAGTGGAAAGGAGCTGTCTTATTTGACATCCAAGGTACGCCATTTGTCAAAACTTTCAGAGGCAATAACTGCCATTCTAGCATCATGTAAGACATCGCACAGACAGCAGTCCACGCGTCACATGCGTTCCTTCATTCATTTTATGGTGGCGCGACCCTCGCGCGTCGCTAATTTTTTTTATTCACCTTTCATTCGTTTCTAAAAAGGAGAGTGCCGGCCCTTACAGTACTTAGTTCCTTTGAGAATACATTGTTGTAACGGTATTTGTTAAACGAAGTGAATATTTTTAGAAGAAATGATGAGAAGTAATTATGTAGTTCTATTTCGCTAGTTTCCTTGTTGCAGCCCTTGCGTAGTCATAGTGTGGGGTTTGTGGTCTGCAGTAGCAACAAGCCTGTACTCCCGTGCTCTAACGTATTCATCCTCTGTCTAGAGTTCAAGAGCTGTTTAAATGCGTTACCTTACTTAAGAATTATGTAGTACAGAGTTACTTAACGGCTGTTTTGTTTAACCTTTAAACCTAAAGGGGGTGGAAGGGCTGACCAAATAAAGTGAACATTTCAATTCCAATGGGTTTATTAACTAACCAAAACAATCTCACTTAAAATTTGACAAGTGCCACTCGGGGAAGAGACATTCATTACATAAATCACGAGCAAGTTGTTTATTAACTTTAACAAACAACTCTAGTTACGACACATTATTTAAGACCCTTTCCATTAACATTACATATAGCCCACTGTTTTCCACCAAAATTGGCAGAAGCCACTGAGGCTGAATTCAACCATAACTTTAACAAACAATTCTAGTTCAGACACATTATTTAAGTCCCTTTCAATTGCAACGTTACATTACGTGTAAAATAAAATTTGACACACAGCTGATTCGAGTCCTGCCTCGGGCACTGATGTATGTGATGTCCTTCGGTTAGTTAGGTTGAAGTAGCTCTAAGTCTAGGGGACTGATGACCTCTGATGTTAAGTCCCATAGTGCTCAGAGCCATTTGAACCATTTTTGACACACAGCCTCAACTTTCACACTAATAGTTAAAACATATTTATAACTTGGTCAATCTTACAGAGCGACCGTGAAATTTTTCAAATGCCGATTGACTTGTAAGATGAACTTTTAGGGCATAGAAAGTCACAACTTTGTTCAATGATAAATGTGTAACAACAGATGCAAGGTCCAAGCTTGTAAGGCCGAAGTTTAACCACTAACGGTGGAGCTGCCTGAGGGAGGTAATATTTAACTTCGAACCAAGACGTGGCTCTGTTTGCAACTGCACGTTGAGTAGGCCATCAAAATGTGAACCAAGCAGATGCCACCAAAGAGGAACACATGAGCTCAGGCGAAGTCCACCGCCCGTAAGCCAAACTTGTAATCTAAATGGAAGCCGTGCACTTCAGTTGCCCGCTGCCTCAGCTCACTGAAACACAGACCACACCCAACAATAGAAGGCAGAAAAACCTTTCTTAAACTTAACATTTAAGTTTGACTAGTAAATGAACTCTTTAAAATCAAGTCTAAACAACAACTAATTTGACTCGGAAGTGTTTCCTTTAACTGAAACAGTACTTGATAAACAAACTCTAAGAGTGAGAAATGATCTGTCTCACAAGAACAGGCACTCACTAGAACTTAATGACACACATCTGCAAATACATCAGTATTATGCGGAAGCAGAGCACAGGCTAAGTAGGAGGCCTCACATTGAATGGAACTAGCATAACATCACACGTCGTGCAACGTCTTACTGTACTAAGAGCGATCGCAATCACAGTTAACTAAGCGCTCTTAGTGATTAACGTACTTAACTCGGTGTCTCGATGCTGGGGCGATTTTCTGAAGATGCCAGACCATTACTTCACAAGACCATAACAACGTGTCCCTCCAAGGAAGCGGGCACATCCACAGCTCACGAGGTTGCCGGAGAATGCACAGCGCCGGCCAACTCCCGCCAGCTCCGGTACAACCACGTGACAGTCGCCGCCCGGCCTCAGGCACGCCGTCTTCGCTTTTGTCCGCCAACCAATCGCCGACTCGAGCACCGCCGCGTTCCGTTCTCACAGCGTTGTGCGCTCACTCATTACTCACGGTCGACACTCCCTTATATTTAGAGCCGGCCCAAGCCCAAAGACAAACCCCTGCACTAGGAAATTGATTGTACTCATGTCAGAGATACTACTAGGGCCATTTCCGTCACGGCTCATTATGCAGAATTTTTTTTGTACTTTTTGTATTTCTTGAATCTTCCTGATTACACACGGTTGTTACCCATTCACGCAGTACTCAGAAGTGACAAATTGTCTGTTGTTTTATAGAACGTTTAGCTGAAAAGAAATGAAATGAAATGTCGTGTGGCTAGGGCCTCCCGTCGTGTAGACCGTTCGCTTGGTGCAGGTCTTTCGAGTTGACGCCATTTCGGCGACCTGCGCGTCGATGGGGATGAAATGATGATGATTAGGACAACACAACACCCAGTCCCTGAGCGGAGAAAATCTCCGACCCAGCCGGGAATCGAACCCGGGACATTAGGATTGACATTCCGTCACGCTGACCATTCAGCTACCAGGGAAAGAAGAACAAAGATATAAAGCTGGCGTGACCACAAGGTGGATCTTGCCTCAGTTTAGTGCGACCATTGTCGAGTTGGCAACGCTGTGCAGTGACACGCTAAAGTCCGTTCTACACGGGACGTGAGACATGAAGAAGAAACTCGTCGTCTATTGCAGCGTTGTTCTACGTGATAGGTCATAAAAAGAAATTACGTGGTACGTGCATGTCTGATCGTCTGCTCTTCGTGACCACTACGTTTGTAGTCCATGGCTTAAATTCATTTTTGGAGACTATCAATATTTTATGTGATCCAAAACTTTCTCGAATATTCTGCTAAGCAGGCTTACACCACATGCAGATGAAATTGTGGGGCATTACCAAGCTGGCTTTAGGAGGAACAGATCAACTATAGACCAAATATTCACCCTGCGTCAAATTTTGGAAAAGAAATGGGAATACTATAAACCGGTTGATAATCTTTTCATAGATTTTACAAAAGCATATGATTCAGTATTGCAATCAGAATTGTACAGAATTCTTTTGGAACTTGGAATACCAAAGAAGTATGTTAGACTTATAGAAGCGAGTTTGAAAAACGCAAAAGGTAGAGTACGCGTGGGGAAATTGGAGTCAGAAGAATTTGTAATGAAGAACGGACTTAGGCAGGGAGATGCCCTGTCTCCGTTACTTTTAATTTAGTCTCAGAATATATTGTACGAATGGCAGCAGATAATTCAGAGGGTGTAGAGTTAAATGGAAATATTAAGATATTAGGATATGCAGATGATCTAAACATCGTTAGCGATAGGAAAGAATCTTTAACAGCAAATGCGAATGCGTTATTCAGGGCTAGTTAAGATGCAGGTCTAAGGATAAGTGAAGACAAAACTAAATACCTGGTTACTATTAGAATGCCAACAGCAGTAGATCAGGAAATGTTAAGAGTTGGAGACATGCAGTTTGAAAAAGTGAACACATGTAAGTATCTAGGCGTGGACATCACTTCGAGAAATGAGATTGAATCCTAACTGAAGAAGAGATCACGGGCGGGAAATGCGTGCTACTTCTCACTGAATAGATTACTTTCATCACGGATATTTTCTAGGAATTTGCCGGCCAGTGTGGCCACGCGGTTAAAGGCGCTTCAGTCTGAACCGCGCGACCGCTACGGTCGCAGGTTCGAATCCTGCCTCGGGCATGGATGTGTGTGATGTCCTTAGGTTAGTTAGGTTTAAGTAGTTCTAAGTTCTAGGGGACTGATGACCACAGATGTTAAGTCCCATAGTGCTCAGAGCCAGCCATTCTAGGAATTTAAAGATTAGAATATACAAAACTACACTCCTGGAAATTGAAATAAGAACACCGTGAATTCATTGTCCCAGGAAGGGGAAACTTTATTGACACATTCCTGGGGTCAGATACATCACATGATCACACTGACAGAACCACAGGCACATAGACACAGGCAACAGAGCATGCACAATGTCGGCACTAGTACAGTGTATATCCACCTTTCGCAGCAATGCAGGCTGCTATTCTCCCATGGAGACGATCGTAGAGATGCTGGATGTAGTCCTGTGGAACGGCTTGCCATGCCATTTCCACCTGGCGCCTCAGTTGGACCAGCGTTCGTGCTGGACGTGCAGACCGCGTGAGACGACGCTTCATCCAGTCCCAAACATGCTCAATGGGGGACAGATCCGGAGATCTTGCTGGCCAGGGTAGTTGACTTACACCTTCTAGAGCACGTTGGGTGGCACGGGATACATGCGGACGTGCATTGTCCTGTTGGAACAGCAAGTTCCCTTGCCGGTCTAGGAATGGTAGAACGATGGGTTCGATGACGGTTTGGATGTACTGTGCACTATTCAGTGTCCCCTCGACGATCACCAGTGGTGTACGGCCAGTGTAGGAGATCGCTCCCCACACCATGATGCCAGGTGTTGGCCCTGTGTGCCTCGGTCGTATGCAGTCCTGATTGTGGCGCTCACCTGCACGGCGCCAAACACGCATACGACCATCATTGGCACCAAGGCAGAAGCGACTCTCATCGCTGAAGACGACACGTCTCCATTCGTCCCTCCATTCACGCCTGTCGCGACACGACTGGAGGCGGGCTGCACGATGTTGGGGCGTGAGCAGAAGACGGTCTAACGGTGTGCGGGACCGTAGCCCAGCTTCATGGAGACGGTTGCGAATGGTCCTCGCCGATACCCCAGGAGCAACAGTGTCCCTAATTTGCTGGGAAGTGGTGGTGCGGTCCCCTACGGCACTGCGTAGGATCCTACGGTCTTGGCGTGCATCCGTGCGTCGCTGCGGTCCGGTCCCAGGTCGACGGGCACGTGCACCTTCCGCCGACCACTGGCGACAACATCGATGTACTGTGGAGACCTCACGCCCCACGTGTTGAGCAATTCGGCGGTACGTCCACCCGGCCTCCCGCATGCCCACTATACGCCCTCGCTCAAAGTCCGTCAACTGCACATACGGTTCACGTCCACGCTGTCGCGGCATGCTAGCAGTGTTAAAGACTGCGATGGAGCTCCGTATGCCACAGCAAACTGGCTGACACTGACGGCGGCGGTGCACAAATGCTGCGCAGCTAGCGCCATTCGACGGCCAACACCGCGGTTCCTGGTGTGTCCACTGTGCCGTGCGTGTGATCATTGCTTGTACAGCCCTCTCGCAGTGTCCGGAGCAAGTATGGTGGGTCTGACACACCGGTGTCAATGTGTTCTTTTTTCCATTTCCAGGAGTGTATTATTCTACCAGTTATGTTGTGTGGGTGTGAGACTTGGTCTCTCACTGTGCAAAATGAAGAGTCGTTTCGAGTATTTGAAAACAAAATTTTGAGGAAAATTTTTCGTAGCAAAAAGGGATAACATTAGCGGAGAGTGGCGAAAACTGCGTAACGAAGAGGTTCACGAACTCTATTCAAGTCATGACATAATCAGTATTATTAAATCACATAGGCTGCGATGGGCGAGTCACGTAGCTCGAATGGATGAGGGCAGGGCAGCGCGCAGAGTACTGGTAGGGCACCTAGAGGGAAAACGTTCTGTGGGGAGACCGAGGCCGAGATGGGAGGACAATGTGAAGGCTGATTTGAGGAGCCTAGGTATTGAAGGTGAATGGAAGGAAATAGCACAAGATAGGGACAGATGGCGAAAATCCGTTGCTGCGGTAATGGACTCTCGAGTCCGGTATGACCAGTGAGTGAGTGATCAATATTTTATGTCCTTTCGTAATGATTACTATATTTATTTGTGTTTTAGACAGACACTAGGACGCTGTATTTAATTGTTTTCATGCAGTTCATACGAAACTAAGTCGCTTACATGTGGGAATGACCTTATTGTAAATGCTGTTAAAGATAAACATACCAATACAATGTTGCTATTTCTGTTGCCAGTGTTAATTTCCCCGACTAAGACAAGTTTTTCCTCTAATGAGAAGACACTTTATGGCTCACCTCTGATAATATCGTGAATGCATGTAAAAATGAACAAGAACATGTGTTCTGAGAGTAATTCCAAATAGATCCGGATCGCTGAACTACATTCATTTCCTCGGACGTGCGTCGTATATTTTAAATTCTAATGAGTGTTTATAGCAGATGTTTCACCCGTTAACTGTTTATAAGACGAACGATATAAAATATTTCGCTCAGTAGAAGACACCGGTCGTCTGCGCATGCGCAAAGCACTTACAAACGCGTGAGAATAGGTCACAGGTGTGGCAGAGCGGTTCTAGGCGCTTCAGACTGGCACCGCGCGGCCGTTACGGTCGTAGGTTCGAATCCTGCCTCGGGCATGGATGTGTGTGACATCCTTAGGTTAGTTAGGTTTAAGTAGTTCTACGTTCTAGGGGACTGATGACCTCAAATGTTAAATCCCATAGTGCTCAGAGCCATTTGAACTAATAAGCCACATCCAGTTCCATCTAAAAACGATCGGACGCGTGAATCTCCTGCAAGTGCCCCGTCTACACGAGAGAGGCGAGCAGAACAGGTGCATCGCTGGTAATCTTGCACATGTGGAACAGACTTCAGATTCTGTCAGTCGCTCTTGTACCGAGTAACGTGGTTCTGCTCTTCACGCAGTAAAACTGTGGTTGTTGCTGGTGTCTAATAAACTTAAATATGAAGTACATAATATAGCGTTTGATAAGGAATGGGAAAAAGCATTCCTTTTTTTTTTTTTTTTTTTTTTTTTAAGAGAAACGGCGAAACAATGTGTCCTTTCTGTCAAATGATATCCTCACATTTGAAAAAGTCGGAGTCAAGTTAGTACGTGTTTTCCAAATCAGCAGGTTTTCCTTGCTTTTAATTTTGAAAATGCAAGGAATCATTACAGAGATGATGAGTATATAAGGAATATACAATATACAATAGAGAAGTGAGTTTCTGTTAACACTGGCGACGATATTCTGCGTTATTTGCTATATATGTTCAGCAATGAGTTAAGCTATGAGATCATATATCACCCTCAATTAGCCTTATTTGTAAGAAAAGTATCAAGTGATCTGTAGGCGCTGGAAGAGCTCTTACATGGGAAACTCCCCTTCGCATCCACAGGAAAAAAAAAGTGAACGGTCCAAGAACAAGAAGTGCGTCTTGCGTAAGTGGCTACAGTTTTGGGACTGCCACGCACTCAAGCCGTGTTCGAAACTCCCCCGTGCCATTTATTTATTCACTTTTTCACAACATTATGAACTGTCCGTCCGGTCATTGAGATGTTTGTTCTCTTTCTGTAATCTTGAAAGTTGTCATACTTCTCACTAGGTATAGAATATGAGCCTTGTGGTAGGAATACGTTACCGTTGCAAGTAAATGTGATGAATAGCGAAAGCAGGCGAGATACCACATAGAAGTCTCACAGAAACGAAAACAACAAATAAACTGGTGTGAACTAGGTTACAAGAAAGGAATTCAAGAGTCAAGACTTCTGAAATGGAACGCAAGTTCAGAAACGTTAATAACATATATTTTGACAGAGCACAGAGAATCTGTGTCATTGTGAAACTGTTGTTCATTTGTTGCAGCTTACGTGACAGACTATTATTTTTTTCATCATTTCCTTGGGACTGATCACATTCATATTTTTACGAACATCTGTATCGGGCAAGGAGGCATTTCTCATTTAATTACCAGTCGTACAAATTAGGTGCGTCGGTAAGAGACTCCTATCCTGTCAGTTATACCGTGTATGACAGACGAGGTGTATTTTCCGGTGGAGGATTCGTTTGACTAGTCGCCTTGTCACCAAACGTTTGTGGTTCCCATTCGAAAGCCACTTCCTTTCGGCTGCTAAGAAAGTAGTTGTGCGGAATCAACTGTCATTATAGGTCCCTATCTTACACTTCACTGTTGCAAATGGGCATTACACCTCCACACAGGCACAAATATGACTAAAGCGAACAGCGAATAAAAAGGGGGGGGGGGGGGGCACGAGAGAGGTTAGGAAATAGCTCACGCCCTTGACAGTCCAGCACTGTAACCACTTTTTTTTCGGTATTGTTCGTTCGTTGCGTTTGGTCAGGGCGGACGTCACAAGATATCCGTTCAAGTTGATCGTTGATTCCTTTACTCAGTTTTTTTATTACAGAGGGCCGCAGCCCTCTGACCGAACACGCTGAGCTACTGTGCCGGCAATTAACCACGACGCCACTTCTGTTCCGGTTGCTCTGTACTGCAATTCTTATTCTTAGTCTGTTCACTGTTTCTAGTTTGCTTTTTTTTTCACAGTCCAGTACACTTTCCTCCTGGTTTCATGCTTGATTTGCATTCAGTTTTTTATGAGCTATACTGAACTTTCTTACCACTAAACCTGAGGGGAGTGGAATGGGGACTTTCCCTTGTTGGATCTGGTCACATTGAAATATACAATTCTAATTTGTGACATTAATGAGGCCCTGGATGCTTTTCAGGGAAAAATTCAGTTTCTGTCGGGAAGATCGTCAGTTCCGCTACCAGTAACGGGCTTTCTTTGAGACGTAAGAAACAAGAGCTCGTGAGGCTTTTAAATATTGACACATTGTAACCTGATTTCATAACTGAGCATAGTATTACCCATAGAGAACATTTAACGTCAAAGTATTTTCAATATCCACGTGTTATGTAGGTTCATTTAATGTATTCGCAATTGCTAATATGGATAACCATCAGTTTTGGAATTGAATGACGACTGTGAAAACTTTTGCCGGACCGGGACTCAAAGCTGGATATCCCGCTTATCCCGAGTGATCGCTCCACCGTTTGGCTATCCGTCCACGACTCACATCCAGACTCAAACTTTTTTCTCTGTTAGTACTGTATGCAAGGTAGGAAGTACAATGGAACGTCGTTACGTATACTGTTATTCTTGAAAATTATATAAAAAAAGAAAATATATATATATATATATATATATATATATATATATATATAAGGAAAACAACTTATCTAGTAGTTTAAATGCCTTGCTGTCATAGCTGAAACTGACTGCGAGATAAAAAAACGAAGCCATACACTTCCACAGCGCACAAAAGTATAGCATTTTCTAGCTCGCCCGCTGTTGGCTCTAATAGAACACTAGTACATCGTTTTTTTTTTCTTTTTTACTTCTAAGTATATAGTATATAGCCTATTTCCGGTTGAATTTTTATTGGAGCGTCGTGTAAAAATTTGAAGCAAAGTGGTCAATTACTGTTCGAGAATTTTGGTAACAACAGTAAACAATGCCTTTATATAGTAGTATAGATATACCACAGATATTTATAAATGCGTAGTTTTTGGCCCTCTGCACGTTCATTAGGGTATTGCGCAAGAATTTGAAGTAAATCAGTAAAGACTTGTTTGAGATTTGTGGTAATAGCGTTGAATAATGACTAATTTTTATAAAGTATTTTGTTGAAGGATTAGTCATTGTTCAACGCACACACACACACACACACACACACACACACACACACATATATATATATATACTCTAAATTGAGACATTACAACACGGTCATAAAACCAGAGTGCCTTTATGGGGCTGAAACGCTAATTTTAAACAGAAAAAAGGACATTCAAGAAATCCAAAAAAGAGAAAGAAAAGTAATCAGAAAAATTCTAGGTCCAAAATATACTGAAGAAGGAACATACAGGCTAAGAGCAAATAGTGAAATTCAACAATACACCAGCATATATTCGGATATGAAAAAACGCAGATTAAAATTTTATGGGCATATTAAAAGAATGGATGCTACCAGACTAACTAAACAAGTAGTGGAATTCTACGAAAATCGAAGTAAAGCTAAATTTGAGACAATAAAATGGATTGCTGCTATAAAAGAGGACATGAAAGAGGCAGATATAAAACAAGATGAAATTCAAGACAGAAAATTATTTAGGCAAAAAATTCATGACTGGGTAGTTGGTCAAGCTGAAAAACCAAAGAAAACTGGAACCACATGGTCTGATGAAAGGAAAAGAGCTCATTCCGAGAGAATGAAAACAATTTGGGCAGAGAGAAAGTCTAAAAGAAAATAACTGAATGCCCCGTGATTGTACTTCGCGTGGTCCAGTAGGGCCCAAACGTGAATAATATATATATATATATATATATATATATATATATATATATATATATATATATATATATATATATATGTGTGTGTGTGTAAAAATTTGAAGTAACTTCGGTAAGAACTTGTAAATATATTTGCTAACGATCTTTCCCTCTTATGTCATAGAGATACACTTACATACCATCGATATTTAAAAAGAGGAATCTAGCGTGTGCCCTTCTGAACATTTATTAAAGTACTGTGTAAAATTCTGAGGTAACAACGTTAAACTACGACTTGTATTCGTAAAGCAATACAATGAAGTAAGTCAGTCGAGAAATTTTCGCTATTTTTAGTAACAACTTCAACCAACAACTTATGTTTATGTAGTAGTATAGATTTCGAGTTTCTTATTCGACTACACTGCATCGGACGGTATACGGAGATGTATTTTGGTTGGTTAGTTGATTTGGGGAAAGGGACCAGACAGCGAGGTCATCAGCCCCACCGGATTACGGAAGGGTGGGGAACCAAGTCAGCCGTTTCCTTGCATAGGAACCATCCTGGAATTTGCCTCAAGCAATTTAGGGAACTCACGGAAAACCTAAATCAGGATGGCCGACGCGTATCTAAACCGACGTCCTCCCGAATGAGAGTCCAGTGTGCTAACTATTGCGCCATCTCGCTTGGTACCGGAGATGTTACCATTACACTGTGTGGTAGCATTTTATAAATTTAATGAGATTTGTAAATGCTAGTTTAGTGACTTCTAAATTTTGGTCTGGTTGTGAATCGTTGACGTACGTTTGATTCTTCTAAATTTCGCAGTTCTTTTCTCAAGAGCATTCTCGACAAACTCACCGAGCAATGTAGCGAGGTGGATAGTAGACTAGACCAGCAATTTGGTGTACGGCGGTACAGATACACCCCTGATCATCCAGATATAGATTTCCAGCGGTTTTTCTGAATCCCTCCAGGCAAAAGCCTGGGCGGTTTCTTCCAAAAGAGCACAGCCGATTTCCTTCCCCATCATTTTGTTTTGTAATCCGAGCTTGTGCTCCGTATGTAACTTCCACACTGTCGACATGATGTAAAACTCGAATCTTCTTTCAGCTTTTTTTCTCAAAATGCACTGCATCGTCAAAAATTATTTATCAAGTTACCTGACATAGGTCCGTAAAACAATGCAGTTTCGAATGATAATCCGTGATTCTATTACACCCTTGGAACAGCGCTAATTGCCCAGAATGACGTGTAGAGCTGCACTCGAGAACGTGTTTCATTTCATAATAATATTCATGCTTATTCTTGGCCGCAAGAACGCAATTTCTATCTCCAAGGAACATGATTTGATTGTTACTTCTACATACAGTGTTTCGTATGTCGTACGCAACGGAATTAGGTGGCTTTCATCTTGATTCCATCCGTTGTAGTCCTCTGTGAAAATACATTTTTCTCCTTGGCCTGTGGCCATGGACTGTCGTCTGTGAGATAAGCTCATAATCTCGTTTCTTGGAGGATAACAGCATGGTCTTTGCGGTAATGGGGTTTGAGATCTCTCTCAAAGAGCTAATTTCAGGTGAAAAATTCTGTAGAAAGGAAAATCTGCGTTTTTATGCCTCAGTCATGAAGATGAGCTGAGTGTAGTCACCTGTTATGCCTCATATTTGCGATGTTCATGCAAGCAAATTAGTCTCAAAATTCTTTAGCATTTCAATAAGAACTATCGGAAAATAATGAAGGCAGTTGACTAATCTCATAATCATACACAGTAAATACGTACATCTTCCTAGGAACTTTCTACAATACAGTGCTTCTACCAAGATTTGAATTCTTCTGCCTTCATTGCCTGTCGTGTGACAAGCATACGCACGCAGTTACATTGAATATTTTTGCAGTGTATTGTGCTTACAAAAAAGAAAAAAAAAGAAAAAAACTTTACACATCGTGTTTTTAGACGTTAATAAGCTGCCGTAAATTAATGTTATATATTCCCCAGTGATGTAATCATACATCAACAAATTCACGTTCTTGGTGTTTCAGTTGCTGTGGTTACTCGCATGTCGCGTTTATAATGACATTGATATAGACGGCACCAGGATTCCTTTCTTTCTATGATTACAAACTACTGTACATTTTTCTATTTTATCTGAAACAGATCTGAGGTTGCTAACCACTAACTGAAATCGACATTCTCAGAACAATATTTTGTTGCTATATTTTGGAAATCAGCGAAGGATTACCTGGGATCATACTTAGTTTTTTTGTTAAGCGAAGAATTAACTGGGATTATATTTAGTTTTTTTTATTTAGTAGTGTTGTATGGTGTAATTTAAACGAGATAACTTCTTTATCTCATGTTTTTCTTACAAGGGAGGTGAAATACAGAGAGAAGAGGCTTTCTTATTGAAAGATGTTTAATTAAGTAAGAGTTTATTTGTCTGTAATCGTCTCTCTGCTACAGCAATAGAGAAAGGAGCTTTATTCACTAAGTACGTAAACTGTGTCACGAGAATGTTTATAGACAGACACGAAGTTAACAGATGCTTATCTTTTTGAAAACCACTGCTGTTAAAAAAGATTGTCGGAAACAATGCTAGCATCTGACGAAACATGAATGTAATCACTCCCTTCAGACTCCGAATTATCCTTCTTGACATAGTAATAGACTACTTCCTGCGTAATCAACCATTAATTATTTTATGTTTTCAATTATATTTGTATTTACGATCGTAGCATGTGCTTTTACATAGGTACTAATCTACTGCCGTTCTCTATCCAAGTGATGTGACGGGTGTGAATATCCATCAACAATTAAACGTAAATAATATATTGCCCATCGCGGTTCCAAATTCTGCTTTTCTGAGTCTTATTGAGGTTCTTTCGTAATAAATTGAAGGGGACATCTACAGAGCTGGACTTTAATATTTGCTGTTCATAAAATTGACTTTGGAAAATCATTTGGTATTTGAGGTATGATATGTAGAACGGAAGTTGTGACTCTACTATCAATATTTTTCCTGCTCTGTCATCGATATGTAACTTCCAACTTATCTATGGGGCTGATTGACTGACTATTTTTAGTTTTAAATCGAGTCTGCCACACGCACCTGTCAGTGCTTGGAGTTTACCAGTTACCCATAATTCATTCATTTGTTCCCTGATTTAAGCATATTGTTGCTAATCAGAGTTCTCAAATATCAGTTAATCTACTCAGTTACCTTTGCTTTGGTTCTGTTCTTTCACCATTAAATCTTCCATTTGTACATAACGATAATCGTAAGTAACGTGGAAACCAAACCTAGGAGTCTACCTTTGACATGGTCCGATTTAGAGCCACCTGTTTGCACGATATTCAGCTGTCTCGCCCTCCCTACTGGGAGCTGTGTTCGACTGTATTCAGACAACTGCAGTCGTACCGTTGTCTTCCTCACTACACAACCCTAATCGCTATCCTCTACTGAAGCGAAATAAGCTGCTCGAAAGTTATTCCTCAATAAGAAATTCCAAAATTGTAGAACCGCCGTGACCAGAAACTTCACAGCCTGTCTTCAGTTTCTGCTGGCTTCAACAGCGAAACAACATTACAATAATACCCGGTCCAGTCACGTTAATGTGACCACCGCTTTAGTTCTAAGCTGGCCGCGGTGGTCTAGCGGTTCTGGCGCTGCAGTCCGGAACCGCGGGACTGCTACGGTCGCAGGTTCGAATCCTGCCTCGGGCATGGGTGTGTGTGATGTCCTTAGGTTATTTAGGTTTAAGTAGTTCTAAGTTCTAGGGGACTTATGACCTAAGATGTTGAGTCCCATAGTGCTCAGAGCCATTTGAACCATTTTTTAGTTCTAAGTCAACGTGCAATAACCACTCACACGCGGAAAGTGGCAGCACTAGCAGTGGAGGGTATATGAAGCGTTTCGGAGGGACGCGGAAAATCGTGCAGTCATTGTCGAAATGCGGAAACTGAGCGATCTATCTTTCGTCCAAAAGGGCACGATCATTGGCTTTCGTGCCAATTGTGGAAGCATAACCGAAACGGTAAAGTTCGTGATTAAAGTACGCCGTGCATGGAAAAATGGCGCCATCCAAAACCGGGGCCGAGACAACTGTGGTGCTGCGCGGGCCACAGGTGACAGGGGTGAACGACGGCTGCGGAGATGTGTACGGACGAACAAAAGTGCAACTGCTGAGCGATCGACTGTCCACATGAACCAAGGGACTACGAACAGAGACTTTTCAACGACCGTTCAGTGAACGTTGTTGCATACTGGCTTGCGCAGCAGGCTCCCAAATCATACACCCTTTCTGACCGCTGTTGATCGGCGGCGAAGTCTGGAGTAGCGCGCTGAGGCGTAGCGCCGTATACCGATACTGCCTTGGAGGCGGTTAAGTGGAAGATGTGTCTCAGAGCTGGATAGTGACAGATGGTGACGCGAGACTGGACGCGCACGTAGTTTATGTATCAGCCGATAGAGGACAATACTGGATAGGGGGGGCTGTGATTTTAGTTTCGATTGTGCCCACTAGAGTGCACTAAAGTAATAGAATGTTTTTCATAAAGTGTTCTAGTATTTTCATAAAGTGTTATTATGTCTTTTTGTGTGCGTAAAATGTTATAAATGTGTTTTAGCAGTATGAATGATGCGTGAGTGTGGTTTAAGGTTAATATGAAGATAATTGTTTAACGCTTTGTGTAGTAGGATTTAGTGTGAGAACATTACGAAGAAGTATGGATGTGGACAAAGGGGATTTTTGTAGAATAGATTTGTAAAGTAAGTTTATGGTAAAGGGAAAGTTAATTCAAGTATAAGTAACAATAGTAAATAACTTTATGCATAAACAAAACTTCAGCATATTAGATAATTACGTCGGTAAAAAGTGCAGTCGTTAGGTTTACTATGTTGCAATTGGTTATTGGTGAAAAGCGCGGATTGACCCGGGAGAATGTTGTTTTGCTGTTGGCTGTTGAGTAAACTGACCAATGTTAAAGCAATATTCTTCGCGCGCCTTTCTCTGCTGGCAGAGAAGACTTAGAGTATTCGAGAGAAGAGTCGAAGCCTAGACATGAAACAGATAGGACGTGTGTAGTAGTAGTTCCGATAGAAACGATAAATTGCCGGATCTAGCAGTGTTTCATACATCAAAAGTATTGTAAAGTGACGGCATAATTATTCCGATGGGTGTGCAGAAATTTCGGAATTTTTAAGTGAATTTTGTGACGGAAAAAGACATAAATTCCGCGTGGATTAATTAAGGAAAAAATTTTCAACCTTTCATTTCGTGTGGAAACATTTTCCCGAAACGTAGATTAGTGACTTTAATTGCAGCCGGGTTCACATCGAAGTACAGTATGTTTTACTCCGTTTCCCTGCTGATGATCTGCTGAGACAATGTCCACAGGAAGGTGCAGGTTCGTCATAAAGGGACGAAGAGAACTGCGCCGCCGCAACGCCAGTACAGCAAACTGACGTACACTGAATGGCGACAGGTTTCAAATGAAACACGTTTTATGCTTTGTCGGATAGAAAGCAAACACCCTACAACAGTCGAGACAGCGTTATGGTATGGGAATGTTTTTCGTGGCATTCGTTGGGAGATTTCATTTCTATGGAAGGCACACTGGATCAGCGTAAATATGACTATATCCTTGGGGAACACGTCCACATCTGCATGTGGTTTCATTTTCCTCGACACTATGGCATCTGTCACCAGGACAATGGAAAGTCACACACTCGCAGAATACGTGCGTAGTCCGAAGGGCACGAGGATTAATTTACCATACTCCCTGGCCACAAAACTCCCTGGATTTAAACCCAGCCAAGAATCTGTGAGGCCACCTCGACAGGGCTGTTCTCGCCATGGATCCTCGACCGAGAATCCTAGAGCGCCGGCCGGGGTGCCCGAGCGGTTTCCAGGCGCTACAGTCTGGAAACGCGCGACCGCTACGGTCGCAGGTTCGAGTCATACCTCGGGCATGGATGTGTGTGATCTCCTTAGGTTCTAGTTCTAGGGGACTGATGACCTCAGAAGTTAAGTCTCATAGTGCTCAGAGCCATTTGAACCAATCCTAGCACAGTTGCCCACGCCAGCATGGTTCCACATCCTTTCAGAAGCCCAGCGACCCTCTTCCAGCACGTCTCGTAGCTGTTCGCGTTGCAAAAGGTAGTTAGTTAGGCTTTTGACATGTACTCACATCAATGTAACTGGGCAGTATATCTTCAGCATCGCCAGGAGTCATGTTGAAGAAATGGGCCGCTGCCTGGATGACCACACATACTATCGAGACGCCGAAACAGCTTCTTGTACGGATGTCGTGACGAATACGGAATGTTTATGCTGAATGAGCTCACCTGAATCCCCGGTCGCTGTGGTACTGATAGAACACAGCCCACAGTTTCCGCACATACCATTCCGAGGCAGAAGCGACCTTCTTGGCTAGTAGTGGTGAACTCATGGCCGTTTGGTCTCCCAGCGTAGAACTTTCTGCGTGGCTAGTGATCCCTGTTCTTTGCACCTCCCGCTACATTGCACTTGCGCAAAAACTCTCGTGCGGTCTCTACGTTATTAATGATTATTTACTCATTTCAGGTTATAAACTTTATGCCATTAATGATAACAGTAACAGACCAAGAAATCGTCAGACCAACAACATATTACTTTCCTAGTAATGGCTGCTTCTTAAACGTATGCTACGAATTTTGTAATGTATCTCGTGCCTTTGTTCGTGTAAAAGTTAACAAACAATTTAGTACTGCACAAATATGGCGAGTGTTTTTATCTTTATGAGTGTTTGACATACGCTATTGGCCATTAAAATTGCTACATCAAGAAGAAATGCAGATGATTAGCTGGTATTCATTGGACAAATATATTATACGAGAACTGACATGTGATTACATTTTCACGCAATTTGGGTGCATAGATCCTGAGAAATCAGTACCCAGAACAACCACCTCTGGCCGTTAGAACGGCCTTGATACGCCTGGGCATTGAGTCAAACAGAGCTTGGTTGGCGTGTACAGTTACAGCTGCCCACGCAGCTTCAACACAGTACCACAGTTCATCAAGAGTAGTGACTGGCGTATTGTGACGAGCCAGTTGCTCGGCCACCATTGACCAGACGTTTTCAATTGGTGATAGATGTGGAGAATGTGCTGGCCAGGGCAGCAGTCGAACATTTTCTGTATCTAGAAATGCCCGTACAGGATCTGCAACATGCGGTCGTGCGTTATCCTGCTGAAATGTAGGGTTTCGCAGGGATCGAAGGAAGAGTAGAGCCACGGGTAATAACGCATCTGAAACGTAACGTCCACTATTCAAAGTGCCGTCAATGTGAACAAGACGTGACCGAGACGTGTAACCAGTGGCATCCCACTGCATCGCGCCTGGTGTTATCCCAGTATAACGATGACGAATACAGGCTTCCAATGTGCGTTTACCTCGATGTCGTCAAACACGGATGCGACCAACATGATGCTGTAAACAGAACGTGGATTCATCCGAAAAAATGACGTTTTGCCATTCGTGCACCCAGGTTTGTCGTTGAATACACCACCGCAGGCGCTCCTGTCTGTGATGCAGCGTCAAGGGTAACTGCAGCCGTGGTCTTCGAGCTGATAGTCCATGCTGCTGCAAAAGTCGTCGAACTGTTCGTGCACATGGTTGTTGTCTTGCAAACGTCCCCATCTGTTGAATCAGGCGTCAAGACGTGGCTGCACGATCCTTTACAGCCATGTGGATAAGATGAGTGTGGTCTCTACTGCTAGTGATACGAGGCCGTTAGGATCCAGCACGGCGTTCCGTATTACCCTCCTGAACCCACCGATTCCATATTCTGCTAACAGTCATTGGATCTTGACCAACGCGAGCAGCGGGCAGCAATGTCGCGATACGATAAACCGCAATCGCGATAGGCTAGAATCGACCTTTATCAAAGTCGGAAACGTAATGGTACGCATTTCTCCTCCTTACACGAGGCATCACAACAACGTTTCACCAGGCAGCGCTGGTCAACTGCTGTTTGTGTATGAGAAATCGGTTGGAAGCTTTCCTCACGTCAGCACGTTGTAGGTGTCGCCACCGGCGCCAACCTTGTGTGAATGTTCTGAAAAGCTAATCATTTGCACATCACAGCATCTTCTTCCTGTCTGTTAAATTTCGCGTCTGTAGCACGTTATCTTCGTGGTGTAGCAATTTTAATGGCCGATAGTGTAGTTCCTGAAATCTGTCACTTCGCATGTGCATCTTTGTTGTCCAAATAGACGGCACGTAGCACCCAAAAGTGCAGATAAATTTGCTGAAAACTTGATATTTAAGCTCTTTCGAAAGAAATATATTGTTGCATTTGTAGTACGTGTGTCTTTGACGCTATCCGCCTTGATACTCGTGCACGTTAAAGCTCCTGCTATGCAAACGAAGAAGGGTGCCGGCCCAGATTTGAGTCTGTCCTGAGGATTAAAGGCTGACCAGTCTGGGTGTGGTTTTCAGGCGGTTTCCCATATCTCACTAGATGAATACCGGGCTAGTATCCACGTTTCACTTCAAATACACGCTACGCAACCATTTAGAAAACTTTCTGACACTTGCACGTGGATAACTCTAGGCGCAGAAATCCTGGGTACACTGATTACAAGCTGGGTGTGTGGTGGGGGGGACGAGGGGTAGAGGGAGTTAATAGAAGACCATAACCTCACATTTTAATCAGCAGCAACAACGGCAGCAGCAGTCTCTGTGGCACTGGCCAGCATCATAAATGCTAGAGGGCAGGTACCATGTGTGTGACATTGTATATCGTTGTACTTTTGACATTTTAGTGCCATTTTACGTTTATATTTAATAAATATAGTTTTATCACGTGATATTTATCAGTCGTGGCATGACTGAACAATGATGCCAAATTTGTTCAAGATGTGTCTGGTTCAAAAAATGGTTCAAATGGCTCTGATCACTATGGGACTTAACATCTATGGTCATCAGTCCCCTAGAACTTGGAACTACTTAAACCTAACTAACCCTCAGGACATCACACAACACCCAGTCATCACGAGGCAGAGAAAATCCCTGACCCCACCGGGAATCGAACCCGGGAACCCGGGCGTGGAAAGCGAGAACGCTACCGCACGACCACGAGCTGCGGACAAGACGTGTCTGTGTCATTTAAAGGTTTGCCTAGTGTAGTACCAAATTCATTGATTTTCCTGCGTCTTATGGGTTTCTTTTGCACGACAATTGAATGTGCGAGTAAAATAAAAGTGAAATAAAGTAGAATCAATTTTCTGATCAGTTTGTCAATATCCGTATAACAGTACATCTTTTAAATGATACAGGAGAATTATCACCAATTTGTTGCACATTTGAAACAGTGAATCGTGTTCTTTTCCAGAAGTGCGAAACGTGGAATTGGAAAGTATTTTCTTCTGCACCCTAGTGTAAGTTCGTGGCCGCCATCTTTACAGACAGGGTTGCAATCGAGGCACGTGCACAGCTGCTCGCGCAATGTCTCTACGTGAGTGTAACGCAGAAGCGATCAGCAAGACATTCACCTTTCAAGCGGACATTGTACGTAAACATGGGTAAAGTTAAGAACGTGAAAGAGTGGCAGAAAGGGGCAATCGTGTTTGACTATGCCCATAGCCATATGGTATGTGACATTACTGGATATGTAGGTGATTCGCGACGGAGTGTTCAAAATGTCTACAACCAGTGGTTTAAAACACTCGTCTATGACGTCCGCCGCTCGTGGTCTCGCGGTAGCGTTTTCGCTTCCCGAGCACGGGGTCCCGGGTTCGATTCCCGGTGGGGTCAGGGATTTTCACCTGCCTCGAGATGACTGGGTGTTTGTGTTGTCCTCATCATTTCATCATCATCCAGGAAAGAGGCGAAATTGGACTGAGCAAAGATTGGGTAATTGTACGGGCGCTGATAATCACGCAGTTGAGCGCCCCACAAACCAAACATCATCATCATCATCATCACTCGTCTATGACATGAGACGTCAGAATTGTGATCGGAAAAAGATCCTGACTGAGACGAACAGGAGACGCATTTCACGGCTTGTGAATCAAAATCGCTTTCAAACCCAGGATGAATTTGTGCAGACAGTGAATGAAGTTCCATCCCAACCTGTTGTGACGGGAAGTGCTTGCAGTGAATATTTGGAGTCGGTCTCCTTGCAAGAAGCCATTGCTCACAAAGGCACATGAAGCCGACAACAGCGAAGTTCATCGGACCTTAGGAATATGTGAGTGGTTTTACAAATACTCCTCCACCCTATTACGTTTCGACTAGCCTGGAAATCACCTTACTTGAACCCTACAGAAAATATGTGGGACATGTTAGAACAGCGGTTAAAGCGCCGTAATCAGCACGTTCGCAATTTGGTGGAAATGCGCGATCGGCTCCTCAGCGAGTGACCGTAACCTGGATGCCACGTACCTGCACACAGCCTTGTGCACTCACTTCCTAGCCGAATCCAGGCGGCTGTCAAGTCCAGGAGAGGGGTTACACAGTATTAATTGATGCTTGTAATGATTTCTCTATGGGAGACTAACTTTTTGTCCACTGAGCTTATGAGGGTATTTAGTCGTCGTGGCTAGACAATTGGAGTTTGAAATACAGTTCAGATAGAGATCACTGGACAGTATCCATAGAGATGCTGAAAATCCAAAAATAATACTTCTGCCTGTCAATTGTATCCATCGGAAATTTAGAATTCCTAGCGTGATTGTATCCAAACGCCACACATTGTGCAGAAGTTTCCCTTAGCGTAGAAAGGAATAATTCTACTTCATTAAGAGGTAATGACTTCAGCATAAAGCCAGAATGAGAGAAATTTTTATTTTTACTGTAATTTTGACGGAAACAAATCTATTGTAATTGTGACGGAAGCAGTGCCTCTTTGGAGGAGACCAGCCACGTGCTGTTCGTGGTCTCTCTGATGAGAACAGTTCTTAAGAGCAATCAAGTTCTTGTTTAGTAGTGGTTTTCTCCTTCTGCGTGGGCTATAAAAAGGATTAACTGAGCGATAGCTGTCATTACCGAGTAGTGAATTACTCTTCATTAGTTCATCTCATAGACGAAATGAATTTGAGTCGATGAACCGTGACGTTTTACGTTTCTTATTCTGTTTTATGTGAACCGTTCATACTCTCAAGAGACACATAGTGTCATAATACCCAGTCAGCGTTAGGAATGAGATCCTACGTAGGAAATCGAATCACAGCCTGTTTCCTGCAACTCGCCAACAAATGAAAACACTTAGGGTGAAGTTCAATTAAGTTTAAAATGCAGTGACATTTTACACTCTAGGCCAACAAATGGTTTGGCGGCAGCATGCACTCTATATTTGGACTTAAGTACCATGTCTTCCGTTAAATATCCAATACAGTAGTATCAACTTAGATCACTGTCTAGGGAAACTGCTCTTTGTTGCAGGTATAGTTTTTCATCGAGTATGCTGTGAGCACTGAGTATAAATTAAACTACAGGACGAAAAGCCTTTTGAGGAATGAAATAAATTGCGGTGCGATTTTACCGTAAAGTACCGCACGTTCGCTTTATTTCCTTTTGCAATGTGCGTTTTCTCGGAATAAAAAAAAATCTTTTCCACCTGTAAATACGTACTCTCGCGTTTCGCTGATTATAAAGCGCACCAGAGTACTGCAGAAAGCTCCCGCGTAGCACTCCTTCCTTTTTACACGGGCAAGCAAAGGTTAATTACAATACTGGCCAATAGAAAAAAATAACAGGATTCCAATTACCGTCTGACATTTCCAGCGCACGCCACGGCCAGGCCAGGGAAAAGGCACTCCGTCTCTTGTCTGTGGAGGAAGTCCCAGCGACAAAAAGTTACAATAGCAGATATATTACAACTTTAGTTAATCCCGACGAACTCGAAGTCTGGAATCTCCTTTCATCTTCTAGTTATCCTGACGACTGAAGAGGCCGCAATAAAGACAGAGAAGAAAGACTGAGAATTTACATGCCGTAGGCGATGAAGTCATTAGAGATGGGAGTCAAGCTTGGATTGGACGGGAATGGGGAAAATAAACGCCGCCTTTCCCTTTCAAAGAAATCGTCCTGATATTCACCTTATGAGTTTCAGATACATTTCGGAAAAGCTAATCCTGGATGTTCAGGTGGGAAATATAATCTGGCCACCCAGCCAAGGCACAAATTTTAATTCATTTCTTCAGCTTCCATTATTGTCATATATAAAGGCGAGACTCAAATGTCTCAAGCAAAATTTAATTGTATCAGATCTACAGATCGCCTACACCTGAGGTACAGGCAAGATTTCCCCATTACATCCGACGCTGCTGTGCTGTTCCAGTACCTGACAGACTTGGCAGTAGTGACGATGTAAGAAGGGAAAAATAAGCTGAAGATGTGTATTGAAGTTTGTGTTAGGGAGGGTACTGGAGAAAGGTAGTCTCTGCAACTGTATTGCTTTAATGATATGGTGGTGTATTGGCTAGCATACATGCCCAGTTAGCAAGGAGACCTGGGTTCAAGCCCCAGCCATAGCAAAAATTTTAATTGATTTTCATCATTGTAGATAAAGATGAAACTAAAATGTCTTGACGAAAATTTAACTATATCATATCTACAGATCAGCTACACATGAGGTACAGGAAGGATTTCCCCATTACGTCCAACATTGGGGTGCTGTTCCATTACAAGAGGGCCTCAGCAATAGTGATGATTTAAGAAGGCGAAAATAAGCTGATGATGTGAATTGAGGTTTATGTTACAGAGGGCACAGTAGTCTGTGCAGCTGTGTTACCTATAATGCAGTGGTGGTGTAATGGCTAGCATATTTGCCTAGTAAGCAAGGAGACTTGGGTTCAAGTCCCAGACATGGCATCAGTTTCAATTCGTTTCTTTAGCGTAGATAAAGATGAGACTCAAATGTATCAAAGAAAATTTAACTATATCATATTGTAGTGGGACATCCTACTCTAGCATTACGTTTCCTCAACAGTAGTTGTCGATACCAGTATCATTTTTCTTCGAATTTTGGACGGGTCAATATTATCTCAATTGCTTTCTGAAAACTTCCATACAATTTTATACACATAATGTATAAGAAAGCAGGCCCTGATAGGTGTGAAAATTACCGAACTATCAGTTTAATAAGTCACTTACTGCTGCAAAATACTAATACAAATTGTTTGCAGATGAATAGAAAAACTGGTAGATGCCGACCTCGGGGAGGATCAGTTTGGATTCCGTAGAAATGTTGGAACACATACTGACCCTACGACTTATCTTATAAGATAGGTTAAGGAAAGGCAAACCTACGTTTCTAACATTTGTAGACTTAGAGAAGGCTTTTTTGACAATGTTGACTGGAATACTCTCTTACAAATTCTGAAGGCGGCAGGGGTCAAATGCAGGGAGCGAAAAGCTATTTACAATTTGTACAGAAAGCAGATGGCAGTTATCAGAGTCGAGGGACATGAAAGAGAAGCAGTGATTTGGAAGGGAGTGAGACAGGGTTGTAGCCTGTCCCCGATGTTACTCAATCTGTATAATGAGAAAGCAGTAGAAGGAAACAAAAGAAAAATTCGGAGTAGGAATTAAAATCCATGGAGAAGAAATAAAAACTTTGAGGTTCGTCGATGATGTTGTGATTCTGTCAGAGACTGCAAAGGACCTGGAAGAGCAGTTGGACGGAATGAACAATGTCTTGAAAGGAGGATATGAGACGAACATCAACAAAAGCAAAACGAGGATAATGCAATGCAGTCGAATTAAATTAGGTGATGCTGAGGGAATTAGATTAGGAAATGAGACACTTAACGTAGTAGATGAGCTTTGCTATTTGGGGAGCAAAATAACTGATGATGGTCGAAGTAGAGAGGATATAAAATGTAGACTGGCAATGAAAGCGTTTCTGAAGGAGAGAAATTTGCTAACATCTAGTATAGATTTAAGTGTTAGAAAGTCATTTCTGAAATTATCTATATGGAGTGTAGCCATGTATGGGAGTGAAACATGGACGATAACTAGTTTAGACGAGAATAGAAGCTTTCGAAATGTAGTGCTACAGAAGAATGCTGAAGATTAGATGGGTAGATCACGTAACTAACGAGGAGATACTGAACAGAACTTGGGAGACGAGGAATTTGTGGCACAACGTGACCAGAAGAAGAGATCGGTTGCTAGGAGACGTTCTGAGGCATCAATAGATCACCAATTTAGTAATACTGGAGGACAGCGTGGAGGTTAAAAACCATAGAGGGAGACTAAGAGATGAATACACTAAGCAGATTCAGGAGGATGTAGGCTCTAGTAGTTACTTGGAGATGAAAAACCTTGCGGAGGATAGAGTAGCTTGCAGGCCTACCTCAAACCACTCTCGGGACTGAAGACCACAGTAGCAACAACAACATGTATATTTTAAGCAAAAATTTATGAAAAGGAATTACTCATAAAATATTTTAGTTTCGATGTTATTATCGATAAGTACTAGCTCTGATGTACAGTTCATTTTTTTAAGAACATTCGAAATTACAAATTATTTGCACTCTTAAAATTTATGTTATTTATTACGCAATCCTGTATTGTTTACTCTGTTTTTCTGGATTCATTCATGAAATAATAACCGAAATTAATAATGTAACGGAAAGTAGTAGGGATTCATTTGTTAAGAAAAATTATAAACCCTTTGGAATATTGCTATTTCCGAGGAGTGAGAGAGTTGTAAGCTTGCCTCTGATGTGATCGGACGTATTTTTGTATCAAAGGTAAGTGTAATTTCGGCTTTGTTAATGTGAAAAATCAAAATTCTGTATGATATACTAATGTGCGAGAAAATTAGTGGAAAATATATTTACGTAAGAAATTCTGCAACCACAATCTTCCAATCTATTGATTTCAACTGTGAGGACATGATGTTTGATTTTCAGCTTCAAGAATCAGACCCCTAGACAAAAAGAACTGGAGTCATTTCAGCATGAAAAGCTAAGAAACCTGAAAGTTTAGTGTAATCTTCACTACTCTCAAATCTTCACAAAAGACTTTCCTTATTAATTACTTGCAAAACACCGTCGGATGCACAGTTACGTCCTTATTACTACGAAACTACAGTGCTTATAAGGGTTATGTTTGGATCGAATTGTAAACGAAATTATTTTTAGTATAACGTTTATAAAAGCTGTTTTCCGTTCATTACCCTCATGGCCACATTTAAATTAGTACTGTTAATGAAGTAGCCAACTATGGTGGTGCAGTCACAGCCCAATTAATAGAGGACAAAAAAGGTCGAATATTGGGAATAGTCCAGAATGAAATTTTCACTCAGCGGCGGAGTGTCCGCTGATATTAAACTTTGTGGCACATTAATACTGTGTGGCAGTCCGAGACTCGAACACGGGACTTTTGCCTTTCGCGGGGAAGTGCTCTATCGTCTGAGCTGCCCAAGCACGACTGACGACCCTTCCCCGCAGCCCTTCCGCCAGTTTCTCGTCTCCTACCTCCCAAATTTCACAGAAGTTCTTCTGCGAACCTTCTGGAAGAAAGGATATTGCTGAAACATGGCTTGGCCACAGCCTGGAGGATATTCCCAGAGTTCAAATCTCGATCTGGCACACACTTTTAATCTATTGGGAATAGTGTTGTAACTTGTTTGGTCTATGTAATTGATTGAGAATGTTGGCAAAATTTAGTGTACTAACAACATTTATTTTACCAAACAAGACATAAATCTACTAAACAAGTGGTAGATTGAATTTCCTAAACAACTAACAGAAGATTAAACACTCCACTGGATGGCGCCTGGTTGGCAAAGACAGTTTAAGTAGGTGATCAGTGAGTCAATTACTCAGGTCCTAAAAATGCGGACAACGCAAGCTGAATTGATCTGACGCTGAGCAGACTTTGATTGATCAAATCTACTGAAGTTTCTCTACACAGGTGCAGCTGAGAGCAAGGGACGATTGATCTTTGTAAGCCTTGACAATGCCGGAGCGACAGTACGTTACCCTGTTTTTCTTTTTTTTTAAAGAATTCTTTATTGAGAAAAAAACCACACTGATACGTATTAACCCACTACCTAAGTACATTAGTGGGTCATAAATTTACATTTGTATTACAGTTACTGCAATTTAATTTACTAATACATTAATTCTTGCAGCTGGCGAGACGTGTGTGGTGGAGGTGGTGAGACGTGGAGGCGGCACCTGTGAATCGATCGCGGCCACGAAGGAAATGCAAAAATTTGACAGTCTAGCGATCAGGTAGACAGATCGCAATTTACTCTCTACCAGAGCCCTGAAATCACGGTAGATTTCAGTATGTGACACACCCGTTCGCTGCTTGTACCAAGGATCAACTTGGCTCACTTATACGACAGAGCGCTCAAGCATACCAAACGTCAAGACTGGTAAACCAAAAACGAATAAGTGTGCCCTCGGCAAATGAGTAGTCCAAGACGAACTCAGACTGTTGGTACATTAAGAACTTTGCCACAGGCTCCCCAGCGTAAACTACTCGCAAGTGAAGTCAGTCTCAGGACAGGTCCCAAGTACCAACCACACAATGCAGAGCTTCGACCAGAAGTGCTTACCGCAAAGTGGACGAACGACACCGCTTCACACCGGCTTGAGCCAGTCAAAAGGCTCTATAGGCGCTAAATCTCTCTTCCCACACGACAGCGCAACTCATGTTAAACCAGGGCAAGAGTTAAGAAACTTGCATCTCTAGAAAAGAATAAAGAAACCGCCAATTACTGGCTTTTTTAAGTTTTGGCAGAGGGGGGAAAAGATGATTTACTCCAAAGCCATGTCTCTTCCCACGGCAACAAGCGAACAGATACAGTCTCAAAGATCTTTGTATAAATCGCCTGTACCTTGGAGCTTGTTAGTCCTAGCTATGAGGTGTAATAAAAATTCCATCTCCAAACGTCTCTCAGATGCCAGAGTTTACTTATACAACAGGGCTGGCCTTCTTGCAATACCGGCGAACACGAAAACATGTGAATTTTTACTATGCGTGGCTCTTCAGACAATGACCGGCTTACAGCTCCACTGTGTAGACACGTTCCTTTAGACCGTCGCTCCTGCCCAGGCTTCTGCTGACGCCGTGGCCGGTTCAAATGGCTCTGAGCACTATGGGACTTAACTTCTGAGGTCATCAGTCCCCTAGAACTTATAACTACTTAAACCTAACTAACCTATGGACAGCACACACGTCCATGACGGGGCAGGATTCGAACCTGCGACCGTAGCGGTCGCGCTTTTCCAGACTGTGGCGCCTAGAACCGCTCGGCCACCCAAGTGGCCGGTATTGCGGCATTGTTCTGCTGGAGTCCTGTCCCGACGAGGGGCTGCCCTGACTGCCCTGTATCGCTGTGGACCTGTCTTGCAATATTTACTAAGAGATGGGCTCGCCACCAATTGCTTCCAACTCCCAACAAGCCATTTCTGCGAGCTAAGAATCATAAAAAAACCTCACGCTTTTAGAGGCCTGTCAGACTCCATAAACGTCTGCTCAGGCCGTAAAATTTCAGGAGTCTCCCTCCAGTTGCGTCAGGTTGTAATAAAATCTTTAATAATTTTCTCTATGCGAAACATAGGTGAGAGAGTAACTTGTCCTCTCTCAGTAGTTCTTGCAGACTTAAAATTTTTGTACAGTGTCAGGGAGATACCCTGACTAGTGAGGGATGAGTGTGGGGTGGAACTCCGTTTGAGGGTCACTTTTGTACGGTTTTCTTAAATAGCTCGAAACCCGTGACTTGCAGCGAAAACATAAAACAGAGCAAAATTTAACTTGTTTAAATTTGTTCCAAATGGTTCTGTTCATTCTTTCTGTGTGACTAATACTTTTGGATTGCTTGCAAGGAGCATGAAAATGTCTCACGTGGTTTATGAAGGCTAACTGCAACGTTGTGGGTTGCATTTAACGACAGTGGTAGGGACAGCTAAATAACACTGTGTTGATGAAAGGGTCAAGATTGGAAGATACGGCATAAGCGTAAATTAGGACAATCATTACACTTGTCAATTCCTCAATTAACACACGAAAATGCTAATTAAGTAAAGAAATTATCTAAATAAACAGTCATATCCGAACGACACAGTTCGGCATTCCGTATCAGTGCTCACCTGTGATCGTAAAAATTTCCTCGAAATACTTCCTGATGTGTGCAGGGTGAATCCTTAATCTGCTGACGAACCTTAACACTTTGATCAGAATTGACTGTTGAATGTATTTACATTACGGACGCCATTGGAATGTTTGCTATGCCGAATTACTCTTGTGACTGCGCTCCTCAGGAATACCTACACATCAGCATAGGCATCCGCAAATCAGGATAGGTGGTGAGGTAGGGGGGAGGGGAAGGAGGTAGTTGCCCTCTCCAGGAATCTGGTTACGGTTTCTTTATTCATTACAAGATTCTCACACGTTTTTTCGCAATGATTATCAGCGACTCAGCTGAATTGCATGTTTAACATCACTCAGGCCAATGTGAAATTCTATGATTTCGGCAGTCGCTATGTAGATATCTAAGATTTGAAAATGCCTCTTCCTAGAAGCGGAGGCTATTTCGGTGCTACTCTGAAGTCACGACAGATGTGAAACCTTACAAAACCATCCCCAAAACAATGGTCTCAATCTTTTCTTTCTCTCTTCCACTTACAGCCCTTTCCGAACGCCAGCTTCCGTGGGGCGCGGGTTCCGGTGCCAGTACCCGGAACAACACTAACACGTCAGTAGTAATGCGCCCGACATCCGTCCCACAAATTCCCTATGCGGCACAACGGAATCACAGTAGTTTACTGTTTTCTGTGAGCGAGGGAGTCCCATTTATTAATCGCGGAATATACATTTAAGAGCCAAAGAAGCTGGTACACCTGCCTAATATCGTGTATGGTATTCGCGAGGACGCAGAAGTGCTGCAACACGACGTGGCATGGACTCAACTAATGTCTGAAGTAGTACTGGAGGGAATGGACACGATGAATCTTGCAGGGCTGTCCGTAAATCCGTAAGAGTACGAGGGGGTGGAGATGTCTTCAGAACAGCGCGTTGTATGGCGTACCAGATACGTTCAGTAATGTTCATGTGTGGGGAGTTTGGCGGCCAGCGGAAGTGTTTAAACTCGGAAGAGTGTTCCTGGAGCCATACTACTGCAATTCAGGACGTGTGGGGTGTTGTATTGTCGTGCTGAAATTGCCCAAGTCTGTCGGTATGCACTATGGACATGAACGGATGCATGTGATCAGACAGGATGCTTCCGTAAGTATCAATTGTCAAAGTCGTATCTGTACTGTCAGGTGTCCCATATCACTCCAACTAAAGACGCTCCACTCCATTACAGAGCTTCCACCAGGTTGAACTATCTCCTGATGAGATGCAGGGTCCATGGATTCATGAGGTTGTCTCCATACCCGTACACGTCCATCTGCTCGATACATTTTGAAACTAGACTCTTACAACTAGGCAACATGTTTCCAGTCATCAACACTCCAACGTCGGTGCTGACGAATGTAGGCGAGGGGCAAAGCTTTGTGTGGTGTAGTCATAAAGGGTGCAGAAGTGGGTCTTCGGCTCCGAAAGCCCATATCGATGATGTTTCGTCGAATGATTCGCACGCTGACACTTGTTGATGGCCCAGCAGTGAGATATGTAGCAATTTGCGAAAGGTTGCACGTTTGTCACGTCGAACGATTGTCTTTAGTCTTGATTGGTCCCGTTCTTGCAGGTTCTTTATCCGGCCGTAGTGATACCGGAGTTCTGATGTTTTACTGGATGTATGATATTCACGGTACACTCATGTAATGGTCGTACGGGAAAATCCTCACTTCATCGCTACCTCGGAGGCACTGTGTCCCATCGCTCGTGCGCCGACTATAACACCATGTTCAAACGCACTTAAATCTTGATAACCTGCCAGTGTAGCAGCAGTAACGGTCCTAACAACTGCGCCAGACACTTGTTGTCTTATATAGGCGTTGCCGACCGCAGGGCCGTATTCTACCTATTTGCATATCTCTGTATTTGAATACGCATATCTATACTAGTTTCTTGGCGCTTTAGTGTATACGGGGCGTTCAGTAAGTAATGCAACACATTTCTCTTCTCGGCCGATTTAGTTTGAAAAAAATGCTAATTTTTTTCTGAGACACTGTGAAATATTGCCGCTTCAGCCCCTATAGTTTCATGAATTTCCGATAGGCGCGTTAAAATGGTGTTTGTAACGAAAGTGCGTTCCAACCACAGAGCTGTCATTGAGCTTCTTTTGGCGAAAAACCAAAGAATAGTAGGTGTTCATGGGTTCGTCCAGAATGTCGAGGGAGACCTGGCAGTGAACAAAAGTAAGGTGACTCGTTAGGCAAGGCGTCTGTCATCACCGCAGCAAGGTCGACAAAAGTCTCCGATCTCCCGCGTGCCGCCAGCCGCTCACAACTGTGACTGCTGCAGTGAAACTTGAGTTCTGGAGGCTGTGTTGATCTCGTACTGTAGGCATCGTTTAAAAGGGCACTGTTAGAACTAACACACGTGAAGAGGTGAATGGGGGATAAGAGGCTTTCTGAAAAAATTTCGCTGCTAAGGCAGTTTTGAAACTACACTACTGGCCATTAAAATTGCTACACCAAGAAGAAATGCAGATGATAAACGGGTATTCATTGGACAAATATATTATACTAGAACCGACATGTGATTACATTTTCACACATTTTGAGTGCATAGATCCTGAGAAATCAGTACCCAGAACAACCAACTCTGGCCGTAGTAACGGACTTGATACGCCTGGGTATTGAGTCAATCAAATCATGGATGGCGTGTACAGTTACAGCTGCCCATGCAGCTTCAACACGATACCACAGTTCATCAAGGGTAGTGACTGGCGTTTTGTGACGAGCCAGTTGCTCTGCCACCATTGACCAGACGTTTTCAATTGGTGATAGATCTGGAGAATGTGCTGGCCAGGGCAGAAGTCGAACATTTTCTGTATCCAGAAATGCCCGTACAGGACCTGCAACATGCGGTCGTGCATTATCGTGCTGAAATGTAGGGTTTCGCAGGGATCGAATGAAGGGTAGAGCCACGGGTCGTAACACATCTGAAATGTAACGTCCACTGTTCAAAGCGCCGTCAATGCGAACAAGAGGTGACCGAAACGTGTAACCAATGGCACCCCATACCATCACGCCGGGTGATACGTCCAGTATGGCGATGACAAATATACGCTTCCAGTGTGCGTTCACCTCGATGTCGCCAAACACGGATGCGACGATCATGATGCTGTAAACAGAACCTGGATTCATCCGAAAAAATGACGTTTTGCCATTCGTGTACCCAGGTTCGTCGTTGAGTGCACTATCGCAGGAGCTCCTGTCTGTGATGCAGCGTCAAGGGTAACCGCAATCATGGTCTCCGAGCTGATAGTCCATGCTGCTGCAAAAGTCGTCGAACTGTTCGTGCACATGGTTGTTGTCTTGCAAACGTCCCCATCTGTTGACTCAGGGATCGAGACGTGGCTGCACGATCCGTTACAGCCATGCGGATAAGATGAGTGTGATCTCTACTGCTAGTGATACCAGGCCGTTGGGATACAGTACGGCGTTCCGTATTACCCTTCTGAACCCACCGATTCCATATTCTGCTAAAAGTCATTGGACCTCGACCAACGTGAGCAGCGGGCAGCAATGCCGCGATACGATAAACCGCAATCGCGATAGGCTAGAATCGACCTTTATCAAAGCCGGAAACGTGATGGTACGCAATTCTCCTCCTTACACGAGGCACCACAACAACGTTTCACCAGGCAGCGCCGGTCAACTGCTGTTTGTGTATGAGAAATCGGTTGGTAACTTTCCTCATGTCAGCACGTTGTAGGTGTCGCCACCGGCACCAACCTTGTGTGAATGCTCTGAAAAGCTAATCATTTTTATATCACAGCATCTTCTTCCTGTCTGTTAAATTTCGCGTCTGTAGCATGTCATCTTCGTGGTGTAGCAATTTTAATGGCCAGTAGTGTAGAAGTACGAAAGTCGGAATTTTGTTTTTCAACCAGAAATAAAAAGGAAGTTTAACGTTTTTGGAAATTCAGACATTAAGCGATAAAAAAGTAGGTGAAACATTCTTTTGAAAATAAATCATTATTTAGTAATTACTAAAGCATTTTTAAGCGTATGCCTATGAAAGTTGGTATGTGACTTCTCGGGTAGAAATTAAAAAAAAAGTGCTTCGGTGATTTTGTAAATTCTACGCTTAGTAGAGTGAGACAAGAAATGAAAATATTTCAATATGAAAGCAGTTTTAAAGCTAAACATATACAAATTTGTATTTGCGTTCTCTGTTAGAAATAAAAAGATAGGTGCTCCCATGTTTTTGAAATTCCATCCCCATGGGAGTGGAATACGGGATAAAAGTTTTTTTGGACCTGTTTGATTAGGAATGCATTTTTATAGCTACTTCTTTGAAAATCTGTATTTGGCTTTTCTATTAGAAATAAAAAAATAGGTGTTTCAACCATTTTGAAAGATGCCCCTGAGGGGGTTAAATAGGGAATGAAAAGTGTCAAGAAAATATTTCGGTACATTCAAACGTAAACTAAATCTATCGAAAGTGGCACTTTACTTCTTGGCTAGAAATAAAAAAGTATGTTTTATTGCATTAAAGTTGCTATGGAAATATCACTATAAGAACGCAAAACGCAAGATTAACGAAAACTTTCTAGTCCAGCTACCAAAACAGCGTTTTCATAGAAGGAAATTCGGAGAAGGCCACGTTTATAAGGCTTTAATTAGCGAGAAAAGCTTATAAAGGGTCGTAAATTGTAAACAACATAAAAATTCGATTAAAAAATAATAAAACAAAATCTATGCAGACCATACAGTCTACTAGAGTGAAGCAACATGTGCTAAGCTAGTACAACATATAGCTTCGAATTTTGCAGTAAAGTTGATCTGATTGCACAGTAAAGTGACACACTGAACAGCCTAGGACTGCCTTGGTTGAATCCTAGATTGCTTTGTTTAAAAAGCCACATATTGTGAATTGATTCGAGAAAGTGTAATCCAGACCCAATATTCTAATAGATGAATGTGGGTAATCTCCAAAACCCAGCCCCGAATATGTGTATTTTTCTTCATTAGTGGTGAACGGAATCTTTAAAATGATGTCTCAGCCATTAATCTGGTTAAGTAATACGGTAGATAGGGCGTACCAAGGAAAAGACATCTCTGAGAAACAATATAGATAATTGTAGCAAGAAAATGGAGTTTAAATGTGTGAATCAAATAATTTAAAAGCGCATAGAATTTTAAAGACGAGAATGGAACGTGTATAATCCGCATGCCTTTTAAGGGTGAGGGCACACGAATATATCGACTTTACAATTACGGATTTGATGGACAAGGCTGCGGGTGAAATTAGGAGATGGCCACTGACAATTAATACGGTAGGGATGCCATGGTGATTAATGCGAAGCGAAAGGGTTTTGAATTATGTGGTTTAAGCATTTACAGGTGCAGTAGGCAAGAATGGATTCCTCGACCTTGGTGAACACCTATGTTAGTCTGTTGGCTAGTAGGTCGAAGGTCAACTGGGAGGTTTGTTGAGCTTCAGGGAAAGCCTGATGTCTTCTTGACACCAAAGATCTGTGTTGAATCGGTTTGTAGAGTGTGACAAGGATTTGTAGAAATAATAATGGGCATGCCTTCAGGTGCTGTTACACTGCCTATAATGGAACGATCCGTGCGTTTAGTGTCCTTGAATTCGCTAAATATGAGTCAGATGCATATGTTCAGCGACGATTTCGTACCAAATAACTGCAACATATAAAAAGTCAATGCGCGATATAGCACACTCTATGAGGTTGGCTGGTGACGTCGTTTTAAGAAAACAGTCTGGGCGGGGCAGTTAGCAGAGAAGGTGGGTCGTGTGCGGAAACCATTCGCCATGAGTGCGGGGAAATCGATGACGTCTGTGACCATAGAACTTCAGATAATGGAGTCAAGTATCTGGTACATTCTACGCAAACATCAGCGTGTATAGCCGTACCGGCTCAAGTCGTAAAATGCATTGACTCCTCGGGACAATGAGCTTCGCTTCGACTTCTGATGATTTGCAGTAGCTGCAGGATGTAGATGGTTTATCACCGAAGTTGCTTTCCAGATATGAAGCCACGTTTCATGTACCTGCCAAGGTGAGTCGTCATAATGTGCATGTCTGGGACACAGAATACCCACACTAGATTCTGGAACTTGTGCTTGATTCATTTAAAGTTAACTTCTATTCTTTAATTTCAGAAGTTCATGGACGGTTTCTACTTGTGGAGAAAATTGTGACTAGTTTCGCGTACTTGGACATGCTGCAGCAGTGGCTTACGTCAAAATTACATAAAGGCAGTGCTAGTATCGTAACAATTTTACTTTTAAACTATAGTAAGTAATGTATGAATTTATAATTATTAATATTTGACTGTGAAGTTATATAATTAAGGTTCCCATTTTCCTACTGTTGATTTGGCGACAATGTACAAAATTCTCTATGCAAGATCTCTCCGAAACTGGTTGGGATTCTACCAGAAATTATTTCATTTCGACAGATGTTATTGTGAATGGATCAGTAATTGATGTCGATGGGAACAAAGAATTAAATAGTTTATCTCAGTTTTTATGAACAATATGAATTGATTTTCGTGCTATCACAGAAACAACATAACGATTTCGCCAGTCAATAGCCAAAAGAGCTGCTTTACTTAGTTATTTGTAGCATTACAATATCGGAGTTAAACACTTCGCTATGACGATTATCTTCAAGCTACGATAACCAGAAAAAGAAGCACATTATCTGTATCCAGAGGGAAGAAACAGGTCAAAGACGATTACAAGAGAATGAGAAATGTAAAAGTTTTACATAAAACATCGATTGGTAGCAATTCCTAGCAGAAACTACACAAAAGGAAATATTAAAAATATATAGTTTGGGCAGCTAGACGGCTGACGATACACAGTGGAGTCTTCATTTTACAACAAGATGGTGCGTACCACAGTTCCTTCAGGCATCCATCATTACCTGAATGGCGAACTTGGACTGAACGTGTTTCCTGTCAGGATTCTCCACTTCTTCAGTGGCCGCGACAGTCATCTGTCCCCGGTCCATGTGGGATTTTCTCTGCCTCGTGATGACTGGGTGTTGTGTGCTGTCCTTAGGTTAGTTAGGTTTAAGTAGTTCTAGGGGACTGATGACCATAGATGTTAAGTCCCATAGTGCTCAGAGCCATTTGAACCATTTTGAAACCGGTCCATGTGTCTTCTTCTTATGGGATTTTGTCAGAGACCCTGTGTTGCTACCTGCATTGAAACTTGACTTTGGAGAGTTTCAAGCAAGGTTGTTTAGTGCAGTCGCTGACATAGCCGTTACGTGTTGGAGCGTGTACAGCAGGAGTTTCATCTACATCTACATGGTTAATCTGCAATTCACAATTAATTGCCTGACAAAGGGTTCATCGAACCACCTTCAAGCTACTTTCCTACCGTTTCATTCTGAAACAACGCGCAGTAAAAAGGAACACTTAAATACGAGGGTTATTCCAAAAGTAAGGTCCGATCGGTCGCGAAATGGAAACGACTATGAAAATCCGATAAAGCTTTGCACAGATGTGTTGGGTAGTGTCTCTAGTATAACCCCAGTTAGCATCACGTCGCTCTTCTCATTTCTGAGCTCGCAGTGAGTGCGTAAAGATGTCTAGAAAATAGTGTCTGCCGCCAAGTACGAGGGCCTGGTGAGAAATTTCGCCTGAAGCTATGCAGCTAACATTACATAACTGTCGTGCTGTTTCTTCTTCACGACAATTCTCAGCCGCATTCTGCAGGGGCAATGAAGATGCTCCTGCATCGTTTTCAAATGGAAATGTGAGATTACCCACAATACAGTCCGCAATTGTCTCCCCCTGAGTTTCATCTCTGGTCACATGAACCGCTGTCTTTGAAGACAACATTTTGACACAGACAACGAGGTGTAGGCCAGCGTGGAGAATTGGCGGAAAGCACTGGCCACTGCCTTCTATGATGAGGCTATTGAAAAGTTGGCACAACGCTATGACAAAAGTCTAAGTCAGAACGGCGACTACGTAGAGAAGTAGCTGAAAGGTGTAGCTAATTGTTACAAGTAAAACATTTCTGATGTTCACTGTGGTTTCAATTTGGCAATCAATCGGACCTTACTTTTGGAATAACCCTCGTATTTCCGTGCGAGCTCTCATTTCTCTTACTTTATTATGATGATCATTTATTCTTATGTAAGTGGGCGCCAACAAAATATTTTAACATTGTGAGAAGAATTAGGTGATTGAAATTTCATGAGGGGATCTTGCAGCAGTGAAAAACGCCTTTTTCAATGTCTGCCATCCCAATTCGTGTGTCATATTTGGCGCACTCTCACCCCTATTACAGGATAATATAAAACGATCTGCCCTTCTTTGCACTTTTCCGATATTTTCCGTCGGTATTATATGATGGCGGATGTCATTCTCCACAGAAATACATCAGAAGAGTGCGGAGAAGCGTAGTGTAGAAAGTTTAAATAGTAGACTGTTACGTTTTCAAAGTGTTCCGGCAATAAATCGCAGTCTTTGATTTGCTATCAGTACTACATTATCTGCATCATCGTTCCATTGAAAATAATTTGTAAATGTAATCCCGAATATTTAGCTGAATTTACAGCCTACAGATTTGTGTGATTTATCGTACATCCGAAATATAGCGGATGCCATTTAGTACTCATGACTTCACACTTTTCATTATTTAAATTCAGTTGTCACTCTTTGCACCTCGCCAATATCTTGTCTAAATCATTTTGTAATTCGTCTTAATCATCTGATGACAGCATAATTTATTGTCAGTCTAAGAGGGCTGATCAGATTGTTCCCTAAACCGTTTTTGTAGATCAGCAATGGCAGAGTTCTTGTAACACTTCCTAGGAGAACGGCCATTACTACTTCTTCTTTACTCGATAACTTTCCGTCAGTGATTACGAACAGTGATCTTTCTGGCAGGAAATCACGAATCCAGTCACACAACTGATTCGATATTCCATAGGCACGCAATTTGATTAGAGGCCCCGTTGTGATGAATGCTTTCAAAAGTCTTCTGGAGTCTAAACTTATGGAGTCAACTTGATATCCCCAGTCGATAGTACTCATTATTTTATGAACAGGAACGATATTTTCTGAACATATGTTGGCTACTTGTCAATTAACTATCGGACTGACGTTTGCCACGTCACAAACTAAGGAAAACGTGAGACCTGTAATGTGAGTTTAGATTTTTCGCGGGATGATTCATTTGCTGATGTATGTCTGTTTTCGGTATATCTACTAATTCTCACGCAGTCGTCTTCTGGAACGCCAGATGTACTTACGATTATGGATAACATTTTATTAGTGAGAAGTTTTGGTCGGTGCATTCAGTTCTGCAGTTCTGCTCGTGGTGTGTTGTCCAAAGTTCAGAAAGTAACGACTGCATTTTGTGCTACACGATGAATCCATTGCTGAAGCAGTTCCGACGCAGGTCGCGTGGAGGAAGCAGCGTAATGAGATACAGTGGCTCCTAATGAGGTTGCACTGATAGCCGCCCCTTCGAGTACGTCTCGTTGTCTGCCACGAGGTGGCCGACCGCGTCTCTCAACAGGTGTCCCCGGCCGGCTGTCAACAGGTGCCGCGTCTCTGCAGAGTCCACACCACATACCCACCACCCAGGTGGCCCACGGCAACCACGCCATGAACTCAGAAGACGCAGGACAAACCTTTCCGTCCGCTTCAAGTTATAACTCCTTGCTTGTAACAAATGGTTCAAATGGCTCCGAGCACTATGGGACTTAACATCTGAGGTCATCAGTCCCCTAGAACTTAGAACTACTTAAACCTAACTAACCTAAGGACATCACACTCGTCAATGTCCGAGGCAGGATTCGAACCTGCGACCGTAGCAGTCGCGCGGTTCCGGACTGAAGCGCCTAGAACCGCTCGGCCACCGCGGCCGGCTTAGCTTTTATTATTCCAGTTCCGTGTTCCTGCAACAGTGATATATTTCCAAGTACTGATACACTAAAGTCGGAGGATGTTTATTTCTGCAGCGAGATTCGTGGACGCAATGATATGCTCTTCAACAAATTCCCTGGTTCATTTCAAAGACGCTGGATGGCTTCCGAACAGACCACTCCTAAAAATCCGCCTGATATTTTAAAATTTTGAAAAAAATATTGTTATTAACGAATTCTTGTACCAAACTACACTCTTTTTTTTAAATGTTTTAGTCAAACGTAACACAAAAATTATGTATCAGTTGCAAATGTCACCTTCCCCCATGAATAGCGTACTCAATATTCGCACGTTCAGGACCTCACATGCACATTGTAAGTAGGTTGTTTAGGTTTTTATGTTGGTAACGCCAAGAGTGTGCTAAAAGGCGTTTTCAGAATCGGGGCCCTACTTACAGATCTGTGCCTCTATAAAAAGTATGTTGTTAACATAATTCAGTAACAAGAAATGTATTAAGCTTTTCTTACTTTTCTAGGGTGGGAACGAAGTACCCCGCAACTCCTTGGTAACTATGTTACAGAAAATGCCTTTGTATTGCTACGGTTAACATTTTGAAGCAGGTAGGGTAAAATTACTAGCAGTTAATAATCATGGGAGGATGATACTGTCTAAAATATTTCCTCAAATAACTGTAATCATTTTACGAAATTAAGAAAACGAAATCCGAGTGCATTACACAATTTCCACAGATGTTCCTTGTCGTCAAGACGCAATGGCTTTCAATGAACTACATTTATCTAAAGAAATATCACACACCTGCATTTAAGTGCTTTTTATTGTCAGATTGAGATTCTGGCTTTAGCCTTGTGTCAGGGAATAAAACAATTTATTTACATTCGTTTTGGAGTGTGTCATTACTGAATGTACTGCTGCAGAAACATCTAAGCTAAGGAAGAAGATGCACATACAGGGTGATTCATCTAAGCTGGCCATCCTAAATACGAGGAGAATTACGGTGGGAGAGTTCAACACAATTGCTGAACTCCTCGACGACAGAAATCAGCTCCTTTCTCACGAAGCCGTTTGGAACCGTTGTGTGAACATCATCTTCTGAAAGTCTGCAGTTACTGCGAATCAGTTCCTCGACTTCCTGGACACTGTCGTTTGAGGTAGGTGCCGATGGTGTTCCTTTTTGATCAGTATATTTGGTCCACGTATCGCCAGAATTTTGCTGTGAATTTGTGTGCAGTTTAGACGTGATATCAACGAGAATCATCCTGTCCCGCACAGTTCAGCTTAGGAGCACTTTTCCAGTTGCGCCGCCATTTCACCCTCACACTGAGGTGCACCTGTTATGCTTACTGCACCAGAATCGTGTCTGCAGGAAATCCAGAAGATGCAGTCTTTCTGACAATTCGCCACTCCTGTTGCTCAATGATCTTAGCGTGGGGCGATGTTTTTAACTCAAGTCTGAAGTCACCTTGTTTGTGTTTTCTGAAAGGTTGAAAGTATCGTAATTCTGTTTTCACCCAAGTAAATTGTGAAAGTCCTCACTAAATGACTTACAGTCCCTTTTCATAGCTGCATTAATTGCATAGGTACTTGTATCAACTTGTCTTCTTTAAATGGAATTAAATTAATTTCTGCTGCTAGTACAGCATTCCTGAAAATCGGATTAGTAATTTCGGAGAAATTACAAAATTTAGAACTTAAGAATTCGATAATAGACTTCATCTTTGATTCTACTCCAGAAAAAAAGAACAGTGGCGTCAGTTGAAGTCAATTGGTGATTCCTTCACGTTCTGCGCAATGACAGAAAAGAGCTGGGTGACCGCTTTTACTAGCCACTAGCAAGGAATGAGCTCGCACCCGTAGTCCTGGTGGCATATGCATGTGCAGGTAATCTCTCACGTTCTCTTGCCTTGACTTATCGGTACTGAGAGTTACGGCGTTCAGACGCTTTGCTGTTTTCCGTGTCGTGCACAATATTTCGAAAACCCACCCAGTGGTCTTCTTCAAGTGTCACGAGTTTTGTAATTATGTGTACTCCCTGCCTGAACTCCAACCAGTCTAGGCAACGAGTACATATAATAGCAAAACTTGCAGCACCTGAAGAAGAGGACTGACTGCGTCGTCAAAATATTATGCAGAAAATGGAAACAACAACTCGGCCGAACACCCGGAAGCTCACTATTATACATTATGTACCAGAACTGTTATAAATTATCACAGTTAAAAAAGGGAACATTTTGTCTAGAATAGAACGTCCACGTATTTCGTCATTGACTCTTATTCACTTAACTTCGTAGAGGCAAACAAATTGTCTATGGAAGGACTTATTCTTAATATCGGAAAAATAAAGAGTAAATAGAAGAGAAGCGCTTTTTCCATTAGGATTATTTGTATTTTTTTCTTTTTTAAAGAATTAATAGAAATAATTTGGTATGGAGATTGAACAGTAATTTTTATTTGTAATTCAGGTTCTGCAGATTCTCTCTGTTCTGATAAAAATGATTCTGGTGTTAAAATAAAAGATATACATTCAAAAGCATGTAAAATTGTTGTAGAAACGATGGAATGTCGTGTTTTTGTGATTAAATATGAACCTGAATATTGGCTTGGACTAGAATAAGACAAACTAAAAATCCGAAAATTCATATATCTTTCTCTGAACCATAAACCATAGAGATTGGAGGATTAAATGTAAAGTGTACTTTTGAACTAGATATCTCTAATTATTATAATTCTGCAGTATCTGATATGCCTTCTGCCGAAATATTTACAAAGGCACAGACGGTGTTTAGAAAGGATAGATTGCATGCAACCGTTGTTGGCGTGTTTGTCGCTGTTAGTAGTAGTTTATCCTGTAGTGAAGTAGAAGTGGATAGTCCCTGTGAATTATGATGGGTGGAGGTTACACTCAACAACCGAGCTAGGTCAATAATTGGCTCCTTTTACCGACCGCCCGACTCAGCAGCATTAGTGGCAGAACAACTGAGAGAAAATTTGGTATACATTTCACATAAATTTTCTCAGCATGTTATAGTCTTAGGTGGAGATTTCAATTTACCAGATGTAGACTGTGACACTCAGATGCTTAGGACGGGTGGTAGGGACAGAGCATCGAGTGACATTATACTGAGTGCACTTCCCAAAAATTACCTCGAGCTATTAAACAGAGAATCGACTCGTGGAGATAACATCTTGGACCTACTGATAACAAACAGACCCGAAGTTTTCGACTCTGTAAGTGCAGAACAGTGAATCAGTGATCATAAGGCCGTTGCAGCATCCCTGAATATGGAAGTAAATAGGATAATAAATAAAGGGAGGAAGGTTTATCTGTTTAGCAAGAGTATAACGATGCAGATTTCAGACTACCTAACAGATCAAAACGAAAATTTCTGTCCCGACACTGACAATGTTGAGTGTTTATGGTAAAAGTTCAAGGCAATCGTAAAATGCGTTTTAGACAGGTACGTGCCGAGTAAAATTGTGAGGGACGAGAAAAACCCACCGTGATTCATCAACAAAGTTAGGAAACTACTGCGAAAGCAAAGAGAGCTACACTGCAAGTTTAAACGCAGCCAAAACCTCTCAGACAAACAGAAGCTAAACGATGTCAATGTTAGCGTGAGGAGGGCTATGCGTGAAGCGTTCAGTGAATTCGAAAGTAAAATTCTATGTACCGGCTTGACAGAAAATCCTAGGAAGTTCTGGTCTTTTGTTAAATCAGTAAATGGCTCGAAACAGTATATCCAGACACTCTGGGATGATGATGGCATTGAAACAGAGGATGACACGCCTAAAGCTGAAATACCAAACACCTTTTTCCGAAGCTGTTTCACAGAGGAAGACCGCACTGCAGTTCCTTCTCTAAATCCTCGCACAAACGAAAAATTGGCTGACATCGAAATAAGTGTCCAAGGAATAGAAAAGCAACTGGAATCACTCAACAGAGGAAAGTCCACTGGACCTGACGGGATACCATTTCGATTCTACACAGAGTACGCGAAAGAACTTGCCCCCCTTCTAAGAGACGGGTACCGCAAGTCTCTAGAGGAACGGAAGGTTCCAAATGATTGGAAAAGAGTACAAGTAGTTACAGTCTTCAAGAAGGGTCGTCGAGCAGATGCGCAAAACTATAGACCTATATCTCTGACGTCGATCAGTTGTAGAATTTTAGAACATGTTTTTTGCTCGAGTATCATGTCGTTTTTGGAAACCCAGAATCTACTATGTAGGAATCAACATGGATTCCGGGAACAGCGATCGTGTGAGACGCAACTCGCTTTATTTGTTCATGAGACCCAGAAAATATTAGATACAGGCTTCCATGTAGATGCCATTTTTCTTGGCTTCCGGAAGGCATTCGATACAGTTCTGCACTGTCGCCTGATAAAATAGGAGCCTACGGATGTATCAGACCAGCTGTGTGGCTGGGTAGAAGATTTTTTAGCAAACAGAACACAGCATGTTGTTCTCAATGGAGAGACGTCTACAGATGTTAAGGTAACCTCTGGCGTGCCACAGGGGAGTGTTATGGGACCATTGCTTATGACAATATATATAAATGACCTAGTAGATAGTGTCAGAAGTTCCATGCAGCTTTTCGTGGATGATGCTGTAGTACACAGAGAAGTTGCAGCATTAGATAATTGCAGCGAAATGCAGGAATATCTGGAGCGGATAGACACTTGGTGCAGGGAGTAGCAACGACCCTTAACATAGACAAATGTAATGTATTGCGAATACATAGAAAGAAGGATCCTTTATTCTATGATTATATGATAGCGGAAGAAACACTGGTAGCAGTTACTTCTGTAAAATATCTAGGAGTATGCGTGCGGAACTATTTGAATTGGAATGATCATACAAAATTAATTGTTGGTAAGGCGGGTGCCACGTTCATCTACATCTACATCTACATTTATACTCCGCAAGCCACGCAACGGTGTGTGGCGGAGGGCACTTTACGTGCCACTGTCATTACCTCCCTTTCCTGTTCCAGTCGCGTATGGTTCGCGGGAAGAACAACTGTCTGAAAGCCTCCGTGCTCGCTCTAATCTCTCTAATTTTACATTCGTGATCTCCTCGGGAGGTATAAGTAGGGGGAAGCAATATATTCGATACCTCATCCAGAAACGCACCCTCTCGAAACCTGGCGAGCAAGCTACACCGCGATGCAGAGCGCCTCTCTTGCAGAGTCTGCCACTTGCGTTTGTTAAACATCTCCGTAACGCTATTAGGGTCACCAAATAACCCTGTGACGAAACGCGCCTCTCTTCTTTGGATCTTCTCTATCTCCTCCGTCAACTCGATCTGGTACGGATCCCACACTGACGAGCAATACTCAAGTATAGGTCGAACGAGTGTTTTGTAAGGCACCTCCTTTGTTGATGGACTACATTTTCTAAGGACTCTCCCAATGAATCTCAACCTGGTACCCGCCTTACCAACAATTAATTTTATATGATCATTCCACTTCAAATCGTTCCGCACGCATACTCCCAGATAATTTACAGAAGTAACTGCTACCAGTGTTTGTTCCGCTATCATATAATCATACAATAAAGGATCCTTCTTTCTATGTCAAAATGGTTCAAATGGCTCTGAGCACTATGGGACTCAACTGCTGTGGTCATAAGTCCCCTAGAACTTAGAACTACTTAAACCTAACTAACCTAAGGACAGCACATAACACCCAGCCATTACGAGGCAGAGAAAATCACTGACCCCGCCGGGAATCGAACCCGGGAACCCGGGCGTGGGAAGCGAGAACGCTACCGCACGACCACGAGATGCGGGCTCTTTCTATGTATTCGCAATACATTACATTTGTCTATGTTAAGGGTTAGTTGCCACTCACTGCACCAAGTGCCTATCCGCTGCAGATCTTCCTGCATTTCGCTACAATTTTCTAATGCTGCAACCTCTCTGTATACTACAGCATCATCCGCGAAAAGCCGCATGGAACTTCCGACACTACCTACTAGGTCATTTATATATATTGTGAAAAGCAATGGTCCCGTAACACTCCCATGTGGCACGCCAGAGGTTACTTTAACGTCTGTAGACGTCTCACCATTGATAACATCATGCTGTCTTCTGTTTGCTAAAAACTCTTCAATCCAGAGACACAGCTGGTCTGATATTTCGTAGGCTCTTACTTTGTTTATCAGGCGACAGTGCGGAACTGTATCGAACGCCTTCCGGAAGTCAAGAAAAATAGCATATATCTAGGAGCCTGCATCTAATATTTTCTGGGTCTCACGAACAAATAAAGCGAGTTGCGTCTCACACGATCGCTGTTTCCGGAATCCATGTTGATTCCTACATAGTAAATTCTGAGTTTCCAAAAACGACATGATACTCGAGCAAAAAACATGTTCTAAAATTCTACAACTGATCGACGTCAGAGATATAGGTCTATAGTTTTGCGCATCTGCTCGACGACCCTTCTTGAAGACTGGGACTACCTGTGCTCTTTTCGAATCATTTGGAACCTTCCGTTCCTCTAGAGACTTGCGGTACACGGCTGTTAGAAGGGGGGCAAGTTCTTTCGCGTACTCTGTGTAGAATCGAATTGGTATCCCGTCAGGTCCAGTGGACTTTCCGCTGTTGAGTGATTCCAGTTGCTTTTCTATTCATTGGACACTTATTTCGATGTCAGCCAATTTTTCGTTTGTGCGAGGATTTAGAGAAGGAACTGCAGTGCGGTCTTCCTCTGTGAAACAGCTTTGGAAAAAGGTGTTTAGTATTTCAGCTTTACGCGTGTCATCCTCTGTTTCAATGCCATCATCATCCCGGAGTGTCTGGATATGCTGTTTCGAGCCACTTACTGATTTAACGTATGACCAGAACTTCCTAGGATTTTCTGTCAAGTCGGTACATAGAATTTTACTTTCGAATTCACTGAACGCTTCACGCATAGCCCTCCTCACGCTAACATTGACATCGTTTAGCTTCTGTTTGTCTGAGAGGTTTTGGCTGCGTTTAAACTTGGAGTGAAGCTCTCTTTGCTTTCGCAGTAGTTTCCTAACTTTGTTGTTGTACCACGGTGGGTTTTCCCGTCCCTCACAGTTTTACTCGGCACGTACCTGTCTAAAACGCATTTTACGATTGCCTTGAACTTTTTCCATAAACACTCAACATTGTCAGTGTCGGAACAGAAATTTTCGTTTTGATCTGTTAGGTAGTCTGAAATCTGCATCGTATTACTCTTGCTAAACAGATAAACCTTCCTCCCTTTATTTATTATCCTATTTACTTCCATATTCAGGGATGCTGCAACGGCCTTATGATCACTGATTCACTGTTCTGCACTTACAGAGTCGAAAACTTCGGGTCTGTTTGTTATCAGTAGGTCCAAGATGTTATCTCCACGAGTCGGTTCTCTGTTTAATAGCTCGAGGTAATTTGCGGGTAGTGCACTCAGTATAATGTCATTCGATGCTCTGTCCCTACCACCCGTCCTAAGCATCTGAGTGTCACAGTCTACATCTGGTAAATTGAAATCTCCACCTAAGACTATAACATGCTGAGAAAATTTATGTGAAATGTATACCAAATTTTCTCTCAGTTGTTCTGCCACTAATGCTGCTGAGTCGGGAGGTCGGTAAAAGAAGCCAATTATTAACCTAGCTCGGTTGTTGAGTGTAACCTCCACCCATAATAATTCACAGGAACTATCCACTTCTACTTCACTACAGGATAAACTACTACTAACAGCGACGAACACTCCACCACCGGTTGCATGCAATCTATCCTTTCTAAACACCGTCTGTACCTTTGTAAAAATTTCGGCAGAATTTTATCTGGCTTCAGCCAGCTTTCTGTACCTATAACGATTTCAGCTTCGGTGCTTTCTATCAGCGCTTGAAGTTCCGGTACTTTACCAACGCAGGTTCGACAGTTTACAATTACAATACCGATTGCTGCTTGGTCCCCGCATGTCCTGACTTTGCCCCGCACCCGTTGAGGCTGTTGCCCTTTCTGTACTTGCCCAAGGCCATCTAACCTAAAAAACCGCCCAGCCCACGCCACACAACCCCTGCTACCCGTGTAGCCGCTTGTTGCGTGTAGTGGAGATTCATTGGGAGAGTCCTTAGAAAATGTAGTCCATCAACAAAGGAGGTGGCTTACAAAACACTCGTTCGACTATACTTGAGTATTGCTCATCAGTGTGGGATCTGTGCCAGGTCGGGTTGACAGATGAGATACAGAAGATCCAAAGAAGAGCGGCGCGTTTCGTCACAGGGTTATTTGGTAACCGTGATAGCGTTACGGAGATGTTTAGCAAACGCAAGTGGCAGACTCTGTAAGAGAGGCGCTCTGCATCGCGGGGTAGCTTGCTGTCCAGGTTTCGAGAGGGTGCGTTTCTTGATGAGGTATCGAATATATTGCTTCCCCCTACTTATACCTCCCGAGGAGATCACAAATGTAAAATTAGAGAGATTCGAGGGCGCACGGAGGCTTTCCGGCAGTCGTTCTTCCCGCGAACCATACGCGACTTGAACAGGAAAGCGAGGTAATGACAGTAGCACGTAAAGTGCCCTCCACCACACACCGTTGGGTAGCTCGCGGAGTATAAATGTAGATATAGATGTACATTTGTTGTTGCCCAGATAAACTGAAAAGAATTAGCTAATTGATTCTTCTTTATTCGATCATGTTAATTTACAAAATATCTATATGCAGAATGGAAGAAATGAAGTTTTTTCTCAGTAATTATGGAATCTTCATCCACCAAATAAGATTTTAAAATTTTTTGACACTTTTCGAGATTTCAAAAGAGGAACACAATTAAATGACGATGTTAATGTAAATCCATTCAATTTTATGGAAAATTATCGAATCTGTGTTATAAATATAACATGAAAAATGAAAGTTTTAACCACACAAAAAATGACAATGAACTTACGTGCTACTTCTTAAGATAAAATTTCAACTTACACACATGTATATGTAATTATCTATGGCAGGGGTTCCCAACAAAATTTTCTCGAGGACCCCCTCATCGAGCATGATTGGTACCTTGCCATATCACAGTATCAAGTACCTAAAAAGCCACTTTAAGAATCTTTTTATAGTTTTCTATTTTTGGCACTTAGAAAAAACATTGACATATTCATTATTGAAAAAATATTGAGCTTAAAACTTTTTCAATTTAGCCATCATTGTTATTGTTAAAGTTTTGATAACTGCTCAAAATCTTTGTCTTCAAATCTGGGTGTTTAGTATAACAAACTCTTTAAAAAAATAAAAATTGAACATGAACTGAAAATGACAGGAAAAAATTAAAATTGAGTGTATTCGACTTTCAAGTGTACTGCACTTGAGATTGCATTGAGTAGACATATGTGAAAAGTAAGAAAACAGTAATTTCACACAAGGTATTATTTAGTTGAAAAAATACAGTTACCACAGAGAACTCCATCAGTATACAGTTAGTTTTAATTTTCAGTTCTTAATGAGTTCTGATCTTTGAGTCTATTATTTGTGAAATATTACGTTCCAAACTTGAAACTTCCACTCTGAAATCCGACCGCATGTCGAGCCGATTCCTATATTTGTTCTTCATGAAACACATGGAAGAAAATGCTTGCTCACACCGATATGTGGTTGCAAGTGGAAAGATCTTTTTCATTGCTTTATCTCCTAGTTTCTTGTAGTCCTTACGTGCTGATGCCTAGAAGTCTGTAATTTTATCACAAATGAAAATGTTGATCATAGCTGGACAGATCGACAAGTTGATCTTGCTCTTCTTCAATGAGGCCTTGGATTTGGTCTATTTCTTCACAGCTGATGGGATTTCGAATACATCTGTCGTCAGGGTCAGGTTCAGGGAAATTCTGTCTAAAACTGGTGGCTAGGCTGCGTAGATGCTCGGCTACATTGATCTTGATCTGGTCATGCAAACTCTTCTCTGATGAATCCAAGAATTGTTTTAAAGTAGAAGAGTTAGTTAGTGACTCGTTTTCTATCCTTGACGCCCAGAACTGACACTTTTTTACCGTAGCACTGATCTTGTCCTCAAATTTGAACATGTCTGCATTTTTCCTTGTAAACTCAAGTTCAACACGTTTAAGTGTTCAAACACATCAGCTAAGTACGCAACTGAGCAAAACCAAGAGAAGTTAGTGAGAAAATCCGCGTACTTTGTGTCAAGAAGGAAAACACGAACCTCGTCTCTAAGTTCAAAAAATCTTGACAAGATGCTACCTCGAGAAAGCCATCTTACTTCCGTATGAATAATAAGTTGCTCATGCTCACTGCCGGTCTCTTTACACAACAAAGAAAATAATATGGATTGCAGATGTCGAGTTAGTTGACGATTTGAACTACTTCGTTAAGTATCTTTTCAATCTTTTGGCTACTAAGGCTTCACGATGGATACAACAGTGAGTCCATTTCACCTCAGGGGCACTGCTTTGATAAGAGCTGGAGGTCCTGTTTTCTTTGCCAGCCACTGACTTTGCTCCATCCGTCGACAAGCCTACACATTTTTTCCAGGTGACATCATGTTCATTGAGATAATTATTTGATGCAGTAAAAATATCATCTGCTGTTGTATGCAGTAGTTCACATGAAAAAACGAAAATCTTCGAACACTTGGTCCTCCCGTAAGAATCGTGCGAAAACCAATATTATACATTTTTTTGATATGTCTGTGCTTTTATCCAATTGTAGAGCGTACATTTCACTCATGCAAAGTCTAGCCAGCAGTGTTTCTTCTATGTTATCTGCCATATCAGTTATTCGTCTTTGAACAGTATTATTTGAGAGCGGGACAGTTCCTATTACCTTAGCAGCTGCATCACCCAACATGTCCATGCAAAGTATTATTGCTGATGTCAGTATACGTTCCTCAGCAATTGTGTGGTTTTTCTCACATTTAGCAACAAGCTGAGCCACCTCGTAAGACGCAAGGGTTGCATTTTCATTTAATTTGCACCACAGTGTTTGGTAATTGCTTTACGAGATGTTTTCAACTCTCCTAATTTATTTTTGAAAAAATCTAATGACTTACTTTTGTACTCTGGGTGCCTTGTTTCAAGATGGCGCCGGAGTTTTGCTGGTTTCATTTTAGGGTGTTGCTCAGGTCCAGTGAACGTAAAACCGATTTAGAAGTAATCAGAGTTATATTTTCTAATTTTCCAGTAAGCTTAACACTGATCTTAGAAGGGTTAGGTTCAAGGAACCCCGACGATTTGACGATTTAGGCTCAATGGACACTGACAACTTCGGTTCCAGAGTCACTGACTTACTTGCTTGAACATCAAATGTATTGCCTTCCTCTTCATCTGTTGGCATTTCTCATTTTAACGAGCCACTTTTTAACCAACGGTCCATTTTTAACTACGCGAACTGTAGCTTCCGCGAAAAACTACGCTTTACAAACACTACTGTTTTAATACAGAATATTGAATATGTAAACAACATGGTCTATGAAAGCACTGGCAATAAATTAACAATGAGCGATTGTCGTCTGAAATGCGAGTTTGTGTGTAAAGTGACTGTCAGTTGTCAGCTGCAAAGAGGCAGCGCGCAGTCTAACGGCATACAGCGGAACTATTTGCCTCTATCTAATTCTAATATTGTGCAAGAGTGCGCTAGTGTCACGCAAAAGACGCAAAAGTTAGCATTCGCTAAAGCTCTGCTCGTGCAGTAAGCGGCCAAAACAAAAAAGCTGTTATCATAAGAAATATATTTAATATATTATTTTATTCTAAAACCATCTTGCGGACACCTCTGGCATAGCTAGCGGACCCCTGGGGGTCCGCGGACCACCTATTGGGAACCACTGATCTATGATAAAAAAGAATTTAACCTAGGATTCACAACACAGTATATTGATTGAAAATTATTAAATCTGTCTCCTAATTTTTGGTTATTAAGCAGGAAACTTTTAAAAAATATCTGAGTATAAATTTAATCTTTTTAAAAGTTATTATATTCAAGGACGATGCTGTTAAAACTTTTTGCTATCATAAAGCCACAAATGGAAATGTTAAATCTAAAATTAAGGCTTTAAAAAAAATTACAAAAACTTTTCCTGCGCCAGAACCTGCGTTTGATATGTACTGTAGTAGTATTATTTCGGAGTGCACCCTTCATATCATTGGAAATTTTAACAGAATTTCAAGACTGCGTGGATCTCTGGTTGAGAATCACTATTATAATGCAGTTAATACCCAGACGAGCCAAAAAATTATGACGACCTAGCTAATAGCTTGTTGGTCCACCCCTTTAGAATGCAATTCGGCAACGATTCTACCTGTCATGGCTTGGACACGCCCTTTGTAGGTTTCTGAATGTATTTGGAATCTTAAGTCCATGAGTAGGTCACGCAATCCCCATACATTACGGTAAGGTAGTTTGTGGGTGTCAGATGGCGTCCCACATTTTCTTCCCTATGTTTCAGTTGATATGAATTTAGTGGCCAGGAATACTAACTGCAATGGTACTACTCAAAGCATTCTAGCACGATTCTGGCCTTTTGACACAGACAGTTATCCTGCGGGACGATGACATCGCTGCCGGTGAAAAAGGGCATGAAGGAATGCAGGTGGTTCGCAATAACGTTTACGGTGTCCACTGCTTTCATGGTTTCTTCCATTACCAACATAGGTCTAATGTTTCTTATTCCAGCCTTTGATCACAATATCAATTCTTTAGACTATGACCGGTTTCAGTCCGTAATGACGCAGGTGTGGATGATGTGGCCTATTCTACACCTTATTTTAGATCTATGTGACGATGCTGTGCTGATTGTATTTATATGTTTTGACGATGCCATTATGGCCTTATCACTTTAGGACATGGTGTAAAAAGATCTGAGGATGGTCAGTACGGACTAAAACCGGTCATCGTCTAAAGAATTGATATTGTGATCAAAGACTGGAATAAAAAAAAAAAACATTTGACAGTATTGGATCACTGTTTGTGTACGCGGCTATGTCGCAGTTGGTGCAACATAGGTCTAGTGCAAACCAAGATGAATGTCCCCCATCGCATAATCCTGCCGCCACCTGCATGTTTTAAGCAGACTTTCACCTGGTGTAATAAGAAACGAGATTTATCCGACCAGGCGACAATTTCCACTGATTCACGGTCCAATCTCGATGTTTGCGTGCGACACTGCAAACGTAATTGACGATGTAGTCAGGTTAACATGGAAACATGTAGGTGTTGTCTGCTGCGGAGTGTCATGTTCAACAGCGGGCGCTGAACGGTATGTTCCTAAACACCTGTGCCTGCACCAGCACCATATTCTGTCGTCAGATCTGCCGCAGATCACCGCCCGTCAGTCTCTACAGAGTGACTTAGTCTCCGACCTCCACGTTATGTGATGAGGCTGGACGTTCAATACCTTGTCGCCTACACGTGGTTTCACCATCCTTCGACGACTTTTCATAGCTGCTGACGATAGGTAGCACGCAAACAACCGACATGGCTCACCGTTTCCGAGAAGCTCATTTTCAGGCGTTGGGCCATAACAATTTGCCATCTATTAAAACCACTGACGTCATTCGATTTCCCCATTTGCAGCCCGTATCGTCTTAGAAGTATTCCCTTTTCATCTTTACTCCGATTATTATCGTTTCACGTGCCAGCAACGCCATCATTTTGTGTTCACTATCGCGATGGGCAGCTGTTATGATGGTTTGGATTATCAGCGCCTAACGTAGTTGCTGTTCTTCAAGGCACAGCCATTCCTCCTCTTCTATGTTTTTCGCTTATTTGACTTCATTTATATTTTCGTTAATTTTAATTTCATAGTGATGCATATAAATGATTTTCGGGGAAAGGAGTAAGGTTTCTTTTTAAGCAGAACTCCTTAAATAAAGTAAACGAAGGAGGTATTCCACACTGATTCAGAACACACGATCTAAGTTAGTGGTTTGTAAACAATGTAGCCTGTTTGAGTTAGATTCGATCAGAGCGATAGCGACAGGTGTGTTTGCTAGCAGTCTAAGTTGCTGGATAAACACAGAGCTGGTACTTGTGAATGTGTAGACACGTTCGCTACATCAACAATAACGTTGACGCTCTGCAAACAGTGTATCCAAGCTCTCCTTCCAATTTGCAGCTCTTGATATGATTATACACCAAAGCAGTGCTGCTAGCTGAACCGTCGTGATTCAAATATAGTTTACTCCTCTTTCCTGTTACTCCTCCCCAACCAGAAATATCCAACAAATTGTAGGAAACTGTTGTTCTTGTACAAATTACTGCTCCACATTACAATGAGGTGACAAGTGATGGGAAAGCAATATACACATATACAGATGGCTTAGTATCGCGTATACAAGGTATAAAATGGCAGTGCATTGACGGAGCTGTCATTTGTAGTCAGGTGATTCATGTTAGAAGGTTTCATACGTGATAATGGCCTCAGATCGGGAGTGAACCGACTTTGAACGTAGAATGGCAGTTGGAACCAAACGCTTGGGACATTCCATTTTGGTAATTTTTAGGTATCTCAACATTCCTCGATCCACAGTGTCAAGAGTGTGCCGAGAATGCCACGTTCCAGGCTTTACCTCTCAGCACGGACAACGCAGTGCCTGACGGCCATCATATAACGACAGAGAGCAGCGGCGTTTGCGTAGAGTTGTCATTGTTAACAGACAAGCGACAGTGCCTGAAATGACCGCAGGAATCAATGTGGGACGTGTGCAAGTCGATGGTGGCTCCATACTGGAGTGCTCCCTGTTCACATGTAATGGAATGGATCCTCTGGCCCAACTGAACCGATCGTTGTCTGGAAATGGTTATGTTCGGCCACTTGGAGACCATTTGGAACCATTCATGGACTTCGTATTCCACCCCCCCCCCAAAAAAAAACAAAAAAAAAAGATGGAATTTTTATGGATAACAATGCGCCATGTTCCCGGGCCACAATTATTCGCAGTTGGCTTGAAAAACGTTCTGGACAATTCGAGCGAATGATTTGGTCATCCAGGTCACCCGACACGAATCCCCTCTTAATACTTATGGGGCGTAATCGGGAGGTCAATTCATGCACAAAATCCTGGATCGGCAACACTTTCGCGATTGCGGGTGGCCGTAGAGGCTGAATGTCTCAGTGTTTCTACAGGGGACTTCCAACTTCCAAGGACTTGCTGAGTCTGTGACATGTAGAGCTGCTCCACTACTTCTGACAAAAGGAGGTCCGACAAGATATTTGATGGCATCCCAAGATTTTCATCACTGCATTGTATGTACACATTTGTACGATATACACAAATGTGTAACTGCTATGACGCCATATTATCGATGTCAGCTAAATGAACCAATCATGTGATTTGCACTAGGATATGTTGTGCGACGTACACAAGCCGAAAGTGGTTGAAGCAGAGTGGAGTACTCTGTAGAGTACTCCAGAATTAGCACTTGCTAGATAAGTACTATTTACTGCGAAACTGGAGTTTATGAACAGTTACTTGTGGATAGTACAGCTCAGCACTAATGATTCGTGGTGGTGACGTACAAGAATATGTTAAGCACGCTGTGTTTTTAGCTGGTATCAACAGTGCACTGAAATGGAGTGGGTATACAGACCACCTTCATCAACTAACTCGCCGTATCTAGTCAATAACAACTCACGGGGTCAGCATATAAAACTCGTCTGTCTTTCACTCGTCTGTCACTTCATTTATCTACATTATTTCTCTTTAGTTGATAACTGCGTGAATGCCAGAATGTCAGATTGTTGTTTATGTTGTGTGAACACAATCTGCTTACCAAGCTTCCCTTCATTAGCAGTTTCTATTTTTTGATGTCTCAAGATGTGCCCTATGACCAATTCCCTTCTTCAGTCAAGTTTGATCCAGAACATTTTCATGAGCTACTCGATCGACCAATCTTGAACATTTTTTGTAGCACTTTATTGATAAGCTGCTATTCTCCATCATGTCTGTAGGGTGTATTGCCCACGTTTCACTTTCTCACAGTCCTATACAAGCAGACAAATATGATCAGAAATTTTTTCCTAACATTGAAGTATACACTCCTGGAAATGGAAAAAAGAACACATTGACACCGGTGTGTCAGACCCACCATACTTGCTCCGGACACTGCGAGAGGGCTGTACAAGCAATGATCACACGCACAGCGGACACACCAGGAACCGCGGCGTTGGCCGTCGAATGGCGCTAGCTGCGCAGCATTTGTGCACCGCCGCCGTCAGTGTCAGCCAGTTTGCCGTGGCATACGGAGCTCCATCGCAGTCTTTAACACTGGTAGCATGCCGCGACAGCGTGGACGTGAACCGTATGTGCAGTTGACGGACTTTGAGCGAGGGCATATAGTGGGCATGCGGGAGGCCGGGTGGACGTACCGCCGAATTGCTCAACACGTGGGGCGTGAGGTCTCCACAGTACATCGGTGTTGTCGCCAGTGGTCGGCGGAAGGTGCACGTGCCCGTCGACCTGGGACCGGACCGCAGCGACGCACGGATGCACGCCAAGACCGTAGGATCCTACGCAGTGCCGTAGGGGACCGCACCGCCACTTCCCAGCAAATTAGGGACACTGTTGCTCCTGGGGTATCGGCGAGGACCATTCGCAACCGTCTCCATGAAGCTGGGCTACGGTCCCGCACACCGTTAGGCCGTCTTCCGCTCACGCCCCAACATCGTGCAGCCCGCCTCCAGTGGTGTCGCGACAGGCGTGAATGGAGGGACGAATGGAGACGTGTCGTCTTCAGCGATGAGAGTCGCTTCTGCCTTGGTGCCAATGATGGTCGTATGCGTGATTGGCGCCGTGCAGGTGAGCGCCACAATCAGGACTGCATACGACCGAGGCACACAGGGCCAACACCCGGCATCATGGTGTGGGGAGCGATCTCCTACACTGGCCGTACACCACTGGTGATCGTCGAGGGGACACTGAATAGTGCACGGTACATCCAAACCGTCATCTAACCCATCGTTTTACCATTCCTAGACCGGCAAGGGAACTTGCTGTTCCAACAGGACAAAGCACGTCCGCATGTATCCCGTGCCACCTAACGTGCTCTAGAAGGTGTAAGTCAACTACCCTGGCCAGCAAGATCTCCGGATCTGTCCCCCATTGAGCATGTTTGGGACTGGATGAAGCGTCGTCTCACGCGGTCTGCACGTCCAGCACGAACGCTGGTCCAACTGAGGCGCCAGGTGGAAATGGCATGGCAAGCCGTTCCACAGGACTACATCCAGCATCTCTACGATCGTCTCCATGGGAGAATAGCAGCCTGCATTGCTGCGAAAGGTGGATATACACTGTACTAGTGCCGACATTGTGCATGCTCTGTTGCCTGTGTCTATGTGCCTGTGGTTCTGTCAGTGTGATCATGTGATGTATCTGACCCCAGGAATGTGTCAATAAAGTTTCCCCTTCCTGAGACAATGAATTCACGGTGTTCTTATTTCAATTTCCAGGAGTGTATATCCGATGTTAAAATATTTCTCTTTCAGAAACACTTGCGGCGCGGCACGTTATTTTTTACCACCCTGCCAGTGTCCAGCAATGATCATTTGTCTAGCTAAAAGCTGTAGTAGAAAATACTAGACCACTACTGTTTATTGCAGGTCGCAACATACATAGAATTGTCTGGTAAACGGGATGTGGCTAGCTACTGAAATAAAAGTTTTAACTTGGCAGTGTAAATTTTCAGGTGTATTTTGACGATAAGGATCACAGTTAATACTGCCAAGTCCGTACTACGTGGTAACACAATGTAAAGTTCACACGCACACCACAATCACACATGTAGCCAGTTAATGGTATTTACTGCCGTTACCGAAGTTAATAGAGTTCACCGGATCGTTTAGCTATGAAAATTCTCGCTCAAATGTTGTGCACTCTGCTCTACACGTAATACCTGTTCCAGTCTTATATCGCACAACACGCCACGCGGTTTTAACTAACAGTCAAAAGCAATAATTTTGATATTCCGTCCGAAATTCCACTCGACTTCCACTATACCGTTCACTTAAATACTTCGCGAACTCGTAATTAGCATTTTTCCGCGATTTTACAGTACGTTCGTCGGAGCTGCGTTCAATGAGATGTTACTAGTTCGAACCCTCAGTCCCAACCCCCCTAGATCACCCCAAAGGCTTTGTTCCCAGCATAGATTGGCGCGAGCCTGCGTTTTTCTGATTGGCTGATATCACAAACAGCAAAGCAGGTTGCAGTACTATCTCGCGCTAACCCGCGCTTTACTTCAATGACCAATCATAGTAAAACATTTATTTCTATGGCAAGTGCTAAATAAATGAATTTAGAAAAGTATTAAATATAAAATTACCCCTTCTGAAATTACCGATTAATTTGTGTTCTACTCACGATTTATTAGTACCATAAACTGACTCCACACTTAATTATAGTAAATCCCCTGTATAGTTTAACTGGTACTTCGTGAATAAACAAAACAATTTTCATTTACTTCTGTTCTTCTTCACTCATACAACACTCACATTGCTAATTACTACACATATAAAACAATTATAATTATGAAAATACATTAAATATTAATGAAACATAACTTTACAACTTTGTTTTGTCTACGACTGCTAGCACTGTCCGTCAACTGCTGACCTCTGCTGCCTACTAGTTCAACATCGTGCAGCTCTGTAACTCAGGTCCATGTCAGCTGGTGACATCTGTCGATGACTCATGCCTATAACGATATCGTCCTAACAAGTGACAGGAGCGATGCGAAGGCGCTACGCCTCACACTCTGGTTTCAGTTGCCAGTCTGCATTTTAGATAGTTTCTAAATATGCCATCGTCAGTTATACGACTTTCTCTCAAACTTGCCTGATTCAATTCTACTACCCTCCATTACAAACCTTAAATTCCCTTGCCACATTTGGTTTTCTATTGTTATTTTAACGAAGTGATTGAGTAGAGTACGGGATAGGCCAAAACCCTGTGTCTCTGTCTTGTCACCAAATACATGCCTTTCATATCCTTCCATACAGCAGAGCTGCCTGGGTGCCCTCAGGAAAAAGATAATGTTTGTAGTTTCTCTTGCCTTTCAGCTATTCTTAGTATCAGCGGAATAAGATCGTGTTGGGTAATGGTATAAGACCAGAACAGTTGATCATCCAGACTACTGCATCTGCTATTAATGACAATGCTGCTGCGCCTCCATAGAAACCATTTGATACTCCAATTTATCCACCCGACGCCCCTCCAATCACTTTATTTGTTTATTTACTTTTAAATTACTCCTGTCTGTATTTTCATGTATTAAATGTCTTTGGACACATAATAACACAACCAGAAGTAGTTTAAACAATAAGACAAGCATTAATTATAATAAACATAATAGAGTTTACTTTCATTTAGAATGTTTTGTAGTTACAAGGGAGGACGAAAACTACGGGACCCATGACCCCAAAAATCTGCTGGAACAGATCGGAAAAACTGATGTAACAGTTTCCATAAATAACTACAACCAGTCGCCTTTTGTGACTATTCGATTTTTGTTTCCCACGACCGTCTACTTTGCTCCAGACCCGAGTGTCCAACATCACTACCTGCTCTGGTTGTGGCTCTTGACGAAGTATGGGCTGCCGTTCCTCCACGGATGTTCATATATCTCACTGAAATGTCCCCAGCAGACTTTAAGCCGTCTTAAAGACGAAGGATGGATACAGCCTACATTAATATTCCATTGATAGGTGTCTTAATACATTTGATCATGTAGTGTATATGCGTCTCTTCCGTGTTGAATCTATACCTTGATTCAATATGGCACGCGTTAATGGCCGTCCAACACTGGGTAGGTCTTCTGGACTAGTACCTGGAACGTGAAGACAGTGTGTTTCTAGTGTGTGTGAACTTAAATCCGGTTTTATGCTCTCGGCCGAAGGACTGAAGGTTGTAACACCGCGCCGGCCACGGTGGTCTCACGGTTCTAGGCGCTCAGTCCGGAACCGCGCGACTGCTACGGTCTCAGGTTCGAATCCTGCCTCGGGCATGGATGTGTGTGATGTCCTTAGGTTACTTAGGTTTAAGTAGTTCTAAATTCTAGGGGACTGATGACCACAGATGTTAATTCCCATAGTGCTCAGAGCCATTTTTTTTCTAACACCGCCACTACAGCCAATTGTTGACCCCCAGAGTGCGTTTGCCCAGCAACGGGAGGCGTTACCGCAAGCAGTACTCTACTGCCTGCACCACGTCAGAAAGTCCGTTGTGCATCTTATATTGACCTACGAGTTCGTCACACTTGATTCTCACCACCACCGCTGGAGGAAGGATACAGGCGGTAAGTTACATGCTTTGTGCCCGTATAACTGGTTCGCGCGCTCGCCGATGGTAGAATATCATATAGTGCAAATATCACCGTTCGCTGTATCCCTCCACGCCATTCGAAGAGCTTTTGTGGTCATCAGCCTACGCAAACAGTATAGTGGAACATCTCATCCATTTCACTGAATCACTGTCCAGAAATGGTTCTCAACTGTCACTACAGCGAGTGGAATGCTTTTGCCGGGAAGAACGGTCAAAATCCGTTTGAAAACCCTCTGTTTGACACTAACCGCCAATCTGTTATCGTGAAAATCTATTGAATATGTATTCTGAAGAGAACTGAACACCTTCTTCAGCGGTGATTAAAACAGTCACAATTCTGAGATTGTGCCTCTGTCTTTCGTTTTTGGCGTGAACACTGCTGATCTTTTTCAGACGCGAGTATGTGTTGCGATGTCAGTAAATCCTCAACTCGTCAAACAGAGGGTTAAGTAAGCTTATTAAATAAGTGTGACACTTTTACATAGCTAGCTTTTGGATTAAAAATATTCATTTTATCCGTCTGTGTTCCAACATTCAGGAAATCAGGATGTTATCGAACTCTGCATTACACCCAATCGTTGCTCTTATAAGAAGTATGACACAGTCGTGCACAAACGTATCACTGGAGGCACTGGATGTATGAGTTCAGTGTGAGATGATTTTGTCGTGTTAATTAAATTTACAAAGAAAGGGCATCAAAAATGGAAAACCGTAAATGAACTGAATATGTGTATCGAAGGAACGAAACATCTCTGAATTATTTCTGAGAAATGTACCACTTAATTTTCTTGTCAAAAAACTTTGAAACCATTGTATGTAATAGGTCGGCTGTCCTCTGGCAGTATGAAAAATCTGATATAGAATGGCTGCAGAATCGAATCTTGATCCTCCCTGTAGTGTAATAAATATGTAATTTACTGAAACGACTGTCAGAGAGGTAAGTGGCAAAGACGTTATCTGAAAGATTCTATGATAATTATATCGTTGACTCGGAATATTACTTTCTCCGTGGTTTACTAGTAACTAAGGGTAGCTAGAGTTTTCTGTTCGCTTCTTTTGATGTTATGTGGAGGATTGTACAAGAGACACAATAAACCGTTATTATTTCATGAGAACAAAGGTGAGCGTCACGACCTTTATTAGTATGTTTGGAAGTATTGAAATAGCAGAATTGTTTCAGATTGAATGCGACGTGTACAGGAAGAGACGTGGGCAACAGCACTCGAACCTGCAATCTCACGTATGAATAGTTGCTAAAAATATCCAGCCGTCTCTCCCAAGACTCTTCATACGCGCAACAAACAGTAATTCTTTTAACAGCACTGTTGTTGTTGTTGTGGTCTTCAGTCCTGAGATTGGTTTGATGCAGCTCTCCATGCTACTCTATCCTGTGCAAGCTTCTTCATCTCCCAGTACCTACTGCAACCTACATCCTTCTGAATCTGCTTAGTGTATTCATCTCTTGGTCTCCCTCTACGATTTTTACCCTCCACGCTGCCCTCCAATACTAAATTGGTGATCCCTTGATGCCTCAGAACATGTCCTACCAACCGATCCCTTCTTCTGGTCAAGTTGTGCCACAAACTTCTCTTCTCCCCAATCCTATTCAATACTTCCTCATTGGTTATGTGATCTACCCATCTAATCTTCAGCATTCTTCTGTAGCACCACATTTCGAAAGCTTCTATTCTCTTCTTGTCCAAACTATTTACCGTCCATGTTTCACTTCCATACATGGCTACACTCCATACAAATACTTTCAGAAATGACTTCCTGACACTTAAATCTATACTCGATGTTAACAAATTTCTCTTCTTCAGAAACGCTTTCCTTGCCGTTGCCAGCCTACATTTTATATCCTCTCTACTTCGACCATCATCAGTTATTTTGCTCCCCAAATAGCAAAACTCCGTTACTACTTTAAGCGTCTCATTTCCTAATCTAATACCCTCAACATCACCCGACTTAATTCGACTACATTCCATTATCCTCGTTTTGCTTTTGTTGATGTTCATCTTACACCCTCCTTTCAAGACACTGTCCATTCCGTTCGACTGCTCTTCCAAGTTCTTTGGTGTCTCTGAGAGAATTACAATGTCATTGGCGAACCTCAAAGCTTTTATTTCTTCTCCGAATTTTCATTTTGTTTCCTTCACTGCTTGCTCAATATACAGATTGAATAACACCGGGGAGAGACTACAACCCTGTCTCACTCCCTTCCCAACCACTGCTTCCCTTTCATGTCCCTCGACTCTTATAACTGCAATCTGGTTTCTGTACAAATTGTAAATAGCCTTTCGCTCCCTGTATTTTACCCCTGCCACCTCTAGAATTTGAAAGAGAGTATTCCAGTCAACAGTGTCAAAAGCTTTCTCTAAGTCTACAAATGCTAGAAACGTAGGTTTGCCTCTCCTTAATCTTTCTTCTAAGATAAGTCGTAAGGTCAGTATTGCCTCACGTGTTCCAGTATTTCTACGGAATCCAAACTGATCTTCCCCGAGGTCGGCTTCTACTAGTTTTTCCATTCGTCTGTAAAGAATTCGTGTTAGTATTTTGCAGCTGTGGCTTATTAAACTGATTATTCGGTAATTTTCACATCTGTCAACACCTGCTTTCTTTGGGATTGGAATTATTATATTCTTCTTGAAGTCTGAGGGTATTTCGCCTGTTTCATACATCTTGCTCACCAGATGGTAGAGTTTTGTCAGGACTGGCTCTCCCAAGGCCGTCAGTAGTTCCAATGGAATGTTGTCAACTCCGGGGGCCTTGTTTCGACTCAGTTCTTTAAGTGCTCTGTCATACTCTTCACGCAGTATCGTATCTCCCATTTCATCTTCATCTACATCCTCTTCCATTTCCATAATAATGTCCTCAAGTACATCGCCCTTGTATAGACCCTCTATATACTCCTTCCACCTTTCTGCTTTCCCTTCTTTGCTTAGAACTGGGTTTCCATCTGAGCTCTTGATGTTCATACAAGTGGTTCTCTTTCCTCCAAAGGTCTCTTTAATTTTCCTGTAGCCAGTATCTATCTTACCCCTAGTGAGATAAGCCTCTACATCCTTACATTTGTCCTCTAGCCATCCCTGCTTAGCCATTTTGCACTTCCTGTCGATCTCATTTTTGAGACGTTTGTATTCCTTTTTGCCTGCTTCATTTATTGCATTTTTATATTTTGTCCTTTCATCTATTAAATTCAATATTTCTTCTGTTACCCAAGGATTTCTACTAGCCCTCGTCTTTTTACCTACTTGATCCTCTGCTGCCTTCACTACTTCATCCCTCAAAGCTACCCATTCTTCTTCAACTGTATTTCTTTCCCCCATTCCAGTCTATTGTTCCCTTATGCTCTCCCTGAAACTCTGTACAACCTCTGGTTCTTTCAGTTTATCCAGGTCCCATCTCCTTAAATTCCCACCTTTTTGCAGTTTCTTCAGTTTTAATCTACAATTCATAACCAATAGATTGTGGTCAGAGTCCACATCTGCCCCTAGAAATGTCTTACAATTTAAAACCTGGTTCCTAAATCTCTGTCTTACCATTATATAATCTATCTGATACCTTTTAGTGTCTCCAGGGTTCTTCCATGTATACAACCTTCTATCATGATTCTTAAACCAAGTGTTAGCTATGATTAAGTTGTGCTCTGTGCAAAATTCTACTAGGCGGCTTCCTCTTTCATTTCTTAGCCCCAATCCATATTCACCTACTACGTTTCCGTCTCTCCCTTTTCCTACACTCGAATTCCAGTCACCCATGACTATTAAATTTTCGTCTCCCTTCACTATCTGAATAATTTCTTTTATATCGTCATACATTTCGCCAATTTCTTCGTCATCTGCAGAGCTAGTGGCATATAAACTTGTACTACTGTAGTAGGCGTTGGCTTCGTATCTATCTTGGCCACAATAATGCGTTCACTATGCTTTAACAGCACTATCAGAGACAATTTTATCACGTTGTTACGACCTTTTACTGCGAGCATAATACATCGACAACAGACAAACAAAAAATAGACAAACACATAAAACAATCTACCACATCCCAAAGGATATAGTGCGTGCTGTGGGAGATGTGCGCGCATTACCGTCCGCCTGCGGCGTTAGGACAACTCTCACTCTCTCTAAAAATGCTGATGCACTCCAGGATGAGTTCGGTGTCCAGTCCTAAAATTTTTAAAGTTTTACCGGCTGAGCTTAGAGCCAAGGAGGTCAGCTTGGGGCCGGTGTGTCAAAGGACGTATTCAGTCCCGCCGCCGTTTTGTCCGGGTCTCAAGAACCAGAGAGATGTCAGTCTGTTGAGTTTCAGTGGAACCACGACAAGCCTATCGATGATTTTCTTATGCTACTCACTTGCTGACTTCGATACCGAGATGTAACCAACCTCATGCAAAGAACAACCGTGGCCTGCCATTGTTGCCTGCTGGGATATCGCAAGTAAGGAGAAAACTATCCCCACTCAGGATCATTTGCGAATGACCTGCACGTTGTCAATTCCACACCCTCCAGGCGTGGTGAATTCACCCTGTGCCTCGGTCTGCTTGTGAACATCTGCTACAGCCTTGGTGGATCCATGAAGGCTAACCAGGAATCTTCCCATGGTGGGCGACCAGGACATAAGCTTCACGACAACCGACATCTTCTACCACACGATTAGTCATCCATCGTCATCCAAGCGTGCGACGGAGTGTCTTTGAAAGTGCTGAGTTGCACTGTGCCGTAGAGCGTCTGGAGAAGGCAACGCCTGACCATATCCACGCTGCTACCAGCAGAACATGTCGGCTGCAGCACACTGACCTGAGGCTCCGACGTCATGACTCGCTGTCTGCAGACGCACCAGCGTTTCTTTATGGCGTGCGCTGAGACCGGACCCTGTACAACGCACCGTGGCAGCTTTGTTATTCTGTATATGCATCCTGGTGGATAAATGTTATTAGAGATAGTGCAATGTTTCTAACGCCACCGGACAGTACTCCAGGCTACTCTCCTGCAAAAGACCCAGCTCCCTGAGTAGCAATGGCACATACATTCTACTGCACTCTACGTTTCCTCACCATCATTAAAAGGTCCGCAGAACTTTATTATATACTTTATTTTTATTTTACTTGTTTGCGTTAACTTAAATAATATATAAAGGAATATTTTATACAGTCATTCCAAGAATCTCGCGAACTGAGAATACAAATCTGGAAGTTCTCCCAGATGCAGATGAAAAACATCTAGTGGTTGACAGAAATTATTCTTCGTAGAATTCATTATTTTTATACACATTTCATCCGAGATTACTCTGCCATTAATTAATCACGGTGTAGTTCATTTTGTGCTAGGTTATAAAGGGAAACAAGCAGACAGGATAAACCCCTCTGTAAACTGGTTTGTATTTGACAGCTGTCTGGGCTGCTACCACTACCTGTACACAAGAGTGTGCCCAACATTGTCGGCTCCCATTATGTTGCCACATACGATGCACGAAGAATTATCGGTGCCAGTTCTCAATTAGGAAAACTTTTCGTACATGAAAATTTTGACTCTCTCAAGAGGAAAACGGAACTACGGACCTATGAAAATTAAGAAAAATATTTCGACAAATTTAGAGATACTATACTGACGGAAGGTTGGTAGGCGTGTTTCTACATCTGAAAGATGGTGTTTATTCAGATTCTTTACCAATGGCATAAGAGCGGCGCCAATAGTGCCACTGTGAGGATGCAAATCAGGTTTGTCTTAAATACACGCCGTAGCCTTCGTGAGCGTCATTTAACTTTGAGATTGGACGTGGTGATTTGATGTTAGTCAAGAATGCCTTTAAGGTGACAAAGACGCCATATCAATGCTAACTGAGTTTGATTGAGGTCGTGTAACAGTACTACGAGAAGCTGGACGTTCCTTGCGCGGTGTTGCAGAGAGACTTGGCAGGAATGTACCCAGTGTATATTACTGCTGGCAGCGGTGGTCACGAGAATGTACGGTTGCAAGAAGACTGAGCTCCGGGCGGCTACGAAGCGCTATCGAGAAAAAGACCATCGTGTTCGTCGTAGGGCTCTGGCCTACCGTATTGCATCTGTAATAGCAATCTGAGCAGCAGTCAGCACCACAGCGATACAGCGAACTGTTACAAATCGTTTACTGCAAGCTCCAAGCCAGACACCCTCTAGCGTACATTCAACTGACACGAAACCACCGTCATGTACAACTTCAGTAGTGTTAAGCGAGAGCTCATTGGAGGGCAGGGTGAAGATACATTGTGTTTTCTGATGCAATCTGATTACTCCTTGGTGCCACAAGGCCGTTTGTTAGTTAGAAGGAAGCTAGTTGAGAGCCAACCTGTCCGCGTGTTAGACGCAATGGACCTATACCTGGAGTTAAGGTCTGGGGTAGAATTTTGCATGATGCCAGAAGCACTTACGTGGTTATCCCACACGCCATGACCACAAATTTGTACATCAGTCTGATGATTCGGCCTCTTATGTTGCCCCTCATGAACAGTATTCCAGGGAGTGTTTCCAACAGGACAACGCTCGCCCACATACCGCTGTTATAGCCAAACATGCTCTACAGAGTTTAGACATGTTGCCTTGGCGTGTTAGATCACCAGATCTGTCTCCAATCGAGCACATATGGGTCATTATCGGACTACAACTTCAGTGTCATCCTCGGGAGGACAACGGTTCAAACCTAAGTCCAGCGATCCTGATTTATGTTTTTCGTGATTTCCCTAAACCGCTCAAGGCAAATGCATGGAATGGTTCCTTCGAAGGTTACGGCCGATTTTCTTTCCATCGTTCCCCAATCCAAGGTTGTAATCCGTCTCTAATAACTTCGTTATCGGCGGGACATTAAACACGAACTTCCTCCTTTCTTTTGAGCGTCATCCACAAGCAACATTAACCGTCCGTACAGTGACCGACCAACTGCAACAGGCATGGGATTCCAGTCCATAAACTGACATCCGGCATATGTACAGCTCACTTCATGCACGTTTACATACGTTCATTCAAAATTCTGGCGGTTACACTGGTAATAAAAGTACCAGCATTTCACATTTGCAATAGCCATTGCAATAGTCATCACAGATTAACCTGTGATATTACAATGTTAATCACTTAAATATGTTACCTAGACAAATACACTCCTGGAAATTGAAATAAGAACACCGTGAATTCATTGTCCCAGGAAGGGGAAACTTTATTGACACATTCCTGGGGTCAGATACATCACATGATCACACTGACAGAACCACAGGCACATAGACACAGGCAACAGAGCATGCACAATGTCGGCACTAGTACAGTGTATATCCACCTTTCGCAGCAATGCAGGCTGCTATTCTCCCATGGAGACGATCGTAGAGATGCTGGATGTAGTCCTGTGGAACGGCTTGCCATGCCATTTCCACCTGGCGCCTCAGTTGGACCAGCGTTCGTGCTGGACGTGCAGACCGCGTGAGACGACGCTTCATCCAGTCCCAAACATGCTCAATGGGGGACAGATCCGGAGATCTCGCTGGCCAGGGTAGTTGACTTACACCTTCTAGAGCACGTTGGGTGGCACGGGATACATGCGGAAGTGCATTGTCCTGTTGGAACAGCAAGTTCCCTTGCCGGTCTAGGAATGGTAGAACGATGGGTTCGATGACGGTTTGGATGTACCGTGCACTATTCAGTGTCCCCTCGACGATCACCAGTGGTGTACGGCCAGTGTAGGAGATCGCTCCCCTCACCATGATGCCGGGTGTTGGCCCTGTGTGCCTCGGTCGTATGCAGTCCTGATTGTGGCGCTCACCTGCACGGCGCCAAACACGCATACGACCATCATTGGCACCAAGGCAGAAGCGACTCTCATCGCTGAAGACGACACGTCTCCATTCGTCCCTCCATTCACGCCTGTCGCGACACCACTGGAGGCGGGCTGCACGATGTTGGGGCGTGAGCGGAAGACGGCCTAACGGTGTGCGGGACCGTAGCCCAGCTTCATGGAGACGGTTGCGAATGGTCCTCGCCGATACCCCAGGAGCAACAGTGTCCCTAATTTGCTGGGAAGTGGCGGTGCGGTCCCCTACGGCACTGCGTAGGATCCTACGGTCTTGGCGTGCATCCGTGCGTCGCTGCGGTCCGGTCCCAGGTCGACGGGCACGTGCACCTTCCGCCGACCACTGGCGACAACATCGATGTACTGTGGAGACCTCACGCCCCACGTGTTGAGCAATTCGGCGGTACGTCCACCCGGCCTCCCGCATGCCCACTATACGCCCTCGCTCAAAGTCCGTCAACTGCACATACGGTTCACGTCCACGCTGTCGCAACATGCTACCAGTGTTAAAGACTGCGATGGAGCTCCGTATGCCACGACAAACTGGCTGACACTGACGGCGGCGGTGCACAAATGCTGCGCAGCTAGCGCCATTCGACGGCCAACACCGCGGTTCCTGGTGTGACCGCTGTGTCGTGCGTGTGATCATTGCTTGTACAGCCCTCTCGCAGTGTCCGGAGCAAGTATGGTGGGTCTGACACACCGGTGTCAATGTGTTCTTTTTTCCATTTCCTGGAGTGTATATTCCCTAAATTTCATTACTCTCCACTAATTACCCTTTGATGTTGCGTTTTTTTTTCTGTCTGTGCACAAACCACTTGTGAATTTCAGAACGTACATGTGGTTTTTGTGGTCTAGTCTTTGAACTTCAGAATAGCTTCGAATTACATAGAAAAAATAACACCTTTTTCCGAGGCTAAACAGACTGATAAAAGAAGTGAGTGGCCAGAAGGTGAGAAGGAAATGAAATGAAACTTCATGAGTTGAGAATGGATGTGATTTCATTCCAGTGATCACAAAACATAGTCACATTTACGAAGATAGTAATCCACTTACCAGTATAGCGTTGGGCACTTCTCTGGCGTGGAATGCATGCACTGTTTTAGATGGAATGGGTGTCATAGAGCCGTTGTACCCTCTTATGTGAGAAGATAGCCCGCATTTCTTGTAACTGGTCCTAGATAGCCTGGATATAAGCACTGGGAGAGAGTTGACGTCAGAACTGCTCGAACATATATTCTGTCTGGACAGATTGCGGGATATAGCTGGCTACAGCAGCACCCCAGTATCACGCAGACGGGTCTTACGGATGGCTCCCCACATCATTACGCAAAGAGTGTCTCAGCTGTGCCTTTCCAAAACATTGGGAGAATGTGACCTCTTCCCAGGTAGCGAGTATACTCGCCGCCGAAAGTCATGCTGGATAGTGCAGAACCACAGTTCATCTCTGGACACAATGTCACCATTCATAGTCCATGCTTCCTGGTTACGGCATCGTTTCAAACGCAGTCATTTGCGTGTTAATGGTAGCCTACGAATGGAACAGTAATTCCATCGTCCAGCAGCTGCTAGTATTCGATCAGTGGTATGTAATGACACACAATGATGCCGGGGATCATTACCTGTTCTTCGATGGAAGGCCCTTATGTGAAGGGATAACAATGTGCTTGGTGCACAATACGACGATCCTTCTCTTTTGGTGGCCAGACATGGTCGACCGGAACCTGGGCAACAACTATGCCCGTTCTCACGTTCCCATGCATTCAAACATTGCGCCTCGCAGACCTCGACATTGCATGGTTCACCCGGCGAGCGAAATGGAGGCCAACGACGTGGCCCTTTTCAAACTGGATCAGTGCTGATAACTTTGTCTCACACGATTATACAGTACCTCCAGGTCCTTCACAGCGATCCCTCAGCAGCTGTAGCTGATTACCTCCCTTGCACAGGGTGCTTCACGATTCGTGTTACACATCCCTAAAGTTGTAGAGAGGACTTAGAAGATCAAGTTTTACATAGGAACTCATGACCGGAAACGTCATCCAACGACGCTACCGGGTGTCAAAGTTATAGGCGCAGGTGCCTGTAAATGTATGTAAATAGAGGATGATTCCGTGATGATGTTATAGACTCCCTAGGATAATGGAGGATGATGAATGTATTAATTTGATGTGAGGGTGCCTGTACCGGAAACGAACGAGTCGAAAGATACAGTCGATAACCCTTCTGATTCCTCTGACAATGGGGTACATGAACTGGTACTGTTGTTGCTAAGATTGTAGGCAGAAAAGTTTCAGATGTGGTAATATTGACCCATACAAGGAAAAACTTACCAGTAAACATGGGCCCTAAAATGAATATGGTTCAAATGGCTCTGAGCACTATGGGACTTAACATCTGTGGTCATCAGTCCCCTAGAACTTAGAACTACTTAAACCTAACTAACCTAAGGACATCACACACATCCATGCTCGCGGCAGGATTCGAACCTGCGACCGTAGCGGTCGCGCGGTTCCAGACTGTAGCGCCTAGAACCGCTCGGCCAACCCGGCCGGCCTACTGTGAAACAAATCTACCGTATTGAACAAGCCCTCATAGCTCTCAACGTGTTCATTTTAGGGCCCATATTCACCAGATATTTCTTTCTTGTTTTCGTCCATACTACTACCTAGGAAAGTTTCCTACCGTATAAAATTAAGAATACCAGTTCCGATACATGCATTCCACTATCAAAGGCATCAGAACGGTTTGCGCTTGTAACATTCGACTCTTTACTTACCGGCACAGGGACACTTACCTAAAATTGATACATTTATCCTTCTCCATCATTCCTGAAAGTTTGTAATATTATCACGGAATCGCCCTGTATATACATACATTTACAGGCGCCAGTGCCTGTAACTCTGACGCTCTGGAGTGTCGCTGGATGGCGTCTCCGGACAAGGGTTCATACGTAAAAACTTATCTACTGAGTCCAATCTACAAATTTAAGAAATATATAACCATGAATTGTGAAACAACTTGTGCACCGTATCAGATATAGTAAGAACAATGAACACGAACAATAATAATGAACTTCTGTTGCAATTCTGTCACAGAGACATTGACTTCTGTCGCAATTCTGTCACAGAGACATTGACACTCGACCATGTCTTCTGGGCATATCACTTTTTTTGTCACACAGTGCACATACCAAACGCAATGTGCTACGGAAGTTGGGAAAGATCTGTAGTCGAACAGGCAATCTTTTAATCAACGAAAAAGAAAAGTATTTAAATGAGTTCAATAGTTGTGGAGTACGTGCGGTAAAGTTCGAAGATGTTTCTCTTATGAGAAAATTTCACCCGTTTTAATAAATTTAAAGTAATTCTTGTCCTAATTAAAATAAAGGAACACAGACTTAGGACACTATAGCGAACTATACTATACGACAGTTTCAGGTTTTTTCGTTATTTTTTGTAGGACATAGCCGCGAAGAGTGGAGCGCAGTGCCGGCTGTCTCCAGACAGAAGCTGCAACATGTCACAACAGGTTTGAGTTTTGGACCTTAAACATCAGTCTCCTATTAACTTAACTCAGTCTGTGTACCTACTGGTTGTTGTTGAAACGAAATTTTCGTTTATGTATTTCAGACTGAGGTTACATACGTGCAATCGGCTTCGTAGCAAGTCGGGTTCATATAATTCGAATACATTACTTTGTAACTCATCAAATGACAAGTGAACAGGCAAAGGAAGCACTCATGTATTCAAATCAACTGGCAATACACCGGCAGTATGTTTCCAACGTCTTTAGTCATTAACACTGATATTTTGTTGCACTGCACTGTGCATTTAAGCCCCTATGGACCGATCTTCAAGTGTATATCGGTAGTTACATCGATTTTCTTGTTCTTGAGTGAGATGATAATTCAGAATAGTGCGTTCCTGTTATTAGGAGTTACATGTTAAATTTGGAAATCGCAAAAAAGGGAAAAGTGAGACTGAGAATAGGTGAGAACACTCAAAATCTACCACATAAGCTGATTAGAACATTCCTGGCTGTTCGGTTGTTGTTTGAAGCTGATAACTGCGTAACGCCATACCACGTAACTTCACTTAAGGCTAACGTGTTTATCTCTAGATGTAAGTCGTTCAGAGAATTGGTAGACTAAATGTTAACCACAAAGATCTTCGTTTCCCGAGTCGGAAATACACAATACGCTCATAGTTCTATAGTAGATACAGTTTTAAAATCTACGACTAGGATACCGGTAAGTCTTTCCGTCATCCTCATTTACATTCGTCTTCTCATTTCGCGATTTCCGAATTTAATACACAGCACTCTAATAAGACGAATGCACTAGTCTGAAGCATCAAAGAATGGTTCAAATGGCTCTAAGCACTAAAGCACTTAACATCTGAGGTCATCAGTACCCTAGACTTAGAACTACTTAAACCTAAGGACATCACACACATCCATGCCCGAGGGAGGATTCGAACCTGCGACCGTAGCAGCCGCGTGGTTCCGGACTGAAGCGCCTAGAACCGCTCGGCCACCGCGGTCGGCTCTGAAGCATCATCTCCTCAAATGCAAGATAATTAATGTGACTGAATAGAAACACCTGAAAATGGGACCACAGAGCATGTGATACATAGTGTAGTGTAATGACTAAATGCGTTGTTCAATATGAATTCAATGGATTATTTACAGTTCACAACTGAAAACCATGGATAAAATTAAATTACATCTTGTTATAACTTTTTAAGAAGTCGAAACCGGTGATGATACGTTTTGTGTGACCGGAAGCTGAAATATATAATAAAAAGTTCTTGAAACTGGGGAAACTCTAAGAATATGAAAGTAATCATTGAAATTGTGATTGCAACTTCCAAAATCGTTCGACATAAACAGAAGAATTAAAATATTGTTACTGAAGATGGAGGAAGACGTTGCTAACATAAAACTGAACGCGTGTCGACGAAATAAAAGAGTAACTGAAAGCGCAAAAGACATTAGAACGATGGAATTATTGGAAAATACAAAAGCTGTACGTAAAATCGGCAGCACGGACGGCGTGTGACGTGTTGCCTCGTGCAGCAGCCGTGTGAAAGTAGCCGGACAGGATAAGGGCGCGCACTTTGTAGCAGGTGGCGGCTGTCAGAGCTGGGGGCCGGGTGGGCCCTTTGATCCTGCAGCAGGGCGCCGGCGCTTTCTTTGAGCGGCAAATCCGCGACATCCGGCCTCTTTGTGCTGCCCGGGGGCGCTCCGCCCCGCTAATCGACTGCCAACCCAGCAGACAGGCATCCACTCCAAGGCACGGCCCTACTCGGTCAGGTCAGCTGCCGTGTCACCGCTGGAGCTGACCGCTATCGCGATAAAAACGCTCCCACTTTTCTCAGCAGAACCGGTATTTTTCCGTTGTTTCACCAGTATCGTGATGTATCCAGTTAATATTCTGATCTGTTTATATACAACGATACTCATTTTTCAGACGCTTTGATATACCTTGGAGCCTCGCGGTCCAAAAAGCGTCTTGTCACGCTCAGCGCGGCTTCCCTCGTCAGAGGTTCGAGTCCTCTCTCGGGGATGGGTGTGTGTGTGTGTTGTCCTTAGTGTATGTTAGATTAAGTAGTATGTAAGCTAATGAACCGATGACCTCAGCAGTGCAGTCCCACAAGAACTTACCACAAATTAAAAAAAAAAGAAAAACTTTATCTGTGCCAATAGTCTGTAGTCTTAAGTAGTGATATTTCGCGACCCAAGGTGGCGCGTCTCAGTTCTCTTCGCCCCAACCGTTTCATCCATCAACTCGACAATGTTTCTATCACTCTAGTCTGTGCAAACTTACCCTAGGACCGACACATCGGCAGCTGCGCGAGGTGGCAGGGAATAGAGTTGTCACACCCCACGCTGAACACACGCGTAATCTTGCAACACTTCCGTTCTAAAAGCCGTGATAGCGCTGCTGGTGGTAACAGTACACGTGAGGGATGCTGTTAGGTAAGTCCTACGTCGAGCACACGTCGCAGGATACTGTTTGTTCACCTTGCAGGCGCAATGTTAATGTCCCTCTTCCAAAATATCATGCATGGTCGTGGCTCTGTTTACTCTTTGGCACTGCGGCTGTTGTGAGAAAAATGCAGATCTACGTTCCAGTACAGACCACGTGATTTTTTTTTAAGGCATGTGATTAATTTGGTCAGAATTTCAGTTCTTGCCACAACACTGTCCAAAATAAAAGCACGAAATACACTCATGTTAACAAAAAACAGAACGCCTTGAACGACAAGAAATACTGTGTTCGCATCCACAGGACATGTTCATCAGTATGTTCTGCAGGAATGATTAGCGTTTCAGTCACCTCGGTTCAGCACGTGTCCTGTTGCCTGGCAGACACAGGACCCGACATGGGGCTTGATAACTTGTTCCATGCGTGACGCCATCAACGACTACAAGGCGCGAATGGTTTCCTGTGGTATAGCCATCCATGCTGTATTCACCTGGTTCCAAAATTGGTGTGTGGTAATTGGCACTGGGCCACAGCTCTGCACCCGTCGTTTTGCCATATCCCACACCTTTTCGATCGGTGACAAGTCTGGTGATCTGGCGGACCAGAGCAGAAGGCTGACTTCCTTTGACACCAAAGAGGCACGTGTTTGTGCAGCAACATGTGGTCGTGCACTGTCTCGCTGAAAAATGTCGTCTGCTGTGTTGTGCAGAAAGTTTGTGGCTACGGGTCGCATGATGTTCACGTAGATCACATTGGTTCCACTGCGGTGGTCACGCACCATAAGACCTTCAGTTGGCAAAGTATGTCTTTTGCGAATGCAGTCGCTGTGATGCCGCTCCCACTGTCTGCGGCGAACAAAACTGCGACCATCATTTTCAAACAAACAGAACCTGGATTCTTCCGAAAATACTAGCTGATGCCATTCCAGTCCTCAGTGACGTCGTTCCATACACCATTGCTGGTTAGCATGTTCCTGCACATTCATCAAAGGCAGGCGGAGAAGTGGACGACGCGCACGTAACCCATGTCTTGATAAACCCCTGATACTGTACGATGCGTTACACTGTTCCAGCCGGCCGGGGTGGCCGAGCGGAGCTTCGGTCGCAGGTTCGAATCCTGCCTCGGGCATGGATGTGTGTGATGTCATTAGGTTAGTTAGGTTTAAGTAGTTCTAAGTTGTAGGGGACTGATGACCTCAGAAGTTAAGTTCCATAGTGCTCAGAGCCATTTGAACCATTTTTTACACTATTCCACTGCTGTGCGAGAGCCGGAGAGGACGCAGATCTGTCCTGAAATTCTATTCGGATGAGGTGTCGATGTTTTCGGTAGGGGGGAGGTAAGTGAGGGGAGATAGTCTGGGTGGTGTGACCTGACCCAACTCGTCGTGTTCTGTGGTGTCCCGTGAGCATTCTGCACACAGCCGTTGCACTGCCGAAACACTTCGTCCCACACGAGCAGTAGTTTCCAGGATGAATGCATCACATTCTGTCATGCCAATAATGAACCCTCTTTGAAAGTCACAGATCTGGCTATACGGTTCGCGCATACGTCTGCGAGGCATCCTGCACGTGTGCTCAAGTGTCACTGATCCATTACCTTCGGTTTATAGCGACAACGGGGGCCGCAGGCACATTTTACAGGTGCTGCGATATCGATGTTGATCTTGAACCCATGAGCCGATATGTTCGAAATGCTGATAATTTCTGCTGTACATACTAATGTACATGTCCTGTGAATAAGAATGACCAATCTCTAGTCGTTCAAAGTTTCTGCTTTCTTTTCTGACGTGAATGCAAAATGGCTGTAAGCACTATGGGACTTAACATCTGAGATCATCAGTCCCCTAGACTTAGAACTACTTAAACCTAACTAACCTAAGGACATCACACACATATATGCCCGAGTCAGGATTCGTACCTGCGACCGTAGCAGCAGCGCGGTTTAGGACTGAAGCGCCTAGAACCGCTCGGCCACAGCGGCTGGCGAACGTGAATGCACTACACAAAATTCCACGTGATTGACCTAATTCACGAAACTGGGCTCGTGAGTTATAATGTGGACCACAATTGACGTTAGTGAATCAACAATAACGATAATTAAAAATTCGCGAATTCAGTGAGTTATAATGTCGACCACAACTGACGTTAGTGAATCAACAATAACGATAATTAAAAACTCTTAGTAGCAGTTAACACACTTCTGCTCAAGATACTACATGTCCCTGAAAGCAACCTTGTATTCATAACCGCTCACGTCTGAGGACGCCACCTGAGTGTGCTCAATAATGCAGTTACTTCTTAATCTAGTAATACTTTATCATGTTTCCAGCAGTTTAGGCTTACACACTACAGCTCATGCTACAAACTGTCGAGACCCGCTACCTCACACTCGTGACCACTCTGCACACGCCACGCCAGTCTCAATAGTAATGCAGTTACAACTTGACAACACCAAACAATCGTTACAAATGTACGGCGGAATATAAGGAAGCAGCAGGTTGAAGGGTTTGAACAAACATTTAGTGTTTAGTATACAGTGACATTTCTACACAAAGTGAAACGCTGACAAAATATAATACCGCTTACTGTACAGAACAGGTACTGCATCTTAATGATTCATAGGAGGGACTCATTAACTGAAATTTTAATCACAATCTGAAAATACGATCTGTGCCTATCCCGAACAACGTAATGAGCACAGCAGCCAAAGTTTAAAATGTTAGCCTACCACTGACATGAAAACACAATACACGCAAACACACTGCACGCGTAATAACCAAGGAAGAATTATTGATTAGTTGTTGGAAAGAGCAGGAGGAGTCATAACAAGAATGGGAACTCACATAGACAACAAAACTCTCACTTAGGTTCTTTACCTTGCTTGGCTGCGAAGTCTGGAGAGTAGGCGGCAGCACCTGACGTTGCAGTAGATACGGCGGGAATTAATTCCTAACAATATCGTGACACGGTTGCTAAAATAAATTTTGCGTAGAACATTGCGTAATGTGTAGACGAATGACTGTTTTGCTCTGCTCGCCGATACGGGCTAAACATGTGTACTAATCTGTATCGGAAAACAGGTAAAGGTAGACTCGGAAAATAGACTGTAGTGGGATCCCGCCCACTCGTCGAGTATAGGGTGCCTAAGAGATACTGCGTTCTCGGAATGCTATACGACAATTCAAGCATATAACATTAGTAGGTTTATTTCAATAAAGCAGATTGACAATACTTAACTTGAATTTACAAAGATGTCCCAAGCGATGGGTGACATGCAACGAAGTCAGAGTCCTTTGCTATATACAATGTTCATGCAAGTTTGTCACACAGTTTGTGGATCACTAATAACTGTTATTGTAGTACTCTCTGCTAGGCCTGTCCCTATACTGTCCGAATACTGTGCGGCCGAGGCTGGCAGGATTGGCGCTTATATTCTCTTCTTGTAGAGGCAGCTCCTGTCGTGGTGCGGTCCTAGTCAGCGCACCACTGGTCGACGTCGTTTCAACGCCTTCTTTTCTCTGGCGTTCTTCATCTTCGTTCCGGCGCTTCTGGTTACGCCAGAACATAGGTAAAGGTGGAAGCCCTAGGCTAACTGTACTTCTGCGATTTTCTTGTAAAAAAACAAAGAAAGAGTACCGTGTCACTGGCCAAGTCTGCGCGCTAAGAACTCAGAGCTCAGTGCTTTCAGCCTCCCACCGTACCGGGGAGAGGTCGTTGAAATTGCATTCGGTTAGCACCCACTGTGCGTGGTGGAAGGTGGAGGGAAGATTCAGCGAAGTAGTCACGTTCAAATTAAAGCGCGTCCTTCTGTTTAGACGCCAAATTGTGGAATTTTATTAATGTATTCACGACTAACGCCATCAACCTTATAATTTGGGTACAATTGTAACGCCGGAAGTGCATATCCTCCTATTTCCATGTATTGTACTGGAATTTTTTTCCTTGTTTTGTTACCTCAAGATATGACATTTTTGTGTCTTTATAATATATTGTAATTGTTTTACTATTTGTATATATATATATATATATATATATATATATATATATATATATATATATATATATATATTTACGCTGGACCTTGAAACGTCCCCTTTGAACAATTTTACATGTGAAACGTCCACTTAGAACAATTATACAAGCCTGTGCTTAACCTGACACACAATATTATTTAGCGCAACGCAATCTGACTTTCAATAACCCCTACAAAACAATGGCCCTGACTAACTTTAACCTATACCTTTTACAAATCACTTACCTCACAAAAATCTTCGCTACTCAAGCTACTGCAAAACAGCGAGCGCCACTACTGCCAGCTAAATAAAAGATTCAAACCACTGAAGGTACTAACTACTGATAGGGATAGTTAGCAAATGAAAGATATTAATAGAGAACAAACAATGTATTTACCTTAATATTCATAATTGACATTCAGTCTTACAGATTATCAAAACTCCGCCATCTCTCTCCCCACGTCCACCACTGCTGGCGGCTCACCTCCAACTGCCCAGCGCTACGCGCTGTTCGCATCCAGCTATAGCAGTTCATGACAACAATGGCAGACAACAATTCAAACTTTTCATATAGAGAGCGCTACGTAACGTTGTCAAAAAAAACATAAACAGCAAACTTACATAAAGAAAACATAAACAGCCTACTTACATAAAAACATAAACAGCAAACTTACATAGCCCCCATGCTCCCCACAAAAAATTTTTTACAAATGGTGTTGGGCACTGGCCAATACAGATTTGAAAAAATTTTTCATAATTACAATCACAAAGATATCAAATGCACACACTTATTAATACAATGTTGGTCAACAGCTAAAATTTTCTCACAGTCCATAAAGACAGTCCAGATTGTTCATCATAATAGTATTTACAGTTTCTCATTAGTAAAAGAAATTGCACACAGAAGTAGTGGATTTCCATGTAGTATTGAAGAAGTAGTGTTGTCCTTCCAACGGAAAGACAGTGCTGACTCTTGAAATGCTGACAGGTAATGGGCCACAATGGAGCAAACCCACAGCAGAGTCATTCGAAGTTCTGACGAATATTGGTAGATAGGTCATCACAGAGCAGACCAACTGCAGTCCTGGTAGAGAGTATGGTATTGGTGGGCCACCAGAGGTGCAGACCCACTGCAGTCCTTGTAGAAACTGTGGTACTGGTGAGTCAGCAAAGGTGTAGACCCACTGTAGTCCTTGTAGAAACTGTGGTACTGGTGAGTCAGCAAAGGTGTAGACCCACTGTAGTCCTGGTAGAGATGGCCAGCCGCCATCTGCTGCGACTGTGCAGGTGCACAATCACCATCGAAGAGTCTTGCAGAGAAGATAGCAAGTCCATAAACCACCACTTGTGCACGCACAAAGTTTTTGGGAATTGTCCTTAGAACCAGCAATGCTGTTATCCAGTCCCTTGCTGAATTAGTAACACACGTGCAAACACTAACAGTCCCTACTTCTCACATATTGTCCATATACTATGACCAACAGAATGTGTGCAGTGAAATGAATGCTTACAAGTTAATAATATGATGAACTGGTGTCAATTACAATTATATAACATAAGAATACAATTACAAAGATACAAAATACATCATTAAAAACATAACAATACAGATAATATTTGTAGTAATAGGGGCTTTACAAAAGAATAGAAATAAACATATACATCAGTGTTACAGGAATGATGACATGAGTACATACATAAAAGATCAGAATAACTTTTGAAACGTCAACTTCACACATGAGCATTAAAACAAAGCAGAATAAATAAAGTCTAAGCATCTTTACAAAGAAAATAACAGAGTATTAGAAAAATTCTACAACATAGCTCTCATCAGCTAAACACATAAAGACAGGAAAAACACAAATACACACGGGTACCCAAACACATAGTGGGATAACACAAAAGGAAAGGACAGGGTTTGTTTTCAGTGTAACATTTGGTACTGCAGTCCACCCCACAACTTCATTCGATAGATCTTTCGTCTTATTTCAACATTTGTTTCCACCAAAAAAATCCTATCCAAGCATGCTTTCTGTATTTCTATGTTCACATATTGCTTACCTCATCATTTATTTACAAGAAAATCCTACCTATACCTCGTTCCTGTATTCTCTTCATCTTTCTTTCAAAATAATTATTTCTGATTGTACAATACTCATTGGGGCCCAAATCTTTCTTCGCAATGCATTCTTTACCTATTCTCCATAGTCAGTTTCTTATATAGTCTACCCCCTCTTAAGCTAACTTAAATCTACTGAGCTCAGATATATATACCAAGGGACGAGGCAATGCAGCAAAAAAAAAATAATTAACACAAACATCAATGACAAAAAATAGAAATGACAAAGCAAGCAGCATAAATTAGCAAAGCAAGTGCAATATTACAACTAATATAAGGCAATGCAGGAAACAAGAAAAACTAGCTTAGAAGAGTAACACAAAGTTAAATTCAGTAACACTATGCCTGGCAAACAGCAGCAACTTATACCTAAACATGACATAGCTCAAGCAGAAAAAATATTACAGTAAAAACAACAATGCAGACAAGGGAAAAGCATATTCACATCTTAATGTCTATGTAATTAAAGTGGTGCACCATAACAACTTATTGTAAAAAAAATATTACCATGTACTTGAAAAGAAAATTATGTGTTACTGTTATTAGTTCCTTCTTATTGTTCTTTCCTTTCCAAGTGCTCCTTTTTTAAAGAATGTGGATCATAAAATAATTATTTAATAGATCTGTTGACAGAAAGAGTTCACATTAGCAAATGCATTTCATTTTATAAAAGCAATGCTGCAACACAGCTGGAAACCAGATATCAAATGAAATAAGCAATTACGCAAACCAAAGCATAAAAATATCATTCAATAGTCATGTGGCATTTCGTTTCATAAGTTAATGGCTCTCAACTCTCGTAGAAAGACACTTGTCATAATCAGGTGAGCAGATGTATGAATATTTCCCATCAATTCATAAGCATTTCAATAATTAGCACAAAGTGCGAGTAATCATATGTTTTTTAAGTAACGAGGGTGTCGCATTAGCGATGAAAGGCACATCCTAATGGCTTATTCTCCAGGTGTTTGACACAGCTGTGTGCCCACAACGCATTACAAAAATCATATGTTTTTAAGTGACGAGGGTGTCGCATTAGCGATGCCCTCTACAAAGGAATGTCATTAACAGATATCTAGGCCTCTCTTTGTCCTTCTCTTCCACCTGTGCCTCTGGCACACCCTAATGGCTTTCTTTTCTACCTGAGCGTCTGAAAAGGCTTGTTCTCCAGGTGTCTGACACACCTGGGTGCCCACGTCACATTATGTGCAGGTGGTCACTTAACTTTCTTACGGAAATATTTACGACAGTAGTTTCCGCTACAGTGACAGTCTCATATAAAAACATTTCACAGGTCAAGAATTTTATTGACATAAACATACCTCAACAGCATAATACACATCGTCGTCGTAAAAATAACATCATAACACCTCAGTCAAATGTCAAAAACGTCGTAGCTTCCTCCAATGATTTCAAAACCTAAAGAAAATTCTATGCTCATTTCAGTAGTGTCATCTACCTCAAACGTACTTTAAAAATCATGATCTCATACCAAATACATCATTCAAAGCTCTCATAGTATCACAATGGTACCAAAAAAATATGAAGAGTTCACACAGTACAGACAAAATACAATTTCTTAAGTGTGAAATAATCCAATTCTGTAATTACGTAAACATGTGTCACTGACGTAGTAAAAAGATGTTTGTTTCTCTGTTAAATGATCAGATAGCTGTGTAATTTATGTGTTAGAGAAATATGGTACCGATGTGTTAAATTGTATAAGCAAATACCATATTAGCTAGGGCTCCTTGTGCTTGCCAAACACATGGTACACAAAGTAGGCGTGTACCCCCCTGAGGTTTATTGTAATTGTATCCTCAGGTATTACAGCTTACAGCAATGAAATGAAATGTGTCACGAAAAACTTTCTTTGTAATTCAAAAATCTCTAAAAATAAATGTCTTAAGTACAAAATTAATCACTCAAATACGTGTCCAGTAGCGCTAAATGTGCGTCTTGCTGTAAGATAATCTCTGGGAAGTGTCGTAGTTATTGTCCTCCGAAAGCTAAGTTCTGCAGAAGTCAATGTACTTACCTCATGATACACAAAAGTGAAATGCTTTGCGTATAGATTTCTTAGTTATTACGCTTATTGCCGTGATGAGGAAAGTACTGTGCTGTAACGTATTGTTGTCCTACGGAAAAGGCTGTCTCCTTGTAGCAATAGCACAAAAGTCACCACTAAAACATGTTTTACTTTACAGAAGAATTCAGAAAAACTGTGCAGATATCAAACAGATACACCGCAAAAGCAACACTGTAAATTGTCACTCATTAGTAACGTCGTGATATAATCGTGTAGCTGTCACACAAACCAACCACTGTGTCATCTGGCATTTCACAGAAAGCACCAAATCCAGAATCCACTCGTAAGCAAACCAAAATGTTGCATGTTAACAGTTTCTTAAGTCTGACAAATTGTACAAGTAGCGTGAAGTGAAAATTGCAAAGACTAAGTTAAAAAGCAGATTATCTGTCAATAAATGGTTTTACATGAGAAATGTGGTGTAAACCTTTACTCTTCCTAGTACGCAGAGTTTCAACTTCAACGCAATTATCATGTGGTATACGTCGGATTCTGTAAGGACCATTGTAAACTAGAAAGAATTTGTGACTCAAGTGTTTCTTCTTATGTGACAATGAATGAGCTTTAATGAGAACTTTCTGACCAATATATAATTTCTTTGCATTTGCTTTACCGTGTAGTTTTCTCCTTTTCTCTGCTGCAGATTTTATATTTTTAAGAGCCAAATCAATTATGTCTTTGTGTCGCAGTTTACGTGTATTCGGGAAAGGTACAAGCTCTCTGATTCTGTTCGGAGGTTCTACATTCTTCAGTACAAGAGTAGGTGGTAAAGCAGTGGAATCATGAGGCATTTCATTCAGCACATTTTGAAATAAGTGTAAATATCTGTCCCAATGCTGATGCTTTCTGTGACAATAAAGTCTGCAAAGCTTATTGATTTCTTTCATAATCCGTTCAGACGGGTTACAATGTGGTGAATACAATGAAATAAAAACAGGTTTGATTTTATGATTCCGAAGCATGCGTGACCAAACAGCAGATCTGAATTGCGGTCCGTTATCTGAAATGACTTTACTAACGTGTCCAACTTCACGTAAGAAATTTTTAACAAAGGCGTTGGATACAGACCGTCCAGTGGCTTTACGTAACGGAGTGAAAGAAACAAATTTTGAAGTAAGTTCAACAGCGACTAGAACGTACGAAAATCCATTCGATGTTCTGACAAGGGGTCCCAAGAGATCAACAGCAGCAAATTCTTTTAATTTAGAAGGAATAATAGGAAACAACGGAGCACGATGTGAGATAGTAGATGGTTTCGCCTTTTGACAAAGTTTACAAATAGACAAGACTCTTCGAATTCGCTTTTCCATATTGTTAAAATAACAAGTCGTTCGAAGAATATGATAACATTTTCGTGGGCCAAAATGTGCGTAGCTGAAATGAATGTACCAAATGAGCTTATTAACAAAATCGTCTGGAATGCAAAGTACCCATAGCTTGTCATCAACAGTGCAGCGTTTGAAGAGTATGTTGTTTCTAACCAGGTAATAATGCCGAATCTGAGTGTGTGTCTTTTCATGCCATTTACTTTTGATGTCTTTCCAAATCGGATCTTTATCTTGTTCATGAGCAATGTCCTTTAAAGATGTGGTGATAAAGTTTTCAAAGGCGACTTTCTGAATGTAAAGAATACTGAAATTTTTCTCGAGGTTGCCTTCTGTGTTACTTTTCTCAAGCCCAGCCGGTGCGCGTGACAGCGCGTCCGCAACAATGTTCTCCTTGCCGGGAATGTAGACTATTGTGAAGCGGAATTCTTGCAGAAACAATGCCCAACGTTTTAACCTATCATGATTTAATTTTGAAGACATAAGAAATTGTAATGCACGATGATCACTGTATACTTTTACGTGCTTACCAGAAAGAAAGAAACGGAATTTGTTAAATGCCCAAACGATAGTTAAAGCTTCTAATTCAGTAACGGAATAATTTTTTTCAGATTTTGTTAGCACTCGGCTAGCAAAAGCAAGGGTTTTCTGAACAGTAATGTCATCTTCTATGGCTTCTTGAAATAAATGGGCACCAAGACCAACTTTGGAAGAATCAGTGCTAAGGCAGAAATCTTGTGACAGATCTGGATGAGCTAGTATTGGCGCGTGAAGTAACGCTTCTTTCAAAGAATTGAATTCCAACTGTGCTTGTTCGTCCCAGTTCCAAATAGTATTTTTTCCAGTGAGAGAACAAAGTTTTGGTGTAACTAGAATTTGCATATTCAGAAAACGACGGTAAAAATTTACGAGACCTAGAAAACTGCGGACTTGTTTTTTTGTGGATGGAACTGGAATGGCTCTGATTGCTTCTAACTTTTCTGGATCCGGCTGAATGCCTTCAGAAGAAATAATATGTCCCAAAAACTTCACCTTTGACCTACCGAATTCTGACTTTTCCAAGTTAACTGTAATTCCAGATTCTGCAAAAATACGTAACAAACTGTTGAGGATGCGGTTATGTTGTTCCCATGAAGCTTCTGCTATTAGAATATCGTCCACATATAAAGTGATGTGACGTTTTAAGAACTCAGGTAATATGGAATTTAGCCCCCGAATGAATGCCGCTGAAGAAATGTTCAAACCAAAAGGAAGTTTCCGAAACTGATAACAAACGCCGAAACAAAGGAAAGCTGTGTATTTTCTGCATTCTGGATGAAGTTCGATCTGATAAAAGCTGGATCTGAGATCAATGGAAGATAACACTTTTACACCATTAAAATTTTGAAGAAGTTCTTCCATCGTCTGCGGCCTGTCTGTTTCAGGAATGATGATAGTATTGATTTGTCTCGAATCTAAAACAAGCCTGATCGATCCATTCTTCTTCTCAACAACATGTAATGGGTTGTTGTATGAGCTTACTGCAGGCTCAATAATGCCCTCATTAAGCATAGATTGTATTTCTGTTCTAACACGGTCCCTATAATGCGCCGGAATTACGTATGGTCTAACACAAAATTTAGTATGCTCACGAACACGAAATTGGTATTGAAATCCCTTGATTGTTCCTGTTTTGTGAGTAAAAACTGTGGAATGTGCTTGTAAAATCTCAAAAAGGTCCTGCCTTTCAGTGTCATTACAATTCTCAATTGTTTGAATTTTATTCTGAATTAACTCATTAATTTCAAATATGCCGTCGATATCATCCCTTTCAGTACTTGCAGAGTGATTGTTGGTGTCTACTTCCGTAGAAAATTCCGAACTGTTGTCTAACAGAACATAAAGCCGATTAATTTCCTCATCATGGTTTGAGAGCCAGTCTTCAAATTTCAAAGCTATTGACTTACCTTCTTTCTCTAAACTTATTTCAGCATCGTGAAAACTTAAGATTGCTTTATATTCATTCAAAAAGTCTACTCCCAGTATAATTTCCGTCGACAATAATGGAACAATAAGAAAGTTCATAGAGAAGCTGTGGCTTTGGCAAAAGAATTCTAAATTGGTTTGTTGGCGTACATCTACACTTTTTCCAAAGATTGCACCTTGTAATTTAATCTTACGTAACGGAAGTGTGGGGCAATTGTTCGATTTGTTGCATTTGCTAAAAGCTGTTTCACTAATTACTGAAATGGGACTGCCAGAGTCAAGTACTGCAGTAAATTTTACGTCATTTACAGTAATGTGAATCACAGGATATGCAGTGGTGTTATATGTTACGTCGTGTTCCTGGAGTAAGATGTCCCTAATGTCTTCCATTTTTACGTAATTACTAGCTACGGCAGCTGCGTCATCAGTTTCATAAGTACGTCTTGTGGCTGCCAGTGGTGTGAGTCATCGCCTATTGTCTCTTTGTTGGCGCGCGTCGTTATTGGGATTTGGAGACCTAACTTCTACAAATTCATCGTGACGAGAGTGCTCTGCTCTGTTTAAATCTCGCCAGTTCTGATGCAATTCAGGTCTGTCGTTACGATCATATCGTCTGTCGTCATGTCGGTAGTTTCCATAGTTTCTTTCTTGTCGGTCACATGGTGGAGAATTTCTCCTTGAATCGTAACTACGCGCTGGACCGTTGCGTCTAAAGTTATTCTGTCTCCCTTGATAATAGTTATTTTGGTTCCCATATTGTCTGTTTCTCTGATTGTCTCTGTGATAGTCATTACCGCGGAAAGGTGATCTTTCCCTGTAACTATTACTCTGCCAGTGGTTATCATATGGGTGGTGTCTGTTTTGGTCACGATTTACGTTGTAAGAATAGGTTTGTCGTGGCCATTTATTGTTTCTGTCGTCACGGAATTGAGACGGATGTGACCTGTAGTGATTGTTTTCCTGTTTTCGCATTCCGCGACTGTCTGTGTCAATTTCCAGTTCTTGTAACAGTCCCTGAAAAGCTTCAATGTCATCTTTGCAACGTCCTGCTAAAATAATATGTCTCAAATGTTCAGGCAGTTTGATTAAGCAAATGCGGATGAGTTCTGAGGGGCTGTATGGGTTTGACAGGTATTGATTCTTGTGCAACATGTCTTCAAAATATTTGACAAGACTGGAAAATTCAGATTGTTCAAAGTGTTTCATCATCATGATGCTATGTTTTACGCGGTCTTGTGTGGCTTGAGACCAATATGCTGAGAGGAAGGCATGATAAAAATCTCCTTCACTGTGACAATCGTGAATGACCGATCGCATTCTTACAGCTGGTTCATTCTCCAAATAGCCACACATAAATTCTAATCTGTGTTCTAATGACCAGTTGGGAGGAAAACAATGAGAGAATTGATGGAGCCATGCTTGTGGATGAATGTCGTTGCCAGAATTCTTAAATGTTTTGAATTTACGTGTAGTAATGAACAGCTTATAATCAAAATCATCATGTCGGCGAGTAGCATATCGGTCATTGTTACGTCGTGTCGGCGGTTCCATCTCAAAATTCGGTGCACCTTGCCAGTTCCTTTCATAATTATCGAAATGCTCTGTGTTATTATTTTGTGGCTTTTCCGTATTTATATGTCCCTCTTCCCTTATTGGGGCGCGAGTGTCCTCTGAAATACGTAATTCTTGTATTACCTGTGTCAGCTGATCTTGTACTTCCCGCATTTCTCTTTTGTATTGCGTATTAATTTGATTCTGATTTTGTTTGAATTTTCTTATTTGTTCATACTCTTCTGTGTCCGTGAAGGCTACGGGTCTTGTGTCATTCAGATCATCATCTACCTTTGTAGATAAGTTAGTGACCTGATCCGAAAGTTCAGCTACTTTCTCCGATAGTGAACACATTTCCTCAGTGTGTTTTTCTGAACCAAGTTTCAGAGTGTCCATTTGTGTTGCAATCGAATCTACTGTGTTCTTTAAGTTGTCCTGAGTTTTTGCCAGTTGCGTAACCGAATCGGTAGATGCAACTGAGTCAATTTTAGCCCACAAGGTCTCATGATTTTCATGAACAATGGTTTGCAGCTCTTTTATGGCTGCTTCGTGATTCTGTAATGCATTTTCATGCCGCGAAAAAATAGGCTGAAAATGCTCACAAATTTGTGTTTTTACGTCATTACAGACTTTTTGACATTTCGATTCAATGTTATGTAATTCAGTAGTTAAATCTTCACGTGTTTGTTCAAGTGTGGTGTCTAACTTCCGAAGATTTTGTTCCATTGTGTCTAACTTTTGCTGTGTTTGTCTCTGGTGTTGTTCCATTGTGTCTAACTTTTGAAGATTTTGTTCCACTGTGTCTAATTTTTTAAGATTTTGTTCCATTGTGTCTAACTTTTGAAGATTTTGTTCCACTGTGTCTAATTTTTTAAGATTTTGTTCCATTGTGTCTAACTTTTGAAGATTTTGTCCCATCTGTCTCTGATTTTGTTCCATTTGTTGCATTAATTGCAATAATAATGTATTAGTGTCTGGAATCTGTTTCTCTATGCTTTTTAGCAGTGCATTTTGACCGGCAACATTCACATTTTGACAAGCAGAAAATGTGTCTTGACTCATTTGAGAAAACGGTGAGGACGCAAAACCTGAATCTACAGTATTTGCAAAATTGTGTCCTATCATTTCGGATTCCTGAGGCGAGCTGTTGCCGACCGATCGATCGATAATGCTTCCCTGTTCACTACCTGTTTGACTGTCTACGCCATTGTTTGACGCCCGCTCCATTTCCCTATGCACAGTTACCAAATTACTACTTTGAACATTAGTTAACTCATTACACAGTGGCGCTAACACATTGCTTTCGTCTTCACTGTCGTTTCTTAGTTTACTTTGGAGCCGAGTGTTACGTTTTTCACACGCCATTATTGAGACAATATTTCACACGATAACACACGAAAACACAATTTGAAGAGCAAAAATAAGAGAACACATTAACATAGCACTGAAAATAATATGTAGTTAATTACAAGCGCAGCTGCGAAATACTTGTTGCAAATCTACATGCATGCCACAACTGTTTTACATTACAACAATGAAAGACTGCAACTACAAAGGAGATTCTCTCTACAATTACGCGCTAGCAATAAACAAAAGCTACACTAAATACACAAACTACAAGAAAAAATCAGAAGATTCCAGTGAGGTATCCTAGGCTAAGGGTCGACATATGAAACGTCCCCTTTGAACAATTTTACATGTGAAACGTCCACTTAGAACAATTATACAAGCCTGTGCTTAACCTGACACACAATATTATTTAGCGCAACGCAATCTGACTTTCAATAACCCCTACAAAACAATGGCCCTGACTAACTTTAACCTATACCTTTTACAAATCACTTACCTCACAAAAATCTTCGCTACTCAAGCTACTGCAAAACAGCGAGCGCCACTACTGCCAGCTAAATAAAAGATTCAAACCACTGAAGGTACTAACTACTGATAGGGATAGTTAGCAAATGAAAGATATTAATAGAGAACAAACAATGTATTTACCTTAATATTCATAATTGACATTCAGTCTTACAGATTATCAAAACTCCGCCATCTCTCTCCCCACGTCCACCACTGCTGGCGGCTCACCTCCAACTGCCCAGCGCTACGCGCTGTTCGCATCCAGCTATAGCAGTTCATGACAACAATGGCAGACAACAATTCAAACTTTTCATATAGAGAGCGCTACGTAACGTTGTCAAAAAAAACATAAACAGCAAACTTACATAAAGAAAACATAAACAGCCTACTTACATAAAAACATAAACAGCAAACTTACAACCTTGCCTAGGGAAAACTATGCTATCGAACGAATACATCGATAGATCGTGTGGAGAACCAAAGTGTTTAGGATCCTTGGTAGTGTTAACTCTGCCGCGTGGAGCGCGGGCAGAGCGGATCTGGCTGGGGTGGTGCAGTGGAGCAGGTGTGTTGTGTGACGCTCCGTCGAGTTGCCGCGCTTTCGGGGTTGGGCAGCATGTAATTGCGCTCGACTTGCTATGATAATTTCTGACACGGTGTCGCGGATGGGAAGCATTAGCTGGCGCACGTCAAGAGCCCGTTTCGCCTGGTGACCGTGTCTAGAAGAAGGCGCGCCAACATCCAGCTTCTGCAACAGCGACGGCCGACAATGAGTGACTGTCGCCACCTCCTCGATCGACGGCTTCAAACCTTCAATCAACCAACAAGGAAGACTGGAAGCACGTAAAGTTTTAGAAATGTATGGCACACCTCAGCTCTTCAGACTGTTCCATTTTCATAACTAAATTACAGCAACGTAGCATGAACTTTTGTTGCCCATTCTCCCAATTGCATTACCAAGCAGGGTCCCTTCCTTTTCCGGAATGAACCCGAGTGTCGTTGAAATTCAAACGCCAGCATCATTCGATTTCACTGCTTTAATTTCAAAGTTCAGTTAAGGTATTCATAGCTGGCTACAATATTCAGATTACATAAGCACAAATTAAGAGTGCGAGTTTTGTTAGCATATTTAGCTTACCTGTGACTGCAGCTCAGCTTTGTACGTACTAAATTTTACTATTGTTAATTGTTCAGAATCATTTAATTCAAGTTCAAAGTTAAATCTCTTATTTCTAAATTGCGTAGATTCAAGTAGCTTTTGAAATGATTGTTGAGGTAGTCCAAGACTAACCGTATTTTACTGAATTTCGATGTGCTTCAGAAATAAAGCTCACTATTAACTTCAGTCACTAAATTAACTTTCGATTTTCCGGTTTTATTAATTCTTTTGTTAAATTAAGTCAGAGTGTAGCGAAATTTATTACTTCTGACAAACTTTCAGTTTTCACACTACACGTGTCAACCTTCAGTTGCCACACTTCTAGTGCTAATTATATGTGTAATAACCTTTCTTTTTCAGTAATCGTCCTTAGGACTGGCGACTGTAATTTCTCCCAAATCTCAAATATCTAATTACCGCTAGTTAATTGTTAACGTAACGGCCGCACATTTACTTTCTTTATTAACTTTACCCCTTTTCAAAATTAATTTCCACCAGTTTCATTTGCATTTTTCCTTTCATTTAGATGTAACCCTTTTCTCCCTCTTTACCGACAGATTGACTTCGGTGACGATTGCTTTTCCCAAATTTCCATTAGGTACACGCGGTTTAATTTTTCACTGTCATTAAGGTCAATAAGTGTGGGGGAGGTTACACAATGACTTCTCTACCTAGGCACGTTAATGATAACTCTCCTTACTTAATCAAATGTGAGGAGAGATGTAAAATTTTGTCATAAAATTTTCTTGAATCTAAATTAAAATGAGTACATTTGGTTAATAGTTAATAATTAAATTATGCTCTTATTGAAGGGATTCTTTTCGTATTTGAGGTGCTACAAGTTCTTCAAAGTCGTGATTGTTAATGCTATGTCGCCGGGGAGAACTTCTGCAATGTTATCCGTTCATTTTGTGCTTTTATTTGTCCACCAACATTTTTCTATCATTGCGTCTTCTACTAGCAAGCTAAATAACAGTGATGATAAATGGCACCCGTGTCTTACGCTATTTCCATGCCACAAGTCTGATTGCGACATGTACAACATTACGTTGGCACGATGCTGTCATGAGGAAGGATCGAATCAAGACTAGAATTTAACGCCCTGTCGACGTACAGTACATCAGAGATGGAGAAGAAGCTCATATTGGAGAAGGATGGGAAAGAAAATTGAGCGTGCTCTTTTAATGGAAATAGCTCGTCATTTATCTTAATAAAATTAAGGAAATCATGGAAACCTCAATTTTAGATAGCTGGACGGGGATCTGAACCGACGCCAACCCGAATACGAGTCTAGTGTCTTACTACGGTGTCACCTGAGTCAACTTGAGTAAAGCAGTACCTAGAGGAACTGGATCCATCCTCGTGATATTTCTAGTTGTCTAACCAAAATATCTTATTGTGACTGGTAACGTACTTCATACCTCAAGTGTAGCAGATATTTAAAATGTGACGGAGTTTATAATTATCGTTCAGTAAGACAAAGTGAAACAATCACTATTGTTGTCAAAGATTGGAACATATGATGTTTCACGGTATTTGGAATAATGGACTGAATATAGACACAAACCTGTGTAAGAAAATATAACTACTTTGTGACAAGTGACAGAGCTGCACTTCGATGATAAGATAATGCATATCGCAGTTAGCGAAACAAGAGCATCCAATCCTATTACTTAGGCATACAATTTTGAGATTTGACTTCATATTGTTAAGCTAGATCAGCTATTAGCCTCTATTTACCTGGCGGCCAAATAAAATTTGATCCAGAAAATATTTGCCACTCTGACACGAATTGAGCTACCCTAGTTAATAATAGGAAGAAGTGCTCTTTACAGATATAAAGAGCCAGCACTGTGCACGTTGTGAACTTGTCGTGGCTCTGCCTGACGGATTTTAACACTGTGTGAGGATTAGTTGTGTCAATCCGAGCTTTTAGCTTATCCCACAAGTAAAAAATCACAGGGATAGAGATCAGAATATCTTAGAGGCCAGAAGAGTTTGCTGCTCTTGCTGACAGCTCTTATCTCACAGAACGCCACATGAACTTGTGCATAGGTAGCAGGTGCTCTATACGCTGTCGCTTCATTTCTGCGATAAGTACTCACATGGTATTTCGTCTTCTGCTGTGATTACGTTGTCAAACAATTTCGGAAGCACTTTTGAGACCAGTTTTATTTGGCCACAATGTACATTCATTATTTAGCTGCGAAAGAAACTGTCTCTCCGTTACAGGGAGATCTTGTAAAATAATGAAAATGGAACATATGGAGCTTTCCACGTATTGTTCTCGGTCGCATAAAATAAAAGGGGCGAGCCTACTTATGATCTCGAACTGCAATACTTACTGGTGTCTGTAAGCGCAAATGACAACGCTGCAGCAAAGCGCACGTGGTGATGCCATGATGATGTTATAAGCTTTCAGTGATGATGGAGAAGGGTAAATGTATGAGTTTGAAGTTAAGACTCCTGGCCCGGAAACTACCGATTCGAAAAGTATAAGCGAAAATCGATATGATATGTTTACACTGGAATACATGCGCCGGTACTGCCGTTGCTGAGACTGCAGGGTAAGAAACTTCTAGACGTGGTAATATGGACTAAAACAAGGAGAAAAATTCCGAATTTAAGATCTCTGAGAACTTGTTGATCTTAAATATTGTGAAACTGCTAAACCTTTGATTTCCATATTTTGGGAGAGGTGGCACCGGTAGAGGAAAAAATAGAAAAATCCGCGTAAACAAGGACACTAAAGTGGGTATCTGAAGAGCTATAAGTACTTGTTCATCTTCGCTTCTGCGAAACTTATCTTTCTACTGAACAAGTGTCCTTGGCTCTTAAGGTATGCAATTCAGAGACTTGGTTTGCTGGACATTGTTTCATGTTTTGGTCCACGCTTCCTCCTCAAGAAATATGGAAACCAAAGAGTTTGAAGAAATATGTTTCACCTTTGCCGGTCAGGTTGCTTACATGCAGGGCAATCACCTCACAATCCAAGATGGTAGGGGCGACACTTCCTTATCTTCCATGTAAGAAGCCACGTCTTCTTTACCTATCACGTGATAAACCCCTCCTCTTCCCCTTCTTTCCTTCCATGCCCCCTTCTCTGTCCTACCAATCAGAATCCCAGATTGTGGAACTAACAAAAGTTGGTGTTGCTTCATTCTCCGGCCAGTCATAGCATACTATGAAAATTAGGCAGCCAACCTCAGTTTAGCACTTTTAGAACCATTAAAATGAAACAGCCAGTTACAATGTAGCCTTGATAAAAAGTATTTATCCAAAAAATTACAAAAACGGTATAGCGTGCAATAGTTATTTTTAATTTTGGTTGTGCTCAAAAGTATCCAAATGACCCGGTATTTTGCTCTATATTCATCCAAATAATTGTCCAAGGGGAGTGACTTACAGGATTTCAAAGTCCAGTGGTGTGCAAAGCTTAAGGACGCAAGTAACTTTTGCCAAGTGACATAAGCGGATGACACATGGACGGTACACAGAAAGAACTACTACAGTAGAATACAGTAGAGTGCAGTATAATATAGAAAGTAACTGAAAGAAATACAAAGTGAGACGAACAAAAATGACAGCTATTCAAAGACAATAATTACACTGAAATCAGCGTGATTTATACTGATCCCCTGGACATTACAAAGGCGAAACAATAGGATGTGTAGTCACCGTGAATGGCAGTATTTGGTCTGCAGTGTGTCATCATTTTGGCCACATGGGTGGTATTGAGTTATTGTAGTGGAACGTTCCATTGCTCCACGAGCGGGGTTAACAACTGCTGAATGGTCGTTGCTGCCTGTGGACGTGCGACAACATGTCTTCCCAATGTATCCCACACATTCTCGATGGGATTTAAGTCAGAGGAAGAGGCAGGCCAGTCCATTCGCCAAATATCCTCTCGTTCAAAAAGCTTCTACATCTGCACAGTTCGCTGCGGTTGTGCTCTGACGTCCGTGAAATGGCGTAAGGCACCCCTGAAGAGATGCACATATTAAAGTAGGACGGTACAATAACGTTGATCAGTGCGAGGACCGTGTTGAAAGGTTTGGAGGTCAATATTTCATGCGACACAGTGCCTCCCCACACCATAAAACCTGGACCACAAACACTATTCATGTTTGACAGTGTTTCTGGGTGTAATACATATCCTTATATGGTGAAAGATGATAGCACGTAACTGTGACGTGTTGCCCCTGCTTGTAGGCAAGCGACCTGCCTGTTCGTGGAGGCATCACGACAGGTAATGTTTATAAAGTTGTCTGAAATGTTTGCAACCGTGCTACGTTCATCAGAGTTGCCTGAACTCCTCAGGATTTTCTTTTCGATTGAAACCATGCAGTCTCTTTACACTGTACTGGAACTTCATAGGAATGCAGAGAGATAAATATGCTGATCGAGCAGCTGAAAATGAATGTACAAATACAAAATCACCCATATAATTCGCTCTACTTGTTTCCACCTCTTTTCTCCTACCGCCAACACCAAATCACTGTAGGTATTCGCAGGTCACTGTTTAATAAAACACCAACACAAATTTCACTTGCAGCCACTATTAAATTATGACAGTGCCGGCTGTGTGCGTGCTACGGGCCAGTTGCCGACGAGATGAGAAGTAAAGCCTCAAATGCGTCGAAACGACCACCGACCGCGTAGGCGGAGAGGGAACAGACAATTTCACGTTTGAAAGACTGCTTTGTCCGGGGTGCACGCACAGAGGAAGCAGCAGGCAGGAATCACCACAGCGCAACGCACGAGCAGCCACGCGTTCCGTTGCCACCTTTGGGCGCGGCTGGTTGCACGCTAAAAGCGCGCCAGCCAATCCGCAGCGCGTGTTTACGTAAACAAAGCGTGCCACGCCGTGCCGCAGGTGGGAGAGTCGCAATTAACGCCCGGAATCGATGCGCCATTGTCGGCGCCGCGCCTGGTATTCAAACCCGGGGCCAGCAATTAGGAGGGTCGGGGAGAGCGACAGCCGCCGCTGCGCCGCGGGCAGCCGGCGTGCCAGGCGCCAGCGCTCGCTGCGCTCTGCGCCCAGCACCACTCCGAATGAAAGCAAGTTAGCAGGTACGAGTGCATCTGCTTATCTGCTTAGGTGTGTGTATCTAGAAGCGAGAAAACCACAAACATGCCAATTTTACCAGTACATTCCTCACACACAAAGAAAGAAAATCTGTTATGTGGACATGTGTCCGGAAACGCTGCCCGCATCTCGTGGTCGTGCGGTAGCGTTCTCGCTTCCCACGCCCGGGTTCCCGGGTTCGATTCCCGGCGGGGTCAGGGATTTTCTCTGCCTCGTGATGGCTGGGTGTTGTGTGATGTCTTTAGGTTAGTTAGGTTTAACTAGTTCTAAGTTCTAGGGGACTGATGACCATAGATGTTAAGTCCCATAGTGCTCAGAGCCATTTGAACCATTTGAACCAACCGGAAACGCTTACTTTCCATGTTAGAGCTCATTTTATTACTTCTCTTCAAATCACATTAATCATGGAATGGAAACACACAGCAACAGAACGTACCAGCGTGACTTCAAACACTTTGTTACAGGAAATGTTCAAAATGTCCTCCGTTAGCGAGGATGCATGCACCCACCCTCCGTCGCATGGAATCCCTGATGCGCTGATGCAACCCTGGAGAATGGCGTATTATATCACAGCCGGCCACAATACGAGCACGAAGAGTCTCTACATTTGGTACCGGGGTTGCGTAGACAAGAGCTTTCAAATGCCCCCATAAATGAAAGTCAAGAGGGTTGAGGGCAGGAGAGCGTGGAGGCCATGGAATTGGTCCGCCTCTACCAATCCATCGGTCACCGAATCTGTTGTTGAGAAGCGTACGAACACTTCGACTGAAATGTGCAGGAGATCCATCGTGCATGAACCACATGTTGTGTCGTACTTGTAAAGGCACATGTTCTAGCAGCGCAGGTAGAGTATCCCGTATGAAATCATGATAACGTGCTCCATTGAGCGTAGGTGGAAGAACATGGGGCCCAGTCAAGACATCACCAACAATGCCTGACCAAACGTTCACAGAAAATCGGTGTTGATGACGTGATTGCACAATTGCGTGCGGATTCTCGTCAGCCCACACATGTTGATTGTGAAAATTTACAATTTGATCACGTTGGAATGAAGCCTTATCCGTAAAGAGAACATTTGCACTGAAATGAGGATTGACACATTGTTGGATGAACCATTCGCAGAAGTGTACCCGTGGAGGCCAGTCAGCTGCTGATAGTGCCTGCACACGCTGTACATGGCATGGAAACAACTGGTTCTCCCGTAGCACTCTCCATACAGTGACGTGGTCAACGTTACCTTGTACAGCAGCAGCTTCTCTTTCGCCGACATTAGGGTTATCGTCAACTGCACGAAGAATTGCCTCGTCCATTGCAGGTGTCCTCGTCGTTCTAGGTCTTCCCCAGTCGCGAGTCATAGGCTGGAACGTTCCGTGCTCCCTAAGACGCCGATCAATTGTTTCGAACGTTTTCCTGTCGGGACACCTTCGTTCTGGAAATCTGTCTCGATACAAACGTACCGCGCCACGGCTATTGCCCCGTGCTAATCCATACATCAAATGGGCATCTGCCAACTCCGCATTTGTAAACATTGCACTGACTGCAAAACCACGTTCGCGATGAACACTAACCTGTTGATGCTACGTACTGATGTGCTTGATGCTAGTACTGCAGAGCAATGAGTCGCATGTCAACACAAGCACCGAAGTCAACATTACCTTCCTTCAATTGGGCCAACCGGCGGTGAATCGAGGAAGTACAGTATATACTGACGAAACTAAAATGAGCTCTAACATGGAAATTTAGCGTTTCCGGACACATGTCTACATAACATCTTTTGTTTATTTGTGTGTGAGGAATAGCATGACAAAGCACATACACAATGGCGTTGATTGCATCGCAATATTCCCATTACATCCCGAGATATTAAGACGCGAAGTTGACGCTTGAAACACCCGACATGCGCTGCTAGCGCACGTCCTGAGGCTCAGGCGTGAACCCCATGCTGCCCGTAATCGCGATGTGATTGACATGCGTAATCACACTTCCATACTTATCAAGAGGTCCGAAACGAATAATACGGTCTGCTGCCATCCTGCATTAACGTCGTACATTCCAGCAGGTATTTATCCCATAGGCTAAGGTTGATGCGGTTCTGTAATATATCTGTGTACCGCAACGTTAGTCACAAAGTTAACTTCGCTTATCATTAATCCGTTACTACAAAGGTAATGCCGTTCGACGTTAAAACTTTACTTTACTGTAGATCTAACGCAAGTGACAGTTAATCATTCACTCGTAATAGTAAAATTCATGTTGATGGTTTTAGTGAAACGAGCTAGTGGACTATACGTTTTACCGTTGTTTAGGTAAAAATGTTTTGATTTGGGAAGTTCAGGTAGGGCATAGAAGATGAATGTAAACATGTTTAACCAATTAGTTTTATTATCACATAATTATCAATGTTATGTTTATCTAATGCGTTAAATGACAAATTGTTGCAAACAAATGTTTACAAAATTGTTAAGGCTTTCGTGGCCACTTGTTGACAAACTGCCTATTGGCTTCTGTCTCGGGTTTTTCGGCCGACGTTCATCTAATGATTTTTCTGACGTTTCGCCAGCACGAGTGGCTGGCATTGTCAAAGCTTCACCCTCCATTGCCGGTGGTGAGCTGAAGGCGAGCTCGCGGCCGCAGCCTATATGTACCTGGCGCACCAACGTCCGAGGGCTTCTCCGCGGTCATTTCCGGTGCGGTTCTCTTTTTGCTACCTGCGACGGTCGTTCGCTGCAGTACGGGAAGCCAGGATCCGTTTACCTTAAGGCTTTCTTCTTTCTTGTTGAAACTGTTCGCTTGTTTTTGTATTTCTACAGCTTCTCTGAACAAGCGCGTGTGATAGTGCTTCTCTACAGCTAGAACTTCCGTGTTGGCGAATTTTATTACGTGGTCGGTCCCATTCAGTGCGTGCTCTGCCACGGCCGATTTCTCCACCTGCCCCAACCTGCAATGTCGCTTGTGCTCTTTGATCAATTAACACCAGGATCAAAGAGCACAAGCGACATTGCAGGTTGGGGCAGGTGGAGAAATCGGCCGTGGCAGAGCACGCACTGAATGGGACCGACCTATACCTTTCATGAATCACTTACCTCACAAAACTCTTCGTTATTCGAACTACTGCTGTACAGCGAGCACCAATACTGCCAGCTAAATAAAAGATTCTAACTACTGAAGGCACTAACTACTGATAGGCATACTTAGCAAATGAAAGATTTTGATAGAGAACAAACAATGTATTTACCTTAATGTGTTCAAAAGTCTATATATATATATATATATATATATATATATATATATATATATATATATATATATATAACATGACATCCAGTCTTACAAATTTACTGTCTCTAATGGACACACGTCCAGATCATCCGTTCTCAAAACTCCGCCATCTCCCTTCCCACATCCACCACTGCTGGCGGCTCACCTCCAACTGCGAAACGCTACACGCTGTTCACATCCAACTGCCCAACATTACATTAGCGCTATGAAGCCAGTACTAGCAAATGGCTCTCACTGCCATTGTGTTCTATCTCTGTATTCCCTCTCGATGCATTTCAGAGGCTCTGGGGTATGTGCACTGTGTTACAGGCGAGTGGGATGGTTGAGAATGATTACATACAGCAGATGGTGTACTTTGTGACAAATCATTTTAAAAAAAATGCAGTGCTAGACTGAGATCGTAAGAAATGTACAAAATACACTGGCTCTTCTGTTCTATAGGGTTACGCATTCTGGTATAAATGCTGTCTGTGATTTAGGATCAAGTCTTTTCATTGAGCCACATACCTGCATTGAATACTATGGTGATGTCTTTTAATGATTACAGGCACTGGTTAATCATATTCGTGGTTCTGTCATAGCTCGATATAAGTCACCTTTTTCGAACCTGCCTGTTACAGCAAAACTCCAGAATGGTTTTAGATAGCCCCTACGCATCTTGTAACTGTTCCTTAATCTCTGCCTCCTCCTTCCCTGCAGCTTTGTGCATGTGATCGCCCAACTTTAAGTTGGAACTAAGTAGAAATCAGTGAGTGCTGTATCTCCCACCTTCTGCAACCTGTGGAGAAACAGGATGAGCTGAATTAATACGACAGGATCACTCAGTGGAAATGAGAACAAGTTGTCATAGCTCTGCAAACTGTGTGCAGTGTGTAAGACCAGTGTCAAACAAACCTTTCTCCTGCAACAAGAGGTGGTATAAAGGACTTACATTCAGTGCTGGGAGAAGGATGAAGATTTTGTTATTGCATTGCAGCACATTTCCATACTATATACAGCCGGCCGGGATGGCCTAGCGGTTCTAGGCGCTAGAGTCTGGAACCGCGCGACCGCTACAGTCGCAGGTTCGAATCCTGCCTCGGGCATGGATGTGTGTGATGTCTTTAGGTTAGTTAGGTTTAAGTAGTTCTACGTTCTAGGGGACTGATGACCTCCGAAGTTAAGTCCCATAGTGTTCAGAGCCATTTGAACCATTTGAACCATACTATATACATCTACTGCAGTCTGAAGGAGATCTGCAACCCTCATGGTGCATTCACATCTGTCACCCAAACATTCTCTATCATCATTTTGTACCATCCAACAGAGAGAAAAACTACAAATTATAAAAACTCCACTGATGTCATCAACACATATGTATTTAAAGCAAATACTGTTTGTATGCTGGCATCCAGCATATGTGGCGATCCCATTAAATATATAGGTATTGACCCACTCAGTCACCTGCGCAGAACAGAGTACAGTTTATCACCTGTACTGTAGGAGGACCATATCCTACAGACTATCAGTCACAACAGTTGGCACCGAGCGAGGTGGCGCAGTGGTTAGCACACTGGACTCGCATTCGGGAGGACGACGGTTCAATCCCGTCTCCGGCCATCCTGATTTAGGTTTTCCGTGATTTCCCTAAATCGCTTCAGGCAAATGCCGGGATGGTTCCTTTGAAAGGGCACGGCCGATTTCCTTCCCCATCCTTCCCTCACCCGAGCTTGCGCTCCGTCTCTAATGACCTCGTTGTCGACGGGACGTTAAACACTAATATCCACCTCCACAACAGTTGGTCCCTTTTTTGTTGTTTGATATTTATTTTTGTTGTAACATGTCGAAGCAGTGTATGACTACAGCCTTGTACATTGTCACACATTTTGTTTGTTTTTCCACCACGACTTCAAATTCTGTATCAGTTCTGTAGCAGATTCTAAATTGAGATTAAAATGTTTTGATCTATTGGCTCTCACAGAAAACTAGACATTGCAGGGTGCAAATTATGCTGCTGCTCCCACAGTATGACTGAAATAAAAGAAAGTCACAACATAAGGAAACTGGAGAGTTTTGCAGCATTGTGAAGCGTTTCCAAACAGGTATCTGAAGGTGATTGATGACTTCTATATTTAAACTCATGTTTCACAGTGATGAGATAGCAGGTGGCTCAGTGTTCTATTTCAACTGATTCCTCATATTACAGTCATGTACACAATCACTGTTTTGGTCTAGCCAACCCCGGAAGGTGCTGCCTCTCCACCAACACTGTTTCTCCATCTCAAACAAGTTATGTCAGTCAGCCATTATGTGGTAATCATCACGATACCAATGGTCAGATGGGACAGAAAAGACACATAGATGTACTGTAACAAGTGTCAAAGTTGATCATGCGATCAATTTTAGCAATTTTACCAGTTTTTCCATAATTTCAACGCCAACCAATGATGTGGCAGCATGATTCCCAATTTCTGTATCATTGCTAAAACCGTTCCCCCCTCTACTTTGCGTGTACGGAATACTAGATTGCGAATGTAGATAGATGAGTGTGCAGTACGTCCGTCCATTATTAATTCTCGAACATATACACCAAAGTACACCAGACAGGACCGGCCGGTGTGGCCGTGCGGTTCTAGGCGCTTCAGTCTGGAACCGCGTGACCGCTACGGTCGCAGGTTCGAATCCTGCCTCGGGCATGGATGTATGTGATGTCCTTAGGTTAGATAGGTTTAAGTGGTTCTAAGTTCTAGGGGACTGATGACCATAGATGTTAAGTCCCATAGTGCTCAGAGGCATTTGAACCATTTTGAACACCAGACAGCGATCAACATATTTCTAGCACTTTGATCACAGTGCACAGTTTACAATTACGAATGCCCATCTTTATGTGGATGGGAGCCACAGAGCATTATCATAGTCTTAGGATAGAGTTACAGATTGAAAGATCTCCTCGCGTTGTGTTTGAGCAGTGCTCCCTGCAACAATGTCACAGATTTAATCTGCAGCTGACTAGAAGTAGACCACTACATTCCATGTCTCGTGAGAGAGTGAACAGAGTGAGCCGAGTCCTTAATTGCTGTTCTGCATGAATCTTACTCACATCAAATATGCAAGTGTACAGAATCTCTCCAGATGCATGCATGTTGAGGAGGTTAGGAAACCTTATTGGTGTACAGTTGTAGATATGAAACTGTGGTGATAATATAACAGACGTTAAGAAGAAGAGAAGTGTTGTTTTCATACATGATGAAGTTCCAAATCGATGGAGTTTGAAGCATTTTACGGAAACCAACTGCGCTGTCCATTATAAAGTGTGGTTTTAGTGTCTGAGGTCAGTACCAAGAAGGTATTGGCAAAAAAAGAATGGAAACACATACACTCCTAAGGCTACACGATTCTGCACTTAAAATACTCTATAATGTTAGAGCAGTGTAGCTTACGACCTATAGTCATGTGGAATGCAACGATGTTACTATTAAAATGTAAGAAATATATTTCCAGCACATGACATGCATTCTTCTTACAACTTTCCCTACTATAAACTATGCTGACAAACAGCAAAATGGAAAAAAAAATAGTTCCCAAAACACCAATTTATTATGACACATGCATAAAATAGATTTCCAGAGGTGTGTAGCACCCACGGTTGACATCCGAATATGGTTCATGCTCGCATCAGTCCTGTATAATGATTGTTAGTAACGGAGAATGCCTCTTACATTGAAAGAGACAAACACTTATCAGAGGTGTTTGACATGAAATAACATGTCATGCTGCCACTAAATTTGTAAACAGGACGTTTGTCAAGCAGATGTATACACAAGGACTGCAGTACCCCACAAACACCTGTCGTTAATGTAGAATCACCGTAGTTACGAAACTGGAGACTCGATTTTATGCTCAAGACGGGGCAAGGGTGTGGAGTACGTCGCATAAATCTTCATTAGGTTAGGGGAAAGTGCCGAAAAAGGATGGACATGTTTCATCATCATCATCATCACATATGAGCTGGAAGTCCTCTGATGACTGAGAAGTTTACTGTTACCGGTAAGAGGTATATAGATAGTGCACTAAGTAACACATAGAACACACAGTCGAACAGAGGTTATTCCTCCCTACTGAGGCACCCCTACAAAACAATGGAAAAAATGTGTAAATGACCTGCAGCAACATCTCCCTCTCTCTGTAGAATGCATAATCAGTCTACCATTAAATCACAGCTCCATCCCAACCGATCACTACATCCAGTTTCTGTCATCCTTTAATGGAGATCCAAATCAGTTTGGAGGCAGATGGTCTCTTCTTTCCAAGAAATCCTCAAAGATGGTAGTCAACTTGCATGTAACATTATTCCCTCAGTAGATATATAGTAGAATGTTGCCATGCAGCAACTCTTTGTTAGCTGACACCGCAAGGTTGGGTTTGGCGGAGAATACAGAGAAGCACAGTGTAAATTCCGTCTGTTAGGGTTTAAAACACTTGCATAACATCAAATACGCGATCCATTCTGTAGCTGTATGTTGCAGTCCCAGACACCACAGATATGAAACTTCTAAGTAGTATGGACATGTAGAAATATTGGCCAAAGAAAGTGTGGCAGTGGACTATGGCGGAAATAAGAAAGCATGAACGACCTGGGGGTAGTTGCGTTCGAAATGTCTGATATGTAATGGTCGCCAGAGGACTACAAGAACTGAGATGATAAGAGGAAGTGGAATACAGGAAGCAAGGAGCGGCGCCAATCGTAGGATACTTACCGTGTGGTGATGATCTGCCAGGTACTATCTCGCGAGATTTGTTTGTTGAGATCAATGTTTATGTCAGAATGACTGCAGTGTAGTTCAGTTCCTCTAGCATATTCCGTAGTTCATATTAGTTTACTGCAAACGGAGCAATAACCTATGAGAAACAGAAGCGATATAATTTCTTTCTAATTTCGAGATTCCATTCGTCCCTCCAGTTCATTCTCCGAAATGCATATTATTTCCTCTCATTTCCTGGTCAATCCGAGTGAATACAAGGTAGAGGGGCGCGAACTTCCTGTTCCCGGCCCACCCTGATGGCCAGCTCTCTGTGGGTGACGTCAGCATATGACCGCCGTCCGTCACCTGCCGGATGTGGCGCCGGTGCTGCGGTCTGGCGGACAAATTGCCAATATCGGCGGCGGCGCCAGCGGCAGGTGGTCAGTGATCTGCACGTGGCACTCTACTTCAGCGCCCTCTACTGCCGTTGTTTACGTTGGCCAAGCAGCAGTCTCTGGGAAATAAACTAGTTTTTTAAAATGTTTTTACGTATTGATTTATTTATCCTGGTAATGATTGGGCCATTAGGTCCTTTCTTATATCTGATCGGGAATTCTACACATTTTACATTACATACTTTACGACAACCATGATGTAAGTTATAACTAATATAGAACCCAACATTTAGAAATTCCTATGACACGAATAATGGGAACAATAATAACTGTAGCAGAAACAAACATAGATTGTATTCTTTCATGAAAAGCACACAGTGTGACAGATTATAGGTAGGTAGATTTAATTTTGTGCACTGGCAGCGATGGCTCTCAGGGAACATATGTGTGTGGGAGAGGAAGATGTACGTGATAGAATACGTGGAATGAAGGGAAGGGGAAATAAAAAGGTGATTTATTGAGGAACTAAAAGGGGAAGAAACGTAACGGGGGAGAAAGTGTGAACACCTGCTTTACTCTCTGACAGAGGGAAACTGACCATACACCTAAACTTTTTCGGTCAAAGTTATGCATTTGACAGAAGGAAGTGCATCAGATATTTTCTAAATTTGTCAGGTCATTGAGTTTGCGCCGAGTGCATGGGAGCTTGTTCCAAGGGCGGAGAGCAGCTTTAGAGAACGAATTGGCGAATAGTTTCGTATTATGAACTGATACAGCTAGGATATCTTGCGTTGCGATTGTGATGAGACAGTAGGTAGTTGGTCTCTGGGAGTATTAGGGAACATATGCACAGAAAAGCCGATGGTGCAGACAAAAAGTATCATTCGTATCATCTTGTCTGGTCGCTAACATCCTAACTACGTGTACGAAGCCCTGAGGTGGTCAAACAGACGGATATTACATGTTTAACGAAAGCAGGCATTCACGGTTAATTCTAATCGTCCAGAGATCTCACAACTGGTTCACTGTGTGAATACATCGCGGTGGCGGAAGTTCGTTACAGCGAGTGACTGCAGAAGTTTACGTTTTAACTTCCTAAGCACAGTCATTGTGCTAGCTGGACTGCTGGAAGCACTTTGGAGCTCACGATTGATTCCTTCCGCAGATGTCACGTATTTTTTTACAACCAGCCTCCACTATGCGCGACAGTCCCTCTGTGTCAGTACATGAGATCTGACTGGTCTTGGTTTAGGTGCAGTGGTTCCATCTTGTTTCACTTCACCGTCAGTCATCAACAGCCGAGTCGGGTAGCTTTAGAAGGGTTGAAAGGACCCTGATGGATTTGCTGCTCGGATGACTTAGGATTACTGGCCCACGTTCGAAATCACGTAGCTGTCCTGATTCTGCTTCTATACTGACAAAGTTTTTTTCTGTTCCTTTCATGTGGCCCATCTCCTATCAGATTCAACGCCTTCTTCGTAATAAATGCACCGTATCAACTAATAATAGTTTGAAAAAAAAGTCTTATTCATCATTTAAAATCGACTCGTTCCCCTTCGTAAAACTCTGCCGTCTACAGTATTTTCTGCGACACCTGATCTTCTTACTATATAAGTCAAGCAGGACGTGCCTTTACAATCATATACAAAGAACATCTTTTAAGAGAAAATGGCACTGAAGCCCAAAATTCGGCCGGCCGCGGTGGTCGTGCGGTTCTAGGCGCTCCAGTCTGGAGCCGCGCTGCTGCTACGGTCGCAGGTTCGAATCCTGCCTCGGGCATGGGTGTGTGTGACGTCCTTAGGTTAGTTAGGTTTAATTAGTTCTAAGTTCTAGGGGACTGATGACCACAGCAGTTGAGTCCCATAGTGCTCAGAGCCATTTGAACCATTTTCTGAACCCAAAATTCGTCATTCGCCGACCACCTTTTGATTACAGGTCACGCGCCTAAAGCTGTTCACTATAGCAACATTTTGCACATCAAGAAGAAAGGGCGTGTATTAGATATTCTCAAAGAATTAGAAATTTTTAAACTTGTTTCTCGATTGCCTCATTCTTAATGAGCAGCTACAGTTACATAATAAAGACTTGTTCAACGGTATAAAGCCGTTACTTTATATTTGATTTCGTGTTCCCTCGTGCAGTTACCGAAATTTTTTTCTTTCTATGTCGACTCAAAGTTTTTTTGTTTGTTAAATGGTTATATTGACTGCATTTCATGTTATATTGTTTTTCTACATGCTGTGTCATTCAGTCCCCTTTATAATTCTATAATGACGTTTCAGCCATTAAACTGTACTTCTAAGTCTTATGTAGACAAAATGTTACCCTGTCTGCTGCTGTCAAATAAAATGTTGCCTTGTACTTCACGTACTAAATAATGTTCATCATAATATTCGTCTGCCTTTATTTGAATGTCATGTAGCCAGTTGTATTTGCGGCTACTAGGTGCCATTGTTGGTGTAATGTTCACCTGCCCGCAGTTGCTAACGCGGGCGCATCAGTCTGTTGCTACCTGTGGCTTGACATATGTGAACAGCCCATAGTGGCTTGCCTTCCAGGGATTCTTTTTTAAAAATTTTGCGACTTAGCTTCATCGCTTGATATTTATTTTTTTACGTGGCTTGTAAGTACTGTTTCTTTCTTGTAGTGTTAGTCAGTACTTACATTTATATAAAAAATGTTTTTCCCATAATTTTTGTTCTCCTATTATAGGCCAGTCTGAATATTTTACTTTTGATGAAGGTAATCATAGTAGTGCCGAAACCATGTCAAAAGACTTAATTTTTGCGACTGAGGGCTGTTTCGATGTAATTTTATTTTGAAAATCGAATGTTCTGAAGTGGCCACTGATGACTTACATCTAGCCTTGTAAATCTGAGCTGGTGCTCTGACTAATGATCCTTTTGTCGACAAGATGTTCGTATATCCAAGGAAGCATGTACTGCCAACAAAGTAAGTTCCAGCCGAGAAAGGCATCTTTGTATAGTTCAGCACAAGAAAACGTCCAGGCACTCACTAGTAGTCGTTTGTACAGGAGCTCGAATTTCCTAATTTTCGCTATGAGTTACTCTTCTCCTGAAATCGCATCAGGGAAATGCTGCTGTGGTTCTAACAGAGCGGCCGTAGGTGCTTCGTTCCAGCATTCTTGTCCAACTGCAGTTGCCAAGACTTCGTTAAAAATCCTCATGGTCACGTAACATCAATCCAAAAGCTTTCTAATTTTTTGTGGCCTATGCAAGTAAGGAAGATGTTGTTGTTGTTGTTGTTGTTGTCGTCGTCGTCATCGTCGTCGTCGTCGTCGTCGTTGTTGTTGCTGTGGTATTGTGTCCGAAGGCTTTGGTGCAGCTCTCCACGTTAGGCTATTTTGTGAAAGTCTTGTTCATCTCTGTAGTGCCGCGACTCAGTCTTTGGTCAGAAAACTAATAGTCAAGTAAGGAGAAGCAGTATGGTAGCGCCATAAAACTTGGGGAACATGTGCACCAGTGGATTGTGCAGCGAGGATAGCCAAGTTCAGCTGCACAGCGGTAACCGTGTAGCAAGTGGAGTGGTGTCACCACACCAGAGCGAGTCTCTTTATATGGGAACGTGATTAGGTACCGGGTTTTTGTGAAACAAATGGACACTGGAGACATATAAATAAGTCCGGATTTTAAAGCAGGGGTCTCTTGTCATCGCCGAAATCCAGCAGTACTACCACGACGGCAGGGCGATGCCGGACATTGAGATGACTGGGCTCCACCAGCTGTAGCCTTTGGTTCAGGACCGGTCTACGCCTGCCATCTGCACTAAATCCTTCGCCTTACTTGGTGCCACCGACTCTTGAGTTCCTCGATGATCTTGACGCTACAGCGCCATCCTCCAGCTGGCTTCTTTTTGAGGACAGCAGGTTGTACCTCTCACACAGCAGACTCAACATGCTGCTACCGCGGACACTTGCGGAGCCAATGGGCCGTCTGCCGAGTGGGATGCCACCGCAGCACAGCACGATGCGCCACTGACGTCAACAGCCATGGCCGACAGAGGCTGCCAGCCTCAGCAGCAGGAAGCACCGGCTCAACGTCACCAGGCAAATGCAGCCACGCAGTCATCGGCTGCAGCTGGGGTCAACAAGGAGGGGCATGCCTGCGTCACTACACCATGTATCGAAACCAATAAAAGCTCTTTGTAACTGTAAACAGTGTCTGCCCTGGGCTTCACGGCCTGTAACCACCACCCACCATCTGAACGCTTCATTTCCGAATAACTATTGCAATCTGCATCCATTTGAAACTCCTTACTGCACTTATTTCTACACCTATTAGCCCTAACATTTGCTTCCATTACCAAACTGGTATTCTTTAATGCCTCTGCTTGTGTCCTATCAAGAGATCCTTCCTTTTAGTCAACTTCTGCTATAAATTTCTTGTTTCCCCCATGAGATTCAATACATCGTCATTAGTTATTCGATCTGCCCATCTAATTTTCCGCTTATTTTGTAGCACGACATTTCGAAACGTTCTCTTGTTTTATTACCTGGACTGCTTATCACCAATGTTTCACTTCCGTACAAGTCTACACACCAGACAAAAACGTTCAGAAAAGAATTCCTAATACTTTAATTTATGTTACATGTTTAAAAAATCCTCTTTTTCCGAAAGACTTTTCTTGCTATTGTCAGTCTGCATTTTATCTAGTTTCTACTAGGGCCACGATTACTTAACACTGCCTCATTTAATCCGACTACATTCCATTACCTTAGCTTTATTTTTTATTGATTTTCATCTTATAATCTCTTAGCAGGACACTGTCCTTTCCAGTTAGCTCCTCTTCCAACTCCTATGCTGCCTCTCACAGAGTTACACTGCCATCGCCAAACCTCCAAATTTTACTTCTTATCCCTTAGCTGTAATTGCTTTTCCACGTTTCACCTTTGTTTTCTTTACTGTTTGGTCAATGTTCAGACCAAACAACATAGGAAATAGGCTACAACCCTATCTCACTCCTCTCTCAACCAGTGCTCGTCTTTGGTGTCTGTCGACTCTTATAACTGCAGGTCGGTTTCTGTACAAGTTTGAGGTAACCTTTCACTCCCTGTATGTTATCCTACCACCTTCAACATTTGGAAGAGTATAATACAATAAACACATTCTCTAATTTCACAGTAGATCTAAAGATAGGTTTACCTTCCTTCAACATATCTTCTAAAATAGGTTGTAGAGTGAGTATTGTCTCGCGTGTTGCTACATTCCTCCAGAACGCAAACTGATCTTTTCCGAGATCAGCTTCTACCAGCTTTTCCATTTTTCTGTAAATACGTCGTATCAATATTTTGGTAAACAAGTTAGTCACCAGAAACTAGCTATTAAACCAGTACCTGTGATGTCATTTTGCTGTTACAAGGGCTACACCATTAACTTCTTGTGACCGTTGTATCTGTGTCTTGAGAGTGTTGTGGCAGTTATAAGAAAATTCGTTTTAACTACGTTGTGTGAGCGAGGTATCATGAGTGCTCCGAGAGAGAAGGGAGTCGGAGAAAATCGTGGCAGTGTTCACAGATAAAGTTCGTTCGCATGGCGCTCATCTTAATTTCAATTTGTGCGGCCCGCGCAACAGAAAGTAATTAGTTCAACGATTTATATTTCCAGGCCAGATGAATTTAATTTGCAGAGCGTTAATAAAGAGCAGAACCAGCCAGAAGGAAAAACAGAAGGGGAAAAGGTTAGAGATAACCCTTTCGAAACAGTGTTTTCTGCCTCTCTTTTCCTCTGATTTGCGATGTAGCGCTGTTGGGGCAGTTTGCCATAGCTCTGCACTTTGCGAGTCGTTTCGCTTAACTTGCATCTGGCTGCATTACCACCAAGACTTATTCCATCCACTGCGGAGATGCCGATCTAGTGCTGCCGTTGCAGCTTACTCACTCCGTACTCATTCAACCACTTCTTTACTCCTCCTCTTCCTCCTACTTACCTCCGCTACCTTCTAGGTGCCACACAGCCGTTTATCGTCATTAAAAACCCCTAGCGCTGGAGAATATTGCCAAAACTGTTGTGTATTTGCTTACCTCCTTATGGTTACTTTTTTCCGACTAGTTTACCGAAAGTATGCTTTTATAGGCACTGAAAGAGCAAAAGTTTGTCGTTTCCTCCACATCACTCCAAACTTTACACCCAAAAAGTAGTGATTCAATCTAACATGACTTTTCCGGCGTGCAACAGGACATCAGTAGTTCCTCCCGGCATATTTCGGTTGTGAACCATAAAGCCATCTTCAAGACGAGTTGTAGATTCAGTTTTGGGTGTTTAAGTGTGTGTATTTATTCGATAACACGAAAAAACTACGCGATTGATATCTAAAACACTGAGTGAAATGTGCATGCGCCACAACAGCGATGTCCACAGCTCGTGGTCTAGTGGCGTGCGTTGCTGTCTCTCGATCACGGGGTGCCGGGTTCGGTTCCCGCCCGGGTTGGGGATCCTGTCTGCCCGGGGACTGGGTATTTGTGTTGTCCTCATCATTTCATCATCATCATCATCATCATAATCATCATAATCATCATCATCATCATTCGTGACAGTGGCTACACTGGACTGGGTAAAAAAATTGGACTGTGTAAAAATTGGGAGTTTGTACGGGCGCTGATGACCGCGCAGTTGAGCCCACACAAACCAAACATCATCATCACAAAAGCGACAGTTGCAGATAAAAGTTGTCTCTCAAAGATGGAAAATTTAAAGTACGAGTAATCGTTTGTTTTTTTCGTCTCAGAGGACATGACATCACTAGTTTAAATCAAAATTGGTCATATTAAGATCCACGAAGCTGCGTGAGCAATTCGTCGCTTCCATATGGAATCACACATCAGAGTTCGGTTTGTGATGTGTAGTTCCATATGGATACGAAACGTTGCTTACGCTACTGCACAGATCTGAAAATGATCAGCTATGATAGAAAGTAGTCGTATTATAAAACATAGAAGATTTAGAACAAAATCTCCTTTGAGAGCGAAAACCTGAAATGAGAGGTTCGCATGAATTGTTAAGGTGGATGCCATCGTTTCAGTTGAATGGGTTGTCGGCCGGTCGTATTTCCATACTTTCTTTGACTAGAGAAACCGAACAGAACGAGGCTTTAAAGGGCGGGTGTGCCGTTCCTGTTCGATGCACCGTTTTTGTACATTGTGTATGATTTGTCGAAAGTAATTTTTGCATCACTGTCAGGATATTTTATATTTTTCAGTCTGTGGCAAAAGCAGATAATCCTTCACAGATCCCAGAAGATCTCCTATCTTTTCGAATGGACTGAAGATCACATTCACTTTATTATTCAGGTATTTTTTTATTTTCTTTGGTTGGCCCAGGGTTTTAGCAATAGTTCTCTTAATCTGATGTTGTGTACATGGACCTTTCAACAAGATCCAAGACTTATTTTATTCCTGGTCTGTAAGCTACCTTCATTCCCGAACGAAAGCAACGATACTAGACGCTTGTCACGACTTCTAAAAAAGTGCAGAAATTCAAATGATGGTCAACGCTTTAACAACATAGTCGACGTTCAAGCTAATGTGACGCGAGTCATTCGCAACGACTTTTTTGACAGTGTTTCATTGTTGTGTGAATGTTCTGTGAGTTGTACAGAAGTAGGGAGACACAGTGCGTAACACCTAAAGCATTAAAACATTCGTCTTAACTTTTCTCTACCTTTATTTATCCAGTCCCGAAACTTTTTGGACTGACAGGGTTTATCCGCTTTTTCCGAACACAGCCTTCAGGTGTACCAATTCGCCCTGTAGGTTTGTCGATCGATAAGGACCTCGCTGACCATGTTCAAAGAAAAGAGGCTTTGCTTCTTAACTCTGCTTCTCTTGCCAAGGAGGTTACCAATAGCCTGAAGGACCGCAGCTGTGTGTATAGGAGCCATGCCAAGGCCCACAACAATATAAAGAAACAAAATCTGGTTCATGAGAAAATGAAAATCAGAAACCATGGTTTGAACAAATCCTAAAGGCATAAAAGAATAAAGAACGATATTTACCTACTTGCTGGATGGCCAAATCGTACGACTCGTTGTGAGAGATCTTTTGTGGCGCACATGCCAACATCATGTATGTACTTTGGTTTTATCCATAATGTATATAAGGTCTTGGTTGTTACAGTCAGCATTGAAATGTCGACTCAACCACCTTTTTACAGTTAAAACAAAAAGGCGTATATTTTTGTGTTTTTCGCACTGTAAATATATGATTGAGGAGCAGTTACCACTCAGATTTTGTTTGTAATCAAACTGAATTTATTAGTAAGTTAAAAACATTAAAACTTAAAATCTCTGATTCGTTTGTAAATCTCGACGCGTCTCCTTGTTTTCTTAATACCCAGTTGTTTATATTTTTATCACTGACTGACAGAAAGTTTGGAGAGGAGATAACATCATCGTTCAGGCGTATGCTAACATTCACTTGCTTCCACAATGTGTGGTCTAGTTTACAAAAAAAAAAGAGGAGAAGCTAATTGTTTGGTAACCAGTGTCCTCGGATGTGCACACAAGATTTTAATTTTAACCCCGGTAATACGAGAGAATGAAGCGGAAGCGGCTGAAATGCACGTAACAACTTGTTGCAAAGGCGCAGTCAGCGCGGCTAGGGCTGCCTGCAGAGAGTACTCGTTCGCGCCGCCCCAGGAGTGGGCTCTCAAAATGGATTGCTCCCGCGACGCCCGTTAACTTGAAACAATACGATGGATACCCCGATAAAACTTAGTGTAGACTTAAGTAGGTTTTTCATCCACGTGCTTCTGGGTACAGCCACGGGCGTCGCAGCAGAGTGGGAGGTAGTTTTCATTACGAGAATTCCTTCCAGTGTCGCCTCGCCGAATTCAAATATTGACTCCAGCTCCTGTGTTTTAATGTAATTAAATTGAAATGACTAATGGGTGGGGATACGGAGGCTTGTTCTCGCAGCCCCTGGCGCTGGAACTCTACTTGCTTCCACAGCGAAGAAAAAGCAAATCGTATCGGTTCGTAAGCGCTGTGCCCTCATTCCTGCAGTGATATCTGAGGAATAACTAATATTCACTGGAAATAGACGGGTTGTGTGTACTGGAATAAGTGAACTGAAAATGATAGTGTTGTTTTGTTATGGTGGTGGTGGTCTTCAGTTGTAAGACGGGCTAGATGCAGCTCTCCGTGATGCACAACGCCTCTTCTCTAGCGTCTACCATTGGAGTTTGTTGAACATCTCAATAAAGTTCTCACAACGACTCAACAATTCCTTGATGGCACGCTCCAGTACTTTCTCTCGCTCTCTCTTCTATTATTCCAACTCTAAAGCCAGCCTGAGGCAGTATGAAAGCGGTAGAGTTATGTGTCGTCTCGATGAAGATGCAAATCGCCTGCGGTATGCTACAGGCGACCAAAGGAATACCTAATCCGTATGATAGGACAAGGTTCTTGTAATATACTCTGTTGAATCACTGTGGCAAGTGTATGAGTAAGCCCTGGCATCCGTTTGGGCGTCCCTACACAAGAACTCCTTCACTATAGTCTTATGGCCAAGCGAAGTGCATTGCCATCGACGTGTATCGAAGTGTACCGCTACTCATTGCTCGAGGTGGCATCTTTTCGTTGCTCGAGCGTCCAATGACGAATTCCGCTTACTCTAAGACAGATGTTGGTCAGAGGCACACGCTTAGGTTGGTGACTTCTGCGCCCCGTAACGAGGTAGCGATTGTATGGATGCTCACACGCTCAGTGTTTGTTCTTGTCCAGCACTGAGATGGTGATGATTTTCTGTCATCCCTACGATTAACACGTTATTCACCGTGGCAGCTTGATTTTATTGCACTAAATATAGCCTGCAGTACTTTACTTTTTACCAAACAAAACCACGTACTTTTGTGCGGTTCCTTCAGCAGTACACGTAAATAAAATGTTATAGAGCTGAATTTTGAATTCTGATAAATTGCAGTACCGATGTAGCAACTGAATTTTCGCATAAAACTAAATTCTAGGTCTGCAAAATTTACATTCAGTGGTGGGGTCTACATTTTTCTGTGCCACCACCAAGACTACATATGATTTTAACTGGCACTTTAAGTAATTTATTGGAGAATCAGAAAGATGTCCGTCACCATTGTACTGAAGTTCTTCCTCAGAATGATCATTTTGATCGCCAGCAGAGTCGTAAATTGTGATCACTGGTCATTGTAAAATCGTCGCCTTTTGTGTCTGTTTCTTTATCTATACAACCGACATCTTCCTCTATCCACCGACTAACAATATCATCAATCTTAGGCTCGTTAAAAGCGAAATGTTCCTGTGAACACATGTTGTACTACAGCGAAGAAAACACGTACGTACATCAGCCGGTGAGGTCTCGGAAGCCACAACACAGCATATCAACAACAAACAAAGAGGGTGATAATGCAACCGGTTCAAACTATTGTAGGGTAGGCGATTCAACGAGGGTTGGGGGTGGGGCGTGGGGGAGGTGTATAGGAGCCGAGAGCCAGTAGCTAGTTCGACAGTTCTTGCGTGCTCTAAGTGACCGCACCGCACTTCATGCACGCAATTCGTTACGAGTTCACAAACATACCTATACGTGTCGCCCCACATATGGTTCTTGAATCGCTGTAGCAAGTGTAAGAGGGCTGAGTGGTTTGTTTAATTGATGGTGAGATTATTTCATATTTCCTTTGCTATGTTTCCGTCACTTTGCTGCTTTACTATGACTGCCTTGAAACAGTAGCGTTTCTGTATTAAATTATATATTTAACTTGGAAAAACGGTTGCATTAACACACCAACTGTTGAAGCAATCTTTTTGAGCCGACACTTTAAATAATACAAAGACTTACGCATGATATGAGCTTTTAAAGCAAAAACGGAGGAACACTGGCTCACAATGACGAACATTCCGAATGGCCGTCAACTGGTATTAATCCAAAACTTTTCGGAAATTGAGAGATCCGAGACTAAAAGGTAGTAGATTGACCATTCAGGACGTCCGCAACAACTTGGAAACAAACTATGATACATCTGAGTGTATTCTGTCAGAAGAATAAACACTAGAATGATTGTGGTGAAGTTTGTGCGACAATGGCTTCAAGACTGTCAGAAGCAACATCGGTTTGAAGTCTGCAGGGAACGTAAACAGCTGCTTCGAGACAATCCACACTTTTTTTCAGTGGTCTTCACCAGCGTCGAATGTTGGATTTATGCCGATGACAGAAAAGTAACCAGCTATCGACGTAATGGAAGATTCCTTTTACACCTCGGTGAAAAAACTTGAGACATAAAGAATAACATTAAGTCGTGATCGATATTTCCTGTTTATATCGTCGGTATTGGTCGTAAAGAAATTCTGTTTCCTAGTCAGATAGTCAATTAAGTGTTTATCGTAAGGTTCTAAGACATTTGAACGAGTCATGAGGCGAAGACATGCGCAGAAGTAGCGTACAAATCACTGGATGCACCACCGTGGCAATGCACGATCACTTAAGACTTAGAATGCGTCTTCTGGTCACAATATGTAGACAGGAAAGAAAAGGGTAAAAAAGCTCAAGAGAGACATCAAGTGGGATTTTCTCTATTATCGGCCTCCGCATCTACAAGCGACAATGCCTTCTGCGGGGCAAAAATATACTACGACACCCTCAGTAATATTTGGTTCTTACGCGCTGGTCACTTGTTAAAAGTGCGTTCGGAATTGCATCTCGGTTACTGAAACAGCTTCACAAACAAGCAAAATGCTTTCTTTGACCCTTTCTGTGACAGTGCTTTTGGTGGTGATTACATGAATTACACACACATTCCTCATACATGTAAAGTATACATTTGTGAGGCCATCCATTACTCCATACGGTGAGTACTGCATATTTCACATCAATGGCAACAAATCTATGAAGGCTGCCAATAGTTGAATGCAGTATTGATCGTTTATGTCTTTCCAATGGCCATAAATCCGGGTTACTGTGGCATGTTCCATTCCTGAAAACCGTATCCGAAAATGACACTCGAAAAGGTAGAGAAATATCTTAGTGACGAAATTTAGCTCATTAAGAACAAAATTCAGATATGTATTTGTTTCAGCTACGAAGAAAAACCTGTAACCTGTGGTCATGAGAAACAAGATTTTGTTTCTAAACACTCAAAAATCTCACCACAATGGTGGAATAGAGTCATAAAGCGCAGCGTATTGTTCCCTGGGTTTAATTTGCCCTTCAGTGTTCCACACTTGAAAAGCTGTGTTAATGCAGTTTGAGTTTTATATTCTCAGTTGCGACGTCATTGTGCGGAAAATTTACTCGTTAACAGTCACGTATTATGAGATGCACTGGCCGGTATAATTATTAAATTTTCTGTAAAATTACAACTTGCCTGCAGGTGAGTGATTGGAACCGACAGAAAATTGAAACGTCACCGACAAAATGAAGGGATTACCTTCGGTAATCCACCACCAGTATGCAGTGGGGTTATTATATCTTCAAATATTGTGGCGAGCAGATTAAAACGAGGATACTGAGCGATGTGAGTCTGGAAAATAGAAGTATCTCTCTTGGCAGCTCTAAAATCAACCCATGAGTCCGTTCTCCAATTTCGGTGGCTCGTTTTGAGCGATATGATATCCTTTCGGTAATTTCGATACGTTTTTGCTGCCGCTGGCGGCAGGTTGAATGGAAACGATTCATCGCAGCCTGTCGATAGCTTTCTAGGAATACTGTAACATTGTAGACGCTTAATCGTACAATGTATCACAATAATCTCTCTCTACGATGCAGTATATTGTAATTTTACACTTCGGAAATATATAGTTCAAAAAACAACAGAAATTTGGTGACCGGTTTGGAAAGCTGAGTACTACTATTTTGCTCTCTGATTTATGCTACTTTTCACGTGTTTCTGTCGACCGTTATCTGCAGATAATCCTTTATTCGTTTTTACGCCTAGTTCTAGATTTTTGAAATCTAGGGTTACATTTACGATCAGCTCCTGTCGATTCACTGACTCAAAAATACAAGTAGTGTAAAAACTATCAGAGTTGACGCCGCCTCCACTCTCTCTTTCTCTCTCTTCGCTACCTTAGATACACTGTATCATTCTCCTACTTATCCATTCGTAAATCTTTGAGAAGTAAAGGTACTTTTTTCTTTCGAATGAATCACTTCCTGAAAACTGACGTTACGCAGTTATTTCACACGGACCATTCCTCTGTAAACTTATCTCTGTAGATTAGCCCCGCCCATAGCTGTGAGTCTAGTAAACGAAAGATTTAGAACGCCTAAGAAAAATTTAATTGTCTTTACACCACGGATTACAACTTTTCTCTACTGAATTCAGTTACTCTCATCTGAAATGTAAATTTCCAGGCACAAGCACTTTTCCAGTCTGAGCTCACTGAGTTGACATTGGCTAAAACGGAAGGCATATATTTAAACCAGGAAGCACTATCTAAAATTATCACTAGATTTGCATCATCATCTCCTTAGGCATGTCCGTCGTCGAGTACAGTACTTATATACGCTCATGCCTACATTCTAAATTATTTTAATACTCTGTCATATCACAATCATATACAGAAATTCCTTGTGTCTTGCTGACATTCGTCTATAGAGTAATCCCAATATGGAATACGGACAAGTCAATTTTTTTTGTATTTTCAAAACTGAGCTACTATTTTACCTGCTGAAGTAACACAGCCTCTTCCTATGTTTTTCCCCCAGTACCTTTATTTATTCTATCTCGCCACCGGTTGTTAATGGTTCCTGACAAGCTTTAACCCTATTCTTCCTCATTTTTCCTAACTTCTTTTTTCTGCCTTCTCTTTCTCTCTTCCCTTTCTTCAGTTTTTGTCGAAAGTACTATCCCTATAGTTAACATTAATTATTTATTCACATGTATCGGTCGTGGTTGATAAGTGTATTGTTGCAATAAACCTCATAGCATTCCAATGAACGACTCACTCTGACATCTAGATATGTCTTGAGGGCACGAAGTAGCACACGAATTGTGTCAACATAAACGTGTTTCGTGTTAGAACGAGTCTGAGTAGAGAAATGGTTTACACTATGGTTTCAAGCGCTCAAATTCTGAGTTAGAGATGTTACTACAAGAGAGAAGCACTATGCCTAGTCACGGCTGTAGGAGATCACAAAAGCTATCTGGCCTGAAAAGCGGATGTGTGCTGCGATAATGTTGCTAGGTAACTTTGTGGTGCATTGCAAAAGATTTCGATTACAGTGTAAATATGAGAGTTACCAAGACAACGAATTTATGATACGTTGAAAACCAGTAGCTACAACTTAGTAATGATCTACTATAATATTAAACTGTTTTAAGTCTTTAGATGTATAGGTAAAACTGTGCAAATGCTTTTGGTTGGTAATTTGTAAACTACATTTATTTAGAATATCTACTCTAATTTCGACCTAATACAAAGAAAAAATAACTATAAAAGAAACACTTAGGTCCTGTTCACACCATCAGAATACATATTAATTCAAGCAGCAATACGCCGTATTACTGTATAGAGTAGGAAATTTGTTACTAATTGTCAGCATCTGAGGAGAAGAATCACTGGAATAATACGAATAACTTTCACCGATAAAAAAAACATAACTCAGGAAACTGCTAAATGAAATCACAACAAACTCAAGAACTTTGCGTGCTTTTTTTACTGTTTCTTTTAGAAACTACTAAACATACACAAACAAGCCATCAATTTATGTAATGAACTAGCTGGAGTACCCGGCTTCGCTCTGGGGGCTGATATGAGATTGTGGTAGTTGGAATAAAAGGATAAACTTCAACGTACAAGAGGTAAAACAATTTTATTGACAACATATTCTAGCTATTTCAGATACTAGTAACGTATAAGAGATAAAAAAATTATTGGAAATATATTCTAACAATCTACAACACTTGTTTATGACTGTGAGCACTAAGGGACTTAACATCTGAGGTCATCAGTTCCCTAGAATTACTTAAACCTAACTAACCTAAGGATACACATCCATGCCCAAGGCAGGATTCGAACCTGCGGCCATAGAAGTCGTGCGGTTCCGGACTGGAGCGCCTAGAAGCGCTCGGAATACTTATTTATAGACAACATACCTCATTTTGTTATCTGGGGTATATACGTACAAATTTTTCGAATTTCCTACTCGTGAGCAAGCTACGTGTAGTTGAGCGTTAGAGAATCAGGATTCTTTGAGGTTGATACCGCAATATTTTAGTTTGTCCTTGGGCTTTGTTAATTGTAGTGCTTTAGGCTAATTTGATTGGAAATTGCAGTCTTCTAAATTGGAATGGTAGTTCAATAAAGATCAGTGGTATTCTGAGGATAAACAGTGTGTGTCCTTTGTACTTTCCGGCCATAAGTTCGGGTTCGATGTGTTATTCGATAGCTGTTTGACAACCATCCTTGTTCCATTACATAGCTTTGGTGAGTTGATATTTCTGAGTAATATGATCGGAGATCCAATTTTAAGTCGAAGGCAATGTAATGGCATTCCTGATACTTGCAAAGATTTTAGAAATTCTGTAGGGTAGTTCACACTTTCTTCAACGTTTCCCATTGTGTCGATCGATATGTATGTTCCTTCTTCACCGGGAATTATCTTTTGAATGTTAGAGTTGGTATCGTGAACAATATTATTTTTAGGTACCAAAATTGTTCTTTCAAGTACCCAGTCCTGATGGTATAGTCGTGAACTATGTTTGGATAAATGTGGTCGATGTGTTCATTTTCAGCAGTGGCTATGTTGCAGAAATCACTCTTGAGTTTAATGAGGCAGGTTGTCTGGTCAGAAGGATTTGTGAAAGATGTTGAGCAAAATGTCCTGTTGTTTTGTCTTTAGATGGTTTTTTGTTAGTCGCAATATTTGTACGTTTGGCCAGAGATGCGATTTTTTAAGCATGCATTGATCTCCTCTGCTGGCGTTGACTTGGATATAACTGGAACTGTCTCTCGAAAATCCCGTGAGAGTATGTGTAGAGCTCTTCCCATCACTTTGACTTGCCTCGCAAGTCTCATAATGTTCTGCCCATGGCTTCGAATCATTTTTATGTGACATTGTGCATTCGTCCCAGAAGATAATTTTAGCTTCCTTTAGAAGTTCAACCCGTCCAGATGCTCTACAGGGAATTCTCCTTCGGTTATATTCACCGATAGTTGCAGGGCGGAATGTGCAGTTCGTCCTCCTTCCGTAAGTGTGGCTGCAGTGCCGGATGATGCTTGTGCAAATGTGACGTGTTGTTTAGCACGTATTTCTGACAGCAATTGCATTGGAAACGCTTTCCTGATGCCACCTGGTGCTTCCAAGTAAATAATTCCGCCAGTGTTGTTGTCGATCAGTCCATGATAACGTTGTTAATTTCCTTTGATTGCCATTGAGGAGTGGTTTGTTGGAGCAATGTATTGAAATAGTTCATTGATACCTTTTCTCCTCTGAAATTTTGAAGTTTAGCACATTGACAGAATATTTTCGTAGTGCGTGCATACCAAGCTGTACTAAGGTCCGGTTAATTATTGCAAAACATTTCTCTTCTAGGAGAATGAGTGTTTCTTTGAAGATGTCGTTGAATTCTATAGTCGGTTCTCGATGAGATTGTCGTATATTTTACAGTTCTGTCATCAGTCACACTCTCTTTGATGGATTCCCATAGCTCTTTTGGATTCGATGGGTTGCTTGTAGTTAGAATTATGGCGGAGTAGTCTCTCATTTGTTCAGCTGCGGCTGTGAGTGAGGAGTCTTCTAGTGTTAATTCCCAGTGGTTGTCGTTTTCCAGTAGTTATAAGCGTTGACACGCTTCTCTATACATCTGGCATAGGTAACAATCAACAGTCTCGATATCTGTGAAACTTGTTAGTCCTCGTACTTCGTGTACCAATATCGGGAGAGAGAAGCTTGGGTTTGTTCGGATGTACGGTGTATACGCAGCCTAGTGCACCAGTATCCTGGATGATTTTCTACTGAAAATTCCTTGTTTTCATCGTTGTAAGATTTTTCTCGTTGTGTTCCACATATTGTAGGAAGGGTCGTCGACATATAGTAATGTTTTCGCGAATGGATCCGATGGTCACAGTTGGTAAAAAGCTGTTAGTGTTGTGTTCTAAGCTGGTTCGCTTGCAGTTTTTCTGGCGGTATCTTTTATGAAGTAAACTCTGTCCATTCCCCAAATATACTGCTAGATGTTGTACAGCACTCTCGCGATCGTGTATGAAAAAACTGAAAATCCGCCACGCTGCTTCGTTACTGTTGATGTATTTTCCATTTGGTACATGAGGATCTCGTTGTTCCTATTCTGTGATTCGCTATCTTTGGCTATTTGAAACTGTGACATGTCACTGCCGCTGTTCAAATAATTACAGACATATTTGATGAATTTCTATGAATGTCTGTATAATACGTATGCTTGGAACATTATGGAAAGTAGTGTGTTGTATGGTTTTGCCCATTGATTATCTATTTCCAATTCCTCGCTGACACGTATTCGTACATCTGTTGTGAAGCCACCGTTTTTGGGTGATCATATTCTGTATTTGGGACAGCCATCAACTCCAGTTTGTGTGTCGTCCAAGTCTGGTTTTGGAGAATTTTTTACACACATATTCCATCACCCATACATGGCGAAGTGGGGTTTAATGACCCGAATGGTCCGTGAATCATGCTTTTCACTACTATGTCGTACAGTTCCGGATCTGCTTGTGGATTCGGAAATTCAGCTTGGATGATTTTTTCGATATCTGTATGAAGAATTCAGTGTTTTGGCCATTTGAGATGGTGTGTGAGGCAGTCCCCGTTTTTGCCATTCGATTGTGTACATCCACCATCCAACGGTTCCAAAGATGTAGAATTTTATTATGACTTACATGAAACTCAGTTGTTTTTGTCGGAAAACTGTGGCTATTATGTCGTGTCGACACGTGGGGGCTTGTCCTTCTCTTAGTTGTTCTTTGATCTCTCGCCACGACGAGTTGCATGTGAATGTTACGAAGAGGTCAAGTCGTCTGAACTTTCTTATGTAGCCCATGGTATCTTGAGTGTATTCTTGCATGTGTCTCGGACTTCCTATGTGTGTGATGAGGGTAAGATTACCATTGTTCCAAAGTTGTCAGCGTTTCAGTTATTTATTACTGCGTCTCGAGGGTGGATGTATTCTTCCATGCGTAATTTCTTCTGATTCAGTCTTACGTAAAGCATCCGTTCCACCTCTGTTTTTGCATACATATTTACCAGGAAGTGTTGGAATAGACGGCGAGTGTTGAGAATATGATTACATGTTTCATTCTCTCTGATCATTAAGCTGTAAGCATAGAACTCATTGGAGTTAACTTTTTTGTTTGTTTCTATGCCTGCTTCAAGTTGAAATTGTTTCACATTCAAATGATATCCGTCCTTTTCGTGCAGAAATGTTAACGGATATTGGAGGGTGTCGTATGACCTGTGTGTCTCTCCAGTGCGTTGTAGTCCTTTTCTCCGTTTGCACAGTTATGTCACGGCTTGTATCCACAATTACCATAGCGGCTTCGTCTATCGCGAGTGCATTAAATCGACTTTCGTGTTCGCCAGGCGGTCTTTTGTCGGCTCGAACTATAACATTATAGTCATCAGAAATCATTCGATCTAATGCTGTTTTGAATATGTGAATCGCTTGATTGCATTTGTGTAAGATCCTCTGTATATCTTGAACTACTTCTCGTCTCAATTCACTGATATTTGTGCATGGTTAATCAATTTGTGTCTCTTCATTTCTGATGAAACGTACTTGCAGAAATTTATGGTCTTCGTTAGGTAGTAACAGTAATGATCTCATGTTGTGACAGGTTTGTCCTTGGAAAAAAAATCGATTTCATGTCTGTTAGTGTTAATCGAAGTGACACCGAGAGAAGTCATTTGGAAGGAAGCGTTGTACGCTTTTATATTTTGAAGAAAAGTTTTGATTCTGGATTTTCCACGGTCACGTAATGTAAAAATTGCCGCTGGGCTGCTTCAAGTGCTGGTAATCTAATTTTTTCATTCGTGCAGCAGAGTCCTGATATTTCTCTACTAAAGCTTTTTGCGTTGAAAAATTTGCAGATATTATCCATTTTCCGATTACGACGTGTTTGTGCTTGTTATATTCTTTCGTCGGATGGTAGTGTAATGCTTCATTTATTAGCTGTACTGTTCACTTGACTTCGTCCGCGCTACTCGTAGGGTGAGTTCGTAGCCTTTGTTATAAGATTAAGGAGAAAATCATGATTCTTCATTCCGTTCACTTCTTCGTACTTCAGATTTTTGCTTCTGACGGTGCTCATTGTCAATCGTTGGTAACTTAAACGTGTTTCACGCTATTCGTGTGTTTCGTTTTTCTATTTGTTTCCTCCGTTTTGGTTCAGTATTGGTAATGTCTCTTTCTCTTTTACTTTTGGGCATTGTCTAAAATACAAATCAAATCAACTTTTAATTGAAATGAAATGAAATGTCGTGTGGCGAGGGCCTCCCGTCGGGTTTACCGTTCGCTTGGTGCAAGTGTTTTGAGTTGACCCCACTTCGGCAGCTTGCGTGTCGAAACATTTTATTAACAAATGCACTAAGCACACTTTATACAATTTTCACACTTTATTTTCTATTTATATTCAGTTAATGTATCACTTCGAATACTCACACTACACTGTCTGCTTTTATTCACTCACTGCACAACTTTTTCGGTTCCTCCCTTCGTCACTGATAAGAACTAACTTTCTAACCCACGACGCGTCTTGCCTTATATACGCCTACCAATGGGTACTCCACCAGTGGCGAAATCCAGAACATATCAAAAAGGCTTCGAATGGTCCACAATGTTCCACAACATTCCGCAAAATTCGAGAGTGTTCTGGAATGTTCCACAATGATCTGGAATGTTTCGGGACGTTCCCGAATTTTATGGAATTTTCTCGAATGTTTCAGACAATTCCGGAACATTGCAAAACACCTGGACTCATTCTAGGGATGTTGTGGAATGCTCTCGAATACCCTGGAATGTTCTGGAATACACATAGACGCCATGGAATGTTCTAGAAATTGCTAGAGGGTGAAACTTTCCAGCACTTACATCTTCAAAAGTATGCCCTTCGTGTGAAAACTGGAACCTTCCTCATGGATGGGGGATAGAGGGCTACCATGTCATGTAACTCCCTTGATAGTGTCAAGACTCGTTTCTGAGTTTTAGCGGCACTCAAACTGCATAGTTACTTTTACAATACACATTGATAAAGAGAACAACGGTTGTACCAATAAAGTCCTAAAGACTCAATAAGTTACTATAAACACTTCTACTGTCATCAATGTTCTGACCTGATACTTCGAACAATTTTTGATCGAACTATAAATCGGCTGCACGTTTCAGCTCCGTTTATCGCTTGTAAGTTAAAGTTCTCCATGACTGCAACTTACTGATTAAATAGCTCGACATTTCTGTCTGAAACTGTTTCACAGTTTTCATGGTAGAAATCGAGGTGGGTATACAAATGGGGTTCAAAAAGTTTTGCACAGTCGTCTCTAATTTTTTTTATTTTTTGCAGGAGAAGAATGAAATGTTACGTGAACATACTTGGAACATTTAGCTATAAGTTGGTATATAAAAATATTTTATTTATAGGTGAGGCATAATGGACCGTGAAGTAGGTGTCGGGTTGCGAAAACGGTCGGTGATGGAGTTCCTCTTTAAGACCGGCAATGACTCTGCCACATCGATTCACAGGAAGTTGCTTCCTGTTTATGGGGAGGACACAATGGATCGCAGCAGTATCCAGCTGTAGTTGCAGGGGTTTAAAGAAGGTGAATTCTCTCTACTGAACAATCCACGACACGGTAGACCATCGACGGCAGTAAGTGATGTGAATAAGGAGATCACTGATCAAATCATCCAAAATGACAGATGTATGACGACACGACAGGTTGCTGAAATAACTCGTTTGTCATTGGGTAGTGTGGTATCACTGGTACAGCCACTTGAAACCCATTCCATGGAGTGGCGTCATCCGGGATCCCCTCGGAAGAGGAAACCAAGACTTCCACGAACAGCAGGCCGAAAGGTGAGGACCTGCTTCTTCTGGGATCAGTGTGGCGTCATTCTCATTGACTTTTTGGAACCTGTCTCCATAATTAACCGGGACCGTTACTGTTTGTCATTGGACAAGCTGCGCCGTGCCATAAAGACCCACAGACCACAGCTAGAGGGTCAGCTCATCAGACTACACCATGACAATGGCAATCCCCATACAGCCCTTATGACGGAGGATAAAATCAGGAAAATGGGTTGTAAAATTGTTCCCCATCTTCCCTACAGTCCGCACTTGGGTCCGCCGCTCGTGGTCTCGCGGTAGCGTTCTCGCTTCCCGAGCACGGGGTCCCGGGTTCGATTCCCGGCGGGGTCAGGGATTTTCACCTGCCTCGAGATGACTGGGTGTTTGTGTTGTCCTCATCATTTCATCATCATCCAGGAAAGTGGCGAAATTGGACTGAGCAAAGATTGGGAAATTGTACGGGCGCTGATAACCACGCAGTTGAGCGCCCCACAAACCAAACATCATCATCATCAGTCCGCACTTGGCTCCGTATGACTTTTACCTCTTTGGCCGTCTGAAGGCCCACCTGGGCGGTAAAACATTTGATAGTTAGAAAGACATTTCCTGCGTCAAGCGATGGTGTAAAAGTCAATCCCCAGAATTTTACCAAAGTGCACTTACATCATGGAAAGAACGTTGGGTTAGATTTATCACAGCTGGTGGAGGCTGCACTGAGTAGGCTCAATGTATAGCTAAATGTTTAAAGTATGATCACAAAAAATTTCATTCTCCTCCTGCAAAAAATAAAAATTTAGAGACGACTGTGCAAAACGTTTTGAACGCCCTTTGTAGAACAACGTTTCACCCACAGGCGCCTTATAATTTGTGCCGTTTTACTACTCAGAAATAGAAACAAACGTTTTTAAACCTTCCCGGGTAGCCTTCTCAACAAATTACTTGTCTCGGAAGAGCTCTTGAATCTGTTGGGCAACGAAGGCATCCTCTTTGACTTCTGATTCGTTCAGTAGTGGCAATTTTTCCTGAAGTGCTTCTAGCCCTCACCTTTGAGACCTGTTTCCTTCACAATAATTTTTTATGAGGTACATAAAATTTCCTTAGAACAAAATATCAGTACAAATTACCACCACTATCACCTACAACACTAACTAAAGTAAGGTACAGACCTGCTATGACCTGACAGTTGAATAACGCCTCTTTTATATTGTTTTATGCTTGTCGTATGAAGCAGTTATACACACGTTGCCAATAAATATCTACTGTTTTTCGTTATGAATGTTGTTGTTGTTGTCTTCAGTCCTGAGACTGGTTTGATGCATCAATCTATGCTACTCTTCCTGTGCAAGCTTCTTCATCTCCCAGTACTTACAGCAACCTACATCCTTCTGAATCTTCTTAGTATATTCATCTTTTGGGCTCTTTAACCTCCACGCCGCCCTCCAATGCTAAATTTGTGAACCCTTGATGCCTCAGAACATGTCCTACCAACCGGTCCCTTCTTCTTGTCAAGTTGTGCCACAAACTCCTCTTCTCCCCAATTCTATTCAATACCTCCTCATTAGTTATGTGATCTACCCATCTAATCTTAAGCATTCTTCTGTAGCACCACATTTCGAAAGCTTCTATTCTCTTCTTGTCCAAACTATTTATCGTTCATGTTTCACTCCCATACATGGCTACACTCCATACAAGGTCAACATGTGTAAAACAAAAACCAGCGCTATATTTCTATTTTCATACTGACGTTCATTATGAGCACACAAGGACTGACAAGATTAACCTCGTTCCATATCTGTGGACACCTTGTATAATGAGTGAAAGAAGCAGATACGAATCGTACACGCACTGCGACAGAAGCTCGCTGCCGCATCGAATGTAGGCGTCCGTGCGACACACGTGTAGCTGCGCTCCCGGACGCTATTGTCGGCGGCACAGACTGGTTTACGGGAAAGCAGCAGAAGACGCCTCCCCCAGCAGACGCACGCCCCGACCGCAGGGGTGCGGCGGCCTGGCTCCAGCTTTTAAACCGATTGCCTCTTTAGTTACTCTCCTTTCCTGCAGCGCCGGAGGTAAAACCATTGTATCTGTAAATAAGGTACGAGCAGCGCGGAGACGGCGTGTTTCCACACGATGGAGCCGTTCGTACCGAACGCCGAATCCCATTGCAAGAGTGTGCGGAGACGTGGCCAAAAACCACAGTTAAGCGAAACGTATTTGCGTAATGTCAACCTTCAGTGACTGTACGGAAATTGTTTGCATCAGCAAATAGATTTCATTCATCCATAGCTGCGGCAGGCAGAGAAACGGCAGATGTTCATTAGTGTGGCAAGACTTGTTTTTTATTCGCTATTTTGTCGAAAGTCGACATGTTGAGAAACGTGGCTGTTGTACTAAGGTTTATAATTTGTAAAAAACAGCTACCAGCCACATGTGCTGGTAGCTGTTTTTTATAAATTACAAACCTTGTTTTTTATTAACGTTCAGCACAATTTTTTTTTTGTTCTGAGATTCACGAAAGTGTTCTTTTTCGTACCGAGCCGTGGCGTACATTTTCAGATCAGTGCAGACCAAATTTACATGGAACCGATTTAATTTCCCTTCATTTTCCGATTCAGTATTACACACATCAAAAAAAGTTTTGCATCACCTTGGTTCATAGAGATCCGGAACCTCTACAGAAAATTGGAAGTGAGATCGACATAAACATCATTTCCGACCTTTTTATTGCTCATGAAAAACGCACATTGCATGTACCACGATACAGGTAGACCTTCAGAGATGGTGGTCCAGATAGCTGTACACTCTGGTACCTCTAATACCAAGTAGCACACCCTCTAGCAGTGATGCATGCCTGTATTCGTCGTGGCATGCTATCGACAAGTTCATCAAGGCACTGTTGGTCCAGATTGTCCAACTCCTCAACGACGATTCGGCGTAGATCGCTAAAAGTGGTTTGGGGTCACGTCGTCCATAAACAGCCCTTTCCAATCTATCCCAGGCATGTTCGATAGGGTTCATGTTTGGAACACATGCTGGCCACTCTAGTCGAGCGATGTCGTTATCTTGAAGGAAGTTATTCACAAGATGTGCACGATGGGGGTGCCATGAAGACGGCCGGCCGCGGTGGTCTAGTGGTTCTAGGCGCGCAGTCCGGAACCGCGGGACTGCTACGGTCGCAGGTTCGAATCCTGCCTCGGGCATGGATGTGTGTGATGTCCTTAGGTTAATTAGGTTTAAGTAGTTCTAAGTTCTAGGCGACTGATGACCTTAGAAGTTAAGTCGCATAGTGCTCAGAGCCATTTGAACCATTTGCCATGAAGACGAATGCCTCGCCGATATGCTGCTGATATGGTTGCACTATCGGTCGCAGGATGGCATTCACGTATCGTACAGCCGTTACGGCGCCTTCCATAACCACCAGCGGATACGTCGGCCCCACATAATGCCATCTCAAAACTAAAGGAACCTTCACCTTGCTGCAGACGCTGGACAGTGTGTCTAAGGCGTTCAGCCTGACCGGATTGCATCCAAACACGTCTCAGACGATTGTCTGGTTGAAGGCATATAAGACCCTCATCGGTGAGAAGAAAGTGATGCCAATCCTGAGCGGTTCATTCGGCATGATGTTGAGCCTATCTCTACCGCGCTGCATGGTGTCGTGGTTGCAAAGATGGACCTCGTCATGGTGGCGTTGATGTCAGGGTTCCTCCGAGCCATAATCCGTAGGTAGCGGTCATCCACTGCATTGGTACTCCTTGGGCGGCCTGAGCGAGGATTGTCATCGACAGTTCCTGTCTCTCTGTATCTCCTTCATGTCCGAACACCATCGCTTTGGTTCACTCCGAGACTCCTGGACACTTCCCTGGTTAAGAGCCCTTCCTGGCACAAAGTAACAATGCGATCCTGATCGAACCTCAGTACTGACCGTCTAGGCATGGGTAAGTACTGACAACACGAGCCGTGGACCTCCTTCCTGGTGGGATAACTGGAATCGATCGGCTGTCGGGCCCCCTCCGTCTAATAGGCGCTGCTCATGCATGGTTGTTTACATCTTTGGGCGTGTTTAGTGAAGTCTCTGAACAGTGAAAGGGACTGTGTCTGAGATACGATATCCACAGTCAAAATCTATCTTCAGGAGTTCTGGGAACCGGCGTGATGCAAAACTTTTTTTTCAAATTTGTGTTTTCAACTTTTATGATATATTCAAAGTGAAGCTTTTTTATTAAGCAACTTCTGTGTTAGGTTCAAAATTTCCTCCAAGTTTAATTTGGTTCACGATAATCGATGATTTCGAAAGCCTGCAAATAGGGCGGTAATTATGTAAATAATAAAACACTGCACGGTTTATATTGTTTCATATATAGCACAACACGTTTCAGGAAATTGTTTCCATCCTCAAGTGTTGCTGTTTACATTGGTATTGCAAGTGATATATGGATGTGTGTTCTCCTGTTCCCCTTTCTGTGGTCATGCTTCAGTTGGAAAATTGGAAATATTTACACCTTTATACTATAAAATAGTGTTTTTCGTGCACGTGTACCATTTTCATCATGGAGAAATTTTCTGCCTCTCTCACTAAATTTTGTTACTGACAGATTTGTGCAGTATACCGGAACCACAGTACCCGTAAGTACATACATAAGAATTACTGTTTTCAACATCAGCAAGTAAAAAATCATGCGATACGTACTATTCGATTTTCCGCTTGGAGTGAAACCACAAAAAGACGACTCCAGAACAAGAGAAGCAGAACAGCACACACGCAGACAGTTGACACTGAAAATGGAATAAAATTCCTGAAACATGTCGTGTAATTCACGTAGAACGGTAAATGGTTCAATGCTTTATTGAGTAAGTCATTTCTTTCAAGACATCCTTGTTCTTCCCAAAAAGAAATACATCCCATATAAGTAATATTTAAACACAGCAGTGTGAACTACGCGTAAATATGGGTAATTTTATATTGCAGTAACACTTCTAGGTAGAGGATCGAGTGTTTGAGTTCTCCAGAAAGTCATGTGGAGGCCGCCGGCCACTCTGCATTGCCCATGGTGAGAGGTAATGCCTGAACTTCGGTATTCGCGACGTGTGTCTCGGAATATTGAATTCCTTAACGATTTCCGAAATGGAATGTCCCATGCGCCCATCTCCAACTACCATTCTGCGTTCAGTTTCTTTTAATTTCCGACGTGCGGCTACAATTATGTCGAAAACCTTTTCACATGGATCATCTGAGTACGAATGATGGCTCCGCCAATACGCTGCCTTTTTATACCTTGTATGCGGGATACCACCGCCATCTGTATGTGTGCATATCGCTGTCCCACGAATTTTGTCACCTCAGTGTTTAAAGTGTAATGTTGAATCTCTAAGAATATCTGTGTAGATTTAAGCGTGGACCTGAAGTCTCTAATGTTCCCTGTTGAAGTAAATGCGTAAATAAATTAATAAAGAATTGAATAAATAGTTGACTCAATAGTCATCCTACCTCAGGAGTCACGCCAGCGAACAAGAAGAGCTGGGTTTCAATAGACGGTTGTTTGTGGAATGTTGGTTCCTGTATGGGAGAGTTCATAACGTCGATCTGCAGAGAGGTCTTAATACGTGTGCTTAAACGTTGTTCGAAAATTCTACAACAGATGCTGTGAAACTTGGAGTTTCTGGCACTGCTGCTAGAACCTTCAGATTCGCGTCTTTCGTCTGAGTATCCACTTGGGTGTAGAGCGTTCATTCCCCCCCGACATTAACACTTCGTTTTACGCAGAGTCGAGTGGACTTTGACCTGCCGCTCTGTAGACGTGGATTAGGGTCCCGCACCTCGCCATGTGCTGTTTTCAGACCGGGCCCGCCTGCGGCACTCGCCACGGGGGTGCCGGGCAGTTTCTCTGACAAAGGCGTGGCGATGCCCGGCCGCTACCTTTTGTGCCTTACGTTTGAGCACAAAAACATCTTCACAATACAATATTGCGGCCATTGTTTCCAGAATAATAGCCGACACACTGCTCTTTAACACAATAGCGCCGCTTGAAGAGCCCAAGAGGTATTTTGAGATTTTCAGTGCTGCTCTTGTTTTCCTTTCTATTACGTCCGACTCTACTACGTGCAAAATTTGTTATTTTTAACAGAGCTATATTATAGCAGAAATCTGTTGTTGTACAGTTTTTCAATTTGCGAGAATTTTAATTAATAATACTCCTATTGTTCCGGAGTTGTTGTTGCAGTTTATGAACTTTCCATAGTCCCAACAATTTCCCGTTTCCAAAAACGCAACGTTTTCGGGATTCCGTAGCAGTAACGCTGACGAATTTTAGTCATCTGAAGCTTTCATCTATTCTCCAAAAGGCGACCTAGAGGTATGTACCTGACGGTAGTTCGGACTGAGACGCTGCGTTTGCGTACAATGTTGCTAACTCATAGAATTTCCGTTGATAGAAGCTTTCTATTTATTAAACTTCAGAGCAAACAAATACGTCTTCTGATAGTAATTAGAGCCATTAATACATACAAGCTGAGGGCTGTGCAGCTTCCAGTACTATTTGCACAACCTAATTTTATTTTTAAATTGATGAAATGTATTTGTAGTAGTGTGTGTAAAATACATCATTTGTCCAAATGATTTTTGAGTAGTCAGTTGTAATAATAAGACTATGTATAATTAATTCTACGGTCTACCATACACGTTAAGAATACGAAAAAGTGCCACTATAAATGAAGAGAATAAGATTTATTTTCTTGTTTTAATACTACAACTGTGTATTTTAGTTTGTATGAACACTCCTTCAGATTGCATTGATTTACACATTTGTGAGGGAGCTTGAGTTATAAATTTAAATATTTATTTCATTTTTCAATCTGAAGAAACGCGTTGTTTGACAAGCGATATCAGCTCTTATAAGTGACTCAAAGCTATTTACCCCGTCTTGTATAAAGCAGATCCATTAATGTTTCTTTTCAATGGAATTTCGATGGAAATTACCGTTATCGTTAAAGCCCAAGATTTCAATGGTAAGTTGAGAACTAACTATTTTTGCCATCATATGAGTAAATGACTCTGGTTTAAATCTTTTACAGACACTGATATTTTTATCTGATAAGAGCTTATAAGTAAAAAATCGACAAAATAAGTTCACTGACACAAAGTTTTTTTTTCTGTGAAAGGAACTACACCACTATTTACTGCACCGCTTTTGATTTTGCGCTTACTGCGGTTGAGGTTTTTTCCAACTAAACTTGGTCTTTCTTGTTCATAAAAAAGAAGACAAAAAACAAAATACTAATTTTCCACTTAAACTTTTCATTTAATGCGAAAGGAAACATTAAAACCACTTCAGGTTTTGTCTCCAATCTAACTAAATATTGCAGAATAACATGACGCATGGGAGTGTGAGTCTCAAATTAGTTGTCTTCAAGGTGAGAATAATGCTAGTCCAAAGCGTCATACAGATGAAGAGGTTGGAAGCATTGCTTTGGCAAGGTCGAGATTTTCTTCCTATTCCGTACCTTAAATAAGAAAAATCTCAATGTATTTGATACCTGTATGATACTGCTTACTCAACAAAATTTTTCGTTTACATGGGATCTAGGCGATTACCATCAAATACAATTTATTGTTTGATCTCAAAAAAATCAGGTATAAGTTCTTAGATTCATAATGATAAAGCATATTATGATTCACTACATAACAGTATGCTAAAAAGGGTAAACTGGACATAGTTGTTTTTCTAATGAAGGTCATCAACACCCTTATTGAGCTGCATCTTATTACAGTGTTTACCTGACTTGAACTGTACGTGTACTTTCCTAAACATCCACTACCACAAACTACCACCCAGAAAAACTGGTAAACTCTCAGAACTCAATCAGAACAGAACGGCAGACAGCAAGCGAAGAGCACTATTCCTCCCTTTTTGACAGTAACACATGGTTATTGCCAGTTACAAGAAATTTTCTTTAGTCAACCAGGCTCTTGGATTCCCTTGTAATGTACTCAAGAACAGTCTGACATTTAAGTAGAAGGCATTTTCGTAGTGTTACATGACGGTTTTTCCGAATTGTGCCATAACTTACGGAAAACGCCTAAGAAAAGGGAGACATACAATGAGTATAAATTAATTATCACTGGATAATCAAATGTGAAAAGGTACCAGTGATTGACAATAGTTAATTACTTAGACTGCATTTTCCTATATCAAGTTGTACGCACAGCTAAATGAGAAGCCACTATGCAAGCAAGCTGGAGTCTACAAATATCTCCCACCAGGGAGATATAAGTGTCTGGCCGGGCCGTGTTTCGAAAGAAGGGCCCTCTGGCGCCGCCCTACCTACGTCACAGAAGGCAGATTACGCCTACAGGATAAGCGGGAACAACACAGACTGTTTTAATCAGTTGTGAGGTCACAGGGTGCGTGCCGCTTAATGACAGACTCCCAGAAGAACTACTTTTCTTGAGAGACATACTTAAGAAACAGAAATTAAAAATTTGTACTGAATAATGCAGACAGTGTTGAAAGGAGATAAATTGTAGAGTCTGGGTAAAAATCATTAACAAAGTCTTACAATGTTAAATTTTGGCTCTACTCCTATTCCTTACACGGAGTATCCCATGTGGAATGGTCTATATGCAGGGATATGACAGGAACAAACATTCAAAGCAAAAAGTCCAGTAAACGTGGTCTCTGCTTGTGCTCAATAAGTGTTTAAGGAGGTAAAACGGCTCAGATCATTGGTATCTTATTTACCCCTCCTCCTCTCCCTGCCTTCCCCAGGACAGAAACAGGGTACGCAATCTGTCAGGCATATAGATTACATTCTGTGTGCAGGTGTGAGAAAGTGTTCTAAATGTTTTGCGTAGCTCGTATCTGAGGTGGAACATGAGAACCAGTCCAGTATTCATCTAGTGGGATATGGGGAACCACCTAAAAACCACATCTTGTCTTTCTGGTGCACTGACTCCTTGTCTTTAATCCACTGGGTGAGTTCCATCAAGGGCCAGTATATCTCCCTGTTATGATGTATTAAAAAATAATAAGAAGTTTGGTGAACGGTCATATTTGACAGTAACACACACACACACACACACACACACACACATAAACAAACACACACACACACACACACACACACACACACACACACACACACACACATATATATATATATATATATATATATATAATGTGTTCAACTGCAACGGCATGCGGGGCTTTTTAAACTTACTGGACTACCGAATGCTAATGCGAATAAGCTCACAGATATTCTCTTTTATAGTAAATTATTTAGGGTCACCATACAACGAAGTTGGGATAAATTAATTACAATTAATTAAAGGAATTATTAACTTTTTGCATAGCAACCACTAAGATGTCAGTACTCTCATCAAATGAACACTGAAATTAATTTACTCGAAAGCGTGATCGTACTGAATGAAAGCAGTTATTTAAATTAAAAGATAATTCTCTAGAATCTAATTAAATTTCAAAATTTGGGCCTGCAAGAATACTACGCTTCGGTAACGACAGATTAGGTGTACTAAGATCGATTTCGGAAGGGGTGGCTGCGTCGATGGTCACTCATGAAGTATAAACACAATTTATTTAACGAGAAACACAAGTTTAACACTATACAATAAACAGATTGTAGTAAGGCTTGTCTTAGTTAAGTTTAACACTGTTTCAAATGGTTGAATGGTGACGGACCACATGAAGGGGAAGGTTTGTGAAAGTTCTGGGAAGAGGATACAATAAATGCACCTACTTACGCAAGATCCATACTAAAGAACAAAGTTCTAGACACATTACGGCTTCACCAAACAGGCAGGGAAACAGCTTAATGCCTTCCGAAGTAGTAATCTTTCAACAAATACAATTGCTTGAAATATTCTCACATAAATGAAACCTATAAGAAGTGGGGAAGGGGAGGGACCACGTGGAAAGTAGATTAAAGAAAGGTAGCACAATTACCAGGTGGCTGAATATTTTCGCAAAACGGTCAAATGACGTGCGCGACGCGCAAAGAACCCCTCGATGAATACAGAGAGCTGGGGGCTCAACTGGCTCATCCAGACACCTAGTTCAGAATAACAAAGCAAGCACGTTATCCATTTGAAGTTTCACACGTTTAAAGACGCTAAAATGCCTTAATTACATAGAACATTCAACATAACCAAAATTCACTCTAGGGAACAAGATTGATTACCGCTGAACAACACAGAAGGCAATTTCGGGACATATGGTGCAAAGCATAAAGGCATATTTATCAAATCAGAGTTGAAACCGAAACAATTCAAATTGCAATAATAAATTAAAGCATTTACACGAGAATGTATCCATGCACTTCTACACACTTAGGGAAATCTACTGTAACGTAATGTCAGCAACACTAAATAGGAAGTCTTTGCACACTAGAAGTGGTGTAGAACAAAGAAGGTACCAGAAGCCACTTACTAAAATTAGTAAATTGCACCATGGCCTGTGATGCGTAACCTGTGGCTCATATAATGAAGCTATCGCTGTAATAAAAGGTGAACTATACTATTTCAGCTGGCCTGAAGACTTACACGTCTCACTCTAAGCTCAGTATTAAGCTACCCACAACACTCACCGACTGCCCACCGTCCAGTGCTTAACTATCCCAGTACAACGAATCTCCGCAGGTAGCCAGAACAGATCAAAGGGGTTGCTTCCGGTACAAACCTACCCACAGTCGACAAAGACGACTTGGAAGGCACAAACCTCTTCGCTTTGACTGAACACTCAATGTTGACAAGACTGACCACAGCAGACAGGAAGTTTCGTACTACCAGCTACCACTGTAAACACTAAAAATTCATTCGCATGCACTGGTCCATGGATCGTGACCGGGCCAAATATCTCACGAAATAAGCGTCAAACGAAAAAACTACAAAGAACGAAACTTGTCTAGCTTGAAGGGGGAAACCAGATGACGCTATGGTTGGCCCGCTAATGGCGCTTCCATAGGTCAAACGGATATCAGCTGCGTTTTTTAAAATAGGAACCCCCATTTTTAATTACATATTCGTGTAGTACGTAAAGAAATATGAATGTTTTAGTTTGACCTCTTTTTTCGCTTTGTGATCGATGGCGCTGTGATAGTCACAGACATATGGCTCACAATTTTAGACGAACAGTTGAAACATCCCCTTAGAAAAATTTATATTTTACTGTACTGGTATACCTCTTACGTTAATTGATTTTCAAACAGCTGAACAGAACTGAACGTACTCAGACATTTCTCTCTTTACTTATTCTGATCAACACTAAACAGACACACAATATTTTCAGCGCAACGCAATCTGACTTTCAATAATCCCTACAAAAGAATGACCCTGGCTAACAATAACCTATACCTTTCATGAATCACTTACCTAACTAAAAACCTTCGTTACTCGAACTACTGCAATACAGCGAGCGCCAATACTGCCAGCTAAATAAAGGATTCTAACTACTGAAGACACTAACTACTGATAGGCATACTTAGCAAATGAAAAATTTTGAAAGAGAACAGACAGTGTATTTACCTTAATAATGTACAAAAGTCATATATGAGTTCATGATATACAGTATTACAAATTTACTCTTTCTGATAGACACACGTCCAGATCATATGCTCTCAAAATTCTGCCATCTCTCTCCCCACATCCACCACTGCTGGCGGCTCACCTCCAACTGCGCAACGCTACGCGCTGTTCACATCCAACTGCTCCACACTACAATGGCGAATATTCCAACAACGCCAACCAGCCACAGACTGCACACAGCACAGCCAGTGATTTTCATACAGCGCTACGTGGCGTTACCAACATAAAAACGTAAACAGCCTGCTTACACAGTTGGCAACAGGCAGGTTTTTTAAATTAAAATACAGAATGTGAACTTATCATTTCTGAGAACGCATGCTGTTACAGCGTGATTACCGGTAAATACCACATTAATGCAATAAATGCTCAAAATGATGTCCGTCAACCTCAATGCATTTGGCAATACGTGTAACGACAAGTCCCATAGTGCTCAGAGCCATTTGAACCTAGAACAAATAACATTTATTATCCATTATTAAAGCTGTCAGTCGTTAAAAAAGGAGTTCAATGAGCAACAACAAAAATATTCGCCGACTGAAATTCTAACATGAATGAGTACAGTACCTAGCAGATTAATGATGTAATATATACAACGATATGAGAACAGTGTATAATTTGTGGTTTTATGATCTGATAGACACAGACTTGCACCTGAGCGTAAAACATGTGGACATACGTTTGCATGAACCAGATGTAAATAATTTCAGAACGCGTTGTTCTGTTTTAGCAGTCGCTATGCTAAATTGTATTTCCCATACAAAAAATGGCGGTATTAAATTTCCTGCAGCTTGCAAACATTAATTTTATTTTCGTTTACCATTTTATCACTTGCTGGACAAGGAAACTGTTGTCATTCATTGTCAGTGTACTGAAACATGCAGTGGTTGAGACAGCTGCAAGAAGGTCGAACATCATGTCGCAATAAGCTGAAACAGCTGGTTACCTGAATCAGCTGAACAAGTGACAGTGACAGCCGATTAGGTGTCAGACTCATCACCTCCAAAGCGAAGATCTTAGTGGGATCTGCGCAGACCGTGTTCCATGAAGACTTCAAAATGCGGCAGCTGCCTTCAGATTGGGTAACCTGGATACTGACTGGAGAGCAAAAAGCCGTATTAGCGGCAGTTTCCCAGGCGAATACAAAACCACCATGAATTGTGTCTTCTTTCATAGATTGTTGCAGTTGATGAGACGAGGATGTTGTTTTCGATTCTGATACAGAAACAATTCTGCTCTCGACACAGCGTCTTCGCCAGTACTCATAAACTGACAGTGGACACGTTTCGGCACAGTGAACTCATCGTGTACCAAAGGGCACTTTAACGTAACACTCTTGTTCATCTGTTGCTCTTGGTACAGGGTTTTCCTTACGACAACAATCCTGAATAGATATCTCATGATTCCCTAAATTACGCTCTCGCTCATAGCGATTTCTCATTCATATTTTAGAATACTGAAAGATATTCGCCTTAGCTGTCAGTTTTCCAGGTAGAATGGCATTGTATCCGCGATTTTCCAATGGCCTGGACAGACCTCTGTGTACTGAGGAGGGCGTCTACGAAGTGAAAAATGTGGTTTTGTGTAGGGAAATGATGTTGAAAAGTGACTTATTTGTAAGTTTTTTCTTGGAAGTAGTTTACTAGAAAAACAGGCAATTTTAGTACTTCAACACACCCCTTATGTAGTTTTCAAGCGTAAGTCACCTCTAACCCCACACTCAATGAACAAAGGAGACAATGCATGACTGCCGTACTGCTGCTTGGAGGGGATTTGGAATTGCTACAAAGTGTAACGTACCTTTATCGTATGTGTGAATGTCAAGGCTTCTTGTGCTGTGTATGGTTGTGCTTGTGCTTTTAAGGATGGGTATGGAATTGAATGAAATCTGACTCGGGCCTATAGCCCATTCTTGTTCCGTAGCACTAAGAGAGCTAACTGAAGCCGTCTCCACACAGACAGTGGATTCGAACGTCAGTATGCAACAGGCGAGTTTCCGACGCCAGGAAAGCGAATGCTGCGAAATTTTCCGAATGTCCAGAGCCATATCAGGCATGTCAGATACTTTGAACGAGCATTCTAACGTGGATCAATTAAATGGAAAAACACCACACACAATATAAGCCAGTCACTACTCATTTCAGTATGGAGAAAGTATCATGGCTTGATGGATATGAGAAAAATTCTGTGTACTGACTGATATATTTAAAGAAAAACGTTGCCTGTATGACGTGAAGATTATAGATGACAACAGTAAACACGGGCACATGGTGATATAATGCAGTGATCTGTATAAGCACAGAGATCTGACTCTGTAGAGCCACAGCGACAGTGCAGACCAGTACCCAGAACAAAGGACGAGAGAGAAATGAAATTTATTATTTAATTGGGATTACAGATTTGGACTCCTAATTAAATTCCGAGTAATTTGGTACTAAAATCAGATCGCTCAGTTAGTTAATTAACAAATCGCCAAACTTAATTATCGTTGTTACACTATACAGGGTGGTCCATTGACTGTGACCGGGCCAAACATCTCACGAAAAATGTGTCAAACGAAAAAACCACAAAGAACGAAACCTGTCTAGCTTGATGGGGGAAACCAGATGGCGGTATGGTTGGCCCGCTAGATGGCGCTGCCATAGGTCAAACGGATAACAACTGGGTTTCTTAAAAATAGGAATCCCCATTTTTATTGCATATTCGTGTAGTACGTAAAAAAATATGAATGTTTTAGTTAGACCACTTTTTTCGGTTTGTGATAGATGGCGCTGTAATAGTCACAGACATATGGCTCACAGTTTTAGATGAACAGTTGGTAACAGGTAGGTTTTTTAAATTAAAATACAGAACGTAGGTACATTTGAACATTTTATTTCGGTTGTTCCAGTGTGATACATGTACCTTTGTGAACTTATCATTTATGAGAACGCATGCTGCTACAGCGTGATTACCTGTAAATATCACTTTAATGAAATAAATGCTCAAAATGATGTCCGTCAACCTCAATGCATTTGGCAATACGTGTAACGACATTCCTCTCAACAGCGAGTAGTTCGCCTTCCGTAAAGTTCACCCATGCATTGACAATGCGCTGACGCATGTTGTCAAGCGTTGTCGGTGGATCACGATAGCAAATATCCTTCAACTTTCCCCACAGAAAGATATTCGGGCACGTTAGATCCGGAGAACGTGCGGGCCTTGGTATGGTGCTTCGATGACCAATCCACCTGTCATGAAATATGATATTCAATACCGCTTCAACCGCACGCGAGCTATGTGCCGGACATAGCTAATGTTGGAAGTACATGGCCATTCTGTCATGAAGTGAAACATCTTGTAGTAACATCGGTAGAACATTACGTAGGAAATCAACATACATTGCACCATTTAGATTTCCATCGATAAAATCGGGGCCAATTATTCTTCCTCCCATAATGCCGCACCATACATTAAGCTGCCAAGGTCGCTGATGTTCAACTTGTCGCTGCCATCGTGGATTTTCCGTTGCCCAACAGTGCATATTATGCCGGTTTACGTTACCGAAGTTGGTGAATGGCGCTTCGTCGCTAAATAGAACGCGTGGAAATTTCTCTTGTGCCCAGTGGCAGAACTGTGCACGACGTTCAAAGTCGTCGCCATGCAATTCCTGGTGCATAGAAATATGGTACGGGTGCAATCGATGTTGATGTAGCATTCTCAACACCGACGTTTTTGAGATTCTCGCGCAATTCGTCTGCTACTGATGTGCGGATTAGCCGCGACACCAGCTAAAGCACCTACTTGGGCATCATCATTTGCTGCAGGTCGTGGTTGACGTTTCACATGTGGCTGAACACATCCTGTTTCCGTAAATAACGTAACTATCTGGCGAACGGTCCGAACACTTGGATGATGTCGTCCAGGATACAGAACATCATACATAGCACACGCCCGATGGGCATTTTGATGACAATAACCATACATCAACACGATATCGACCTTTTCCGCAATTGGTAAACATTCCATTTTAAGACGGGTAATGTATCACGAAGCAAATACCCTCCGCACTGGCGGAATGTTACGTGATACCACGTACTTAAAAGTTTGTGCCTGTTACAGCGCCATCTATCAGAAAACGAAAAAAGTGGCCCTACTAAAACATTCATATTTCTTTACGTACTACACGAATATGAAATAAAAAATGGGGTTCCTATTTAAAAAAACGCAGTTGATATCCGTTTGACCTAGGGCAGCTCCATCTAGCTGGCCAATCATAGCGCCATCTCGTTTCCCCCTTCAAGCTACACAAGTTTCGTTCTTTGTAGTTTTTTCGTTTGACGCTTATTTGGTGAGATATTTGGCCCGGTCACTACCAATTGACAACCTGTGTATCAACGAGTCTAAGTTACGTCTATTCAGACATTTGCCAAATATAATTAGGAGAACCGTGATTGAGCTGTCTATTTCAGGAAAATCTCAAAAGGCCAGATCAGTCAATCATCCAGACTGTCGCCCCTTCAACTACTGAAAAGGCTGCTGCCCCTCTTCAGGAATGTGATGTTACCAACATAACATGGATGACATCGGTAGTTCACTAAGGCTTTTTGCAGATGATGCTGTGGTGTATCGAGAGGTTGTAACAATGGAAAATTGTACTGAAACGCAGGAGGATCTGCAGCGAATTGACGCATGGTGCAGGGATTGGCAATTCAATCTCAATGTAGACAAGTGTAATGTGCTGCGAATACATAGAAAGATAGATCCCTTATCATTTAGCTACAAAATAGGAGGTCAGCAACTGGAAGCAGTTAATTCCATAAATTATCTGGGAGTACGCATTAGGAGTGATTTAAATTGGAATGATCATATAAAGTTGATCGTCGGTAAATCAGAAGCCAGACTGAGATTCATTGGAAGAATCCTAAGGAAATTCAATCCGAAAACAAAGGAAGTAGGTTACAGTACGCTTGTTCGCCCACTGCTTGAATACTGCTCAGCAGTGTGGGATCCTTACCAGATAGGGTTGATAAAAGAGATAGAGAAGATCCAACGGAGAGCAGCGCGCTTCGTTACAGGATCATTTAGTAATCACGAAAGCGTTACGGAGATGACAGATAAACTCCAGTGGAAGACTCTGCAGGAGAGACGCTCAGTAGCTCGGTACGGGCTTTTGTTAAAGTTTCGAGAACATACCTTCACCGAAGAGTATATTGCTCCCTCCTACGTATATCTCGCGAAGAGACCATGAGGATAAAATCAGAGAGATTAGAGCCCACACAGAAGCATACCGACAATCCTTCTTTCCACGAACAATACGAGACTGGAATCGAAGGGAGAACCGATAGAGGTACTCAGGGTACCCTCCGCCACACACCGTCAGGTGGCTTGCGGAGTATGGATGTAGATAGATAGATAGATAGAAAACCTAAACAGCCTACTTAGAGCTAGCCAATCTGGTTGCTGTGCGCCCAAATCCAAACATATTGCCAGGAGGGTCTCGCCAAAAGTTTTTTAAACCGAAAAAGAGAGAATACATAAACTGGACATGGAACGGTGGTAAGGGTCGGACCCGGGCCAAAGGCTGTGGGAGCAACTGACACAAAGTGTTATTGGCGGGCCGCTTTAGTTCGCGATCGCAGTTGCTCGATTAGCTAGCCTCACTCCTAATTAAGTCCCAAACGCTGCAACGTATCGAATTACTTTCTTAACTGTCATTTCTCAACGCAACCCACCCTACAAAATCCTTACAAGCTTTTCGGGCTGTTTTGACCACTCTGTATGTTTTCTTTCCCTCTTAATCAATTAAATAGACCATAACAGTAAACCGAAGCTTCTGTTCCTGATGACATTTCTTGTGACCGCTTCCTGCACGTACAATATGATATAATGGTAAATACGACTATGGACGGTATTGTGATCCTACGCCGTACCGAGTGTTACGGACTACAGAAACACGTACGTTATCAGGAAAGGCGAGGCCTTTCTCAGAGTCAGGGCTACTGCAGGCAGTAATCCGCAAGGACCGAGCCGGACCCTAATAAGCGGCGGAGAAAAGGCTGCTCTTTCAGCCGGCCGGGACAGCTGTAATGGATTTCTTAAATGGAAATAGGGAGGCGGGCGGGCCCGAGACACGGATAAGCGAAATCTGCACTGCTTTATTATTGATAGTAATCCCCCCACGGGGCGGGGCTCCATCGGCCGTGAAATATTGAAGCCGTCTTCAGCGCGGGATAGAGACACTGGCAGGACGCGCGGCATGGCGGCTTCGGGAAAGGGAAATAACGTGCCGGGCTTGCGGACGCTCAGGACAGGCGGGGATTCCCCACTGATGACTCCAAATCCGCGCAACTGTGCGCTGCCATGAAGAATTCATGCGGTCGGAGACAGATACGGCGGTGCAGGGACCGCGGCTCGCGCCCATAATGCTGATGGAAAATGAAAACGACCTGTTGGCTGCGGCTGTTTACATTATTCACTGTTGGCCGACGAACCCGAGCCAAGCTCGCTTACACAGATGGCGCAGCACCTCTTCGGACAAACGCGTTGTGGAATAGGTAGCGATCGCTGGTAAGGAATGACGTACTTCCAGACAACCGTCTCATGAAGTATCTGGTTTTAGCGGAGACGTTGTCGATTCTTTGATCAGAGGCGCTGAGAGAACCTCCAAATCTGTATCCTCCTAGCGTAACGAAAATATAGCGACAAATTTCGAAGGGTTGTAGATGATGATGAACAAATTAAGGTCATGAGCATTTGTCCAGAAATGTCAAACTGCTGCTTAACGTCGATATGTTAGGGGAATGCGCTCGCCAATGGGTCATCGATTAGGCTACCGACGTGACTCTGTACGCTGCCAGAACACAAGCGAAACGCAAAGCTGTAGGCTCGACGGAATTTACGTCCTTAGAGTTTGTTCGCGATCCACACTATGTTCACCATTGCAGTTGTATGTAAAATTTCATCGGCCCAATCAATTCGAATGTCGCCTCTTACATTAATCATGAAAAGATTTTTATGACGTTATCCACATTGAGGACTGAAATGTATCAATGGAGACATGAAAATTCGTGTCGGACCGGGACTCGAAATCGAGTTTCCTGCTTTACGTGAGCGCTTGCCTTTGTCGCCTCGGCCATCGAAGCACTCTTCCCTGCCGACCCAAATTCCCAGCCTGTTACTCACCAATGACGTAGCGACACCTACTGATGAACCCCGTATGCAGGCCCTGATTCACTTAAGGGATAGCGTACGCTGTACATCCGCACAGGAAAACAGGACCGTTGATCGTCGTTGTGTTATTATTATTATTATTATTATAGCATTCTGCTTTATTTGAGCATTCTATCTAATCTTCCAAAATTCTCCCATGTTTTCTTCTTGGCGTTTCTTTCTATCCTCACTTCACTTTGTCGCTGGTTTCCTCCGGAATCCATTCTCTGATCTAACACTGCACTTTTCTATCTTGTCTCTGTGTATGTTTCTGTCTGCAGTATGTGTTGGACCGATTTGTGCTTTTCCTATGTCAAGTTTGAAGTTTTCCATGGTACTGTTGACGACTTGTACGCACGTCGGAATTCTGTTGGTGAGTCCTGTTGGTGGTAGCCTACTAATACACCGACAGGAATGTAACCTTTTTCGGACATCTGCTGCTAGGTGCGTCATCTTATCTGTGGTTTCCTTAGAGTTTCATCCGTTTCCTTCTTCAGTCAGCAATGGGCCGGGAATTTTTCTCATGGTTTTGCATGCTTCCTTCAGTAGGATTTCCATGTCGCTTTTCGTATGGAGTGTTAGTTACTCACTTACGTAGGTATTTCAGTCATGGCTACTGTGTTGTAATGTCTGATCTTTGTTTGAATGGACACGTGTTTCTTGAGCGTGCTGTTGCTTTTTTAAATTTAAATATATCCCACATATTAGTGGGACCGATTCTGTGTGGATGGAGTGGTGGCCCTTCGTTGGGAATCTTGTTTCAGGTTCAGGGAAATTAAGGAGATTGGATAAATAACGTTTCAGTTTCTGAAAATTCTCTTAATTAGTTACTGCGAGTTTTCGATCTTGTTTTCTGAAGCATATGTTCTGGCGTGTGTACCTGCGGTGCTTCCTTGAAAAAGTCCTGTAGAATTCTCTCGTGCTGTTTCTGCGGAAATTTCCCTCTATAGCGTCCAATTGCTCTTTCATGTGCTTCGTCATGGTTTCCCTAATGAGTTCTGCTGCCTGTTTTCTGGACTCTTTAAAACGACGTGAATTGCCAGGGGATAGAAGACTTGCTAGCGTTTTTCTGGTGCAGTTTCATATTTCGGGCTCCACCATGGGTGTTTAGTGTTCTTTTTGTTTGGTATCAGTTCTTTTGCTTCTCGTGTGACCTTTCTATGCAATCCTTCTCATGCGTATACTTGCTGTCTTTATGTTGGATTATATTGTAATTTTCTTGTCGATCTTATCTGTGTGTGCTCTTTTCTGATGGGTTTTCTTCGGCGTAAAATTGATTTTGATTCGAGTTAGGTAGTGGTCTAAACAAACATCCACACCTCTGCGAACTGCTATGTCATGTATTTTATTCTGGACTGAATAGGATATGACCACATGGTCTACTTGGAATTCTCCCATCCGTAATAATTATGACTTTCATATTTTCTGTTTTTGCTGGATTTCCGGGGGATGTTGTTCTGCTGGCATAGTTCGATGTGTATCACATCATTTTGGTTTGTATATTTCTGCGCGGGAAACAGTGCCACAGTTTTCAGGTGATTGTCCGTTGAAATAACATAGCAAAATGTTTATGTCGCCTTTGGGGATCTTGGCTATCACTGTCTCTAATGTTGCCCAAAGTTTCTCTGTTGATTTTGGGTTTTTTCAGTTATTCCCATTCGTCGGGGCGTGTACGTTGATCATGATATATTTCTTGTTTGCGCACTATATGCCATTGTCGTTAACCTGTTGAGTATGGGAGTGACTTATCTGACTGGATTGACTACCTTCTTGTGTAGCATGAGCATTATACTCAGAAGTGAAGCACCCCGAACGACTTAATTTTCTGTCTTGCTCTTGAGAACTGGTAGCTTCCATAATCCACCGTGTTTTTGTATGTTATGCGTGTTTCTTGCAGGGTAAGTATAATTATCTTTTCTTTGTCGAACTTTATTTTTAGGCTGGGCAGTTTTCCCTATTTTTATCAGTGTGTTTGTGTGGAAAGTTCGAAAAATATAGGTTTTTAGTGTGGAAGTTTGCCTGAGATCTCCGACTTTCTCTGTGATCATGTAGGTCCAGCTTTCACAGAATCCGATTTCGAGGGAGGCGAGGGCTTATGTTGATTGTTGTTACTACTCGCACAATTATGGTTGCTGGCTGTCTTGTTGGTCCAGTGTTTCCACTCGGAAATTAGAACCAGGGATTGTTAGTTCCTGGATCATTCAGGTGCCGTCTATCCCATATCGTACAACTTTTACCGAAAAAGAGATACCGATTCGAGGAATACTGAAATCTGGTCGTTATGCAGGTCTGCAGAACCTGCCGATAACGCGAAAAGCGTATTACAGTGTATTGAAAACACAAATTCGAACAGTAGGATGAATATTCAATAACTGGAAATCATACGACAATCATCACAAAATAAGCACCGCGTATGATATTCTCTTTTATATTGACCTCTGCTCGTGTAGGATTGGTTTACAAAGACAAAGGCGACCAGCTGGCAATGAAGGTCTATGTTTCTGGTCCTGAAGTGACGTTACGGACACGGAAACTGACCGAAGAAGAAAGAACAGAGAATTGACTTCTTTTATTTGCCATAAAGATTAATGCTGTGCACATAAGCGACCGGTAACTAACCCCGGACCCTCTCTTGGTTTCCGTTGTTTCAGGTTATCAGGAAGCTGACAGCTACTTTGGAACGAATGAGTACTAATTAACCTCTTTTCGACTTACATTGCTTGGGCGACAAAGAAAGGATATACGAACTGAGACGCCCTGCTAATCCCGCTGGACAGGACAGATAGTATAAATTGTGGAAAGGGGCCGTCAGTTTCACTCAAACATACAACTTTATTATTTGATCAAACATTACAAAATCCCATTTTTTTCAAACACACTCAGCTTTAATCCCTGGGACTTAATTACCGGTTGAAAGTCATTTTAATTTAAAAACGGCTGAAGTAAAATAACTTAAAACGCAAGCATAATAAGAAATTTAAAAGGCAAGCCTTTTCTTAAAATAGTTCTTTAGCTAGGCTGAAGAAACAAGTAAAATTCAAACGGCTGAAGGCCTAAGACTTAAAAATCCATAACATTAATTTTATTAAAATGCCAAAGGCCTTGCGTGAAACAGTTCTTTAATTTAGGCTGAAGGCCTTAGAAACAACTCAAACTCAAAATCGGCTGAAGCCCAAGACTTAAAAAAATTCAACAACAATAAAATTTTTAAAATAACAAAGGGATTACGTGAAACAGTACTTTAAACGAGGCTGAAGGCCTTAAGAGCCGAACAACGTTCGAGGGTCGGCCCGTAATTCAAACACTAACGCTCGCTTAGGTGAGACAGGCAGTCGGGCCAACCATACACGATTCGACGACAACCCAACCGACCGACAGTCAACAGACCCACCGACAAGATAACTTCCACTTCACTAGACCGGGGCACAACATGGAGTTCAACGGAACAACGTACAAGATATTGGCTCCCACAACCAAACATACATGGAGCTGTCAAACTACACACCGTGCTGGACAGCAACAACACGATGAGGACACTACACTGCCTGAAATTTACGTCAACGGCCAGGGCAGGTAACCGGAACATTAACGGACACAAGACAGAAGATTCCGCTGGTGCACTTCAATTCAAACAACCAAAAACAGTAAAACTCAACGGGAGGGTGGTTAGAATTTTCCAACTTGAAAACCACGTTGTTGCTCGCGGGAATATCCCAACGGCCGACAACGATCTGCAAACAACACGATGTGAACAGTCTTGACTTGCTGGTAAGTTAAATCAAAACTCAACTTTCGTGTCCAGGGTCGGTGAGCCACGGACCTCGTAGCAATGGGAACGGCGCTGCAAACTCCGACACCGCGTAGAGACCGCCAGCAGGCCCCGGCCAAACTACGCCCCACCGAGAATTCCTCGCTGCTCCACGCCAACCGACCGACTGCCCAGACCCGGAAATGGTGAAAGGAGCAAATTCACGTCGGCCGATGAGCCGACCAACCGAACGACCAACCAACAGTCGTCCCGCTTCAATCTCTCTCCGTCGGATAGTTCATGTGTGTCGCCAGCGGTCGGCGAGCACTGGCTGTCGGTGCCTCACCGGCGCTCCGTCCCCCGACTTCACTGCTGCTGCGTCCCGACTGCACTGCTGGTCCGTCTCCAACTGACTGCCAGACATACGACGACCCGGAAATAATGTCGGTCGCTTCAGAGATGGTACGACAGTGCACTTAACGATAAGCGATACTGCTGCCGCTCATGGGCAAGTAAGGCAGGAAGTTAGTGACGCCAGTAAATGGAATAAGAAAAGAGGCGGCAGTACCTTAATAGAAGATGACAAAAAATAGATGGGATAATCGCGAGCCGTGCACGGCCCACGAACCACTTGCTGTTATTCTGCAGTATCTTCGAAGCACAGCAAGCTTGTTTATTACGTAGCCTAGTAAAACTGTAGGTACCCCTTCCAACAAGTGCTCGTTTCGTACTGTATTATGAAGGTTCTCAAATATATAAAGTCTTTTTTTTTATTTTGTATAAGCTAGTAACGTTCGCATACGAAATTTGGTCTAGTACGGTTATGGTATAATGACTGCAATAGCCAGGTGGATACCAACCAATCTATGCTGAGTTCTTTTTTCTATACTATTTCGTCTGTAGTTAGTATGTTAGGGTTCCTTAGCTACTAGCATTATACCAGTGTGGTTTCTATACTATTTCGTCTGTAGTTAGTATGTTAGGGTTCCTTAGCTACTAGCATTATACCAGTGTGGACATTATAAAGTAAATCTAAATCATTGTCCAGACTATTGACATTAAAATTTGTCTCCGTATATGAGCTTACATTTGTAGTTAGCTGTTAGCAGTGTGGTTAAATAAACCAAAGGGGGAAAATTCTTCGAAGTTCGTTGGTATGTTTTTATTACATCCTGGATACGTTGTGGGGCAACAAAAACAGTGAGATTGTTATTGTCACTAGTAGTCGGAAATTCCGTGCATTTTCATCAGTTCATTGAAAGTAATATTAAATTTGGACTTGGGTTATAATGTCTTAGTAGTAACGGGTACTGGCAAGGCTGCAGTAAAGAAGCAGCAGCAAGTGGCCATTCCGACAGCAATACCTGACTGTCATGTCACAACTTTTAAGCTACTTCTGCTAAACTACAAACTGTGATCTTATATATGCGATTATGTGAACTGCAATTTCTTTAGGTTGGATCCAAACAGCTAAAAACCCTGTTTCGACATAAAATTCCATGATTTGGGCATGAAACTGAAAAATATAGTTGCACACTCTATTGACGCTGGCGTCTGTCGGACGAAGAAGCGAATGAGTGATTTGAGGTACATCATTCCTCTGTAGTATATTACTGTGTGATTGGCAGATAGAATTCGATGATTTCGGTACAAAATTCGCTGATTTCGGAATGAAAGTCGCTTATATCATCATAAAATTAGTGATTTAGACGCAAAATCCTGTTATTTCGACATAAAATTTACTGATTTGTACTGTATGTGGTATAATGTAGACGTACACTTCCATACTATCGCAGTGTGTAGTTGTCATTCTTCGTTTACATTGATTTCCATCCTTTTTGCATACATTCATCCTGAATATTTTTGCATCGCTTTTCATTTTCCGAACACTGTGAGGTCATTACAAGATTCAGCGTAGTTCTAGGTGAGTTTATCTCAGTATCATTTTCTCCTTATGTGAAGGATAACTGGAGTTTAATGCATTGTGTATAGCGATGTCATCAAAGATATAACGCTAGCTCCCACTGACAAGAGCAAAAGTCTGTAGTGACTTTGTTGAAAGTTCCACATCGACACATCCGTTTTTCGTTTGACCTGAACACATCAGGGAGACTTATGGGCGTCTGCAATTTTCAAGATTCTTGACAATAATTTTGATAATCTTGTGGATAAGTGTTCTGGTAGAATAATCAGGTGCGCGTAGTCCAGACGAAAGTATAATGATATGGAACAGGTTTGACGCGGAGTGCAGTGATTTAGGTACAATAGTCACCGATTTCAGAAAAAAATTGACCGATGTCTACATAAGTTCAATGATTTGCTATACATATGAATTCTACAGTTCAAGATACTTTCTTTTCCTTTGTGTTGTTTCATGGCTCCTTGCCCCATAACGGCGGAGGGGGCTATCAGTGGTTCAATCAGCACGCTCTTCAGCGAACTGACAAGGTAAACTAAATGAGATGAAAGAATAATAACAGGGAAAGGTGAGATTTTTATTATATAACAGCAATGACTTCCTTCACTTTTACTTAAAAACAGTTGTAGTAAAAGGTTAAATACAGGACCATAATAAGATTACATTTAAGAACATTTAAAAAATCTGCTGATGTTAAAAAGAAGCTCTTCACTGTCACTAAAGCTGGAAGGACCTGCCCTGTGGTATGTAGTCTGTTGATGTAGAGATAGATTTTTCGCTGAGAAGGCACTGCAAAATCGTGTTTATCCATCGAAACAGGGCAAGCGACGTGCAGTTAAAATGTCTTTCCTGTACGGGAATAGACACAATTGATGTACGAGTGTAGGTTGTAGGCACACGGTTGACGACCTATGGAAGTTTGGGTCTGCCCGTGAGTCGTACTCGGACAGCTTTACTCACGATAAGCGGGAAATTGGTGTTCAAGTCCAGGTCCGGCGCAAATTTTCATTCCGTTATACAGCTTATTGTTCTCCATATTCGCAGCCGCGAATACATTTCGTGGTGTTACTGTATGGTTGGGGTAAAGTGGATATTGGGATGCAATAGGAATTGGAGTGGATGGAGTATTAGCGAGGCTAAAATTTGATGTCGAAAAGCGGCTAGGGAAATAAGTGTGAAAGGGGAAGAACGGGGGATACGGAAATTATGCTGAAGACAGGGAGAAGAGAACGACCCTTGACAAAGTGGAGCAGGTGAGGTGGGCTTAAAGTTGACAGGAGTGATAAATTCCGGACAGAATTCATTCTCCGGGAGGGGGAGATGGTTGAAGGTCCTTTGAGAGAGTTTGGAGGGTATGTAGTTGTAGGGTTGGTGGTATTAATTGGTAGAGGCCTCACAGCACTGCCATTCATCCTACACTGAATTCTATAACATGACTTTTTCCCCTGTTGTGCCACTGCACAAGTTACCCCCCTGATACACAAATACGACATGGGCGTATCCATCACCTGTAAGGACATGAAGGGTAATCAAAATATACAGTACAGATGGCCATCAAACCAGAGCGAAAACCACTGGTGAAGAGTTAAGTAACGCAAACTCAAGCACACTTCGTAATCGAACAAAACTCACAGTTGATAAATAAATCCATATCAACTGGACCACCAAAACGCCAAATGAAAACACATCTCTGTAACAATATGTATCTCTGTAATTAATAAAAATTGGACACATGTTATATGCAATGTTTTATTTGAATCGGTCTATAGTTATTCTTCTTCTTCTTCTGCCTGAAACAACCAGTCCCCATTCAAACATTGTCTTGTGACATTCGCAGTGTATAAAGTAATAGACTTCTTAGAAACCAAACCAAGGCAATGCAGCGAGATGAATCGGTTTGCGCACTAAAAGATAGGAGAAGTTAGCCCCACTTTTACGAGTAATTCAACATTGTAAAAAGAACAAACATATAAAATGGTCACAGATTCAAATAATTCACACGGTACAAGAGAAAATACATTAGATATCTGGGAGGCGGCACTGTACTATTAAGATTTCTCTTCTGGAAGTTAATTTTGGTAATAGCTTGTTTCGAAAGTCAGAGATAGTGTGCTGGACATACTTCAGGAGTAAGGAGTTGCAAATCCCATACAGACACATTTTTTGCACGTTATTAGTGCTTAGTGCCTCGGGTCGGTTGTCGTCTACTAGTTAAGCCTCTATACTTTTTTGCCTAGCTTGCCCTACAGAGAAGTAACAAAACAGCGCGCTGATCGATGGAATGCATGACAAGGGAGTGGTTGAAATGTTTGTTGTGACCTACGGTTACGCATAGGGCGGCTGTAGTTAAACTTTCGCTACTTCAGAATGTGTAAACGGAAAACTGTTTGCCGAAGGGGCACCCAACTCTATAGGAATGATGTTCTGACAGTGTGCTGCGGGATTTGCATTGTTAGCAGTGTTAATGTCTTGAGTTGCCATTAGGGACCGTCTCTGTTACAGCGACATAGGGCTGAAACATAAACATCAGTGCGGATTCAGTTGTCACCAGTTAACATGAGTCTAGAGAAGGTGAGCAGGGCTTTACTCCTAAACCTGTTATGTCAAAACAACAGTAGTAGTGCTGACGCTTTTCGCGAGTATTGGCACGTTAAAGGAATATGGAGAGGTCCTTCTCCTGCATCAGGCTTGAAGAACATGACCCCGAAGTTCGAATTAAATGATGATTTGGGAATTGCTCCTGGGGGAGGCCGACGGCCAGTTTCGCCACAAATGGTTGAAGAAGCTACTATTACCATCGGTGAGATTGCTGGTCAAAACGTGCCTTCTTCAAGCTGTGCATGAGTTGGGTCACGACAGCTGAACATACCAAGGTCCACCGTTCTAAACGTGCTGCGAACAATTGTGAAATGGTATCCATACAAACTGTAGTGGATACCAATGGTCGTAAAACTGTTGAACGTTTGTATTTTGGGACATTCACATGGTACGGAATTAACAAATGTTACCCTCCCACGTGGAAATTAATTCACGTTCCTTCCAGAGGTTGATTCATTATTTCTCTTCCAAATGTCCTTACAAAGGTTTGCACAAAGTTTCATTGCTCCCGATCACTCGCATTTCATGGGGACCCCCTCAAGTAGCGGAAGTATCACAATTACAAAGCACATTCTACAAGTCACGTGTTGTTATCGTTCACTTAGTGCTCACTTCATTCTTACACTGTGATACCTGAAAAAAGAATTAATACTGGCTACGGCGTCAGGACTGGAATTTACCTCCAAATGTCTTGTCAGCCTCTCAACATCGATTACCCAAAGCCCTGCTGAACTGAGAGAGGCGTCACATTGAACAGACCGTTCACAGAGAGTATGGTGATCTTGATGTTTTGTGATCTATCTGGGGTAAGATAACTGTCAATCGCATCTGTCGTTGTTTTATAGGCCCATAATGTTTGGATGTGTTGAAGTAGATTGTAATGATCTTCTTAGTTACATTATTTGAAGTATAAAACGAAATAAAATTCATTCAGAGCAACCTCTGTAGACTTTTTTTAAAAAATTGCAGTTTGTACGCGGGTTGGAACTTAAATAGTGGCAACTGTCTATTCAAAACCGATACAAAAGAGTTACATGTTAGCGCCTGTTACTGTCCTTCGAAGTTGTCACCAGCGTTGTGTAGAACCCGTGGCCAGCGATGTGGAAGGTGTAGTATACCGTTAGCAGAGCCTCTTCTGTTGATGGTGCGAATGGAGCGGTCTACTGCCTGTCGAATCTTTGGAACAGTTCTGAAGCGAATGCCACGAAGTGGTTCCTTCATCTTCGTAATCAAATCAAAGTCACATGGACTTAAATCCGGAGAGTATGGTGGATGGTACAGTATTTCCCAGTCCTATCGACCGAACACAGCAGCCACAGCTTGTGCTGTATGCTTCCGCGGATTGCCGTGCCAAATGATGGGTGGGCTGCGCAGAAAGTGTCGCCGCTTCTTTCGCAAAGCTGGTCGCAGGTGATACTCCAAAAACGAACAGTAATACTGTGAACTGACGGTCTGCCGTGAAGAAACGTAATGCGTTAGGATAACACCGTCACAGTCACACAAGAGAATCACCATAACTTCCACCATACTGGGGCTCTGACGCACTTTCGTTTTTCGCGGCGACCCATAATGACGCCATTCGTTGGATTAGCGCTTCAATTTTGGCTCGTACGATGTGGCTAACGTCTCATCCAGTGTTACGATACGGCATAAGAAAGCCTCTTCTTCGCGCTCATAGCGCTCCTAGTGCATATGAGCAGAGTCGGAACGCATCCATTTCTGCATTTCCGTCAAGTCATGTGGAACCCATCGTGATGCAATTTTTCGCATGCCCAGGCGTTCCTTCAGGATGCGAAGCACAGTCGTATGCGCTAATCCGGTTTCGTGGGCGAGTTCACGAACCGTGTGGCGTCGATCACTGTCCACTAACGTGGCAACAGCATGCACTTCTTCTTCAGAGACGCTAGGACGACCTGCCCGATGCATGTCTGCCACAGTTTGCCGACCTTCGTTGAAGTCTAATACCCAACGTGCCACTGTTCTGTACGGCAATGCCGATTCCCCACACGCCTCTTGAAGATCTTGATGACACTGTCGTGCTGTACGACCTCTGTCATATTCAATCTTGATCCAATTCCGTTGTTCCTGTTTCGAAAACATAGTGACACCGTTACGTTAGACCGCTCTCTCACAAGTGACTGTGTTTCCCTCGATTGTGCGCACGCCGGTGACGTGGGACGGGCGAGTCCATTTGCTCAGAGGTAAGGTAGGTATGTCAACAACGTGTGCTATCAGCGACAATAGTATATTTCATTGCATAGTGTCTCCACAGCAGTGTTGCCACTATTTAAGTTCCCACCTACGTATAAAGCGTGTCTAAAGCCGATACTCCAAACTGTGATGTACATGACAAGTAAATGAAAGGCAAATAATGCCTGCCTTCTCTAATGTTACGGTATACGTTACTAAATAAACGAGCCCTAACAGCACATATAAAGTTTGCATAGACAGTTGTGGGATAACGCACACCCACTCGCAATTACAAGAAATAATACAAAAATATCGAGATCCGTTTTAAGTCAGAGTCGAAGTAATCTCCAGTTATGTGGCAGAAGTAAACTCTAAGGTGCATATTCACAACGAACGCCATTTAGAGCAAGCTCTGTAGACTTTTTAAAAAGCTGCAGTTTGTATGAAACAAAATTTGTGCTTCTTTATCGAAACGATTGTAACTGATAGGCCATATAACGCAATAAGTAGCTACATATACCTTGTTAACTTTCAATATCTGGTATTAGGTAACTAACAATACTTTGCAAGTTGTAAACAAAGGAGAATGGTTTCATCTGTCAAGGGAAGAACTAAGCCCTTCGCTACTCTCATCACGAAACCTCTTCCTGTTCCAATCGTTTTACTTTCCACGGCTACCAACCTGCCGGGAAGTATTTTTCCGAACTCTGCCGGTATTCTCCCTCTACGTGATTGGCCGCCCCGCCGTTGCATATAGCTGCTGGCGGAGTTTGATTGCTCAGGGCAAGCAGAAACAGCATTAATTGTGAAAAAGTTCGCCCGCCCTCAACAATCACGCCGGCGAGTTTCGATCGGCCCTCCAAACAGGTATTTGGGGAACACAGTGGGGCGTCTTCCTCCGCCCCTGTTCGTGTTTGGGAACTTCGGCGAACTCTTGCAGTTTTTTTCCAGTTTTAGCCACCATCGCCTATTCACGGATAATGTAAACTCAGAAGCAAGACTACAGGCCCGCTCCCAATTTCTCGAGGCGATCCTGTAGCTGAAGTCTTTTTTCCCTTTCAGAAGCAAGGTTATCTTGAAGGAGAAACGATGGGCACCTCATTATGTAGTATATATGCAGTTGCAGCTTGTTTCCGTAAATGAAATTTCTCTTAGAAATGACCTTTCCATTATTTACATCGTATCCATGCTGACTGAATCGTTTTTATTCCCAGGGGATGCGTCTGTGCTACTGCGTCATTTTCACAGCTGAGCAACACTCTAACAGAGAGAAGAGCACTAACGAGCATGGATTCCAACTAACATACAATGCCACCGTTAGTATTCGGTGACACACTGTTTTCAAACATTTTCGATATCAGTTGAATGATTACGTCCTAAATGTCTATAGAAGTAACTGTTACAGTGTCACTGAAATGCTATAAAATGTTAGGAAACATATTTCTGTAATAACTGTTTCGGAAGAGTCTTAAAGAAACAAACATTTAATATTCGGTCAGTTGAGAGCAAGGCCTTAGTGCCTTTGTATAAATGCGCATAGTTTATTTTATGACGCAGTTTGTTTTTACATGGTTACTCACCAACATGGTCTGTAGGGCCACAGTGGGTGGGCAGGGAACTAACTAGATATTCTAACAGCGATAACTTGTCGTCTTTCACCATGCATAGTTTTGCAGTCACAGAAAGGTTGCTAGTTTGCTGAATATACACAGAACTGCGGCTGGGAATGTAATAAAATGGATTGAGTATGAGGGTCATATAGAATCTGCACCCCAAAAAGGGCAGCTAAAACATCTAAATGAAAGAGAAAGGGATTATTCATAAGACTAAACATAATATTCTATTAACTTCACCTAAAGTCGCAATACAGCAGCTGTAAGATTGTGATAAGGAAGTAAGTGAATCGACTTTCCAGAGACTCATCATAGAATAAACGTACAGTCGAAGATGATAAGGAAAATATCATGGATGGACAATAAACCACAATAAGAAAGGAGTAGAGTGGTAGAGTAATGTTATATTTGGTAAGGGGGGCACATTCATCTTTTCCACAGAATTGAGAATTGTGGTATGGGCAAACCCAAATAGCAAGGTATGGAATAAACATTTTCAACCCATCGTAAAACAAGTACAGAGCTGTATTTCATAGTTAGGAGAGGTAAAGTTTACTCTCGTTGGTACTACGATAAACAAAGAGGGATATCTCAACATCCTTAATCAAAATTTACGTATGAGTGCAGAAATATTGAGGATTATACCCCCCCCCCCCCCACATACATTAATGTTTTCTCAAAATAATAACAGTTCTTACTTAGAAGAAGAAAGACTTGTTTATAACTGCCCCAAGTTATTCAAGAAACATCTCAGTCAACAGGCCTCAACCCCACAGAGAAATTAGGGGTCAAATCGATAGGAGGGTAGTTAGAACTACAGTTAGTTCGAAAGAATGACTGAAAAAGAAACTAAAAAGAGAATGGAAACTAAATACGACGGCGTACACGTAAAAATCTGGGGTAACTTGCAAGAGCTTTTGAAAACGTTCATACAGGAGAAGAGATATTTTACGAGCAATTGCTTTCCATTATTATTACTCAATTAAAAAATTGCTTTGTGATAGATTATTAAAGAGTCTACAATGCTAAGCTATTATTACGATGTCTTATTATGCTGTTAAAAGAAATGTACCATAGATGATGTTTATTAAGAGAATGCATTCTTTATGTATTGAGATTTCACTTGCTAGTTCCATTATGTGTAAATGAAAACGCACACTACTAGAAATAGAGAGGGTACTGGACTTCAATGACGCACAACAAAGGTACTGCACGTACCATCGGGCTCCGTACACTAGCAACTTTTCAAAACGTGATGACCGCAGGTCTCAAAGCATCTGTTGTAACTGTGCATGAATCTACGCCAGCCGGCCGCGGTGGTCTCGCGGTTAAGGCGCTCAGTCCGGAACCACGCGACTGCTACGGTCGCAGGTTCGAATCCTGCCTCGGGCATGGATGTGTGTGATGTCCTTAGGTTAGATATGTTTAAGTAGTTCTAAGTTCTAGGGGACTGATGACCACAGTAGTTAAGTCCCATAGTGCTCAGAGCCATTTGAACCATTTGAATCTACCCCAATAACAAGTAGTAAGTCCTGATATGAAAACAGTTCTTTGTCATGAACCTTGGTCAACTCTATAAGGCTTGAACAGGTGAGGTCATTGTAAGGTTCTATGCACGACAACAACTTTTTTCCAAATACCATGTCACATGTTGCGAAACGTTTCTCTTTATATGCGTTCGTGTTTCCGGGCGCTACATCCAGGTGCACTACACACTATCTGATTAAACGTATCCTGACACCTATTAGAGGACATTAATGTGGGTTGCTCCCACCCTTCGCCAGTATGATGGTTTGAACTCTGTTGAGGACATTTACAATGTGGTCTCTGAATTTCAGTGGAGCAATGGCACCCATTCTTTCTCAAAAGCCAAAACAGAGAAAATAGTGACGTTGAGCGCTGCGGTCTGGAGCGAAATCGACGCTGTAACTCACACTAAAGCTGTTCCGTTTGGTTTAGGTCGGGACTATGGGCAGGGCGTCTATTTCAGGAATGTTACTCCCCAAAAACCATTGTCTTACAGACGCAGATTTATGACAGGGTGCATTGAAATGGTGATACAAGCAGTCATCGGCTTTTGAGGAGCTGCTCAACCATTGTCCCCATTCTGTACAACTCCCTATGCAGTCACTCCACTAGCCAGACTGCTGGTAGCACTTTGGCACTAACGTGTAATTCCTCCCACTGATTTCACACTATTTTTTACAACCACCCTCTGCAGTGCCTGGCGGTCTTTGTCCGTCAATAGATGAGGTCTGCGTCATCTTGGTTTTGCTGTATTTGTCCCATGACGCTCAACTTCACAATCACATCACCAACAGTCGACCTGGACAGCTTTAGAAGCACTGAAATAGTCATCAAGGATGTTTTGTACTCAGGTGACTTCCTATGACTGGACCGCGTTTGAAGTCACTGAACTGTCCTAGCCGACCTATTCTGCAATTATTCCCTCCCTACTGCGAACGCAACACTCCTCTCCACGTTTTATACTGACGAGTTAGCCTCTAGTCACATCCAGTGGTCAGTTCCACATTATATAGGGGTATTGGGATACTTTTGGTCGTATAATGTACACTATGTGTTCAACAGTATCCGCACACCGCGGAAAACATTCGTTTTTAATATTAGGTGCATTGTGCTGCCACCTACTCCATATCAGCGAACTCAGTAGTCAATAAACATCGTGAGAGTGCAGAATGGGGCGCTCCGCGTAACTCACGGACTTCGAAACTGGCCGGGTGATTGAGTGTCACTTGTATCATACGTCTGTAAGTGAGATTTCCACACTCCTGAAGATCACTAGGTCCACTATTTCCGATGTGATAGTGAAGAGGAAAGTTGAAGGGACACGTACAGCACAAAAGCGTACAGGCCGACCTCGTCGTTTGACTGACAGAGACCACAGACACTTGAAGAGGGTCGTAATGAGTAATAGGCAGATACCTATCCAGACCATCACACAGGAATTCCGAACTGCATCAGGATACACTGCAAGTACCATGACAGGTAGGCGGGAGGTGAGAAAACTTGGATTTCATGTTAGAGCGGCTGCTCATAAGGCACACAGCACGCCAGTAAATGCCAAGCGAATCCTCGCTTGGTGTAAGGAGTGTAAACATTGGAAGATTGAACAGTGGGAGATCGTTGTGTGGAGAGAAGAATCACGGTACACAATGCGGCGATCCGATGGCAGGGTGTGGGTATGGCGAATGCCACTTGAACGTCATCTGCCAGCTCGTGTAGAGTCAACAGTAAAACTCGGAGGCGATGGTGTTATGGTGTGGTCGCGTTTTTCATAGAGGGGGCTTGTGGCCTTGTTGTTTTGCTTGGCACTATCACAGCACAGGCCTACATTCACGTTTTAAGCACCTTCTTGCTTCCCACTGTTGATGAACAATTCGGGGATGGCGATTGCATCTTTCAACACGATTGAGCACCTGTTCATAAAGCATCGCCTGTGACGGATTGGTTACACGACAATAACACCCCTGTAACGGACTGGCCTGCACAGAGTCCTGACCTGAATCCTATAAAACACCTTTGGGATGTTTTGGAGCGCCGACATCGTGCCCAGCCTCACTGAACGACGTCGATAGCTCTCCTCAGTGCAGCACTACGTGAAGAATGTGCTGCCAATCCCCAGAAAACCTTCCATCACCTGATTGAACGTATGCTTGTGAGAGTGGAGGCTGCCATCAAGGATAAAGGTTGGCCAACACCATCCTGAATTCCAGCATTCCCGATGGAGGGCGCCACGAACTTGTAAGTCATTTTCAGCCAGGTGTCAGGATACTTTTGAACACATAGTGTATGTCAGCACGCAAGGTATTATTTATCAAAAGAGACGTTGCTGTTTTGTCGTACAGTCTTTTCTTATTTGTCACTGAAATTTCAATGAAGTGATTAAATCTCAGCGGAACGAAACGCCTCATTGCAAATATCTGGGAACAGTGTCATCTGTGTGGGTTCTGATACTGGAGTAATGCATCAAGCGTTACGCAGCACGTTGACATGTTGCCCTTGCGAAGTGTGCATACTGTGCCTATCCGTTGTGTTCTACTTACTTTATTGAATAATACATTCACACTTAGATGACCTGCAAGAAAAGAACTTCGGACACACAGCCGGTTGTATTTTGGGGTGTACGACTCTGTAGAGGATAGTCGAGCTAGAATGTATACTTACCGCAGTTTTTACTTTTAAAAACAATTTTATTGTAAAAGAAATAGAATGTGTACTTAACGTAATAGTCTAACTCTGTCAAGTTTATGAAAACTTAAAACTAACTACAGATTATTTTTTTTTAACAATTTCTTTTATTTGCGCATTCTTAGCAGCCTTGTCGGTCGCAGAACGGCGGTTAAGGCTGCGCAATCTTTAAGCTTTAACAATGGTCACAAATGTAAGATGGTGAGCCTGCATAGTCAGAAGAAGCCTCTGTCGCCATCGTTGACACTGTACGCAATGCGGCAACAATCTTCAAACCCCTCACAGCAACCGGCGCAAAATGTTTCTTCTTCTTCCTTTCTTTGTTTCTTCACATCGAGTTGGCGTACCGTTTTGATTTGACAGACGTTTGAGCTCCACTTGTATTCATCTATTTGCAGCTTTCTTTTTGAAGAATTTCGTTAAGCTACTTACCTCTTTCTCCTTTGTTCCTTTTCTAGAAGTTATCGTTCCCTTTTTTTCTTTGTTTTCTTCCACCGTAATGTAAAATGGCGAGCTTGATACTGTTTCAGACTTTTGTGCAATGACTTGCCTTTTTTCAGCTTTGCGCTTCGGCTAGACGTTTATATCAAAAATCTTTGCTATTACTTTCTTCTTTACCTTGGCTTTACTCACAGTGGGGACACCTGAATAAACAGATTTCGTTTTCTGATTTTGGATCCCTTTGAATGTTTCACTACTACTATTTTCAAAGTTACCGTGTTCCCCTTTAATTTTCATCTTAGCAACAATTTTAGCCCTACATAATCTTAACGATAGACCTCGTTGAAAGGTAGGACCATAAAATGTTTCAATGGAAAACGCTTCCCCTTGTATTCCATGTTCTTTGAAATTGGCAAGCTTTCAATGCCCCTGATGCAATGAGAAATCTCAGATCAAAGCTTAAACGGACACAAATCAGGACATCATTAATAAGCGAAGTTCAATTGTGTACTGATCGCCCCGGCCGGAGTGGCCGAACGGTTCTAGGCGCTATAGTCCAGAACCGCGCGACCGCTACGGTCGCAGGTTCGAATCCTGCCTCGGGCATGGATATGTGTGATGTTCTTAGGTTAGATACTTTCAGTAGTTCTAAGTTCTAGGGGACTGATGACCTCTGCAGGTAAGTCCCATAGTGCTCAGAGCCATTTGAACCTTTTTTTTTTTTTTTTTTTTTTTTTTTTTTTTTTTTTTTTTTTTTTTGCGCCAGCTCCCACCAGCGACCTAACAAGCCCTCACTGCTTCCATGCCATGACGCGTCGCCGCTGTATCCCTGCCATAGATGCATATACCGACGATTAGGTAAATCGTCATAATGTTGTGGCTGATTAGTGTAGTTTGGCATGCTTTCAGATCTAGCATGTAGCTCATTTAATATTTCTAATGTGAAAATTAGATTTCTCTCGATTTGGTGTACTGCTCCTTACTATAACTGTAGTACTAGCCGTTTAAATTATGCGTGATGTAACGGTTATCAGGACAGTAAACAGTGCATACATAGAGAAAGAGTACATACAAGACCATGGACCCAAAATTTGCACAATGTCAGTCGCCCTCTGATTGCGCAGTCGTGGCCACCATCGCTATCAAAATCATAGCCTCAGATCTTACTTTCTTGCAGAAGCGCTACAGTACAGTATATTACATTAATCAATAGCTAAGTATCTGCTTTTCGTAGTGGTAGTACTGGAGATTATACTGAACCAGGGTGATTACTGTTTATTGCTACTAAGCTGACTGAAAATATCATAACGAAATAGCAAAAAAGCATTTATTACCTGGTAAAAATAAATATGTGCCCGAGTGAGCTCACGTGATTTAAGATTCGTCAGGAGGAAGAGACTGGCTGGCTGTTAGCAACAGGCTGGTTAACAGGTGAGCCAACTCAAAAGTATAGCGATTCGTACTCTTACCTGAGCGCGCAATCTTACCCGACTTTTCTCAAGTACTGTACCCGCCATGATGGCCGAGCGCGCTATCACGTCTCGGACACGATTCGGCGAGAAGAGCCACCCCGGGGACTGAACGACGTGGGCTGCTGGGCCGGTCAGCCTGGATGTGGATTTTAAGCGGTACCACACATCCATATAGATGAATGCAGGGCTGGTACCCACGCCCCACTCGGACAGAGGCTAGGTTGACAATTAGAAAACGTTGTCACACTGGAACACGAGATTTACTCTAGCCGCAGACGGTTGGAGTACACAGATTCCGTCCCAGGAGAATTTGTGGCATCAAGGGGGGCATCCGGCCATCAAATGTCACTAGCACTACCAAAGCCTACATAACAGTGACGGTCTCGTAAGAAAAACCTGGAGAAACAAAGAAAAAGAAGAAGAAGGAGAAGGAGACGAAGAGAAAGACTCCGTAAGTACGGCATGTGTTGAAATAAAATGTTTAACTTTTGCAAATAATACTTTATTCGTCACTCTCATTAACTTGATAGTCGTGTTAGCCTGTTACACGGTACTGTTTCTTCAGTGAGATGTGCTTCTGCAGTATTTAAATTCGTTAACTTTCGAACATCAATTAAACACAAATATAAATTTTCACAGATAAATGGCTTTGATGGCTGGTGAAATAGAGACATTTCCTCATTTTAAAATAAATTTTATTGGGTTTTACCGTCATAACACAGATGTCAGCTTTTTCTAAAGTCTATAACAATTTTCCTGTCAGTATAAGTAGTTTGTACAGTTAAATTTTTCAAGTATTCTCTTTTCTAAATTATTTAGCACATTACTTTTCTGCTCGCACATGCTAATTATTACATTACATTCATGTGTGGTAGCTCTGTCTATAAGTATAACAATTTTATTTTTCATGTTTCTTATTTCGCACACAATGCATTTTCATTACAAGTGTAGTGGCTTTTCCTTCAAAATATTAGACTAACGTTCTGACGGTTTCGTTAATTTTTCCCTTTACACACAAAGGTGACATGGGTATCTGATAAATACTAATGTCTCCTTCGTCAATGGAGATTAAGTCATCTGAGATTGGTACACCGTGGAGGAAAATTACGGCTACAGTGACTGTAGATCGACATCTTATATGACGATTATCGTACTGATATACCAAAAAAATCAGTTCTTGTTAATTATTGGTTGTATAGTTCACCTCTTAGTCTTGCAACATATAAGCTGCTATAGTTGTTTAGCTCTCACCAATGATTCCACTTTTGATCGAATAAGATATTTTATGTGTTTGTTGTTACTCAAGAAACTATAGACATTTCGGTGAGGAGCTGGATGGAGGCGTACATCGCTTGAAAAATTTAATTGGGTGACGAAATTTCAGTTCTAATTGGTTCACGCACGACAGCTATGTTTTAAGAAGTAATCGAATGGTCATACTGAAATTCCATAAGAGCGGAGCCTTCCTGTATATATAAACTAAGGATGCTTCACTTTAAATTAAGAAGTCCCTGGACAGAATCCTGGTCATAAAAAGTTCCAATACACGACTGGGCCCTGTGTCTATTTGAGCTCACGCGGACGTTATAATTGGCGATGCAGTGCTCATTCCATTTAACGGCCAATAATTATTCAAAACTGATGAGTTGCGGTAGTGGGGCTTTTGCAGCCGGATATTGTTTCCTGTTAATTGATGATCCGTCAATTAATGAGACAGTGTCAAATTTAGAAGAGTAATATCCGACAATACCACTCACCGTGGCGAGATTGGTTGGTGGGGTTTATTTGTAACAGGTGCATGGTACGTCTAAAAGAGACAGTTTGTTTATCGCTGCGTTCTATTCGTATGGGGAGATCACATATTTCAACCCTGTTTCCCAGTTCGGAATCTTGGTAACTTACAGTTTCGAATTTTGCTGCACAGCTCGTCTGTGTGATGTATCGTGTTGTAACGAATATATTTCTGTAACAGTCCATCTGTTACACGTAAATGGTCTATATAGTGTCAAAGATCATCGTGCCCTACAACGCCGCGTGCGGGGTGGCCGCGCGGTTTGAGGCGCAATGTCATGGATTGACGGATTGGGCGGCCCTTCCCACCGGAAGTTCTAATCCTCCCTCGGGCACGTGTGTGTGTATGTGTGTGTGTGTGTGTGTGTGTGTGTGTGTGTGTGTGTTGTCCTTAGCATAAGCTAGTTTAAGTTAGTTTAAGTAGTTTGTAAGTCTAGGGACCGATGAGCTCAGTAGTTTTGTTCCTTAGGAAATCACACAAATTTTTTTGTAGTGACAACAATGACACCAGACCTTTCATACCTCAACATAATGTGTTAGCAAAGCTGTAGTCTCAAATACATGTTTTGCTTAGTATTATTTTTCACTATATGTGATGAAAATACAATATTTTCTTTGGAATAAAGTGAAATAATATGTCACTGGAAATGAGGATGTTAAAGGAAATTGTATGATCAGTCCATAACTGCTAATAACAAACGAGCACTTAACTCCTAGATCGTTTGTCAAAGCTTGAAAGCGTAATTTACGTTCATACGTGAAATTTTGGTTGAAGCATAGAACCAGTGTAACAGCACATTCCTTTGAAACATAGAAACACACACACACACACACACACACACACACACACACACATACCATCATAATAATTATTTTTCCCTTATATAAATTTTAATATTGAACTGGACTGATTCATCTGGTCAGAAATCCATCATCTACAAGCTTTCTTTACCAATATCAGTGGACAGTGAAAGAAAATGCTGTGTCAGTAAATTTAAAGATGCCGATAGGAACAACGTCTACACACACACACACACACACACACACACACACACATACCCACACACACACACACACACACACACACGCCATAATTATTATTTTTTCCTTCATATAAATTTTAATATTGGACCGGACTGATTCATCTGGTCAGATGAAATCATTAGACAGTGAAAGAAAATGTTGTGTCAGTAAATTTAAAGAGATTGAAAGAAACAGCAACAGTTGCGAAAGTAATTAGAATAGCTGTAGAATAGCCGTAGAGTACCTGAATTATTACGATAATATCAACACTACTCGTGTAAAGTTTCTGCGAACAAGAATATGAAACATGTTTTCCGAAGGTTTGGAAGTAGTAGGATTAGAATCAAAACTAGGGAGCGAATTAAAGAGTACGACAAACCGTGAGGAAGTGTGAGGAAAACTCTTCTTTTTCTTCATCTCAGAAGCGTCATTACAAAGAAATAAAAACAATATCAGAATGCATAAAGCAAGTTACATAAAACAAGTTACATGAAGTAAACATGTCCAGGTATTTGTTAGAGTTGGCTGCAGTAGATCTTCCTTTAGGCTTGAGGTGAATATGTTTCGTTTTTAGTTAGTATTTTCCAATTTCCATTTTTGCTTAGACTGGAATTGTTTCCGGCACGTTACGGACTTTCATTAATCTTTTTCTTAATTTCAATCTCTGGGTGACTGACTGACAGCAATATCACGAGGGATATCTGGAGTAACAACACCTGCCAACTGATGTACATTGGCAAGTGTTGTAAACATTCAGTAATAAGCCAGCACACCTCATTCAGTGCCCTGTTGCCTGTTTGCCTTCGAAAGATTTGTGCAAATGGAGCATATGTATTCCGCCACTGAACACACAATTACTGATGCCATTGTTATTAAAGTTTGTGGATGAAAATGGCTTGTACTACCAATTCCCTTGCGAAGGATGTTCTTTTTGGCTTCGAATTTCAGCAGGGTAATATGGTAGTACTGCTTGAATGTCTAGGTGTGATCAAAAGAGGAACCTAAACATTTTGGATACCATGTAGCATCCACTTGACTCCTTCCCATGAGACACTGCTTTTCAGTGTGTCTGTCTGTGTTTAAGACTGGAAGTACACAGTTGTGTTTTAACTGCGTGTGAGTCAGTCAGGAATGAGGAAACATTGGAGACATGCAGTACTTAAGAAGTGATAGAAATAATGCCTTCTCGTAATACAGAAGAGCCTTCAGCAGTGACAACAGCAGAGGCTGTAGTATCCTTTTGATGGAATGCAGTTTTGGATCACACAGTGACATATTACCTACGTTTTCTTTTACTGGTATACAGGGTGTATCATAATTAATGGCGTAAACGCATGCAGTTTAAAGTACACGATACTAGAAGGAAATAAGTCTCGGTAAACAAAAATGGCTCTGAGCACTATGGGACTTAACTGCTGAGGTCATCAGTCCCCTAGAACTTAGAACTACTTAAACCTAACTAACCTACTGACATGACACACATCCATGCGCGAGGCAGGATTCGAATCTGCGACCGTATCGGTCGTGCGGTTCCGGACTGTAGCGCCTAGAACCGCTCGGCCACTCCGGCCGTCGAGTCTCAGTAAACATAGGGTCGAAAACGCATACCTTAAGAGCTACGAGCAATTTTTCACCTTCGATACTGTGAAGCAAATCTCTTCTACTGAAAGTTCCTTGCTTTCCATATTTCTGGAGCAAATATCTGCTCTAAAACGCATACCTTAAAAGTTACGAGCACCTGATCATTAGAAGGATTGTGTTTCAAAGTAACAGCGATGAACAAGTGCTCATAGCTCTTAAGGAATGCATTTTAGAGCACATGTTTACTTTTTTTTCTTATTTTGGTCCTTACTACCAGTTCTCAAAATATGGAAAGCAAAAAACTTGCAGTAGAAGAGATTTGTTTCACAGTATGGAAGATGGAAAAATTTCTCGTAGATCTTAAGGTATGCATTTTCGACCCCATGTTTACTGAAACTTTCTTTGCTTCTAGTATCGTATACTTCCCACTGTATGCGTCTACGCCATTAATTATGACACGCACTATATAGCCAGACCATAATCTCAAGTAACACTGAAAGAGAAAAATAAGATTTAATTATCCATAGGTACAAACTACAAGCTAGATATACCGGCATTTGTACAACTATTTAGGTTTGATGATCACTGTTTGACATTTGAGAGGAGGTATTGCGGCGTCCACTGAAAAGCAAATTGGTGAAGAAGACACAGCAAGTGAAAGTCACTTCCCTTATGTTATCTCATCCACCCTAACTGAACAGAGGAAAGCTGGCTTTATCAAACAAGCGAATGTTATATATATTGTAAGTAGGCTGTTTAGGTTTTTTTATTGGTAACGCCACATAGCGCTCTATATGAAAATCACTGACTTGTGCTGTGTGCAGTCTGTGGCTGGTTTGCATTGTTGGAATTTGCTATTGTATTGTTGGGCAGTTGGCTGTTAACAGCGCGTAGCGTTGCGCAGTTGGAGGTAAGCCGCCAGCAGTGGTGGATGTGGGGAGAGAGATGGCGAAGTTTTGAGAGCGGATGATCTGGACGTGTGTCCATCAGAGACAGTAAATTTGTAAGACTGGATGTCATGAACTGATATACATATATGATGACTTTTGAACACTATTAAGGTAAATACATTGTTTGTTCTTTACCAAAATCTTTCATTTACAAACTATGCCTATCAGTAGTTAGTGACTTCAGTAGTTAGAATCTTTTATTTAGCTGGCAGTATTGGCGCTCGCTGTATTGCAGTAGTTCGAGTAGTGAAGATTTTTGTGAGGTAAGTGATTCACGAAAGGTATAGGTTATTATTAGTCAGAGCCATTCTTTTGTAGGGATTATTAAAAGGCAGATTGCGTGGCGCTAAAAATATTGTGTGTCAGTTTAGTGTTGATCAGAATAAGTAAAGAGCGAAATGTCTGAGTACGTTCAGTTCTGCTCAGCTGTTTGAAAATCAAATAACGTAAGGGGTTTATCAGCACAGTAACTCATTAATTTTTCTAAGGGGAAGTATATATATATATATATATATATATATATATATATATATATATATATATATATATATTACAGATAAATTCACAAGTAGCTTGAATAACACATATAAGCACATTTGATCTATATCTTACATGTCTTCCTATAAGGAAAGAGTGTAAGTTATTTTATTTTGTATTCACTATCGTAATGTGAAATTTCGATGTCAACTGTGTATAAACATACCAAGTCCAATGCCACAGATAGGGCGACTCCATTATTTGTTTTCTTTATCATAACATGCAAAATTTGTTCTTGGACACTGCGTTAGCACCAGTTTAGCTTCGCGTGGGTAGGAAGACAGACGCAATTTTCGTCTCTGGAGTTTAATATATCGGACCACACCAGCGGAGTCTTTCTGTTTTCACAAATATGATAAGTTGAAATTGTAATATAAATGGTGTTGCACAGTTTATAACGAATATAAGGGCTTTTTTTATTGGTGACACAGGGCGGTGTGCTAAATAACATTACAGCGGTATTTACGTCATTTTCAGACTAATAATTACAGCTACCATTATTAGTTTGATTAGCACCTTGAACTACACGTGGCAAAAGCAAGCCATTAAAGTTTATTTTCCCCTGGACAGCAGATCAGATATTGAAGCGTGGATTCGTGGAGGTAAAAAGATAGTCTACACTGTCAGGCCTCTTTCACTTTGCGACCCAGGTACAGCAATGGCCGGCCGGAGTGGCCGAATGGTTCTAGGAGCTACAGTCTGGAACCGCGCGACCGCTACGGTCACAGGCTCGATTCCTGCCTCGGGCATGGATGTGTGTGATGTCCTTAGGTTAGTGATGTTTAAGTAGTTCTAAGTTCTAGGGGACTGATGACCTCAGATGTTAAGTCCCATAGTGCTCAGATCCATTTGAACCTTTTTTAGATGAAATAAACAATTTACTGACAGTGATTTGGTAACCACTCAATAATGTTGAATAATGCTTTTCGTGCAGCAACAGGACGTCGTGTTACGACTCAAAACTATGCACAATAGACTGCATGATGCGCAACTTCACTCCCGACGTCCATGGTGAGATCCATTTTTGCAACCACGACACCATGCAGCGCCGTACAGATGGGCCCAACAACATGCCAAATGGACTGCTCAGGATCGGCATAACGTTCTCTTCACCGATGAGTGTCGCATATGCCTTCAACCAGGCAACAGTCGCCGACGTTTGGAGGCAACCCGGTCAGGCTGAACGCCTTAGACACATCGTCCAGCGAGTGCAGCAAGATGGAGATTCTCTGCTGTTTTGGGGTGGCATTATGTTCGGCCGACGTACGCCGCTGGAAGGCGCCGTAACGGCTGTATGATATGTGGAAGCCGTCCTGCGACTGATAGTGCAACCATATTGGCAGCATATTGGCAAGGCATTCGTCTTCATGGACGGAAATTCGCGTCCCCATCGTGCACATGTTGTGAATGACTTCCTTCTGGATAACGATATCGCTCGACTGGTGTGGTCAGCATGTTCTCCAGAAATGAACGCCGTCGAACATGCCTGAGATAGATAGAAAAGGGCTGTTTATGGACGTCATGACCCTCCAACAACTCTGAGGGGTCTACGCCGAATTGCCGTTGAAGAATGGGACAATCTGGAGCAACAGTACCTTGATGAACTTGTGGATAGTATGCCACGACGAATACAGGCATGTATCAATGCTAGAGGTCATGCTACTGGGTATTAGAGGTACAGGTGTGTACAGCAGTGTGGGCCACCACCTCTGAAGGTCTCGCTGTACGGTAGTACAACATGCAATGAGTGGTTTTCATGAGCAATAAAAAAGGCGGAAATAATGTTTATGTTGATCTCTATTCCAGTTTTCTGTACGGGTTTCGAAACTCCCGGAACCGAGGTTATGCAAAACTTCTTTTCACGTGTGTATAACAAAACGCTGATTCAGACTGAGCACAGATGCTACAAATTAGGCCGCGTGGGATTAGCCGAGTGGTCTAAGGCGCTGCAGTCATGGACTGTGCGGCTGATCCCGGCAGAGGTTCGAGTCATTCCTCGGGCATGGGTGTGTGTGTATGTCCTTAGGATAATTTAGGTTAAGTAGTGAGTAAGCTTAGGGACTGATGACTTTAGCAGTTAAGTCCCATAAGATTTCACACACATTTAAACTTTTTTTTTTTTTTTTTGCTACAAATTAGCAGCAGTGCCGAAGTCTTAACCAGGGCGTTGCAGCTTTTTTTCTGCCGTTAGTTCTCTTAAGGCCGCCGCGCAGCTAGCTGTGTACTTGGAGTGTGAAGCACTTGGTCGCAGTGGAGGAGTCTCGGAAGCGGATTTCTACAGTACTGGCAGCATGCGGGACAGACACGTATCCAGATCTTAACATGTACACATTGTCTACAAGCCACCGTAAGCATAATGGTCGAGAGTACCTTGTACCACTGCTTATATTTCACTCTCCTGTTCAAGTCACAAATGGGCTGAGGGTAAACGCCTGTCTGTATGCTTCTGTACGAGTCCCGAGTTCTCTTATTTCGTCTTCGCGGTCATAACGTGTAATGCATGATGGTGCCAGCAGTCTCTAATGAATGTCGATTCTCTAAATTTTCTCAATAGCGTTTCAACAAAATGAATCCTCTTCCTCCCAGGGATTTCCATTTAAGTTCATGGAACATTTTTGTAATAACTCTTATTCGAATCTACCGGTAACATATGTAGCAGCACGGCTATGAATTGCTACGATGTCTTCCTTTAATTCGACTTGATGGGGATCCAAACACTCGAGAACAGATCAAGTAAGGGTCACAGTACTGTTCTGTTACGGATGAGCTACACTTCCTTAAATTTCTTCCAATAAACTGAAGCCGATGATTCACCTTCCTTATTACCGACCTTACGTGCTCGCTTCATTTCAAATAGCTTTGCAAAGTACGTCTGTATAGTTAATCGACGTGCCTATGTGAAGCACCACGTCAATAGTACTGTGTTGGATCATTCTAGGATTGTTTCTGCTACTCATTTGAATTAACTTACATTTTTACACATTTAGAGCAAGCTGTCACTCATCGTAAGAGACAAAAATTCTGTTTAGTAATACTGTATCCTCCTGTACTCAAAGACGACATACTCACGTACACTACAAAAAAATTGGTTCAAATGGCTCTGAGCACTATGGGACTTAACATCTGAAGTCATCAGTCCCCTAGAACTTAGAACTACTTAAACCTAACTAACCTAAGGACATCACACACTTTAATGCCCGAGGCAGGATTCGAACCTGCGACCGTAGCGCTCACGCGGTTTCAGACTGAAGCGCCTAGAACCGCACGGCCACACCGGCCGGCCCACGTACACTACAGCATCATTAGCAAAAACAGTAGCAGACTGCTGCTCATCCTACCTGTAAGGTCATTTATGTACCAGTATATAGAGAACAATAGTGATCCTATCACCCTAGACTCGGCTGAACGCTGGCCGTCCTGGTCGACACACTGTAAGGGATGACTTTTTGCGATGTTTTATGTTCCGTATGACATCGACTATACCAAAAGTTTAAACTATCAAACATTATTGTTATGGACAGATCATATTCTGTTTCACTTAATTAAGATGTTCTCAGAGGTTCGCGTCTGTAACGACAATAAGAGTGATTGTCGAGCAAACTTGGAACGTTTACTGCAGAATTAGGCAGCCACGAGTTTTTTATTTAGGATACCAAACTCATATTATATAATTTTAGAGAAATGGTAATCTCGAATTTTATTCACAACAAAAAGCGAAACTATGACTTCTAAGGTGACTGTGTGTGTGGCTTTGACGAGACAGCAAGTCCAATTATATACTGAAGCGCCGAAGAAAGTGGTATAGGCATGCGTATTTAAATACAGATATATGTAAATATGCAAAATACGGTGCTGCAGTCGGCAACGTCTATATAAGACAACAGGTGTCTGACGCAGTTTCTACTGCTACAATGACAGGTTATCAAGACTTAAATGAGTTTGAAAGTGATGTTATAGTTGCCTCACGAGCGATGGGACACAGCATCTCCGAGGTAGCGATGAAGTGGGGATTTTCGCGTACGAGTGTACCGTGAATATCATGAATACGGTAAAACATCAAATCACCGACATCGCCAGGCCAGGAAAGGATTCTGCAAGAACGGGACCAAAGACGACTGAAGAGAATCGTTCAACCTGACAGAAGCGAACCCTTCCGCAAACTGCTGCATATTTCAGTGCTGGGCCATCAACAAGTGTCAGCGTGCGAACCGTTCAACGAAATATCATCGATATGGACTTTCGGAGCCGAAGGTCCACTAGTATAAATTGATGATTGCACAACAGAAAGCTTTGCGCCTCTCCTGGGCCCGCCAACACCGACATAGGACTGTCGATGACTGGAAACATGTTGCCTGGTCGGACGAGTCTCGTTTCAAGTTTATCGAGCAGATGACGTGTACTGGTGCGGAAAGGACCTCACGAATCCATGGACGCTGCATGTCAGCAGGGGACTGTTCAAGCTGGTGGAGGCTTTGTAATGTAATGGAGGCATGTGCAGTTAGAGTCATATTGGACCCCTGATACGTCTAGAAACGACTCTGAAAAGTGACACGTACATAAGCGTCCTGCCTGATTACATGCATCCATTCATGTGCATTGTGCATTCCAACGGACTTGGGCAATTCCAGCAGGACAATGTGACACCTCACATGTTCAGAATTGTTACAGAGTGGCTCCAGGAACACTCTTCTGAGTTTAAACACTTCCGCTGGCCACCAAACTCCCCAGACATGAATACTATTGAGCATATCTAGGATGCCTTGAAACTTGCTGTTCTGAAGAGATCTCCACCCTCTCGTACTCCTATGGATTTATGGACAGCCCTGAAGGATTCATGGTGGTTCAAATGGTTCTGAGCACTATGGGACTTAACAGCTATGGTCATCAGTCCCCTAGAAATTAAAACTACTTAAACCTAACTAACCTAAGGACATCACACAACACCCAGGCATCACGAGGCAGAGAAAAACACTGACCCCGCCGGGAATCGAACCCGGGAATACGGGCGCGGGAAGCGAGAACGCTACCCCACGACCACAAGTTGCGGCCTGAAGGATTCATGGTGTCAATTCCCTCCAGAACAACTTCAGATATTAGTCGAGTCCATGCGACGTCGTGTTGCGGCACTTGTGCGAGCTCGCGGAGTCCTACGATATTAGGCAGGCGTACGAGTTTCTTTCGCTCTTCAGAGTGTATATCTATTCGTGTGGACGACGTTTTTAGCACTGGTATCAGCTGAGATATTGAAGTAAGTACCTTTTTTTGTAATGGTTCGTGTGCTTATTATAACTGCGTTCGATAGCTCTTGAGAAGACATTTACAGTGATATAGTGTCTGTTAAAGTGGCCGCTGAAACCTATCGTAAAAAGTTCTAGGATTTACTTAGAATGTGAGAGTACGGTGGCCGGAAAAGGTATCTGCGGTACAAACACTGCCAAGAAGGCGTCTCGGACCGGGCTGCGTAGTCGTATGCGGAAAGGTAGACCTGCGCTACGGGAATAAAGCATTATTACCCCTTGAACCAACTTAGGACCTAGACGCAGGTTCACCTGCGAATGTTGTATACGGAAATACGGCATAAGCTAGAATCTAGCATACCACAAAGGGCTCACGAAAACTATTTCACATCAAATTTGTGTATCCTCCCAGATTTACGTGTGCTGAAACAGAGAAATTAAGTGTTCAGTCTACAAAAATTAAGAGGTCTTATACACTGCAAAAAGCAACTACTCTATTAAATATCTAAATGCTAGAATGAAGATTTGACCTCTCCTTTCTTGTACGTGGCTGAGAGCTTCTAGAGGTAAAGTACATGCTGTTGACAACTGTCTCTAGATACAGTGCTGTAAATTATATCCCATCGGACACATTCGTTGAACTAAACAATTCAGAAAAAAACTAACTATACACCGCAAAATAAATATTCTTCTTAACGAAATATCATTTTAAGCTGAACGGGAGCGCTTAAAAACAATGTTACCGGCAACGTGCAATCACGCTGTCGACCAGTTCACATTCCAAACCAATTTCATACACACGTAGATGAAATAGGCCGGCCCAGTGGCCGAGCGGTTCTAGGCGCTTCAGTCTGAAACCACGCGACCGCTACGGCCGCAGGTTCGAATCCTGCCTCGGGCATGGATGTGTGTGATGTCCTTAGGTTAGTGATGTTTAAGTAGTTCTAAGTTCTAGGGGACTGATGACCTCAGATGTTAAGTCCCATAGTGCTCAGATCCATTTGAACCTTTTTTAGATGAAATAAACAATTTACTGACAGTGATTTGGTAACCACTCAAATCACATAACATAAATTTTATCTTGCAAAAAAATAGCTTTATCCTTTATTGAAGCATATGTTCGATGTGTTGACCATGGATTGAAAAGCACATTTGCAGTCGCCGTTCGAAAGAAAGAAAACAGATATAACTACAGAGGATAATCTGGTAGAGCATGCATTGGCGATTCAACGACGATTATCGTCTGGCGTAGTTCGGGCTTCGCATGGACTGCATCTCTGAAAGCTTACACCCCGACCCCCCCCCCCCCCCCCAAAAATAAATAAATAAATAAATAAAAAGTCAAGAGGAGTGAAATCGGAGGACCTCGCATGCCATTTGACAACAGAATTTCGTCCTATCCAGCTTCCAGGAAAGTTCTCATTCAGTAATTGCATTGCAACACGGGACGAGTGACTGGACATCCGTCGTGATGCAGTTACGTACACTGTTGAATATCCGGCGGTACCTCTTGTAGAAAACCGGAAGTGTGTTCATAAGAAAGGGTGCATACGAATGTCCATTCAGAACGCATGAAATGAAGCAAGCTCCCACAACGTAATTTTCTATGATGACGCACCATTCGTTAGCGATCCACGGCCGTTGATGCTGCACCTGACGAAGTCAGTGTTGGTTTCCGGCTGTCCAGAAATGAATGTTATGCAAATACACATTAACATGGTTATAAACGTTGCTTCATCGGTAAAGAGCACACATTTGCTAAACGGCAAACTAACAAAATTCTGTACAACGTTCGAAATCACGTTCGTTGAGTGCATGATGTAGCGATACATGATAGGGATGGAAATTCTGTCGATGCAGGATGCGAATGACACTCGTCTGTCTGATTTCATATTTCTTGGCATTAGGTCTCGTATGACTGTGCGGATTAATTAGCGTGGTAGTCAGAACAGCTTCTTCGTGTTCTCTGTCAGTTACAGTTTTCTTTCTTGTCTTCTTTTTGACATTCAAGCAGCCTGTTCGCACTAGCATGGTATACCACTGTGCTGTTTTTATCGCGTTTCTTTTACATTCACCATATACAAGTAGTCTATCCAACTTTTCTCTTTGGTGTACACGTCCGCCCGCATCGAATGTTGAATCAGAAATGAGCGGGCTGCAGTGTGGTCAGGTAAAGAGACAAATGTGTTGACATTCTGACACAGCGTAGCAAGAGAGCTCTGCTTTGTGGTGGTTGCACCTCTAATGCAGATTCCGGCCACCGCGCTCTCAAATTCTAGGATATTTCTTGAATTTTTTTTTACGACAGGATTCAACGTCAACCTTAATATACGCCATATCACTGTAATAGTCTTCTCAACAGCTATTGTATGCAGTTATAAAAAGGATAGGTTCCAGTTAAAAATACATACTTGCTTCAATATTTCAGGTGATACCAGCGCTGAAAACATTAACCAAACAAAAAGAAAATACGCGCCCTTCGTCGAACTAACCTTTGCTGAAAACAGTGTTTCGTTATGTGTAAACGTTCACGAAATAATAGTGGTTTTACGTCCTACATGACTCACCCTTAACTGTGGAATGTGTTAGGAACAGATGCGGTCTATTTTGATAGACCACAATACTAAATAGTGGTACGGAGCATAGAAACTGCTGGTCGTCCTCTCACTGCAGTTATATTTGCCCATTTATCCTTCATTATAAATCCAATTTGATTTTGTACGCTGATTTCCAGTTGCTTAAGTGCCTTTGGTAGTGCCTACATATATCAGAAAATACCTGTTACAGCCAGCAATTGCAATATAATGCTTTACCTTACACACCAGGCGGTGCAGAACGGTACCCGCTATTATGAAACCTTCTGAAAGAGGTATTGAATAGGATTGGGGAGAAGAGAAGTTTGTGGCACAACTTGACTAGAAGAAGGGATCGGTTGGTAGGACATGTTCTGAGGCATCAAGGGATCACCAATTTAGTATTGGAGGGCAGCGTGGAGGGTAAAGATCGTAGAGGGAGACCAAGAGATGAATACTCTAAGCAGATTGAAAAGGATGTAGGTTGCAGTAGGTACTGGGAGATGAAGAAGCTTGCACAGGATAGAGTAGCATGGACAGCTGCATCAAACCAGTCTCAGGACTGAAGACCACAACAACAACAACAACAACAACAACAACAACAACTGAAGTAATAAGAATGCCTGTCGGATTGGCCGCCGACCCTGCACTCTTTCCCAGTGTGAAAAATGCTTATACAAACTGTGAGTTCCAGACAGCTCCCATGCCCCAGCTTCTAGCTGTCGATACCCATCTACTACTTTCATCAGCTCTACCTGCACTCCTTGATGGACTTACAAACTTAGGAAAGAGCACTTGTTTCTTTTGAAAATAGTGAGAACTTTAATTTTCCTTTTTGTTGGCTGTTGCTTCGCTCAAATACGCTAATTCAACGGGTTTCTTTCTGTTGCAGGTAAGACAGCACGGATAAGCTTTCGCCTCCATTCCAGGTAAGAAAAATTAGAACACTGACACCTCAAAAGGAGGTAGGAATCTGGAACCTAACATCAGTGACTGACGATAATATTGGCTTGAATATTTATTGATTGATGTTGTCCTCGTGATTCATGTCACCTCCAGTGACGTCCTTTAAAGGCAGCTGGCGACCTATGTAGACCAATTATTGAAAATAAATCCCAAAACTAGTCTAATTCAAGGATAAAACTGTTCACATTTCAAAATTTCTTTTCATTAATGATATGTAATTTGAAGCAAAAACTCTGACTATGATTGTATTTGTTAAGACACACAGTCATTTTTAACAGTTTAATTCTATTACAAGAATGTAAGGCCGGTGCCCACCAACCAGAGCGACGCCTAAACCATTGATGAACTATAATGATGAAAAGCGATTAGTTTATGGAAGCTTATAAGGAATCCCCCGATGACCCCAGAGCCTCACTCAGAGTTCAACCTTTTACCTGCCCAGTGCAATTGCACATGAAGGAGCCCTTGTCCACTCACGTAATGCTTAGGGTCGACAAGTCGGAGTCAATTGGTGCACTTTAATTATTGCTTTAAAATTTGTTAGGAATCCGTAGAATAGCCTTCCCGTGTAAAATGTTTCTCAATTTGACACGTTTCCACTGTTCCGCTCTTAATGTTTCCTGTGGCGTGACAAACTTTATCTTGTCTTTGCTTTTTAAGCAAATAGTTTGCAGTTTTTTTGTTACGGCGAGGTCGTGACAAGTTTTATTATTTATGATTTACTACTATAAATTTTTGGCCTACTACCTAAACTGTAGACCAGGTTCTACGTTTTAGAGGTGTTGCAAACTACGTACTGACGCGTAGTTTATTTAGCGTGAAACTGTTATTTTGTTTGCAGCGTTTTGTGGCGAGAAGAAGCAGAAAAAATACAAAACTGACTGTGGTGATTGACTTTAAGGAGAGGAAATAAAGAAAACAGGAAGGTAAGAAATTGTTAAGTGTACGATCATCAACGCAGTCCAGGCAACCATGGAGAAATCGACGCGATAAAATCTGCTTAGCACGTCTTCTAATGGGACACAGCCTCCTGACACACAGCATCCTTTCCAGGGCCGAGAACATGCCTGCTTATGATGCTTCAGGCGTACTGGTTACATTTCGCCACGTTTCAACTGAGTGTATTCTGTTTCATGAAAAGATGCCAGAAGCAGTTTTATTAGCGCTGCTCCCCTCGGTGTTAGGTGGTTATGAAATGACTTCAGTGCACGTTTTAAGATTTTTATTTTTCATTTTGTCTGAGCTTCTGTTGGATTGTTTGGCAGATAATTTGAGTGTGTGCAGAGCATGGGAGGCCAGTCTAGTTATGAAGCAAGGGATCAGTGAAACGCCATTTCCGTAGTCTCCATTCCGTGGATTTTCTGGCCCGGTAACGACAATTTAATAGTATATCTCAACACACAGATTGTAGTAACAGTTCTGAGTTCTGTACCTTTAAGAGCACCTCCCCACTCCCCACTTCCCCACCCCAGCCCTATGAACCATGGACCTTGCTGAGCCTTGGCGGCTTTCGTGCCTCAGCGATTGTGCAATACACAAGTCGTATCGTGGGTTCAGCCACAATGGAGAGGTACCTGTTGAGAGGCCAGACTAAGCGAAGAACGGCAGCAGGCTCATCCGAACCTGAAGGAGCAGCAATAAATATAATTGTAACAGTAACCAACTTGGTCTTGCTAGGCTGGTACTGCGAATGGCTGAAACCTAGGGGAAGCTACAACTTTTTTTCCCCAAGGGCATGTAGCTCTACTGTGTGGCTTAATGAAGATGGCATCCTCTTGGATAAAAGACTCCAGAGACAAAATAGTCGCACAAGCTGTGGCATAAGAGGTATTGTAGTCCACTTTCTATATGAGGGCACTGGGCCATTAAAATGGAATATCATTTATGTGAATCATTGTAAAATCTTATTCCTTTTCTTCTGTTCTAAATGTTGAATTAAGTTTACAGTGTAAATCATAAAGCCTTTCTTGATATTTATTTGTTTCTGTTACTGTCGCTCTAACATGTAGATGCGAAACTATAGGCGTAGGCTACTATATATGTCGATGTTCTGTGTCATCTTTCTCCAACCTCAGTCGGATATTCTTTTACTGAGAGAAACAAAAAAAAAGGCATACGTCTTCATTATTTCAAGTTCTTTTGACTAATTGAACAGTCATCGTTATGAATTACTCCTATTAATACGGTTACAACAACATATGCCACTAATAAAGTAACAAACAGTGCAATAACTACTACTGTTACTGCCACCTAGATTTTTATACAGGAATTTCTACTGCTGAAACTTACCCCGACAGCCCAAACAGTTTCGCGACCACCTGACTGTGTTAATAATAGACGATCTTTAAGATGCCAGTTTTAGGGCTTCAGATGTTCTACACAGTCTCCCTACCACAGGAGAACTACGCACAGAATATATGCAGAACTATGTGAAACTGTCATAAAAGTCCTTATTTGGGACGTTGATCGGTATTCGCACGTCGCATTACCTTAAATTTGAATATGTCGTCAAAGCGTTGATCCTTGATGTGAATTTCTGCACGTTGTCGTTTTGCAGTAGGTTCGTATGGATAATACTAAATCCCGCCACCCATTATAGTTTATCCGCAAAAGAATTGTCCACGTTTCAGGTTTTAGCCAAGTCTCAGCAGGTGTCCATGCATCATTGTTATTGTTAAGGAATGAAGGTGCGTGAGAAACACTTTGCACACACTTTTCTCTTCTTCAAAACTGTCTGGTGAATGTCTTGAATACTTGATTTAGAGTTGTTGCTCCATATGGATTTGTCACACAGCAACGTTGACAGATTGCGGCCGCGCGTCTTCTAATTAACGTACCCTGGCCACAATTGACTGGTCGAATTGACATCTGTTGTCTGCAGTTGTTAGTTCAAGGTGGCGCAAAAGTAAATTGTGCGAATGTCGGTTAACACCAGGAATAAAATCAGTTCCGAAACTTATTGTACGGACGCGGTATGTAACTAACTACTACTACTACTACTACGATTGATATGATATGCAAGTTCACACATACACACACACACGAGTTTACTATGGGAATGTAACTAGTTTCTGTACTTTCCGTAGTACATCGGCCAAGTTTTCGGATCCAGGAACAACTTAGTGCCTCTAGCCAGCGTTGCAAGAGACCTGAGCGAATCACATTTCACTCATTCTACTCGTTCTTCTTAGTTACGCTTGTGAGCACCTCCCTTCACTCACCCGTTACTGGGCCAAGATATCGTAAAGCTGTCAGGCTTCGTTCTTCTTCCCTAGGGTCGTCTTCAAATTTTAATGGTGTCTGCTGCTCCAATTACGCCTTGCTTTTTCTGGGACTGCATAAGGTGAGACTTCATGGTATCAAAGTCCTATTTTAGTCTGATTTCGTTACAAACACTTTTATCTCTTAGAGTCTTCTTCTTGCTATATCTTTAACTAGGGAACGTGACCTGGTGTACTGATTTCACCGCAGACACAGCTGTTAGATTTCCTCTTACCAGTTCCATTAAGATATTTAGTAAATGGCCATGGTCCGGAAAGACAGTAGGATAGGAACCTACCTCGCACAAAATGTATTATCTGAAGCATTTCGCAAAAGTCAGAAGGAAGTTGAAACCTTCTTATGCCTGTTTCTGTTTAATTCCATATCTGCAACCATTCCGAAAACATTAATTAGTGAAAGCTGGCGTAGTAAGGTGTCAGCGTCAGTTCACTCATTATATACATATAAAAAGAATTTTTCTTACGAGCTTAAAAAGAAGCACGTAGAGACACTGACACTCCCAGTACTAGAATACGGTGACATTATTCTTCAAGGGCTTTCGTAAGAAAGCTCATCGAGGCTGGAACTGGCGATAAATATTTGTATACTATAAATTTATGATGTACGCTTTTTAGACCATGTCACGCCAGCCTACAAATAATTATCATGGATTCTAGCCCATAAACGTAGAGACTATCATACCTTATGCTTTCTCTATCGCCTTCTCAGTCACTGCACTTCATCTTATTTGACTCTTATACCACTTTCTGAACAGTATAGCAGAAATACTCGTTCTTAACAAAGAAAAATTCTCTCTGTGCCATCAAGTAACACTGCCATGTTCTCTAAAATCATTTTCTGCATCAGGAACCCAACATTCAAACAGTCTTCCTCAAAATATGGGACAGATTAAATTCCTTTCAAAATTCAAAAGACAGGTAGCAGTCGATCTTCCATCACAGCAGCAATCTCTCCTACATTCTGTGCATGTCATTCTGCATAATTTCAGTGCAGTACTTTCTGCACAATTTCAGTGCAGTAATGTGTTCATTGTAAATAGGTATTATAGTAGTTGTATTAGACGTTTATTACCTTATAAATAAATAAAAAACTTTTTTATTTTATATTCAGTGCATTAGTATTTGTAAAATGTTTCTTTCATATAGTGTTCATTAAAAAATGACGATCATTCCACTTTGGACCTGTGGAATGGTACATTAGCTTATTTGTTTTAGTTGTAAATATTTGTCATGTATTGTTGTTTTTCTGACATGTTCTACATCCTGGAGGACCTCCTCACTAAGGATCAATTGGAATGAAAGTAAATCTAATCCAATCTAATCTCCTTCCACCACAACTTTTCCCTACCCCGTGTCGGTGGAGTTCTCGTATTTATATTCTGTTTCCTAGCAATCACTATCGCTGTCACTTCATTCTTCTCCTCTGCCTTTATCCATTACGCTTCTGATAATGCTACACATAGCTCCAAATGTGCAACACTAATCTGTATCTGTCCAAATGCTCCTTACTGCTACTACTACACTCCAGAAACAAGTACGTAAACCCTTTTAGAGGTTTACAATCATTCAAGATTGATTTTTCAACAATGCAAGTGGAGTACATTAAATGATTACATTTACAGATCAGCAGCACAATCGGTTTTATGTACCACGTATCGACCCATGCTGCAGCATCATTTTCGTATGTGGTGCAGCCTCTTCAGGCAGCAATGCATGTGCTAACTCTAGCATCCAGTCGATCATACATGTGGCGAATACTGTCCTAGGATACGTTACGTCATGCCTGGTCAGCGTGCTCACTTAGTTCTGTAATAGTTGTTGGCTGATCAGTTGCAAGAGGCATTTCTCGACCCATCACATCCCACACCTTCCCACTGGAGACAAATCCAGAGATGGTGCTGGCCAGGGAAGTTCCTGCATGTTTTGCGAATCACCTTGTGTTTCATGGGCAGAGTGTGAGCGAGCATTATCCAGTTGGAACAATTACATCACCTTCCTGCTGCACCAACGGCGAATGAACAAGTCTAACAAAGGGCGCTGATTAGCTTACCCTCCAGAAACACCAGAGGTGAACGAGAGTTTCAGCTAATCGCACCCTATATTATAAAGCCTGGGGCGGACCAGAGTGTTTTGGACGGATGCACTCCACCAGATAGCGCTACTAGGTCTACATCATATGCGCAGATGACCGTCACCTTCGTGCAGGATGAATGTGCTTTCATCGCAGTAGACCACGACACGCCATTCCTTCTTCCAAGTGATTCGCTAACAGCACCAGCCGGTGCACGTCGATACCGTGGCGTGAGTGGAAGACGCGATACGCGCGTGCCTGTAGTCCCACTGTTCATTACCGGGTGGCAACAGTTTGTGTTGAAACGTCTCGGGTCACAATCCTTCTTATTTGTGCTGTGGTAGCTGTACGAATTACCACTGTAGTCCTTACAGTACGATGATCCTGGCAGGCGTCTGTTCTGCATGAACGTCCAGAACCATTCCGCCACTCGGTAGGCCACAGTCTGACCCCTTTCAAACTCTCTCTGATGGTTTTAGGAAGCATGAGTATGTTGCTGTGGCATGGTTTTCTGCTTGCTTCACAGATCTGCGCGACACTGGCCGTGTGGGTATCAGCCCTCCCTGTTAAAGGGTAGACACAGATGATGTTCAGGTAGCTATGCCACTAGGCTGTCTGTTGGCGGACAACGTTGAAACCATTATAAGCACATCTACTATCAGCCAGGTGGAATTGCCGTCATCAGATCAAAGTCGATGTCTTCTTTGCAGGTGTACTACTTTCTCCGGCAGTATGTTCTTATTATTATCATTACTATTGCGAGTGTTCTGTAGTACCTCTGGTATGTGTTGTTCCTGGTCAGATGTTTGGCTCTAACCTTGCCAGGCTATCTAAGCAATAAGTAAATAAATAATATCTGAATTATGACAAAGTGAAACTTATGCTTTTTTGTGATTTACGGAGCATCCAAAGTGGACCAACTAATATGACACATTATATGCCGCAAAATCACTACGAACATAGAAATACGCAATGACCATGAGCTACAGTGAAGAACCAAAGAAACTGGCACCCCTGCTTAATATCGTGTAGGGTCCCCCGCGAGCACGCAGAAGTGCCGCAACACGACGTGGCATGGACTCGAATAGTGTGTGAAGTAGTGGTGCAGTGAACTGACACAATGAATCCTACAGGGCTGTCCATAAATCCGTAAGAGTAAGACGGGCTGGATATCTCTTCTGAACAGCACGTTGCAAGGCATTCCAGATTTGCTCAATAATGTTTATGTCTGGTGAGTTTGGTGGCCAGTGGAAGTGTTTAAACTCAGAAGAGTGCTCCTGGAGTCACACTACAGGAATTCTGGACGTGTGAGGTGTCGCATTGTCCTGCTGGAATTGCCGAAGTCCGTCGGAATGCACAGTGGACATGATTGGGTTGGGTTGTTTTGGGGAAGGAGACAAGACAGCGATGTCATAGGTCTCATCGGATTAGGGAAGGATGGGGAAGGAAGTCGGCCGTGCCCTTTCAGAGGAACCATCCCGGCATTTACCTGGAGTTATTTAGGGAAATCACGGAAAACCTAAATCAGGATGGCCGGACGCGGGATTGAACCGTCGTCCTCCCGAATGCGAGTCCAGTGTGACATGATTGGATGCAGGTGATAAGACATGATTCTTACGTACGTGTCACCTGTCATAGTCGTATCTAGACGTGTCAGGGGTTCCACATCACCCCAACTGCACACACTCCGCACCATTACAGAGCCTCCACCAGCTTGAACAGTCCCCTGCTGACATACAGAGTCCATGCATTCATGAGGCTGTTTCCATACCCGTACACGTCCATCCGCATAATGCAATTTGAAACGAGACTCGACCGACCAGGCAACATGTTTCCAGTCATTAACAGTCCAATGTCGATGTTGACGGTTCCATGCGAGGTGTAAAGCTTTGTATCGTGCAGTCATCAAGGCACACGAGCAGGCCTTCGGCTCCGAAAGCTAATATCGTTGACGCTTCGTCGAATGATTCGCACGTTGACACTTGTTGATTGCCCAGCACTCAAATCTGCAGCGATTTGCGGAAGGGTTGCACTTCTGTCGCATGTTGAACGATTCTCTTCAGACGTCCTTGGTCCCGTTCTTGCAGGATCTTTTCCCGTCCGCAGCAATGTCGGAGATTTGGTGTTTTACCGGATTCGTGATATTCACGGTACACTCATAAAATGGTTTCACGGGGAAATCCACACTTGATCGCTATCTTGGAGATGATGTGTCCTATCGCTCGTGCGTCGTCTATAGCACCACTTTCAAACTCACATAAATCTTGACAACCTGCCGTTGTAGCAGCAGTAACCAACCTAACAACTGCGCCAGACCTTTTTGCCTTATGTAGATAATGCCGACCGCAGCGCCGTATTCGGCCTGTTTACATATCTCTGAATTTAAAGACGGATGGCTATACCAGTTTTTTTGGCGCTTCAGTGTGAAAATAGCTGAAGAGAGCGATATTTCGCTGAAACTAGTTTGGGGAACTGAAAAGAAGAAGTGATTGTAACTAGGCAGTCTTACAGTCGCACATTTATTACTAAAGGATTAGTTGCTCTCTCCCCAAGTGTGGGCGACTCTCTGATGTCTTCGTGTGTTACGTGTAGCTGACCCACGCGGTCCAGGAAGTGACAGTGGAAGAGTTTGTGTGGCCGACTGGGATGCCGGAATTCGCGGAAGCGTGGTTGGTCGGCGGGTGTTTTCTACCCCTGAGACGTGCTGTCATTGTCAGCCTGTCAGCCCGCGGCCCGCAGGCCTCGCCGCATTGTTCTTGAGATGCGGCGCTGCGTGGCGCGGTGCTGCGAAATGCCCTCACACTGGTGCGGCTTCCCCATTTCTGCAGGCACCTCCCGCCGAGCATAGCAATAAAGGAAAATGAGGCATGTTTTAAAATTCCCCGAGAAAAGGTTCATAAAAGGTCCCGGGCGACTTCTAAGGCGCGTTATTAATATCTTACGGCGCCACGGGGAAGCGCCTGCCGGGACGCCGCTCCGCAACCTGCGGCTCAGCTCTGCCTACGGCCTCCTCAGGCGGAGTGCCTTCACACCGCTACTCCTGCTACGAAGACGGAGGACCGTAATGTGTTTTCCCTTCGTAAACAGAGTTGCGTTGTGTGTTTACTTGATGCAGATAAAAGTTTTATTACAGTCATAATATTACGGAAAATTTTGCATGTGAAATAACTAGCTGAGTATCTGGCATTGGTCGGATATGCACGTTTGCCAATTCTATTAATTCATGTCCTCCTTCCGCGCTGTCTCCGTCCGTCTCCTCCTTCCCCCGATATCTCCTTCTCCTCCTCCTCCCCCTTCCCCCCTCTCTCTCACCATCCCCTTGACCATCACTCTCCTTCCAACTCCTTATGCCATCTGTGCATCCATTTGCCACTACCCATCTCTCTTTTCATGAGCTCCTCCCCATATTTTGTGTCGATCTCGTCCTCTTCCGTTCTATGTCCATTTTCCCCTCTCTCTCTCTCTCTCTCTGTTCCTAACATCCTCCTCCGTATTCGTGTCCAGTTTCTCCGTCCCCTTCTCCGTCTGTCTCCAATACCAGTGTCCCAAATTTTGCTGTGCAAACAACTGTTTGTCAAGAAACTCGCTTAGCTGTGTATAGCTTGAACGGTTCAGTTTCGCCTGTGTTCCTATGTCTTCCAATTGGAATGATGTCACTCGTCCAATTTTTCATTTTCACATTTGTTTGGCTTTCTGGATACCACATCCTGTAGCACTATGTGGTACACTGAGATGACAAAAGTCGTGGGATAGCGAAGAGCACGTATACGGATGGCGGTAGTGTCGCGTACACCAGGTATGAAAGGTCACTGCGTTGACGGAACTGTCATTTCTACTCCGGTGATTCATGTGAAAAGATTTCCAACGTGATTATTACCGTACGACAGGAATGAACAGACATGGAACACGGAATGGTCATTCGAGCTAGATATTTGGAACATTCCATTCAGGAAATCGTTAGCCGGCCGGTGTGGCCGTGCGGTTCTAGGCGCTTCAGTCTGGAACCGCGTGACCGCTACGGTCACAGGTTCGAATCCTGCCTCGGGCATGGATGTGTGTGATGTCCTTAGGTTAGTTAGGTTTAAGTAGTTCTAAGTTCTAGGGGCTGATGATCACAGATGTTAAGTCCCATAGTGCTCAGAGCCATTTGAACCATTTGATTTGAAATCGTTAGGAAATCACAGTCTACAGTGTCAATAATACGCCGAGAATACAAAACTTCAGGCATTAACTCTCGCAACGGACGCCCCTTTGTCCGACGCCTTCGACTTAACGACTCAGAGCAGAGATGTTTGAGTAGAGTTGTCAGTGCTAATAGACAACCAACACTGCGTGAAATAACCACACACATCAATGTGGGACGCACGACGAACGTATCCATTACGATAGTGCGGCGAAATTTGGCCTTAATGGGCTATGGTGACAGACGACCGACGTGAGTGTTTTTGCTAACAGCACGACAACTCTCACAGCGCCTCTCCTGGACTCGGACCATATCGGTGTGACCCTACACGACTTGAAGACCTTGGCTCGGTCAGACTAATCCTGTTTTCGTTGATAAGAGCTGATGATAGGGTTCGATGGGGCGCAGATCCCACGAAGCCTGGACCAAAGTTGTCAACATGGCATTTTGGAAGCTGGTGGCGGCTCAATAAAGATGTGGGCTGTGTTTACATGGAATGGAGTTAGTTGCCTGGCCCTATTGAACCGACCATTGAGCGGAAGTGTCTACGTTCGGCTACTTGGAGACTATTTGCAGCTATTCATGGAATTCATGTTCTCAAACGACGATGTTATGTTACGGGCTACAGTTGTTCTCGATTGGTTTGAAGAAAATTCTGAACAATTCGAGCGAATGATTTGGACACCCTGATCGTCCGACTGAATTCCATCAGACATTTATGTGACATAATCTAGGAGCCATTTCGTGCACAACATACTGCACCGATAACATGTTCGCAATTGTGGACGTCTGTAATGGCAGAGTGGCACGATACTTCTGCGGGGACTTGCAACGAATTGTTGACACGTCGATTTTAGGTAGTATCCGATGACGTTTGTCACCTCAGTGTATTTTCAAAGGTAGAACCACCCACGTCGATGTGTTCGCCGACAGTTTTTTTTCTTTTTTTTATGAAATGTAAGCGATGCGCAGTCACGTACCTCATTCAAATTTTGGACCCTCTTCTCATCTATCTTTTACTTCACCTTACTAACGCTCGTCTTCTTTGTGAGTGATGTAAGATAGTCTTTGCAGGATCCTTGCTTTTGCATTTCCTCTAGCAATGCAAATTTGTCAGCTTTTCCTTTTCTCACAGCTCTATATGAAAGGCCGTTGTAATTATAACGTACACCCATTCATAAAGAGCAAATTTCTTAGCTATATCACAATATAACATACAGACCACACACACTGCTCGGAAAGTCGTTACCATGTGACAGTTAGAGCGACACTACCGCCCCGCTGGCTTGCTAAATTTCGTATGTGCGTGAGGACAGGGTTTTTTAATACAAATTTACGAAGTATTTTTTTATATTATTGTGTCTGATGCATTAGTAAAATAGTAAGACACTCGAATGATAGTAAAATAACCAAAATTGTAATCAAAGCTCATGATTTAAATGGAGTAAGCTACAATAAATTTTTTTAAGAACCTGACTCCAAAAATTTTTAAATTTTGTTTCTTCCTTCGGTTCGTTTCTACGATACGTCTATAGCTGTCCAGTGTTATTACAGAAGGCCCTTTTCTTGTCACATAGTTATTCCAACAATGAAATGATATTATTTAATCTTCACAAAACCAAGTGGGAGGGGATACTTTATGTCAACCTTCCGAAAACAGTGTAATTGAAAAAAATATTTATTGCTTTAATGAAGTGTTCTACCGGATTCCTTATTACATGCGAATTTAGACTTTCTCGGCGAATGTCGGTGATGAGATGCAGATACGATACGCTTCCCAACCGGGCAAGAAGAAGAGAGGATGGCTCAAATGGTTCAAATGGCTCTGAGCACTATGGAAATTAACATCTATGGTCATCAGTCCCCTAGAACTTAGAACTACTTAAACCTAACCAACCTAAAGACATCACACAACACCCAGTCAGAAGAGAGGACCCGTACATTAAGAAGACACTTTAAGTGCAGAATTGTTAAAGCTTTCGTGACCACTTATTGACAAACTGCCTATTGGCGTCTGTCTCGGGTTCTTCGGCCGACGTTCGTCTGACTATTTTACTGCCGTTTCGCCACCGCGACTGACAGGCATTGTCAAAGCTTCACCCACCATTGCTAGTCAGTTCCACACCAACAACAGAGGATGAAGCTTTGACAATGTCAGCCACTCGTTCTGTGCAAAACGGCAGTAAAATCGTCAGACGAACGTCGGCCGAAGAACCCGAGACAGAAGCCAATAGGCAGTTTGTTATACTTTAAGTGTTCAGTGTTCCTTCCGCGCGCTGGGACACCGAAGGCAAACACTGCCAGTACATTAGGAAAGAGAAACATTAAAGCAATCTTTCACTGATCGGCCAAATCAAGAATATGCTGGGCTCAGTGAAGGACAGACTGGGAATACAGACACCTGAAGCCTGCAACATCAGCTGCGAGTGTGGTAAGAATTAAGTTGTCCAGATGCAGCTATGCTTATCGCAGAACACGTAAGGAGCGTTCGCCTCGCAAAACGGAGAAATCTACAGTAGCGGCACACAGTCTCAACGGCGAACATACTTTTGATTTCGAACAAACAAAGCTGCTGTACAGGAAGAACGAGTTCTGGGATTCGATCTGTAAAGAGGCTGTGGAGATACGAGTCCATAATAACCTTGTCAACCAAGATAGCGGTTACCAACTTAGTACCCCATGGGACATTAAAAATATGACAAGTACACACCGATGCGAAATCAGAGAAGGCAGCGTATGGGACGGATAGACCCCAGCGTGATCTGACAGCAGGACCCGCCACCATGCGGGAGCCTCCACCACCACCGGCTGCGACTCCTCCCACCACTGGCCGCGGAACCCCTTCTGGAGGCACGCGATACACGCTGCTGACGAATACAACGCAGAGGAGCCTGTGGTCCAGTGGCTGTAAGGACCCGGACAGGATACACTTCACATGAAGATGACAAGTAGGAAAATTGTTGTATCGTTGCCGCAGAACAACGTCTTCACTAGGCTAACAACCCGAGAAGACTTCATCAACGTCTAGATTCCATATTTTTTACAAATTTTTCAGTTAATCATAACTCACTCTTAATACTAGATATCACTTTTTACAAAGAATGTCATATTCAACATTCACAGCTTTACCGTCATACACACCAGTATCTGTCCAAAGCTAGTGGTCTAGAGGCTAGCGTTGCTACCTCTGGATCACGGGGTCCCGGGTTTGATTCCCGGCCAGGTTGGAGATTTTCTGTGCCTTGGGACTGGGTATTTGTGTTGTCCTCATCATTTCATCATCATCCTCGTCATTCGCGACAGTCGTTAGATTGGACTGTGAAGAAAATTGGACTGTGAACAAACTGGGACTTTGTATGGGCGCTGATCACCGCATAGTTGAGCGTCCCACAAACCAAACATCATCATCATCACACCAGTATCTGTTTAAAATGTTTGTTGTTAATATACAGTGTGTTAAGTAAGCGGTGGTCGGCAGTACACACTCCGAACGAGGTGGCGTAGTATTTAGCACACTGGACTCGCATTCGGGAGGACGAAAATTCAAATCCGCGTCCGGCCGTCCTGATTTAGGTTTCCAGTGATTTTCCTAAATCGCTTCAGGCAAATGACGGCGTGGTTTCTTTGAAAGGTCACAGCCGAATTCCTTCCCCATCTTTGCAATAATCCGATGGGACTGATTACCTCACTGCTGGCCCCTCCCCCAAATCAACCAACCAATCTTTACACACAGATGAAAAAAAAAAATACCGCCTTAGTTCTTTCACAGCCTCCTAGAGAGAACCTTTGTCCTTCATGGCCGGCCGGTGTGGCCGAGCGGTTCTAGGCGCTTCAGTGTGGAGCCACACGACCGCTACGGTCGCAGGTTCGAATCCTGCCTCGGGCATAGATGTGTGTGATGTCCTTAGGTTAGTTAGGTATAAGTAGTTCTAAGTTCTAGGGGATTGATGACCTCAGATGTGTAAGTCCCATAGTGCTCAGAGCCATTTGAACCAAGCCATTTTGTCCTTCATGCAGTATCCGTAAAGCATTAGTTTATTTTGAATTATTGACTGAGAAATGGTTCAAATGGCTCTGAGCACTATGGGACTTAACATCTATGGTCATCAGCCCTCTAGAACTTAGAACTACTTAAACCTAACTAACCTAAGGACAGCACACAACACCCAGCCATCACGAGGCAGAGAAAATCCCTGACCCCGCCGGGAATCGAACCCGGGAACCCGGGCGTGGGAAGCGAGAACGCTACCGCACGACCACGAGATGCGGGCTATTGACTGAGATCTGCACATGTTAACCGACACTTTAAATGCACCGATGATGTTACAAATTTATCAAAGATGTTTGATACCGACTGTTGAACGTTGGTCCATCGACAGAAACTAGCATTGGGTACTGCAGCAGCACCTTGATCCCAAGCAGCTCAGGCGGCTTTGCAGCCACTGGAAAAAGGAGGAAAGCGTGCAGGCACGGGGTTGGCCCCACAGTCACATGAAGCTAATACTATTAAAAATGTATGGTCTTACGTAAAAAAAGAAATTGCAAGGAAAAGAGGTATGCACTTTGAAACAGCTGTCAACGCAAATTCGACACATTTGTTTGTCCCTTCCAAGTCAGTATACGGGAAACTTGGTTTCAAGCGTGCCTCGGAGATGCCAAGCAGTTACCGACGCTTCGGGTGATTGGACGTAATATTAATTGTAATTGCATTTTTCTCTTGTTCGTACATGATGTATATAGATGTTTTAGTTTGTCGTCAATAAATTTTTCTACTGATTAACCCGATCACGACCTTATTTAACAGACTGCAAGACAACAAGAGTTGACGAATTTTATTGCTGCAAATTTTTAGGATGGGCATAAAGCACTCCCCATGTGATAGCACATAATATTGAAAATGTGTTGGTACTGCTGGGGTTAATCTAATTACCCCATCTTCAAAACACGTCTATGGTGAACAATTTGTTATTTGTGGAAGTGATACTTATGGCAGTAATGTAACCACCCTTTTGGACATGAAACCTCCTGTGAAAAGTTCATTTAATGTGATCTTTCACTCTTCCCAGGTGACTTAGTAAAGAGAAAGTACAAAAAATGTGGTTCTTCTTTTTGTTTTGCTGCAAGTTATTATGCAACATACGCTTTACTCCGTATAAACCTTACTACCACTCAACAGAACTGATATTATTACCATTAACTAAGCTTATTATTTAACAGTGTGGCTTTCAAGCCGCAAGTTGCACTGCTGTCGCAGGGTGTAACAAAGGTATGGTAGTGTGTTGCTAGATCAATCACTGCTACAGTAGGAAGAAAATAGTTCACTGAACTGCTGGACAGTATGCTTAAAAATCGTTCGTTCAGAGTCTCTGTAGGAAAAGTTAAAATAAGTCTTATAAGATAAAAAATGCGCCGCAACAAAGAAAAGAGTCCGCTCCTTTGTAACTACCAACATCACCACATAGATTGATATGCAGACGATATTAGTCTAGCAACACGAAGTAAATGTTTTGAAGAAGGAGAAGAAACCGTCTCAGATGATCTAGGTACGCTAAATGGGCATTATAAACACTGAAGACTCTGTCCAATCCCAATGAAACAGAGATGTTCGTGTTCCATCTAAGTAACTAGTTCCCCAACATAAAACTCAATACCAACTTCCGCCAGCCACAGATAAACCATATGCACACCATAAATATCTGTGCCTAATATTTGATCGCTCGCTGACATTTAGGGAAAATCTTCAAGTCACGACAAAGATTAAAAACTAGAAACAACGTAATCAGATACCGGACTAGAACAAGGTGAGTAGCAGAAGCAGGCATTATACGTACACCACATACTGATGCAAAACTATCAGCTGTATAATAAAATGACGAGAGTGAAAGTTTAAGCCGCACCGGGATTCGAACACAGGCTTCCCGCTTATCGCGAGCGGTCGCCTTTAGGCTATTCGAGAAACACTCAAGGTCAGATCCAAACTTCCGTAGGTCGTCAACCTTGAGCGGGAAATCTGGGTTCGAGTCCAGTTCCGACACAAATTTTTACCATCGTCATTCCATTATCGAGCTTATGGTTGTCGATATTTGCAACTGAGAATACATTTCATGTATTTCGTAATCGCTGTAGTCGTCACAGTGCCTATTCCTTTGGAATGCATGCATGTTCGAAGGAACATGGCATCTTACTTGTGAACAACAGGGGCACTTGTTAGTGCACCTCCTTTCACCACGTATTGTAGAATATGACACACGGCTAAATTTAGAGCACAACCAAAAGTACACAAATTATTTTTATGCGCGTTGCGTGATTTAGACAAGATAAAGGAAATACTCTTCTATATTTAATTCCAAATTGTAATTTCGTTTCAAGCACTGACACTTAAAATTATTACGATTGTATTTAATGTTTCCGAAATTGCTTTGAAAAATAAGTAAAAAGACTGTTTTTTAGACGAATCATATGTTTTTTAGACGAATCATATGTAAGTTTCCGTTGATGTAAATAATCGATATGTAATGATCACATCTTTGAGTTGCTACTCGAGTTGTTGTATCGTTGGTAACTTGGCTATGAAGTGTTGAGTTCTGAAGGAGTTGAATTATGGCGCTATGAAGTGGTGAATTTGTACTTGTTGGGACATAATAGAGTTTGTGGGCTGGAAGAAGTGCAATTTATAACGTATATTAAATACTGATGTAGAGACGAACTTGCCTGCAATATCAATATTTTTTGTCGTACATGTATCAAAATTAAAACCCGACTTCCTCTCGCAAGAAGAGGAATTGTACTACTGCAAGAGAGACAAACAACAAGTCATCAGTAAATTTCGTGCGTGCCGTCACATGAATTCCACTTCTCATTCTGATATTCCGGCTGTGTGTGGTTCAGCCATCTTCAGAGTGAGCCGAATGACTGTCGCTCCGGCTCTCGCTCCGTCCTTTTAAACTTGCGGACCGCACCACTGACACAAGGCGCCAGAGACGTTAATCGTCGGCAAAGAGGAACAACGTGTGGATGGATGAGATTTTGTGGCTGCGCGGTTGATCGACGCCGGGATATCCGTGTATCACTGCGAGCTGTACTATGGCGACATCTTTGTAAGATTACTACAGAAAGTGCCGGATTCCATACTTACCCCAACTGAAGCAGCTATTTATGTTAATTAAATTCGTCATCAATGGAATTTCAGTTGTTACTTTCACTGATGAGTACTAGAAAGATGAAGTCGAGGCTGAAATTTCGACGTTTTCGTTCACTGTAGAGTGCACAGTTTCAACACAGTACTCTACCACAGCCTACTTATTAGGTCGTACGGGACGGGTGTACTTGCTGTGTTCTGAGCATCTTTCGTGAACTGTACGTGTCGTCTCCCCGATGTATGAAAGCTCGCATTCACAAGGGATCTTGTAAACCCTGGGCTACTGAAGCACCAGATCATCTTGAATAGAACCCACGAGTGCTACTGTCTTTGGTGGAGGGCAAAAAAAAAAAAAATTTACTTTGTGTTTGTTGAGGATCCAGCCAATTTTTGAGGGTAGGCTCCCACATATGGTAGGAAAGCAATGGATTCAAAACTTTGCGTGTCTTCTTCTGCATTCCTAATGCCCACCGCTGGTTTCATTCATATTGCCTTATGTATGTGCTGCGGGGGGAACACTTCCTGCCTGAAACAAAACTCTCTTGAAGTGTAGTAGTCCTCCTACAGGCTGCTCTCGTCAGCAACGTACTCTGTGTACCAGAGTCCTGAGAACACCCATCGTCTAGAAAGGATGGTGGCAGCTATTTGCACGTAAATATGCGTCAGTTTCTGATAATCAAATCCAGTTTACAATGTATATCGAAAAAGAGGGATGCCTTCCATTTTTGGATATTTTGGTACGACGCAAAAAAGATGACACTTGAGACATGCAGTACATTCCGTTGGCGAAGAATTTAATTGAGTGAGATAGTGGCTTCAGCTGAGATTTATCATGGAATCTGGCACTTCCTGTGTTAATCTTAAAAAGACGTCGCCACACACAGCACGCAGTGATATTACTATTCTGACAGATTAATGTGTTGACTTTAGAATTAATTTACGTGGATCTTTTCTAGAAATAGTATTGATACTTAATTTTCTTCTTTTAGTTATTTGTTTCTTAATTAGTGTAGCTTTTTTACTTTATTTGAACATAAGGTCTTACGTTATATTTTCAACGATATCCCAGCGTGGATTGACCGCGCAGCCACAGATCTAATTCATCCATATGTTATACCTTTTTTGCCGCCGATCAACGTCTCTGACGCCTTGGGTGACAGTGGTGCGATCCGGGACTTAAAAAGGATGGGACGAACTGTTGAGTGTCAGTCATTCGGGTTACTCTGAGGATGGATGAACGATACACAGCCGAAATATCAGAAGGAGGAGTGGAATTTATGTAGCTACACTCCCAAAATTTAATCGAACAGTCATTGCGTCGCGAAAACTTGATGCACGACACTTCATCAGTTAACAGACGAGTACCAAACTTTAAGCAGGTTAGAAGCACCACAACCGACTGCGAATTCTTTTCCCGAGTACTGTTGTCCACTGTGAGCTAGAAGCAACAATATCAGTAGAATGTCTAGGTTAACGTTGTTGCAAAAATTGTCATTGGTACGTTGAAATCAGCATCGGCTTCATATATTGTTTAACTCAGCATAACCAGATTTCAGAACACAAAAGTGTGTGTATTAACAGCGCAGTAAGATAGACATACAATGGACCAGTTACTAGAAACTCTCCTATCAATACAGTTCTTCCTCACTAGCCGCACATCAAGCATAAATATGGGAAGCCTCTATGGGATCTGGACAGGTTTTTCAACTTGCTCCTTCTCATTCACAAGTATATTGGAACTCTAATTGGATACTGTTTTTTGAACAGGGCCTGGCGTCCCAGATCGAGAAATCGCACAGACTATAGAAACGCAATTGCTAAGAATAATCCAGAGCCGCCTCAACTGCATCAGAACCATGCATACAAGATTCTAAGTAACGCTTTATAACGGGGGGCTCGTACAGGGTCATCAGCGAGAGTTAAATGGAGTGGAGCAGCCGATCACGTGATTCGTGTATGTCCAAGATGATGATCTGAAGGAGAATGAAACGATTTCAAGGAGGGTTCTCCTAGGGCTATTACATCGACAAGTTCCATGGACTTAGAACTAAGATGGAACATGTGAAATTACTAACGTCTCAACGTGTTCACTTGTGTATTGTACCGGATACCTAGAAACGACGGAGAGGCTTCGTCCCGCCGTAGCCCACAGTGGTTCACAACCCCACAACAGGCCACAGCAGTCCACCTACCCTGCGCTGCCCCACACCGAACCCAGGGTCATTGTGCGGTTCGGCCCCCAGTGGACTCCACCCTCTCCGGGGACGTCTCCTACCAGACGAGTGTAACCCTGAATGTTTGCGTGGTGGAGTAATTATGGTGTACCCGTACGTGGGGACAGTGTTTGCGCAGCAATCGCCGATATAGTATTTCTGAGGCGGAATAAGGGGAACCAGCCCCCATTCACAGGCTGGCCGGCACACCGGACCTCGACACAAATCCGCCGGGCGGATTCGTGCCGGGGACAGGCACGTCTTCCTGCTCCGGAAGCAGCTCGTTGGACCGCGCTGCTAGCAGGGCGGGAAATGTTCACTTGCTGTAGTATTATACTAATTTGGTAATAATTTCCTATCTTTGTTTTTACATATTACTTTTTCTGTTATCATGTGCCACACATTTTCTGTAGTTTTACTGTTCGATAAATAAATAAAGTAACTGACGTAAAAATGCGCGGGAGTATAGCGATTGTATGTGTTACACTGCGGTAACGTCTCTAGTGGTTTCTGTTCCGAAGTCTCAGTAGTGCGGCGACCTCCACAGTAAGAGCGGCCACAAGCAGACACTCGCTGCTGCTGTAACCAGCGTGCGTCCGCTGGACGCTGGCGCATAGGCTGCTTTTGCTCGGAGGCTCGCCTGATCCCTACCGGCCAGTTTTCCTGTTTCCCGAAGCAATTTCCGCTCGCAGAAACAGGGCGGCCAGGGCTTCGACGACGGCGTATGTCCGCCGATTTCTGCCTCCCACGGGACTGATATCGCTTCTAGGGGGAAAAGGAAATTTCGATTCGCAACGAAGCCCTTACGTCACATTGTGATTTCTCATTTCATGTTTACAGAAAAACGTATTTCTACGAGTTTATGTGAAATGTGCGAGTGAAAGTCATCATATTGGCGTATAAACTAAATATTCTTCTTAGAAGTGCGTGACTCCACAGTATTCTCCAGAACTGAAAGGCTAAATCGCTACACGGTAGAGAACATCCAGAATAAACGTACCGAATGGTTTAATAAAAGTGCGGCCAGTCACAGAGGTCCATCCTGGTTCGCAATTACCGTATGACAGCGAAAAATGGTAGATATCCTAATGCGTTAATGCGGAACCGATTTACGCTGGAAAAAAATAGTTCCAGTTTCGGCCACCAGTAGAAAATGTGGTGTTGCAAATGGAAGAAAGACGTATAGAAACATTCCCATATGTAAAGGATTAGGAATGGCGCGTGGACAGATGAGGTCACACAAGTAACAAAGCCATAATGTTAATTTTATTATTAACCACCTCTTAGACAATTTGTTCAATGTGACCGCTGGAGACGTCCATGAGATGCTGTACAGAGCCAGATTTGCACCTAGTGGCCAGATTTGGAACTAATTTTTTTTCCAGCGTATATCGATTCCGCATTAACGCATTAGCATATTCACCAAGTTTCGCTGGCATACGATAATTACAGCCCACACTAGTTCTCCGTGAGTAACTGCACTTTAATGGTAACCACCCAGTAGATCTAACACTCATTGCCAACTGGCAGCAGGATTTTGTCACCAATCAAAATTGTGCTGTTCGGTTAGGCATGGATTAATAACTGCAACACCACTAGCCCCCGTTTTACGGGATTGAAATCTAGGACGCCTTGGAACAAGGCAGATATACACTAATAAGCCAAAACACTATGATCCAATTGAATTCTAGGACGCCTTGGAGCAAGGCAGATTTACAGTAAAGAGGGAAAACACTATGATCACATACTTAAATAGCATGTTAGTCAGGCATTAGAACTCAATATAACAGATAATTCCATATAGGTTACCGGAGGCATTGGCACCAGATGGCCTCAAACATGTCAAGGAAAAAAAAATCCGCGTAACATACGCGCTGAGGTTTTATGGGCGCGAAACTGTCGCCCAGTACCATACTAACCATACCAGATGTGTTCCATGTCCCATGACGAATAAATAATGCCAATCTAGCGGTCAACGCGACTTCACTATCGTGCCACTCAACCCAATGTAAACACGATTCTGGTCTTCTGACATGGACAACTATCCTGCTGAAAGATGCAATGGCCAACGGTGGAATGCATCAAGCAGGAGCAGGAAACTGTGCAGTTGGTACACTGTATTGCTTATGTAGTCCACAGCTGTCATGGTGCCTTCAATTTCTACCATGGGAGCCGTGGACGTCCGGGTAAACACCCCTCATAGCATAATAATCAACCCACTGGCCTGTTCCCTGGCATGGTGCATGTTTCGAGCAGTTGTTCGCCTGTATGAGGAAGTGCTAGGACACAGTCACGGAACCGGTGCAAGAAGAAACGTGATTCATCCAACCAGGTGACTCTTTGCTGCAGATCCACAATCCAGTCTCGAAGATCCAATGTCCAGTGCTCTCGTAATAGACGATATCGTTCGTCAACATCTGAACACGCAGTGGTCCTCTGCTGCAGAGCCCCGTGATTAACGAAGTATTCTGAATTGGTGCTCCGATACACTAAGGGCTCTACCAGCATGGTACTCTGTCGTCGGATATGCCACGAATCGCCGCCTTCCTGCATTACAAAGCGGGCACACCTCGACCTCCACGTTCTGTGATAAGCCGTGGACGTAGGCTACTCGAGGTTTCATCATCTTTCAACCACTTTCCATAGATGCACACGACATTATCAGCCATTAGCTCCGTCGTTTCGGAGATGAACGTTCCAACGCGCTGTAACATACAATCTTTCCTTTGTGAGAGTCGTTTATGTCAATAGATTTCCCATTTTTGATCCCTATCGTCGCGACTCAACACAAAAGTCTTGTCTCAAGTACAGATAGTGTTGAGGATCAGTGGACAAAGTTCAAAACCATCGTACAATATGCATTAGATGAGTATATGCCAAGCAAGATCGTAAGAGATGGAAAAGAGCCACCGTGGTACAACAACCGAGTTAGAAAACAGCTGCGGAAGCAAAGGGAACTTCACAGCAAACATAAATATAGCCAAACCTTGCAGACAAAGAAAAATTACGCGAAGCGAAATGTAGTGTGAGGAAGGTTATGCGCGAGACGTTCAATGAATTCGAAAGTAAAGTTCTATGTACTGACTTGGCAGAAAATCCTAAGAAATTTTGGTCTTATGTCAAAGCGGTAGGTGGATCAAAACAAAACGTCCAGACACTCTGTGACCAAAATGATACAGAAACAGAGGATGACAGACTAAAGGCCGAAATACACAACGTTTTTTTCCAAAACTGTTTCCAGGGGAAGATTGCACTGTAGTTCCTTCTATTGATTGTCGCACAGATGACAAAATAGTACATATCGAAGTAGACGACAGAGACATAGAGAAACAATTAAAATCGCTCAAAAGAGGAAAGGCCACTGGACCTGATGAGATACCAGTTCGATTTTACACAGAGTACGCGAAGGAACTTGCCCCCCTTCTTGCAGCGGTGTACCGTAGGTCTCTAGAAGAGCGTAGCGTTCCAAAAGATTGGAAAAGGGCACAAGTCATCCCCGTTTTCAAGAAGGGACGTTGAACAGATGTGCAGAACTATAGACCTATATCTCTAACGTCGATCAGTTGTAGAATTTTGGAACACGTATTATGTTCGAGTATAATGACTTTTCTGGAGAGCCGGCCGGAGTGGCCGAGCGGTTAAAGGCGCTACAGTCTGGAACCGCACGACCGCTACGATCGCAGGTTCGAATCCTGCCTCGGGCATGGATGTGTGTGATGTCCTTAGGTTAGTTAGGTTTAAGTAGTTCTAAGTTCTAGGGGACTTATGACCACAGCAGTTGAGTCCCATAGTGCTCAGAGCCATTTGAACCAACTTTTCTGGAGACTAGAAATCTACTCTGTAGGAATGAGCATGGGTTTCGAAAAAGACGATCGTGTGAAACCCAGCTCGCGCTGTTCGTCCACGAGACTCAGAGGCCCATAGACACGGGTTCTCAGGTAAATGCCGTGGTTCTTGACTTCCGCAGTTCGTTCGATACAGTTCCCCACAGTCGTTTAATGAAAAAGTAAGAGCATATGGACTATCAGACCAACTGTGTGATTGGATTGAAGAGTTACTAGATAACAGAACGCAGTAGGTCATTCTCAATGGAGGGAAGTCTTCCGAAGTAAGAGTGATTTCAGGTGTGCCGCAGGGGAGTGTCGTAGGACCGTTGCTATTCACAGTATACATAAATGACCTTGTGGATAACATCGGAAGTTCACTGAGGCTTTTTGCGGATGATGCTGTAGTATATCGAGAGGTTGTAACAATGGAAAATTGTACTGAAATGTAGGAGGATCTGCAGCGAATCGACGCATTTTGCAGGGAATGGCAATTGAATCTCAATGTAGACAAGTGTAGTGTGCTGCGAATACATAGAAAGAAAGATCCCTTATCATTTAGCTACAATATAGCAGGTCAGCCACTGGAAGCAGTTAATTCCATAAATTATCTGGGAGTAGGCCATAGGAATGATTTAAAATGGTATGATCATATGAAGTTGATCATTGGTAAAGCAGATGCCAGACTGAGATTCATTGGAAGAATCCTAAGGTAATGCTGCTATCCGAAGACAAAGGAAATTGGTTACAGTACACTTGTTCGCCCATTGCTTGAATATTGCTCACCAGTGTGGGATCCGTACCAGATAGGGTTAATAGAAGAGATAGAGAAGATCCAACGGAGAGCAGCGCGCTTCGTTACAGGATCATTTAGTAATCGCGAATGCGTTACGGAGATGATAGATAAACTCCAGTTGAACAATTTGCAGGGGAGACGCTCAGTAGCTCGGTAAGGGCTTTTGTTGAAGTTTCGAGAACATACCTTCACCGAAGAGTCAAGCAGTATATTGCTCCCTCCTACGTATATCTCGCGAAGAGACCATGAGGATAAAATCAGAGAGATTAGAGCCCACACAGAGGCACACCGACAATCTTTCTTTCCACGAACAATACGAGACTGGAATAGAAGGGAGAACCGCTAGAGGTACTCAATGTACCCTCCGCCACACAGCGTCAGGTGGCTTGCGGAGTATGGATGTAGACCTTCTCCAGGAGCCGTTTAAAGCAATTCGACGAAATCTGAACGTGATTCGAAGCATCAAATGGTGCTTACGCTTCTTCAGCTCTCCTGCTTTGCACCCTCCAGTGGCATTATCACGGGGGAATGCACCATTGACACAAGCGTGAATAAAAAGGCAGAAGTTCTTCCAGTTCGGCTACACTGTTGATGCCACCCACTCGTCTTTGTTGAGCGCTTTAAAATGTACCTGTAAAAGACAAACTGTGACAGAGTCCCGGTGCTTGCAAACAGACAACCACTTGAGAATCCCCCCATTCCGCACGCTTACTAGAGAGTGAAAAGCAGCAGCCTAGAAGCTGACCTAGATTATGCTTGACAAATTAAACGGCGAAACCGACATGAAGCCGCAAAAGCTGGGTCAAATCGGAAGACTTGCACTAGGGTGGGCCCAAACGACCCATTTTTTCATTTTGATCTTTCAGGTTTTCTTCTGTGACTGATTAATAGTGTCCTTCTGGTGTTAAGAAGAGTTATTGATTCCATTTTTACACACCTTTTATTCTAAGCGGCTTTTCAAGATTTTTCGTTCCATGTGGCCTCACTGCATTCGTGTCGTCAACTTGTCCGTAGAAATACGTTGGTCTGAGCTTTACTTAAAAGTTTCCCTCATAACTAGTGCAACTGCTCAAAAATGTTCAGTGTATATGTTCTACCTCGACAGGTGATAATGGACTGCCCATCGCCGTGCCATAGGTTTTCTCTTAATATTTTCTGTCAGACGGGAACTAAGTTGACAAGGTAAGGCGCCTAAGGAATTCAGTGGAACAATTTCGAAACTTTCCACTATTAGTTTCAAGGAATCAAAGTGGAGCTCTCGAAAATAGGAGGAAATCATCGAAACTGCCCATAAGATGCGTATTGCGTAGCAAATGCCGAATGGTTCCTTTGAAAGGGCACAGCCGACTTGCTTCTCCATCCTTGAAACATTCCGAGCTTGTGGTCCCCGTGTCTAATGACCTCGAAATCGAACGGACGTCTTCCTTCCTTCCGTATCCCAAAGTCGTGCCTTTCTGAAGCAGTGTACAATGTGAGTGGGGTTACTAATAAAGTATTCACACTTCGCCACACACTCCGGGAAACTGGATAATTTCCATAGGAAGTCATTTAGTCACGATTACACTGCTCTTCGTGGTGCATGACTCTTAACGATGTCACGTGGCAAAAGCGATCAACAAATTGGATGTACACCCGAAAGCATATTATTAATCTATTTTCAATGGATGTACGCCCGAAAGCATATTATTAATCTATTATCATTAGTTCTCACTAAGACCTCTAGCAGCAGGCTTTTAAGTGAAATGGAACGAGCGGAATAAAATCTCATCTAACAAGCTAAGACCGCGTTATCCAGCGATTACGGTAACTATTTATGGAGGAACTGACACTTCCATTTATTGAAGTGAAGAATAAGAAGAAGAATATACGCTCTCATAATCTGTCGCAGCCAATTCCACGTGACACATTTGTGACTCATTCTTGGCGAGCATGGGATCTTTTACTTCTCAGGCATATACTACCCGAAAATGCAGATTTTGTTTACTGAAGCAGCTTGTTTATTACTGACCAGTGTTAACCCCCGTAACAATTCGGGGCTCATTTATTTAAACACCACATGTTTACCTATTTTCATGCTGTGCAAATAACATGTACGATTGTGGAAATGTGTAGTGGATCAATCAATACATGCTGCATACGTAGCAAGACACAGGAGACTGAACGTAGAACACTCTATCTGTCGCTGATGAGGGAAATTTTTACTTTCAGTCAAAGGGAGTGCTCTAAAAGCAGAAGCCGTTTGAATAATACCGGTCGATGGGCGTCGAAAGAAGCTGGGGAAGAAACAATGGCCGTCAGTGGGGTGTGAGGTGGCTCTCTGAAGAGACAATGGATCGGCGAATGCGTGCAGAATGATCATCAGATAGAGCTCTAGTCCTGCATTGTTCTCCATCGCTTTCGCTTCGCCCTGGTGGAAGAAAAGAATGTTGAGTGGTATTGGCAGCCCTGCTGCTGTGATATCCTGGAGAACTGTCACTTCAGTACAAACACTTTGATTCTCCTGCGACTGTGGAAGCGGACGCAGTTAGTTGGATCTGAAGACGATATACACGTCAAAAACCAAAATGAATTGTTTATAGATCCGGATTTTGTTGTAAGAAACTTGTGTTAACCACTGTTGCTGTCAATCGACATATTATGGTACGGATTTTGAGATCATCGTTACGTAATTGAACACAAATAGATGGCCGAAAATAAGATTCATCTTGCACATCATTCTCACAGACAGACGAGTTTTGGTAAAGAAAATACAAATTTATTAATTAAATAAGCTCTGAGATAAAAAAAAACATAGTGTAGCAAATGAAATATTATTGTATTTCTGTTACGTTTGAGCAGTTACACTCCCACCGCATTGGATTGTAGGAATACTTTAGCGCAATACTTCTGTGCAACATTTGTATATTGCTTTTGTTGAAACAAGCTCTCTGTTGCCTCTCACGACCTTTTCTTTTTTTTCCAGCACCTGTTTCAGAGATTCAAATCTCTGTCACCCGGTGGATGTACGTGGATTAATACGACTTTGGGGTACCTGTGATACTGTATCCATTGGTCACAGACTCCTTTTTCTGTCATATTACATCACATATAACATAGTATACAGTTGCAAACATTGTAAAACCTGATGATGAACGTTTGAACCTCTGAAACGCGTGGTGGACATAAAATGTGGCTGGTAACAGTACCCTTCTTTCAATCTATATGGTTCCAGACTGAAACGCCTAGAGCCGCTCGGCCATAGCGGCCGGCTAGACGAGTGACATTTGTGAGTGAATAGAAACTTATTTCCTGATGCTGTAGCCGGCCGGTGTGGCCGAGCGGTTCTAGGAGCTTCAGTCTGGAACCGAGCGACCGCTACGGTCGCAGGTTCGAATGCTGCCTTGGGCATGGATGTGTGTGATGTCCTTAGGTTAGTTAGGTTTAAGTAGTTCTAAGTTCTAGGGGACTGATGACCTCAGATGTCCCATAGTGCTCAGAGCCATTTGAAACTGATGCTGTATATTTCCAAGTACGAGTATGTGTCTGAAGAGCGGTAGGCGAACAGATTGCGATAACACATCTCAATAAAAATTATGCGCTTCATGGTTGCAGTTCGGTAGATCTTTCGTAATTCCAAAAAATAGTGGAATGAAATACTTTGCAGTGCTAACTCCTCCATCCCAACAATTTCGTTCAAAAGTGTTCTATCTACACGGATGCCGTAAATAAAGCTAATTTTTACCATCGCACTCACAGTACTCAGTTCCAATAATACAAGTGGTGGCCCGTTATCGTCTCCTTCCTTATAACCTCCTTCCTGTTTGTACATAATTTACAGTATGCCATGGCAATCAGGAATATTCCATTCTCATGAAGGCGATCTTTTTCTATAGTCTTGAAGTACGAGGGAGTGATGAAAAGTAATACCTTCGAAATTTTATGTGAAAACTCTTAAAGTTTTTAAATAAGACAAACGTTATTATCATTCTATGTATTTATTCTTCATGCCCACGCATTTACTAGGTTGGTTTACAAGTTCGTAGCATTGTTTCACGTGGTGGTAGTCCGATTGTTGTGGGTTTATTTATCAATTTTCATTCTTTATTTGTGGTTCTCTGTCGCTATTTGAGTCTACATATTCTCATTTTGTCATCTGGAGATAGGGAGTAGAGCTGTGGACGCTGGAAATTGGATGGGTCGAGATATCGGAACAATCCTAACATTTTCTTCTATTTGAATTCAACAGAGGGGTTGACAGCGTTGGAGGCAGCCATAAATATTTGTGCCATTATGAGGACAATGCCACTGCAAGAAAATGGTCTTGCCGTTTTAGGGAGGATCGTCTTGACATTAGCTTCTCTAGATGTTCAGGAAGAACATCGAGGTTTGATGAAGATCGTTTAAAAGCATTTATCAATACTCATCCACGACAGTGTCCTCTAAAACTGGCAGATTTGATGAACTTTAATCATTACACGACCGTACGACATTTGTATGCAGTGGAGAAAGTTCAGAAATCAGGTGTATGGTTACTGTATAGCCTGAGCCAAAAATCACGAAAATCAGCTTACCTGGTTGCTCGTCATCAATTGGCTCGTGAATAGCACCGACCATTCCTATAGTATATCGTTACTAGTGACAGGGAATGGTGTCTTCAACTAACATAAGGAAGAGAAAGGAATGATTGGGCCCAAACAATACAGCAACTCCCCGTATGAAGATATGCGCGTATCCACAAAAGATAATGATACACATCTAGTGGAACAGCGACAGTGTGTTATACTAATAATTGCTTGCCCGAGGTGTTACCATCGCTGCTGACATTTATCGTCAACAATTGAGATCTCTTGCAGACGCAGTCCAAGAACAACGACCAGGAAGAGCGCGTAAAGTGCGACTAATCCACTATATCGCCCACTCGCATTCCGCTAGACCTGCGGCTTACAATCTTTTACGAATCGCGACCCCTTCTACAGTGATCTGGGTGAGGTCAACGACTGGCTTTTAGATATACACACAGTGGGCATGCATAAAATTCCAAGCCAAATGTTAAATAATCTTAAACTACCTTAACGGTTAAAAACTAAAATTACTTTAGTTACGTCTTAAAAGTTACGTAACGTGTAGGCCTAGTTGCACCTTTTGCTTGGAATTCAGTAAGAAAGTAGCGCCTGCTTTCCATGTCACAGAGATTTAAAGTCAGGACCCACCGAAGTTTAATAGAGTCTCAAAATGATATCAGCGAAAAGTCTGTTTCTGTATTTATTTTTTAAATAGGCGTATGAAAAAAACGACTTTTCGCACAAATGTGTAGATTGAAAGCGCAACAAGGCAGTTATGGCTTTATTCGCTATCACAGGGTACTGCTTTGAACTTAACCAAAAACCTATCAATGACAAAGCTTTAAATCTTTTTTGTAACTGAAAATTAGTGGAAGCTCAATAATCTGCTGTTTTTCTTTTACATTTAATGAGTACTCTAAAACCGTTGACTTTTCGAAGGGATTGCGAATGTAATTGTTATTATTCAACATAGCAGGTAAATATTCTCCTAAGGTTTTCCCACGCCCTTTCAAATGTTCTTTAACATTTTCGTCCAAAGGAAGATGATTCACGAAGCGTGTCAAAGCCATTTTAAGAGACAGTCTACACTCCTTCCGATCTGATCATGTAAGTGTAGAAAAGTTGTGGAATGTTTTCAAAGAGACAGTATCAACAGCAATTGAGAGATATACACCACATCAAGTAATAAGTGATGGTAATGATCCCCCATGGTACACAGAACGGGTCAGATTGCTGTTGCAGAAGTAACGAAAAAAGCATGCCAAATTTAAAAGAACGCAAAATCCCCAAGATTGGCAAAGTTTTACAGAAGTTCGAAATATAGTGCATACTTCAATGCGAAAGGCCTTTAATATTTTCCACAACGAAATTCTGTCTCGAAATCTGGCAGAAAACACAAAGAGATTCAGGTCATACAGTACATAAAGCACACCAGTGGCAAGACGCAATCAACACCTTCACTACGCGATAACAACGGTGAAGTCACTGATGACAGTGCCACTAAAGCAGAGTCATTAAACAAGGTTTTCTGAAACTCCTTCACCAAAGAAGACGAAGTAAATATTTCTGAATTCCAGTCAAGAACCACTGCCAAGATGAGAAACATAGACGCCTCGGTGTAACAAAGCAGCTTAAATCACTTAATAACGGCAAGGCCTCCGGTCCAGAATGTATACCAGTCAGGTTCCTCTCAGAGTATGCTGATAAAATAGCTCCATATTTAGCAATTATATGCAACCACTCGCTTACAGAAAGATCCGTACCTAAAGAGTGGAAAATTGCTCAAGTCACACCAATATCCAAAAAGGGAAGTCGGAGTAATCCGCTGAATTACAGGCCTATATCACTAACGTCGATTTGCAGTAGGGTTTTAGAACATATACTGTATTCGAACATTATGAAATACCTCGAAGAAAACGATTTATTGACATATAGTCAGCACGGATTCAGAAAATATCATTCTTGTGAAACACAACTAGCTCTTTATACTCATGAAGTAATAAGTGCTACCGACAGCGAATGTCAAAGTGAATCCATATTTTTAGATTTCCAGAAGGCTTTCGACGCCGTTGCTCACAAGCGTCTTCTAACCAAACTGCGTGCCTAAGGAGTAACGCCTCAGCTGTGCCACTGGATTCGTGATTTCCTGCCAGAAAGGTCATATTTCGTAGTAATAGACGGAAAGTCATCGAGTAAAACAGAAGTAATATTCGGCGTTCCCCAAGGAAGTGTTCTAGGCCCTCTATTGTTCCTGATCTATATTAACGACATAGGAGACAATCTGAGTAGCCGTCTTAACTTGTTTGCAGATGATGCTGTCATTTACCGTCTTGTAAAGTCATCAGATGAAAAGTGGCAGCCGGCCGCGGTGGTCTAGCGGTTCTGGCGCTGCAGTCCGGAACCACGGGACTGCTACGGTCGCAGGTTCGAATCCTGCCTCGGGCATGGGTGTGTGTGATGTCCTTAGGTTAGTTAGATTTAAGTAGTTCTAAGTTCTAGGGGACTTATGACCTAAAATGTTGAGTCCCATAGTGCTCAGAGCCATTTGAACCATTTTTGAAAAGTGGCAATTGACCCTAAATAAAGAGAAGTGTGAAATTATTCACATGAGTATTAAAAGAAATCAGCTAAATTTCGATTACGCGATAAGTCACACAAATCTGAGGGCTGTAAATTCTACTAAATACTTAGGGATTACAATGAAAAATAACATAAATTGGAACAATCACACAGCTAGTATTGTGGGTAGAACAAACCAAAGACTGCGATTCATTGGCAGAACACTTAGAAGGTGCAACTGGTCTACCAAAGAAACTGCTTACACTACGCTTGTCCGCCCTATTCTGGATTATTGCTCTGCGATGTGCGATCCGCATTAGGTGGGACTGACGGATGACATCGAAAAAGTACAAAGAAGGGCAGCTCGTTTTGTATTATTGCGAAATAGGGGAGATAGTGTCCCACACATGATACGTGAATTGGAGTGGCAATCATTAAAACAAAGGCGTTTTTCGTTGCGACGGGATCTTCTCATGAAATTTCGATCATCAGTTTTCTCCTCCGATTGCGAAAACATTCTGTTGGAACCCACCTACATAGGGAGAAATGATCATCACGATAAAATAAGAGAAATCAGGGCTCGCACAGAAAAATTGAAGTGCTCGTTTTTCCCGCGTGCCGTTCGAGAGTGGAACGGTAGAGAGACAGCATGAAGGTGGTTCATTGAACCCTCTGGCAGGCACTTTATTGTGAATAGCAGAGTAATCACGTAGCTGTAGATGTAGACTCTTACTGAAGCACATTTCCCAAAAATTAAGTTTTTTGTGAATGATTCGATACGGTCTTGCACAATATAAACGTTAATATTTGAACCTTTTAGAGATAAGTTTAAACTGTTATTTTTTCAGAAAGTGTCTGCCAAATAAGCTTAAGTCTGAAGCCAGATTTCATCTTCTACGCACTTTACTTTGCGAAAGGAATGACTGGTGAGAAAAACATAAAGTTCGTGTTTAAGCTAATGCAGTCTGGAAATAGTTCTGCTTCGAGATAGCCACCTAATTTCAGTGTGAGACGATAATCACTTATAAATGCTTCTAATTTCCTCAGTACGCACTGTTAAAATGCAGGAATTTGTAAGGCAAGCCTTAATAAAATTAATTATTTTCACTGCATCGTCCAGCACAGGTTTCATTCCATCGGGTATAGTTTTAGAAACAAGTGCCTGTCTATGAATGCAAGCGTGTGTCCGAGAAGCGTTCGTAACTATCGATTTCACTATGGAAACAAACCCAAAATTTCATTTTCGACATAATTTGACGTGTCTTTCATCTGACATTGTCGGACAATGGCACGATTTTGACTTTGTTGTGAGATATTTTCCAAACATACACATCAATTATACGTGACTGCATTAAATTTTCAGCTATTGAATTAGGTTTTGCAATTTCAGACCCTTCAAAGGCATTATCATTGTAACTGTTCGTAGCGGATACAAAAGTGTAAAATCATTTTTCCAGTCGTTAGCTTTTCCTGTAAAATAAAATCAAGAGATTTGTTTATGTGTGTCGGATGTTAGGTCCTAAATGGCGTTTAAGCAGAGAAGATTTCAGACTACACTTAGAAAAATGTCGCCACAAACAACGCACTGTGATGTTCGACATCCCTCGTCACCTGTACATGAAAATAGAAAACTAATGTAATTACCATCTTGCTTTCTTTTCTTTACACACGGTTCACTTTCGTCGTAGTGACACACATCACTGGAAGCTGAATGACCTGTTGACATAAGACTAACTCGGGAATTCGTTGAATACTGTTTCCATTTCAGACTTGCACTTTTCACCCAGTTATCCATTTTAATGCGATCGGAAACGATTCCGAGTCACAGCTGACAATTTACTACATTTTCCACAAGGAAAGAAGTAGGCTGTGGCTGTTGTTGAAAACTCAAAGGCCACGTGACCGTTCCTTAGTGGGGTCGCGGTACTCTTGTTAGTACTGTTACAAAACAAAGAAGCTGGCAGACTAAATTTCCATTGTAGCGAAATCAAATGCATTCCTGACATTGTTACATAATTGTAAATAAGGCATTCGCGGTAAATATTAATTTACTGTGGAAAAAATGTGAAATTTCTCTCTGTTACACCCACATAACAAGCGGCATTATAGGATTAATTTAATTTTAAAATAACGATAAAGTTTCATGTTCTTCGCCTCAAAACCACGTGATTTCTACAGCCGTGGGATCAAAAAGTTTCTTTGGCGTTGGCAGACTGTTGTGAATAGTGAAGGAGAATATATTATTCATGACTAAAATTTCAGTTGTACGTATCTTTTGTGTTTATTGAACTTATGGAAAGAAGCTGAGAACTTAGGCACAAACTAAATACACTTCTGGAAATGGAAAAAAGAACACATTGACACCGGTGTGTCAGACCCACCATACTTGCTCCGGACACTGCGAGAGAGCTGTACAAGCAATGATCACACGCACGGCACAGCGGACACACCAGGAACCGCAGTGTTGGCCGTCGAATGGCGCTAGCTGCGCAGCATTTGTGCACCGCCGCCGTCAGTGTCAGCCAGTTTGCCGTGGCATACGGAGCTCCATCGCAGTCTTTAACACTGGTAGCATGCCGCGACAGCGTGGACGTGAACCGTATGTGCAGTTGACGGACTTTGAGCGAGGGCGTATAGTGGGCATGCGGGAGGCCGGGTGGACGTACCGCCGAATTGCTCAACACGTGGGGCGTGAGGTCTCCAAAGTACATCGATGTTGTCGCCAGTGGTCGGCGGAAGGTGCACGTGCCCGTCGACCTGGGACCGGACCGCAGCGACGCACGGATGCACGTCAAGACCGTAGGATCCTACGCAGTGCCGTAGGGGACCGCACCGCCACTTCCCAGCAAATTAGGGACACTGTTGCTCCTGGGGTATCGGCGAGGACCATTCGCAACCGTCTCCATGAAGCTGGGCTACGGTCCCGCACACCGTTAGGCCGTCTTCCGCTCACGCCCCAACATCGTGCAGCCCGCCTCCAGTGGTGTCGCGACAGGCGTGAATGGAGGGACGAATGGAGACGTGTCGTCTTCAGCGATGAGAGTCGCTTCTGCCTTGGTGCCAATGATGGTCGTATGCGTGTTTGGCGCCGTGCAGGTGAGCGCCACAATCAGGACTTCATACGACCGAGGCACACAGGGCCAACACCCGGCATCATGGTGTGGGGAGCGATCTCCTACACTGGCCGTACACCACTGGTGATCGTCGAGGGGACACTGAGTAGTGCACGGTACATCCAAACCGTCATCGAACCCATCGTTCTACCATTCCTAGACCGGCAAGGGAACTTGCTGTTCCAACAGGACAATGCACGTCCGCATGTATCCCGTGCCACCCAACGTGCTCTAGAAGGTGTAAGTCAACTACCCTGGCCAGCAAGATCTCCGGATCTGTCCCCCATTGAGCATGTTTGTGACTGGATGAAGCGTCGTCTCACGCGGTCTGCACGTCCAGCACGAACGCTGGTCCAACTGAGGCGCCAGGTGGAAATGGCATGGCAAGCCGTTCCACAGGACTACATCCAGCATCTCTACGATCGTCTCCATGGGAGAATAGCAGCCTGCATTGCTGCGAGAGGTGGATATACACTGTACTAGTGCCGACATTGTGCATGCTCTGTTGCCTGTGTCTATGTGCCTGTGGTTCTGTCAGTGTGATCATGTGATGTATCTGACCCCAGGAATGTGTCAATAAAGTTTCCCCTTCCTGGGACAATGAATTCACGGTGTTCTTATTTCAATTTCCAGGAGTGTATTTCTCAACGTGTCACTCTGATGGCAAATGTATATCTCCCAGAGAGAGACCAGTTCGTTGACGAAGTCACTGTAATATGTTTCATTTTGTTGATCACTATCGAAGAAAAGTCCTCGAAGGTTTTCTTTTAGTTCTGGAAGCAGATGAAAATCGGATAGGGCCTAGTCGGGACTGCAACACAACTAGCCCTTTTTTCCCTTGATGTAACTAGTGCTGTCGACAAGGGATCTCAGATCGATTTCATATTCCTAGATTTCCAGAAGGCTTTTGATAACGTTCCTTGCAAGCGACTATTAATCAGAGAGGTCACAGTTCGTAGTGATAGACGGTAAATCATCGAGTAGAACAGAAGTGATATCTGGCGTTCCGCAAGGTAGTGTCATAGGCCCTCTGCTGTTCCTGATTTACATAAATGATCTAGGTGATAATCTGAAGCCTCCTGGAGTGGCTGTGCGGTTCTAGGCGCTACAGTCTGGAACCGCGCGACCGCTACGGTCGCAGGTTTGAATCCTGCCTCGGGCATGGATGTGTTTGATGTCCTTATGTTAGTTAGGTTTAATTAGTTCTACGTTCTAGGCGACTGATGACCTCAGAAGTTAAGTCGCATAGTGCTCAGAGTCATTTGAACAATTTTTTTTTTTTTTTTGATAATCTGAGCAGCCCCCTTAGATTGTTTATAGATGATCCTGTGATTCACCGTCTAGTAAAATAATCAGACTATGAATTCCAATTACAAAATGAGCTAGAGAGAATTTCTGTATGGTGCGAAAAGTGGCTATTGGCACTAAACAAAGAGAAGTGCGAGGTCATCCACGTGGGTTCTAAAGGAAATCCGATAAATTTTGGGTATACGATGAATCGCACAAATCTAAGGGCTGTCAATTCGACTAAATACCTAGGAATTACAATTACGAGCAACTTAAATTGGAAAGACCACATTGATAATATTGTGGGGAAGGCGAAACAAAGACTACGCTTTGTTGGGAGAACACTTAGACGATGCGACAAACTCACTAAAGAGACAGCCAAAATTACACTTGTCCGTCCTCTGCTGGCATATTGCTGTGCCGTGTGGGATCTTTACCAGGTAGGATTGACGGAGTACATCGAAAAAGTGAAAAGAAGGGCAGCCCGTTTCGTATTATCGTGCAATAGGGGTGAGAGTGTTACTGATATGATACGCGAGTTGGGGTGGCAGTCACTGAAACAAAGGCGGTTTTCTTTGCGGCGAGATCTATTTACGAAATTACAATCACCAACTTCCTCTTCCGAATGCGAGAATGCGTAGGGAGAAATGATCATCCTAATAAAATAAGAGAAATCAGAGCTCTAACGGAAAAATTTAGGTGTTCCTTTTATCCATGCGCCATTCAAGAGTGGAATGGTTCAGAAGTAGTATGAAAATGGTTCGATGAACACTCTGCCAGGCTCTTAAGTGTGAATTGCAGAGTAACCATGTAGATATAGTTGTAGATGATCGATGCCAGTGAGCCGAAGGCCTCGGATTGTTGCAGATTTAGCAGCGCTCGTTTCTGGTCGGGCGTTGTCATGCTGAAGAAGAGGGTGCTCCATCTATGGAAGACCTCTTCGAATTCGTGCTTTCAGTTTTCTGAGGGTTTTTTCCCACAACATCATAGTTACGTTACAAACTGCCGTGTTACACGATACAATTCAGAGCCCCCTGCTCTCCGTGGGCTGTAACTTGTTTCAGCAAAGCGCAAAGGTCGTCTGAGTGAAATGCAGGACATGTAATATCTCAACAGATAGTGAGAACAGAATAAAAAATTTGGGGCACTACTTTTTAGTACTCACTCCTTATCTGTTTTAGATGTTATCTTAAGGAATTCCTTTCATAGAATATGTGCTGTAGAAATGCTGCTGTAGTCAGCAGTTGCCCAGAGAAATTTCATACAATAGATAACTGAGAATTCTTTTATTGATTTTGAACGTCTACGCTTTGTTGCTACAGTAAAGGATTGGTCGTCTTGAGATATTATTGACTGTTAAACTTTTTTATTTTTTAACTTCGTTGCTTTAAAAAATTTAATTGCTGATTCTGAATGTCATCCTATAGGTTGATTCTTGTGTGATAGAGCTGGATCATTTACATAAGATACAGTTTAGTCTAAGTTTTCAAAATAAGTAACTTGGTTTATTTTGGAACTAGCATCTTACTCGTGGCTTTGCCAACACGTATGTATGGCTAATATATTGCAAACATTTCCCAACCGTTCTGCCCGTTACGCCATGTCACGGATTACGCGGCCCTTCACGCCGGAGGTTCGAGTCCTCCATCGGGCATGGGCGTGTGTGTGGCTTTTGGCGTAAGTTAGTTTAAGTAGTGTGTAACTCTAGGGACCGATGACCGCGGCAGTTTTTTCCCTTAGGAATTCAAACATATTTGAACTTTTTTTGACAATAATTGGTTTGTAGGCAGTTATCTGTAATCAAACTTTTTAAAAGATCTGTGAGCAATTTCCACTAAGCGTATGCACAAAATACGAAGACGTAGGTATAGAAGATGTTCATGTTAAATTATTGAGATTACAACACGATAGTAAATGTTGCTGCGTGGAACGTACTGAAGAAGATGTTATCAGCCACAGATGGCACACGAAGTAAATTATACCGGACTTTTCTTGCGTTTTGTTCCATAATGTAACGTATATGGTGCAGTCACATAATGTGACCACTACCTATGTATAGGGAAAGGGAGACACAGTGAGAGGGAGGGTACACGGAAAATATTGCAGCCCCTTCGTGATGCGGAAACGGAGCGATTTATCTGACGTCCAAAAGGCAAGGGAATTGGCTTTCGGGCCAAGTGTGGAAACATTTCCGAAACAGCTAAGTCTGTAAGCTTTCGTGTGCCGCCGTCGTTAAAGCACACACCGTTCTTGGCAAAGTGGTGCTGTCGAAAACCGGCGCCGAGGCAAATGTGATGCACTGTGGGCGATAGATAGAAAGGGCGAACGACGGTTGCGGACGAATACTTGAGCAACTGTTGAGCACCTGACTGCCCGGTGAGCCATCCTCAATGACCGTTCAGTGAACGTTGCTGCATATGGGCCTCGAAACAAGGCTCCTGGTTCATGCACCGATGCTGACTGCTGTTCAAAGGCGACGAAGGCTGGAATTTGCACGTCAGTACTGCAGATGGACGTCCTATGGATGGCGACTGGTGGCCTGTTCAGATGAATCACGTTTTATGCTTCGTCGGACTGTCTACGGTATGAAACGTTTGAAAGCAAACACGCTGCAACCAGTAGGGAGTGTTATGGTTTGGTGAAGGTTTTCGTGGCATTCCGTGGGTGATCTCGTCATTCTGAAAGGCACAATGGATCACCATCAAAATACATTTATCTATAGGGGCCGTGTCCACCCATAAATGCAGTTCGCTTTTTGCTCGACACAGTGGCATCTACCAGCAGGACAATGCAGCATGTCACATAGCTCGAGTGTACGGGAGCGTTTCGAAGAAATCCAAAATGAGTTTACAGTACTCCACTGGCCGGTAAACTCCCCGGATTTAAACCAGATCGATAATCTGTTTGGTCACCTCGATGAAGGTGTTCGCTCCGTGAATCCTCAACCGAGAAAACTAGAGGGGCTGATCAAGGAATCGGCGTTAATCCACGTCCTTGATGGTATCTTCAGGAACCTCATTGACTCTGTTCCTGCACATCTCCCTCTGCAAAGGATGGTTGTTCGACTTTTGAGAGGCGGTCACATTAATGTCTCTGGCTCCGGCTCTCGGGAAAGAACCGGCTGTCATTCCTCCGCAGACATTCAGACGATTGACTGATCGATTCCCCAGCAGATTGCAGGCCGTCGTAATGGCGGAGGGTGGATCAAATTGGTTCAAATGGCTCTGAGCACTATGGGACTTAACACCTGAGGTCATCAGTCCCCTAGAATTAGAACTACTTAAACCTAACTAACCTAAGGACATCACACACATCCATGGCCGAGGCAGGATTCGAACCTGTGACCGTAGCAGCAGAGCGATTCCGGACTGATGCGTCTAGAACCTCTCGGCCACATCGGCTGGCATTAATGTGACTGAAGAGTGTAGTACCTTATAAGCTTCTGGTAGTAAATTCTCAAGTCAAGTGAAGACATAAGGCTATGATATGCAGCTGTAACAACAATACAATAGCTTGTTGTAAAACTGTTTTCAAAATAAATTTTAGCAATGCTTTTACTTGATGGTAGTCCCAAAAAAATGGGGAGCTAGTGCGTGGTTTTCAACTTAAGATATAATATCTACTTACCAATAGTAAGACCTCTATTCTAGTAAGCAACGCGTACTCTTGCGAAAAAAGCATCTTCCACTTCTCGAGACACACAAATAAAAAGAAAAGGCAGAGACTCCTCGCAGTAATGGACTGTTGGTCATGGCTTCTTGTTACATACTTTTTATCGCTCTTGAGCTGTGTGCATACGCTGTGTTTAGTGTCATGTAAATCGATAAATACACTGACTGCGGGCAATTACGAAGTGTGCTGAAAATTAACGCCTCCGAATTTTTGTATTCATCTCTCAATATCGGGTGAGTCCCCACATGGAGCACCCTATCCTTCAGCATGGCATGCCAGGCCACACACGAGCGCTTGGACATCAACAATGTCAAATATTCTACAGTGACTGTATCAACAAACTGGTCTTTCGTTGGGAGAAAGTGTTCGTCAACAGGGTAACTGTGTTGATAAAAAAATATGTGGAAATAAAGAATAGACATGTAAAATGTCAATAAAGCTTGTTTCATTTAAAAAATGTGTTTACATAAAAAAATTCAGAAACACTACTTTTGAGCACGCTCTTACGGATTACCTGTAGTTTAATGATTACCTGTTATTGCGCTCTGCCGTGAAATGGCATATTGGAGGTATGATGTAAATTTAACGAGAGTGTTTCTGAAAATATGTGTACTTATGAAACATGTTCAGTCGTGGGTGGCGCGTGAGTTCGCAAATGCCTGAGTCTGAGCTGTGTCCTCCTGCTGCTCAAACCCCTGTTGTATCCCACTTACTGAGGTGGTGCGTTTGTGCTCGACAGCTTTTAACCTCACGGCGAAACACAGGATCACTCTTATACAAAACTGCTCATCCAGTGACACTCGGCCTCAGCAGCTTTTGTTCCATCACGATTATTTTATCATTACGTTATTTTGGCACAGTATTACATGCCAAAATATCACACGGTAGCCCGGGGATCCACAGGTTTTCTCAATAGGTCCAGTTTTCACTTTTTTACGTGCCTGCACTTGCTCCAGATAATCTTATGAGCTACTGTTTACTTAGAACGTGTATCGCTGTGCTTCTTGTGGAAACGTGGGAGAGCATTCCCAGTTGTGTGGTCTAGAACCGAGCACGCACTGCGCCGCTCACTATTCTGGTCGTACCTAAAGCACAGAATTCATCTCCTATTACAGGCGCGATTCCACTTGTCTTCACAGCCACAGTGGAGTAGATCAGGCATGATGAGAGATTGAGGATGGAAGAGATAGCACAACTCCGCTTAAATAAGAGTCGACTACAGACCCAATAAAACGTGTATGTTTTGAGAAAAGATCCCCGAATAGATTAATAATGAAGCTCACAAAATTGAAGAACGTTAAAAGAGACTGAAATTGGCGGCAAAAGTGTCTGAATGCAAGACAATTATTGCAAGACGGGGAGAAAAGACAACGTCAATCAAGAAACATCCCACTCACAAGTAATCAGAGGAAAGTTCAAAATGAAGAAATAATTATTTGAATTATGATTAAGTCGAGATGACTCGTTAGGAGAGAAAGTCTAGGACAAACGGCGTGAAATTGATTGTGGGTCCTCTTTGAGAAGATGGTTCAAAAATGACTCTGAGCACTATGGGACTTAACATCTTAGGTCATCAGTCCCCTAGAACTTAGAACTACTTAAACCTAACTAACATAAGGACATTACACACATCCATGCCCGAGGTAGAATTCCAACCTGCGACCGTAGCAGTCCCGCGGTTCCGGGCTGCAGCGCCTAGAACCGCACGGCCACCGCGGCGGGCTCCTCTTTGAGAAGAGGTGAGGCGAGAACGGGCTGAGTTTTTGAATAAGGTCCATATGAATGTCGAGTTAATGACTTTACAGCACTGACAGAAAAGTAAAGTGTTACATCATGAAGCATTATCTAACTTTTTGGAAATGTTCATCGCATAACGGATACTGAATGATTTAACGTTCATTCCTTCCGGGACTGACGTCTGTCATCAACATCAGTATGAGATGTGGCGCTCGTTCCTTGAATACAATCGTGTATTTGTTGTGGCTGGGAAGCACACAGCCTATTAAGATAAAGCTGAGGAATTTCTTTCCATTTCTGAAACACAGGCTATGTCAGTTCATGCAGATTGCTGACTGCTGTGTGGTTTGAAACAATAAATCTTCTTGTAGCATCCCAGACATGATCTGTGAGTGACAATTCAAGGGACCGGGCTGGCCAGTCAAAGGTACGTACTTTCCTCACGGCATCTGTGATATGACCAGCAATGTGGGATCTTGCATTGTCCTGTTGGAATATCCCATTTTCTACCCAACTCATTATATGTATGAAATTTGGGTTTATCATCATTGCTAGAATCTGTTGAGCACTCATTCTCTCGACACTAATTACCATATCAATCCCAGTGTCATATGCAGTTACTTTCGATAGCCTGATTGCAGGAGGTGGAAAGGAACGCGTCTCGAGTATAGCTGCTTTCTGTCGCCTTTCACCAGCTCGAATACGGACCTATTGTTTTCAGTCTCACATCCACAGACGAGACGCATTGTTGAACGCCATAGGATACGACACAATGTCCTATTGGCCTCTGACTCTGCACCGTACGAGTCTCCATTATCTGTGGTGCAACGTCAGCAGAAAATGTCCATGAGAACTCGGGGTCTCAACCCTGCTTCCAGTAATCTATTCCCGAAACTTACTGGTGTCCCTGTGATCTTCACCCGAATCTCAGCTGTTAACAGCCGTCTACTCGTCGGAGCTAGTGGAGCGCCGGCCGCGGTGGTCTAGCGGTTCTAGGCGCTCAGTCCGGAACCGCGCGACTGCTACGGTCGCAGGTTCGAATCCTGCCTCGGGCATGGATGTGTGTGATGTCCTTAGGTTAGTTAGGTTTAAGTAGTTCTAAGTTCTAGGGGAATAATGACCACAGATGTTAAGTCCCATAGTGCTCAGAGCCATTTGAACCAATTTGATCCACCCTCCGCCATTACGACGGCCTGAAATCTGCTGGGGAATCGATCAGTCAGTCGTCTGAATGTCTGCGGAGACTGTGCACAAGAGCCAACTGGTTGTTCGGTCTGTTCGTATGATATCATGTCCGTAACGCAAATCACTTACCATTTTCATAGTCCCAGAGTTGGCCATAAACTGTATGAGAACGTTTTCTGGGTAAGATGTGTTGTGATCTCCACATAAAAACTTCAGTGATGTTACATACAACCAACAGCCGTTAGATAACCACACCATTCTTCACTGCACGTAATCTCGCGTAAGATAAACTGTAATCAACATATACCAGATGTCAGGAGAGACTCGAGTATTAGTATGCTAGCGTTGGAAGATGTTTGCGTCATGTATTTTACCATTCAGCGCAGAGCGTCTCTCACTAGAAGCCGGGGTGGGCTGACCTTTAAGGCTGCAGGCGTAGATGTGGGGTCATGTGTTTCCCGCCGCTAGCGTCCTGTCCCCTCGACCTCATACTGCGTAATCTGGCCAGTGTTTGCTTTGGGCGCCCACTCGTTGCTCTTGCTGTCTTAAGGATTTGCCGAGTGTAGACAGATAGCGGCGCCGGAGCCGCTGCGTTTACTGTTCGCCCAACTCAGGGCGCTCTCCCAGGTTGCAGCGATTACAGGAGTTGTGAACACCTGCTGCGTCCCACCCCACCCCACGAGGCAGACTCAGAACCGTAGCCGCAGGGATGATACTCTGTGTCAACCCTGCCCTTGAGCGGAGGTGTTCTCCACTGCTTACGAGGGAGGATTTTCTGGTTAATAACTATGTTAAAAGTACTTAAAAGTTTGTCCTAAGTTGGAGCAAAAATTAACGTAACAGACGTTGTAGTTCAGAGTAACACGATTGGAAATTATTGCTGGAGAGCCCTGGAAATAGTGACAATGTATGGGGAAAATAAGCTGACGATATGAATTGAAGTTTGTGTTCGGGAGGTCGCTCGACCTGGGTGGTTCGTGCAGCGATGTTAACCATAGTGATACGGTGGTTAATGGTTAGCATTTGTGCCTCGTAAGCAAGAAGACCCAGGTTGGAATTTCAGCCGTCGCACCAATTTTAATTCATTTGTTCTGCTTCCATTGTAAGTTAACTGCATGAAGCAGTGGCCCCACAACGCCCACGCCCACACACACGCACACGCACACGCACACACACACGTATATATATATATATATATATATATATATATATATATATATGTGTGTGTGTGTGTGTGTGTGTGTGTGTGTGTGAAATGTATGTAGAATATATGTATGTATTTGACACATATTGTTACACAACTTTCATTCGGTCTGTAGCGAATTTCGCCCAGCAGTTTAATCTGAATCCTGAAGGAAAGGGTAAAAGACCCGCAAAAAGTTGTTTCGAACATTTTTATGTGTTCATTTGATGAAATAAACTGCCACCGCTTGCCAGAAGTTTGTTTATTTAAAACTTGGCTTACAGTACTCCTGTCAATATTTTGTTACAATGGTTACATTAAGACACATTAGATGAATCATGAACTAATCAGCTCAAGTCACATGCAACGACTGTAATTAAAATCTAAAAATGAAATAGGTATTGCTATTGAACAGAGGCAACAGTTCGATGTTTGCTTCTGTTCAGCACCAATACCAATCTCATTTTTACACTTTCAGTGGATATTTCAACTATCATTATTGCATGCGACTCGAGCTAGTTAGCTTGTGATTCAAGTAATTTGTGTTAATACGACCAAAGTAAGGGCGTGTAACAGCATGTGCTTCAGAATAAGATAGAGTGGTATCGAAATTTAGGTCAACTTTTGAGTAAATAAACTTCTGGCAGCTGTCTGCTCTCTTATTTTATCAACTGAAAATATTCACAGTTGATCTTAACGGCCATGAGAAAGATGTTTATCTGTCATCACCTCTCATGAGCATTCCTACCCGAAGGGGTAGTAGCAGTATCTTACATCCACAATACTTTTATACAAATAATGAGTAAGGTATATATCAGTTTTGGTTGGAATTCCTTGAAAAGTTAATGACCCGATTTCAGCCCACTCACAGCCACAGGTTACTGATAGTGTCTTATTGTCACATTACTTTTTTTATTTCAGACAGCAGGTGATACGAGTGCCAGCTTTGGTAGTAATTCCTTCAGGAGTTACGGAGATATGCTGATGTGACACTGTCTTCGCATTCCACACGCCACCAACGTGACATAAAGGTGATCAAGACAGTCACCAATGAACTTAGAGTTGCCGAAAACTAGGAATTCGGTACTAAAATCGTCCTTTAACATTATTTGTACATGTCAAGATTTCTCAGCTCCACACCCCTACGGATGGCAGGGGAATATTCTGCCATAACATTTTTATACAAACCATTTGTCCACTAATGAGTCACATACACACAAAATTTGATGGAATTACTCCAAACGTTCCTGTGCTATGGTTCATACTATTTTACACCCACCTATGCCACCTTATGGAGGTGGGTGGTTCCTACCTCCACCCACTGCGGCCTTCCAGATGCTAACTGATGTGTGTACCATGTTTCTTTGAGTCTGTCCTGTGGTTTAAGGAGGGTAAGTTCTTTGTTCATATGTACACACATATAAGATATACATATACAAACATTGACTTCTATAAATATATTTAATGCCTGACAAAGTTAAGACCCAGAAGATATAGTCCGATGTCAATTTAATTTCGTACACATACACGTTATTGGCGGGTAAGTAAATGGCGAGAGTTGCAATTCTCTGTGACAGGTAGAGCGCATGCAAAAGTGTATTAGTCTTGTTCGAGTACAGTTTTATTACCAGGCCGAGGAGGGTATATAAAGGGCGTGAACAGCGTTTGATGTTGGTTAAGGTCTGTGAAGAACACGGAGATGCTGCATACTCTTGGGTGACAGAGTTATCAGCACTGAAAGAGTTAGAAAGTGGTCTCTTGGTGGAACACCAATTGGCTGGCCGGTCGAATCGTGCAGTATCCAGATTTGTGGCGCATATGGATGCGACAGTGGGACGACGTCAGATTGTATTGGAACGTGTGCACAAACATAGGCGTCGCCAAATCTCAGATCGACGACCTCCGAAAACCAAAAAGGAGGACCACCTTAGTGTACACCAAGCACATTCTAGCCGCTTCACATATATGTCTGCCATCTGAGAACAAGTTATAAACTCCCTGCAACATTCATTGTCATTCCACACCAACAGTCCGAAGCAAGCAGCAGCCGGACTAGGCTGTCATCGCCCCTTGCGCAGGTTGCGTTAACACCACAACACGAACGGCTGCGTTTGGAGGTTTGCTGTGAAAGGTAAACATGGACTGCTGATGGGTAGCGTCGATATGTAATCAAGTATGGTGATGACCAAAAAGGTAGAGGTCCCATTATTCCAATGTTTTGGAGAGAGAAAGCGATGTTACATAGGCGTCGCCAAACCTCAGATCAACGACCTCCGAAAACCGAAAAGGAGGACCACCTTATTGTGCACCAAGCACATTCTAGCTAGCCGCTTCACATATATGTCTGCCATCTGAGAACAAGTTACAAACACCATGCAACATTCAGTGGCATTCCACACCAACAGTCCGATGCAAGCAGCAGCCGGACTAGGCTGACAGACTGACAGAGACCGCTCACATTTTAAGAAGGTCGTAATGTGTAAAAGGCAGACATCTATACAGTCAATCACACAGGAATTTCAAACTGCATCAGGATCCACTCCAATTACTGTGACAGCCGGGAGGTGAGAAAACTTTGATTTCATGGTCGAGAGGCTGCTCATGAGACACTCATCACGCCGGTAAATGCCAAACGGCGGCTCGGTTGATGCAAGGAGCGTAATCATTGAACAACTGAACAGTGGAAAAACGTTGTGTGGAGTGATGAGTCGCGGTACACAATGTGGCGATCCGATGGCGGGGTGTAGGTATGGCAAATGCCCGGTGAACGTCATCTGCCAGCGTGTGTAGTGCCAACAGTAAAATTTGGAGGTGGTGGTGTTATGGTGTGGTCGGGTTTTTCATGGAGGAGGCTTGCGCTCCTTGTTGTTTTGCGTGGCACCATCACAGCACAGGCCTACATTGGTGTTTTAAGCACCTTATTGCTTCGCACTGTTAAAGAGCGATTCGGGGATGACGATTGCATCTTTCAACACGATCGAGCACATACCATAATTCACGGCCTGTGGCGGAGTGCTTACACGACAGTAAATACCTGTAATAGACTGGCCTGCACAGAATCATGGCCTGAATCCTATAGAACACTTTTGGGATATTTTCGAACGCTGACTTCGTGCCAGGCCTCAGCGACCGACTTCGATATCTCTCCTCGGTCAGCACTCCGTGAAGAATGGGGTGCCATTCCCCAAGACACTTTTCACCACCTAATTGAACGTATGACTGCGAAAGTGATAGCTGACATCAAGGCCAAGGGTGGGCCAATATCATATTGAATTCCAGTGTTACGGATGGAGGGCGCCACGAACTTGTAAGTCATTTCCAGCCAGGTGTACGGATACTTTTGAACACTTAGTGTATGTGTGACAGAACACATGTGAGATCAGCTCGGACGTGAACTCTGTCCCGTGCCAGTATCCAAGCTATCAACGACCATTTACAACAGTTGTGGACAATTTTATCTCAGCAGGGCGTACAACAGATTTATGGCACCCTTTTCAACAGCATTAGTACATACCTCTAGTCCAAATGGGTCCAACATAACACTGATAAATGGGCCCATGCTGCTAATTCCTTGGAAACTTCACTCGACTCTCTCAGTACGGTACGTGACATTTCATTTCGTTTCAGCGTTCCCTTCTGTATGCTATTTCCTTTTTCTTTTTTTGTCTGACAATGTAGACGTTTCGTGAACATTAGGTACATGTCTCAAAAAAATGGCTCTGAGCACTATGGGACTCAACATCTTAGGTCATAAGTCCCCTAGAAATTAGAACTACTTAAACCTAACTAACATAAGGACATTACACACATCCATTCCCGAGGCAGAATTCCAACCTGCGACCGTAGCAGTCCCGCGGTTCCGGGCTGCAGCGCCTAGAACCGCACGCCCACCACGGCGGGCTCCTCTTTGAGAAGAGGTGAGGCGAGAACGGGCGTGTTTGATGCCCTTTAAGGTTCAAATAGCTCTGAGCACTGTGGGACTTAACATCTGAGGTCATCAGTCCCCTAGAACTTATAACTACTTAAACCTAACTAACCTAAGGACATCACACACACCCATGCCCGATGCAGGATTCGAACCTGCGACCGTAGCAGTCCCGCGGCTACATGTCTCACTACAGTTTTATCAGTGCAGTGCCGTAAAAGAACGACGGTCGTTGGTGCGGTCTTCAGTCCTTGTTACTCTATCATGTGCAGCCTCTCCATGTCTACATACATGTGAACCTTTTTGCTGTATTTATCCCTTTGTCTCCCGGATACAATTTCTATCCCGAATATATGCCTCAACCACCAAACTGAAAATTTCTTGATGCTTTAGGACACGTCCAGTCAATTAGTTTCTCTTTTTAAATCGAACTGAACCTTTCACTTCCTTGCTCATCAATTCGACTCAGTACCTCCTCGTTATTTACGCGATCTAACCACGTAATTTTTTATAATTCTTCTGTAACACCGCATTTCAGAGTCTTCTGCCATTTTCTTGTCTGAACTGCGTGTGGTCGTTGCTTCACTTCTGTACAAAACTTTACTCCTGACAATACCATCAGAGAAAATAACTCACATTTAAATTTACAGTAGAAATTAAAGAAATTATCGTATTTTTTATACAGCCAGTCGGAAGTTTATATCTTCTCTACTTTCGCAATAATCAGTTATTTCACTGCCTAAACAGCAACTTTATTAATATAATACCGTGAACATCGCATGATTTAATTCGAATACATTCCATTACTATTGATTAACTTTTGTTGATGTTCATTTTATAACCTCTTTTTAAGATACTATTCAGTCCGTTCGACAGATCTTGGAAGTACATTGCCGCCGCTTGCAGAACTACAATATTGTCAACAAGTGCAAACTTTTTTTTTTCGTCTCTTAGAACTCTAGTTTGTTTTCCAAATGTCTCCTACGTCCTTTACTACTTGCCCAATGTACAGATTGAATAACACTGGAAAATGTTCACAAACCTGTCTCACTTGCTTTTTAATCAATGATTCCCATTCATGTCTATCTACTGTTATAACTGTAAGTAGGCTGTTTATGTTTTCTTATTGGTAACGTTACGTAGCGCTCTGTATGAAAATCACTGGCTGTGCTGTGTGCAGTCTGTGGCTAGTTTGCATTGTTGTCTGCCATTGTAGTGTTGGGCAGCTGGATGTTAACAGCGCGTAGCGTTGCGCAGTTGGAGGTGAGCCGCCAGCAGTGGTGGATGTGGGGAGAGAAATGGCGGAGTTTTGAAATTTGTAAGACTGGATGTCATGAACTGCTATGTATATTATGATTTTTCAACACTATTAAGGTAAATACATTGTTTGTTCTCTATCAAAATCTTTCATTTGCTAACTATGCCTATCAGTAGCTAGTGCCTTCAGTAGTTTGAATCTTTTATTTAGCTGGCAGTAGTGGCGCTCGCTGTATTGCAGTAGTTGGAGTAACGACGATTTTTGGTGAGGTAAGTGATTTGTGAAAGGTATAGGTTAATGTTAGTCAGGGTCATTCTTTTGTAGGGATTTTTGAAAGTCAGATTGCGTTGCGCTAAAAATATTGTGTGTCACTTTAGTGAATGTTTGAGTACGTTCAGTTTTGCTCAGCTGTTTGAAAAGCAAATAATGTAAGATGTTTATCAGCACAGTAATTCAGAAATTTTTCTAAGGGGACGTTACATAACTGGTATGTGGATTATGAAAAAGCTGTAAATGTTGTTTCGCGTCCTGTATTTTACCCCTGCTACCTTCAGAATTTCAAAGAATGTATTGCATTAGACATTGCCAAAAACTTTCTCCAAACTTTCGAAAGTTATAAATCCATTTCTTTACCTTTCCTTAAACTGTCTTGTAAGATACGTCACAGGGTCTGCATTGCTTCAGATGTTCGAATCTTTCTTGGTGACCCAAACACTTCCCTGAGATTAGCTTCTAACAGGTTTCCTGTTCTTCTGCAAACGTTACAAACATGACTTATTAAACTGATACTAGACACTATTTGCAGCTATTAGCATCTGCCTCCTTTTTTTTTACTTGACTGGAATTACGAGTATCATATTTTTTTAAACGTCTGACCACTCTGACAGGGATCAAGCCTTGATCCTCCAGGCTTCTTTCCTTACAAAACTGACGATTCCTTGAAGCCACAGGATGTGCCCTATCAACCTTGTTTCAGACAAATTGTTTCATAAATTTCATTCATGCCAAGTTCGGCTCAATAACTCTTGATTAACTGTACGATCTAACCATCTGCTCTTGAATACACTACCTGATCAAAAGTGTCTGGACACCCCTATGTAATGCAGTATTAACCAGTAGATATAATGAAAGACGGACCCACCAATGTACAAGGAGGCGGGAGATACTGTTAATGTGAGTGGTGTCTGTTCTGAAGGACATGTCCGACAGAACAGATGCCACTCGCGATGAAACAACTGACACATATATGAATAACTGGAATGAAGAGAATGGAAAGGAAACGGAATTGGAAAGAGATGGGAAGGAAATAATGACTTAACGGGACCAGACCGTGGTTTAGGTCGGAAAAGATAATCGTTAGATTAAGGTTTTATTTAAGTACTCTGAAACGGATTTTGGTGAAAAAAATTTTTTTTCGAGCATTTAAAGAGCATTTTCCTACCACGTGTGTTTGTGTGGCACGACCACTTTTCTGTCACCCACTTTTCTTCATACACTCCTGGAAATTGAAATAAGAACACCGTGAATTCATTGTCCCAGGAAGGGGAAACTTTATTGACACATTCCTGGGGTCAGATACATCACATGATCACACTGACAGAACCACAGGCACATAGACACAGGCAACAGAGCATGCACAATGTCGGCACTAGTACAGTGTATATCCACCTTTCGCAGCAATGCAGGCTGCTATTCTCCCATGGAGACGATCGTAGAGATGCTGGATGTAGTCCTGTGGAACGGCTTGCCATGCCATTTCCACCTGGCGCCTCAGTTGGACCAGCGTTCGTGCTGGACGTGTAGACCGCGTGAGACGACGCTTCATCCAGTCCCAAACATGCTCAATGGGGGACAGATCCGGAGATCTTGCTGGCCAGGGTGGTTGACTTACACCTTCTAGAGCACGTTGGGTGGCACGGGATACATGCGGACGTGCATTGTCCTGTTGGAAAAGCAAGTTCCCTTGCCGGTCTAGGAATGGTAGAACGATGGGTTCGATGACGGTTTGGATGTACCGTGCACTACTCAGTGTCCCCTCGACGATCACCAGTGGTGTACGGCCAGTGTAGGAGATCGCTCCCCACACCATGATGCCGGGTGTTGGTCCTGTGTGCCTCGGTCGTATGCAGTCCTGACTGTGGCGCTCACCTGCACGGCGCCAAACACGCATACGACCATCATTGGCACCAAGGCAGAAGCGACTCTCACCGCTGAAGACGACACGTCTCCATTCGTCCCTCCATTCACGCCTGTCGCGACACCACTGGAGGCGGGCTGCACGATGTTGGGGCGTGAGCGGAAGACGGCCTAACGGTGTGCGGGACCGTAGCCTAGCTTCATGGAGACGGTTGCGAATGGTCCTCGCCGATACCCCAGGAGCAACAGTGTCCCTAATTTGCTGGGAAGTGGCGGTGCGGTCCCCTACGGAACTGCGTAGGATCCTACGGTCTTGGCGTGCATCCGTGCGTCGCTGCGGTCCGGTCCCAGGTCGACGGGCACGTGCACCTTCCGCCGACCACTGGCGACAACATCGATGTACTGTGGAGACCTCACGCCCCACGTGTTGAGCAATTCGGCGGTACGTCCACCCGGCCTCCCGCATGCCCACTATACGCCCTCGCTCAAAGTCCGTCAACTGCACATACGGTTCACGTCCACGCTGTCGCGGCATGCTACCAGTGTTAAAGACTGCGATGGAGCTCCGTATGCCACGGCAAACTGGCTGACACTGACGGCGGCGGTGCACAAATGCTGCGCAGCTAGCACCATTCGACGGCCAACACCGCGGTTCCTGGTGTGTCCGCTGTGCCGTGCGTGTGATCATTGCTTGTACAGCCCTCTCGCAGTGTCCGGAGCAAGTATGGTGGGTCTGACACACCGGTGTCAATGTGTTCTTTTTTCCATTTCCAGGAGTGTATATTTTAGATCTTTATATTCCCTACATTGCACGTTAGGAATTTTTTTTTACTCTTGAGTGTGTTGGCTATCCTTGGTATGCAACGGTAGGTATTCTTTTGTTTCTGCTGTTTGTAAACAACAAGCTTTCAAACAAACGGTTAGTTTTGTTCAAATGTGATTGCGAGTAGTTGCTATACTTACGTTTGCAGTGCTTGTTTACGTGTATTTTGTTGTGTTTAATGAAGATGACGAAACGTAAAGGCATTTTCAAGAAACTACAATTTAGAGGAAACAAGTTTGGAAAGCTTTCTGTACAAGAGGTTATGTCGCCTGGCAACGATGTTTCTAATTGTAATTCTTCAACAAGTGCATCATCAAAGAAGCTCTCACCGTTTCAAAAGAGTTACAACGAATTTACTGTAAGTGACAAGGGGAGCAGTAACATTATTATAAATCTGAGAATATTATCAGATGTAATTTCGAAATTTGTACAATGTAGACAGTGTGGTGAGTCACAGAGTGTGAAAATTTGTGAGAGTGCCAGTGGGAGAAAAGGCCTAGCAATTGTTTTGGATTTAATTTGCACTAAATGCTCGGCTGTGATTTCGTTTATGAGTTCTTCAAAACCAGATGCAGGTGGCCCTTATGAAATCAATACTAGATTAGTTTATGCCTTACGATCCATTGGGAAGGGCATGGCTGCAGGGTGAACATTTTGTTCAGTGATGAACCTTCATCAACCACCAAATAAATTTGAAAAACTGGCTGCAATATTTGAGAAAGCTGTATGTGAAGTAGTCAGTCAGGAAAACATGAAACTGGCTGCTAGGGAAACAGTAAAAGAAAATGATGGATATTCGGATATTGCAGTTGGACTTGATGGAAGTTGGCAGAAAAGACGACATACTTCTGTGAATGGAGTAGTGACTGCCACGAGTGTAGACACCGGTAAAGTGTTAAATGTAGAAATAATGTCTAAATATTGCAAATGTTGTAAAGTCAATGAACATAAAGAACACAACTGTGTGGCTAATTTTAGAGGAATAAGTGGTGGTATGGAAATTCATGGAGTGCAACAAATATTTCACCGCTCCGTAGAAGCAAAAGGCGTACGTTACAACAAATATTTGGGCGATGGTGACAGGAAGGCGTACAATAATGTGGTGAACTCTAAGCCATATGGAAATGCCATTATTAGCAAAATGGAATGTTTAGGTCATGTTCAAAAACGGTTGGGAATAAGCCTGAGAAAACTAACTGTTGATATGAGCGGAAAAAGATTGGAAGATGGAAAATTGTTGACCGGACAGGTTCTGTTAACCTAAACTGAAATAGAAAACTTGCAGATATACTATGGGCAGCCAACTAGGAGAAATAAAGAAAATCTGGAGGCAATGAAGAGAGATGTTTGGGCCATATTCTTCCATGAGTCCTCTACTGATGATAAGCCATGTCATGGATTGTGTCCATCAGGAGAAAATTCGTGGTGCTAATACAACAGGGCTCAGGCAACTGGAGAATCTTATTCTCACCAGAATTCTGCTCCTGCTGCTGTTATTATAGCAATTAAGCCTATTTTCAGAGACTTGGCTCCTCCTGACCAGGAAATGTCTGCATGGGCAGACACAGAACCCAGATGAATGTTTCAACAGCATAATTTGGAACCGCCTTCCTAAAACTGTACTTGAAGGCATGCATACAATGGAACTAGGAGTTCATGATGCTGTTATTACATTCAATTGTGGTAATATTGGAAAGTGTTGGGTACTGAAAAAGCTGGAAATTAATCCTGGTGAAAATATGATCACTGGGCTGCAACATTGCGATAAAATGAGGATAGCAAATGCAGGCAGGTCTACATCTAATATGGCCAAGAAAGCAAGACAAACATCCAGGAAGGTGAAAAAGAACCTCGAAGTCCTGCTAGAGGCCAAAGAAGGGTCATCATATGCAGTAGGACAGTTTTATTTAACTGTAAGTAACAAATTTTAAAAGTTTTTTCTTTAAAGTCAATTTTCCGCAAACTAAAATTTTCAGTACGTATGCCCCATTATATCAGAAACTATCATGGATAAATGAATGAAATTTTCAGAGACTCTGTATAACATAAAAAATCACCTCTGGTACTACATTCATTAATATTCCCCGTTAGGAAGTTTACAAAAAAATATTTTCTGCAGAAAAAACTTAATATTTTTTGTTAATAAATTTAAAAAAGTGTTTCTGAAAAGCTATGAAATGGATAAAGTAGATTTTAGTACAGTTGACTCTATTAGCATCATGTAAAATACAGTGAAAATATTAAGTTCAGGCATCAAATAGTTTTGTCAGAAATGGGTCAAATACTTGCCTAAATGAATATGGGTTAGATAGGCAGGGTATGGCCCCTTAAAATCGCACAGGGCATTTTGGTGATGCAGTGACGAGAGTTGGAAACTTGTACCGGACCGGGACTCGAACTTAGATGTTTGGCGTCTCCAGAACGGTTACCATAACCTCCTCGGCGGTCTGGACACACTTTCCTTCAGACCATATTCCCAATTTCCCGCTCATCATACCGCAACGACCCCCTCCCATTAACCACGTACTGACAGATTTCTAATTCCAGCAGGCGTTCGGGCGTTGGCAGTGCATTCGCAATAGAATTTTTTTCATCAAACAGCCATCGCGCCGATAGAGTTGCAGATATGAGTGGTGTCTGTCCCGTCGGACCCAGCTAAACCAAGACCGGTCAGATCTCAAGTACTCACAGACAGGTACCGCCGGGAATTACGGATGGTGATCGTGAAAAACTGCATGACATCAGCGGAAGGAATCGCTTGACAGTCAGAAAGTGCTCCCAGCAGTCCAGCTAGCGGAATGACTGTGCGTACGGAGTTAATAAGAATGGGGAGCATAAGTCGAGCAGCCTCTTATAAGCAACACATTTCTGTAGTCAGTGCTACGCAGTGCTTGAGGTACTGTAAGGACTTACAGCACGCAACATTGGGTGACCAGAAATGAGTGATTTGGAGTGAAGAATCACGCTGTACCCCTCGGCACTTCTCCGGAACGGTTTGGGTTTGGCGAATTCCAAGAGAACATACTTACCACAATGTGCAGTGCCAGTAGTTAATTACACAGGAGGTGGTGTTACGGTATGAGAGTGTTTTTCGTGGTTAGGGTGTAGTTCTCTTACGATGCTTACGGAAATGGAAACTGGAGAAAGATACGAACACATTTTACAGCATTGTGAAATGCTTACAATAGAGGAACATCGATGGCATTTACTTCATTCAACAATTATGTAGCAAATAAGCATGGGAAAGCTACTTCGAAAGTCCAGATGCCATAACAAAAGGCGCCAATTTTAGCCTTGAGGTGGAGGAACACCAGGTTTCCCGACAACCCGGGGCCAAGGCGCGTCCGCTGCTTTCCGCGCTATGTGGCCATGTTGGCTCGGGCAGGCAACAATTAGGAGCGGCTGCTTTAGGTGAGCCCTGCTTGAGTTGGAAATTGATGCAGATGGTAGTAGAGCCACCAAACGGAAAAATTTGAGCAGCGGAGCTATACAGGGTGAGTCACCTAACATTACCGCTGGATATATTTCGTAAACCACATCAAACACTGACGAATCGATTCCACAGACCGAACGTGAGGAGAGGGGCTAGTGTAATTGGTTAATACAAACCATAAAAAATGCACGGAAGTATGTTTTTTAACACAAACCTTCGTTTTTTTAAATGGAACCCCGTTAGTTTTGTTAGCACATCTGAACATATAAAAAAAAATACGTATCAGTGCCGTTTGTTGCATTGTAAAATGTTAATTACATCCGGAGATATTGTAACCTAAAGTTGACGCTTGAGTACCACTCCTCCGCTGTTCGATCGTGTGTATCGGAGAGCACCGAATTACGTAGGGATCCAAAGGGAACGGTGATGGACCTTAGGTACAGAAGAGACTGGAACAGCACATTACTTCCACATGCTAACACCTTTTTATTGATCTTTTTCACTGACGCACATGTATATTACCATGAGGGGTGAGGTACACGTACACACGTGGTTTCCGTTTTCAATTGCGGAGTGGAATATAGTGTGTCCCGACATGTCAGGCCAATAGATGTTCAATGTGGTGGCCATCATTTGCTGCACACAATTGCAACCTCTGGCGTTATGAATGTCGTACATGCCGCAGTACATCTGGTGTAATGTCGCCGCAGGCTGCCACAATACGTTGTTTTATATCCTCTGGGGTTGTAGGCACATCACGGTACACATTCTCCTTTAACGTACCCCACAGAAAGAAGTCCAGAGGTGGAAGATCAGGAGAACGGGCTGGCCAATTTATGCGTCCTCCACGTCCTGTGGTAATGTACATGTGCGTCAGTGAAAAAGATCAATAAAAAGGTGTTAGCATGTGGACGTAATGTGCTGTTCCAGTCTCTTCTGTACCTACGGTCCATCACCGTTCCCTTTGGATACCTACGTAATTCAGTGCTCTCCGATACACACGATCGAACAGCGGAGGAGTGGTACTTAAGCGTCAACTTTAGGTTACAATATCTCCGGATGTAATTAACATTTTACAATGCAACAAACGACACTGATTACGTATTTGTTTATATGTTCAGATGTGCTAACAAAACTAACGGGGTTCCATTTAAAAAAACGTAGGTTTGTGTTAAAAAACATACTTCCGTGCATTTTTTTATGGTTTGTATAAACAATTACACTAGCCCCTCTCCTCACGTTCGGTCTGTGGAATCGGTTCGTCAGTATTTGATGTGGTTTACGAAATATATCCAGCGTTAACGTTAGGTGACTCACCCTGTATATCCGCCAGCGTCTCGTTGTTAAAAAATAGTCCTCTCATTTCCGGTTAGACCCTTGTTACATTACTTCTTGGAGTAACTGACTGTAGACGAATAGTGTGTTCTTTCTAGACTTTCCGTAAAACGTGTGTATATGCGCTGCAGTACATTGCTCCATTTAGTTTCAAGATATCTTTCGGCCGCAGCTAGTTAATAACGTCAGTATAATGCATACTGATATTGTAGACGAATGTGAAGAATGTTCTCAATGCTGAAGGCATCAATAAAGTCATTTTTATTAGTTTTGTGTTATAAATAGCCTATGACTTTTTTTGTGTTGGGTAACGGTGACACGAAAGAGATACCTTATCCCTTGCAAGTGAAATGGTCGTATGGCATTGACGGTAGGGATTCCCCATCTGGGGAAGTTCGACTGCGGAGTTGCAAGTCTTTTCAGTGGACGCCACACTGGGTGACGTGCGTGTCGACGATGATGAAATAATGATGATGACAACACAACACCCATTCCCTGAGTCGAGAATATCTCCGACCTGGCCGGGAATGGAACCCGGGTCCTCTGCATGGAAGTTAAATTCGCTGACCACTCAGCTAAATGGGCTGACTCCCTCGCAGGTCATGGGAAAAAGGAAATCCACGACCACCAAAATCTCTCCTGCAAGTAGGCAAAGAAGTCCGATTTTGTTTGTGCATCTCCCCTAAAAGTAGGCAAACAAGTCTGATTTGTTAATGCAAGGCCGGCCGTTGTGGCCGAGCGGTTCTAGGCGCTTCAGTCCGGAACCGCACTGCTGCTACGGTCGCAGGTTCGAATCCTGCCTGGGGCATGGATGTGTGTGATGTCCTTAGGTTAGTTAGGTTTAAGTAAATCTAAGTTCTAGTGCTCAGAGCCATTTGTTAATGCAAGGGATAAAATATACTATCGTGCTCGTTACACTTAAATTAAAATCACGTGCACAGAATCGTCTGTTAGTGGCCTATTGCTCCACCCCAACAATCACCATTCGCTCACCTCCTCACCCCCACATTGCCGCAGCGTCACTAATACTTTGTGCGGTGAGTCTAGCTGTTGGATGTACGTTTTGCAGCGTGTTCCAGGTACGCGAATTTGGCCTAATATTGTAAGCAGCTGTTGAGATGGTTGCGCTGCCAGTCCGGGTTAATGCAGCAGCCGGCTGACTGCCGGCCGGGCTGTGACCTCGACTCCTGAGGCCGGCCCGTTGTTTACCGCGGGGGCGAGACGCTAACTGGAACGGAGCGGCGGGCATTATCCGGCCGTTGCAGCTCCTGAAACATTCACCCTGCCCGTAATTAGTCCTCGCCAAGCCATGCGTTAAGCGCACTCGCCTCAATAATGCAGGGGCGGCCGCGCTGCGTACACGCCCGCCCCCTGCAAAGTGGAGCCCGCACCGCTGGCCACGCCCACCGCGCGCCTGGCCACGCCCACGCCGCTGCACTCGCTCGCCCAGCACTGTGTAGTCACCTCTTGCGCTTCCCACTGTATCGTGTCGATGTACCTGTTGCCTCTGACATTTTTATATCAAATAGGAAGCTTCGTTTGAACACTATTGCGCAGTGTGCTCCTTAAATGCCTGTCCTCATGGTACAGATTATGAGCTACTCATATTCTTTCCATTTCGTGAATGAGGCTTGTTCCAGCTGTTCGTTATCAACCAAGGTTGTGCACTTTCTAACGCTCTGGATTCCCTTTCGCGAGGAGCGTATGTGTTAGCTCGATTAAAGCGAATGCCGCTGTGATTTCGTTGAAAAAGGCATGAACTAGTTATTATCTTTGTCTTGTCTTACCAGCGATGAGCGACGTCTCTAAATCCCCTTTTACACGAACGACTTTCTTATCTCAATCGGCTACTTGCGGTAAAAGTCTTCTGCAGCGCCAGTGGCGTTCCATTTCTGTGCTACATCGCCGCTGTCACGTATGGTCATTCAGTTTACACGTTGCGACGAAACTGTGACTGTTGTTAGAGCTGTCTGCTGTCCAGTTTGGCACCTGAACGCTGTCATGTGAGCTTCTCAGGGCCCACGCCTCTTTACGAAAAAATCTAAATACAGTAGCAGAATGTAGGAACAAGCAATAATAGTGACGTTTATTATTGGTCAAAGAAAGATTCGTAATAATCCCTCGTCTCAAAGGTCGTATTGTAAATTCTGCATATTCCTGAGAACTGGAGGAACAGGAAAAGCCGAAAATTTGCTCGAAAAAATGTATACTTACACACCCATCATAAAATACATTACTGGACATTTAAATTGCCACACCACGAAGATGACGTGCTACAGACGCGAAATTTAACCGACAGGAATAAGATGCTGTGATATGCAACTGATTAGCTTTCAGAGCATTCACACGATGTTGGCGCCGGTGGCGACGTCTACAACGTGCTGACATGAGGAAAGTTTCCAACCGATCTCTCATACACAAACATCAGTTCACCGGCGTTGACTGGTGAAACCTTGGTTTCATGCCTCGTGTAAGAAGGAGAAATGCGTACCAACACGTTTCCGACTTTGATAAAGGTCGGATTGTAGCCTAACGCGATTGAAGTTTATCGTATCGCGACATTACTGCTCGCGTTGGTCGAGATCCAATGACTGTTAGCAGAATATGGAATCGGTGGGTTCAGGAGGGTAATTCGGAACGCCATGCTGGATCCCAACGGCCTCGTATCACTAGCAGTCGAGATGAAGACATCTTATCCGCATAGCTGTAACGGATCGTGCAGCCACGTTTCGATCCCTGAGTCAACAGATGAGGACGCTTGCAAGACAACAACCATCTGCACGAACAGTTCGACGACGTTTGCGGCAGCATGGACTATCAGCTCAGTGACCATCGTGGCTGCGGTTACCCTTTACGCTGCATCACAAACAGAAGCGCCTGTGATGGTGTGCTCAACGACGAACCTGGGTGCACGAATGGCAAAACGTCATTTTTTTCGGACGAATCCAGGTTCTGTTTACAGCATCATGATGATCGCATCCGTGTTTGGCGACATCGCGGCGAACGCTCATGGAAGCGTGTATTCGCCATCGTCATACTGGCGTATCACCCGGCGTGATGGTATGGGGTGCCATTGGTTACACGTCTCGGTCACCTCTTGTTCGCATAGACGGTACTTTGAACAGTAGGCGTTACATTTCAGATGTGTTACGACCCGTGGCTCTACCCTTCATTCGATCCCAGCGAAACCCTACATTTCAGCAGGATAATGCACGACCGCATGTTGCAGGTCCTGTACGGGCCTTTGTGGATACAGAAAATGTTCGACTGCTGCCCTGGCCAGCACATTCTCCAGATCTCTCACCAATTGAAATCGTCTGGTCAATGGTGCCCGAGCAACTGGCTCGTCACAATACGCCAGTCAGTACTCTTGATGAACTGTAGTATCGTGTTGAAGCTGCATGGGCAGCTGTACCTGTACACGCCATCCAAGCTCTCTTTGACTCAATGCCCAGGCGTATTAAGGCCGTTATTACGGCCAGAGGTGGTTGTTCTGAGTACTGATTTCTCAGGATCTATGCACCCAAAACTGCGTGAAAATGTAATCACATGTCAGTTATAGTATAATATATTTGTCTAATGAATACCCGTTTATCATCTGCATTTCTTCTTGGTGTATCAATTTTAATGGCCAGTAGTGTATTTAGAAGACAGCAGGTATAGCCTTCTTTCTTCAAAATGGTTCAAATGGCTCTGAGCACTATGGGACTCAACATCTTAGGTCATAAGTCCCCTATAACTTAAAACTACTTAAACCTAACTAACCTAAGAACAGCACACACACCCATGCCCGAGGCAGGATTCGAACCTGCGACCGTAGCAGCCTCGCGGTTCCGGACTTCAGCGCCTGAACTGCACGGCCACCCCGGCCGGCCTTCTTTCTTCGTCTTTCGTGTTCTTTCTAAGTGCGAAATACCGGCAAAAATTATATTTTTCGTTCAGTAGATCTCTTGTTCTCAGAGTTAAAAAAATGATTAATAACGGACATTTACCTATTTACGTTCTTTTTTGTGCATGGCGTGGGCTGTTTCGTTGTACAGGTATTGTAAAATGTAAATACTTTTTGCTCTCAGATATTTCACGTTTTTGTGCGAAACACTACGGGCAAGTTACCAGGTCCTGTGTCACGAAACAACACAGACACAAAGATATAGATTAAGAAGACACAAAAGCAGAAAATTCAACTTCCGATGCGAGCAGACGACGAGACAGACCCCACGACCGGTCTGTAGAATAGTGAAAATTTTATCACATCATCTGGGCTTAGTCACTGTCCAGCTAGCGACTGATACACCAGCGTGTATGTGACGAACACCCACAACGAGCAGTAAGGTCCTCGAGTAGAACGGACTCAATGACGTCGTTGTCGATGGGTAGCAGAATTCAGAACTTTCATCTTTCGGATGTTCGGTATGACGGCAAGGTTAAAAATGTTTGCTCTAGCACAAAGATTGCTTCAAATTTTGTTTTCCTTACGTCGGTCAAATATTTGCACGATAACGAAACTCCAAGGTCTACATAATTTCCTGTTTCTTTTAACACCTCTTTTTAAGTAATAGTATTTTGCAACAATACCTGTGTGTTAACAATATTTTAAATCTTGACTTTAAATACGTAGTGAGCTTATAAATTAACCTGTAATTTTTAAATCCCATCGAGAACCTGCACACGTATTTTTAATCTTGTTTTAATTTATTAGCTTTTATTTTCGTTTCCTAATAAATTTACGAGAACAGATCCCTAAAATCGCTACGCCATCATCACTTTATTTTTTGATAAATGTTGTGTGGCAAATGTTGTTTCTATCTTATTAGCTTGTGTTTCCACGTCCTGATAAATATACGAGAACAAATCTCTAAAATACTAGGCCTTTCTCACTTTATTATTTGGTAAACATTGTAGCTCTGCGCAGCTATTTCTCCACTTAAGTGCATCGGCTTTTTGTCACACAATCACGAACAGCAGCTCTTCGACTATAGTTTGTGGACCATCATCGATTGTAGGACCTCACGTGGATTCGTTGCCATTTTGATGGCTGAGCACATTCCTTTGGGTAACAATTTGGCGTTACATTACGTCCGTTATATTGTGTTCGTATTTTGTGTTGGTAATGTAGTGGCTTTTTATTAATGTTAACTCCTGAAAACGTCTTTTTGAAGCGAAAATAATTGTATAACTAAGAAGAGATTCTAATACACAGTCCAGTCTCATTAATGTGTCCACCGCCTATGTCCGACGTCAACGTGCAAGAGCCACTCACTGTCAGCAGTGGAGGGTATACAGGGTGAGTCACTAACTATTGCCACGTAAAATAACTCCGAAAGAATGACAGTAGCTAAAAAGTTTTTGGGACCAGTGTTGCATGGGACAACGGGGGCCATAATATGAAGTTGTTTTTTCGTTGATACGTGGGGTCGCGTCAGAGATATGAAGGCCAACTTTGTTTTTTTTTTTTTTTTTTTTTAAATGGGATGCTATAGTTTGGTACTTATTTTCTGATAGCGACTATCGAGACGAATTCAGTGACGTGTAACAGTAAGGTCTTTAAGGCAACGAAGAAAAAAGGTGGCATGAACGTTCATTTACAGAAGATTTTCGAAGTGATGACAACTGGTACCAATGCAGTGCTGCAACCTTCTTACCCTGGATTGCGTGGTATTCCTTATCACTTCGGCACTTATCGCACATGCTCTGACAAGTATCTCTCGTATAGCGTGCCAATAGTAAGTATTCGCCGAATACGGCGTATCCGTCCAACGTGCCATTGACATGTAAACACCATTCGACGGTTTCGCTATACCGCTATACAACGCTAATAGGAACGGTAAGACCAGTATCATCGAACCAAACGAATGTGAATGATGTATTCTTCCGAAGAACAAGTCGATATGCTTCTCATTTACGGAGAATGCCAACGAAACTCAGTGAGAGCTAGAGACTTACACGCTGAAAGATATCCTCAACGTACTCACCCTATACGTCGTACATTTAAATATGTCTGATAAATTGTGAACAACTAGATGTTTAACGCATCGGGCAACTGAAAATCCGTGTTGCCTGCGGCAAGTGCACACCAAAATCCGTAGTCGGTGAATGTATGAGGTGGGATTCTGGAGGACATAATTATAGACCCCTACTTCATTGAATGAAATCTTGATGGTAGGAAGTACACCAAATTCCTCCAAGAAACAGTACGTCTTTTATTGGAAGAAATACGTTCAGGTATAAGGTGGTATCAATACGATGGGTGTCCGGTACATCTTTCGCTGATGGCTAGAAATGAGTTGCAGAGACAGTTCGATCCTTGGACTGGACGCCGAGGAGATGTGTCGTGGCCGGCTCGTTCTCCAGACTTGAAGACCCTGGATTTTTTCTTGTGGGGATTCGTAAAAGACATTGTTTATAAAGACGTTCCAACTAAACCTGAAGATATGCGAAAGAGAACTGTCAGAGGACGTGTTTCGATAAGTGCCGATGTGATAAGGAATACGACTCAACCCATGATAAGATGAGTGAAGCACTGCATTGATACCAGTGGTCATCACTTCGAACACCTTCAGTAAATGGACGTTCATGCCGCCTTTGTGACTTTCGCTGACCTTCAAAGACCTTACTGCTACACATAATTGGATTCGTCTCGATAGTAACTATCAGAAAGTAAGTATGAAACTATAGCATCCCATTAAAAAAAAAGTTGCCCTTCATATCTCTGAAGCGACCCCACGTAGCAACAAGAAACCAACGTCATATTACGGCCCCCGTTGTCCCATGTAACTTTTGTCCCACAAACCCTTCAGCTCCTATCATACTTCCGGAGTGCTATTGGTGTCAATAGTTAGTGACTCACTCTGTATAAATCATGTCGAACGAATGCGGAAAACAGTGCAGACGTTGTCATAAACCTGAGATGGAGCGACTTATCTGACGTTCAAAAGGACATGATTATTGAAATTCGGGACAAGGCTGGAAGCATTCTCGAAATGGTTAAGTTTTCAAACTATTTGCGTGGCACCGAGGTTGAAGTTTACCGTGCATGGTAAAATGAAGGTATCCAAAACCAGCACCCAGGCAAGGGTGACGTGCTATTGGCCGCAGATGTCAAGGGTAAACGACAGCTATGGAGACATGGACGGGAGAAGAGACGTGCAACTGTTGAGCAACTGATCGCGCAGGTGAACCAAGAGGCTATTTGTAGTGTCTGCCCAACTACAGAGAACGATGGGTCTCGGCAGCAGGTGCCTAGTTCAGGCACCCATGCTGTTCATCGGTGACGAAGGCTGGAATTTGCACTCCAGTACCGAAACTGGACATCTGCTGAGTGGGGACGGCACTATGGCATCTGTCGGTAGGGTAATGCAACGCGTCGCGCAGCTCGCAGTGTACGTCCGAGCATCAGGATGAGTATGCTGTACTCACCTGGCCACGAAACTCCACGAATTTAGAAGTAATCGACAATCTGTGGGACCACCTTGATCGGGCTGTGCGCGCCGTGGATCCTTAATCCAGAAACCTAGCGCAGATGCAGTCGGAATGAATCCACATCCCAGTCGGTACCTTTCAGAACCTCACTGACACACTTCCTGCATGCCCGCGGCGCAAAATAAGGCTATTCGCCCTTTTGGCAAATGGTCAATTTAATGTAACTGGACCATGTAGGTAGCAGAGGGAATACATATCCATCCTATTCACGAGATCCGGTACTGCCTATCCTCCATCGATTCATCAAACATAAAGAAATAATCGACTGCTGAAGGATTTTTGGGTGTTTCTTCAAAAATTTTATTTCTAGCTTGAATATACACATTAGAATAATTTAATTCAAACTGAACTTAAATAAAGGGAAGCACTATAGAAAAATAGGGGTGCTTTCACCTGAAAACTCAATGCTTCTCAAGTACGCCGAGATTTTTTCAACGCTGTTTTGGACATATCTGAGATATTCCTTTAAATCACTTTTACTAAATGAGGTGACGCTCTTATAAATATACCGAATATGTTCTCGGTTTTCTGCTGGAAGGTATCGTTGGTAAATGCTTGCGATCTATGTAGGAAACGACAGGGACAGAGTTTCTAGAAAGGTGACTCTCATGATAGGAACGAATGAATGACAGTAATTGTAAAAAGATTTCCTGGGAGCATTCTGGAAGGATGCAGTGGATTTATTAAGAAAACTTTGTGATCTCTAAGTGGTGAATCAATGCTTGAAGTACGTTTTGCTTGAGCTAATGCAACATTTTGAAAATATTTCTAAGATAGTAAAATACTCAAACAAGGCGCCAAGGGTACCAAACGTACCAAAATCGAATGAAAAAGGAATGAAGAATGGGATTTAGCGTTCAGCTGAAGACAAGGTCAACAACGACGCTCAAGCTAATAATAGGCGAGGATGAGAAGGGAAATCAACCGCGTCGTTTCCAGCATTCGCCTTAAACTGTTTAGTTAACTACGGATAACTAAATATCGATTTCATAACAGTAATTCGAATCCTAGTGTTCCTGAATGCGAGAGAGGTGTCAAATTAATCTAGAACAATTGGAAGACAGGCGACGCTGTTTTCTCATGAAACTGCTTTGAATAAGTTCACAGAATCTGTATTACAGGTGGAGATAGCAATAATTTCGCTGTCTTCATCACACATTTCAGTCTGTGAACTGGCGCAGTTGGTCAGACGCTAGACGCTCTCTCGTCAGAACTATGATGCTAATACCATTCCAACTGCCGAGGTTCTCTTTGAATATGACCCTCCGTAATCTCGATGGATATCGCCATAGTTCTTTCGAAGAAGGAAACGATGGGTTTTCTTCCTCATTCTGAATTCATTGTTGTTGCACATCGATCGATACGAGATCAAATGAAACATCTGTCGGGTGCGACAACGCGATTTTAAATGCCTCTGGGCTCAGCCGTGAGTTTTTTGATGGACTACGCGCCAGGACAGAGGTCGTTAATGTGGGGTCTGCAAATGCAGGCGACCGTGGCAAGTTGTTCTGAAAATGCTGTCAGATGATAAACAGTGCAGTATACTAATTTTTAAGGTCGCGTGTCAGGCGAAATGTAGTAAAAATGCTTAACAGTAATTCGCAACTAGGGGATGCCGCTTAAGATTGAATCATTTGTTAAAAATGAAATTTTATTCAAATATTGTGGCATAAATTTGCTACTGCAATTTAATAAGTTTCGACAAAAGATATAATAACTAAAAGTGACACCTCAGTTCACTGTGCTGAGTGAATTCTTCCCTACCGACCATCGAACGATGATAATTAAGGAACCACTAATAGTCGAGAAGGAAATGAGTAATTATCAACGAAATGATCAAGCACGGAGCTTTCACCATACCTGAGCATTGTGAGACTGTGCTGTATCTGTAATGACCCCGGCGAACGAAGTATGTGGGGTACAACCTACTATCGAAATCAGCACTCGATCTGAACATTTGCTAAAACGAACAATCGCCGTTTGCAGAACGAAATTTGGAAGTGGATATTTTCCTGGTCGTCTGGGCAGGATCATCATCAATAGGCCGTCATTTTGCGACTGTGACACTGAGTAGATCGGAGATGTAAGCCATCTGTTTTTTAACTGTCGCACGTTCGAAATTACGAGGGAAAAATTTATACAGCAGTTTCTATGATGACTGCTCGGTTTAGAGTTGGATTAGTAGTTTTCTGATTCGGAAAGATAGACCCTAACAGAGAAAAAATTATGGCATCTCTAATTAATATACGTACTAAATCTGATTGCAGTATGACAAATGAAAGTTACTTGAGCGGTTCACTGTGCAGTGGGGATGAGAACCGCGATCGGGAACAATTACAGGCAAATATGAAACACTGGAGACATAAACTTCTGTACAATTGAGCAATGCGTCTCTGCAAGTTGCACCAGCGTCTCACTTACGTCATTTACTGAAAAATGCATGCAAGGAACGGTACACGAAATATTCAGAATAGTGGAAACTATCTTTGACGTGAAATATGCAAAATTAATGGAATGTACCAAATAGCACAGCCAGAGGATACATATTGCCTTACGCCATTCTGCAATGGCTGCAAAGTATCAGTCTCGCTAATACATTTAAATAATAAATAAATGACAAAGGAAACTAAAATAAGGGACAATATTTAGATACCACTTCATGAAAATTAATTGAAAAATCTGTTGGATAGGGTAATACATTTCCTCTTTGAGCACAAACGACACATGATAAGTAACATTCAAATACGTGCTTATTATATGCACTAAGTCTCCATGCAAGCCACAAACGATTTAATTAACTAAACTGGTGGGAAGACTGACTCAGTTACCTGAGACACTACTCGAATTGATTGACTTAAGTCAGGTTATGTACTTAGCTTTGTAGCTAACGGTCTCACAATGGAACAATAAGTTGGTAACGACACGTGGGATACAAGTGCAATCGCTCTGTTCATAGTAACTTTACAGTGTGAATAAGTAATAATTTAACCACGAAAGGCAAGTATCTCGAGAATGATTAATAAAATAATATTGTACGTGTACTATGTGTACGGATGATCCCAGTAAAAAGAAGCATCTTACCAAACAGCAGCTCGCCGGCAAGCGGCGTTCACTACCAAGTACGTCTTCGCCTCTTTACACTCACACCATAATAATATTCGAAAACTAGTTCCAGCATGTTTTGTGTGTGGGTAGTGCTCTCATTGGCCTGGACACCCAGAAGTACCGATCATGCCTTCCGCAATCCTCACAGAGAATTCGGAAGTTTGTGATAAGATCCTGTGGAACCAAACTGCTTTGTCTTTGGTCCCTAGGCTTTCACGCTACTTAATCTAACTTAAAATAACTTACGCTAAGGGCAACACACACACCCATGCTCGAGGGAGGACTCGAACCTCCGACAGGTGAAGCAGTGCGAACCGTGGCAAAGCGCCTCTGACTGCGCGGCTACCCCGCGCCGCTCACAGAGAAACATCACAAAGATAGTCAGTGTCTGTACCCGAAACTGGGTACAGAATTATGCGCACAGTAATCCTGCGACTACTATTTCGCGAAGTAATAAAAATTTAGAAAAAGTGAAATTGAGGGCTGAACATGATTTAGAAGGCCGCTTTCAAATTTAATTGCATTTCAGAACACTGCTTCACTTTTTAATAAGAACAATGAGCAAGTTCTTGCAGCAGCCATTGAATTCACATTTAAAAACAAGTTGAGTGTAATTTAATTTTCAGCTATAACACTTTGAAAGGTGATAGCCTATACGATTTTAAAAGTGTGTTTCATATGACCTGTCTTCGAGCTTGTTCTAGGTGGTTGATTTAGTCTTAAGATTTGATACTAAAATTTTGATGTCACTAATTTTAAACTCAAGAACGCTAATTGTTATGCGCATCTGTCAGTAGCCAAATACACTTACATCACACAGATGTTCCGCAAGCACCTAACTGTACGTGGCGTGGGGGACCCTGTAACACTACTAGTCATTTCCTTTTCCATTCCACTCGCAAACAGAGAGAGGGAAAAGCGAATGCCCAAATGCATCCGTAGGAGCCCAAATTTATCCTAGAATCTGCAATCAGCTACATCTTCATATTTTCTCAACTGTATTCCTGGAGAAGAACATCGCCTTCCCTGCCGAAATTGCATATGTGTTCCCAGAAAATCTCTTTCTAATACCTGGGTGTTGTTCGAACCTACCGGCAACAAATTTAGTAGCACGCCCCTGAATTACGCCGATGTCTTCCTATAATCTGACGTGCTACGGATCCCAAACATTCCAGCAGTACTCACGAATAGATGGCACTATCGTCGTATGTCTGATCTACTTTACAGATAAACCATACCTTCCCGAAATTCTCCCAGTAAACCGATTTCGACCATTCGCCTTCCCTTCCACAATTCTCGCTTGATCGTTCCATTTCTTATCGCTTTGGAAATTTAAGCCCAGATATTTAAACGACTTAACTGTGTCAAGCATCGCGCTACGAATGCTGTATTCGAACACTACGGATTCGATTTTCCCACTCACCTGCATTAACTGACATTTTTCTTCGTTTAGAGCTAGCTGTCATTCATCAAACCTTCTAACAATTTTATCTAAGTCTTCCTGTATCCTCCTACAGTCACTCAACGAGCACACCTTCCCGCACACCACACCATCATCAACAAAAAACAATAAAGTAGTGACCACCCTATCCGCCACGTCATTTATGTATGTAGAATATAACAGCGGTCCTATCACACTTCCCTGGGGCACTCCTCGGAGTACCCTTGTCTGTGCTAAAAACTCGCCGTTGAGGACAACCTGCTGGGTTATATTACTTAAAAAGTCTTTGAGCCATTCACGGACCTGGGAACCTATTCCACATGTTCGTATCTTTGTTAACAGTTTGCAGTGTGGCACCGTGCCAAATGCTTGCCGGAAATATGGAATCTGCCTGTTCCCCTTCATCCATAGTTCGTAGCATATCATCTAAGACAAGCGGAAGCTGAGATTTGCACTAGCAATTCTTTCTAAAAACGTGGTGAGTGAACAGAATCTCAACAGTATCAAGTAAATTATTTATATTCGGACTGAATTAAGTTGATTGTAAGGTCTTGGGGACCAGATGCAAACCCCCCTGCAGGTCCGGGGGTAAGGCCCGAGGTATTCCTGCCTGTCGTAAGAGGCGACTAAAAGGAGTCTCACATGTTTCGGCCTTTATGTGATGGTCGCCTGTAGGGGACTTTTTCCGAAGAGCGAGCCAACTGAGGAAAGGCATCTTACATGGTGCATCGTGTCCATCGTGCCTTTAGCTCTCTAGCCCGCTTACTCGTCGTCACATTGCAGTCCTGCTCATTCTCCGTCTCTTGGGCGAGGACGCTTTCATGGATGCGTTTTCCACCATGCACTTTGCAGTGTCGCTTTCTGCGCTGACCAAGGACCGTGGCCTTTCTTGTACCTGAGATCCAGCGTGGTAGCCAGTCCGTAGTGGTGGGGCCGCCATGTACCCTGTTGGTTGTAGCCCCCTCACAACATAGGGATCGCTCTGCTGATGCATGCTCCGTTAACTCCCCACGTATGCCAAGGAGTAAATGCCTGTCTCCCTGGGGCATCAGGACTCCAGACAATGGCCATCCTGCAAGGTGGTCTTTGCTGCAGCTGGGTGGCAATCGTGGGGAGGGCCCCTGGTCGGAGTGGGTGGCATCAGGGCAGATGATGCACGATGAAGCGTAACATGTCATCATTTGCTGGTGATCAGACACCATCAGTCTATAAGCGTTCTAAGTCTCAGTACAATGCAAGGACGTACGACCGTAAATCATTCCCCTCCCTGGCCACGCCATGGGAGGAACGCCTGGCTAAGAATGGCAGCCAACCTTATTCACTCTGGTACCTTGTATGTACAAGAACTGATGGGGACTCCTTTGTTTCCATGATGCCATAGTTTTTTGTAGAGCATTTAGAGGACAAGTCTTAGGAGGTGGAGGGCTTTTACAAAATGTGCTCTAGGTCAGTCTTCATAAAAACAGCTTCCTCTGCCCAGTCACGGGCTTTACTCGCTTTAAATATGGTCCAGGGTATTATATTCCACAGGGACATTCTTTTGCAATCTGACGACTAGCTGCCCGCCAATTTAGAGCGGTGTTCATTTCGTGCGGCACATCCATCAGGGTCCGAGTGATAATCAGGTTGCCACCGATATCTTCATCTTGGTCTTGAAAGGTGACACCTTACCCAAGAAGGTCAAAGTGATGGTCTACTGTTGTGGTGTCAAGCCATATATCCCTCCCCCGATATGCTGCTTTAAGTGCTGGAAGTTCGGCCATATGTCTTCCTGCTGTACTTCCAGCGCCACATGTCGAGATTGTGGATGTCTATCACATCTCAATACTCCATGGGCCCTGCCTCCCATCTGTGTCAACTGTGGAGAGCATCATTCACCTTGCTCGCCAGACTGCAGAATTTTACAGAAACAGAGGAAAATCATGGAATACAAGACCCTGGACCAACTGACCTACACTGAGGCTAAGAGAAAATATGATCACCTACATCTTGTGGCTACGACCTCCTCATACACTGCCACTACAAGAACAATTGTAGCCCTATCAGTTCCATGAATTCCAGTCGGCTCTCAGAGACAGAGGGCTACAACTGTCCCCTTGATGGGGAGGGGGGATATTCTACCTCCTCCCCCCTCCTGTTGCTCCCACACCACCTAACTGGGAGCACTGCCCCCCCCCCCCCAACCAACGTGGACACCAGTCCCCACTTCTGAGCTGGAGAAGCATAAGTCTCCTTCGGCTCCTCTCGCCAGGAAGAGATCGCTTGGATCACTCCCTTCAAAGGTTTCCCCTAGTGGGAAAGATGACGCCCGCCACTGGCTGAAGTGCCCCTTAATGCTTCACGCTCCTCCTCAGTCCCAGAGACTGAATCAGTGAAGCCCTGCCAGCGAAGGAAACCCAAGGATCAGCGAGAAAAGTAGAAACAAAGACCCCTAAGGCCAAGGATATTGCGGTGGCACCCACACCACCGCTACCTACAAGTGTCTGGGGATGAGGTGCAGATTCTGGCGTCTGATGAGGACCTAGATCTCGCCGGACCCTCAGACACAGTGAATATAGACTGCTCAGGCAATAAGTCGGTGGCAGCAGGTGACCCCGAGGCGTAAACTGCCTCATTGAATGTTCCATGCCTTCCCAGTCTCGTGATGTCATCCACCATTGGAATTGCGGTGGTTTTTTCCACCGCTTGGCTTAGCTAAGGCAACTGTTAAGCTTTACACCTGCTTTCTGCATTGCCCTCCAGGAAACCTGGTTCCCAGCAATAGGGACTCCTGTCCTTCGCGGCTATAAGGGATATTACAGGAACCGCAGCGACTACAGTCGAGTGTCAGGTGGAATTTGCGTTTATGCCCTAAACTCAATCAGTAGTTCAACTGTGCTCCTTCAGACCCCTCTTGAAGCTGTGGCTGTCAGAAGAAGGACGACACAGGAAATAACTATCTGCAATGTATATCTTCCTCCAGATGGTGCAGTACCCCTGAATGTATTAGCTGCACTGATTGACCAACTCCCTAAACCTTTCCTACTTTTGGGAGATTTTAATGCCCATAACCCCTTGTGGGGTGGCACTGTGATTACTGGCTGAGGCAGAGATGTCGAAATTTTATTATCGATCTCCGCTTCTTAAATACTGGGGCTGCCACACATTTCAGTGTGGCTCCTGGTAGCTACTTGGCCATTGATTGAGCCATTTGCAGCCCAGGACTTCTCCCATCTATCCACTGGAGAGCACATGACGACCTGTGTGGTAGTGACCACTTCCCCATCTTCCTGTCACTGCCCTGGCGTCAGGCCCATGGATGCATGCCCAGATAGGCTTTAAACAATGCAGATTGGTAAACTTTCACCTCTGCGGTCACCGTTGACTCTCCCCCACACGGTAACATCGATGTGATGATTGAGCAGGTGACTACAACAATCTTTAATGAGGCGGAAAACGCGATCCCTCGCTTTTCAGGGTGCCCTGGTGAAAGGTGGTCCCTTGGTAGTCGCCAGAAGTCGCTGAGGCAATTTAGGAGCGTTGGCGAGCTCTACAACGACATTAGCGCCATCCTTCGCTGGAGCACCTCATAGCCTTTAAGTGGCTCCATCCCCGCGTTCACCAGCTTATCAAAAGACGGAAGCAGGAGTGTTGGGAGAGATATGTCTCGACCATTGAATGCCATACGTCACCTTCCCCAGTATGGACCCAAATCACAGGTCTTTTTGGGTGCCAGATCCCAACAGGTTTCCCTGGCATTGACGTAACTGGCGTGTTGTCTACTGACGCAAACGCAATTGCTGAGCACTTTGCTGAGCACTATGCTCGATCCTCTGCGTCAGAGAACTACCCCCAAGCGTTTCGCACCCTCAAATGGCGGATGGAAAGGAAAGTCCTCTTGTTCGCTACACGCCACAGTGAACACTACAGCGCGTCATTTGCTGAGTGGGAGCTTGCACATTGCCCCGACACAGCTCCTGGGCCAGATCGGATCCATGGTCAGATGATTAAATATCTCTCATCTGAGTACAAGCAACATCTCCTAGTCATCTTCACCCGGATCTGGTACGATGCCGTCTTTCCATCGCAATGGCAGGACGCACCATCATTCCGGTGCTTAAACCCGGTAAAAACCCTCTCGATGTGGCTAGCTAGCTATCGGCCCATCAGCCTCACCAACTTTCTTTGTAAGCTGCTGCAATGTATGGTGGCCTACTGGCTCCATTTCAGGGCGGCATCCGCCAGGGTCGCTCTACCATGATAATCTTGTGTTCCTCGAGTCTGCCATCCTAACAGCCTTTTCCAGACGCCAACACCTGGTTGCTGTCTTTTTTGATCTACGGAAAGCCTATGACACCACTTGGTGACATCATATCCTTGCCACATTATACGAGTGGAGTGTCCAAGGCCTGCACCCGATTTTTATCCAAAATTTCCTGTCGCTTCGTACTTTCCAAGTCCAAGATGGTGCCTCCCATACTTCGCCCATATCCAGGATAATGGGGTCCCGCAGGGTTCCGTATTGCGTGTATCACTATTTTTAGTGGTCATTTATGGCCTAGCAGCAGCTGTAGGGCCGCCCGTCTCAGCGTCTCTGTATGCATACGACTTCTGCATTTCGCACTGCCCCACCAGTACTGGTGTTGCTGAGCGGCGCCCACAGGGAGCCACCCACAAGGCTCAGTCATGGGCTCTAACCCACCGTTTCCAGTTTACGGCCGCAAAGTCGTGTGTTATGCACATCTGTCAGCGTCGTGCTGTTCATCGGGAACCAGAACTTTACCTTACTGACGATCCACTCACTGTAGTGGAGGCATATCGATTCTTAGGATTGGTTTTCGACGCCTGATTGACTTGGCTTCCTTACCCAGTGCACCACTGCGGCGTTGCCCAGTGACAGGAGCTTTTAGATCGAGTCTAGTGACCAGCGTCCTCGTGGAGGCCAGAGTCCCTCCATTGCAGGTTAGGCGTGCTCCATTGCTCTCCAGTTACGTTGCACACGTTCGTAGTTCTCCTGCGCATCCGAATTACCGTCTCCTTTTCCCTGTCACGGCGGTTTATCTCCCGCATCGGCGGTCCAGGTCAGGGCGTACAATTGCAGTTCCTGTGCGATCCCTTGTCTCCGAACTGGAGTCCTTCCCTTTACCACCTATACTTGAGGTTCATTCACGAACTCCTCCATGGTGTACACCTAGGCCGCAGCTTCGTCTGGACCTTTCACGTAGCCCTAAGGACTTAGTTAACCCTGCGACTCTCCGCTGTCACTTCCTCTCGATTCTTGACATGTACCGGGGCCATGAAGTGGTTTACACCGCTGGCTCGATGGGTGATGGTCACGTTGGCTTTGCCTCTGTTCATGGAGGACATATATAACAGCACTCCTTGCCAAATGGCAGCAGTGTTTTCACCGCAGAGCAGGCGGCTATATCTCGTGCTCTTGAGCACATCCGCTCATGCTCTGGTGAGTCATTTCTGTTGTTTACTGACTCCTTGAGCAGCCTACAATTTATCGACCAGTGCTACCCTCGTCATCCTTTGGCAGCGACCATCCGGGAGTCCATCTGTGCCCTGGAACGGTCCAGTCGTTCAGAGGTGTTGGTCTCGACCTCGGGTCATGTCGGAATCCCAGGCAACGAACTTGCCGACTGGTTGGCCAAACAGGTTACGCAGAAACCGCTTATGGAGATCGGCTTCTCTGAAACTGACCTGCGTTCAGTATTGCGGCGCAAGGTTTTGCGGCTTTGGGAGACGAAATGTCATAATCTCAGTACGCACAAGAAGCTGCGTGCCATTAAGGAAACTACGAATGTGTGGAATGTGTGCGTCTTGCAGGGAGTCTGTGGTTCTCTGTCGGCTCCGCATTGGCCATACGTGACTGATGCATGGTTACCTCCTCCGTCGCGAGGACACATCTCGGTGTCGCTGTGGCTCATGAATGACGGTCGTCCATCTCTAGCTGGACTGCCCACTTTTAGCCGCTTTGCGGCGGACTTTTAACCTTCCCAGCACCCTACCTTCGGTGTTGGGCGACAATTCCTCAACAGCAGCTTTAGTTTTACTTTTTATTCGTGTGAGTGAGCTTTATCATTTGCTCTAAGTTTTAGCACATGTCCTTTGTCCCTGTGTGTTTTCCACCCTAGTGCTTTCAGGGTGGGAGTTTTAATGTGTTACATAGTAGATAGCTTTTCCTTTTTATCTTCATGGTCAGCCAGCCATGGTCACCTGCTTTCGTGTTTTAACCTCTTCTACCTGTTTCTTGCGTCTTTGTGGTTTTCTTGTCCCATTATGTCCATTTAAGTGTTTGTTGACCTTCAGTCGTTGTTATGGTTTTTCCTTTCGTTCTGTTTTGTGTTGTCTCTTTGTCTTACTATCACCTTTGTGCCATTGTTTCCTTCGGAACAAGGGACTGATGACCTCATAGTTTGGTCCCTTCACCCCTCTTTTAAACCAAGTATAACACAACTTTCTCTCTCTCTCTCTCTCTCTCTCTCTCTCTCTCTCTCTCTATATATATATATATATATATATATATATATATATATATATATACTCCTGGAAATGGAAAAAAGAACACATTGACACCGGTGTGTCAGACCCACCTTACTTGCTCCGGACACTGCAAGAGGGCTGTACAAGCAATGATCACACGCACGGCACAGCGGACACACCAGGAACCGCGGTGTTGGCCGTCGAATGGCGCTAGCTGCGCAGCATTTGTGCACCGCCGCCGTCAGTGTCAGCCAGTTTGCCGTGGCATACGGAGCTCCATCGCAGTCTTTAACACTGGTAGCATGCCGCGACAGCGTGGACGTGAACCGTATGTGCAGTTGACGGACTTTGAGCGAGGGCGTATAGTGGGCATGCGGGAGGCCGGGTGGACGTACCGCCGAATTGCTCAACACGTGGGGCGTGAGGTCTCCACAGTACATCGATGTTGTCGCCAGTGGTCGGCGGAAGGTGCACGTGCCCGTCGACCTGGGACCGGACCGCAGCGACGCACGGATGCACGCCAAGACCGTAGGATCCTACGCAGTGCCGTAGGGGACCGCACCGCCACTTCCCAGCAAATTAGGGACATTGTTGCTCCTGGGGTATCGGCGAGGACCATTCGCAACCGTCTCCATGAAGCTGGGCTACGGTCCCGCACACCGTTAGGCCGTCTTCCGCTCACGCCCCAACATCGTGCAGCCCGCCTCCAGTGGTGTCGCGACAGGCGTGAATGGAGGGACGAATGGAGACGTGTCATCTTCAGCGATGAGAGTCGCTTCTGCCTTGGTGCCAATGATGGTCGTATGCGTGTTTGGCGCCGTGCAGGTGAGCGCCACAATCAGGACTGCATACGACCGAGGCACACAGGGCCAACACCTGGCATCATGGTGTGGGGAGCGATCTCCTACACTGGCCGTACACCACTGGTGATCGTCGAGGGGACACTGAATAGTGCACGGTACATCCAAACCGTCATCGAACCCATCGTTCTACCATTCCTAGACCGGCAAGGGAACTTGCTGTTCCAACAGGACAATGCACGTCCGCATGTTTCCCGTGCCACCCAACGTGCTCTAGAAGGTGTAAGTCAACTACCCTGGCCAGCAAGATCTCCGGATCTGTCCCCCATTGAGCATGTTTGGGACTGGATGAAGCGTCGTCTCACGCGGTCTGCACGTCCAGCACGAACGCTGGTCCAACTGAGGCGCCAGGTGGAAATGGCATGGCAAGCCGTTCCACAGGACTACATCCAGCATCTCTACGATCGTCTCCATGGGAGAATAGCAGCCTGCATTGCTGCGAAAGGTGGATATACACTGTACTAGTGCCGACATTGTGCATGCTCTGTTGCCTGTGTCTATGTACCTGTGGTTCTGTCAGTGTGATCATGTGATGTATCTGTCCCCAGGAATGTGTCAATAAAGTTTCCATTTCCTGGGACAATGAATTCACGGTGTTGTTATTTCAATTTCCAGGAGTATATATTGCTATATATATATATATATATATATATATATATATATATATATATAGCAATCAGAGCGTGTACGGGGGTATAAATAGATTTCTCTCTGTATGCACGATATGTCTATATCTTTTACAGTATGTTTCTCGATTATTTTACTTTAAAACGTCCCCATTAGCACATTGTTTCGCTACTTTCCCAATCTGTTGCCGAAAGTGTTAGTATATATGTTGGATGTGCCGCCACGTCTTTTTACCTGGACAGGTCAGTCAGCTTTTAAGGGGAAACGGTGCAGACTGGGCTTCACTTGTCATTTGAGATACAGTTCACATACAATGAGAAGAAGTTACATTTTCAAATTAGAAATCATTGTTTTTAACGTGATTTGCTCAAGAGACATGAAAAGAATGAAGTAGTTTAGTGAAAGTACAGAAATAGAGAATGAGAGAAATCAAAATTAGTCAGCTAAGTAATTAATAAATCCCAAACTAATTGTTATGTTAAAAGTAACTTTAGTATAAACGCTATTTGGAACCGACATTAATCAGTTATAGCTACAGGACTCTAATGAATTATTCACATTGTAGTGGTGTGTATGCTGTTTTGAAACTTCCTAACAGGTTTTCACTGTGTGTGAAGTGGGACACGAACCCAGATGTCTCTACTGACTGACCTGTCCAGGCGTAAATGACGTTCATCTCTCACAGCTTTAATGGTACAATCTAGTACCGTAGATTATTACTAGGAATATTCAAATATGACAGAACATTTATACTATCTTAGTGAATTATTTCACTTTAAAATGTCCTCATTAGCACATACTTTTCGTTACGTTCACAATTTGTTGCCAGAAATGTTAGTTTACGTGTTGGATGTGCCCCAGGTACTGGATAAAAGTTGTTTGTCTTCTCCTTTGATTATTGCTTCCAAAGGGCAGGTGATCCTCGTCCCCTTTCGGCGTTTACAAACCTATAACTCGACGGTATGAATGAGGCAAAAATTTTATCTAAGTTATGTACAATTTAATCTTAATGCTGTTGTAATTACAAATTATCTGTCAACAGAGTCATTTGCATACAACGTGTGAACGTCAGACCTTTCCCTCGTTGTTACACATACGCACGTGGAGAGGTCTTAGCGACTATTTCGCCCGGCCCTTACAAAGAAAGAGTAACGAAATAAAAGATCCAATCCCAGATTCATACAGAAGATCAAATTACAAACGTGATATGTGCAATAAATCGGGAAACGTGATATACAAATTTCCACTATAACATCAATTTTTCTCGGTACCGTGGATCCGCTGATGTTTTGCTGAGATACAGGTCTATCAGATGGTTGGGTCAGAATAATTTTCATACCCGCGAAGCAGATTGTTTAAGAAAGTCTCAGAATGGCCCCAGTCATTGAAGAAAGAAGCCGGTTAGTTCCAACTGGCTTCGCAGCCATACTGTACAGGAGGAAGACCGTTTTTTCACTGTGTGGCGCATCTCCAGAAAGACGAACTTATCAGCCAGCCCCACTGATGCAGATTGTTGTCGGTGCAGTTTGGTTTTGAGACAGCTTGAAAAACTAGTGCGGCAGCTGCAGCTATTTTCGCTTAATACGTACTGGTCTCCACTACTTTGGAGTCAGTTGTATTTGTTGTTGTTGTGGTCTTCGGTCCTGAGACTGGTTTGATGCAGCTCTCCATGCTACTCTATCCTGTGCAAGCTTCTTCATCTCCCCGTACCTACTGCAACCTACATCCTTCTGAATCTGTTTAGTGTATTCATCTCTTGGTCTCCCTCTATGATTTTTACCCTCCACGTTGCCGTCCAATGCTAAATTTGTGATCCCTTCATGCCTCAGAACATGTCCTATCAACCGATCTCTTCTTCTAGTTAAGTTGTGCCACAAACTTCTCTTCCCTCCAGTCCTATTCAATACCTCCTCATTAGTTATATGATCTACCCATCTAATCTTCAGCATTCTTCTGTAGCACCACATTTCGAAAGCTTCTATTCTCTTCTTGTCCAAACTCGTTATCGTCCATGTTTCACTTCCATACATGGCTACGATCCATACAAATACTTTCAGAAACGACTTCCTGACACTTAAATCTATACTCGATGTCAGCAAATTTCTCTTCTTCAGAAACGCTTTCCTTGCCATTGCCAGTCTACATTTTATATCCTCTCTACTTCGACCATCGTCAGTTATTTTGCTCCCCAAATAGCAAAACTCCTTTACTACTTTAAGTGTCTCATACATCTTGCTCACCAGATGGTAGAGTTTTGTCAGGACTGGCTCTCCTAAGGCCGTCAGTAGTTCTAATGGAATGTTGTCTACTCCCGGGGCCTTGTTTTGACTCAGGTCTTTCAGTGCTCTGTCAAACTCTTCAGGCAGTATCGTATTTCCCATTTCATCTTCATCTACATCCTCTTCCATTTCCATAATATTGTCCTCAAGTACATCGCCCTTGTATAGACCCTCTATATACTCCTTCCACTTTTCTGCTTTCCCTTCTTTGCTTAGAACTGGGTTTCCATCTGAGCTCTTGATGTTCATACAAGTGGTTCTCTTTTCTCCAAAGGTCTCTTTAATTTTCCTGTAGGCAGTATGTATCTTAAATCTAGTGAGATAAGCCCCTACATCCCTACAGTTGTCCTCTAGCCATCCCTGCTTAGCCATTTTGCACTTCCTGTCCATCTCGTTTTTGAAACGTTTGTATTCCCTTTTGGCTGCTTCATTTACTGCATTTTTATATTTTCTCCTTTCATCAATTAAATTCAGTATTTCTTCTGTTACCCAAGGATTTCTAGTAGCCCTCGTCTTTTTACCTACTAGGTCCTCTGCTGCCTTCACTGCTTCATCTCTCAGAGCTACCCATTCTTCTTCTACTGTATTTCTTTCCCCCATTCCTGTCAATTGTTCCCTTATGCTCTCCCTGAAACTCTGTACAACCTCTGGTTTAGTCAGTTTATCCAGGTCCCATCTCCTTAAATTAGAACCTTTTTGTAGTTTCTTCTGTTTTAATCTACAGTTCATAACCAATAGATTGTGGTCAGAGTCCACATCTGCCCCTGGAAATGTCTTACAAATTATGACCTGGTTCCTAAATCTCTGTCTTACCATTATATAATCTATCTGATACCTTGTAGTGTCTCCAGGGTCCTTCCATGTATACAAACTTCTATCATGATTCTTAAACCAAGTGTTAGCTATGATTAAGTTGTGCTCTGTGCAAAATTCTACCAGACGGCTTCCTCTTTCATTTCTTCCCCCCCCCCCCCCCCCCCCAATCCATATTCACCTACTATGTTTCCTTCTCTCTCTTTTCCTACTGACGAATTCCAGTCACCCATGACTATTAAATTTTCGTCTCCCTTCACTATCTGAATAATTTCTTTTATTTCATCATACATTTCTTCAATTTCTTCGTCATCTGCAGAGCTAGTTGGCGTATAAACTTGTACTACTGTAGTAGGCGTGGGCTTCGTGTCTATCTTGGCCACAATAATGCGTTCACTATGCTGTTTGTAGTAGCTTACACGCACTCCTATTTTTTTATTCATTATTAAACCGACTCCTACATTACCTCTGTTTGATTTTGTGTTTATAACCCTGTATTCACCTGACCAAAAATCTTGTTCCTCCTGCCACCGAACTTCACTAATTCCCACTACATCCAACTATAAGCTATCCATTTCCCTTTTTAAATTTTCCAACCTACCTGCCCGATTAAGGGATCTGACATTCCACGCTCCGATCCGTAGAACGCCAGTTTTCTTTCTCCTGATAACGACGTCTTCCTGAGTAGTCCTCGCCCGGAGATCCAAATGGGGGAGTATTTTACCTCCGTAATATTTCACCCAAGAGGACGCCATCATCATTTACCCATACACTAAAGCTGCATGCCCTCGGGAAAAATTACGGCCGTAGTTTCCCCTTGCTTTCAGCCGTTGTATTTAGTGTTGTCATATCGGTAAGAATTTGGTCGCGCCGCGAGGGGATACAAGCGACCACAGCGGGCGCCGAAATAGCGACCTGTGAGCTGACTGTTTGTCACACATCGGTGCTTTTTTTGTAGGAGCTTACACACATGCTGTTCTTTGTATGCAACTCTAGTTTCTCTCATGGTCAGCAATATCTCCCATCTTCTTCTCAAGATGGTTTCCCACGTTGTTATTGTTTAGGGCCCCCCAGGGTCCGAACGAATACTTTATTCGTCTTTGAGAAGTTTGTCTTCTAATTTTTTATCCTCGTAGGAGTCTAGCGAGACAGTGAAAAATTCACAGTTGTGCTTTAGTGTCGTCCCATTCTCTCAAGACTGCCTCGCATTCTATGGTGTTGAATAATTCTATATACAGGGTGTCCCTGTCATCAGGAGCTTTTTCTGTGGCGCTTCGGTTACTACACTACTGCCCATTAAAATTGCTGCACCACGAAGATGACGTACTACAGACGTGAAATTTAACCGACAGGAAGAAGATGCTGTGATATGTAAATGATTAGCTTTTCAGAGCATTCACACAAGGTTGGCGCTGGTGGCGACACCTACAACGTGCTGACATGAGGAAAGTTTCCAACCGATTTCTCATACACAAACAGCAGTTGACCGGCGTTGTCTGGTGATGCCTCGTGTAAGGAGGAGAAATGCGTACCATCACGTTTCCGACTTTAATAAAGGTCGGATTGTAGCCTATCGCGATTGAAGTTTATCGTATCGCGACATTACTGCTCGCGTTGGTCGAGATCCAATGACTGTTAGCAGAATATGGAATCGGTGGGTTCAGGAGGGTAATTCGGAACGCCGTGCTGGATCACAACGGCCTCGTATCACTAGCAGTCGAGATGAAGATATCTTATCCGCATAGCTGTAACGGATCGTGCAGCCACGTCTCGATCCCTGAGTCAACAGATGAGGACGTTTGCAAGACAACAACCATCTGCACGAACAGTTCGACGGCGTTTGCGGCAGCATGGACTTTCAGCTCAGTGACCATCATGGCTGCGGTTACCCTTTACGCTGCATCACAGACAGAAGCGCCTGCGATGGTGTGCTCAACGACGAACCTGGGTGCACGAATGGCAAAACGTCGTTTTTTCGGATGAATCCAGGTTCTGTTTACAGCATCATGATGATAGCATCCGTGTTTGACGACATCGCGGTGAACGCACATTGGAAGCGTGTATTCGTCATCGCCATACTACCGTATCACCCGGTATGCCATTGGTTACACGTCTCGGTCACCTCTTGTTCGCATTGACGGCACTTTGAACAGTGGACGTTACATTTCAGATGTGCTACGACCCGTTGCTCTTCCCTTCATTGATCCCTGCGAAACCCTACATTTCAGCAGGATAATGCGCGACCGCATGTTGCAGGCCTATACGGATCTTTCTGGATACAGAAAATGTTCGACTGCTGCCATGGCCAGCACATTCTCCAGATCTCTCACCAATTGAAAACGCCTGGTCAATGGAGGCCGAGCAACTGGCTCGTCACAATACGCAAGTCACTACTCTTGATGAACTGTGGTATCGTGTTGAAGCTGCATGGGCAGCTGTACCTGTACACGCCATCCAGCTCTGTTTGACTCAATGACCTACATCTACATCTACATCCATACTCCGCAAGCCACCTGACGGTGTGTGGCGGAGGGTACCTTCAGTACCTCTATCGGTTCTCCCTTCTATTCCAGTCTCGTATTGTTCGTGGAAAGAAGGATTGTCGGTATGCCTCTGTGTGGGCTCTAATCTCTCTGATTGTATCCTCATGGTCTCTTCGCGAGATATACGTAGGAGGGAGCAATATACTGCTTGACTCTTCGGTGAACTTTGACAAAAGCTCGTACCGAGCTACTGAGCGTCTCTCCTGCAGAGTCTTCCGCTGGAGTTTATCTATCATCTCCGTAACGCTTTCGCGATTACTAAATGATCCTGTAATGAAGCGCGCTGCTCTCCGTTGGATCTTCTCTATGTCTTGTATCAACCCTATCTGGTACGGATCCCACACCGCTGAGCAGTATTCAAGCAGTGGGCGAACAAGCGTACTGTAACCTACTTCCTTTGTTTTCGGATTGCATTTCCTTAGGATTCTTCCAATGAATCTCAGTCTGGCATCTGCTTTACCGACAATCAACATTATATGATCATTCCATTTTAAATCACTCCTAATGCGTACTCCCAGATAATTTATGGTATTAACTGCTTCCAGTTGCTGATCTGCTATTTTGTAGCTAAATGATAAAGGATCTATCTTTCTGTGTATTCGCAGCACATTACACTTGTCTACATCGAGATTCAATTGCCATTCCCTGCACCATGCGTCAATTCGCTGCAGATCCTCCTGCATTTCAGTACAATTTTCCATTGTTACAACCTCTCTATACACCACAGCATCATCTGCAAAAAGCCTCAGTGAACTTCCGATGTCATCCACCAGGTCATTTATGTATATTGTGAATAGCAACGGTCCTATGACACTCCCCTGCGGCACACCTGAAATCACTCGTACTTCGGAAGACTTCTCTCCATTGAGAATAACATGCTGCGTCCTGTTATCTAGGAACTCCTCAATCCAATCACACAATTGGTCTGATAGTCCATATGCTCTTACTGTGTTCATTAAGCGACTGTGGGGAACTGTATCTAACGCCTTGCGGAAGTCAAGAAACACGGCATCTACCTGTGAACCCGTGTCTATGGCCCTCTGAGTCTCGTGGACGAATAGCGCGAGCTGGGTTTCACATGACCGTCTTTTTCGAAACCCATGCTGATTCCTACAGAGTAGATTTCTAGTCTCCAGAAAAGTCATTATACTCGAACACAATACGTGTTCCAAAATTCTACAACTGATCGACGTTAGAGATATAGGTCTATAGTTCTGCACATCTGTTCGACGTCCCTTCTTGAAAACGGGGATGACCTGTGCCCTTTTCCAATCCTTTGGAACGCTACGCTCTTCTAGAGACCTACGGTACACCGCTGCAAGAAGGGGGGCAAATTCCTTCGCGTACTCTGTGTAAAATTGAACTGGTATCCCATCAGGTCCAGAGGCCTTTCCTCTTTTGAGCGATTTTAATTGTTTCTCTATCCCTCTGTAATCTATTTCGATATCTACCATTTTGTCATCTGTGCGACCAGGTGGATAAAGGCCGTTATTACGGCCAGAGGTGGTTGTTCTGGGTACTGATTTCTCAGGATCTATGCACCCAAATTGCTTGAAAATGTAATCACATGTCGATTCTAATATAATATATTTGTCCAATGAATACTCGTTTATCATCTGCATTTCTTCTTGGTGTAGCAATTTAAATGACCGGTAGTGTATTTGCAACTGCGTTTTTGCAATGTGTAGCTGGAGTCAGCCCAAACAATTACTGATCACCACATTCTTCATGCCATGCCCGATGGTCAAATGAAAGCGTAAGGTTCATTTCCAACACAAAAAAAAATGATTTTTAAGACTAAATTTTACGCGTCCACTTTAAAGAATTGTCCCAAATTAGCGTATTTGCTTTATCGATATGTAATAATAGGGACGGTAAAACACAGACAGTAGAAAGCACTCCAACGGCGACTGAGTGGTTTCCTGGTTCACGGCATCTGCTACCACCATATAGCGACGCTGCTATGTCGCTGCTGGACTACTGGCAGTTGTTCATGTTTCATCGAGGCAGTCGAACAAGTTCAAAAGTGGCAGCTTATTTTGCATAATAGCGAAAAAGGGGAGAGAATATCACGGTTATGATAAGCGATACGGGTTTAAATTGGAAGAAAGTCGTTTTTCGTTGTGGCCATATCTTACTACAAACGTTCGGTCACCAACTTTCTCTTCCAAATACCAAAATATTTTGTTGCATCCCTCCTACATACGGAGAAATGACCATCATAATAAAGGGAAGTAAATCAGGGCTCGCACGCAAAAATGTAGATACTAATTTTTCCACGGGCTATTCGAGAGTGATAATCTGAAAGTGAAAGCGAAAAACACAACGTCTTTGTAGAGGTTAGCGACTGTTGTTCATGTACTCATTCATAAATTTTCTGTTTCTTGGTCGCACTTCATTGTTTCTTATTAGACACTCACTCATTCTCAGGTCTGTCATAAGACAAACAAATATGGGATACACATTGTTCCACGTATTACAAGAAATATTTGTCGTACGAGAAAAAAGAATAAACGTGGGATACAGGTTACTTCATCATAATCTAAGAAATTAAATGTGCTCTCGAATTAATGGAACACAAATACAGTTTTTAAATATGAGTAATACATACCAAAAACTTAAAAATCCGTACATCGTGTTACGTCAAATAGTAGATGATTGTACCAAGTATAAGAGCATGCAGGCTGTAATACAGTCACAGTTGTTGCCACCAACAAATGCGCACTCTACTTTAGTAGAAAGACCCAAGTCCAGACGCACTTCAGTAAACAGTAACATGGTAAATTGTACGGTTTCATTGACATACATGTATATAGCTCTAGTTTAATTTCAACAAACATGAGGTTACGTAAAATTACGCAATTTAAAACAGCTTACTGTAGTAAAATGATACAAAACCTCAAAACAAAATCAGGGGACGAAGGAAAGGAACCAATTGTCGCTTAAAGGTAATATGAACCTTGTGTTGCTGGACGATAAATGATAAGGGCGGTCATAAAACTGTTAAAGGGGGAAATAATAATAACAAGACACTTTATTCCGCAAAAACATCTTCGTCAAAAAATAAACGCGAGAAAAAAGACATAAAACATATGAAATAAAAAAAAATAATATATAAAATATTAAAATGACATAAAATGGAAAATACAATCTTACTACAGATTTGAGGATCTGCAGAAATAATGAAGTGCATCCTAGGTAGAAAAAAATTGTGTATAAGTTTGAAAGTGGTTCTGTGCACCCTTCGCCAAACACTTTAGTGAGAATTGCGAAGTACTCATGTAAATTTGTATATAGATGCAACAGGTAGCTAGCAACTTTGTTCTACTCAGATACCATGTGGTCCTTATACCTTTGGCTAGTCAGAACGTTACAAGAAACAGAGAAATTTGTGAAATTATCAGCACGCTGGAAACACACAAACGGGTCCTGCCCTCGGACTGGTCACAATAACGAGGCAGGGAGAACGAGAGGTGTCTCTGGAATCCCTCGCACGTTTCCAACGGCGGGGCAGTCGGGTGGCGAGCAATGCTGACATTTTAGAAAAAGGTGTGGCAGCGAGCCGCGACCATAATTATGCGGCTCGCATGCGACGCATTCTGCGCATTGCTGTTGGGATGCCAGTCAAATTATTATTGCCGTCTGTTGATGCATACCACTGTCGCATTCCGATTTGGTTTATTTCAAACGCCCGAATAACGATGTTCCAGCGTTATGAAATTTCTGCGCGCATTCGCGGTGTCGGATCTACCTGCAGAACGATTGGCACAGCCGTCTGAAAATTTGGTGCATGTTCATACCTCATATATTGCAATGGCAAGCAATGATTGGCTGCTGCCTTTTGTAAGCGGAAAGGACGGTGTAGGTGACAAATGTGCAGTGAGTTCCTGACTAAAACAACGAGAGGTCAGCTTGTTCTAAATGTCTCCTAGTAAAATCTTATGACGTATTTTTGTTACAGTACTTGGAATAGTAACTAGACTGAAAGTTTCGTTAAGGGCTGTCATGATGTTCCTTGTGGATATACCTAAACAGTGTTGAAGGAGAACGGCGTGCTTCATATGTTTCTAAAAGCTTTACCCTCAAAGAGCATTCTCAGGCTGTCAACGATGGAGGTTCGTAATTTCTTTATTTTATATCCAGCAAGTAGGTGAAAGTTTACAGCTTCGACAGGATTTATTTTGGTAGTGATAACAAGTCATCAGATGTTAATTTCGTATACTATGTAGATTGCATTCATTTCCATTTTAGGTTCCCTAACACCTGGCAAAGTTTGTGCAACATCGTGTGTTACATTTTCTCCCAAAACAAATGAAAGTCAATTCTTAAGTATGACTATGCAATTATTCTTTTCCAGAACCACTGTTTGTCTTAAACGTCCCGCTGAAACGTCCCACTGCCATTGTTGCAAGAAACTAGGAATATGAAGTGTACGTAAGACTCGCAATCTGTTGCCCCAGTTAGCAACATACTTTCTTGCATTAAAAAAGTGAAGACGCTGCCAGCGTGGGAGTTACGTAGAGGATAATCTACCGGTTGTCACCACTGATTGTTGTTCATCGTCTGCTTCCATCGAACATCAGTTGAGAGAATATTTGTGAATATTTGTTTATACTTTCACAAACATTTATGCGTAATTTACTTTCATTGTTGCAAGGTATATTATTATGAAGATGATGACGGATACAACTTGTATAACGTAGCCTGTTGAAATTCATTTCCACTTCACAAGTCCTAAATGAAAAATGAGTGCCTTGAAATACGACTGTAATAGAAATGAAAACCTTACTAGGATTTCATATCGATTGTACACTGGTGAAAATATCACGACCGTAGACTTATGGACAAAAATCTCACCATCTTGCATAGTCTTCTCAAGCTGCAATGAATGGTGCTTGGAGACGATCGTAAAGATTTATAATGCCATCTTGGAAGGCAATGCGTCACACTACTGCTTGCTGCTGTTACACTTGGTTATGGAATGTTTTCATGATTGTAGACTGTAGCGCTAGCTATGCTTACGATAGATTGAAAATACTGAACCCCCCTTCAATTTAGCAGCAGTACACCATAGATCAAGCTTGTGGATTTAATCAATGTGATGTGACGACTTTGATGCCAACAGTCGATTCCACTTCTCTGGTTCAGAAGTTCACTTAAGCTGTCAGGGTTTATAGCTATGTGAAAAGTCAATGTTGAAAAATAAAACACGCCTTCATAATTCATCATTTACTTAGTGAACAACTGGTTAAAGTCGCACATGACTGATGCCGAACATATTTATACAAAGCCGCCAATCTACATTTGGCTGGATACAACAAAAATTAAAAGCTTAGTGAGACTACGTGGCCTATGGTAACAACATTTCACCCTGAGGTGACGGTTCGCGTTTACACAAAATGTATTTAAAGATATCACTCTTCCTACCTTTTCAAGGAATGTGATGTTACAACGCGAAAGATGTATATGTTAACAGTAATAAGTTGCCTGATAGCTAGCCCTTTCTTTTATTGTATAAGAATTTACTCACAATGATTTTTCTTTCTGATATTAAATCTGTTTGATTCTACATCAATGAAGTAGCAACCATACTTGAGTCCACTATTATATCATAAATCCTCTCTGGAATCTTAGTAAAATAAAAGAATATAACTTGTACGACAGATAAGCTATGTGACCAAACGTATCCGGACACCTGGCTGAAAATGACTTACAAGTTCGTGGCGCCCTCAATCGGTAATGCTGGAATTCAGCATGCTGTTGGCCCATCCTTGGCCTTGATGACAGCTTCCACTCTCGCAGGTGATGGAAGGTTTCTTGGGGAATGGAAGGCCATTCTTCACGGAGTGCTGCACTGAAGAGGGGTATCGATGTCGGTCAGTGAGGCCTGTCACGAATTCTTCGTTCCAAAACATCCCAAAAGTGTTCTAGAGGATTCAGGTCAGGACTCTGTGCAGGACAGTCCATTACAGGGATGTTATTGTCGTGTAACCACGCCTCCACAGGCCGTGCATTATGAACAGGGGCACAATCGTGCTGAAAGATGCAGTCGCCATCCCCGAATTGCTCTTCAACACTGGGAAGCAAGAAGGTGCTTAAAACATTAATGTAGGCCTGTGCTGCGATAGTGCTACGCAAAACAACAAGGGGTGCAAGTCCCCTCCATGAAAAACACGACCGCACCATAACACCATCGCCTCCGAATTTTACTGTTGGCACTACACACGCTGGCAGATGACGTAAACCGGGCATTCTTGATACCCACACCCTGCCATCGGATTGCCAAATTGTGTACCATGATTCGTCACTCCACACGACGTTTCTCCACTGTTCAATCGACCAATTTTTACGCTCCTTACACCAAGCGAAGGGTCGTGTGGCTTATGAGCAGCCGCTCGACCATGAAATCCAAGTTTTCTCACCTCCCGCCTAACTGTCATGGTACTTGCAGTGGATCCTGATGCAGTTTGGAATTTCTGTGTGATGGTCTGGATAGATGTATGTCTATTACACATTACGACCCTCTTCAACTATCGGCGGTGACAGTCAGCAGACGAGGTCGGCCTGTGCGCTTTTGTGCTGTACGTGTCCCTTCACATTTCCGCTTCCCTATCACATCTATAACAGTGGACCTAGGGATGTTTAGGAGTGTGTAAACCTCTGGGACAGACGTATGACACAAGTGACACTCAATCACCTGACCACGTTCCAAGTCCGTGAGTTCCGTGGAGCGCCACATTCTGCTCTTTCACGATGTCTAATGACTACTAAGGTCACTGATATGGAGTACCTGGCAGTAGGTGGTAGCACAATGCACCTAATATGAAAAACGTATATTTTAGGGGGTTTCCGGATATTTTTGATCACATAGTGTATCTGAAAACCAGTTGCTTTGAGCTTCAGTTAAAATCCAGTATGCTGCATATTGTGTCTAGTGGCCTGTTGACTGATATGACAATGGGCGGCATTTCATGCTTTCTGTGGCAGAAGTTATATGGGGTAATATTTAACACCCCAGTGAAGTCTTAAAACCGCGAGAATAGAGGACAAACGACGATAAACAGAAAGGCAAAAGACGCGTTCGAATGCTGGAAAAAGTATTACTTCCATCCAATTGCTCGGAGGATAAAAATAGGTGTGTCGGTTCAGACTTTTAAAAAGCGCTGCAAACGCAAAAAAATATCTGTTTACGTCATGTTAGTGACAATGATTCAAATTTATTGTCCCCTCATTTGATTTTGGACTTACTGCCACGATGATCAAACATGCACAACATTGGAACGTTGAATAGCGAGCATATTCTGCCCATCATACACTCCTGGAAATGGAAAAAAGAACACATTGACACCGGTGTGTCAGACCCACCATACTTGCTCCGGACACTGCGAGAGGGCTGTACAAGCAATGATCACACGCACGGCACAGCGGACACACCAGGAACCGCGGTGTTGGCCGTCGAATGGCGCTAGCTGCGCAGCATTTGTGCACCGCCGCCGTCAGTGTCAGCCAGTTTGCCGTGGCATACGGAGCTCCATCGCAGTCTTTAACACTGGTAGCATGCCGCGACAGCGTGGACGTGAACCGTATGTGCAGTTGACGGACTTTGAGCGAGGGCGAATAGTGGGCATGCGGGAGGCCGGGTGGACGTACCGCCGAATTGCTCAACACGTGGGGCGTGAGGTCTCCACAGTACATCGATGTTGTCGCCAGTGGTCGGCGGAAGGTGCACGTGCCTGTCGACCTGGGACCGGACCGCAGCGACGCACGGATGCACGCCAAGACCGAAGCATCCTACGCAGTGCCGTAGGGGACCGCACCGCCACTTCCCAGCAAATTAGGGACACTGTTGCTCCTGGGGTATCGGCGAGGACCATTCGCAACCGTCTCCATGAAGCTGGGCTACGGTCCCGCACACCGTTAGGCCGTCTTCCGCTCACGCCCCAACATCGTGCAGCCCGCCTCCAGTGGTGTCGCGACAGGCGTGAATGGAGGGACGAATGGAGACGTGTCGTCTTCAGCGATGAGAGTCGCTTCTGCCTTGGTGCCAATGATGGTCGTATGCGTGTTTGGCGCCGTGCAGGTGAGCGCCACAATCAGGACTGCATACGACCGAGGCACACAGGGCCAACACCCGGCATCATGGTGTGGGGAGCGATCTCCTACACTGGCCGTACACCACTGGTGATCGTCGAGGGGACACTGAATAGTGCACGGTACATCCAAACCGTCATCGAACCCATCGTTCTACCATTCCTAGACCGGCAAGGGAACTTGCTGTTCCAACAGGACAATGCACGTCCGCATGTATCCCGTGCCACCCAACGTGCTCTAGAAGGTGTAAGTCAACTACCCTGGCCAGCAAGATCTCCGGATCTGTCCCCCATTGAGCATGTTTGGGACTGGATGAAGCGTCGTCTCACGCGGTCTGCACGTCCAGCACGAACGCTGGTCCAACTGAGGCGCCAGGTGGAAATGGCATGGCAAGCCGTTCCACAGGACTACATCCAGCATCTCTACGATCGTCTCCATGGGAGAATAGCAGCCTGCATTGCTGCGAAAGGTGGATATACACTGTACTAGTGCCGACATTGTGCATGCTCTGTTGCCTGTGTCTATGTGCCTGTGGTTCTGTCAGTGTGATCATGTGATGTATCTGACCCCAGGAATGTGTCAATAAAGTTTCCCCTTCCTGGGACAATGAATTCACGGTGTTCTTATTTCAATTTCCAGGAGTGTATTTATGACGGTGAGGAAGCCTACATATTAACATTGATATAAAAGATGACATCGACGAGGTAGAGAATTAAAGTTACATACTCTCAGGAGATTCCTCTTTCCCCGGAGGTGGCACAGTTCTTCATTCGATTTCCTGATAAATATTTGTAATATACAGGGTGGAGAAAAATTGTGTCACGAAATTTTAACCCTGGATAGCTGATACCAGTAGGAACCAAAATTACTGATGTGTAGGCCGACAACGCGCAATTTTTAAACTACGGAAACTTGGCACCATGTACTCCGATTGGCCGCGGCAATGCTTTGTTGCCGGATACCACGAATGCATAGCCTGCCGGACATCGTGATGTATGTAAGGTGGTAGCGCGTCAGCCTTCCTCTCTTGGGGCCTGGGGGCGAAACTGCAGCGGTCCCTACATATCTATTGGAGTTTCATGATAAGACGTATCGGGAACCCATTAAGAGCTGTTATTTCGCGTAAAGAAAGTCTTTTACAAATTGTTTCGGCCCTGAAAAGGGCCTTTTTTGTAGCTAGGGCATTGTTTACTTAAAGCAGGTGCTTGAACTAGCGACATGATGTGTCTGGTGGCATGCTGAATGCGATCCATTAATTCCTCTTCGTTTCTTGGTGGTTTGCGTCCGGGTGGGTGAAGCAGAACCTTGAAGAATCCCCACAGGAAAAATTCCGGTGGCGTGAGGTCTGGTGATCGCGGGGGCCATGTCCTACGAGCACCTCTGCCAATTACCCGGACGTCAATGAGTTCATTTAAATATCCGCGCACAGCACCACTGTTGTGTGCGGGAACCCCATCATGCTGCAGTCACATTCGTAGCCGTACGTCAAGGGGAATATCTTCCAGCAGACCGGGTAGAGTTTCTTGCAAGAAGTGAAGCTAATTTGCCCCGGTAAGTCGAGGACGTAGAAGGACCGGCCCAATCAGATGGTCACCCACAATGCCTGCCCAAATGTTGAGTGAAAATCGTTCCTGTGTCCGTGGACGTACGTAACGTGAGGGTTTCCCCTTGTCCAGTAATGAACGTTTCGAGTGCTGTAAAGGACATCGCGATGGGAGGTGCTACTCGACGGTAAACAACACAAACGCGGGAAGGTCGGAATCTCGTGCAACACGTCGCAGAAACCACCGGTAAAACCCTAGACTGTGTCCATAGTCCGCCACAGGATTTAGGTCTTGACAGGGTGCAAACTAAATGGATGTTGGCCGTTATCCCTCAAAACCTCCCAGATTAACAGATGAGTGACCCCCATGTCGTGTCTAACCTTTTGATTACTTGTCGTAGGTGCTTCCTCGAAGCGCTCGAGAAATGTTTCTTCAACTGCAGCAACCCGTCGTGTTCGGGGTCTTCCAGCATCACCATGACATCCCGCTAACGAGCCTGTTTCAGGAAGTCGAAGGTGAATTGCCGTAAACGTTTGCGGGTGTGGGTGGCGCCTTGCTGGGTATACTGTGCCGCCATATTTACTGTATGACTAAATCGCTGGTGACGTGTGTCTGCTCCGAAGCAAAGCTTACGTGCGAATGCCTCTGACAGGAGGTAGAGGCAAACAGCAAGACCTATTCGACACGTGTGCGTAACACGTTGGAGCAATGGTGAGGCGGTATGTGTGAACGACAACTATAGCGCTGCCAGTCAACTGACGAACGGTGACAGGGCAATCTCACGGCCAATCGGAATGCGCGGCGCCAAGTTTCCCTAGTTTAAAAATGGTGCGTTTTCGACCTACACAACATTAGTAATTTTACTACTGGCATTAGCTATCTAGGGTTAAAATTTCGTGACACAATTTTTCTCCACCTTGTTTACATACAGCTGTATACAGGTCACACATAGTATAATCATAGTGTAATTAATCCTCCACTTGGGCTTAGTACTCTTGGAAGTGCAGGGCTTGGACAAAAATATGAAACACTGCGAGAATTGCAAGCTTGAACAAAAACGCCAGCCAAGCCTGCAGTTTGCACTGTTCTATTTGACCACAAACGGAGCCTGCGCAGTTTTCTCAATAAGTTGCAAGTATGTGGCGTGGTGAGATTAGTGTTTAGCGAAGCTTTGAGTGTGTTAAGTCGTAGCGCATTGTTTCCGAAAGCGGGCAAAATGGTTCGGTTCTCCTATGGCGGTTGCTTCCGTAACCAATGTAGACGACGTGTCAGATATTTCGAGAGATCTCGTATCGAAGATTTGTACCGCATACAGGGATAGTAAAAAACCATGATCCGTGGAAGGTCGTAACTCTGTCCCTCCTTTCAATCGCCGTGCGAACGTCGAATTGGCAGATATTGAGATAAGCGATCGTGAACTGAAAATGAACTACAATCGCTTAGTAGTGAAAAGGCTTCAGGACCAGATAACATACCTATAAGATTCTGTAAATTTAATGCGAAAGAACATGCTCCCCTTATAGCAGTAATTTATCGTAGATCGCTTGAGCAACGAAAGGTATCTAACGACTGGAAAAAAGCGCTAGTCATTGCTGTTTTTAAGAAAAGCCGTAAGACAGATCCACACAATTATAGATCTATATCGTTGACGTCAATCTGTTGTAAAATTGTGGAACATGTTTTATGCTCAAGAATTATGACGTTCTTAGAAAATGAACGTCTCCTCTGTAAGAATTATGACGTTATTAGAAAATGAACGTCTCCTCTGTAAGAATTAGGACGTTCTTAGAAAATGAACGTCTCCTCTGTAAGAATCAACATGGATTCCGCAAAGAGAGATCCTGCGAAACTCAGCTCGCTCTGTTTCTCCATGGGAACGGCGCTGAGGCTGATGCTGTGTTCCTTGATTTCAGTAAGGCATTTGACACCACCCCGCATTACCGTTTAATGAAAAAAATACGAGCTTACGGAGTATCGGAGTAGGCCTGTGATTGGATTCAAGACTTTCTTGCAGATAGAACTCTACACGTCGTTCTTAGCGGAACTGAATCGACAGATGGAAAGGTAATATTCGGGGTACCACAGAGAAGTGTGATAGAACCGTTGCTGTTCACAATATATATATAAATGATCTAGTAGAAGGCGTCGGATTCTCTTTAAGGCTATTCGCAGATGATTCAGTTGTCTATACCAAAGTAGCAACGCCAGAAGATAGTAAGAAATTGTAGAACAACATGCAGAGAACTGATGAATGATGCACACTGCCAGTTGACCCTGAACGTAAATAAATGTAACATATTGCGCATTCATAGGAAAAAAAATCCACAGCTGTACAGCTACAGTACTGATAACAAACAGCTGGAGACAGCGTCTATCGTACAATATCTAGTCGTAACTATACAGAGCGATCTTAAGTGGAATGACCATATAAAACAGATAGTGGGAAAAGCAGACACAAGACTCAGATTCATCGGAAGAATCTTAAGGAAACGTAACTCATCCTCGAAAGGGGTGGCTTATAAGGCGCTTGTTCACCAGATTCTTGAGTACTGTTCATCTCTCTGGGATCCCTATCAGGTAGGGCTGACAGAGGAGATAGAGAAGATCCAACGAAGAGTGGCGCATTTTGTCACGGGACCGTTCAGCTGGAGAGAGAGGGTTACCGAGATGCTAAACAAATTCTACTGGCAGACATTTCAAGAGAGACGTTGTGCCTCACGGAGAAATTTACTACTGAAATTTCGGGATAGCACTTTTCAGGAAGAGTTAGACAGCATATTACTTCCCCCCACATACATCTTGCATATTGACCACGACGAGAAAATTCGAGAAATTAGAGCCAATACAGAGGCTTACCGACAGTCATTCTTCCCACGCACTATTCGCGAGTGGAACAGTGTTGGAGGGATCAGATAGTGGTACAAAAAGTACCCTCGTCCTCACACCATTAGGTGGTTTGCCGAATATGATGTAGATGTAGATGCCCGTAACAGGTAAATGTGACGACTAAGACATAAAACCTGGGATATGGAGTAATGGTAAATGTAATTTCGTCGGATGAGACTTGTTTCACACAGTTTACAACTTCTGGACGAGTTTACGTCCAAAAAGAGAAACATGACATGGGTCCGTTGATGATTTGGTTAGCCATGTAGTAGTATGGACACCATGATTACTCTGTGAGCTCGCATTACTGCCAAGAATTTTGTGACCATTTTGGTCGGTCAGGTCTCTTGCAAGGTACACTGTTTGTTCACCAATAGTGATGCAATGTTTCATGTCGGTAGTGAACCTGTTCACACAACTCGTCTCTTCCAGGGCTGGTTTATTGAGCACGAGGACAAATTGCCACATCTTCCTTGGACCAAACCGTCACCAGATCTCAATATTACTGTACTTTCGCGGTCTTCTTTGGAGAGAATATGTGTGATCGCTATCCACCTCCATCTCTGTTACCTGAACTTGCCATTATTTTGCTGGAAGAATGGTATAAGATTCCCTTGAAAACCGTACAGGGCCTGTATTTATCTATTCCGAGACGACTGGAAACTGCCGTGAATTCCAACTATTTTGCTACGCTATATTAGGATATGTAATGTGTTGTGTGGTGTCACCGCCAGACTCCACACGTGCTAGGTGGTAGCCTTTAAATCGGCCGCGGTCCGTTAGTATACGTCGCATCCGCGTGTCGCCATTATCAGTGATTGCAGACCGAGCGCCGCCACATGGCAGATCTAGTCTAGAGAGACTCCCTAGCACTCGCCCCAGTTGTACAGCCGACTTTGCTAGCGATGGTTCACTGTCTACATACGCTCTCAGTTGCAGAGACGACAGTTTAGCATAGCCTTCAGCTACGTTATTTGCTACGACCTAGCAAGGCGCCATATTCAGTTTCTATGTCTTCTGAACAGATAATATTCTGACTCGTGTACCGTCAAGAGTGACGTTCATCATTAATGGATTAAAGTTAAGTATCAAATTAATTACGTCCGCTTTCTGAATTCTCATTCCTTGTCATGTTCCAGACCTCACGTCAGTATAGTTCTTGCCTCCTCACGCTAACCTGCGTGAGCTAAAACGCGTGCATTTCGGCCTCCAATCGAAACACGGTGTTGGCTTTTCAGCCAACACAATATGTTGTGTTTTTGGTGTTTCCATATTTTTGTCCACGCCTTGTAGTGGCCAATGTCTGACATTGAACTTAAAATACCTATAAATAATAATTTTGTTTGTTTTAATGTATATGGTTCTTGGCCAACAAATTTTCTTTCATGTATTCTGTTCCTAAATGTTTAAAATTGATTATTTTTGCTTTACGTTCGTGATCAAGATGTCATTAACGAACGGATCATAAGGGTTAGAGGGCTGTTGCATAATTGTCTCTCAGAGCAAGAACACAAAAATAACCAATGTATAATTGATTACCGCCAAGGCGCTTGCAACAAACTATGTATACTGTGCAGTTTGGTTAAAAAAATGGCTCAGATGGCTCTGAGCACTATGGGACTTAACTTCTGAGGTCATCAGTACCCTAGAACTTAGAACTACTTAAACCTAACTAACCTAAGGACATCACACACGTCCATGCCAGAGGCAAGATTCGAACCTGCGACCGTAGCGGTCGCGCGGTTCCACACTGAAGCACATAGAACCGCTCGGCCACATCGGTCGGCCCACCTTACTGGGAGGGCGTGTATGCCCGCATGTTGGTCGAAGTCGGAGGCAACGTCTTCCTGCATCCATCAAATTTTCACTATCAGTCTCGTAAAGAGGAAACAATTCCGCATAGACGGTCCTCCGTTGCTCTTTATAATCTTCTGCTAGGCGACATTAAACCCAGCGGACACACACCTTAGACTACCCAAGCTGGTGATCGACTGTGTCAGCATTACAATCAGAGACGTTCAGTTGAGGAGCGAGGTGTTCGGATACGATCTGTCGACAACCTCGAATGAGAATTTCCGCACGTTCCAGCATTGAAGGAATCACAGCTGTGTGCTACCGGCCGTCACACGGGAGATCGGACGGGTCTGCTCGTCCTTGTTGCGATGATGTCATCTCCTCCCTCAACGACTCACCGTGCTTTTGTTCACTGCCACGTTTCGGTACACATTGTGCAAGCGTCCATGAATATCCACAATGCTCTGATTTTCCGCCAAAAGAAAGTCAATGACAGCTCTCTGCATGGAATCCGCCTCCGTTACAGACGCTGTTTTAAGGACTAAGTATAGTGCCATCCTCTATTGGAACTTCATGAAGCTACAGGTGCTGAAGCGAGAGTATTCCACGATGTCGCACAACAAATTCCGCATTTTTTTCAACCGAAACTGTCCGAGAAAGAAATGTGTTGCATTACTTACTGAAAACCCTCTGTAATATTTCTGGTTTATTTAGCCATCATATTAGGCTCCAGGAAGCTATTCCCAGGGCAGTGGAGATGCAAGAAGCATAGAGATGACGCAATGTGGGATGAGGTATCGGTGACAGAAGGCCGCCTGCATGATGCTGCTGCTCTGTGATCGGCTGCTGTGTTCGGCGGTAGGGCGCCAAAACGTTAAACTTTAGTTGCTATTATTAATTAAACCTGTCATCCAAATTACTTCATTTTTTAAAATAAACATCTATCAACAGCCAGCTATCAATCAGTCATTTCAAAATTATTAAAATCAAGGTATTGCTAAAACAAAAGACTGACGATATTAATGCCGATGCACTTCGGTGGCGTTCGGGTCACTCCTTGCTGGCTTGGCGCGCGAAGTGTCTCGGTCAGTCCGACTCTCCAGTTCTGACCGTTTCAGTAGACAGACATGTTGTCTGTTATAGCAGTATTTGTTTCATGCAATTTTATTTACTACAGTTCCGACCGTCGCTAGGTACAGACATGTTGTCTGTAATAGTAGTATTTGATTCATGTAATTTTATTCTCCAGTTCTGACGATTCCAGTAGACAGACATGTTGTCTGTGGCAGGATGTATTTCATGACATTTTAGCCAGATATAATGACTGTGGAAAGATATGTTCAATACGTTGTGATCAAGAATAGTTTCTCGTGTCTGTATCAATAGAAACGCGAGTGGCATCTCAAATGAGTTATATTTTATTCGTAGCAGCAGTTCCTTGCAAAGTTAATTTCAGCCTCAAGAAAAAGAATCCACGACCTGCGTGCTGTTTTCTGCGTTGGGGACATCATCATCATGAAGACAGCAGGTTAGTGAAGTGTACAAGAACTTACGTATTTCACACAGGGCAGTGGAAACAACTAGGCACCTCACGTGTACTGCATGCACAGTACAAATGTGCTCAGTGACACGTCATCTGCAGTAATGCAGAGGACGTAAAGAAGGATGAAAGTATTAAAACTATCTCGCTTTTATTCATTTTTTCTTGCCGTACCTCGTAATACGACGGCGAATCACTGTGATAGCAAGCAACAGATCAAAAGTATTACTGAGCCAAGGAATAGTTGATAAAATCGTGAAACAGCCGGATATAATTGCTCGTCCCACGATACGCCTAACTTTTCTCCGCTGGTGTATACCTTTCTTGCTGCGGCTGAATCGATCGCGGAGGACAAAGGAGGTAGGCGGCAGTCTGCAGTGACGCCTACCGCCCGCGTCGCGTCCCCAGGGGACGCCGGCAGCACGGCGAGGCAGCTGCGTGACAAAGCTGGGAGGGCTGACTAATGCCGGATGACGGCTGACGGCGCGCCGTGCAGCGGCCCCGCGGGAGCGCCGCGGTCTCAGCTCGGTCCCCGCCCAGGAGCAGCTGAGCAGCTCGGTAGCTACAGCTACGATCGCCCACCACCTGTCGCTCTGCCCTGCGCGGTTGCGTCAAGCCCCTGCGCAACTGGCCCTCTGCCTTACAGGTGGATGCGGGTAATTATGTCCGTTATTGGCCAGGTTAATGCTCCAGCAGGGCCGTTTCTGCCATTAGGCAGCGCTAGACGGCCGCCTGTGGTGGTACAATTACAGGAGAGGCGAAAGTCGTACGAAATTAATTTCAAATAAAACAGCGAAAAAATGAGCAAATGAGAAAAATTGAAAGAGAGAAAAATTTAAAACACCGAATAGTTTTCAAGAGGGTACGGAACAGTTACTTAATAGGTCTTTACTTAATTTGACGAAAGTAAACATATTACCTCTACCCTGGTCCCGGCGGAGGTTCGAGTCCTCCCTCGGGCATGGGTGTGTGTGCTGGTCCTTAGGATTATTTAGGTTAAGTAGTGTGTAAGCTTAGGGACTGATGACCTTAGAAGTTAAGTCCCATAAGATTTCACACACATTGAACATTTTTTACCTCTACCTACCTCAAAACTAAAGCAGCCGCTATTAAAACTTTCGGATTAGATTTCAACGACCACCTTGAGCGACCCATCGGATTATAAGCAGCCGCCCGTCCATAATTTAGGGCCACTGACTCCAGGGAAGGGAAAGGGCCAGTGCCTTTAGACGAACACAACATCCATGCCTCACTGGGATTCGAGCACCAGTCTTCGATGAATGTGATCAGAAGTCATTCGTTTGGACCACTGCCCCAAAGTGGCGGCTAATGAAATGTTGGAAAACTCTCAATAGAAAATCCTAACAAGGCTTCTCCTATTTACTTCATTGCAAGAAAGTCGATCTGAAAGACGAGATTTATTCCTCATTTTAAAAGTATTTCAATTAAAACAGAAACGGAATAACACACGGTTATCCAGATTGCCGCCTGCATCACTCCCATCAGTATAGTATCATTTCTAAATTCAACGAAATATTGATGCGCACCAGAAAATAGTTCTACACGTTCAACAGTCCATCTTCTTGCAATTACATGTAATAAATAATTGATACCAAATTTGGTTGCACTGGTAATTCAGTCGAGTTCTAGTTTAAAATGTTCAGCACATTCTTCCTTTTTCAGTTGTTTTGGAAAACTTCAAAAATTGAGGACAAAAAATAAAAGCAAAGAACGGAGTGTAAGAACATTTGTTGTCTTCTGCCAGTTTTAAACGAATTGACGACAAAACACGAAAACTGAGGACTGTCGTCAGAGAATGAAGACATGTGATCACCTTAGTTTAATGATTTAAAGTATAATAGCAGATCTGCATTGTGCTGTTGGATGTTGGTAGTGGTGGAGGAGGACGAGGGATGGGGTTGGGGAGTGGGAGGGAGATTAACGGGGAGACCGATTGGAGTAAAAAAGAGGGGCCATCAGTTTTCAGTTCTCGCCTAAGGCGACAAAACATATGGCAACAGCCCTGTGCTCCAGTCAATTGATAGCGACTGCTTCACTTACTACCTCAACACTACCACCGTCCATGCCATTCCTTTTACACGTACTACTGTCAGAGAGATGAAGTAATGCCTACTAATTTATTCATCTTATATAGTGAGACATACGCGTCCCATACATTTCTCAGTGCGCTGACATACAATTTCTACTAAAAACATAATCGTCGAACTTTAGAATGAAATATTTTCATCGATTTAATTCAGTATGCTACAGTTTCAGGGGAGCTAATGATGTAGAAATATATTGCAATTACCGAATCATGAAAGGATTGTTAGAAATTTTTTTTTAAAATTTAGGGAGGAATACAGACAGTAAACCTGGTTTGAGAGACGATCAAAAAGTTCCCGTTCGAAGTCCTCACAATCCATAATCGTATGCCAATCACTTAAAATCGCCTTGAGCACTGAGGCTATCATCCTATCGACGCACTTTGCTAAATGTACTGGTGTGGTAAAAGCGCCGTGTCCTGCTGCCTGAGCCAACCGTTGTGGCCGAGCGGTTCTAGGAGCTTCAGTCCGAAATAGCGCTGCTACTACGGTCGCAGGTTCGAATCCTGCCTCGGGCATGGATGTGTGTGATGTCCTTAGGTTAGTTAGGTTTAACTAGTTCTAAGTCTAGAGGACAGATGACCTCAGATGTTAAGTCCCATAGTGCTCAGAGTCATTTGAACCATTTGAACCTGCTGCCTAATGAAGTCCGTAACTGCAGCTGCACATTCTCGTCCGACAGAAATCGTCGATCCTTCGAGGTCTTTTTCAGGGGACCGAAAGCGTGATAAGCGCATGCGGAGAATCAGGACTATGGGGCGGATGCTCTAGTGTTTTCCACTTGAGGTAGCGTGAATTCTGCCTTACAACATAGCGATATGTGGACGTGCGTTAACATGAAGCAGCAGTACTCCTTGTCACAGTTTTCCCGGACGTTTCGCCTTAACTGCATCTCGTAATTTCTGCAATATTATGGATTACCATTCCCCAGTGGTGGAGACACTACGTTCATTGAATTCTTAAGCAAAGGACCGCAGTAGTCAAAGAAGAGGGTGAGCATCACCTTTGCATCGGATGGCTAGCTCTGGAATGTCTTGGGACGATGGGCGCTGGATGATAACACTGCATCGTCGATGCTTTCGACTCCTATACCCATTGGTGACAACAGCTTTTATCGCCGGCAACAATGCGTTCAAGGAACGTGTTGCCTTCAACATTCAGACCCATGAGGTGCTTCAGGAAAACAGCCGTCCGGTTTGCTTTTTTCTTCGGATTTTGCATTAAACACTTGTGGTATCCATGCCTGCAGGCCTTACAATAGACTAACTCTTGCTGGATAATGTGTTGTACGCTACCGAACCTGATGTTGAAATCCTTTGTTTTATCACGAATGGTTATGCTCCGGTCCGCCCTAATCGCGTCATCAACCGCTCCCTTGTTGTTGTCCGTAATGGATGAGGCTGGCTTACCAGATCGACTGGCGTCTTGTGTCGAATCGCGACCACAATGAACTTGGCGCACCCTTCCACACCGGCGGTTTTCAAAAGACATGCTGCCCCATACGCATCCTACAGTCTCTGATGGGTATCTACTAGTGTTTGTCCTTTGGTATCTAAGAAAAGAATAACAACACATTCTTCCTGTTTGGAAGCATTTCGTAATGACGGCGCCATAGTTTACGTTTGCACATTTACTGCACACGAGTCGGAAAGATGCGAAATCCACACTAATCTCTTCCCTGTATTCTATGCTTATACACCGGCATCGGAGATGAACTAAGTTGCACATAAGCTGCATCAACACCCTCCAACGGAAACTTTTTGATCGCCCTTTATAACTTAGACGGATTCATAAACTGGCAGTCGCACAAGCTTGTTCATTATGAGGTCGTAAACATTAAGAAACTGCTGAATTCACCCTCGTTGATCGCAAACAGGACGCAGTCGACGACGCAGGCATGTACCATCTGTAAGCAAACAGTTTCAGGTGCAGTATATATAGCGACCGTCAGACGACAAATAAGACAGAGTTCCGGCCAGCAGCAAAGTTCGATCCTGCCAACGTCTCGGATGACTAACATGCGTGAACCGAGGACTTACTTTCAAAATCTGTTCTTAAAGAATATACTTTATTTACTAGCGATTCATCAAGAACATTAACACATTTAATCGCACTATGTGAGCGTGGAAGTAGTTTTCAGTGGGTAACTGATGAAAACAAATTAATTATTTTAATAATTTGAAATTTTATTCCTAAAAGCCCTTTTTTTAAAAACAGATTTAAAATTATAATCAGAAAGCACCCTGTAAATATTAAGTTACAATTTTTTCAGAGGCAGAAATAACACAATTTTTTTTCAGTATGAACTTTCGGGCTGAGAACCTTGCCGCTCCCTTTTAACACGGCCGTAGTGACGGCCGCTCACAACAACCTCTGAAAGACTACACTGGTGCAAATCTGCAATACACCAGATTGCTTTAAACTAAAAATTTTAACAACTCACACAAACTATGCACCCCGTAGGAGGGATGGAAGTGGTCCAAAACACTCACATTTAAAATAAAATTACTTGCCACCGAAAGTGCAACTTGTTTTTAAAAGAAAACTCTTACGGTGGAAGTGTGGCAACATTATATACTAAAATGACCATTTAAATAAAAACCCATGAAATGCAGTCTTACATAAAATGTACAAAAATGCTCTACATTACACATATACCGCCTCTCAAGATGATAGGCAATATAAAAACATATTTCAGGAATTCGGCCTTCACATCTTAAGCAATAAATTCGTTAACATCGAATCCGACAAACATGACAGAGGCAGCTATTAACGCATGGCAGACCGACAGACAGACAGACGGACGCTAACTGCCTAACAAATGCGGACGAGAGACAGACGAGCAGGCTGGGGACGAGATACTGACCAAGAAAACAAGTAGAATTTAACAATTAAATGAAACAATATATCACGAATCACTTATAAAAAAAAACCTGCGATGTCTGGCGAAGACCTGGCGCAGCACCCCGAAAACACTCTCCCGAACCGTCTGCTGCCAGCCGCTTCAACGGACGCAGGAAAGCGCGCCGATCTCCCGTCTCACGGCGTCGCAGCTCGCCCCGGCCAGACCGAAGTCATGGGTTGACTCCTGTCGCTCTCGTGTCGGCTGCGAAGCCACTACCCCTCGCTATACGGCGCGGCTCACTGAACTGACGTGGCGACCTAACACGCGCCGACGCTCAAGACAGACAAGTCATCTTGTGTCCCAGTGCGCGACCGACCAACCGGTCGATCCAACCGCCAGTGCCCATTGCCTGAGCAAACTCGAGCAGACTGGCGGCCTAACACATACTAGCACTCCCGACGACAGACAGACACTAACCACTTCACCAATGCGGACGAGAGACAGACGCAGATTCACTTGGCTGACCAACTGACCAGACTCCCCGACTGACCGACACTGGCGAGCTTATAGCGCCCCGTAAATGCAAGTGAACAGCGACCTTTCCCCTTTTCCCCCAGAGGGAGACACCAAAGCTGCGATTGCCACAGCGGCGCCACCGCCAGAAACGGTGGGCGACTGCTTTATACTACGCGCTGCGGCGCGCTCTTCAAAACAGCAATTTTTACCACGGCTCAACGCGACAGCAGATACTATGTGAGTGAGATTTATATGCAGTTAAGCTTGCAAACTAAACAGGACTCGTACAACTTGCCTGTACCTACGGCTGGACAATGGTCAACGGTTTCCTTTTGAACATATCCGGCTTCTGCCGGAATCTATTTATCACTTTGTGGCGGGCACCTTAACTTAAAGGATCGTTTTAAAGACTAGTAACTGGCTTAGTGATCCATGGTATGGAATACCATCGTTAGACGATACTGTGCGTACACTATCCCAAATAGCCTGTTAGCCCTGTGTAGAAGTTTGTTTTAGTAATTGGTTAATAAAATCGTGTTTTAATCCGCGTCAAGTAGGACTGATTTTCATTGTAAACACGTGAAGAAGTATTAAAATAAACCAGAAAGCAACGCAGAGCCACATTTCCTTATTAACATCTTATCAGCCTTCTTAGCCTCACAAGCAAGTAATTTTGCACTGCTTCCAATAACAGAGACCGGAAAAAATATCAGACTGACGCCCTCACTACCTCTCCTCTTGAACGTAGACATTCTCATGCCTGAGAAGGAAGACCACAAATCCCACGTCACCTACAGTCTGCTTGTGAGATTCAATTTAAGTATGTTGCGACCACGTCCTGTGACGACACTACTGATGATTATTTAAACAGTTTGGGTATGTTTTTAAAAATTGGTTTTGATTTAGTCTCTGAATAAAAATCAGTAATAAACTCACACTATCAAATGCGTCCATTTAGCAGTAATCTGAGTAAAAATTTTTATGCAGATATATCGTTTTGATTGAGAATAGTATAATCGTTGGTGCACAGATGTTGTTGTTGTTGTTATCTTTAGTTCGAAGATTGGTTTGATACAGCTCTCAGTGCTAGTTTATCCTGTGCAAGCCTCTTCATTACTGCATAACTATCGCAACCTACATCCATCTGAATCTGCTTACTGTAGTCAAGCCTTGGTCTCCTACAGTTTTTATCATCAGACGTTAATCCCAAATCGGTAATTTCTTGATGTCTCGGGCTGTGTGCTATCAACCGAGCCCTCTTTTAGTCAAGCTGCATCATAAATTTCTGTTCTCTAGTTAGACTTAGCACCTCGTCATTTGTTACTCGATGTACCCATCTGATTTTCAACATTCTTCTGTAGCATAATATTTTAAAAGCTGCTATTCTCTTCTTGTCTGAAATGTTTATCGTCCATGTTTCACTTCCATAACAGGACACACTGCGGAGGAATTCTTTCAGAAAAAACTTCCTAACACTGAAATCTCTACTAGATGTTAACAAATTTCTCTTCTCGAGATATGCTTTTTATTTCCAGTGCCAGTCTGCATTTTGTATCCTACTCACTTCAGCCTTCGTCACTTATTTTGCTGCCAAAGTAGCATAACTTACATGCTATGCTGATTCCCTCAGCATCCCTTGATTTCTTTCGACTACATTTCATGGCTCTTGGTTTGTTTTTGTTGATGTTCATCTTATATTCTCCATTATAACTCATTTCCTCTCTCTGACAGAATTACAACGTTGTCGGCAAAAATGGGAGTTAATATTTCTTGTCCATGGATTGTAATTCACTTTACAAATTTACCCTTGGTTTCCTTCACTTAAATGAAATCTGTGATAGGCTGCGACTCAGTCTCATTCGCTCCCCTACTATGGCTTCCATTTCATGTCTTTCTACTATTATAACTGCAGTCTGATTTCTATACGCGGTATTTATTGGATAAAAATGAAATCCGCAAAAGGAAAATGCATAAATTTCTTCGTAGCTACAGTTCTCTTATAAAGCTTCGGAAGGGAAAATATTTGTGTAACTGGCAAATAACTGTTTGCAAGAGGTTGTAAGCCCGTAAGTTATTTATACTTTGCATGTTCAGTCGTATACATTCGTTCCTCATGGTGATATCTTCTGAAATGCAGTACACATGACACCATCATCAGAGCACATTAATTTTGCAGCAACACCAGTTGAACATCCAGCATCCTACGTGAGTACTCACACTGTCCACTGGAATCTTATGTTTCTAGGACGAATGGTTTACGCTAGTCAGTCTGTTTATTACACTGCACAAATAGGTGATGATAATAAGATACCAACAACAGTAATAATAATATAATAGTAATGAACAAATCTGAGAAAGTCATCTTGGTCTTAAACATCACTGTATCGCACAATTATACTTTGGAAAAACGCATGCAGTATGATGTGGCCAAATACAGGCATCATGCACATGAAGTAAATCCTACGTGGGAAAAGAAACCCTTTGCACATTGTCACTGTGATGACATCGGACACCGACGTTATGCCGATATGGACTGTGAACAGTGTGCAGGATTGCATTGGCCAATATCAAACCTTTAATTTGTTGGTCGCACCCAGAATATCAGGGCCCTTACTTATTTTTGCCATTGTGATATAGTCGTCTCCCTCAAGTGTTATAGTTTTGTTTTAGTTTATTGAGTGGTATATCTATGTGTGTGTATAGGAGGGGGGGGGGGGAGGGGTTGAATTACAGAGTCTGACCAGTCTGCCGCATTAGTGTAGTTTGATATCACGTGACATCATGTCTAGAGTAGGGTACTGGAATATGTTTTCCGAACGATCTTAAAATTGATATCTGTATATACAAATTCTGTGTTATTATGAAGAGATATCCTAATTAGAAAGCTAAACTATGCCAATCAGCATCGTTTGTTACTTGTATCACCACTTTATCCTGGCAGTGCTGTAGAGTTTGTGGCTGTGCTCATGTTCTTTGTTCTATCGTCTACAGTGTTTTCTTCTTATGTCCGATCGTTGCCTGATTAATTACACGTTAAAATCCTTACACATATGTATTTTATGACGAATATATCTTCCTGCAAAATGCTATGCAAATCCCATAGAGCTCATTTAATATTCGCTCTGGCTACAGCGTCAGATAGTTACATATTTCACATTATTTGGATTAACCATAAGCTGCCATAATTTGGATAAGAACTGTTTCCTGAAGATCGCGCTGATAAGACGAAAACTAGGTTTGCAATAGACAAAAATTAGTAGAATAAAAACTGTGTACTTCTTATTAAACCTTATATATGGAATTGTTCTACCGAGAAGTAACGGAAGAACCCATTAGTAAGAACTGGACAGTTAACTCGCTCATTCGTTTATCACCTATTACTTAACTTGCGACTCACCTTGTTTACACATTTTAGTGAGCACCGATTACAACATTTTACAGTGAAATCAGTCAATAACGAATATTCCATTCGATTAAAAATAAGCATGGCTTCTCAGGCCGGATGTTGTAACTGAAGCAATCAACGGCTGCGCAAAGCCTACATTTTCCCATTGTAATCTGATCCTGCCACTAATAGAACTGAAATGATTCATTCTTAACCTTCCTTTACATCCAAAAGAAGGACATGTACCTTTGAGTACTTATCGACAATTCTAGTGGTTGTATGGTATTATACACGGACAGTGTTGCCTTCGTAACGAGCAGCAAATTACCTGTTATCTAATAGCTACTCCGATGAGACAAAACATCATAACCACATGACTAATAACGTGTTAGTCCACCTTTGGAAGTCAATATAGCAGCGACTCTGCGTGGCATGTACTCGCTAAGTCCTTGGTAGGGTTCCAGTGGTATATAGCACCAGATGTCTACACAAAGGTCGTACAAATCCCGTAAACTGTGGGCAAGTAGTTTGTGGGAGTGGGAGAGGCATCACATGGAAGTTCCATTCGGTTCAGATCAGATGGATTTCGTGACAAAACCGGCATCTGTCATTGGACACCGTCATTTATTCCCCTACAGCATCCCATCGCTGTAGGGGAAGACATCAAGGTAGTTCGAAATAATGTTCACGTAGTCCACAGGTGTCAAGGTACCTCCACCTACTACTACTACTACCACAGGAGGTCCCATGGAGGCCCATTTGAATTTACCCAATAGCATAATACTGCCCCACAAAACCGCGTTCATGGCACGGTGAATATTTCGAGTCTGGATGACAGGAACATCGATCTAGTGTAACTAGAAACGTGATTCATCTAGTGAGTCAAAATGTTTTGAATTATTCACGGTCCAGCAGGGGCGGCTCCTGTATAGGTTTGCAGATTTGCGCTACCCCCAAGGAATACTTCAACTGTGTTTGCCTTCTGAGCGTTCTATGCTAGTGGAGAAGTAAGCACCGTTTATCTCTTTTGAAATGCCCGGGCTCCAAACGCCGAACGCAGCGGAGTTGGACAGAATGTGCCGACAGCGACAGCTGGTTGCACTGTGACTGCAAATGCGGACTTGTGCAGGGTGCAGGGTGCGGCGGCAACGTTTGGCAACACTGTACTCGTATGCGGGCCTTGTGTGTATAAACACCTCACCCGGGCCACCCTGCCAGCCGCAGGAAGAGGGCCCGAACTGTTCCGAAAGGAAAGGGAACTATCGGATCTTCGAACAAGGGATTCTCGCGCCACCTCACCAGTTCAGGTGTAGCTGCGAGCGAGCTATTTCCTGTGCGTTGTGTTAGTTAGTGCTACAGTGAATTTTGAGGCTCAAGTCACAAGTGAATACGTGAAATAATGAATCAGGTAATTTCATTGCTCTCTGAACCCTTCAATTCACGGAAGTTTGAATAAAAATTAGAAGTCAAGAGGCTAGGTAGGCCGACTCATGCTTTAACAGTTTCGCAGACTGTTAAAACAGAAAGTCGCCAATTCAATAGGAAATTTAACTCTGAATTGTACAAGCATGAATGGCTGTGTGGTTGTGACATGAAAAACACGTATTTTTTTGTTTTCCTTGTTTATTATTTGGAGGATATCTTTCATGGTCTGCCAGCCGGAGTCGTCGAGCGGTTCTAGGCGCTACAGCCTGGAACCGCGCGACTGCTACGGTCGCAGGTTCGAATCCTGCCTCTCGCATGGATGTGTGTGATGCCCTTAGGTTAGTTAGGTTTAAGTAGTTCTAAGTTCTAGGGGACTTAGGACATCAGAAGTTAAGTCCCATAGTGTTCAGAGCCATTTGAACCATTTTCTTTCATGGTCTGAATACGGAGACATTCAACACCTCCACGACAAAATTAGAAAACACGAACTTTCTTCAGTCCTTGTAAATAACGTTGTGAATGTGGCAAGTCTAGACAATTTAAATATAGCTACCCAATTAGACAGTGGGTACAGAAGGTCCGTGGCATTACACAACCAAAAAGTTACCGATAATAGGTACATATTGAATCTAATTATTAACTGTATTCGTTTCTGTGGTGCATTGGAACTTGCCCTTAGAGGACATGATTATACTGAATCATCTTCCAATCCAGGTGTTTTTCGTTCCTTGATTAATTTTAGTGCAGAATTAGATTCTGCATTAAAATCGCATTTAGAGAAAGCTACAGGTTTCGAAGGAACCTCAAAAACCATCCAGAATGAACTCCTACAGTGCATGCTTCAAGTCTGCCAAGAGGAAATTAGAAAGAAAATTAAGGGTGCTGAGTTTTTGGCCGTAATAGCTCACGAAAGCAGTGACGTAGCCTGTGTTTCTCAGATAGTTATAGATGTGTGTGTGAAATCTTATGGGACTTAACTGCTAAGGTCATCAGTCCCTAAGCTTACACACTACTTAACGTAAATTATCCTAAGGACAAACACGCACACCCATGCCCGAGGGAGGACCCCAACCGCCGCCGGGACCAGCCACACAGTCCGTGACTGCAGCGTCTAAGACTGCTCGGCTAATCCCGTATGTTATAGAATATAGGTACCTCATTAACGGGAAACCAGTTGAAAGATTTTGGTACTTCATAGCACCTGAAAAGCATGATGCCCAGTCTTTGGCAATGTCCATCACTGAGCAGATAAATAATCAAATTACAATTAAATGAACACCCTTAGCTGCTTACAGGCGCTGACATAGCCAACGGGGACAGATGAAAATGTGTGCCCCGACCGGGACCCGAACCCGGGATCTCCTGCTTACATGGCAGACGCTCAATCCACCTTACCCACCGAGTACACAGAGGATAGGGCGACTGCAGGGATTTATCTCTGGCACGCCTCCTGCGAAACCCACATTCTCAACGTATTGTCCCGCACTTCATTCGTAGTGCCCCCTCATTATACTCATTACTCGCGGCGCGTTGCCGACTCCCGTAAAGGTCTGGCACTGTTTGTGTTTTCGCACAGAAGAAGAAGATGGTCAAGTGGCTGGTGAGCCTTAAATATATACTAAGATGGTATCTGTTCTTTCGGACATGTAAGCAGCTTAGGGTGTTCATTTCATTGTAATTTCATTCTAACGAGCTGCATGGTCACCGATGGTATCTGTTCTTTCGGACATGTCCGAAAGAACAGATACCATCTTAGTATATATATAGTTAAGGCTCACCGGAAACTTGACCATCTTCTTCTTCTTCTTCTGTGCGAATGCACAAACAGTGCTCAAATTCTTATGGGAATCGGCAACGCGCCGCGAGTAATGAGTATAATGGGCGGGGGCACTACGAATGAGAATGTGGGTTTCGCAGGAGGCGTGCTAGAGATAAATCCCTGCAGTCGCGCTATCATCTGGTTCCTCGGTGGCTCAGATGGATAGAGCATCTGCCATGTAAGCAGGAGATCACGGGTTCGAGTCCCGGTCGGGGCACACATTTTCATCTGTCCCCGTTGACATATGTCAACGCCTGTAAGCAGATAAGTGTGTTCATTTCATTGTAATTTCATTCTAATGAGCTGCATGGTCACCGATGGCATCTGTTCTTTCGGACATGTCCGAAAGAACAGATACCATCTTAGTATATACACTCCTGGAAATTGAAATAAGAACACCGTGAATTCATTGTCCCAGGAAGGGGAAACTTTATTGACACATTCCTGGGGCAGATACATCACATGATCACACTGACAGAACCACAGGCACATAGACACAGGCAACAGAGCATGCACAATGTCGGCACTAGTACAGTGTATATCCACCTTTCGCAGCAATGCAGGCTGCTATTCTCCCATGGAGAAGATCGTAGAGATGCTGGATGTAGTCCTGTGGAACGGCTTGCCATCCCATTTCCACCTGGCGCCTCAGTTGGACCAGCGTTCGTGCTGGACGTGCAGACCGCGTGAGACGACGCTTCATCCAGTCCCAAACATGCTCAATGGGGGACAGATCCGGAGATCTTGCTGGCCAGGGTAGTTGACTTACACCTTCTAGAGCACGTTGGGTGGCACGGGATACATGCGGACGTGCATTGTCGTGTTGGAACAGCAAGTTCCCTTGCCGGTCTAGGAATGGTAGAACGATGGGTTCGATGACGGTTTGGATGTACCGTGCACTATTCAGTGTCCCCTCGACGATCACCAGTGGTGTACGGCCAGTGTAGGAGATCGCTCCCCACACCATGATGCCGGGTGTTGGCCCTGTGTGCCTCGGTCGTATGCAGTCCTGATTGTGGCGCTCACCTGCACGGCGCCAAACACGCATACGACCATCATTGGCACCAAGGCAGAAGCGACTCTCATCGCTGAAGACGACACGTCTCCATTCGTCCCTCCATTCACGCCTGTCGCGACACCACTGGAGACGGGCTGCACGATGTTGGGGCGTGAGCGGAAGACGGCCTAACGGTGTGCGGGACCGTAGCCCAGCTTCATGGAGACGGTTGCGAATGGTCCTCGCCGATACCCCAGGAGCAACAGTGTCCCTAATTTGCTGGGAAGTGGCGGTGTGGTCCCATACGGCACTGCGTAGGATCCTACGGTCTTGGCGTGCATCCGTGCGTCGCTGCGGTCCGGTCCCAGGTCGACGGGCACGTGCACCTTCCGCCGACCACTGGCGACAACATCGATGTACTGTGGAGACCTCACGCCCCACGTGTTGAGCAATTCGGCGGTACGTCCACCCGGCCTCCCGCATGCCCACTATACGCCCTCGCTCAAAGTCCGTCAACTGCACATACGGTTCACGTCCACGCTGTCGCGGCATGCTACCAGTGTTAAAGACTGCGATGGAGCTCCGTATGCCACGGCAAACTGGCTGACACTGACGGCGGCGGTGCACAAATGCTGCGCAGCTAGCGCCATTCGACGGCCAACACCGCGGTTCCTGGTGTGTCCGCTGTGCTGTGCGCGTGATTATTGCTTGTACAGCCCTCTCGCAGTGTCTGGAGCAAGTATGGTGGGTCTGACACACCGGTGTCAATGTGTTCTTTTTTCCATTTCCAGGAGTGTATATATAGTTAAGGCTCACCGGCCACTTGACCAGCTTCTTCTTCTTCTTCTGTGCGAATGCACAAACAGTGCCCAAACTCTTATGGGAATCGGCAACGACATGTCCGAAAGAACAGATACCATCTTAGTATATAGATAAATAATCATTTGCGGAATTGTCCACATTAGCCAACAGTGCAAACATATGATGGTGCAGCAGTCATGAGTGGTTCGTCACGTGTGGTGCAAGCTCTTGTTAAGGAAAAGTTTCCCAATGCTTCATACATTCATTGTTGTGCCCACCAGTTGAATCTCATTATGCTTAACGCTGCTTCCATTAATAAAAATGTGCGAATATTCTTCACTAAGCTTCAGGGACTTTGCAGCGTCTTTTCAGCATCTCCTCAAAGAACAGTAGTTCTCGACGAAATAGTGCGAATACGACAGCCACGTTCAGTGCCTACTCATTGGAATTTTCAATCAAGGAGCGTCAATACCGTTTTCGAATATAGGGTAGCTATTATCACGTGCGTGAATAATATGAGCCACGGGGAAAAACTGTGTAACGAGAACACGATCCAGCAAGCCTGTGGCTTAGTAACAATTTTGAAGGATGAAAAGTTCTTTTCTTGGCTTTCATTTTTCCATAAAATCATGATCCATGTGGATATTTTGTATAACCAGCTACAAAAACGGGATATTGACCCAACTTACGCACAAAATCAGCTGACAGCTTTTGAGCGTGAAATTGCGAACATTAGGGAAAGAGTGAGTGAAACTTCAACAGGTTTACACGAGTACCATAAAAGAGGGAGAACTGAAGATGGCGGAGCGGTGTGTAATCTACCGCGGTAGGCAAAAGACGTATGTGATGCCATAAGTTACGAGGCAAAAGAAATATTCATGTTCACTGGACACCTAGTTGCAGCCTCTCTCTTTCTACCAGAGAAATTCACTGCTTACTCTTCCAGTTTTCCAGAAACTTCTTTCAGAGCTGCTATTGAATGCTACTGTTTCTTGGAATCAAAGAAACGTCGTACAGAGCTCTCTGTTATTTATGGAAGAGAGGAGTTCAGAAGCATGTGTGGAACTTTGATCTGGATTACATAACAGACAACAATCTTTGTGATACATTGAGCGAATCTGTGAAGCTCCTGAAGGCGATAATTACAATTCCAATGACCACGTCAGAAGCAGAACGTTGTTTTTCTTCGCTGAAACGCATCAAAACCTTCTTGTGGAATACTATGGACCAAGAAAGACTATCAGCACTTGCGATGCTCTCTATTGAACGAGACCTCGTTTTAGGAATTGCCGACTTCAGTCAAACAGTGATTGAAATATTTGCAAATATGAAGGAAAGGAGAATAGAGTTCCTGTACAAGTGATCACCACCACATCCAAATTCAGAGATAAAATCGAATGGCGTTAACATCAGTCCTGCTGAAAAAGGTTAGTAAGGCATGCCTACCACTTTTTGAGTACATAGAGCTGCAGTTGATTTTAATTCCTTTTATTCTGCAAAAGTAATTCTTTTTTCTGTGTACTCCTTTTAGTTTTATTATGAGTAGATGCAGGAGTGACACGAGCTAGCGGTCTGTTTATATCAGGCATTACAAAAACGTGAGCAGTGTGTACTGATTTTCTCTCTTTTGTTGATGTTTTCCTTCGTGAGAAAAGTGCACCACCATCTTCTTTGGTCACGAGCCGCCACTGCGGTCCAGTATTGATCATCCCGAGCTGATTGCAATCGTAGTTGACGATCTCATTGGGTCGACGTGGGAAAGCGAGGGGGTCATTTGTTGGGGAGTCCTATGTTTAGAATGTTTGCTGAACGGTGTGCTCCAAAAACTTGTGCCTGACCAGCATTATGAACTGTCATTAGCTCTGCCACAGATCGCCACCTGTTCTGTCTTGTACATCGGGTAATCTTCTGACGTCCAAGTTCTTTGATGAAGCGTGGACGTCCAACAGCATGTCACGTATTCCTGGCTTCACCGTCCTTCAACCACTTTCCACAGGTAAAACAACAGTAGCATGCGAACAACCGACAAGTTTCGCCGTTTCACAGATGCTCGTTCGCAAGTGCCCGACCACAAAAAACCGCCCTTCCTAAGACTCGTATATGTCAGTGGATTTCCCCATTTTTAGGCCATATCGCCACCTCTGGTCTGATTGTATACTTAACGCCTCATGTACCCGCAACGCCAGCAGGCGGCATTCAGTCTCGCAGTCGTCAGTGGTCATAATGTTTGGTTCATCAGCGTATGTCTACTGGGTCAATTTCAACATTGACAAGTAGTGTGTCCCCAGATAATACAGTCTTTGTCTGGCGTTCCACAATTTGAGAGTCAATGCACAGGTCGCAAGGCTGAAGTATATCCGGATCTACGTCTACCCCTACACCAATACTCCGGAAGCCACCTGACGATGTGTGGCGGAGGGTACTTCTGTTACCAGTAATTTATCTCCCGTGTTACATTCGCGAATGCCACGTGGGAGGAATTATTGTTGGCAAGCCTCTGTATTAGCTTTAATTTCTCGAATTTTCTCGCCTTGGTCATTTCGCGAGATGTATGTGGGACAAAGTAATAAGTTTTCCTACACTCCCAGGAAATTGCTCTCTCGAAATTTCAATAGTAAACCTCTAGTCTATGTGATGCACAGCACCTCTCTCTTAGCGTCTGCCACTAGAATTTGTTGAGCAGCCCTGTAACTCTCTAGCACCGACTAAACGAACCTGTGACAAAAAGTGCCGCTTTCGTTAGCTCTTATCTACCTCTTCTATCAGTCCTACCTGAAAAATGCCCCAGATTGATGAAAAACACTCAAGAATCGGTCGAATAAGCGTCTTCAGAGCCACTTCTTTCATGGATGAGTTACACTTCCTTAAGATTCTTCCGATGAATCTCAGTTTGGCGTTAGCTTTTCCTACTTCCTGATTTAAGTGGTCATTGAACTTAAAGTCACTCCGGTCAGATACACCTAGATATTTTGCCGTAGATATTGTTTCCAGCAATTTGTCATCAATAGTGTAGTTGTACAGTATTGGAATACTTTCCCCGAGTGTGCGCAATATGTTAAATTTGTTTACGTTCAGGGTCAACTGTCGGAGTCTGCACCATTCTTCAATCCTCTGTAGGTCATTCTGCAAACCGATAGTGTTTTGCAGAATTTCTATTTTCTTATAGACAACCCATTTTCTGCGAACAGTCTTAAAGAGCTTCCGACGCTTTCTACTTTTTTTGTGAGCAGATGATGTAGATCTTCACTACGTGCACCAACACGGATTCTAGAAATATAGCTCTTGAGAAATCCTTGTCGCTCTCTTAGTTCGTATGACCCAATAGAAAATAGTTATATGGGATTAGAAAACATGCAATACTGACACGCATACACACATGTAGGCGAAGATTGTAATCCAGGTAACATTCTAAAACATGGTTCTGTCGGAGCTTGCACAACTGCCACTGCTACTGGCAATGTTGGTGATGCAGCATAGGTAAAGATTCCACAAAAGATGAAATTCCTCAGTTCCATGACAATCTGTCGAGAACACTGCCACAGATTGTTTGAAGCCGTACGAGACGCCAGGGAAACTCACGTCCAGTGTGACTATATGTGTTGGCTCCTGCGAAACAATTCCTCTTGCCATTGGTCGACCTGCGTTTGTCAGTTTGTCGGCATTGTTTTCTTGTGGTCCCTGAAATATTTTTGTATCTACATTTCGTCTGCGGTTACAAAATCCTTCCTCGCAATTTTTTTTTACTATTTGGCAGCTTCCGTGTAACAAAGTACGAAAGGCAGCAAGCAACCCCTCCCTTAACACGCTCTCGGCTGTGCAGAAGCTTAGCCGTGTTTCGAAAAATTATTCCTTTTAATCTCACAGCTGTTCTCACCTTGCTTACGGACTGACGTGAAAATTTCTGTGGGTTTTCTTTTATTCCAAAGTCGCGTAAGAGCCGTAGCCTCAGGCAAAATTCTATACAATAAATCCCAGTCGGAGAGAAGGCGTGTTTCACGTTGAGACAGTACGCAAAAACTGTTACATTTATACTTACAAATATTCATTTCGCAAGGCACCAGTTTTTCACCGAGATTGTTCGCTACCGACCTCTCACAATACTAACAAATTCAAAGAAGGAACAAATGCAAAGTCCCGGGACCTGCAAGTCACATGACACAAAATCCATTTCGAATGACGTGCGCCAGTTGACAAAGAAATTTCAATAAAGTTTAAAGTAAGGCACAAAAAGATCTCTAGAAATAATTTTTGGCTTCGGATTTTAATCAGTTTAAGCAAACGGTGGAACGTCTACTTGAAACACAATCTCATGTGTAGTTATCACAAAGAAAGCACATCTCATTCCAAGTATTTACTCACGCATATCATTTAGTAAGTTAGAAAGCACCAATGAAATAACACTGTAGGATTATTTAACTGACCTAAACCACGCGAAACTTCCCCTAGAACCACGTGGAAATCATACAGAAAGAAAACTTGGTTTAAATGCACGAATATTTAGATCGCGAAATAGAACAAATCTTTTACAGGCATTTACTAAATGAAAAAATCGAGTCTGGAGCACTTCATGAGCCTGTTTGGAACTTCCATACATTACAAAGCCCATCTGACCATAGGTGGTTGCAATCGCAAAAATCTATTGGAAAATACTGAGCAAAAATCACGGAACGTCGGCTAATGATGCAAATCGCCGGCTAAGCAAATTTAAAGCAAAAAAGACCAAAAAATTTTTAACTGCGTAAACATAATCCCACAACCTAACATTCTCAACCTTGACGAAAGTTCACAGAGGAGCACCACTTCACCTACATGCTTGGTACAACGTCTGTCAAACCTGAAGACAGAAACCCTGTTTTACTCCCACCATAAACAAGCCGCGTGATCCCACTGATTTCTCTGCCCACACCCAGTCAAAGATCTCGCGTGGTGTTACGCCCATCGTTAAGTGGAGGGATTTTGAAAGCTGTTCACACATTGCCCTATCTATTCTAATTCAAATTGACAGTAATGGGGTGGGAATCAGACAAGACTGGGTGAACACGTTTTAAGTGCAGTAATGTGATTTATCGCTCAATACAGTACGACGCCATTCACCAGTAGTCTATGCTTCGCGGTCACTGCACCAATCTAAAGCTTGCGCTTTGCATTATGGTATTAACGGCGGCTACGTATGGGACGACACTTCCCGCGTCCAGCTGCTGTTAGTCTTAGACCACTGGCGTGTGACAACACAGAATGTCGCCTTCAGTCCATTACTTGTCCTCTGATGGCATGCACATGTGAATGTGCTACGATGTGCTTGGTGTACAATACTGGATCTCCCTTGTGTTAGTCAGACATGATCGACCGGTACCTTAACAATGATTATCACTTCCCTCACTTTTCCATGCAGTCCAGCTTCAGGCCACTTTCGCATCCAAATGCCCCACACATTAGGATATTGCACAATTCTATCACGTGACCACAATTTAAAATCTTTCATACTCTGGTGGTCATACCGCTGTGTCACACAAGAACGCAGCATCACTCTATCTTTCAAAGTGATCGCACTACATCTTCTGCTGTTCATGCCTCTTATATATCTTACCACGCATGATGACACCACTACACACTAACATTGCTAGCGGACTCTGATAGCCTTCCTACATGTCACAGAAGATTCTAGCCCTTAAACATTTACGTACCCGACACTGTTACATTGAAATTCGACATTATCTTCTCAGTGTTTCACTTTTTTGTCAAGCAGTTTAGCTACATTTCTGCACTTTAGGCAACGAAGCCAGCAGTAGGACAGTGGCAGCATCACGCCAATTTTGATATCAAATTGGTATGCAAATTAATTAAAATGATTAATTAATGCCCCCCCAACCAACCCCACCCCCATCACGCCCTCCCTCATCTCCAACCACGCTCACCCCCATCGCCAGATGGCTGGTTTTCTCGGCCTGCGAGAGAGGCCCAGCGCTCCCCCTCCCTCACGTACCCTACTTTCGGTCTTGAGTGAGTGACCTGGTACTCCAAACCCCTCCTCAGTTCTCCGCATTTCGTGGTACTATATCTCTAATTTTATGTATTCTCAGTGCATCTAAGTAATTTTGCAAGTTTTTTTCGCAGTTTTACATATTTCGTCGTATTTCCCTTAATTTTACGTATTTACCATAGATTTGTCGTAATTGTACCAGGTTTTCCTCGATTTTTATGGATTTTATGTCTTCTTTCATATTTTTTTAATAGTTTACCATACGTATATGGTCATATTGCAGGCATGCCTATGCGTTGTTTGATTTTATAAGAGGGTATTTGCTTGTCCTGTACACTAGCTTACTAAAACTCCCAAGGATTCCCATCTTTTCATGATCTACATGCATCATTTAGGATAGGAAATACATGAAAAGTATAATAACACTCTCCTCATACCTAGACGAGACTAAACAAGTGGTACACATTGTAAACTCATAATCTGGAAACAAATCAGTGTAATGCTACAGGACATCAGAGAACTTGTCTGCAGACTCATGCAGCCACACACTTGATGGACACTCAAAATCTGACACAGTTTTACACGTTTTTCTGACTTCCACCCTATCGTGCAGTGATCTGCAACAGGAAGTTGACATATGTACAGAGGAGATTACTGATGCTGCTCTGATATTCTTTTTCCCCATAAGTATGTACTCTTACCACTTACTGTATGAGCTTCGCTACTATTGTTTACACCACCGAACTCTGATAGGCCCACACAACCACGTCAGGACATCTGAAAACGGTAGGTTGCAGGTACTTTTTTATCCTAGTAATAAGTTATTTGGTGGTTGACAGTGTATCGACTGCACATAGCATCCTAGACCAAGAGAGTATCCCCATACCTACAGAGTACGAACCCCCCCACAGCATAATTTGAGGATGAACAGCCACCAAGTTGTGCATTTGAACCACAACCATCCACCACTTACAGCACTAAAAAATACATACAGACACTATGCATACATATTACCATTTGCGACGTCTCGATTTCAACCACTTGTACGATATTTTCGATGGTGCTACAGCCCTGCAAATAGCGATTCCGTAGGGGATATAAACACATTTAAACATCCTGATAAAGAGCATAACATCAACCAGAAAGCATAATGCTATCAGCGACTTGTATATGCCTGTAGACTCAAGACAGCTTTTATGCGGGGTGATGGTAACATAGTAGCTAAATTCGTGTTTTTAATAGTGTGGTCCTTATGTGAAATGTGTGGTGTGGGCTGTAGATGTCGGTTCTCAATAGTGTTCCTCGAAAATAACTTCATCTTACCTCCTCGGATTCCCATGTGACCTACCTCGTGAGTACAATCCAACCACTGAAAAAACAAACTTACTCACTATGCAGACTGACACTCATGATGAATTAAAGCCGGCCGCGGTGGTCTAGCGGTTCTAGGCGCTCAGTCCGGAACCGCGCGACTGCTACGGTCGCAGGTTCGAATCCTGCCTCGGGCATGGATGTGTGTGATGTCCTTAGGTTAGTTAGGTTTAAGTAGTTCTAAGTTCTAGGGAACGATTTTGATTTGATGAATTAAATTACTTAGCCTATGATATTGGCTCTCATGATTTGTTCTTGTAGATGGTAGTATGATACAGCATCGCATTAGTAAAATGGGACCTGCCACAGTGTACAAAACAGCTATGTCCTCTTGAATTATAGCTTCTTGTTGTCGAACGTAAAATGATTTTTTTTTCGACATTTGAGCCAATGGCGTGAAAGAATGTATTCTCTAACGTTATTTGACATGTCTGAAATGTCTGTAACGCACACAAGCATAATAGTTTATTTATAGACTCTGAGAGTGATAGACGATCTCAGCTCGTGTAATTTGTCCATCAATCTGAAAGAGGACATGTATTATCATCACAGTTGTTTTCTCCTTTTTTAACAGATGCTCGATTTTCTCCATCGCAGAAAGGCAGGCGCGGGGGTCGAGTCTGCTGTGGCTGGTCGCCAGACATAGCCGTCCTCCGACTAGGGATGTGGCAGTGTTGCTAAATTTCCCTCTTGTGTTGGTACACAGCTGTCGCCTAAATGCAGGCCGCTTACTGTGAGCGACTGCGGATGGTAGCAGAAGGCCTGGTGAGAGCAGTGACTGCAGGGGGGTGGCAGTAACCCCAGAAGAAGCGCTCAGCGGAGCAGCTAGCCGTGTGGAAAAGCGATTGGAGCGTTCTCCGGAATTTCGTTGTTCGAGAGGGATAAAGTCTTTCAGAGAAATACGTTTAATAGATTTCAAAAAGAATTGTGTTGACAATAAATATCCATCGCAGAACAGTGGGCTACTAGGGTTGAGGGGTGTGTGTCTACTGTGGGTAGCTGCTGGAAACAGCTGCTGCGTATGGGGGCTGCGTCACTCTGTTTTAGATGAACAAGTTGCACATGGGAAAGCCGTTCTTTTATCTCCAATTGTGTACAAAAAAATGGTTCAAATGGCTCTGAGCACTATGGGACTCAACTACTGTGGTCATAAGTCCCCTAGAACTTAGAACTACTTAAACCTAACTAACCTAAGGACATCACACACATCCATGCCCGAGGCAGGATTCGAACCTGCGACTGTAGCGGTCGTGCGGTTTCAGACTGTAGCGCCTTTAACCGCTCGGCCACTCCGGCCGGCCAATTGTGTACATGCTATTGTATTGGCGGAGGAGTGTAGCCTCAAGGCAGTTACGACCATGCGAAGCACGACAAAGGAGCTGGCCGTTTGAAAAAGCCTGTGTTCTTCCTGTAGGTGGATGGATGGTTGGAGGGAGGGCGGGGTGGCATGAGAGGAGGTAAGGGGGCCTCGATTTTCAGCAGTTCGTTAGCGCCTATCGACGAGAACACACGTTACACTACAGCCACCACTGCAATCTTTTAGGATGATGATTTTCTCCTGTACATGTGTCGCATCATAACCCATTCATTACGAGTGCTGGCTTTTTCGTGACTATTTTGAAGTGTAATTAGAACAGTGATGTTTGTTTTCCATCAGTTATTGCATCGGGTATTGGTTTTGGCATCTGTAGCGAACTTGACGTCAAACAACGATGGATATTGTATTGTCACAAGTAATACAGTTTTTAACTCATCTCTGTCCTACACCAGCATCTCCTCACTTGACCATATTTGCAGCTAAAAAGAATAAAGGTAGTACCTTACACCCCTACCTTTCATCCCACCAGCTAGTAGGTGAAGGGTGATATGTAGTGAAATCTGGAGTCCTCGAAGTAATTACCTCGTTATTTCGGTATTTTGCAAACATAACTACCTCTGCTGCAAGGTTCAATGTCTTGTAAAAAGACTGTCCAGTGAAGACAATCGTGGATCAACGAACAGTCTCACTGAAAGCCACGAAACAACTCGCATACCATAACGTTGCTTCCCAGTGTCTTTTGTGCATCTGTCAAGTAGTTGTACACATTGCAATGTGTTTATACCAATTGTGCTTCTACTTTTGTTCTTAGAAGTGTGAAACCTGACACCTGGTGTAAGGCTGTCCAGTAAACAGTCTACATATAAAAACAAGTTCGATGAGCATGCTTGATCTCACGTTTCGTGCAAGTATACGAAATATCTGATACCTTCATACAATACTAGCGTGATCGTCCAAGCAACAGTTCTCCTTTGTGCGATTTGAGTTTGATAAACACCTGTACGTGTGTCAACACCTGCTTTCACTCAAGTGCGACAATATGTTCTGGCATTCAATAGAAGCTAGGTAAACGCACTGTAGCGTTCCTGGCCATTGGATCGAACTAGCATAGATGTATTGTATAACTCCAGCAGGCTGATTGTCTCGACCGGACAATACATTAGAAGATTTCTCCATGTGATTGGCGTAATATGTTCACATTAACTTGTTTAGACTTCCTGTGATTTGTGATTCCTTTGATAAAAACACAGGGTACTATCATGCCACTATCTCCTTGATGATAATCCTTGGATCTCGTTTTTCTTTCAAGGCAGAGCAATATGTTGTTGTTCCTTCAGAAGTTTTGGAAGGTCTTGCTATCGTCCTTTCTGTTGACTGTCTTGATTAGTGTCAATATGAAACATTTGTTAACACATTAATATGCTGGAAGGGACATGATTAGCTCTCCAATACGTTGTAGTGCTGTACCTTGGTGGCCATGTTGCGGTGTGTCAGAGACGTTCTACATTTCTCATAGAACCCATTGTTGATCTATCGAACTTCTTTCAGAGGTAAATGCAAAAATGCGATCGAAAGAGAAACCGCAACTCTACACAGTATTCTGAGGGCCTAATTGAGATGTTTCGCAACCAGGAAGTGTTATGAAGGCCTCAAATACAAAGCGATAACTACATAACAGGCACTGAGTTTTAAATTGCCTCTAACCTGCTGGATTATATACTTAATGAGTAGCAGCCCTCCATTGTTTTCTATTATTTCCTGTTTCGTAGTACAGTTAGTCCTCAGGGAATGACTTTTATAGAAATGATATTCAGGGAGAACCAAATTAGATGTAGAGCGAAAATTTTACTATGCGAGCAGGAGCGAAAGACGGGAATGTACGAAGTTCTAAGAACAGAAGAAGTCATTTGGTAAGATAGTTTAAAATTTCACATGATTCATACTCAGCCAGAATCGAAGGAAGAAGGGAAGAAGAAGAAGGAGAGTGACATATTCACATATACAAGACATCAGTTGCTTTATATTTCGTTAGAAACATTAGGATTAGTTAGGAATAGGAGGAATGGTAGAGAATGAGTTAATGTAAACAGTTGAGTGATAGTGTTGTTCACAGCAGAATCGGCAACAAATCAACGCCGACAACAGTTGTTCAGGAATACACGACAACGTCACAAGCAGAAGGTGATGAGGCAGAGGAAGTATATGTGGATACTGAACTGGTAAAGGTATATGAAAATCTAATAATCATGGGGGGCTGGAGCGCAATAATAGAGGAAAAGATAGAAGATAGAGTTGTGGGAGTATACGGGCTTGGTAGCTGCGGTCAGAGAAAAAATGAAGAATTATACTGTTAAACGCAGAGGAGAGAACAGGTAGATGGATGGAGTACATTTAAAGCTTCAACGAGAGGGGGGAACTGTCTGATGACGTAATACTCGTAGAAGTTTAAATGGAAGTCGGTTAGGGACATAAAGGGGATCCAGTATTTGAGTCAGAGGTTGACAGGACTTTTAGAGCACTTGTGATCAAGTATTGTGGAAGACATAGAAAACATTACTTCGTAATTTATGAAATCACTGGGGAAAGTGCTAATTAAACGTCTGCTCAGATTGGGTTTTAGGATCTATGAGACTCGAGACATGCCATCAGACTTTCAGAAAAATATCACCCCTTGCAATCCAGAAGATAGCGAGGTTAGGTAAGTGTGAGAACCATCGCAAAATCACCTTAACAGCTGATGCCTCCAAATTGCTAATAAAAGTAATATACAAAAGAATGGAAAAGAAAATTTATCATCTGTGAGATGACGATCAGTCTGGCATTAGGAACGGTGAAGGTACCAGAGACGCAGTTCTGATGCTGCGCTTGGTAATAGAAGCAAGTCATTACTTAAAACGAGATACATTCATATGAAACGGCGACCAACAAAAAGCTTTCTACAGTGTAAAGTGGTACAAAATGTTTGAAATTCACAGGAAAATAGGTGCAGCCTCCAGGAAGAGACGGCTAATGTACAGTAGGTACAAGAAGCGAGAGGAAACAAGAAGACTGGTAGACCTAGAACGAAGAGCTCTGGTTAAAAACATACAAGACAAGAATAAAGTGTAGTGTACCTACCTCCTACTCTTCAGTGCATACGTTGTGGAACCAAAGACGGAAACAAAAGAAAGTTTAAGAGTGGAAGTAAAATTCAGGGTGAAAGGATATCAATGATGAAATTTGTGTCCCCATGAAAAGTGAAGAAGAAATACAGGATATTTTGTTTGAAACGAACAGTTTGTAATGAGCACAGATTATGGACTGAGTCTAATCCGAAGAAAGACAAAGGCAATGAGGAGCAGAAGAAATGAGAAGAGAGATAAACTTAACTCAAAATTAGAGACCACTCAGTAATTGAAATTAAGGATTTCTGCTACCCTGAAAGCAAAATAGTGCATGCCGGACTAGGCAAGGAGGACACAAAAAGCGAAGTAGCACTCGAAAATTGGGCAATTGTGGCCGAGAGAAGTCTACTGGTACCAAAACATAGGCCTTAATGTGAGGAAGAAATTCCTTAGGATGTACGTATGAAGCACAGAATTGTGTGGTAGCAAATCATGGACAGTGGGAAAATTGTAACAGGAAGCGAAGCGAAACGTTTGAGATATGGTACTACAGAATGTTGAAAATCGGATGGACTGGTGAGATAAAGAAAGAGATTCTCCGCAGAATCGGCAAAGAAAGCAACTTATGGGCAAGAATGACAAGAAGGGACATGATGACAGAACAAGTCTTACGACGTCAGGGAATAATCTCCGTGGTACTAGAGGGAGCCGTATTGGGTATACACTTTAGAGGAAGAAAGAGATTAGAATACATCCAGCAAATAAGTAAGGACATAGGGCGCAAGTGTTACTCATAGAGGATGAGATTAGCGCATGAGAGGAATTCGTGGTGGTGTGCATCAAATCAGTCAAAAGACTGATGCCTCAAATAAACAAATAAGTAAGGCTAAATAAATGAAAATCAGCACATCGTACATTGCTTTCGATTTAACGCTCCAGGGACATGCTGGCTCTTATGTATCGCTGCGCGGGATAGCCGCACGGTCTGAAGCGGCTTGCCACGGTCGGCGCGGCTGCCCCCTCGGGTGTTCGACTCATCTCTCAGGCATAGGTGTGTGTGTTGGCCTTAGTGTAAGTTACTTTAAGTTAGCTTAAGTAGTGTGTAAGCCTAGAGACCGATGACCTCAGCAGTTTGGTCACATAGGACCTTACAACAAATTTCCAGTTTTTGATGTATTAGAATAAACTCCTCCTCAAGTCTCATTTGATTTGCATCGCACTGCTTCATAACTGATATTTCCTCATACAGAAATGCACATACTTTGTTCAGTCGTTCAGCCACTTACACGATTGTATACAAGCTCGTATAACTTATAATCGATCAACTGTCAAGTAGGTTGTACTGTTACATATGCGCAAAATTACCTCACAGATGCTCAAGGATGACTGCAGCAAATTGTTGATGATTGTTGCTTGACACATCTGTAGTTGCGTGCGTAGCACCATCTAGAAATATTTTATTATGGATGCATACAAAAAAAAAATTATCTACTTTGAAGCCCACTTCATAAATCAGGATTTCTAAAAGCTATCGTTACAAACACAAGTTTGTTACTGCCTAACGTATTTGGATAGTGTAATAATACATTGTGGGATTGCAGTCTGCAAAGACAGTAGAGCGTTTCAGGTCCATGTTATATTCTACCAAGGTCATCGCCGGCGAAAAAGTCTTACACGACCAACCGTTAGAGAGCGGAATATCGGACGTACAGATATTCACAATATATAATTTAAAGTGTTTAACTTTCTCTTTTTGACCGTAGTGATATTTACAGAAGACATGACTCATTATATTCTAATAAATGATCACGTTACATTAATCGGTTTTATTTTACTGTAATCACAGTCTGAAAGATATTAAAATTCACATGTTATAAGATCACGATTTCTCAAGGTTGAACCGAGTGAGCGGTAACATAATGACTCGCATTGACGAGGAATGTGTCTAAAATCCAGTTCTGGCCGACCAGTTTTCCGTGATTTCCGTAAATCTCTTTAGGAAAACGGCTAGGATGGTTCCGTCGAAAGTGATAGGGCAGTCTTCCTTACTCATCCCTCCTGAATCTCAACCTGTGTTTCGTCTCTAGTGACCAATCGCTGACAGGACTTCAAACCCTAAACAAGTTTTATTCAACACCATTAATATTCGAATGTATAAATTAATATTCTAATGTATAAAATTACACAATGTATCTTCTACTAACCATTTCAGTGGAGATGTCTGTCGTTTCGACTGTCATTTGTGTACTATAATAATATGTTTTTCTCAAGTTAACTTGCGTGTCCTACATTTCTTCATCTCCGTGTCAGATGACCACCAGGCTATGTGAGCATGATTCGGACCACAGCACCTACATCTGTACCTACCTCATATTTGATGCAGACGATTCGTGATGGCCTTTACCTCTGTAGCTCCGGTCGCAGCTTGGTCAATATGCGAAATGTATGAAGTGAAATACAGTATGACAAGCTAAACAGCAAAGAGCTCCTACGAGAGAACCTGCCATGTTTTAACCTTCAAACACTCTTGTACCCAACGGCACATAGAGTAGTTTCCTTGTCAGGTATTGAAATTCGTGCCGTTAGTCCGCTACCAGCACTTTCGGATGCAAATAGTGCATTTTTTTTTTTTTTTTTACTTTTTGTGATCCTAACCCAACCCTTTATCTGAAAGCAACGTTTTTCAAGTGTGTTCAAACGCTGTGATTATTCATGAGGGAAACAGCCATATCCGTAGACAGCATGTTGGTCCAGACTTAACACATCACGAGATATGAGCAGTGTACTGCCTGTTGTAATCGTCGCAGGTATTAGATGTCTTGCAACTGTAATTTTACAGTGTGCTCCTCAACAGCTATGCATGCCAAAAACTTTTTGATATCGTCAATCTATCCATTCTGTGTTGCGCCATTTAATTTCCGTGTAATCATACAGAGTTTAAGCAATATACAAACACAGTTCGATGCCAGGACAGCGCGTTTCGCTCGTGAGACATTGTCGTCTTCCTTCCATGTTAAATGAGTCAGTTTTCCGCTGTAGTCTAATGGTAGCCAATGTTTGTATTATGTGCTATGTTTTACTGACTAATCATAACGAACAGAACGAACAGCATGTGTTCTGGTATTGATCTTACCAAGCGAGAAGTGGCTCTGGCTAAGACAGCGAACTGACATTGAAAAATTATACACTCCTGGAAATTGAAATAAGAACACCGTGAATTCATTGTCCCAGGAAGGGGAAACTTTATTGACACATTCCTGGGGTCAGATACATCACATGATCACACTGACAGAACCACAGGCACATAGACACAGGCAACAGAGCATGCACAATGTCGGCACTAGTACAGTGTATATCCACCTTTCGCAGCAATGCAGGCTGCTATTCTCCCATGGAGACGATCGTAGAGATGCTGGATGTAGTCCTGTGGAACGGCTTGCCATGCCATTTCCACCTGGCGCCTCAGTTGGACCAGCGTTCGTGCTGCACGTACAGACCGCGTGAGACGACGCTTTATCCAGTCCCAAACATGCTCAATGGGGGACAGATCCGGAGATCTTACTGGCCAGGGTAGTTGACTTACACCTTCTAGAGCACGTTGGGTGGCACGGGATACATGCGGACGTGCATTGTCCTGTTGGAACAGCAAGTTCCCTTGCCGGTCTAGGAATGGAAGAACGATGGGTTCGATGACGGTTTGGATGTACCGTGCACTATTCAGTGTCCCCTCGACGATCACCAGTGGTGTAACGGCCAGTGTAGGAGATCGCTCCCCACACCATGATGCCGGGTGTCGGCCCTGTGTGCCTCGGTCGTATGCAGTCCTGATTGTGGCGCTCACCTGCACGGCGCCAAACACGCATACGACCATCATTGGCACCAAGGCAGAAGCGACTCTCATCGCTGAAGACGACACGTCTCCATTCGTCCCTCCATTCACGCCTGTAGCGACACCACTGGAGGCGGGCTGCACGATGTTGGGGCGTGAGCGGAAGACGGCCTAACGGTGTGCGGGACCGTAGCCCAGCTTCATGGAGACGGTTGCGAATGGAACTCGCCGATACCCCAGGAGCAACAGTGTCCCTAATTTGCTGGGAAGTGGCGGTGCGGTCCCCTACGGCACTGCGTAGGATCCTACGGTCTTGGCGTGCATCCGTGCGTCGCTGCGGCCCGGTCCCAGGTCGACGGGCACGTGCACCTTCCGCCGACCACTGGCGACAACATCGATGTACTGTGGAGACCTCACGCCCCACGTGTTGAGCAATTCGGCGGTACGTCCACCCGGCCTCCCGCATGCACACTATACGCCCTCGCTCAAAGTCCGTCAACTGCACATACGGTTCACGTCCACGCTGTCGCGGCATGCTACCAGTGTTAAAGACTGCGATGGAGCTCCGTATGCCACGGCAAACTGGCTGACACTGACGGCGGCGGTGCACAAATGCTGCGTAGCTAGCGCCATTCGACGGCCAACACCGCGGTTCCTGGTGTGTCCGCTGTGCCGTGCGTGTGATCATTGCTTGTACAGCCCTCTCGCAGTGTCCGGAGCAAGTATGGTGCGTCTGACACACCGGTGTCAATGTGTTCTTTCTTCCATTTCCAGGAGTGTAGTTTTAAATACCTCATCGACCATCCAGATACGTATTTCATAATCTCTGTGAATTGCTTCAAGAAAATTCTGGAATGGATTGCATGAAAGATAGTACAAGGTTTCCTTTTCCATGCTTCTACGATTTGAAGTTGTGCTCCACTTCTAATGGCTTCGTTTATACTAAGATGGTATCTGTTCTTTCGGAGATGTCCGAAAGAACAGATACCGTCGGTTACCATGCAGCTCGTTAGAATGAAATTACAATGAAATGAACACCCTTAGCTGCTTACAGGCGTTGACATACGTCAACGGGGACAGATGAAAATGTGTGCCCCGACCGGGACACGAACCCGGGATCTCCTGCTTACATGGCACATGCTCTATCCATCTGAGCATGTGGGTTTCGCAGGAGGCGTGCCAGAGGTAAATCCCTGCAGTCGCGCTATCCTCTGTGTCGTCGGTAGCTCAGATGGATAGAGCATCTGCCATTTAAGCAGGAGATCCCGGATTCGGTCCCGGTCGGGACACACATTTTGATCTGTCCCCGTTGACATATGTCAACGCCTGTAAGCAGCTAAGGGTGTTCATTTCATTGTAATTTCATTCTGATGACTTCGTCGTCATTGGACACTAAACCGTAACATTCCTCCATTCCTGTGACACTACGACTAGTCGGGAAATGATCCATGTATCTGAAAAGAAGTATTACCTCAAGGTACTTGCAAAATCATCATCTGCACCTCATTTGCAGTTTACTAAGTTATTATGGTTTTTAGCCCAAGAAAAACCCATCCCAATCTCGCCGACGGGAAGATTTCGGTTATTGTATATTGTAAGTCCGTCCCTGACGTCTTCCGGCAATACCATTCGTGATCCCTTTGATCTTATGCCAGTGTTCTGAGCGGACTGTTAAATATCTCTAGGTTACATTATGGAATCAGTACACAAATTTCTTTATATATATCTGTGCTTCCTCTAGCTAGGGACGTTATAGGAGGTGCATTGGAAGGTTACATTATGGAATCAGTACACAAATTTCTTTATATATACCTGCGCTTCCTCTAGCTAGGAACGTTATAGGAGGTGCTGTGGAAAGACTTGTCATTCCAATATTTGTGGCAGTTTCCTGTTTGTGCGTGACATTCATCAGGCGCCTCTGGCGACCGTTTCTGTTTTACGAATGAAAAATCGCCTGATATCTTCCCCAGTGTATATTCTGTGTGTAAGTAGGCTGTTTAGGTTTTCTTATGGGTAACGCCACATAGCGCTCTGTATGAAAATCACTGGCTGTGCTGTGTGTAGTCTGTGGCTAGTTTGCATTGTTGTCTGCCATTGTAGTGTTGGGCAGCTGGATGTTAACAGCGCGTAGCGTTGCGCAGTTGGAGGTGAGCCGCCAGCAGTGGTGGATGTGGGGAAGTGAGATGGCGGATTTTTGAGAGCTGATGATCTGGACGTTTGTCCATCAGAGACAGTACATTTGTAAGACGGATGTCATGAACTGCTATATATATTATGACTTTTAAGGTAAATACATTGTTTGTTCTCTATCAAACTCTTTCATTTGCTAACTATGCCTATCAGCAGTTAGTGCCTACAGTAGTTTGAACCTTTTATTTAGCTGGCAGTAGTGGCGATCGCTGTATTGCAGTAGTTCGAGTAACGAAGATTTTTGTGAGGTAAGTGATTTGTGAAAGGTATAGGTTAATGTTAGTCAGGGCCATTCTTTTGCAGGGATTATTGAAAGTCAGATTGCGTTGCGTTAAAAATATTGTGTGTCAGTTTAAACACAGTCATGTATAAATTTTCCTAAGGGGACGTTTCATATGTCGACACTTAGCTGAGGATACCTCACTGGAATCTTCTGATTTTTTTCTTGTAGTTTGTGTAATTAGTATAGCTATTGTTCATTGCTAGCGCATAATTATAGAGAGAATCTCCTTTGTAGTTGCAGTCTTTCATTGTTGTATAGTAAAACGTTGTGGCATGCATGTAGATTTGCACCAAGTATTTCGCAGCTGCTCTTGCAATTAACTAGATATTATTTTCAGTGCTATGTTAATGTGTTCTCTTATTTTTGCTCTTCAAATTGTGCTTTTCTGTGTTATCGTGTAAAATATTGTGACTATAATGAAGTGTGAAAAACGTAACACTTGGCTCCAAAGTAAACTGAGAAATAATAGTGACGACGAGCGTAGCTTATCAGCACCACTGTGTAATGAATTAACAGACATTCAAAGTAGTAATTCGGTAATTGTGCATAGGGAAATGGAGCGGGCGGCAAATAATGGTGTAGACAATGAAACAAGTAGTGAACAGGGAAGCATTATCGATCAATCGGTCAGCAACAGCTCGCCTCAGGAATCCGAAATGACAGAACACAATATTGCAAATACTGCAGACTCAGATTTTGGGTCCTCACCGTTTTCTCAAATGAGTCAAGACACATTTTCTGCTTGTCAAAATGTGAATGTTGCCGGTGTAAATGCAGTGCCAAAAAGCATAGAGAAACAGATTCCAGACACTAATACATTATTATTGCAATTAATGCAACAAATGGAAGGAGAATTTTATCATGCCTTCCTCTCAGCATATTGGTCTCAAGCTACACAAGACCGAGTAAAACATAACATCATAATGATGAAACATTTCGAACAATCTGAATTTTCCAGTCTTGTGAAATATTTTGAAGACATGTTGCATAAGAATCAGTACCTGTCAAACCTATACAGCCCCTCAGAACTCATCCGCATTTGCTTAATCGAATTGCTTGAACATTTACGACATATTATTTTAGCAGGACGTTGCAAAGACGACATTGAAGCTTTTCAGGGACTGTTACAAGAATTGGAAATTGACACTGACAATTGAGGGACGCGAAAACAGGAACACAACAATTACAGGTCATACCTGTCACAATTCCGTGATGACAGAAATAATAACTGGACATGACAAGGCTATTCTTACGACTTAAATCGTGACCAAAACAGACACCACCCGTATGACAACCGTTGGCAGAGTAGTAATAATTACAGAGAAAGATTGCATTTCCATAGTAATTAATATGACAGAGACAATCATAGAAACAGACAATATGGCAACCAGAACAATTATTATCACGGGAGACAGAATAACTTCAGACGCAATGGTCCACCGTACAGTGATAATACAGGGAGAAATTTTCCACCACTTTACCGACAAGAAAGAAACTACAGGAACTACCGACATGACGACAGACGATATAATCATAACGACAGACCTGAATTTCATCAGAATTGGCGGGATTCAAACAGGACTGGGACCTCTCGGCAAGGTGAATTTGTAGAAGTTAGGTCTCCTAATCCCAATAACGACGCGCGCCAACAAAGAGACAGACAGTGACTCGCACCGCAGGCAGCCACGTGCGCCACCTGGCTCAGAGAAAAATAACATAGACTCTAACCTTGAGTAAAATTTTAGCATTCCTTACCGACGTATGCAACATAATAATTGCTTTGAAGTTGAAACTGTGCGCACTGGAAAGGGTAAAATATTGCACCACATTTCACATGTAAAACCGTTTATTGAGAGATAATCTGCTCTTTAACTTAGTCTTTGCTATAAAAATGTTCACTTCACGTTACTAGTCCTCCTTGTCACACTTAGAAACTTAACATGCAGCTATGTTTTAAAATAAACTATCCAGTCTAGAACCTAGCGAACATATTTAGACAGTAATTACGAATGCATTGTTATAGTGAACAGACGACACAATGTCATTGTGTGTATACATTCTTGCTTGTTAGTTGCACGATTATGTAACGACTATAAGGCTTACATACTTAGAACATAGACAGGTACTGCTAATTAGATTTTAATGCAACATTTTGGTTTACTTTAAAATACATTCTTTATTTGAAGTACTTTCTGTGGGATTAAAGATGATTTAGCATTTAGTTTCTTTGACAGCTAAACAATTACATCACGACGCTACTAATGTGTGACACAATTTACATTGTTGATTTTGCGGTGTATCTGTTTTATATCTGCACAGTTTTTCTCTATTATCCTGCAGTGTAAAACATGTTTTAGTAGTAACTTTCGTGGTGTAGCTACAATGAGACAGCCTTTTCCGCAGCACAACAATACATTACAGTCAGGTACTTTCTTCATCATGGAAATAAGCATAATAACTACGGTATCTATGTGCAAAGCATTTTACTTTCGTTCATGATGAGGTAAGTACACTGACTTCAGCAGAAATTTGCTTACAGAGGACAATAACTACGACACTTCCACAGAATTATCTTACAGCAAGACGCACATTTAGCGCTAAAGGACACTCATTTGAGTGATTAATTTTGTACTTAAAACATTTATTTTTAAAGATTTTTGAATTAAAAAGAAAGTTTTCCATATTACATTTCATTCCATTGCTGTACTCTGTAACACCTGAGGGTATAATTACATTAATCCTCAGGGGAGTACAAGCTTACTTTGTGTACCATGTGTTTGGCAAGCACAAGAGCCCTAGCTAATATGGTATTTGCTCATACAACTTAACACATCAGTACCATATTTCTCTAACACATAAATTACACAGTTATCTGATCATTTAACTGAGAGAGACAAATATTTATTTTACTGCATCAGTGACAGATGTTTACGTAATTACACAGTTGGATAACTTCACACTTATGAAATTGTATTTTGTCTGTATTTTGTGAACTTTTCATATTTTTTTGGAACCATTGTGATACTATGAGAGCTTTGAATGACGTATTTGGTAAGAGATCATGATTTTTAAAGTACGTTTGTGGTAGATGACACTATTGTAATGAGCAAAGAATTTTATAGGTTTTGAAATTATTGAAAGAAGCTGCGACGATTTTGAGATGTGATTGATCTGTTATGATGTTATTATTACGATGACGATGTGTATTATGCTGTTGAGGTATGTTTATGATCAATAAGATGATGCTACCATATATGAGGAATGCGATTACGTTTTTATATGTATATGAATAATGAATAGAAGTTATGGACTCTGGTTTGTGAAAAAGGATGTTGGAAACCAAGAATTGTACTTTAAGAGTTATGAAATGAGTGTAAATGCGTGAATGTATCACAATGCTGGCGAAAATTTTTTGGACACTGTTATATTTACAGGATTTTGTTTCTACACATTTGTAATGCAAATTCTTGACCTGTGAAATTTTTATATGAGACTGCCACTGTAGCGGAAACTGCTATCGTAAATATTTCGGTAAGGAAGGTAAGTGACCTTGACATAATGCACTTTGGGCGCCCTGCTGAGAGATAGTCGTCTGACAAAAGAAAGCCATTAGGTGGAGAAAAAAAGAGGCCACTATCCTCGCTATTGACATTCCTTTGTAGAAAGCATTTCAATTATGACACGCTCATTACTTGGAAAGATACTTACATCTGCACACCTGATTATGACAAGCGTCTTTCTACGAGAGCTGAGAGAATTTCTACTAACTTATGAAATGTCACATGACTATTGAATGATATTTTTATGCTTTTCTTTTCGAAGTTGCTTATTTAATTTGATATCTGGTTTCCAGCTGTGTTGCAACATTGGTTTTATAAAATAAAATTAAATGCATTTGCTAATGTGAACACTTTCTGCCAACAGATCTATTAAATAATAATTTTATGATCCACATTCTTCGAAAAAGGAGCTCTTGGAATGGAAAGAACAATAAGAAGGGATTAATAACAGTAACTGCATACATAATTTTTTTTTCAACTACTTGGTAATTTTTTTGGTAGAGTAAGTTATCGTGATGCATCACTCTAGTGTTAAGATGTGACATAGGTATTAAACATGGCCATTTTTACTGTAATATTTTTTCTGCTTGAGCTTTGTCATGTTTAGATATAAGTTATTACATTTGCTGCTGCTGTTTGCCAGGCATAGTGCTACTGAATCACTTTGTATTACTCTGTTATGCCAGTTTTACTACAGATTTATTTTTCTTGTTGCTGCTCATTGCCTCATATTAGTTGTATTTGCTTTGCAAATTTTTATAATGCTGCTTGCTTTGCCAATTTGCATTTTTTTGTCATTGCTGTTTGTGTTAATTGTTTTGTGTTGCTGCATTGCCTCGTCCCTTACTTTATGCATCTGAGTTCAGTAGATTTAAGTTAGCTTAAGATGGGGTAGGCTATATAAGAGAACGAGTTGTGATGAATTGGAAGAAATGCATTGAGAAGCTATAAGAAAATGGTTTGGCCAAAAACGTATTTTGAAAGAGGATATGAAAAAAAAGTAGGGTTTAGAGACAACAGGTTTAGGTAGGATTTTCTTGGAAATAAATGATGAGGTAAGATAAGGGAAAATAAATAATGAGGTAAGAAATATGTGAACATATAAGTGCTTGGATAGGATTTTTGTGGTGGAAACAAATGTTGAAATAAGACGAAAGATCTATGGAATGAAGTTTTGGGTTGGACTGCAATACCATATGTTACACTGAAAAGAAACACTTCACTTTCCTCTTGTGTTATTCTGCTATCTGTTTGTGTACCCTTGTTTATTTGTGTTTCTCCTGTCTTTATGTGTTTAGCTGATGAGAGTTATGTTGTAGAATTTTTGTAATATTATGTTACTTACTTTGTAAAGATGTTTAGACGTTATTTATCTGTTTTGTTTTGTTGCTCATGTGTGAAGTTGATGTTTGAAAAGGTATTCTGATCTTTTATGTATTTACTTATGTCATAATTCCTGTAACACTTATGTATAAGTTATTTCGATTCTTTTGTAAAGCCCGCTTTACTACAAATGTTATCTGTATTGTTATGTTCTTTATTGATGTATTTTGTACCTTTGTTACTGTATTCTCATGTTATAAAATTGTAATTGACACCAGTTCATCAAATTAAGTAACTTGTAAGTTACATTTCACTGCACACGTTTCTGTTGGTCATAGTATATGGAAAATATGTGAGAAGTAGTGACTGGTAGTGTTTGCACGTGTGTTAATAATTCAGCAAGGGACTGGATAACAGCATCGATGGTTCTAAGGACATTTCAAAAAAAAAAAAAAAATTGTGAGTGTACAAGTGGTGGTTTATGGACTTGCTATATTGTCTGCAAGACTTCTAAGGACAATTCCAAAAACTTTGTGCGTGCACAAGTGGTGGTTTGTGGACTTGCTATATTCTCCTCAAGACTCTTCGATGGTGATTGTGCACCTGCACAGTCACAACAGATGCCTGCTAGCCATCTCTACAAGGACTACAGTGGGTCTACACCTTTTATGACTCACCAGTACCATTATTTCTGCACTGGGTTTGCAGCTCTGGTGGACCACCAATATCATACTCTCTACTAGGACTACAGTGGGTCTACTCTATGATGACATACCTACCAATATTCTTCAAAACTTCGACTGACTCTGCTGTTGGTCTGCTGTGTTGTGGCCTATTACCTGTCTGCATGTCAAGATTCAGCTCTGTCTTTCTGTTGGAAGGACAACACTACTTCTTCAAGACTGCATGGAAATCCACTACTTCTGTGTGCATTTTCTTTTACTGCTCAGACTTTGAGAAAAACACTGCTATTTTACTGTGATGAACGGTGAGGACTGTCTTTATGGACTGTGAGAAACTTTTAGCTTTTGACCAACATTGTATCAATAAATGTGTTCATTTGATTTCTTTGTTATTGTAATTATGAAAATTACACTGATTACACTGCCCAAAACAATTTGTAAATTTTTTTTGTGAGGAGCATGGTGGCTATGTAAGTAGGCTGTTTAGGTTTTCTTATTGGTAACGCCACGTAGCGCTCTGTATGAAAATCACTGGCTGTGCTGTGTGCAGTCAGTGGCTAGTTTGTATTGTTGTCTGCCATTGTAGTGTTGGGCAGCTGTATGTTAACAGCACGTAGCGTTGCGCAGTTGGAGGTGAGCCGCCAGCAGTGGTGGATGTGGGGAAGTGAGATGGCGGATTTTTGAGAGCTGATGATCTGGACGTTTGTCCATCAGAGACAGCACATTTGTAAGACTGGATGTCATGAACTGCTATACATATTATGACTTTTAAGGTAAATACATTGTTTGTTCTCTATCAAAATCTTTCATTTGCTAACTATGCCTATCAGTAGTGAGTGCCTTCAGTAGTTTGAACCTTTTATTTAGCTGGCAGTAGTGGCGATCGCTGTATTGCAGTAGTTCGAGTAACGAAGAATTTGTGAGGTAAGTGATTTGTGAAAGGTATAGGTTAATGTTAGTCAGGGCCATTCTTCTGTAGGGATTATTGAAAGTCAGATTGCGTTGCGTCAACGTAGCCTTAAGATGATGCTGTTATCCAGCGATAACCTGAGAAGGTGTAATCAGTGAAAGTCGCTGAGAATGCCTGCGTTGTCGTGTAACTCTTTTTTTTCCGAACTCTGGTTTCCTTTGGGTTTAGTCACTGATTCTTGTTATATTTAAAATAATTGAAAAGCCACGATCGCTTCAATATCTTTTACTAGATGACTGGTTTCAGCACTCAGAAGGTGCCATTACCGGAACTGAAACGTGGATTAACATTTATAAAACGAATGTAGATTAACATTTATAGAACCGATGTTAATCCACGTTTCGGATCCGATGATGGCACCTTCAGAGTGCTGAAACCGGTCATCTAGTAAAAGATATTGAAGCGATGGTGACTTTTCAATTATTTTAAAAACAGTGTGATCGCCCCACGACACATGTGTTCACTGCTTGTTATATTTATCGAAAGGAATAGGTGTAGTGCTACCGGATACTGCCTCCATACTGACCAGATTAGTCAACAGCGAGGAGTTACACGTAATAGATATAAGCACAAAAGACTCGCGACGGCCGGCCATAGTGGCCGACCGGTTCTAGGTGCTACAGTCTGGTGCCGAGCGACCGCTACGGTCGCAGGTTCGAATCCTGCCTCGGGCATGGATGTGTGTGATGTCCTTAGGTTAGTTAGGTTTAAGTAGTTCTAAGTTCTAGGCGACTGATGTCCTCAGCAGTTAAGTCGCATAGTGCTCAGAGCCATTTGACTCGTGACGGAGAGTCGAATGTGTGTGAGTGCGAATACGTCCATGTTCAGCGGCTGTGTATTGTCGAGTACTCCCAACAGTTAGTATCAGACTAAATCGTAATCAGGTCGAAAACATAGAAAAGAATAGTAAATTACCTTCTGAAATAGACAGGGTTGATAGGCTATTTCTAAGCCTGAAATACATTATATTTGTCGGGTTTACTTGACGATGAAAGCTACAGAAAAGTAGTCCAGTTTAAATGATCTTTAATCCTTAAATTGTAAATTGGTATATTATCTACTGCTTGGACGAAGGCGCTTAAAGGCTTTTTTTATTGATGATTATCACGACGGTAGGCAGCAGTCCACATACACACATATGAGCAAGTGAATTACAAGTAGCAGCTGCTGTGTTCATAATAGAGATGGGGGATCCGCTCTTGAACTAATTCATAGAGTTGAATCTTTCAAAGGAGTGAACAATCAGTGATTCAGAAAAAAAGAAAGGTAGCTCCAAACGTTTCCCACGGCAGAGAGAGAGAGAGAGAGAGAGAGAGAGAGAGAGACGGAGCATATCAGCAGCGCCTCTGCTGGTCAGAGCACAGTGCACGCCACACAACACAGCCAGCGCCGTCCTCTGCCCTGCTTCTACCTTGGCTACCTGCATTGTGCAGTGCCCCATTGGATTTTGTGTTTCACATATGCCGTGCTGTCTCTGTGCGTCGTCTGCCGTGTGCAGTGTCTGGTGCAGCTTAACTTCGCATCACACTCTGTCGGCGATCGTTTCAGTCGCACGTCCTGCCCTCTCGGCAGTTGATGCGAGCAACAGGACAGAGAGCCACCTAGCGGATAACATAGGAACTACTTGCAAAAACCTGCTCGCAAGGGAACGGACGATTTGTCTTGGAGCGGGTGAGTTCACCGCTCCCCCCACCATCGGAACTCGCCCGCTCAATGCTCACCCCACCATCTCGACTCTAGCCAGAGCATTGAGCAAAGCGATTCAGGTGTCACTCTGGTCTCTGCGGTCTCAGCTCACGCAGTAATACAGTTCACGGCTCGACCTGCTCGACTCAGCGCCTCTGCATCGGAGTTCGTCCCCATTGGATATTGTTCTTCGTAGTAATACCGCTATGTATATTACATTATTATGTTATGTATATATCAATTGTTTTTATTTTATTTTTATTTGTTTAAACTGATTAGATTAGGTTCCTGATGACTCCTCTTACTATAGGATTTTTATTATGGACACTCGAATTTACGCTTTAATTACGAGCGAACCGATAAACGTATCGCAAAATGTGATACACCAATATTTTCCTTGTTTTATTCTGCGTAAGGCTATATGCAGCACTTTCGTTTTACAGTCAAATTTATATTTTTTTTTCTTATTCTGGTACGGATTTTGCGATTTTGGGCGTCTTCGGAAGGAAACGTTCACTTTAAAAATATATGGCTTGCGATGTATTTGTTTGAGGTTAATGAAATTTTAATACATTATAGCCAAATATATTGTTAATGTAAATCTCAAGTTACAACATTTTCCGATCACCCAAAAAACCACGATAGTGCAAAATAAATCAATAATCAAAAACTTTGTCATATCGTGGAAATTTCAATAAACAATACAAAATTCTTTCTCATTATCTGTGTTACTTCAAAATAGGATCAAATAAGATCAAAATACAGGTTTAGTACTGGAATAAACCAAGTTTAAAGGGCAATGTGCCTTCCATTTAGTTTCTATTGTAAATGAGTGGTGAGTCATGAAAAAGAGCTAATTCATTTCAGGGAGTGAACAGTTCTGATCCAATCTCTGAAAAGAACAGTTTTGCCCATCTCTAGTTCGTAAGTGAGCCATCTTGATCAGCGGCAAATGGATCAGTATGTTCTGTCACTTGTCTGATGTGTTTGTACTGTATAGTATTGTACGGAATTGCGGACCTAGAAACGACGGAGAGGCTTCGTCCCTGCCGTATCTCGCAGTGGTACACAACAGGCTACAGCAGTCCGCTCACCCCACCGCCGCCCCACACCGAACCCAAGGTTATTGTGCGGTTCTGTCCCCAGTGGACCCTTGGACCCCCCCCCCCCCCAGGAACGTCTCACACCAGACGAGTGTAACACTAATGGTTGCGTGGTAGAGTAATTATGGTGTACACGTATGTGGAGAAAGTGTTTGCACAGCAATCGCCGACATAGTGTAATTGAGGCGGAATAAAGGGAACCAGCACGCATTCGCCGAGAGAGATGGTTCAAATGGTTCAAATGGCTCTGAGCACTATGGGACTTAACCGCTGTGGTCATCAGTCCCCTAGAACTTAGAACTACTTAAACCTAACTAACCTAAGGACATCACACACATCCATGCCCGAAGCAGGATTCGAACCTGCGACCGTAGCGGTCGCGCGGTTCCAGACTGTAGCGCCTAGAACCGCTCGGCCACTCCGTCCGGCGAGGCAGATGGAAAACCGCCTTAAAAACCATTTAGAGACTGAGTGGCACAACGGACCTCGACACTAATCCGCCGGGCGGATTCATGCCAGGGACCGGCACGCCTTCCCGCCCGGAAAGCAGTGCGTTAGACCGCATGACTAACCGGGTGGCCTCTGATGTGTTTACAGACACTACGCCGGCCTTGAACGTGAATGAGCGCGGTGGGGCAAGGCATGACGCAGTACCAGCGCAACCTGAGGCCCACGAGAAACACAGGCCATGGAGCGTACGTCACAGCACGTGACGCTACAGGTCTTACGAGTAAGTGCCAGCAGCCGTCTCCGGCGGGGAGCGAGTAACTATTTCAGACGAATTTAATAATTCTTGTCTGAGTGTTTAAAAGCATGCAAGTTATCGATAGCACACAACAATGTTAAGGCCTTTAGTAGGTACAAGTCAATTAAATATTGATATCCTGCTGGCACTGCATGGAGGCGAGCGTTCATGAAATGTGGTGGACAAGCCGACTAGTGTGACATCACAAGTTTGTTTCAGAGCCCGTATATCTCGTTGACCCTGAGTGCAGGCAATCACAGCCACATCGTGGATGCCCTGTTGTGACTGCATGTTCTGTGGGTCACCTTTAGGCGTTGCGAGCGGTCGACACCTACCTATTGTAAGGCTGAAGCTGTATATTGCATGCGTAAGTGTCCTATGGTAGGAAACACTGTATTGGACTCGCCTGGATGAGGAAACCTTCAGAAAACAGGAAATATTAATGAATGCACTCTGAAGGTCAGTAATTATGTTTTTTTTCTTCTGTCTGCGAGTGTCAGCAACAACACAGGTACATAAATGGTAACCGGGGATTGCCCAAAACTTTCAGGCCCTATGAGAAAACCCTATTTAACATTACAAATACCAAAATAACTCTGTCACGGTTTCACGACAAAACCACTGAACCAATTTTGATGAAATGTAGTATAGAAACAGCTATGAGAGTCGAGTAGGGAACAGGAATAACTTTTTTTGTTACATCAGTGAAAACAAATCATGTTAAAATTATTGGATTTGTTGCGTAATGTACACGTTGTATAATGCTAATCCAACAGGCACAATGCAGAGATCTATGCTCTTGCTCATGGTCCACCACACGGGCAGCGTGGCAGTGATACTGTTCGTGTCACTCCCTTGTGCACTTGGTGGAAGGGGGGAGGGGGGCGTGGGCACTACGAGCTATGCTTTCCCAAACAATCAGACACGTGAAGGCCTCTGACACTTCTACATGCACAAGTTTACTTGCTAACCATCGTGATAAAACTACTGATACGTGAGGGCAGCCACCACAGGTACAGCTGGTCCAGTGTAAGTTTCGGCGGACTTATGACTAATGCCAAGGTATTTGAGAAGGGGACTGCAAGCTGATCAAGTACGATGGAGTTCTGAGAGCATTGCAGACCTATTCAAAGTGTGCCATTTTCCCTTTCATGTGTTGTCACGAGAGAGGGTTCCTTGCTTTTCTTTGTTGCAAATAATATTAACTGTTGTCTATGGTTTGTTGCTTGGTAGGAGCCGGCACTGATTTTTTTTGCTTCTAATTTGCTGGAATGGGGATCCTCTGCTTGAATGCAGTGTACGAGTCAGTTGGATACTACATGAAGCTATGCACCCCATGCAAAAAAGAGCACTGTTTACTCAGGGCGTCTAATTTGCCGGCCGTGGTGGCCAAGCGCTTAAAGGCGCAGCCGGCCGGAGTGGCCGTGCGGTTCTAGGCGCTACAGTCTGGAGCCGAGCGACCGCTACGGTCGCAGGTTCGAATCCTGCCTCGGGCATGGATGTGTGTGATGTCCTTAGGTTAGTTAGGTTTAATTAGTTCTAAGTTCTAGGCGACTGATGACCTCAAAAGTTAAGTTGCATAGTGCTCAGAGCCATTTGAACCATTTTAGTCAGGGCGAAGCAAGGGATTCTTGTGCGAACTCAGGCGGATCTAGGGTCCTTCCCAGGGATTGGGGCAAGGGGCCAGTCATAGCTATTTACTATTCCATTATTATTATTATTATTAGTATTAGTATTATGTTAAATAATTTTATGTGATACTTTGCGTTGGTGCTTACTACAACAGTTCAGCATAACTTTCAAACAGTTATAATTCAGATAAGTAGATCACCTGAAAAGAATTTTTTTTAATAGAGAAGTGTCTGCCATGCAACTGTTTCGGGAACCACAATAGTAACAAACTTCATAAACCATTTAAGTGTGCTACCACCATAAACATTAGTGTATTTAATTGTAAAATTCTGAATTCAGGTCTGCAGACCACAGCTACGCGAACATATGAATGAGTGGAATTCTGTTTCTTTCAGTATAATCCACCAACGTTCAGTTTCAGTTTCTGTTGTTTGTTTTCTTACTGCAACGTCTGCCCCGTTCTGTCTTACCTTCCCTGAACTTCCCGTGCTTTGACAGTTCCACCCGTGGACACATGAACCACATCAGGCTTGTTGTTGGCCGCAGGTACGGTCATTTTCCAAACTGGAAAGTTTTCTGTGGTCATTCACCTTCCCGGATAGCCAAGCTGTCTAATGCACGGCTTTCCGGAATGGGAAGGAGCGCCTGGTCCCCGGCACGAATCCGCCCGGTGGACTTTTGTCGAGGTCCGGTGAGCCGGCCAGTCTGTGGATGGGTTTTAGGTGGTTTTCCATCTGCCTCGGCGAATGTACACTGGTTCCCATTATTGAGCCTCTGCTACACTATGTCGGAGGCAATGGCCTGGCCGCATTGGATACACCGGTTCCCGTGAGGTAACCGAAGTTAAGCGCTGTCGGATGTGGCTACCACTTGGATGGGTGACCATCCAGCCGCCATGCGTTGCTGCCATTTTTCGGGGTGCACTCAGCCTCGTGATGCCAATTGAGGAGCTACTCGACCGAATAGTAGCGGCTCTGGTCAAAGAAAACCATCATAACGACCGGGAGAGCGGTGTGCTGACCACACGCCCCTCCTATCCACATCCTCAACTGAGGGTGACATGGCGGTCTTATGGCCCCGACGCCGGCCGGAGTGGCCGGGCGGTTTTAGGTGCTACATTCTGGAACCGCGTGACCGCTATGGTCGCAGGTTCGAATCCTGCCTCGGGCATGGATGTGTGTGATGTCCTTAGGTTAGTTAGGTTTAAGTAGTTCTAAGTTCTAGGAGACTGATGACCTCAGTAATTAAGTCCCATAGTGCTCAGAGCCATTTGAACCATATGGTCTCGACGGGCCACTTCCACCGGGGGTCGAACGGCACAATGACACTGTCCTCGGTGTGGGGCGGCGGAAGGGTCACGTTTACTGTAGTAGTCGTTGTGGGGTTGTGGACCACTGTGGATGCGGCGGGGATGGAGCCTCTCCATCATTTCTAGATCCCCAGTTACCATACAATACAATACATACAATGGTCATTCAGGCTGCAGACCAGTCCAGAGGAGTAATCTGTGTTAAAAGATACGTCTGAACTTGCGGAATTTCTTGCCATTTTCGTGACTCTGGGTCTCAACATACTCTATTCTCCGAACGTTATCCGAAAAATTTGGAAATTAATATGTGTGAAAAATATGAACACTCTTAGCAAAATATTATGTGTGGGTGCGAGTCACCACTACCATGATTCTCTACCCCCACCCTTCTTGCCTTGGATCCACACCGAAATGTGTGCAGAACGTTTACATATGATGAAATTGGCGCCATGGTTACTCTCGTATTGGAACAGACTGCCCAACCACGTACATCCATTTGTTCGACTACAGCATGACACCTCTGAGCGAGACTGGGCCTTCATCGATCAAATGAGTTGTATATGGAGCTTGACTGGCCATGTATCAGTATCATTCCCCGTTACTTTCACTGCCCTGTAGAGTCCATATGACAACGCATCACCTCCTTCATCAAGGGGGAGATGTCTGCAATTTAAATTTTTGTGGCTGTATCCGAGAAAGTAAAGAAAAAAAAATATGTAGGGGGGGGGGGGGGGGAGGGGGTAGGAATCGACGCGCCACGAAAAATCCGAATCGGAAATTGGATGATTTATTCAAGAGAAAGAGCTTCATAAACTGAGCTCGTCTAGCTTGTATTGCAATTTTTATACATGATATCGGGAGAGAAGCAAATGCATTCCCATACATTTTATTTCTGTAAGTTAAATTAATCCTCTACATTTAATTTTATCTTTAGAGTGTGTCTTGTCTTAAATCTAATTTATTTCAGCAGTGCATCATAATACTGTATAATTAGTTTTTATACCCCTCAATAGCGCAGATAGCACTTTGGAATTCATTATTATATGTACATACGTTTTTACATAACTGCTTCCCCCAGATTAGGGCTTGGTAAAAAGATATATGCTGGATTTATGAAATAGCGCCGCTCGGGATTAGCCGAGCGGTCCAAGGCGCTGCAGTTATGGCCTGATCGGCTGGTCCCGGCGGAGGTTTGAGTCCTCCCTCGGGCATATGTGTGTGTGTTTGTCCTTAGGATAATTTAGGTTAATTAGTGTGTAAGCATAGGGACTGATGATCTTAGCAGTTAAGTCCCATAAGATTTCACACACATTTGAACATTTATGAAATAGCGTCTTGTGATGTACTGCAAAAAATTGTCGAGCTGCTCTGTTGACTGTATCACTGGCGAGAATTTTGTGCCTTCTTTGCTTTTCCTGCAGGTGCAGTGTGTACGCAAAGAAATATGTAAGATTTCCGTTGCCATGTTTTGTATGAGTATTCAAGTCAGTGTGAGAGCTTTTGAACAGATAACACATACACTTTTACGCTACTGTGTTGTAAGCAAATTTTCCTATCCTGTCCCCTTACACCTTATGACTGCAGCGTCACCTAGAAAGCTGGATGATGTCAACAGATGTAGAAAGATGTTTCTATACGAAGCTTACAAATGCTATCAGTGCACTATACTATCACTGATAAGTGAAGAGGCAGCTTGACTTTTGAATGTATTTTCGCGCCAATGACCTTGGCCAACATTGAAAAAGTGTGTTAGAAATTGATTTGTAGCGCTTTATGTGAAGTATGTTAACATCGGTAACAGTTCACGCAATTCACATCATTTCACGATGTATAGATCTTCGTCCCTGTTTGAGTTTACTGTATTTCTACAGTGAAGAGGCTGATTTTTGACGATGAGATGTACGCATGCCGAAGAATTTCTAAAGCCTGACATGTGCTGAAGTAAAATATAAGACATTTATTACTTTCACCATTTTTGTAAGATACTACTACTTGCACGACGTGTTTGAGCAATTCTGTATATACACTCCGTGCTTTATTTTTGTATTATTTCTGCGTTTGCTGTGACATTTGAAAATGGCCCAAAGGCCGAAACTGCAATTATGAAATAAATGATTTCTACAGACAACGGCGATTATGATTTTTTTGTCAGTACATGTAAATCACATGTGCCTATTTCCGTCCCATTCGGATAATTTCCCCGTGGTGCGTCTTTTATGCGTCTTTTACTTTTTTTTAAAATTTTTGTTATTTTTTTTAAAGATTGTAATGGTGCCCTCTGCTTTCCGTCCTGAGGCTTACGCAGTCGTTAAGCAGGAGGGTAGGCATAACATTTTAATTACCATCTCGAAAAGAAAAGTTACCTAATTAATATTTTGTTTGTTTCCAGGTACATGTCTGCATTTTTGGTAGAAATTGAAATCCCAGCTCAACAGTACCGCCGCACTCTGCTAGTGAAGCCAAAGCATAATTGCGAGGTGGTCCATATATAAAGCGGAGTATCATGCGGTAATTCGTTTTCAACACCAGAAATAATGAAGTAACTATGCTCGTAAGGGGCAAACAGTCAGAGGAGAACAAAAAAAAAAAAAAAAAAAAAAACCTACTAAGAAGCTACTGAAGAGGTTATTGGAGCCTTTCAAGACGAAGCGTTGCGGGAACCTGTCAAAGATCGGGTTTTTGGTTCACGACACCGCCTCAGGTTACTTCGTATGGGATATGGTCACATATGCCGCTTCTTTCGGCTATCAGGTTTTGCCTTTCTGGTCTTCCCCATCTCATCCTTCCTATTTTCCTCACGTGGCACTGAGTACCTTCTTCCTTTTCCGCTAGATTAAGAAACCATTGTGCGGTTAAATGAAGACGAGGTGATTGTCAAGTGAAACGTTTCCTGAAGAGCCAAAATGCAGGCTCCTGCAACAAAGGCCTCCGCCAAGTCATTCATCATCTGAAAAAGTGTCACTCTTAGGGTAACAGTAGTAGGGAAGGCGAACGGTCGAATTCGGTTTATTGGAAGAATTTTAGGACACTAATGCCACCCATTCTTGGGTACTGTTTGAGTGTGTTGGATCCCTAACAGGTCAGATTGAAGGAAGTATTGATAGGGTCGAGCAGCACGTAAATGTTACGGAAATGCTTACTGAAACTAAATGAGAATTCCTGGAAGGGCAACGACATCTTTTTGCGAGGCATTATTCAAGAATACGGGTACACGAAATGTATTCGCAATTCCGGATATGAACAACAATCGGCTGTATAAGGGAATGACGACAATGTAAGCATGTGCCAGAACGGTGCATCTCCGAAGGAACATTGCACCGAACTTTTGAAAAACACAAGCGCAGCTGTATCGTATTTATTCGCCAACACCACACCCTCGGCCGCTCCGGGTAACCGCACGGTCTACATCTACATCTACATCCATACTCCGCAAGCCACCTGACGGTGTGTGGAGGAGGGTACCTTGAGTACCTCTATCGGTTCTCCCTTGTATTCCAGTCTCGTATTGTTCGTGGAAAGAAGGATTGTCGGTATGCTTCTGTGTGGGCTCTAATCTCTCTGATTTTATCCTCATGGTCTCTTCGCGAGATATACGTAGGAGGGAGCAATATACTCCTTGACACTTCGGTGAAGGTATGTTCTCTAAACTTCAACAAAAGCCCGTACCGAGCTACTGAGCGTCTCTCCTGCAGAGTCTTCCACTGGAGTTTATGTATCATCTCCGTAACGCTTTCGCGATTACTAAATGATCCCGTAACGAAGCACGCTGCTCTCCGTTGGATCTTCTCTATCTCTTTTATCAACCCTATCTGGTACGGATTCCACACTGATGAGCAGTATTCAAGCAGTGGGCGAACAAGCGCACTGTAACATACTTCATTTGCTTTCGGATTGCATTTCCTTAGGATACTTCCAATGAATCTCAGTCTGGCATCTGCTTTACGGACGATCAACTTTATATGATCATTCCATTTTAAATCATTCCTAATGCGTACCCCCAGGTAATTTATGGAATTAACTGCTTCCAGTTGCTGACCTGCTATTCTGTAGCTAAATGATATGGGATCTATCTTTCTATGTATTCGCAGCACATTACACTTGTCTACATTGAGACTGAATTGCCATTCCTTGCACCATGCGTCAATTAGCTGCAGATCCTCCTGCATTTCAGTAGAATTTTCCATGGTTACAACCTCTCGATACACCACAGCATCATCTGCAAAAAACCTCAGTGAACTTCCGATGTCATCCACAAGGTCATTATTGTATATTGTGAATAGTAACGGTCCTATGACACTCCTCTGCGGCACACCTGAAATCACTCTTACTTCGGAAGACTTCTCTCCATTGAGAATGACATGTTGCGTTCTGTTATATAGGAACTCTTCAGTCCAATCACACTGTATCGAACGCCTTGCGGAAGTCAAGAAACACGGTCAGAGGCGCCTTGTCGCGGTGCTTGCGTCTCCCCCCCCCGTCGGAGGTTCGAGTCCTCCCTCGGGAATGGGTGTGTGTTGTCCTTAGCGAAGTTAGCTCAAGTTAGATCAAGTAGTGTATATGCTTGGGGACCGATGACCTCAGCAGTTTGGCCCCATAAGACCTTAACCACAAATTTCCAAATTTAAACACCGTCGACTCTCAGTAAATACGAGTATGTCCCTACTGGACGGGAATATACGCAACGTACGAGTGCAAGACTACCGGCGTAAGAAGTCAGCCTCATTCTGCCATTTGCCTTGTCAAAGAGGGCGGAGGAGCTTACAGAGGTTCAGGGCACACTCTTGTCCTAGGAGTGGGAAACTGCCCCTAAAGGCGAAAGAATCAGCAATGATCAACGGCATAAGGATGAATTAGCTAATGGAAACCACTGCATTAAAGACACGTAACGTGCATCCACAGGACATGTGGCCTGTAATTGAAGAAGTGGCATGATGGTCCCTCCATTGAAAAAAGATTCTGGAATAGTCCCCCATTCGGACTTCCGGGAGGGGTTGCCAAAGGGTAGGTTACCATGAGAAAAAGATTGAATAATCAACGAAAGGATAACGTTCTGCGAGTCGCGGGGTGGAATGACAGAAGCTTGAAAGTGGTAGGGGAACTAGAAAATCTGAAAACGGAAATGCAAAGGCTCAATCTTCATGTAGATTTCAGTTAGATTACATCATGGTCAGACAGAGATTCCGAAATCAGATACCGGATTGTAAGGTGAACCCAGGAGCAGACGCAGACTGAGATCACGATATAGTAGTGATGAAGATTAGGCTGAAGTTTAAGACATTAGTCAGGAAGAATCAAAGCCGGCTGACTGCAAAACGATTCTGTTGCCGCCGACATACATTTCATGTAAGGACCACGAAGATAAGAGAAGAGATATTGGGGCTGTATTTGCGAGTGGAACAGGAAAGGAAAAGCATAGTTGTCGTACAAAGTACCCTCCACCACGTCCTGTTGGCGGCCTGTATGTTCCGAGTGTTCCACATTTCATGTTACACCCTTCTAGAGCTTGTATAGGGGACTTTGTAGATAAAGTTTTACGTAGTAACCCAAGTCCAGAAACGCCATCCAACTTCGTTACAGAGCGGGAAGGCTACAGGCGGCACCGCCTGTAAATACGCATATATGCAGGGTGATTCCGTGATGCTGTTACAGACTTTCAGGGATGATAGAGAAGGATATTTGCATAAATTTTATGTAAGTATCCACGTACCGGAAACGAACGAGTCGAAAGGTATAGTCGAAAACGTTCTGATACCTCTGTTAGTGGAATACATGTAAGGGTACTGTTGTTGCTAAGATTGTAGGGTAAGCAACGTTCAGAGGTGGTAGCATGGACCTAAGTAAGAAAAAAAGTTAGGTAAATGCATACTTTAAGAGCCATGGTCAATTGTTCAGTAGAGGAGATGTGTTCCACACTAGCTAAAATGAAGAAGTGCTCATAGCTCGTCAGGTATGCATTTTAGAACCCCTGTTTACTGAACATTTTTTTCGTTTCTTAGTCCATACTATCACCTCTGAAAGTTGCATAGCCTACGTTTTTAGTGACAACAGTACCGTTATTGCACATGTTCCACTGTGAGAGATATCAGAATGATTTTCACTTCTAACTTCCGACTCGTTTGTTCCGGTACAGGAGCCCTTATCTCAAATTGATACATATATTCATTTCCATCATCCTTCAAAGTATGTAACATCATCACAGTATATACATATATTTACAGGCGCTGGTACCTATAACGTGACGCTCTGTGGCGTTCCCGGAAATGGGTTCATATGTAAAACTTGATCTACTAAGTCCCCTCTCCAACCTATAGCATTTTGTAACATGAATTGTGAAACATCATGTAGATGTAGCGGCACCACCTAGTTCCATGGTCGCAAATTGAGTTTTTCGACTGTTAATGAAATTGCAGCCTTTCCTGTAGAATAAATTTACTAATTTATGTTCGCAATAGTGACTTGAATTCCGTTACTGCCCTCCTCCCCCCCCCCCCCCCAAAAAAAAAAACCGCCCATTTTCTCCAAAACACCATAAATAGCTTATTGGCATACGTCCGATCCTGCAAATTATCTCCTCGTAGACAGAACAGAAATAGGAAATTAGTTTCGCAAAACTAGGAGGGAGTTGTTTTCACTGAACATTACGGTGGTTCACTTCCTTCCCTTTTTTATTTTTTTACTGGCGCTGCTGAATTCCTCTCGTGTTTCGGCTGTGTAATGGAATGCGCGGAAATGAAGTCGCGACCACACAATTATTCCCTCCGAATTTCTGATGCATCTGACCGCAGTGGGCGCCGTAAATAGACAGGTATTTCATTACCTCGTTCGCACCACAGTGCAACAAACGCCGTGTTACTCAGAGAACCGCTGTTTAGTGATTCTTTAATCGTGTCTGCTCATGTAACTGCTGTATGCAAACATTTAGGTACATACGCAGTAGAGCACTAACACACTTACTAGTTGTGGAATGTATGCATTCGTGTCTCTCAATAATTTTGTGATTTCATGGGATTTCAAGCTCCCTATGGCCTGTAACTGTGATCATTTTTGTCGTTTTCACGCTCCGTTATGTCCGTGAAACGTGGACGTTCTATCGCATTGATATTAGAAAATTAGTGAGTTTCCACCAACAAAAAAAGAGATACTGTGACGTCTCGTTTTGTCTCGGCTCGATGGTGACGGTTGTCCTAGTCGAAATGACGAGCAACGGCGTCCGTCGATCACGACAACGCCAATCTGTAACTATTATAAAAACAATCTCTCGCGCAGTTTGGTTATTTTTCAGGTACTGTCTCTCAAAACCGATATCAGCTTTTCGATGGAGCAGCATGCCGGAGTGTATGCGCCGCCCTTGCTTGTAATTAAAGCAATGGTGTTCGATGTCTATCAATCTTCTCCACTTATAAATATAGCGACTGCACCACTCGATAACGCGATGACTCCCTTGATCTGAAATGATAACCAAAAGTCCTTTGGGTGTTCGCTTCAGACTTTTCAGTTTACGCGAACTTGCTGACTGTAGTTCTTATGCTCGGTTTGAGAATGGGTATTCAAACGTTGAAAATATAATGTCTTGAATGATTAATCCATCATCCACGCCGATGTCACACCATGATTTGAGAGGATATTGTGTTGTTAATTATTATCCCGTCGTCAAGGCGTCACTACATCGCGTATTCAACAAGTACATGACGTAATTCCGGAGATAACATACCCTTGAGCGATGTTCAGAATGCGTCGTATTTCGGTGTGAACTTATTGCTGTTTACAGTAAAATTGTCACCAAATCACTTTTCACTTTATGTTATCCGAAGAATCAGTTAATTCCACAAATACGATTTAAATGTCCTTTAAATGATGTATACGACACGAAGAATTAAAGTTTAATTAAAGTTTATTGTTCTTCGTAATTATTTATCCCTACATTGAGCACACACACCGATTTTTCGTTCAGGGAATTGCGTCTGTTAGCATAAGCAACTCTGACTTTGACGATAGCTTCTGCCAACACGGCACAATTGTAAGTTCTTCGTGATTGCGTTTATCTGTTGCGTACTCAAGTGTAATAATTTAGTTTATGTCGGTGATCAGTCCCCGGCCGCGGATCGAATCCGCCCAGCGGATTAACGACGGCGGCCGGTGTGCCGCCCAGCTGGGATGTGGTTTTCAGGCGGTTTTCCACATCCTACTAGGTGAATACCGGGCTGGTCTCCACGTCACGTCTCAGTTACACGATTCACAGACATTTGAAATACACTGACACTGTTTCACGATTTACACTAGATGCAGACAGCTGGGGTACACTAATTTCGTCCCAGGGGGTATGGAGTGGTGGCAGGAAGGGCATCCAGCCACCCCTTACTCTTAACCATGCCAAATCCGTACTGAACCCTGCCGATCCTGCGCACAATGCGGGATGAGGGCAGTAGCAAAATAATAATAATAATAAATAAATATATATATCTGAACTCTCCTGTTATCTGTCTAAACGGTAAAGATGATTTTACTTCAGTCAGACTTCTGACTAATACTTCCAACCATAAAACTTTTAAACTTCAGATCGGTTTTAAACCAATCTAGCAGCGCTTAACATGCGTACTACTATTGCAGGAGTACAAGAGTGAGGTGAAGTTAATATCTCCATTGCCGAGTTATATTGTAATAACAGCGAACTTACAGCTCAATTCGGCTACAACTCTCTTCTAGGATAAAAGTTACCTTTGGTCAATTTATGGTCTGGAATTAAACCTTCGTAAATAATAATTTTTTGAATTCTTTCTTTAAAGTTCCTGTTTCGTATCATATGGTATTCTTTCATTAAGTCCTTTCTTTATGATATCCATAAGTATTTACATAACATTCTTGTTAATCAAACTGTCAAGAGTGTACATTTTGTTATCAGTAGCTGTCATCACTGTCAAGATCACTGATTTTTGTATTTCTTTTTGCAACAAAAGAGTGTTCATTATGGGTTCTGTAATTGGGGTGTTACAATACGTATTGAGCACAATGTGACCAACAGTGTGGTTATCGCTAAAGCGCATCTAAACAACACTGAGGCAACCATAATAGTTCATAGCTGAAATGGTTAGGCAAAGTTTACCGCATGTGTGATAGCAGGCTTTCCCGCCAAACCCTTTATGGCGAACTCTGCTGTGGGTGTGGACCTCATGGAGTCCCTTTTAAATGCTTTGAGGAACAGATGAAACACATCATGTAGACGACTGGTATAAATATATAGTCATGTGGAGAATGTGTTGTGGAACATCTACTGTGAAGGAACATTACATCCATCGCTGTCAACTTATTCGAAGGAGAACGCCACAGACAAGAAACGGTCAAGCGAAAACAAGAAGCCTCGTCAATTTACACCCCTCGCCCCCCTCCGAATCATTCACTGAAGTACATGTAGAGCACGTTCTATTCCAGGAGTTGTTTGTTTAATAATCGGAAACACATCCATAAGCTGAACTGCAGTGCTCACTCTATGGGAGAAGTACACTACTGGCCATTAAAATTGCTACACCAAAAGAATTGCAGATGATAAACGGGTATTCATTGGACAAATATATTATACTATAACTGACATGTGATTACATTTTCACGCAGTTTGGGTGCATAGATCCCGTGAAATCAGTACCCAGAACAATCACATCTGGGCGTAATAACGGCCTTGATACGCCTGGGCATTGAGTCAAACAGAGCTTGGATGGCGTGTACAGGTACAGCTGCCCATGCAGCTTCAACACCATACCACAGTTCATCAAGAGTAGTGACTTGCGTATTGTGACGAGCCAGTTGCTCGGCCACAATTCACCAGGTGTTTTCAATTGGTGAGAGATCTGGAGAATGTGCTGGCCAAGGCAATAGCCGAACATATTCTGTAGCCAGAAAGGCCCGTACAGGACCTGTAACATGCGGTCGTGGATTATCCTGCTGAAGTGTGGGGATTCGCAGAAATCGAATGAAAGGTAGAGCCACGGGTCGTAACACATCTGAAATGTAACGTCCACTATTCAAAGTGCCGTCAATGCGAAGAAGAGGTGACCGAGACGTGTAACCGATGGCACTCCATAACATCACGCCGGATGATACGCCAGTATGGGGATGACGAATACACGCTTCCAATATGCGTTCACTGCGATGTCGCCAAACACGGATGCGACCATCAAGACGCTGTAAACAGAACCTGGATTCATCCGAAAAAATGACGTTTTGCCATTCGTGCACCCTGGTCCGTCGTTGAGTACACCATCGCAGGCGCTCCCGTATGTGATGTAGCGACAAGGGTAACCGCAGCCATGGTCTCCGAGCTGATAGTCCATGCTGCCGCAAACGTCGTCGAACTGTTCGTGCAGATGGTTGTTGTCTTGCAAACGTCCCCATCTGTTGACTCAGGGATCGAGACGTTGCTGCACGATCCGTTACAGCCATGCGGATAAGATGCCTGTCATCTCGACTGCCAGTGATACGAGGCCGTTGGGATCCAGCACGGCGTTCCGTATTACCCTCCTGAACCCACAGATTCCATATTCTGCTAGCAGTCATCGGATCTCGACTAACGCGAGCAGCAATGACCCGATCCGATAAACCTCAATCGCGATGGGCTACAATCAGACCTTTATCAAAGTCGGAAACGTGATGGTACGCATTTCTCCTTCTTACACGAGGCATCACAACGACGTTTCACCAGACAACGCCGGTCAACTGCTGTTTGTGTATGAGAAATCGGTTGGAAACTTTCCTCATGTCAGCACGTTGTAGGTGTCGCCACCGGCGCCAATATTGTGTGAATGCTCTGAAAAGCTAATCATTTGCACATCACAGCATCTCCTTCCGGTCGGTTAAATTTGGCGTCGGTAGCACGTCATCTTCGTGGTGTAGGAATTTTAATGGTCAGTAGTGTAGTTATGCTTTCTCGGAATCGAGTTGCAACGACGACGACTACGAACACTTTTACGATGTTGGCATATATGTTTCTTGTGCTGACTACTATAGCGCTTGAACTATGGAAACTGACGAACAGGGTGAGCAGGATGTGGTGGATTAACTGCCCTTGAAGTGTAGGCGCGTATAGAAAAATGTTCGCTTCATGTTACCGTTATTGTACTGGCAACGGAACACCGAAAATAATTGCGACTTACAAGAAACATTAATAAGCAAAGTCGCTTAACGATAAGGACACATCTGAAACCTAAAAGCTCAGAATATACCAGCAGAAAAAGTATTCTGAATGAACCTTATTAACCTTAGTCGACGCATACTGTAACAATCGCCTGCTGCGAACCTGGAAGCCTCTACTGCTTTGTCACGTTGCAGGTCGAGCATCTGTGTGCCGACATTAGATGCACTAAAGAAAGTATTCAAGATTATTCTTTTTATTGCTCAGAATACAAGTCGTTGTCGTGTCGTCTGGTGGATATGATTCGGATTGGAATGCGCTGAATCCAGCAAGGCTGCCGAGGCGGCTCCATCAGCTCGGGTAGATGTTGATGCCGCCCTTGAGAAGAGGTTCACCGCTCGCTGGCGAGGTAGGCACGGCCCGTCGGTACACCTGCTTGGAGATGGTGGGCACCGCAACGCGTGTGTTTGCTTCATCGCCATTTCGGTGAGTACTAGTCCCTCAGAGATCACTGCCCGCACTGTTCCAGTAGGTGGACCGCGACGTCGGATGCAGTGATGTCGTTCTGAATGCTGAATTTGGCTCACCGTTAAGGCAGGGCATTAGACTCGCCCGACACTGGAGTCTTAGGGCAGATTCTACTCAGGACTGGAACTGTGTTAGTAGGCCTCTGGACTACCCATCAGTGCTGGCTGCTATGCTGTCTTCAGAACTGGATCCTGGACTTCATTATCCGAGGCTACAGATCACTGATCTACTCGTAAGGCAGCAAGTGTAATACCAACAATGGAACAATCTCGCACACAAGATGTTACCATATCGTAACCAGAGAATCGAGAGCAAACGACAAGAGTGCTGTTGATCGTACTGATCGAGAGCTCTAGGCTAGTGGTGGAAGAGTATTTATGTCGTTGAGGAAGTGCTCCGCTCTGCATCATTCGTAATGACCAAATCGATTCTGCTTTTGTCGAGTTGTTAGCGGTCTTTAGTTCCGTTACACTTGATTAACGAATTTGTTGCAGTATCTTTAGTGGTTAGTCAAACTCCTGGTAAGCCGTCTTGTGTCCTGCTTAGTGTCTAAAAAAAATGGCTCTGAGCACTATGGGACTCAACATCTTAGGTCATAAGTCCCCTAGAACTTAGAACTACTTAAACCTAACTAACCTAAGGACATCACACACACCCATGCCCGAGGCAGGATTCGAACCTGCGACCGTAGCAGTCCCGCGGTTCCGGACTGCAGCGCCAGAACCGCTAGACCACCGCGGCCGGCGCTTACATCTACATCTACATTTATACTCCGCAAGCCACCCAACGGTGTGTGGCGGAGGGCACTTTACGTGCCACTGTCATTATCTCCCTTTCCTGTTCCAGTCGCGTATGGTTCGCGGGAAGAACGACTGTCTGAAAGCCTCTGTGCGCGCTCTAATCTCTCTAATTTTACATTCGTGAGCTCCTCGGGAGGTATAAGTAGGGGGAAGCAATATATTCGATACCTCATCCAGAAACGCACCCTCTCGAAACCTGGCGAGCAAGCTACACCGCGATGCAGAGCGCCTCTCTTGCAGAGTCTGCCACTTGAGTTTGTTAAACATCTCCGTAACGCTATCACGGTTACCAAATAACCCTGTGACGAAACGCGCCGCTCTTCTTTGGATCTTCTCTATCTCCTCCGTCAACCCGATCTGGTACGGATCCCACACTGATGAGCAATACTCAAGTATAGGTCGAACGAGTGTTTTGTAAGCCACCTCCTTTGTTGATGGACTACATTTTCTAAGGACTCTCCCAATGAATCTCAACCTGGTACCCGCCTTACCAACAATTAATTTTATATGATCATTCCACTTCAAATCGTTCCGCACGCATACTCCCAGATATTTTACAGAAGTAACTGCTACCAGTGTTTGTTCCGCTATCATATAATCATACAATAAAGGATCCTTCTTTCTATGTATTCGCAATACATTACATTTGTCTATGTTAAGGGTCAGTTGCCACTCCCTGCACCAAGTGCCTATCCGCTGCAGATCTTCCTGCATTTCGCTACAATTTTCTAATGCTGCAACTTCTCTGTATACTACAGCATCATCCGCGAAAAGCCGCATGGAACTTCCGACACTATCTACTAGGTCATTTATATATATTGTGAAAAGCAATGGTCCCATAACACTCCCCTGTGGCACGCCAGAGGTTACTTTAACGTCTGTAGATGTCTCTCCATTGAGAACAACATGCTGTGTTCTGTTTGCTAAAAACTCTTCAATCCAGCCACACAGCTGGTCTGATATTCCGTAGGCTCTTACTTTGTTTATCAGACGACAGTGCGGAACTGTATCGAACGCCTTCCGGAAGTCAAGGAAAATGGCATCTACCTGGGAGCCTGTATCTAATATTTTCTGGGTTTCATGAACAAATAATGCGAGTTGGGTTTCACACGATCGCTGTTTCCGGAATCCATGTTGATTCCTACATAGTAGATTCTGAGTTTCCAAAAACGACATGATACTCGAGCAAAAGACATGTTCTAAAATTCTACAACAGATCGACGTCAGAGAGATAGGTCTATAGTTTTGCGCATCTGCTCGACGACCCTTCTTGAAGACTGGGACTACCTGTGCTCTTTTCCAATCATTTGGAACCTTCTGTTCCTCTAGAGACTTGCGGTACACGGCTGTTAGAAGGGGGGCAAGTTCTTTCGCGTACTCTGTGTAGAATCGAATTGGTATCCCGTCAGGTCCAGTGGACTTTCCTCTGTTGAGTGATTCCAGTTGCTTTTCTATTCCTTGGACACTTATTTCAATGTCAGCCATTTTTTCGTTGGTGCGAGGATTTAGAGAAGGAACTGCAGTGCGGTCTTCCTCTGTGAAACAGCTTTGGAAAAAGGTGTTTAGTATTTCAGCTTTACGCTTGTCATCCTCTGTTTCAATGCCATCATCATCCCAGAGTGTCTGGACATGATGTTTCGAGCCACTTACTGATTTAACGTAAGACCAGAACTTCCTAGGATTTTCTGTCAAGTCGGTACCTAGTATTTTACTTTCGAATTCACTGAACGCTTCACGCATAGCCCTCCTTACGCTAACTTTGACATCGTTTAGCTTCTGTTTGTCTGAGAGGTTTTGGCTGCGTTTAAACTTGGAGTGAAGCTCTCTTTGCTTTCGCAGTAGTTTCCTAACTTTGTTGTTGTACCACGGTGGGTTTTTCCCGTCCCTCACAGTTTTGCTCGGCACGTACCTGTCTAAAACGCATTTAACGGTTGCCTTGAACTTTTTCCATAAACACTCAACATTGTCAGTGTCGGAACAGAAATTTTCGTTTTGATCTGTTAGGTAGTCTGAAATCTGCCTTCTATTACTCTTGCTAAACAGATAAACCTTCCTCCCTTTTTTTATATTCCTATTAACTTCCATATTCAGGGATGCTGCAACGGCCTTATGATCACTGATTCCCTGTTCTGCACTTACAGAGTCGAAAAGTTCGGGTCTGTTTGTTATCAGTAGGTCCAAGATGTTATCTCCACGAGTCGGTTCTCTGTTTAATTGCTCGAGGTAATTTTCGGATAGTGCACTCAGTATAATGTCACTCGATGCTCTGTCCCTACCACCCGTCCTAAACATCTGAGTGTCCCAGTCTATATCTGGTAAATTGAAATCTCCACCTAAGACCATAACATGCTGAGAAAATTTATGTGAAATGTATTCCAAATTTTCTCTCAGTTGTTCTGCCACTAATGCTGCTGAGTCGGGGGGTCGGTAAAAGGAGCCAATTATTAACCTTGCTCGGTTGTTGAGTGTAACCTCCACCCATAATAATTCACAGGAACTATCCACTTCTACTTCACTACAGGATAAACTACTACTAACAGCGACGAACACTCCGCCACCGGTTGCATGCAATCTATCCTTTCTAAACACCGTCTGTGCCTTTGTAAAAATTTCGGCAGAATTTATCTCTGGCTTCAGCCAGCTTTCTGTACCTATAACGATTTCAGCTTCGGTGCTTTCTATCAGCGCTTGAAGTTCCGGTACTTTACCAACGCAGCTTCGACAGTTTACAATTACAATACCGATTGCTGCTTGGTCCCCGCATGTCCTGACTTTGCCCCGCACCCGTTGAGGCTGTTGCCCTTTCTGCCCTTGCCCGAGGCCATCTAACCTAAAAAACCGCCCAGCCCACGCCACACAACCCCTGCTACCCGTGTAGCCGCTTGTTGCATGTAGTGGACTCCTGACCTATCCAGCGGAACCCGAAACCCCACCACCCTATGGCGCAAGTCGAGGAATCTGCAGCCCACATGGTCGCAGAACCGTCTCAACCTCTGATTCAGACCCTCCACTCGGCTCTGTACCAAAGGTCCGCAGTCAGTCCTGTCGACGATGCTGCAGATGGTGAGCTCTGCTTTCATCCCGCTAGCGAGACTGGCAGTCTTCACCAAATCAGATAGCCGCCGGAAGCCAGAGAGGATTTCCTCCGATCCATAGCGACACACATCATTGGTGCCGACATGAGCGACCACCTGCAGATGGGTGCACCCTGTACCCTTCATGGCATCCGGAAGGACCCTTTCCACATCTGGAATGACTCCCCCCGGTATGCACACGGAGTGCACTTTGGTTTTCTTCCCCTCCCTTGCTGCCATATCCCTAAGGGGCCCCATTACGCGCCTGACGTTGGAGCTCCCAACTACCAGTAAGCCCACCCTCTGCGACTGCCCGGATCTTGCAGACTGAGGGGCAACCTCTGGAACAGGACAAGCAGCCATGTCAGGCTGAAGATCAGTATCAGCCTGAGACAGAGCCTGAAACCGGTTCGTCAGACAAACTGGAGAGGCCTTCCGTTCAGCCCTCCGGAATGTCTTTCGCCCCCTGCCACACCTTGAGACGACCTCCCACTCTACCACAGGTGAGGGATCAGCCTCAATGCGGGCAGTATCCCGGGCAACCACAGTCGTAGTCCGATCGGGGGATGCGTGGGACGAGCTGGCCGTCCCCGACAAACCCCCATCCGGACCCCCACAGTGATGCCCATTGGCAACAGCCTCAAGCTGTGTGACCGAAGCCAACACTGCCTGAAGCTGGGAGCGAAGGGATGCCAACTCAGCCTGCATCCGAACACAGCAGTTGCAGTCCCTATCCATGCTAAAAACTGTGCAAAGAACGTCTGAACTAATCTACAGAGAGCGCAAACAAAACGACACAAAATTGAAGCGGTTATTAAAATACAAGATTGCCTAGTAAATGCAGTAATGCTGCCACTTGTGCACTGCTGACACACTGCTCGGCGGCGGAAGGAGACTACGCGATTTAACACTATTCGAGTACTAAAACGTGATGCTACAACTCTCAAATACTATAATACGCCCGAAATTTATGAATTAAACAATGCAAGTACCAAAAACACGCAAAGAAATTAAGAATTAAACTATGTAACAAATGAGTGAGCTAGGAGTATACGACTTGCTGCTGCAGCTGCTTATCCAACGGCGGCAGGGAGCACACTGACTGTGACCAACCGACACTGGCCGTTCAAAACAAAAACAGTTGACAGACGACTACGCGAATTTACACTATTCAGGTACTAAAACGCGATGCTACAACTCTCAAATACTATAATACGCCCGAAATTTATGAATTAAACAATGCAAGTACCAAAAACACGCAAAGAAATTAAGAATTAAACTATGTAACAAATGAGTGAGCTAGGAGTATACGACTTGCTGCTGCAGCTGCTTATCCAACGGCGGCAGGGAGTGTCTCTTAACAACGATACGAAGGTAGTTTGGTCTGCCATCTTCTAACGATTTTCTGCTGAGCTTGTTTGCAGGCTCGCTCAATAGTGTCAAGGTTGCTGTCTTCCTGACAGAGAGACGGAGTGACGGTACTGAAATGTTTACGCTTCCCGGCTTTCGAGTTTAGAAAATTTTACTCCCATGTTCCCCCCCCCCTTCCCCCCCGAATTTGTCGCGTAACAGGTAACAGTACATTATGTCGTGCGTGGGGTCTCCTTCTTGCATTTTTAATCGTGCCAAAATCAAAGCCACGTTCATTCTGAAGTAGAAACTGTTTATAAATTCTCGGGGCAGGTGAATACACATGATTCCGCGGCATCCTTTGCTCGTATGTGTCGCACTTGTAGTGATAACCGAACAAGCGTCCATTGTGATTAGGTGGCTAAAGAAGTCGTCTTGATTTATCTGACCCACTTGCAACATTTCCTCTGCTGCCAGAAAAGCATTACTGCACGATTCTGCACTTTATCAATGGGTAGCGCGATATTGTTTTTGGTACTGTGGATTAGGCACAGAGATTTCTATGTGCACCAGGAATACATACATGCATTTGCAAACCAACACCAAGCAGAGTGTGTTCTGAATTTTTTGATGTGACAATAAAAAAATTATTATTATTATTCGCAGATGTCCTGAGTTAGCGGCAGTGATACTCAGAAGCAGTCTTGAGCGACCATCGAGCTGTCTCCTCTTGACGTCTTGCCCTGAAGCAGCCATTCTACAATCTCAAAGTGAAGCGCCTACTCCCGTGACTGGATGCTCTGGACGTGTCCTTGTCATCTCTGTTATCGAGAGTCTTTAGCTACTGTATTAACATCTGTGAGAATGTTGCTCGCCCAACAAAGTTGTTGACACACAACCGTCGCTTTCCGTTGGGGAATGATATTTTGAAGTCAGTCCTCGGTTTTTGGACTTTATTGGCGTCTCTGTCTATGGCTGTCATTGTCCAGTTGTAGAGCTCAGGCCGTATGTCGCTACGATCCGATTTATCGCGGGTTGCAGAAGTCTCGTCCAACTCATTGTATGGCTTTGTGGTACGTTTCTACTCGACTGGGCGTCTCATGTCGTCGATACAGAACGATCTCCACAGCTAAATGCAGTCGTACTATTATACAACAATGATGTTCATCAATGCATTAGTGTTTATCTATCATAAAACCTTATTTGCCTAGAACGAACTGTTTTAGTCCTTCCTAAAGCGCAAAGTATTACACATTAGTTGGAATGTATCTGGCTCAAAATTATTGATAGTATAGTGACTGACCTTCGTAGGGAAACTATGCATTTCCAAGAGTCGTGTGACGTTATAAACGCGACGTAGGATAGAACGTAACTGTGCTTACAACCCTAGATCTGTCACAGAATTAATTACCATAAACAGTTACAACCAAACGATCTCGTTTCAATACTTACGCTACTTTTCACTGTCAACAGCTAAGTATAGACAAAATATATGATCTGGCGAATATCCACTACTGAGAAACATATTGATAGCATAAAAAATTCGAATCAGTTGCCAGTAACGTTCTATTTATTGCACGACTGGTTTTAAAGCCTATAGCTTCGTCTTTAGGTGCAAAACAACTGCTAAAAGGAGGCGGAGGCTACTGGTGTGAAAGAACTATGCGGCTGACATACCAAAATGAATTAAATACAGAATAAAATTCTTGTTCTAAAAGCAACACGATTTATTATCGTAGTATGTGTCAAAATAAATACACAGCAAGTTTTTTGAAAACGGTGTTCAAGTTGGAAAAAAATCAACTTCAAAGCCTGGAATTTTGTTGATGCTTATTGCTGATGGTTTTCTTAAGCTTATTTTCGGATTTTTCTTTCTAAAACCTAAAACCCAGTTTTCTGCAACCGTTTTGGTAACTTTAATGGAATTGTGTTTAAGGCTTAGTTTTTTGCAAGGTCATATGTAATTCAGCGCCGGCCGGGGTGGCCGAGTGGTTCTAGGCGCTACAGTCTGGAACCGCGCGACCACAACAGTCGCCGGTTAGAATCCTGCCTCGGTCATGGATGTGACTGATGTCCTTAGGTTAATTAGGTTGAAGTAGTTCTAAGTTCTAGGGGACTGATGACCTTAGCAGTTAAGTCCCATAGTGCTCAGAGCCATTTGAACCATTCTCTCTTTTTTTTTTTTTTTTTTTTTTTTTGTATTTCGCCACAACTCAGTCATAGAAACGCCAAAGAATAACTGTGCTAATGTAGTCACAAGGTTTTTGTTCAGGAGTAGAACCAGATCTCACTAAGTGTAACTTATAACCCTGGGTTCGGTGTGGGTCGGCGGTGGGGTGTGTGGACTGCTGTAACCTGCTGTGGGGTTCCGAACCACTGAGGGCTACGGCGGAGACGAACCCTCTCCGTCACTTCTAGCTTCCCAGTTCCATACACTACAATACAATACAATACAAGTGTAACTTTTAATATACTCAGCTCCTTTGATATGCTGTTTAGTGATCTCCTTGGCTTCACCAAAGTGAAAGCTCTTTTTGTAAGATTTCTTCAGTCCATTTAGCTAAGTCTGATTTTCTTTTTCTTTTCCTCACCATCTGAATGTAGATGTAAGACCTTACTTAAGTGTAAACAGCATTTTTTCTGAAGTTTAGAGCATGGGGAAATACCGACCCCCTGTCAACATTGCCCAATATTCCTCTGATAATATTACCCCACTCAGATATCAGAGGGGAGACTAGACTTCAATGGCTTTGCTAATGCTCGAAAAATTACAAACCCCTTCGTAAAACATGTACTAGAAAACAAACTATCGAGCTACATTATAGCTGTTTCCATTAGAAATGTATTGAAATGCTTACCTCTGTTTGAATGTAAACCAAAATGTCATCAAAATTTAATAAAACTTAATTTTCAGCACCACAATTAGACTGTCGTTTACAAGAACTCGTTGTCTCTGCAGTCTACTTCCGGAATCATTTGTTACGCTGCAGCACTTCTTCCCACTGACTACAGCGCTTCTCAGCTCAGAAAAGAATAGTGCTATTATTGTCTGGTATGTTGGTATTCTCCAGATCTCCTCTAACTATGAACACTACCCAAAAATAAAGAATTTTTAACTGGATAAGTTCCTGGTAAAATTTCACTTTTAAGAAAAAAATGGAGGCAATCAGTCGTTGTGGTAGACGTTAGTGTGATCTTCATGGTTTCAATTTGACAGTGACATGACCAGACCTGTCCTCTTTAAAATAAATAGCCTTCAAGGTTAGTTAATCTGTACTGACGTTGTTGAACTCATTTACCGTTGCTACTTGAAGTCTTTTGAGACTACAACCAGCAACAGATACATTTTAGAAGCTTCACTTTATGTCACTGTTATATTTTTCCATTTTATTCCTGATTAGTCAAAATGAGTTAAAATAGTCTTGTTCCTTTTATGCTCTAAATGCCAATAGACATAGGACTCACTACCACTTCAGCGGCCGTGCGGGATTAGCCGAGCGGTCTAGGCGATGCAGTCATGGACTGTGCGGCTAGTCCCGGCGGAGGTTCGAGTCCTCCTTAGGGCATGGGTGTGTGTGTTTGTCCCTAGGATAATTTAGGTTAAGTAGTGTGTACGCTTAGGGACTGATGACCTTAGCAGTTAAGACCCATAAAATTTCACACACATTTGAACATTTTGAACACCTTTAGTTTCATTTCGGAAATCATCAGATTATGAGCTAATCACTTCTGAGGATTCTGATGGTTATTTACCTGCTACATCTGACTATAACGGTGCTACAGTGGATATCCTACACTACCTTGTGCCATACTCCTTCCCATATAAAAGACCTAGATAAGATTTGTGGTCCTGGAGCGTACTTACACACTGCAAGTACAGCCGAATACGCTTAGCACTCTGTCTTCCCCAACCATTGCACTATTCCAAGCAGTTGTGTGAAAGTGCCAACGATATATATGGACCCTGTGGTTTACGTCACAGCTTGTGACACCACAGGTATTACAAGTTGCAGCGACCATCCCCGGCGGAGACCGAGTTGCTATTTTAGACCAGTTTAATACTTCATAGTGGCACATGTGTATACACTAATGAATGTTCTTAATAACACATGACAAGGTTAAGGTCTTTCGTGGGGTATCTTCATAGAGATTTCCCATCAGGTCCCCGACGTACCTGAGCGTTCACAATGTATGCTGGGCAATGCAACTATTGTGACGTAACAAGTCCGTTTCGCGGTCCACATGTCCCTTGGGCCCTACTATGTGAGTCAGACTGTGGCTGCATGCCAAAGAATGCACACTTGGGAAATTTGCGAATCAATGTTTGCAACACAGAATGACTACTTCTAAAAGCATACTTTTATGGGGAGGATTTTATCTCTTTGTGTTTATTTTCAAATTTTTATTTTTCTGTCAACGCTGTAACTTTACTTGTTAAGTACATTATACAATGCCAATTCAGTGAGAAAAAAATTATAAGCTTTAGATACAGGTATTGAACATTAATTTGTGACGTTCATAAATTTATATACAAATTTGGGTTTTTGAATATGTAATATCCTTGGAACGATGGTTGATTGTACAAACATATGGTTTTATGCAGATTAAAATATTTTCAATCCCAAGGTTGGTGGGACTTCATCAGTTTCAGAAAAGGGAAAAAGCTATTATCTCACATACGTTGAACAGAACAGTGAAATAACTTTAGTGGCTTGCCTGTGTATTCGAGGATATTGTTCTTGGGATAACATTTTATAAGCATCTTGTAAAGTCGTGGATTGGGCAAACAGGTCATTGGGACGGGTGCTACTTCTATCAGCTCTAATTGGAAATAATGATGTACATCAGTGGCCATAACCGAGAACGGTCCCACAAATAAATCGAAATCAGTATTCACCACGGAAGGTGTTGGAATCTGTTTGAGAAATCATGATAAAATGTTTCAGGTGCTGAGTTCCCGAAACAGTTCCTTGTCAAAAAACTGAAGCTGATTTCTCCATAGAGATTTTTTTTTTCTTTGATAACGTTAATCTTGTCCGCCACATCTGTTACCAAATGATTCTCCCCTTGCATTAAAAGGCTCAGTGAAATAAAACAGTACGTGATGTCAACGTCAAAAGGTTTTGTCACCACTCAGTTTTTCCTTACATCAGTTTTTTCCCCTATGACCGCTTTGAGTTCATGCAGCATTCACTCTGGTACGTCCTAAGACAATTGTATCATTTTGTCTTTGTAACAGGTTTTGTTACGTCGTTCGAATGAATGCTGCTTCCATATCATAATAGAGCGGTAGAGTATTAAGCACTTTGAATAGCCTCCACACTATACAAAAATATAAAGAAATTGCCATTCAGCATTGAATTATGTGGCTTCCCCACTTTATTTTTATTTGGACAAATGTGCAGTAAGCCATGGTACTCGTAACGTAGAAGTAAATCTAATTTAATACAATTGATATTGTTAGCGAACTGCGAGAAGCCGACTGACTGTTCTAGCGGCGTCTGGCAGCAATCTTTTGCTGTTCCACATCGCCCCTCAGTGTCGCTGACAACTGCGAACGGAGCGCTACACAGGACCGTGGCCAGACCTGATCCAGAGATGACACATTATTTACTTTATTGAATTATTTATTAAGTTAGTGCAAGTGAATTCTAAATTTGTGAAATGTAAGACAACTGTTTATTACTGCGTAATGTGCGAGCGTACATTATACCTTACATGTGTTCCCCTTCTTGCTGCTGTTTGAAATTCTACGCAAAGATATTTTACCTACGCATGGTAAAGCAAATATTTCCGGTACGGGTAATATGGAACTGCAATTATTTAGCCTTCGACGTTTTCGCTAGTGATCTCACTGGGTTAACAGTTTCGCTAGTAGATCTATCCTCGCTGCAGCAAAGTTTTCGAGGACTATCATCATAGACCACATGATACTTCGATCAGCGTCCAAAGCCGAGGTGCCTGGAGACTGGCAGACTCGTGTTGTTTTAAACATCATGTAAGCGGGAAGAGATGGTTCAAATGGCTCTGAGCACTATGGGACTCAGTTGTCCTTTGTCGGCTCCGCATTGGCCACACCCGGCCGACGCACAGATATTTACTGAGGCGTGAAGACCCGCCTCTCTGTCGCTGCGGGGCGGCTTTGACGGTGGTCCACATTTTGTTGGCCTGTCCGGTTCTAGCTGTGCTCAGGCAGACATTTGCGCTGCCTGATAATGCTCCCTGCCCTTTTAACAGATGACACTGCCATGGCAGGCTTAGTTTTGCGTTTTATTCGGGCAGGGGGTTTTTATCACTTAATCTGAGTGTTTGTCATTTTTTGTTATATATCTGGCCTTTGGCCTACGATTTTAGACTGGGTTATTTTTTAGTGTGTTTCTAGGTAGTTGGCTTTTCCTCCTTTGCTCTGTGGTCGGCCAACCACTGTCACACTCTGTGTGAATTAATTCCTTTTGTCTGGTCTCAGTCTGCGCCTTTCTTGTCCTATGTCGTCTGTTGTCATGTCCATTGTTCGCTTTTATTCCGAGTGGGTATTTGAGGTTTTGGAAAAAGGAACCGATTACCGTAGCAGTCTGGTCCATTTAATCCCACAAACCAAACAACCAGTATGGGACTTAACATCTGAGGTCATCAGTCCCCTAGAACTTAGAACTACTTAAACGTAACTAACCTAAGGACATAACACACATCCATGCCCGAGGCAGGATCCGAACCTGCGACCGTAGCAGTCGCGCGGTTCCGGACTGAAGCGCTCAGAATCGCTCGGCCACAACGGCCGGCTAATTGGGAAGAGAATAAGGTGTAGAACATTCTTTGCTGGAGCACTTATAGGATCAATTTCAAGATCGTCATTATGTTATTTCAAAGGAATCCAGTAACCAGACAGCAACAAACCATGGAGTACGTTTGATATAATAACTCAGCACTGATGACGGAATTTTGTTGCTGATACAGATAGTAAAGCTTTATTCTATTGGCCTATAAAAAATAAAATAAAAGTAATTTCATACTACTTCTTCAATTCGTTACCAGCATATGGAAGGCGCGCCGGAGCTCGTCAGAATAAGCACTCCCGACTGTGCATATGCTAATAAATTCACTCGTCGATTTTGGTTTACGTAACCAAAAATGACTGTCGCAGAACATGCGTCGGTGGCGAGAAATCAAGTATTGAGGCTAATGAACAACGTACAAAACAAACGAACATTTGAGAGAATTGAATCAGAAACGTGCATGAATATGCAGTAGAGCATTAGGGGCGCAATCTTGTTGCCTTGTGGGGGGAGAGATTTCCTTCACTAACGAGTGCGTCTCAGGGTACTGCGGAGCTTCTGCTGCACGGAAGCAAAGCCAAGTGAAGAACTTTGCATACTGCAGTGGCACTGCTAAGCCTCCACTTATTGTATCGTAGGTAGAGAGCGTACTGGCACACGATCCTATGAAAACTATCCGGACACCACTACGTAATTCGGAATTGTGCATTAGATGTCATTAGAGACGGACACTATAAAAGAAGCTGCGAGGAGATGGGGGAAGTATTATTTTGTCAGTAGAGAAGGAGTAACGGCTGAACGGCTTGGTCAGGAGGGCTCAGCGCCCTCCAGCGCGGGCAGGCTATTGGATGTCATCTAAGTAACATATCTACGAGGGTGAGTCAAATGAAAATCTTAAATTTGTAATAACAAGTCGAAATTTCGCACCGTTATCCTGTGCTAAAAATAGCGTGCAGAATGGCCTGTAGGTGGCAACATACTGCAGATGCACACATGCCGTCGTAGTATCAGTATAAAGATGGCCGCCCCACTTGCGACTTGCACAAGGTTTTTGCGTAGTGAAGGTGTGAAACCTATTGAAATTCATCGACGAATGAAGGTTCAGTACTGTGATGCATGTTTGTCATAGCAGCAAGTCTACGAATGGAGCAGGAAGTTCGCAAATGCTGTGACTTCAGTGGAAGATGCTCCTCGTCCAGGTCAGGCACAACGAGTTGAGACTCCACAGAACATTTCAGAAGTTGTAGCCATAGTGAAGGAAAACCGCCGAGTGACACTGAGTGACATTGCAGTATGTTTACAGATAAGTCGTGGGTCAGCACACCAAATTGTGCATGATGTGCTCCAGTTTCACAAAGTGTCTGCAAGATGAGTGCCACGGCAGCTGACTCCTGAAATGAGAGAACGACGTGTTCATACTTGTGAAGAACTTCTTCGGCACTTTGAACGAGAAGATGGTGGCTTCCTTGCAAGAATCGTTACTGGGGACGAAACCTGGGTTCACATCCACCAACCGCAAACGAAGAGCGCGAGCAAGGAATTGCGCCATTCCTCATTACCCAAACCAAAGAAGTTTCGAACAGAACCATCAGCAGGGACGGTTATGGTGACTCTCTTTTGGGACGAAAAAGGCGTCATTTTGGAGCATTACAAGTCTAGAGGTACCACTGTCACCGGTGCATCATACACAGATCTCCTAAAAAATCATCTGCTGCCTGCAATCAAATCAAAGTGACACGGATTGTTGTCAGCAGGTGTCCTATTGCAACATGACAATGCAGGGCCCCACACTGCCCATACAACAGTTGCAACGATCACAGACTTGCATTTTGAGTGTCTTCCACATCCACCATACTCACCAGACGTTGCCCCAAGTGATTCCCATATGTTTGGACCACTCAAAGACGCAATGGGAGGAAAGAAGTTCCGTTCTGATGAAGAGGTACGCCACGTGGTGCATGAGTGGTTGCACGGACTATCAAAAGAATTTTTTCTAAAGGAATTTATGCACTTTGTAAGAGCTGGAGGACTTGCATTGAGCGTTGGGGAGATTATGTTTAAAAGTGATTCAGCTATATACCACTTCTGCACAATAAACAATATTTAAAAAAATATTTAAGGTTTTCATTTGACTCACCCTCGTATTAGGGACATTTCAATCCTTGTAAAGATGTCCAAGTCGACTGCCGGTGAAGTGAATATGAAGTGCACACGCGAAGAAGGAATCGCAGCTAAACCAAACACGACCGGTCTCATATATTGAAACACAGGGACAGTCAAGCACTGTGGAGGGTGATTGTAAAGAAATCGCATGAAATCAGAGGAAGTAATCACTTGTGAATTCCGAAAGTGCTACCTGCAGTCTACCTAGCACAATAGCTGTGCGTAGGTAGTTAAAAAGAATGGGCAAATGTAGTTGACCAGTTCCTCATAAGTCATACACATCTGTAGTCAGTCCGAAGTGACGCTTGAGGTCGTGTACATAGTGATGCGACTGGACAGTGAGTTTCTAGGAACGAGTGATTTGGTGTGATGAATAATGCTGTACCTTGCACCAGTCCGATGGAAGGGTCTGGATTTTTGCGAATGCCTGGAGGAAGTTGCCAGCCATCACGTTTACTACCAGCAGTGAGCTACGGAGGTGTTACCCGTTTTTCGTGGTTTAGAAGTGGTCCCATTACTGTGCGTAAGGAGATGCTTAATGTGGAAGGATATGAGCTCGTTTTACACCACTGTGTGCTCCACACAGTAGAGGAACAACATGGAACAACTCTCAGACAGTGACTGCTTGTATCAGCATCAGAGTGCATCCTTTCATGGACTAATGATACTTTCGATCAAATAGTGTATATTGGATAACCTAGGTTATTATTATTTGTTGATTTTACATTGCTTTTCCTAAATCATATCTGAATGAGTTTAATCTTCGATGAAGTTAGTCATGAAGCTTTACTTACAACATCGAGAAAATAGAGTAACACTTCTCTTTTGTTTATGAATAAAGTGGCGCAGCCCATTGTGTCATTTTTTCTTCACTCCTGTTGTAAGGTGGCGTGGTCTCCTGACCTTCATTTCTTACATATTCCGTCCTCACAATCGTATTCTGCACGTCAAGATGCTTCATTCGAACCCAAACTCGATAAGGTTGAGTCAATTTTGTATGAATTCATGTAAGCATTATGCAGATCTTGTAAGTAAATCGCAAGTGCGCACCGTGGTTGAAAAAGTCGAGGCTGGCGTACACAACATGACGGCCACAGGAATTTTCTTTCTAAAGAGGCAGCCAGCCCGCTGGGAGGCCCGTCCCTTCAGAGGGGTGAGTCAACACACACCTACTTCGCCCGGAGCGACCGCCCAGACAGAGGACAGCTTTTGCCAGAGCGAAGGGATAACGACCCCTGAGTTTGACTTAAAAGCAAATTCCACTACATTGTGTGGGAGTGCCCAGAAGTCGCATTTTTTCACAGAGCGACTGCGTAGTTATGGAGTTCTCACAGGAGGACAGTATACACCTAACAGAGATGCTCCATATTTCCGCACTGGTCGACTTAAACGGAATGTCATTCTCCCGTTTAAAAGAGCAACGCTGATTGGTGGAATATTTCTGAAGCAAAGAGCCAGAGGAGTGAGGGAAGACAGCGAATGATATACCCCTGCAATTTTTCCAGAAAAAGGAGCTGTTCCGTTGTCGCTCTTGGAGCGGGAACACGTAACGAGAGCGAGTGCGCTCGTACGTGTACTCAAAGAGCGAGGAACACGTCTCTCCTCAGTACTTCATTGGGAGAACACCTCTGTCGTTAGCAAATCGGAATGAGACTCTATATCGAGACGCTCGCGATTAAGCATTGTTCACTGTGTTGGCAGCCACAATTATTGTGTGGTGTGAACACAGACAGAGTACTAGTATCCACCTGCGAGTGAATATTGAGTGGCATCACGTTGGACTGGTTATCTGACCGGTGTACCACGAGAGTAGTTAGAATAGGGGAAGATAGGAGTCCTTGACTTCATCAAGGCCTAGGGAGTTCGATTGGTGAAGGTCAATCCAGATAGAAAGAGATAGTTGTGTTATTTGTCAGCAGCGAGCGACGTAGGCAGCATTCCTCGCAGCTCACGGTATTGTGCGCTACAGTGTATGCGAGCCCATCTGTCCTCCATAACAGTACACTCCATCACATTTCTCACATGACAGCCTTGACCGTACCTATAAAAGTTATTCAAGTTGTGTAGCCGCGTCTCTCATCCATTCTGCTGAGTAAATAACATACTTAAAGAAAAGGGAGAAAAGAACCTTTCCATACTTTGTAAAATAAGAGCATTCCTACCCAAAAGAGGCAATCTACTGTTCCGAAAAGAACCCGGAAATTTATTAATTTACAAGAAAAAGCTTGACTTGATTTCTCAGAATTTTTTTGCAATAAATAATATTTTTCGTTTGTTTAATGTATTTCTTACACTAACTAGCACTACTCCAGTACCCAAGTATTCCACTAGTTATGTAAGAATATAGAATATTTTTGTGTCTTTTCCTTACAGCAGACGACTCCATAAGATATTTGTTGCTGAATGTTTTTCAAGCAGTTCTTGTTGGTACATTAGGAGCGTCTGTCTGACTTCTGTAGTAATGTGAGGTGGAAATTGTTTCTTGCAGGGTATTTGTTGGATCAATCCATTGCACAACTTTAAAAAATAAAACCCACACACTCACACTCTTCCTGAGTGCTAAGGTTTTGTGGGCCAGGATTTCAGCGTGTCCCGTGTCTACCCTTGCCAATAAACAAAAAAATATGCTACTTTACATTTTTCGTTATTGTAAGTAATGAATGACTGTACCTCGTACATGTATACAATCAATATTCAAAAGCGAAGTATGATGAGGGTGTGGGAGCATATTCCTTGAACAGGATGTAGAGTGTTTTTAGAACATGATAAACCTAAATTCGAGACCTTCTACCAGAAAAGCGTCCAAAAGGAGCAAGTAGGAAAGCCCTTGCAGTGAAGATAAACGTTTGCTAACGTAACACAGCCATAAAAATCTGTAATCCACAAACCAACATACGATATGTGGAGGAGTGTAATTTTTGGTTCCCCTACAATTTTCAAAAAGAAATCAAGAATAGGTCCAGTACCTTAGATGCCAAAGATAGGCTCACGATGCTTGTGCCACGTGAAACAAATTACTATATGTGTGCTTAAATTGTAACTGAGATGATGATGATAAATAGACTTTTAATTAACATTCAAACTTTTATGTAGGCCATATTATGCTCAATAATTGGAATTTCATTAAAAATTTGTTTTCCGGAAGTAAACTTTTTGTATTCTACCATCTTAATTGGTGTAAGCAAGCCTGTATTTTTGTTTACTTCCAATAAAGAATATGTTTATTCATGATTGTGTTCTACGATACGCGCCAAGGTGCCCTCATGTGTGTGTAAGCCTATCCCATAAGTGGGGCATGTTTATACACTCGACTTGAGTCTATGTAAAATAACTTTTCACTATTAATTGTAACGCTGAGTTAGAAGTATATATACCCAGGTATACTTCAATAGTCATGTTACTCTACAATTTAAACACGATAAATCTAACCAAATAATTTAAAGTATTCCGAAAAGAAATCATGCAAACGTGCTCCAGTCTCCTCTAACAGCTATCAGTTTTCTTCCATGGTGGAAGTGTTTCTAGAATAATTCTGCAAAGTAGAGTTCTGCTCGTCTACTATGTGGGCATTGCACCATTGAGTCATGGTACGTTGCGTACAAGAAAATAAATTGGCTCGCCTTTGCACAGCAATGAATAGGTACACCACAGTGATTGTGTTTTAGTACACATTTTCTCTGCCTCACGTGGGAAAAACTGAGAAACGACTTATTTCAAGGTGAACATCGATTCTATCCTGCAAAAAAAGGACAAAAAGCGTCTTTGAAGCATTACGTTATTAACTTCACTAAGAGAATGCCCGCTGTTAGCTGCGAAAGTCCACACAAAATACACTGAAGAGACAAAGAAACTGGTAGAATTGCCTAATATCGTGTAGAGGCCCCGCGAGCACGCAGAAATTCCGCAACACGACATGGCATGGAATCGATTAATGTCTTAAGTAGTGCTGGAGGGAAATGGCGCCATGAATCCTGCAGGCTGTCCATCAATTCATCAGAGTACAATGGAATGGAGATCTCTTCTGAACAGCACGTTGCAAGGCACTGCAGATATACTCAATAATGTTTATGTCTAGGGAATTTGGTGGCCAGCGGACGTGTTTAAATTCAGAAGAGTGTTTAAACTCAGAAGATTGTTTCTGGAGACACATTGAAGCAATTATGGACGTATGGGGTGTCGTATTCTCCTGCTGGAATTTCCCAGGTCCGTCGGAATGCACTATGGACAGAAATGGATGCAGGTGACCAGGCAGGATGCTTATGTGCGTGTCACCTGTCGCACACACCCTACACAATTACAGAGCCTCCACCAGCTTGAAGAGTCCCCTACTGACATGCAGGGTCCATGGAATCATGAGATTGTCTCCATACCCTTACATGTCCATCCGCTCGGTAAAATTTGAAGCGAGACTCGTCCTGCCAGACAACATATTTCCAGTCATCAACAGTCCAATGTTGGTTTTGATGGGCCCAGGCGAGGTGTAAAGCTTTATGTCGTTCAGTCATCAAGAGTACACAAGTGGGCCTTCGACTCCGAAAGTCCATATTGATGATGTTTCGTTGAATGGTTCGCACGCTGACACTTGTTGATGGTCAAACATTGAAATCTGTAGCAATTTCCGGAGGAGTTCACTTCTGTCGCGTTGGACTATTCTCTTCAGTCGTCATTAGAACCGTTGTTGCAGGATATTTTTCCGTCCGCAGCGATGTCGGAGATTTGATGTTTTGCCGAGATTCCTGATATTCACGGTACACTCGTGAAATGATCGTACGGGAAAATCTGCAGTTCATCGCTACCTCGAAGAAGCTGTGTCCCATCGCTTCTGCGTCGACCATAACACAATGGTCAACCTCACTTAAATCTTGATAACCTGCCATTGTAGCAGCAGTAACCGATCTAACGACTGTGTCAGACACTCGTTGTCTTATATATGCGTTGCCGACCGCAATTCCGTGTTCTGCCTGTTTATATAGCTCTCTATTTGATTATGCATGCCTATACCAGTTCCTTTGGTGTTTAAGTGTAGAATCCTTATCGATATAGTGCAGTGGTCTTCAATATCTTTGAACCATGCGTGTATTCGAAGGAAGACGGAGTAAATATTCCTGAATTCCAGTCAAGAACCACTGCCAAGATGAGAAACATAGAAGTAGATATCCTCGGTGTCGCAAAGCAGCTTAAATCTCTTAATCAAGGCAAGGCCTCCGGTCCAGAATGCATACCAGTCAGGTTCCTTTCAGAGTACGCTAATACAATAGCTCCATAGTTAGGAATTATATACAACCGCTCGCGCACATAAAGATCCGTATCTAAGGACTGGGAAACTGCTCAAATCACACCAATACCCAAAAAGGGATGTACGAGTAATCCATTGAATTATGGGCACACATCACTAATGTCGATTTGCAGTAAGGTTTTGGAACATATACTGTGTTCGAACATCATGAAATACCTCGAAGAAAACGAATTATTGACACATAGTCACCACGGATTCAGAAAATATCGTACTTGTGAAACAAAACTAGCTCTTTATACTCATGAAGTAATGAGTGCTATCAGCAGGGGATGCCAAATTCATTCCACATTTTTAGATTTGCAGAAGACTTTCGACACCGTTTCTCACAAGCGTCCTCTAACCAACTGCGTGCCTATGGAATATCGCCTCAGTTGTGCGACTGGATTCGTGTTTCCTGTCATAAATGTCACAGTTCTTAGTAATACACAGAAAGTCATCGAGTAAAACAAAAGTAATATCCGGCGTTCCCCAAGTAAGTGTTATAGGGCCTCTATTGTTCCTGATCTACACTCCTGGAAATGGAAAAAAGAACACATTGACACCGGTGTGTCAGACCCACCATACTTGCTCCGGACACTGCGAGAGGGCTGTACAAGCAATGATCACACGCACGGCACAGCGGACACACCAGGAACCGCGGTGTTGGCCGTCGAATGGCGCTAGCTGCGCAGCATTTGTGCACCGCCGCCGTCAGTGTCAGCCAGTTTGCCGTGGCATACGGAGCTCCATCGCAGTCTTTAACACTGGTAGCATGCCGCGACAGCGTGGACGTGAACCGTATGTGCAGCTGACGGACTTTGAGCGAGGGCGTATAGTGGGCATGCGGGAGGCCGGGTGGACGTACCGCCGAATTGCTCAACACGTGGGGCGTGAGGTCTCCACAGTACATCGATGTTGTCGCCAGTGGTCGGCGGAAGGTGCACGTGCCCGTCGACCTGGGACCGGACCACAGCGACGCACGGATGCACGCCAAGACCGTAGGATCCTACGCAGTGCCGTAGGGGACCGCACCGCCACTTCCCAGCAAATTAGGGACACTGTTGCTCCTGGGGTATCGGCGATGACCATTCGCAACCGTCTCCATGAAGCTGGGCTACGGTCCCGCACACCGTTAGGCCGTCTTCCGCTCACGCCCCAACATCGTGCAGCCCGCCTCCAGTGGTGTCGCGACAGGCGTGAATGGAGGGACGAATGGAGACGTATCGTCTTCAGCGATGAGAGTCGCTTCTGCCTTGGTGCCAATGATGGCCGTGCAGGTGAGCGCCACAATCAGGACTGCATACGACCGAGGCACACAGGGCCAACACCCGGCATCATGGTGTGGGGAGCGATCTCCTACACTGGCCGTACACCACTGGTGATCGTCGAGGGGACACTGAATAGTGCACGGTACATCCAAACCGTCATCGAACCCATCGTTCTACCATTCCTAGACCGGCAAGGGAACTTGATGTTCCAACAGGACAATGCACGTCCGCATGTATCCCGTGCCACCCAACGTGCTCTAGAAGGTGTAAGTCAACTACCCTGGCCAGCAAGATCTCCGGATCTGTCCCCCATTGAGCATGTTTGGGACTGGATGAAGCGTCGTCTCACGCGGTCTGCACGTCCAGCACGAACGCTGGTCCAACTGAGGCGCCAGGTGGAAATGGCATGGCAAGCCGTTCCACAGGACTACATCCAGCATCTCTACGATCGTCTCCATGGGAGAATAGCAGCCTGCATTGCTGCGAAAGGTGGATATACACTGTACTAGTGGCGACATTGTGCATGCTCTGTTGCCTGTGTCTATGTGCCTGTGGTTCTGTCAGTGTGATCATGTGATGTATCTGACCCCAGGAATGTGTCAATAAAGTTTCCCCTTCCTGGGACAATGAATTCACGGTGTTCTTATTTCAATTTCCAGGAGTGTATATTAATGACATAGGAGACCATTTGAGTAGCTGTCTTACATTATTTACAGATGATGCTGCCATTTAAAGCCTTGTAAAGTCATCAGATGACCAAAACGCCGGCCGGTGTGGCCGAGCGGTTCTAGGCGCGTCAGTCTGGACCCGCGCGACTGATACGGTCGCAGGTTCGAATCCTGCCTCGGGCATGGATGTGTGTAATGTCCTTAGGTTAGTTAGGTTTAAGTAGTTCTAAGTTCTAGGGGACTGATGACCTCAGATGTTAAGTCCCATAGTGCTCAGAGCCATTTGAGCCATTTGACCAAAACGAATTGCAAAACGATTTAGATAAGATATCTGTATGGTGCTAAAAGTGTCAATTGGAATAAAGAAAAGTGTAAAGTTATTCACATGAGTACTAAAAGAAATTCGCTAAGTTTCGATTACGTGATAAGTCACACAAATTTGAAGGCTGTAAATTCAAGTAAATACTTAGGGATTACAATTACAAAGTACCTAAATTATAACGATCACATAGATAAAATTGTGGGGAGAGTAAACCAAAGACTGCCATTCATTGGCAGAACACGTAGAATTTGCAAGAAGTCTACAAAAGATACTGCTTACACCACGTTTGTCTGCCGTATTCTGGAGTACTGCTGTGCGGTGTGGGATCCGCATCAGGTGGGACTTACGGATGACATCGAAAAAGTGCAAAGAAGGGCAGCTCGTTTTGTATTATCGCGAAATAGGGGGATAGTGCCAGAAACATGATGTTGCTCAACACGTGGGGCGTGAGGTCTCCACAGTACATCGATGTTGTCGCCAGTGGTCGGCGGAAGGTGCACGTGCCCGTCGACCTGGGACCGGACCACAGCGACGCACGGATGCATGAATTGGAGTGGCAATCATTGAAACAAAGGCGTTTTTCGTTGCGACGGGATCTTATGAAATTTCAGTCACCAGTTTTCTCCTCCGGTTGCAGAAAAATTCTGTTGGCACCCAACTATATACGGATGAATGATCATCACGATAAAATAAGATAAATCAGGGCCCCCACAGAAAAATTTAAGCGCTCATTTTCCGGCGCGCCGTTAGAGAGTCGAGCGGTAGACAGCTTGAAGGTCGCTTATTGAACCCTCTACGAGGCACTTTATTGTGAATATCAGAGTAATCACATAGATGTAGATAGGTGAAGATCAGGGGCACAACACTGTTGTCCTGAATACTTCCTTTTTGTTCTTACGTTTAAAATGTCACTTTCACCGTTTTGATGTAGTTAAATCAGTAAACACTTCGGTTCAAGAGATCGGTCTTATACTTCTTTGTGTTCACGATTCGTCTGTGACAAATTCGGGTGCCGAGACCAGGGAGGGAGAGCTTGTGGGCTACTATTAGATGACACACTGCCGCCTTCCTGTCACTAAGACAAGATGTAACTACTGCAAAACGACAAAAGGTATGATGCACAACCGTATGCTTTAGACTAGTTATTATACAGAAGATCATTACCACAGTTGAAAGACAATTATTACGTCACGCAACTCCCACTGTTGGCGTTAGAGAAAATGCCTTGTCTGAACTAAAAGCATCATATAGTTGTGCGCATTTAATTACAAAACATGCTCGTCAATTGTCGCACGCTGTAGTCATTAACATCTCTAGCTATCAGCGAGTCTCTTTGTCAAGATCTGTTGCTTTACGTGGTCAGTCTTCGCACCCTTGAAACAGCATAATATTTGACATCGTAGCGTATTATTTAAAAACTAATAGCAAAAAGTGTCAGCGTAGGCTTCCGTGAACGTTGATGCAGTCAACAAAAATCTTCTCGGTATTTGACGGTATAGCCAATGTGTAAAATATGCCGAAGCTTCGGCCACTGTTGCAGATGGCCTTTTTCTGGGTGTTTAGGCCATTTGCAACAGTGGACGAAACGTCGGCGAATTTTACACATTTACTGTGCGCTCAAATACCCAGAAGAATTTTGTTGACTAATAACAACAATGTCCTTTGAAGAAGTACACTGTTTGAAAAGAATACGATCTCGGCAGGGAGATCTTCTAACGCGCCTAGTACCAATCACTGAAGAATTTTCGGAAAACACACCGCTCCAGGCCATTAAATATCAGGAAGAGCACTTGGAAGAAAACCTATCACTTCTCACACAGCTTGACGGCACTTTACACAACCATCTCCAGAACCTTGAGTATAACACGTATTTAGTTCTTCGCAACGAGTTTCAGGTGGTTATCGAGAAAAATATTTTCTGCTTCTACCGCAACATTGTTTTCTAATGATTCAGTCTTGTCTGTGATTCAGGTTCCAACGATTAAGCTGCCGTCTATTAAGCTCGAATCTTTCACTGCAGACAATGAGAGCTGGTACTGGTTTTAGGTTCAGTTTGACAGCTTTATCGATACTAACACTTCCGTGCTCACTGTTAATAAATAATGTTCTCAAGAGCACATCTCGCAGGTGAGTCAAAGGAGCTGGTCGGCGGTATCGCATTGATTACTTCGACTTAAGGAGACATGAATCGAATTCTTCGGGGAAGGTACAAAGAAATGGCTCTGAGCACTATGCGACTTAACTTCTGAGGTCATCAGTCGCCTAGAACTTAGAACTAATTAAACCTAACTAACCTAAGGACATCACACACATCCATGCCCGAGGCAGGATTCGAACCTGCGACCGTAGCAGTCCCGCGGTTCCGGACTGCGCGCCTAGAACCACTAGACCACCGCGGCCGGCAGGGGAAGGTACAGTGACCGTAACCGCGTGATACACGCTCACTTAGACTGCATAAAAGAACTGCGTCAAATTCGCGCTGAATGTTCCGGAACTATTAATACATTATATTTAGAGTGCAGTAGACGTGACCAAGCTCTGAAATCCTTGGATGGCAATGTAAATGCGTGCGGCAAGATCCTCACGCGTCCCCTTCTATTCACGACTCGTCGGTGAGAGAAAGGTAGTTCTACGAACTTCTAGCATGCTGGAGAAGCTTGGGTCAGCAACTTCCGTTAATCAGTAGAACGAAAAACCAGTCCTAGCTGCAGACTTTTACTTTTTATTCATCGATATCTAGTTTCGGGCCGACACACATTTTCAGATCATTCTACAGGACAGAAATCCAAATTTACACTGATATATAATACAGTTAATACCAAATTCTTGAGCATATGCCAAGGTTACAGAACCTATCGTTTTATGCTTTCGTAACAAAGTCGAAAAGGGAATTTTCGAAGATGTCAAAAATGTGCAGTGAACATTTGCAGTGCATACAGATAACTTGCAGTTACTCTTTCCACTGTCGCGAGGAAACCTGTGTAACGGGCGCCCTATCAAGATATAGGAAACCGTTCTATTCATTGAAATGTTCTCCAACCATATGTAATACAACAAGTATTTTACAATAAAATTAGTACTTTTAAAAATCTTACCAAAAACTGTGAAATACTTGAAATTACTGACCAGTAATACACAGCTGGTCTACATAGGGCGCGTATTACAATGTTGTATGCCATGTTGGCACGCATATACCAGTAATGTGAACAGCAACATTAGTATTTAAAAAAATACCAAGTTAAAAATCTTCATCATTTCGGATCATTTAGAAACTAAAAATTTATCACAGCAAACTTTACAAATTTCGTGCGGGTAAAACAACTTTTTCATAATATGTCCCACGTAAAAACAAACATTAAACCACAAAGTTGTCTTTTTTCGAGGCATCAAAACAGTACTTGCCAACCTGAGGAAGACACAGCATAACTATGCCCATGGGCGTGTAGGGTGTAGCGTGGTTGTTAGGGCAGTGCAGAGGGGGGAGGGAGGATGGAAGGTTAGGAAACGGGGAGGGGAAGGAGAATGAAGACGACCGAGTCAAAGAAGGGGAGGTCAAGTGGACAGCACACCAAGAACCTAAATGTATTATCAGTAGTAATAAGAGAAAATCACTGACAATTGAACCAGTAACGGCAATTCACCATTTCTTTAGTCACATAAATAAGAACTACTACGTTGAACAAAGAAACCATACCCTACTCAGAAGTAATCGTACGAATCATATATGCTAACAAAGTCTTCATGCGCCTCCCCCTCCCGGTTTTCTAGCACTCCATTCTCCCACCTTTTCCCCTCCCACCTCCTCCTACAATCCCAATCCCTCCCTACCTCCCTACACGCCCATGGGTATGGTTATGCTGTCTTCCTCAGGTCGGCAAACACATTTTAGGTGCCCTGAAAAACGACAACTTCGTGGTCTAATCTTTGTTTTTACACCGGAGATATTATGAAAAGCTTGTTTCATGTGCACGTAATTTATAAAATTTGGTGTGGTAAAGTTTCTATGCTTGTACATTGTCGGAAATGATGAAGATTTTTAATCTGCTATTGTTTTGTTTTCTTTGTTTCTAATGTTACTGTTCACATTTAATGATTTTTACTTGCCAACATGGCATACAACTCTGTAATACGCGTCGTAGGTGGCGGTGCTGTGTATTACTGGTCAGTAATTTTAAGATCTGACAGTTTTTGGTGAAGATTTATAAAAGTGTTAATTTTGTTGTGGACTTGTACGATTATTGTGTGAATCGTTGTATTATTGGTGGTTGGAGAACGCTTTTATAAATAATATGATTTCCAATATCCTGATACGGCACCCCCTTCCCGAGGTTTCCTCACGACAGCGGAAGGAGTAATCTGCCGGTTATCTGTATGCACTGTAAATGTTCATTGCATATCTTTGACATGTTCGGAAATGCCATTATCGACTTCGTTATGTAAGTTTAAAACAATATGTTCTGTATCTTTGGAATGTGCTTAAGAATTTGGTAATAACTGTATTATACGTGAGTGTACATTTGTTTTTTTGCCAAGTAGGATGATTTGAAAATGTGCCTCGGCACGAAACTAGTCATAGAATGAATAAAAAGTAAAAAAATGTAATTTTGACTGGTTTTTGGTTCTACTAAGAGGTGGTTCTGTTTGCGTATAATCCTAGCACAATATCGACTGGGGGGGGGGGGGGGGATGTTGATTGTTATTCAGAATTGTACCTTTTCACGTCTCATTTTCCTTTTAGTCGCCATCATACTTGATTCACGGACTTAAGTGGAGCACCATGTTCAGAAAAGATGGTAATTTCTTGAACCGACAAACAACATTCAGAGTAGTGACAACTGGCTTCCGTTTACTCTCCGTTTGGGTGTCTTATTAGACAAAACACACCGTTTGCACTACTACTACAAGGCATTCCCACATTTCTTAACAGTCGTTTATTAAAACAAACACACACACACACACACACACACACACACACACACACACACACACACACACACACACATACACACACACGTCCATACACACAAATAAATACGAAAGTAACTCTGTATCTTACGTTTACATGACTGAAGCGGGGAACCGATTTTGATGAAATTAGGTATAACGATAGCTTGAACGCTGAGGAAGATCATTGACTAATTTAGAAAATGTATAGTACAAGATATTTATTGATCTAAAGAACATTGTGCAAATTGGGGAAAAATGTTTTGTCTGTGAAAAAGCTATTCACGCTCCTCTTTGTATTTTGAACTTCATTATATATCCGAAACTTGTTTAACCCCCCTCTAAACAAATATTATTAACTGACGAAGTAACGCAGTCCCTCTTACGTATTAACAAGCAAAATGACGAAACGATTTCAAAGAAATTTGGTATGGAAATAGCTTTAAAACTCATTTAGAACATCTGCTACTTTAGAGAGAAAAAAGAGGGTGAAGTAGGAAATGGAACATCTTTTCTTCCATCAAAAATGGTTCAAATGGCTCTATGCACTATGGGACTTAACATCTGAGGTCATCAGTCCCCTAGAATTTAGAACTACTTAAACCTAACTAACCTAACGACATCACACACATCCATGCCCGAGGCAGGATTCGAACCTGCGACCGTAGCAGCCTAGTGGTTCCGGACTGAAGCGCCTAGAACCGCTTGGCCACCGCAGCCGGCTTTTCTTCCATCAGTGAACATAAATCACGATAAAAAGTTATTAAAAGTGTTACATGATGTACACGTTGTGTAATGTGTGTGTGTTTCAGTAGCATAATACATTAAAGCACGCTCCTGCCCATGTCCATCTTCATGCACCACTCGGCAACGACACCGTGCGTTCATGTCGTCGTGCGTTGACACAGGTGGTGGGGATGGAGATATCAAGAGCTGTACCCACCTGAACAGGTAGACAAGTGATGGTAGCTACCGTTATTGCACGTTCAATAGCTTACTTACCATCCCTCATCATAACAAAACTACCGACATGCTATTGCAGCCAAGGGTGGCAGATAGTACGAGGGTAATCCCAAAAGTAAGGTCTCCTATTTTTTTGTAAGTACCTAGACCTGTTTATTTCTGTAATGGTTTATATCAGTTTACAGCTTGAACATTTAGCTATTTTTCGACATAATCACCATTTCTGTCGATGCAATTTTGTAGACGCTGTGGCAGTTTTTGTATGCCCATGTCATACCAGCTCACCGCCATGTTGTTCAGAAAGTTATTTCACCTCGTCGTCGGAGCAGAATCGCTGGGACCAGAATTAACTCTGACAGGTACTATGAGACCCTGAAAAATTCAAACGGGCAATTCAGAACCGGAGAAGAGGAATGTTGAGCAAGGGCGTACATATTCTCCATGACAACCCTGCTCACACATCGCTCGGGAAACCATTGCTCTCCTGCAACAGTTTCAGTGGAACATAATCACCCACCCACCCTATAGTCCTGACTTTCCGCCCAGTGACTATCACCTGTTCCCTATGGCCGGAAAGCGATTCAGCTCCGACAACGAGGTGAAAGAAGAGGTTCATAACTTTGTGAACAGCTTGGCGGCAAGCTGGTATGACACGGGCATACAAAAACTGCCACAGCGTCTACAAAAATACATCGACGGAAATTGTTATTATGTCGAAAAATAGTTAAATGTTCAAGCTGTAAACTGATGTAAACCATTGTAGAAATAAACAGGTCTAGGTAAGTATAAGAAAATAGGAGACCTTACTTTTGGGATTACCCTCGTTCATACACAGTACAGTCACATTAGTGTTACACCATCTACGTTCAACATCAGAGTACAGAAACATCTCACAGACCGCAGGTGGTAGCACTACCAGTGGAGGGTATACAAAGCTTGTTGGGGGAACGCAGAAAGCCGGCCGAAGTGGTCGTGCGGTTCTAGGCGCTACAGTCTGGAGCCGAGCGACCGCTACGGTCGCAGGTTCGAATCCTGCCTCGGGCATGGTTGTGTGTGATGTCCTTAGGTTAGTTAGGTTTAATTAGTTCTAAGTTCTAGGCGACTGACGACCTCAGAAATTAAGTCGCATAGTGTTCAGAGCCATTTGAAACATTTGGAACGCAGAAAACAGTGCAATCGTTTAGGTATTGCGGAAATGGAGAGCTTTGTCTGACACGTAAAAGGGCACGAACATTGGCTTTCAGGGTAAGGTTCGAAGCATTTCCGGAACGATTAACTTTGTAAACTGTTCGAGTGCTGGTGTGGTTATAGTACACCGTGCATGCCAAAATGACGCTGTCCAAAATCGACTCCGAGGCAACGGTGATGCACCACCATAGGTGGCACGAGTGAACTACGACTGCGGAGATTTGTACGGGCGAGTAGACGTGGAACTGCTCAGCAGCTGACCGCCTATATCAACCAAGGGGCTACTTACAGCGTCCCCTCAATGACGGTTCAACAAACGTTGCTGGATACGAGCCTCCGCACCAGGCGCCTGATTCATGCATCCATGCTGAGTCCTGTTTATTAGCGACGAAGGCTAGAACTTGCACACCAGCAGTGCAACTGGATGTCCACTGAGAAGCGAAGGTAGTCTTTTCAGGGGAATCAAGTTTTATGCTCCATCGGACAGATGACCGTTGGCGTGTACGCCGTGGAACGTGTGAAAGCAAACACACTGCAACCAGGAGGGAGCGTTATGGCCTGGAGAGTGTTTTAGTGGCATTAGCTGGACAATATGGGCATTCTAGAAGGCACAGTCGAACAACACATGTATGTATCTACGCTTGGGACCATATCCAATCATACATGGAGTTCGTTGCACTGTTTCACCTACCACCAGGACAGTGAAATGTGTCACACAGATCGCAGTCTACATATACGGTTTGAAGAGCACCAGTATTAGTTTGCAGTGCTCACCTGGACACCAAACTCCCCAGACTGAGACCCAGTTCTGTGGGACCACCTCTAGAGCGTCATACATCCTCAACTGAAAAACCTAGCGCAGCTGGCGACGCCATTGGCGTTGGCATGATTCTACATCCCTGCCGGTACTTCACGGAACCTCATTGACTCTCACCTTGCAGGCCTCGCAGCAGCCTCCGCTGCAAAATATGGTTATTCAGGTTTTGGACAGGTAAAATGGAAATGTCGTGTGGCTAGGGCCTTCCCGTCGGGTAGACCGGTTGCCTGGTGCAATTCTTTCGATCTGACACCACTTCGGTAACTAGCGCGTCGATGTGGATGAGATGATGATGATGACGACACAACGACCAGTCCGAGAAAATCTCCGAACGAGCCGTAAATCGAACCCGGGCCCCTTTGCATGACAGTCAGTCGCACTGACCACTCAGCTATCAGGGCGGAATTTTGACAGGTGATGACATTCACGTAAGTTGAGAGTGCGTATAGAATTCACGCTGAGTGTACAAACGTTATGGGAAGGCGCTGGACACGTGTTGGTCGTCTGCTGCTGAAGCATATGCGGTGCATTTGTCTCCGTATACGCTGGCAGAAATATGTTCCTGACGCCCCATATTCAAATCGGAATCGATCTGACTCACAGCATACCGTAGAACACCACATATGGCTTTGCTGAGCCGATGTGACGTCCGCTGATAAATCTCTTGTGGTCGTACTGTGCGGCTGTTTAAACGTTTGGAAACATTGTCTCAGCAGTACTGGTAATTCAACCTAGAAACTGCTGAGCTCGAAAATCCGAGTTCTCGTGCAATCTCCTATACAGGGTAAAACGAAATTCACGCACTCGGGTTTCGTAGTGAGACTCCTCACATGCCAGTGATAAAAAAAAAGTCTGTCACAAAATTTCGTCCAACGAGTACATCCAGCAGAAAAAGGACGTTAAAGAGTGGCAATCTGGCAACACTGTAACCACATGTATACTAACTAGCTCTGTCAACACATTAAAGCTGTGCCGTACAGTTGGTGCAGTGGATAGAGATTTGGGTTAGCTTGCAGGAGGTCGAGGGTTCGATCCTGGGTTCAAGAATATGTTTTTTATTTGCTAAGTTTAGTCCAAGTGGTACGGTATCTGGCATCTTAATCGTCAACAGCGATTGCAGCGGGTCCCCTGGAAAACATTTGCACTTACATATGACAATTTTAGAAATGGATCATTGGTCAGCTTTGAAAGACGCCCTTTCCACGTCGTGCGATCGAATTTATTCGCACCACTTCCTCTACTAGAAACGAAACCTGTTTTCTTTGTACCCTCCTCTAATGGTCACATAGATTATTACCAACTACTGTTCTTGCCTCGTTCGTTAGGGCCTTACGTTACAAGTAGGACTAGCAATGTGCTTTGCGAATAGTGTCCAAATTCGCTTACTGTTTGTATGTGTTATCACTATGGTCTGATTAATTGTTTCAACTGTCTGTTTCTTATTCGTCGAACCACGTATTTGTTGTGTTCAGCGTTACAAAATGTTGTAAATTTAGGATACATGTGACACAAGAAACGGTATACAGGGTGAGTCACCTAACGTTACCGCTGGATATATTTCGTAAACCACATCAAATTCTGACGAATCGATTCCACAGACCGAACGTGAGGAGAGGGGCTAGTGTAATTGGTTAATACAAACCATAAAAAAATGCACGGAAGTATGTTTTTTAACACAAACCTACGTTTTTTTAAATGGAACCCCGATAGTTTTGTTAGCACATCTGAACATATAAACAAATACGTAATCAGTGTCGTTTGTTGCATTGTAAAATGTTAATTTCATCCGGAGATATTGTAACCTAAAGTTGACGCTAGAGTACCACTCCTCCGCTGTTCGATCGTGTGTATCGGAGAGCACCGAATTACGTAGGGATCCAAAGGGAACGGTGATGGACCTTAGGTACAGAAGAGACTGGAACAGCACATTACGTCCACATGCTAACACCTTTTTATTGGTCTTTTTCACTGACGCACATGTACACTACCATGAGGGGTGAGTTCAGTTACGAAGTGGAATAGAGTGTGTCCCACTGGAAACGCGTCGACGTATGTGGTACCAGCATGATGGTGCACCTGCACATTCCGCAATTAACACTAGGCTGACCCTTGATATGATGTTCGACGGGCGTTTCATAGGACGTGAAGGACGCATAAATTGGCCAGCCCGTTCTCCTGGTCTTACACCTCTGGACTTCTTTCTGTGTGGTACGTTAAAGGAGAATGTGTACCGTGATGTGCTTACAACCCCAGAGGATGTGAAACAACGTATTGTGGCAACCTGCGGCGACATTACACCAGATGTACTGCGGCGTGTACGACATTCATTACGCCAGAGATTGCAATTGTGTGCAGCAAATGATGACCACCACATTGAACATCTATTGGCCTGACATGTCGGGACACACTCTATTCCACTCCGTAATTGAAAACGGAAACCAAGTGTGTACGTGTACCTCACCCCTCATGGTAGTGTACATGTGCGTCAGTGCAAAAGACCAATAAAAAGGTGTTGGCATGTGGACGTAATGTGCTGTTCCAGTCTCTTCTGTACCTAAGGTCCATCACCGTTCCCTTTGGATCCCTACGTAATTCGGTGCTCTCCGATACACACGATCGAACAACGGAGGAGTGGTACTCTAGCGTCAACTTTAGGTTACAATATCTCCGGATGTAATTAACATTTTACAATGCAACAAACGACACTGATTACGTATTTGTTTATATGTACAGATGTGCTAACATAACTAACGGGGTTCCATTTAAAAAAACGTAGGTTTGTGTTAAAAAACATACTTCCGCGCATTTTTTTATGGTTTGTATTAACCAATTACACTAGCCCCTCTCCTCACATTCGGTCTGTAGAATTGATTCGTCAGTATTTGATGTGATTTACAAAATATATCCAGCGGTAATGTTAGGTGACTCACCCTGTATATTACAGTATCAAATTTCAGAATGAAATTAGCAAATAAAGAAATGCACCCCACCCCAGGATTGAACCCTCGACCTCATGCATGCTAACCCAAAGTTATAATCACTGCACCAATTGTACGGCACTATTAATATTTGTTGTCAGAGGTAGTTACATTACGTGTTGTTACAGTGTTGCCAGATTGCCACTCTTTAACGTCCCTTTTCTGCCGTATGTACTCGCCAGACGAAAATTTGTGAGAAAGAATTTTTTTTGCTGGCGTGTGAGGAGTCGCGCTGCGAAGCCCGAGTGCGCCAATTTCGCTTCAACCTATGTATTACGATACGCGCGTCTTATGCCAGTTATCATATCGTGCTCAAAATCGGTCAACTCGTGGCCTGCTGCCATGATCCCTGAACACCTGTGTGTGTCAAATTGCTCATGTATCGTATCCACAGCCATGTCCTAATTGGATCTAGCCCGAACATTCGGTCTTGTAAAAGCACACCCGCAGTGGAGACAACTCTCACCGTGAATTTGGGCCGGTCAATTTATCGATTGAAGCAACAAGTTTTCTGTTACCAGTCACTATTTATTTATATCTACATCACCTTTCGAAGGTTTGAATCTCTGTCATCAAGTGGATTTACATGTATTAGTATGATAAATTCGTGGATGTTGTGTTACGATTATAGGGTAACTTGTGGCACTGACTAAAGGAGGAAATAAAAATTATTTCAGAGCGTGGTTTTCGGGAGGTGTTTGTCTTTTAACTAAACGTACATCTGAAAGATAAAATAAACATGTAACAAAGACTACCACTAGTGGTCACAGACTCCATTCTCTGCAGTAACACATCACATGGAAACTGTCATATTTTGTAAACAAAGTTGATTTTCAGGACTGCAGTCGATCGTTCTTCCAGGCACAACGTAATGTGCTGTGGGAGGCCTATGTCAGCTTTCGACGACCCACCTTAAATAACTCATAAGTGCCCAAATGAAGCATCGTATGCGCGATCACGGAACTTGATCGAGTAGGGTACTACCATTGTTCATTTCGAAATCGATTCATTAATTATAAATTACACGTGTACCAGCGTAGGTGCGGCCTGTCGTAAGAGCTGAAATTTTATGACTGTAGAATGGCGAACATTTATGACTAACAGGCTTCCGTCGAGATCGTTTTACACAAATGCACGGCGCTATTTCGAACTTCGCTTTGCTCTAATTATCTCTCGCTGCTGTTTATCCGTTTACGCTAAGCGAGTCACGAGCACGACATTAATTAACTACGCCCGGGAAACGTCGATCGGAAACGGATTTCGCAGATGAGCCCCGAAAATGCTGATAGTCAACCGTGCCCGTATTTAGACTCCTGCTGACGGCAACACGCGCTGTCGAAATATGAGTATTACATTTACGAAACACGTTAGAATCAACTCTTCGATCCCTTTTCCAGATCGCTGTCTAATCTATATAAAGTTTTCCTTCTGCAGACAGGGAGCTACATAAGTGAATAAAATATGTTCCAACAAAAAACTTTTATATGTGGGTTTTATTTGCATCGTTTTCATAATAAATGTCTTACACCTCTGTAATAAGCGTGTTCTGTTATGTTCCATTGCCGCAAGCAGCGAAGAAAGACTAAGACATATATGACTCTGTGTACGTTGTGATTGATCAAATATTACTTTCACGATTTCTTTGGTAGAGTTACGCAAAGGTCTGTGAAATATTCTTAGACTAAGCACTGGAACGCCTGCCCTTACTTGTTCCAGGGGCGAGAACTGGTGGTCTGAGTTCAGGAAGATAGGAGATCAGAATTTATAGCTGGGCGGCAACGAGGTCATTAAAAAAAGATCTCAAGATAGGATTGCGGAATGAGGACAAGGTCTGGAGTGTTGTAGGGAAACTGTGGAAAACCTAAATCTGAATGGTCGGAAGCGTGGGGTTCAACCTCGCACTTCCTCAATACAAGCTGCTTGAGATAAGCTCAATTAAAACAGTCGTCGACCATCGTACCACTGTCGTCTAGCTTCATTGTGATAACTAGACTCGCATATAAATAATGGTTGCAGCACGTCCCCTAAATCCATTCGCGACCAAGTGAGTGCACATCGTGCACCATGTCCTTAGTAATCATATCATATGGAGATCGTAGGCATCATTTACAACATGAAAAGTCACAATGTATGTATTACACACAGCGTTGATGTTACATTTGGGATACGCAACCACGACTCCGATTTTGTACTTCAACTACCACTCCGATTTTGTGTCTCATTGAGATGAATGAGGCGCGATCAAAAAGTTTCCGTTTGAGCGCGATGCTGCAGGGTATATGCAACACAACGCGACTCAGATGCGGGTATATAATCCCTGACCTGTAGGAAAGGGGTCAGTGCGGCCTGCTAATGGAAACTTTTTGATCCGCCCTTGTATCTATATCAAGAATTCTTTGGCTGAAGCCAAGAAAGATGTGTAGCATTTGTGTGTGATGTGGTCCTATTCCGCGCCAACGGCCTTGCCGCAGTGGTGACACCAGTTCCCGTCAGATCACCGAAGTTAAGCGCTGTCGGGCTGGTCTAGCACTTGCACGGGTGACCATCAGGTCTGACGAGTGCCGTTTGCTAAGCAGGGTGCACTCAGTCCTTGTGAGACAAACTGAGGATCTACTTGATTGAGAAGCAGGGGCTGCGATCTCGTAAACTGGCATGCGGCCGGGAGAGCGGTGTGCTGAACACATGGCCCTCAATATCCGCATCCACTGGGCCGAGGATGACACGGCGGCCGGTCAGTACCGTTGGGCCTTCCAAGGTCTGTTCGGACGAAGTTTAGTTTAGTTTAGTGGTCCCTATTCCAGCTACCTCTCCAATTTTGTCGGATTATATTTGTGTTATTATTATTATCATTGTCATTATTAGCTTATTAATTCGGTTTTATCTTCTAAACACACAAAAACATATTTCTTGTAGCAGGTGTATTGTGCTGTTACTGTCATTCTTCTCCTCTACTCTCCCTTTTTCATGGAAACGCTATTCTTGGTAGCACCGCTGACATTGTCTTAGCTCCTCTGGTCCTCTGGTCTGTCTGCTCTTTTGGGCATGTGTGATGAAGGGTCCTTCCAGACAGACGAACGTGCAGGTAGGCGGCGGACTGTGCGACACCAGAATTGGAGCTTGTACTAGAGTCTCAAATCTTGTAGAGCCCGATCCTCCAGATCTGGAGAACGCACAGTTCCCCGCCTCCTTGCATGTTCGTCTGTCTGAAAGGACTCATGATCACACAAACGCCCAAAAAGAGCTTGAAATGTTGTGTACTGTGATTGGTATCTGTGAAGGTACTTTGTTTGGTATAGCCGTGATGCCTCTCTACCGTTTGCATCTCCCTGGCCGCACACTAAAACCATCTCTGTCTGTTCCCGACATGAATATCGGACCATTTTACTGTTCACAGTACATTGCGTCAATCGTATAGCCTGCCACACACAGGGAACACACCCCTCGTGGCCAAAGGAACCGTCATTCGTCAGCGCCATCCACCGTGGCAGCGATACATTTCCCGATACATGTCCATCGGACCTTTTTTCCTCCATTTCCAGTCATCCGTCTCAGCAGTTTGTCGGTTTTATTGAAGTTCACTCTATATAGGAGGTACACAGTGACGTACCTTATAGACTACGTAACTGAGTAGCACGTGTGAATGTGAGTCACTTGTGCTTTGGTCTTGTGCTGGCATTCTAATTACCCGGAACATTAGATCAGCGGTGCAGGAAGCTATAAGTGGATGCTCTACTGTTAACGAAGTAGTACAGTATTTGTCTGATACTTTGTTATATCGTTTAATGCTAATAAGGTTACGAGGTTGCTTGGGAACTGATGCTCAAGCGCACGAAGAGTACATGTATGAAAGTTGAAGTGTACGTGTTCCCAGAATATTGCAGGAACATATAGTTCGGATCTTCTTCTTCTCCGCTAACACTTGGAGGGGTGCGGCGTAGATTGAGTCGATAGAGCTATTTCTTGAACTTGCAATGATTAAATTTCAGCCGTGTTATAACTACCATGAAGTTCATCAATGCTTGTGACTTATTATATTATGGTACTCTCGCAATCATGGGACGAATTAGTTCGTAACGGCCGCCTTTCATTTTAAATGTCCTCGACCATACCTCTTGCCAATACGATGACAGCCGCTGTCTGGGCACCGGTATCATATCCGCGAGAGCGAATTTGTCATAATTAATAGCTCCATGTAGAGATGCTTGATTTGCTAGGACATCTACTCGATCGTTGAGAGATGTCCAGAGTTGCGTTTCATCCATACTATCACATAGTACCACTGTATCCGAAACACAACGTCGACAGCTGCTGCCGATAGTTGTGTAATCATGATGCATCTTCTTACATCTTGTGCTAAACTGACTTGTACAGGGTATGTTTTCTGCTATTTAGTGGTTGTCTTATTATATCCTCGAGGTATTACATTGTAGCTATCGACAGTGAGAGAGATCTGAATAGATGAATAAGAGCACCTCATCGACTGTTAACAGTTGCTCAAATTCTGGGAAAGGGAAAGCGGGGGGGGGGGGGGGGGGGGAAGCTTGGTCAGATGCCCGCATCTCGTGGTCGTGCGGTAGCGTTCTCGCTTCCCACACCCGGGTTCCCGGGTTCGATTCCCGGCGGGGTCAGGGATTTTCTCTGCCTCGTGATGGCTGGGTGTTGTATGCTGTCCTTAGGTTAGTTAGGTTTAGGTAGTTCTAAGTTCTAGGGGACTGATGACCATAGATGTTAAGTCCCATAGTGCTCAGAGCCCCTCAGACAATAGCAGCAAAGGCAGAGAAGTGACCTGTGGAGCCGTATATCCTTTCATTTAAGGTATGCTATTCCAGTTGCCGATTAATTTATTAATTTGTTCACCTTTACCAATAACCACCACGCACTCTGCATACTGACTCAAACAAGTCTGCAACATCTTACACTGAAAGCAAAATCACGAAGCGCATATGTAAAGCTGCCATCAATACAAAGGTTGGTCGTTGACACAGTACTGTTGGAGATGGTATGCCGTTGCTTTCCTCCGATCTTTGAATCGACTTACCCAACCAATTACTGAAGGACCAACGACTTAACTTATATTTAGAATCACGATCCAACAATACGTTTTTCTCATCAACATACATAGGACGAGGAAAATGAAACTGGCCTAGAAATTACTTATAAGACTACGGTGGATTGACCCTCATTAATGAACTCGGAACTTTTCATTACAAAAAATGCTTGAAACTGCGATTTCGATACACGCTTACCGTGTCATGTTTGCGCTAAGCGAGTCCCCTGCGTTGTCTGTCTCGAGCGCTTCGCTGTATTATTGCGTCTAAGTGAGCGAGAGGAGTAACCATGTTTAGTGACCACTCGAACGCAGCACAAAATGGTGCTTACCATAAAACATAATGTGTTGTCTGTCGAGTGTTATGCAAAGCACATTGTGAGGAGAACGCTTGTGCATGAGTTGAGAACTCGAAGTGTTTTGGTATAACCTCCAGCAAAGTCTGCCGAGCAACTCTTGGCGGAAAATGGGGCGAATCGAGCTCCGTAGCGAATAAAAACAGTAACTTTCCGAAAAGAGCTCGAACACCTGAAAGTATTGCTCGAACTAACGAAATCCTGGAACTAAGAAACTGTCATTTCGAACGTTATCAGGAAAGACTTGAAATTCACTTTTGTGTTTGATGTAAGCCTTCCCGACAAACTTCCGTGTGTTGAATTCCTTAGGTGGTTTTGAGTGCAGTGAAATCAGGACTTTTGGGTCCTCATGTTGGTAACACAAGCCTAAAAGGTGCTTCAGAACTCTACAATAGACTGATGTCTATCATATAGATCTGTGGTGGTATTTTTCGAATCACTTGGAACACTTCGTTACTTCAGCGACCTACAGTAGGTTGCAGCTAACAGAAGAGCAACTTGTTTCTCACACTGAATCTTAGAGGAAGACGATCAGATCCAAACGCCTTTCCACTGTTGAGCAATTTCAGTTGATCTTCAATTCCGTGACCACATACTTCGACATCTGTCAATCTGATGTTCATGCCACAATTTAAGTACAGGGTCACCAGAAACGGAGCCCCTGATTTCAAAATTAAATCTCTCGAAAACTAAGATCGATGGACGAATGCAGCAAAAGGTGTGTTTATGGTGAAACTAGAAGGATTTCATGCATGTTACACGGAAGGATCCAAACAGTTCGAAAATATGGTAACAGATGACGGTGAAAATCGTGTAGCTCGTACAGAATTAGCGTGCATAATTAAACTCGTCCTCTGCAAGCAGTCTTTGCAATCACATCACGGTATTTTCGAAATGCCCGCCACTCACAGCACGGAGCTGGCGTAGACGAAAAATGAATTTTGCCAATACATCCTGACATACTGTGGCGTCTCAGCGGAAATAGATGTAGATGTCACACAGATCTCCGTTTCAAGCTCGATCAGCGAGGTGATAAAGCCGACGAAAAGTAGTCATAAGGAGTCAGATCGGGCGAATATGGGGGCCAGTCCATCCCTGCGCCAGTAAATTTACGACAATCCAATGCAATGACCCTGTTTCCGAAATATTTATCAAGAAAGTGGAACACCTGTTCGGAGTGACGTAGTCTGGCCTCATCTTGCGCAAACCACTCGGTGCCTGGTAGATCTGTCTGGCGACACATTGTTCCAAGATTGCAACGTAACGTTTACTAGTTACCGTTCCTTGCTTAAAAAAAGTATCAATAATGCATCTGCTGCATACCGATCTTAATTAGAAGACAATGATTTTGCTTCACACAAATGAGTATTATTAGAAACCCAAAATCGTCAGTATTGTTTATTCAAGTTTCCGCTGAGGTGGAAGTGTGCTTCATGTTTCATCTATGAATCAGAAGCAGCCATCGTCATATCCTTCATCATCAGTCATTGTGAGAATCTGGTTCGCAACGTCAGCTCTCTCTCACAAAGCTCGTACGGGTGGCTTTGGATTTTTCATGGAAACATGTACAGGTCCTGTCGCAGTATTTTCTGCGTGCTGAAGTGCCTCAAACCAGTCTCCCAAGGAATACTTTGGACTGATTTCCATTTATTTTGCTGATAATTTCAGAAATTACGGCAACATTTTTCAGGAGTAGCCAAAACTTGCCTGGGGACAACATTCACCGCTAGATCGTCAACCACGCTGCCTTTCCTTTGAATTTGGCGAAGAGCTTGCGAGTAGCTTCCGCATAGGGTACTTTTGAAAAATTAAATCGTGTTTCAACCGTCACTTTGTTGCTGTAGGGCTGTGCTCTAACTAGTTTTGTGGTAAAAGTGTGGGTTGAACCACATGCGTGCTAAAAGGAATCCGCTAAACTTCGGTTACACGGTAAATCAATAAAATTTAAAGGCCACAACTTCAGCTGAATACCGAAGAATTACAATTACGAGTAACTTAAATTGGGAAGGGAGGGGAAATGCGAACCAAAGTTTGCGTTTTATTGACAGAACACATAGAGATGCAACAGATCTTCTAAAGAGATTGCCTACATTACGCTTCCGTCCTCTTTTTGGGGTACAGATACGCAGTATGAGGGCCTTACAACACAGCAAGTGATGGTTGTAATCATGTTGTGCCGTCGAACATATAAACGCAATTACAATTTTCTCAGTGATTAATATGACGTAGTCCTTATTTTTTGCAGTGTTTAATAAGCTATCTCTTTGGACCATTTATTGTTACTTTTAAAAAAGTAGTTTAAGAAAACGATTACTGAAGCAGTGAAAGACTAAGATCTTAATCATAAAATATATATCTCCGAAATTCTGATGGAAACTACAAAAGGTCATTGTTCTGTGTCACATTTACTGAGTCACCAGTAAAGAGCTGGACAGTCAGCTGGTGATGCCTAAGGTGAACTCTGTACATATGTTGCGAATGTGTAAGCGGATAACTTGGGCTTAGTGTTTAGTATTGATGGTGACATTTTAACATAAAAAGTAGTGTTTTGTTATATTTCAAGACAAAGGGTGCTAAAGGAAATACAACAAAAGCTCGTAAGTTGAATTATTAAAAAAATATCACTTTAGAATAGTCAGGCTGTACAGAGTAACATAACGCTATCACAGCAGCATTTTGTTATTAACACCTTGTACCGACCGACCGCCGTGACATCCTTCGCCGACAGGCCTAATTTTATGTGGATATAGAGGGGCTTGTAATCAGCACACAGCTCTCCAGGCCGCTGCCAGCTTTCATGACTGGAGCCGCTGTTTCTCAGTCTAGTAGCTCCTCAGTTATTGTCTTCACTCTGGCTGAGTGAACCCTACTTGCCAACAGTTTTCGGCAGACAAGGCCATTCATCCATGTGCTAACCCATCCCAAGAGCTCTTAACTGCGGTGATCTGCTGGAAACCGATGCATATCGGATGGAGGTGTAATTTGCAAATTGAAGAACGAGCAGGCGATTTCCCCCCTCTGTCTACCCTACTACGTCACAAGAAGCACTACTAACAGTTTGACGAAGGTACACCAACCCTACGTCATGGCACCTTTCTAATCAGTGGCGACTCAGTATGCGGCAACAGCCAGGGAGGGTTTACTTCCTACTAAATGCGATAACACTGTGTACAAGACAGGAAATATAATATAACATACGCAAGGAACCCCTCACGAACAGGCCTAGGTTAATCACAGACGCTGCACTCCTAATAATGCAGTATGGCAGGTAAGGTGTTCTTCCTGGAAAGCCCACTGCCCTTCCACAGGCGCCGCTCGCTCTCAGTTTACAGACAAAACTATGACGGAAGATATTGGGTATGGAGGCTTGAATGTACAAGTCTGAAAGTTCAGCTACTCGACTGTATAACACTTTTGAAAACACTCTACTTCGTTAAGTACTTACTAAAACCTTGAGCATCGCCAACATCACACGAGCACTTTGGCAGCTCATCTGGGAAAGCACGAATGTTCAGTGTAAAACTAATACGGTGACAATTCGATGAGAAGGAGGACGCTTGCAACCGGCAAACATCCGACGTAGGACATCAACTTTTACGTACCAAGACAAGACAATGCTTTAAAGTATTCGAAAAGGATTACAACTTTGTTATTTATACTAACAGAACAAAAGACTCTTGTCCGTCGCGTAAATATTGATTTGTAAATTTAACGTTGGTACGTGTCAGGACTTACGACAACGAGAAAACATATACGGAAAGAATGTATAAAAATAAATGAAGAATAAGGAAGTCTTTCGTCTTGACGTACAAGAAAGGAGTAAGTAAAGAACAGAATGGCGCAAACAGTACAGGCACGATCCACCTGGTAAACTGTTGTTAAGAAAATTACATCTGAAAACGACAGTCTGCATGCAGTTGGAATTAGAGATATCAATTTGGTCACACTTGTTGATTAGCTGATACGGTAATTCATCGTTTTGCTTGGAAGAACTTTCCGCTACATTAACTCATATAAAGTATAATTTCGAAAAGAAACTGTGGAGAGACAGTGCTGTGGAGCAAGTGGCGTTCGAGATGTGACTTCTTTTCTAAAGCAAAGGAGGAATTCTGTTGTGTGGCTGTTAGCTGATTTTGTAAAACACGTTTCCCATGAAAGGCAACTGAGTAACATCAATAAAAATAAATTCAATATTTATTTATTTCATTAACAGAACAGAGTAACCTACCACCTTGAAATGTAAAGTGGGTCGGATACTTTTGAATCTAATAGCAAGGACTTCTCATTGTTACTATCTTATTGGTATACATTTCTTAATGCTTTTTTTTAAAAAAAATTGTATAAAGAACATAATATATAAAGATTTCTCTAAGGTTACAGCGAATTGAGTGCTTAACAATTGTTAAAATGGTTCCATATAATTTGTTACTACCTAGTTGATGAGAACATAATTTATGTAATGCAAATGTCAAAAAAAATAAGAAAAGAAAAATAACGCAATGAGCGTGGTGAAAATAATTTGTAGTATGTAGAGGGAAGTGATATGCTGTATTGGGATGTGTAATACAGTCTAATTTGAATGTTGGTTAATAACGGCTTATTTCTACCTATTTCAGATGTGAAGGTCTCGGTACAACTTCGAGGTATTCTCATCTGAAATGGTTTGTGCTAATGTATGTTTACATAGATTATACAGATTAAATGCTGATTGCGCACTTCATACATGGAATACATGAATTCTAGCTTTACTTGAGAAATACACTTACGTTTGTAACTTGTTAGTAGAAATAGAATATAGCTCATTGGTATTTGAATGCATCATTCCTTACATAACTTTTTCTGATACATAAAATTCATTGACTGTAGCTTTGAACAGAGAAGAGAATATACTTCTGTCTGCACACAATAAGACGAGCAATTCATTACTGCTTGTGTGCAGTATGCTTTAAACACTATGCAGGATGTCATTGGGGAGGAGGAGTCTCGGAATAAAAGTTCTTCGAGCCTTCTCCTCCCAAGCGACATTACCTCATTACTACAGTCTTACTATGTGGTGCCGGTGTTTATTTGTTTTATGATTGTTGCGTTGTTTGTGACTGTGTTGTGGCATGCAGTGTGCTGCATTGTTAGTTTTGGTCCCTTACATGTTGATCCCTTCTGAGTCATGCTCACTTAGTGTTCCTTCCTCGGTTCCGGAATCTGTGCGCGTCTGCTGGTGCGCCGGCCTAGCGCCGAGCCAAGCGGGTTGCATAACCAGCCGGCTAGGTGCCAGGCGGGCAGCGCGGCACAATTCTTTGTCAATTATTTCAATCTGTTGCATCCTTGAGCCTGTAACGCCGGAAATGCATATCCTCCTATTTCCATGTATTGTACTATAATTTTTTTCCTTGTTTTGATACCTCAAGGTATGACATTTCTGTCTCTTTATATATTGTAATTGTTTTACTGTTTGTATATATATGCATTTATGTCGATTTATAATTGGTTGTTTTGTAAATATTATTTGTATTTTTACGCTGGGTCTTGCCTAGGGAAAACTATGCTATCGAACGAATACGTCGATAGGTCGTGTGGAGAACCAGAGTGTTTAGTATCTTTGGTAGTGTTAACTCTGTCGCGTGGAGCGCGGGCAGAGGGAGTCTGGCTGTGGGTGGTGCAGTGGAGCAGGTGTGTTGTGTGAAGCTCCCGTGAGTTGCCGCGCTTTCGGGGTTTGGCAGCATGTAATTCCGCTCGACTTGCGATGATAGTTTCTGATACGGTGTCACGGACGGGAAGCATTAGCTGGCGCACATCAAGAGCCCGTTTCGCCTGGTGACCGTGTCCAGGATAAGGCGCGCCAACATCCAACTTCTGCAACAGCGACGGCCGACAATGAGTGACTGTCGCCACCTCCTCGATCGACAGCTTCAAACCTTCAATCAACCAACAAGGAAGACTGGAAGCACGTAAAGTTTTAAAACTGTATGGCAGACCTCAGCTTTTAAAATTGTTGCATCACAAAATTACAGCAACTTAGCTTGAACCTTTGTTGCTCATTGTCCCAATTGCACTGCCAAGCAGGGTCCCTTCCTTTTCCGAAATGAACCCGAGTGTCGTTGAAATTCAAACGCCAGCATTAAAGTAATATAATCCGATTTCACTGCTTTAATTTCAAAGTTCAGTTAAAGTATTCATAGCTGGCTACAATATTCAGATTACACAAGCACAAATTAAGAGTGCGAGTTTTGTTACCGTATTTTAGCTTACCTGTGACTGCAGCTCAGCTTGGTACGTACTAAATTTTACTATTGTTAATTGTTCAGAATCATTTAATTCAAGTTCAAAGTTAAATCTATTATTTCTAAATTGCGTAGATTCAAGTAGCTTTTGAAATGATTGTTGAGGTAGTCCAAGACTAACCGTATTTTACTGAATTTCGATGTGCTTCAGAAAGAAAGCTCACTTTTAACTTCAGTCACTAAATTAACTTTCGATTTTCCGGTTTTATTAATTCGTTTGCTAAATTAAGTCAGAGTGTAGCGAAATTTATTACTTCTGACAAACTTTCAGTTTTCACACTACACGTGTCAACCTTCAGTTGCCACGCTTCTGGTGCTAATTATATGTGTAATAACCTTTCTTTGTCAGTTACTATAGTAATTGTCCTTAGGACTGGCGACCGTAATTTCCCCCAAATCTCAAATACCTAATTACCGCTAGTTAATTGTTAACGTAACGGCCGCACATTTACTTTCTTTATTAACTTTACCCCTTTTCGAAATTAATTTCCACCAGTTTCATTTGCATTTTTCCTTTCATTTAGATGTAACCCTTTCCTCCCTCTTTACCGACAAATTGACTTCGGTAAGGATTGCTTTTCCCACATTTCCACGCGGTTTAATTTTTCACTGTCATTAAGGTCGATAAGTGAGGGGGAGGTTACAAGCCCCCGGTTCGAGATGTACCCTTGTCCTCCCTTGTGGTTTGTTGTGTTGTTTGTGCTTGTCTACGCCTCCTTTGATATGGGTTTTGGCTCTTGTACTCCTCGTGCAGAGTGTTCGATACAATATCGGCTACGCTATTTAATGTGTTCCAGTCATCGAGATTACGTATTATTCTGGCGATGCCATTGTCGTTTTGTGTAGGTCTCAGTTGTGCTAGCGTCTTGCGCAGCAGTGTGACGTGTTCTGGTGTTCCAGTTTCTTCGCATACGTATACTTCATCTTTAGTTAGTCCTATACGGTTTAAATGTACCGGATACGGCCCGTGGCCTATCAGGAAATGGACCATCTCCCGGCTCGGGTCGACATATTTCATTTGTAGTCTTCCGTGTACTTTAGGAAAGAAAGAGTGTACTCGGCGACCCTTGTCAGATTCATCCCACTCTCTCTGCCATGTTAGAATCCGCCATTGTTTCATTTGTGTTTCGTACATAATGTTGGTTCCCGTAAATTCGGTGACTTTATCGAGCCTGTCCCTCTTAAACCAGTAAAGTGCAGCTCTGTAACGTATTGTTATGTCTATAGGGAAGGTCCCTATCACAACGTTAAGTGCGTCTAGTGACGTGGTGTTGAAGGCTCCGCTTATTCCCAGGAGGACATTACGTTGACGTCGTCTTGAAATTGTCTTGTTAGTCTGTATGTTCACCCTGTGAGCCCATGCACTTGCGGCGAAGGATGCGATGGATTCAAATATCTCAGTGTGGTAGGTCCTTATCGTCTTAATAGGTAATTTGTACTGAGATGTGTTTAGTCTTGCTAGTTTGTGCATAATTTTGGAGGCTTTGTCAATTGTCAATTTTATCTGATGGTGGAAAGTCTGTTTTTCGTCTAGATGCAATCTGAGGTAATGTGTAGTTTGCTTCCTCTGTATGCTTGTATTGTCTAATTCTAGAATTGGATACCTCTGTAATGTCCCTCTGAGCAGTAAATATACAATTTTTTTGGAGCTATTTTTAATATATTTTCTTTGCATCAACTGTTAATTTTCTGAAGCAGTTGCGTGCCTTTTGTCTCTAGTGCTGCTCTCGAGTACACCACTACGAGGAAGTCAAATTCCATAGTGAAGTGGGGCAATAGGAAAGTCTGTGGAGCAAGCCCGTGACTGGGCTATTGGCTTGACTGCATGAAGAGTGTAGCCCTTCTTCACCGCGGCAGCATGAGGGGGATGGTGGCAGGTCCATCGCAACAGCTGCCTTTCACCGCCTGGGAAGGTTCCCGGTGCTCGCTAGACGGCAGGCTCAGTGCACCTGGGACCGTCCAGGAGCAACTGGAACGAAGAAAAACCGCCGCTCTGACTACCACAGAGTCAAGTACTTCGCTGTAAAGAAAAGTTTAGAAAAGGACGCAGGAAAACTATTGGCAATGTGCTAAAATCGTAATCCACGAGGAAGGTATAGAATAAAATTTTACTAGTAATAAATCAGAGCATAGACTCACAAGTGTGGACACTAACTTGAAGTAGTTGTGAAGGGTAGAGTCGTGCCGTATCGGCCGGCTTAAGAGTTTTGACCTTACTGTGTAACTGTGATTGGTTGGCTGATTTTTAGGTGGGGGGGGGGGGGGAGGACCGAACACCGAGATCATCGGTCCCTCGGATTAGTGAAGGAAGTCGGCCGTTCCCTTTCAAAAGAACCAGCACGGCATTTGCCAGATGCGTATTAGCGGTATCAAGGGAAACCTAAATCAGGATGGCCGGATGGAGGCTTGAACCGTCGTCCTCCCGAATGCGAGTTCAGTGTGCTAACCACTGTGCCACCTCGCTCGGTTGGTAACTGTGATGGTTAATCGGAATATTAATATACTATTCTGTTACCTCATAACAGCTTCTATGAATAGCACAGAGTACTGATTTTTATTATTTTTTTATAATACTTAATTACATCGAAAGTAAAAGACCTACAGTCACAAGGCTCGTAGAAAGCATTGGACATAGCCTTTTCTGTAATACGAGATCGGTTGTTAGGGAAACGCTCTTGATGAGTACTCAGTATTGTAGAACACTCTGTAAAATGTCGTTTATTGAAACTGAACTACACTTCTCGAAATATCACTATATACACACAAAGAAAACAAATAACATGTAGACGACTATACATTAAGAGCGTCGGTGAGGTCCGTCGGAGCTGGTCCTAGCTCGGCAAGGAACTGGCTGCACTGCTGCTGCGCTGGCCTTATACAGCCGGTGGAGGTCGGCGGAGTACTCCAACTTTCCCTGTGTCTGTGAGGCGACCTCCGCAGAAAAAGGTTCGCATTAGTCTCGAGAAAGTTCTGTTTATTTTGAAGAATTGTTTTCCTCTTGGTTGCGCCTGCAAGTGCTTGTGTATGTTATATGGTACGCAGCGGTGTCTTGAGTGTAGTCTGCCTGGCAGGGGCCGTCTGTGACAGACGTAACAGCTCTATTTATTGATGCCTACGGAATAATAACGGAGCATACAAGCATGGGAACTTATTATTTCAACTCAGCTTACTGTTTTAGAGAGATCCTCTATATGCAAAATATCCTCTATATTTACATATCCCACTTCTTTCCAGTCTCTACACTTGATACACAGCACCCAGTCTTCTTCAATACACTTTTCAGTTTCTTTTAATGACCCGTTACTTAAACAAATTCCAGTTTTCTTCGCCAATTTGCAATTGGCTTTTCATTGCCACCGTTTAGGTGTTGACTTCATTTTGGAACATTAGACTTTAGTTCAGCTATCTTCAACTCTCTTTCAGACTTCATTTTTCTTTTTTTAATCTATTCTTTTCGGTGGCGATTTTTTTCTTTTCTAATTGGAAACGCTTCAGCTGCCTCCATCACTGTCATTTTATTCTACAGCCACTTCCGTGCATCTTCATTCCGTTTTCCTCCTTTTTTATCGTTTTCTGCCATTTCAGTCTGAAAAGAAGTGAGGAGAAGATAATATAGATTAGAAACGAAAAACAAACACACAGTAGGATCTAGGTACATTCTTTCATATAAATTAAAATGAAACATTTGTTAGATGTCATTCCGCACTTAACACAAATAACCGAAATACAGCAGCGAAATCAGTCACCTTAAAAGCGGGTACCACCGGCCTTACAATTATTTCCGCGCCCTAAGAGCAATAGCAACCCTATCGAGCACTCAGAGCAGACAAAGCGCTGGAGGCAGGAAAAAGTTATCTGACTCCAGTGAACTTGAGTGCACAAGCTTGCATTAGCTTACTGTACATCACTGCCATTTGAAGGCGGAAAGGGAAACCGCACTATTGTAAGCCTGCCGATAATGCACGACTCGCCCCTATCTAAAAAGGCACTTGTCGCCCCTCTTAGTTGAATTACAAGGGGAATGTGTGGGTGTATTGCTTTGTGTCGCTTGCTGGTGCTTCTAAGCAACTTTGTGCTTAACTCAGTCTAAATGTATTATATACAACACTTTTCAGGATTTGTGTACTTCATTATCAGTATTGTATTTGAATACCGTCTACGAAAGAAACGAAGTCACAGCAAAGCGAAAGAAGAAGAGTGAATCACTGGTCGCGAAACGTATGTTCGAGTCCCAGACTGGTATGCAGTTTTCATGAGACAAGATAATTTTTCCTTAAGAAACTATAAAAAAAAAAGAAATTGGTTCTTAACATCTTTACAATTTTATACAGTTCTAACGTTTTATCCTCTGGGGTTGTATTATTTATCTTAAGTGTAGATTGGAATAATGCGGTAAAAATTAAGAGCAGTACGAGGGTAAATTCCTCAAAATTAAATAAAACAAATGTACATGGGGAAAGGGTTTTAAGTAAAAATGAAACTCGTTGAAAGAGAAGAGAAAATAATAATATATGGCCGTTTGCTACTCGGACAGCACTTCTGTTCAGTGAGCAGTGATACCCGAGGTCTGGGTGGAGAGGGAGGCTTACCTGCCACACGTAATTACACATGTCTCATTAACGCTGACGCTAATAGTAATTGACCATTAAGCGACAGCAAACTGTAGTTATAACGTTAAGTGTACCGTCCGATAACGGTGACAGTTTACTCTCTGTTAGACTGAGAATAACTCGAATGCAAACATATCGCACGACAGCTGAAACACTAAGCGACAGGTTTGGGGCCACGGCAGAAACGCGCGACAGTCGCGCCTGCCCGCAGACGAACGCAACCGACAAATGTGGGTCTATCGGGCGGTTTTGCACGCGCAGCGGTTGCGGAAACGCGTGACGCAGTTTTCAGCGCGCCGCGACTGTACGCCGCAGTCGAGGTTAATGCATTAAAGCACAATGGGCCGGGCTGAGGGGATGTGGACCGGCTAGTTATTAATTAATAATTAGGAACTTAAAACCTCCCTTCCCACTCTGCTTTCGGGCGCCGTCAAATATTCATAACCCGAGACCGGGCTTGGCTAGCTGGCTTTTTGCAGCACCCCACCAGGCCGAGCAAGCTCCTCTGTATGTGCGCGCGCATGCGTGTTATGCGGGTGGAGAGGAGAACTGTGCGCAGGGGGGAGGGAGGGATACAGAAAGGCAGGGAGAGGGGATGGGAACAGAGAGATGGAAGGGAGAAGGAGAGTAGGCCGGCACAAGCGCATACGTACCAGCGTATGTGCGCGCTTAGACGCTCTGTGTTTTCACAGCGAACAAAGTGAGCGCTGGACGCGGAAAGCTAGGGGAGGGGTGTTGCCGGTGGTGGTGGTGGTAGCTGTCTGACCTGGCAGGGCGAAGCGCAGAGAACACGGCGTGCTGCCTGGCTTATATTCCACCTGCGAAACACAACGGCCGGCGTGGCCGGCGGCTACCAAAGCCGACCTGGGCTGCCTGCGAAATTGCACTTCAAAGTGAAAAGTAAAGCTCTTTTAAAGCCTGCGTGGATCGCCTTGGAAGTCGCGTCCACTTCACACTGATTCCGCATAAACGGATGGAATTAAAAAACAGCGGTGGGGGGGGGGGAGGGGGGGGAGGGAGGGTGCGGGTGAAGAAAGGAAAAAGAGGAGGCTGGGTGAACAGTACGTGTGCTCTGGTGGCGGTAATACACGTACTGTGTAGTGGTGGAACAGACAGGCATGAAAAGCACCCGTGAAATGTTCGCTGGCCGGGGCGGCGTGATGCGTACAAGCGGTCGGCGGCGAGTAGCTGGTGCCGACAGGTGGTGGGTGAGCTCACATGGGGCAGCTGCCGACCTCTCGTCAAACGTGAGCCTCTGAGTGGCCGCCCGCCGCGCCCGTCATACGTCTCTCTCGACCGGCCTTTCTCTTTAATACCCGCAGCCTCTCTAATTTCAGTGTTTCGTTTCATGCAGCTACCTTTTTCTCCTGGAAGACGTCACGTACCGTACGCTTGTACACGAAGAAGCCTGTCCAGAGCAGAAGGCAGTTCTAACACTGCCGCTAAGAGATGACGTGCAGCTGACGACTGGATTACCGCCTTTGAAGCAATTTTTTCTAGCGGCTCACCTCATTTATAGGGCAGTGGCCTTGTGCGTCGTCGGTTGTTGGGCTACGTTATCCTCCAGTCATCTCCGCTCTCATCTCCTCAATACTATAACCCAAAATATTGTCTCAATAGGATCATGAGATGAATTGCCTCCACTTGTCATCCAGTGCTTTCAAGTTTTTGCTCGGAAGAATCTCGGAAAAGAGGTCGGCGTCGCAGCGCCGGGGAAAAATTATGAACAATAAATACGAGTATGTATTGGTACCTGTTAAGTAACGCCATTTTTTTCTTTGATTAAATATTAGGCAAAAGTCTTTAAGTCACACAGCTTATTTCAGTCTCTGAGAGGAACAGTGCGAGATACACATACTTGAACATAAACGCAGATATTAACCAGGCACGCAGGATTCGTTCTTCTATTTCACCACAAACGGCACTTGTGGATGTCCTCAGGAAGTAAATTCGAACGTGGGTAAATTGTTAGTGCTGTACGTACCTCCATGGCCAAGTCTGCCGAAGTGAACGTTGTTTCAAAATCCACCGTATCGAAGATTAATACAACATACAGGGAAAAGAAAAAAAAACATAGCTAAGTCACAACATGAACGGACGTGCGTGTTGAATGATCGTAACGGACGGTCATTGAAGAGAATTTTGACGAAAAGTAAGAGGAAAAAAAGATGCAAAAGTCACTTCAGAACTAAAAGTCCTACTCGCGAACCCAGTTAGCACCAAAATAACGTGAAGAGAGCTCCATAAGTAAGGAACTGAAGGGCGAGATGGAATTCCAAAACTTTTCATCATCGGTGAAAACGTTGTGCTGAAGCCATAAAATTATAGACCAATGGAAGGTAATTTTGTAAGATGAGTCTTGTTCCACGCTGTTTCCAACTTCTGGCCGAATTCACCTCCCAAAATTTAAACATGGCAGGCGTTTGGTGATGATTTAGGCAGCTGTATGGCTCGGAAGGGCCACGAAGATAAGATACGAGAAATTAGGGCTCATACTGAGACTTACAGACAGTCATGTTTCCCTCGTTCTATTTGCAAGTGGAACAGGAAAAGGAATTGCCTATTAGTGGTACGGAGTACTTTCGACACACGCCGTAAGGTGGACTACAAAGTATCAGTGTAGATGTAGATGTAAATTCTATGACTCCCACAGTTAGTCGGCAATGCTACGTTACTGCCAAGAATTATGTGACGATTTTGACATGCCAGGTCCATACTATGCTGCCATGTTTGTTCCCCAGTGGTGATGGTATGTTCCAAGACGCTGGTATCCCTGTTCACACAGCTCGTATCCTCCACGATTCGTTTCGTATGTCCAAGGATGAATTGTCGCATGTCATCAGATATGAGTGTTTTGTGCCTTTGTTGTGTACTTTAGAGGGAAGAATGCGTGATCGCTATCCATCCCATCACCGTTGCCTAAACTTGCCATTGTTTCGTGGAAGAATGGTATAAGATTGCCTTGAAAACTATACAGAGTCATCGATTACCCATTTTTGAGACAACTGGAAGCTGTTTTGAATGCCTAGGTAGTATTACGCATGGCAGTACCTTCCTATCTCATTACCACCCCTGTAAATAAAACAGAGAAAAGCGCGTAACGATTCAGATTTTTCCTGTTCTGTACGTATTGATCATTCTAAAATAGCTGTAGAGGCCGAATTTAGCTTCTTACATGAAACGTATAGGTCTCATAGCGGCAGCCAAATGTTTGATATAATTAGGTCTCATAACTGCAGCAAAATAAATGAAAAATGACGTCATTTAACGCTTTTGCGCAACTTGCAAATCCATATACCGAAGAATTTTCCATGCATTCAGCCCTACCATATAAATATCGGAGACATAGGAAAGTATCGTGTGACGAAGAAACACTATTATTACAAATTGCGTTTCTGCACAAGAAAGGAGTGGAATAGAATGTCAGGAGACAAAACATCTTTAGTAGTCCTACTGTACGATATTTATTAGTTAGGTTCGGCGGTGACCCATTCAGAAAGAAATTATTTAGTTAATCGAAAAACATACGTCCCTTGCTGAGAGCTATGCAGCTACATCATACATAAATTTGGTTTCGGAAACAATTAACTGTATGACTGTATTCTTGAACTATAAACCAACTTTTGGAGCACCACTCTGAGAGAATATTCTTGAGGAACTTACAAATACTCGCTTCATCTGACGATGATATAAGGAAGGAAAGTTACGGTTTAATATCCCATTGACAACGTAGCTATTAGTGCCAGACTGCAAGTGCAGGTTGGGGAAGGCTGGGAATGTAAATCGATCTGCTTTTATCTTAAGTTATATAGAATACCAAGGAAAACCTATATGAGGAAGGGCTGACAGTAATCTGTACTCTCGTCCTTCCGAAGGGAGGACACCACGTCTCCAACGCTAGTATTAGTGTGTCCTCATTGTTTTTCACAACTATTAAGGAAAGTACAGCGTCGAGAACGTGATTAACTACAGGAGAAAATGTGAACCTCCAGAAGCTTGAACTTCCTTACGGACAGCTACGGTGAACGAGAAAGTAAAAACCTGGTCCACGCTGCTAAGATAGTCTCCCTCCAAAACTCTTTGAAATAACGTCCCTGTTCCGATCCACAATTAGATGATAGTGCGCTACGTCAGGAGCCAGTCCTTATAAAAACGGTGGACGGTGGCCTTCACGGACGAAACAAACATTGTGTGTGACTGTGGACACGCCCAAGACTCTGACCACCTATCCAACTAGTGCCAATAAAAATATTCTTTAAAAAATTAAAATCACATTTGAAGGGAAGATGTTGTAAGGTGCATGTTCCTCTCAACAGCCTAATCCAAAGAGCTCGTAAGATAAGAATCACAATTTCCACCGGGTGTGTCAACGTCGTATTGACACTAACCTGCCTAAAATCAAGATCGCAGCTATGATGAAGCACTAGGTTACTTTAAAGTGAGGGTGGAATCCATAAGCAGCACATACTCATCTAGGACTCATAGCGTTTTAGAGCGACATATTTAGTTAAATTGTAAGCTACGATCTCAGCAGGAAACTTGAGTCGAAGCTGAAACCTTACTGAAGGATTTAACTGAGACGGTAAAGGTGGTGTCTGAATTAGATCTACAGTATGATATCTATTTGACTTCAGGCTGCTTTAATAAAACGAATAGTTATTGGAGTACACTTACTGACAAGCATCGAACATGCTTGCACAGTTTGTAATAACTTAATTACTGAAGATTGATACGAATTGTTTTCATGTAGTAGTATAACCGAGTTCGGCAAAGGCTTGTTCCATCGCTGTGGCCTGCTCTATGGCACATATACAACGATATACCACAAGCTGCTGCCAACAAAAGAAATCGAATCATTAAACTAATGAGTTCGTAAAATAAGTAAAGTGCAGAGAGCATGACGCGTTAATGGTAAACTCAAATACGACTGAGGAGAGGGAAGCAGACTGAATACTATAGTGAGATGTAAGCTGTGGAAATGTAATGAGGAAAGAAATCTACTGCAGGTTTGAAAGAATTGTAGCAAATACAGCGTCGGGAATAATCACAAGAAAACAATACGTATTTAGAGTCATGCTATTTGGAATTTGTAATGTTTAGGCAAATATTTATGAAGTAATACTCAGGCACAAGTAGTGGATAGGATCATTGCTTCATAATGATGGAGAGGAGCTCGACATTCTTTATAACATATAAAAAGTTGCAACATGATGGCGGTGGAGTGAGCTGAAAACCGGTTAGTAATAAACAAATATTACTGGAACTAAATTTTTGTTTGCTTTTCGTCCTCAAAAATAGAAGCCTGTATGACACCTAGTGGTAGACATTTAGACGTTACCGAAGTTATAGGTCAATTCAGAATTCACAATTTTGGGACTACTGGTTCAAATGGCTCTGAGCACTATGGGACTTAACATCTGTGGTCATCAGTCCCCTAGAACGTAGAAGTATTTAAACCTAACTAACCTAAGTACATCACACACATCCATACCCGAGGCAGGATTCGAACCTGCGACCGTAGCAGTCGCGCGGTTCCGGACTGAGCGCCTAGAACCGCTAGACCACCGCGGCCGGCGGGACTGCTGGGATAATTTGTGAGCGATTGGGGCACAAACAGCAGAAAAGCAAACTAAAGTGTGAAACCCATAATATCTGTGAAAAAATAATACCACAAATGCCACGAGCAAAAAATTCCCCCACCTTGACGGCTGATATAAATTAATGCAAGAAAGAAACTGATCTGAATTGAATTTGGCTGTAGTAATCGTTTGACAATGGATTAAAATGAGTCTGAAAAGAAATAAAACCATATATTTCGAGTGAGTAATGTGAGTAATAAGGAAAACAAATGTTCAAATGATAAAACACGTTTGAGGAACTCAGAAGTAAAGGTTGATATTGATATCATAAGTAGCTGCACAGATGATACGCGGCGAAACTATGTCTTTACTTATTTTTATCATTTAAACACTGACCTACGGTATTTTCCCTGACAAATACAAGTCAGACTCAACCTATTCATTTATGACCCACAATATACAAGCCCAACGCAATCGGACTGCTATACAGTGACAACATGACTTCCAATAAGTAACACAAAAGAATGGCCCTGAATTGCAAGAAATCCTAACAATAATAAAATTCCAAAAATATTAAATTAAAGAAATATGAAACTGCCTCCAACTCTGTTAATTGCCTAAACTAATTTAAATCACGAACTCTATTTTTTTTATACGTCACGGACCTCACAGAAAATCTTCATAACACGAACTACAGCAGTTACAGCAAACAGCAACTACAGCCAGCTAAATAAAAAGATTCTAACTGCTATAGACTGTAACTACTAGGAGGCATATGGTTAGCAAAATAAATATTTTGTTGAAGAGCAAACAATGTATTTAGAAAATTTTGCCTTATTCATATGACAACCAGTTCCAAAAATTATATACACACATCAGAAAAAGTTTTGCTTCACCCCGGCTCCCGGAACTCCTGAAGATAGACGTAGACTGTGGATAGTGTATCACAGACACAGTGCCTCTGAGTGTTCAGAGAAATCACTAAACCCGCCCAAAGATGTAAACAACCATGCATGAACAGCGCCACTTAGACGGAAGGTTTCAGACAGCCGATCAGTTCCAGTCATTCCACAGGGAAGGAGGTACACAGCTCATGTTGACTGTAGTTCAACCATGCCTAGACGGTCAGTGCTGCGGTTCGATAGCGTCCGCATTGTTACTTTGTGCCAGGAAGAGCTCTCGACAAGGGAAGTGAACCAAAGCGATATTGTTCGGACATGGAAGTGATACAGAAAGACAGGAACTGTCGATGACATGCCTCGCTCAGGCCGCCCAAGGGCTACTACTGCAGTGGATGACCGCTACGTACGGATTATTGCTCGGACGAACCCTAACAGCAACGCCACCATGTTGAATAATGCTTTCGGTTTAGCCACAGGACGTCGTGTTGCGACTCAAAATGTGCGCAATAGGCTGCTTGATGCGCAACTTCACTCCCGACGTCCATGGCGAGGCCATCTTTGCAACCACGACACCATGCAGCGCGGTACAAATGGGCCCAACAACATGCCGAATGGACCGCTCAGGATTAGCATCACGTTCTCTTCACCGACGATTGTAACAAATTCCTTCAACCAGACAATCATCAGAGATGTGTTTGAAGGCATCCCGGTCAGGCTGAACGCCTCAGATACACTGTCCAGCGAGTGAAGCATGGTGGAGGTTCCCTGTTGTTTCGGGGTGGCATTATGTGGGGCCGACGTACACCGCTGGTGGTCATGGAAGGCGCCGTAACGGCTGTACGATACGTGAATGCCATCATCCGACTGATAGTGCAATCATATCGGCAGCACATTGGCGATGCATTCGTCTTCATGGACGACAATTCACGCCCCCATCGTAGACATCTTGTGAATGACTTCCTTCAGGATAACATCATTCGACTAGAGTTGCCACTATGCTCTCCAGATATGAATCCTGTCGAGCATGCCTGGGATAGGTTGAAAGTTGCAGCATTAGAAAATTGTAGCGAAATGCAGGAAGATTTGCAGCGGACAGGTGCTTGGTGCAGGGAGTTGCAACTGACCCTTAACATAGACAAATGTAATGTATTGCGAATACATAGAAAGAAGGATCCTATATTGTATGATTATATGATAGCGGAACAAACACTGGTAGCAGTTACTTCTGTAAAATATCTGGGAGTATGCGTGTGGAACGATTTGAAGTGGAATGATCATATAAAATTAATTGTTGGTAAGGCGGGTACCAGGTTGAGATTCATTGGAGAGTCCTTAGAAAATGTAGTCCATCAACAAAGGAGGTGGCTTACAAAACACTCGTTCGACCTATACTTGAGTATTGCTCATCAGTGTGGGATCCGTACCAGGTTAGGTTGACGGAGGAGATAGAGAAGATCCAAAGAAGAGCGACGCGTTTCGTCACAGGGTCATTTGGTAAGCGTGATAGCGTTACGGAGATGTTTAGCAAACTCAAGTGGCAGACTCAGCAAGAGAGGTGCTCTGGATCGCGGTGTAGCTTGCTGTCCAGGTTTCGAGAGGGTGCGTTTCTGGATGAGGTATCGAATATATTGCTTCCCCCTACTTATACCTCCCGAGGAGATCACGAATGTAAAATTAGAGAGATTCGAGCGCGCACGGAGGTTTTCCGGCAGTCGTTCTTCCCGCGAACCATACGCGACTCGAACAGGAAAGGGAGGTAATTACAGTGGCACGTAAAGTGCCCTCCACCACACACCGTTGGGTGGCTTGCAGAGTATAAATGTAGATGTAGATGTAGAAAAGAGCTGTTTATGGATGACGTGAACCACCAACCACTCTGAATGATCTACGCCGAACCGCCAATGGGGAGTGGGACGATTTGGACCAACAGTGTCTTTGATGAACTTGTGGACAGTATGCCACGACGAATACAGGCATGCATCAGTGCAAGAGGACGTGCTACTGGGAATTAGAGGTACCGGTTTGTACAGCAGTCTGGAACACCACCACGTAAGGTCTCGCTGTGTGGTGGTACAACATGTAATGTGTGGTTTTGATGAGCAATAAAAAGGGCGGAAATGATGTTTGCGTTTTTCTCTGTTCCAGTTTTCTGTACAGGTTCCGGAACTCTCGGAACCGAGGTGATGCAAAACTTTTTTTGATGTGTGTGGTTGTCAATAATTCCACTGCCCAAACACTATCAGCAATATCCACCATCCTGCATTTCCTTGCGTCTCACTTTGCAATGCATGTCGTACTAACACAGAGTCTCCACTAAGAAAAAATGTCCATACACTTCCCTATCCACTCGCTAACTGCTGGTCCGTCCAACCACAGAATCTCTTGCCGAGGGCGCAGAGCGCTGTCAGCGATATTAACACATTTTATAGCGCTGACAACATACAAACAGCCTACTTACAATGGAAGAAAACAGATATGGAAAAATTAGTTAGATTCAGACGAATGATCCAACAGTGAGGAAGAATAAATGAAAGAGACTGATGTCATAGCAACAGGAGTCTTATTGCTTTGGCCTGACTATAAATTAATGCTGCAGAAACTGTAAAATTAATGAATAACACAGAAAATAGGAACCGAACTATTCAAGACGTCGTTATCGGGATATTTGTTTGTTTCAGAGATCGTAACTGTGCCTATCGCTATGATATAGAATGACTTAGTACACTTTATCAGCCGGCCGTTGTGGGGAGTGGTTCTAGGCGCTTCAGTCCCGAACCGCGGTGCTGCTACGATCTCAGGTTCGAGTCCTGCCTGGGCATGGATGTGTGTGCTGTCTTTAGGTTAGTTAGGTTTAAGTAGTTCTAAGTCTGGGGGACTGATTACCTCAGATATTAAGTCCCATAGTGCTCAGAGCCATTTCTGAACGCTTTATTAGTAGAAAATACGTGAGTATCCTGATCTGATCATTTATTTGATTTCTCAAGATAATCTCTCTCTCTCTCTCTCTCTCTCTCTCTCTCTCTCTCTCTCTCTCTGTGTGTGTGTGTGTGTGTGTGTGTGTGTGTGTGTGTGTGTGTGTGTGTGTGTGCGTGCGTGCGTGTGCGTGTGTGTGTGGAGTAGACGGAGTTGTCAACCAAATACAATTTCAGTATGTGTTTGTAGTTAGGTAGTTAAGTTTATTACCTGTTATATTATTTACTTCACTGTGTTGGTAGTCAAGTATTTTTATGGGTGAATAACTAATGGATTTTTGCTTGCCACTAAGGCTAAGTGATGGACAGCGTAAATGGTAACTCCTTCTAGTATTACGTTTGGGAATGCTGCTATTGTTTTCAAACTGCGATTGACTGTTGACAATGAACTTCACAAGATGGTATCTGTATTGAGATATTGAGAGGCTGTCGTTAGTATGCCCAGCTGTTTAAAGAGGTGTCTGAAAGAGATTCAAGAGCGAACGTCATTTAATAATCTCTGGACTTGTGGAGCAAGAAGCGTGCGTTAAGTACATCGTTACCGAGCGAGGTGGAACAGTGGTTAGCACACTGGACTCACATTCTGGAGGACAACGGTTCAAACCCGTGTACGACCATACAGATTTAGTTTTTCCGTGATTTTCCTAAATCGCTTCAGGAAAATGCCGGGACGGTTCCTTTAAAAGGGCACCGCCGATTTCCTTCACCATTCTTGACACTATCCAATTTTGTGCTCCGTCTCTAATGACGTCTCGATACCAACAGGAAGTTAAATCCTGTTTCCCTCCTTTCGAAGAACATCGTTCTCGGAATGCAAAAGAAAGCACAAACAGCTGCATATGAAAATCATCATACAAGCACCAAGATATCTCAGGCTTCTGAAATGTGGCTAGAATAACACACTGAACAAAATATGTCTGTGTAACTATTCCCACTAGGCGGTTGGTAATGAAACAAACATTGTACCGTGAGATGGACCTGATGGGCCAAAATCGGCATATAATCCTTGGTGACTTTTGCGGCTGCCGCTTTCTTATTTTTTGTCACAGCCACCTTCAGATACCGTCCGTCTTGATCACTCAACAAACAGGTTTTTCTGCTTTGTGATTTAGCGGATGATGTTTTCTCTCTTTCTTCGTATGCGGTATTTGTCTTCGAAACTGTGCCTCTTGAAACATCAAACACGTCGGCTCCATAGGTTACGGAAGCAACAGCCATGAGAGCACCAAAAATTTTTTCACGATATAATTCACTTATCTCTGACAGAACACTGTTCTGACACTCGAAACATATCGAGGACACTACTTAGTTGCAGCCTCCGCTAGCGTCTGCATTTATGTTGAGTTACACATTTCTCGATGTTTTTCCATATTTTGACAATCTCTGTATATAATCAATAAAATAACGCAATAAAATATTTTAGGGATTGATATGAAATTCACACATTTTATACGCTTTACGGGTAGTAGGTTAATATGAAATGCGAGTTTCCAAGACGGCTAAATTCATTTATAACTTTGTGTGCACTTCAGTTATTCTCCAACGAAACTGTCGAATAACATTACAGTTTTGGAGGTTCTCGCACCTTGGAACCACGTCGATTAATGCGTCATTTCAACAATAAGTGGTGTCAGCGGGCCGTTGCTGAGAGACGACCATCTCAGTCTCTCTATATCAACAGAGCGTGATGTCTCAGTCTTTCTACACCAGCTGAGCATTATGGTTACGCAGGGTGGTCATGATGTGGGACAACGCAGCAGACAACTACGGAAGACAGCTGCTATTATCGGCAGTCTATTCACGAGCCTGAGGAAAGGAACTACGATGACAAAGGTTTTTCATATTTGCACAGTTATCTCTCTCTCTCTCTCTCTCTCTGGACTTAGCATTGCAGAATACCCAGATCAGTCTTAGTAATTTAATGTTGGTTTCTGTCATGGTGATGTGAAATATACATGCTGTGAAATGTCTGAAAAAGAAACAGAGATATGTATGTATAGCTACATTTGCATTATGATCTTTGACCTTTCTTCTGCAAAGCGGCTAGTTTAACCCTAAGATTAAGTTCAATACCTTAGAAATTAACGAATAAGTTCCATACAGTTAAAGTAGAACGTCGAAACGAACCCTTTTTCGCGAAATTTTTATTAAGTAACAGAAATGTACTTGCACACCATTATAACTTAATGAAACCGGCAATCGTGGTGAAAAGGACACAGTGGGAAGAATATTAGACATTTTTGGTAAATATTGAAATGAAATGATTCCGAGAAAGTCGTGACTCTGAACTGCATGGTTTTGCTTAGCATCTAGACTTAGGGATCTAGCGTTAGATGCAAACGGCAGCGTTATGTTTACGTTACTGCTTTCTGTCTTCCGTGTACATAATCAGAAGGAGAGTGGAAGAGACGTACTCAGTAATCCGACGCGAAAAATAGTTTTAGAACCGCGAAATAGCTGTGGTCGTCTATACGACTAACAGCCCGAAATTTTTGCAGCAGCCTCTTCCCAGAGGTATACAGTTACTACACAAAGTTCCTCATGTAAGTTCGCCGTATATTTCAATTAGTTTGTTATACAGGCTACTTGACCATTTAAAACCTAGCTTCCTTACGGTGTTACTTCGTTAGGCAAGTTCGATAGAAACGGTCACCCATATAGTTGAGAACTATAGTTGAGACTGTATAGTTTGAGAGATTCATATTTAGTTTTCCTAAAAAGAAAAAAAAATCTAAGTAAATGGAATCTGATGCTTATGATGTTACACAAAAGTTTACAAATCTACTGTAATTCTTAACACTTATCATAACTGTCCAAGTAATGTAGAATTTGAGTGCGGGATTTTGCCGTTCCCTGTACCTTTCATATCATACTTACCTGAATCCAAACTAGATGTTCCGCTAAACAACAAACGAAAAGTTTTTTATTATTATTATAAATGTTATTATTACTGTTATTGTTATCTTCTAGGAATTGAGGTCTGCTAATGTAATTAAATTAAAAGCTTTTTATGTATATTGACTGAAGCGGCAAGTGAAAATTTGTACCAGGGCTGGGAATCGAACCCAGGTCTCCTGCTTACGAAACAGGTGCATTAGCCAGTAAGCCACATTGGCACAATGCTTCACGCGACAGCATGGATTACATTGGCAGACCTCCCTCCTCGAGAAAAATTCTCATTACGGCTGCAGTATACTTTAAATTCCCCCTTAGTAGTGCCTAATAAGCAGGAGTCCCCGGTTCGATTCCCGACCCTTGTACACATTCTCACTCCTCGCTTCAGTCTACATAACATAAAATCATATCTGCATGATACCATAAAATCTCTGAAATTGTGTCATTTCATTTGTGAAAAGCTTTCTGTTTTTATGCCATGCGTGTTTCGCTTCCTTCAGTTTACGAAGCATTCTCAGTGGCCTGTGATTCATGTTTTTTGTATGTATATAATACACATGTTGTATAATTTTGCAACATATATTTCTTTAATTCACTTTTTACGGTGTTCTCATATTTTTGTGCGTCGCTCGTTTCGTAAGGTGAAAGGAGTCTACTGGGGCACATTTGTATGTGGCACCCGAATATGATTGTATAAACAATGTATGTCTTTGATAGGCTTTATATCTATGGGTCTGCAGTCTTACACAGTAAGCGATATAAAGCCTATCAAAGACATACATCGCTTATAAAATCATATTCAGGTGTCACATACAAATGTGCCCCAGTAGACTCCTTTCAAAGGTTTTTAATGTTTGGCTCTACTTACAATTTTTCTTTCAGATTTTACTATCAAATTGAAATTATACTTCGATTTCATGTGTGCTTGAGCCTAAAAAGTTATTTCTTACATAATAATAAGAGAGTAAGAAAAAACCTTTAATGTACAACGGACAGTCAAATGCAAACGTGACAGCAGAAAAAAAGTGACTAAATTGTTCATTATTTCAAAAATAGTCGCTATATCTTGTAATACATTATCCCACTGTGAAACGGCCAACCCCAACGTTACCAAAGAGATCGAGAAGAAAGTGAGTCAATCTTGCACTGTCATCTAATTCTGAGCTATGTTTAAAATGTCCAGTATCTAGCTCACCGGAAAGTTACCTTAAAAAAACTGAAAAATTTGTACCAAACAGACTGATGGACAAGGAAACGACATGAAAAAAGTTTGTCAGAGAGACCAAGGATTTTATATAGTCTACTCCGGATTTCGTACAATTTTTAACCCAAAATAGCTGTCTAGAAACCAAAATATCGTTAGGTAACGAGAACAGTGATTTTTAAAGCCTTTGTGTCCCAGAAAGTATAGTATCGAATGAGAATAGAACTTTTTCTTTTTCCAAAATCTTAGAGATAGGGGACCTTAAAAAGGTAGCTTAAAAATTAAAGCCAACTGCCATCTTGGAACTCGCGATTCGCTGTTTTGGTACCCGAAAATCAAGTTTTTGGAGCGTTTCTCGATATCGGATAAAGATTTTTGAACCAGGAAGATGGCACTTCTAGATAAATGCCTAGAGAATATGCGGTAACAATTTGAGCAATTTACCGCGGATATTTGTTATTTAGATTTTGCATGACACCGGATTTTACGTACGTATTTTATGCGTACTCGTAGAGTGAATCTCAACCTCTGTATCTGGGAAAGGGACCAACATGGCAAAGAAAATTTTCAAGGTTCTTTCATGATCGCTGTCTTAGGAACACATCAGAAAAACTCCACCCATTTTCTGTGCGCAGCTATACCCAAAACCAGATTTTTTAGGTTTTCTCAAGAACCGACCACGAACTAAATGATGCTTCCAAAAGCCTCTTAAGGCGTTACATAGACCACATGTAATGCAAAAAGAACTAACCGATTTTCTCCATTTGCCTAAGCTGGGGAAGTGTGTAATATTCGTACTTTGACCCTGTATTGTAGGATAGTTAGAGTAAGATGATTCTTCTACTGGGTTTACAAATGATCCCTAGCCCAGTCGTTATCCACTGAACATGACCTTGCCTGTTTATCAGCGACAGAATCCGACGTATAAGCCCCAAAAAAATCCCATTCTGATGCGTCGCGTTTTCGAATATATTAGGCAGCCTGTGCAGTGACTACGTGATCAGTTTCAATCAAAGAACGTCGTTCAGCACTTCCACTATAAATGTATATCGTCATAAGTCTTGGTAAAAAGAAATTATCCACACAATATGTCCTTCAGCACAAAATGACGTCATTCATGCTAGTGCTCCCGCTGGTGATCGGCAGTTTTCCATTTCATGTTGCATGTGACTAATTGATTATTGATTCACGGTAATCTCATGCCAACTTTTTAATGTAGCTATTATGTGTTACGTCTTTAAGAATACGGATTCAATTACTTCTTAATCTGTATTATTGTACACGTAGTGGGTTAGCCGTGCGGTCTGAGGCGCCTCGTCGCGGTTTGCGCGTCTCCCCCCGTCGGATATTCGAATCCTCCCTCGGGCATGGGTGTATGTGTTGACCTCAGCGTAAATTAGTTTAAGTTAGATTAAGTAGTGTGTAAGCCTAGGGACCGATGTCCTCAGCAGTTTGGTCCCATAGTCCTTACCACAATTTCCAAAATTTTTTGTAGACGTATGAGCTCTTTTTAATAACCTTATATGACATAAATTATTACACGATTTTCTTTGGCTGTCATATCTAGTGGTGTATTGTAACTTGACACCTCGATCCCGTGATGGGTTTGGTATGAACAGCGTGTGCTGGTATTGTGTTTCTAGTCTGCATCGGGGCACAATGTTATATTGATAATTTATACTACGTCGTTACATCGCTCTTCGAACTGTAAGGACGGTGAATCTGAAGATACGATGAATGAAGCCCTTTTAGCCGGCCGCGGTGGTCGTGCGGTTCTAGGCGCTCCAGTCCGGAGCCGCGCTGCTGCTACGGTCGCAGGTTCGAATCCTGCCTCGGGCATGGGTGTGTGCGATGTCCTTAGGTTAGTTAGGTTTAAGTAGTTCTAAGTTCTAGGGGACTGATGACCACAGCAGTTGAGTCCCATAGTGCTCAGAGCCATATGAACCATTTTTTGAAGCCCTTTTAGGAGTAGACTGCGCAGGACTGGGGAGAAACTTGTGATTTCCAGTTACTTGCTCAAATGACTCGCTCAATTTGCGAAATTATTTCTCTTGGATAATTCATCCAGTGCTTCTGAAATTGTAATTCTTTGTTTGCCTGTAGACGTACATCGCATCCGCAGATTTCCTTCTCTTTCGCATAAATCCTTCGTAGTGTGTCGCTTGTTTGCAATAGAGCGTGTTTTATTGAGACTCATTCGACTACACCGGTAACGTTTCGAGGGAGACGGCGGCCACTCATCGTCGAATGGTTCAAATGGCTCTGAGAACTGTGGGACTTAACATCTGAGGTCATCAGTCCCCTAGAACTTAGAACTACTTAAACCTAACTAACCTAAGGACAGCGCACACATCCATGCCCGAGGCAGAGAAAATCCCTGACCCCGCCGGGAATCGAACCCGGGAACCCGGGCGTGGGAAGCGAGAACGCTACCGCACGACCACGAGCTGCGGACCATCGTCGAATCACATTGTGAGTACGGCACGTGGTGGCGGCGTGCTGACAGCTACCGAACTGATCTCAAAACTCTGGGATGCTGACGCCAGTAACTTAACGCAACACGGCCGCCAGCATCTGCATGATGACGATGATAATGAAGATGTTTGGTTTGTGTGGCGCTCAACTGCGCGGTCATCAGCGCCCGTACAATGTCCCAATTTATACACAGTCCAAATTTTTTCAGCCCGCATTTCGTGGTCGTGCGGTAGCGTTCTCGCTTCCCACGCACGGGTTCCCGGGTTCGATTCCCGGCGGGGTCAGGGATTTTCTCTGCCTCGTGATGGCTGGGTGTTGTGTGCTGTCCTTAGGTTAGTTAGGTTTAAGTAGTTCTAAGTTCTAGGGGACTGATGACCATAGATGTTAAGTTCCATAGTGCTCAGAGCCATTTGAACCAAATTTTTTCACAGCCCACTCTAGTCACTGCTACGAATGATTATGATGATGAAATGAGGAGGACAAGATAAACACACTGTCCCCTGGCAGAGAAAATCCCCAAGCCGGCCGGGAATCGAAACCGGGACCCCGTGATCTAGATGCAGAGGAACGTCCCGACGCGCTGTTTCCACTTGCGCTCTGTACAACAAATCTGTGGCCTGGCAGTGTGGGAACGGCTTGCCTCGTCCTGCAGCAGCTTAATTTTACCGCTGTGGTTGAAAGTTTTCTGTGCTTGCCACGGTCCGCCTCGTGCTGTAAAAACAGCCCCAGTGCTGCAACCGCCACACCGACTCTAACGTTCACCAGCTCCTTTCCACTCCTCTGCCTGCACTGGAAGTTTATGCGGAAGCACCCAATAGGTACTGCTGACGCTACCATGTACCTAACCGAAGACGAAGGTAAAGTAAATTCATCCTGAATGAATTGTCATTCCTCAAAGTAGTGTGTGCTGATTTGAATCTTCCTGGTAGATTAAAACTGCGTGCAAGGCCTGGACTCTAACTTCGAACGCTAGTCTTTTGCGGACAAGTGCTCTACACACTGACTTTGCGAGCACGGCTCATGACCTAATGTACGTCCATCAATACATTATCTCCTCCTTTTCTAACTCCAGCACTCATTATCGAAATGTGAAGGTTCTAGGTTCGAGTCTCGGCTCCGCACGCAATTTTAATACTCAAAAGATTCCGATAAGCACACGCTCAGTTCCAGAGTGGAAATCCATTCTAGGCTGCGGCTAAGTTATTTATCTGCCATATCGTTTCCGCAAGATGTAGAAATCCCGCAGAGTATGCGGGAGAACTTTCGCGAAGTTTGGGTGGTAGAAGAAAAGATACTGCCGGTAGTACCATTGTGAAAGCAGGCTCAGGATTTCCAGGAAGGTTTACATTTATCTTCACTATCGCTTTTCATATGTACCCTTTCGACTTCTGCGTTTGATAATCCTAGCTTGGCTGTCTTCAATAGAGTTTGTAACTCACACCTAACTGTAACCCTGAAAAATGGAGCGAAGAACACGTGATAAGTATTCGTCTTCTTTCATTTATAATTTGTATTACTATAGCTGATAAGCGACTTTTTTATTTGCATATGTAAAGAGAAGTCAGTCTGATTTTCATATACTTTTTAATTTTACCAGTCCAATATGGAGCAGTGCCTATCATCAGTGGTCTTATATTTTAATTTAAGTCTTCACAGAAGTCTTTTAAGCCTTCACAGAAGTTTTTGTAGATGTTCTGTAAATTTTATGAGCATTGTACTAGATTCTCATACGTCTAAAATTCAGGCAAATCTTGCTTATAACATCAGTGACATATGTTGTTGTCGAAGATGTAGTTACAAGTATGACTTACAACTCCTTGAAGTGCCATAGGTCAAGTTGTGTTTTCACGTTCTATTAAAAGACTGTTCTATTAAAATATCTCTAGGACATTAGGTTACCAGCAGGTCTAGCAACCGAATGGCGAGTAATTACTAAACTGTGTTATGTTTCCTCCACCCTGCTGGTGGATGTGGAAGATATGGCAGCGCACTTCCATGCCAGTCCTGTAACTGTGGATGGAGATTCGCTGCAGAAACTTCAGATATCCGATCCAGTGAGTCGCTAAATGTTTGAAGGTGCTCCGAAGATTTTGTATGTTTTGAGAAAGCTGTCACTAATATTGCATCTAAAATGTTACAACCGCCAGCTCTTACTGAATTAACAGTGGTATGTGTGTTGTACAGGGTGGACAAAATAAAACTGACGTAAAATGTATTTTACGCACCTTTCAAAAGGCAACCCAAGTTAAACGGTCTGCACCCGGGACACATGATGTAAGTTGCGTTGCCTATCAGAAGGCGCATACAATGTTTTCTGGGCCATTTTATTTGCTTGCGTTGTATTTAACATCTCCGCACTTTTTTATGACGAGTAATTAATTTTTGGCTGGTTGTTACCCTACATGTACATGTCTGAGACAGTGACCATTAACTGTTATGTTAAAAAACTGTAGTAGCAGAATATGTATAGCTTGAAAAAGAATGATTTTGTAACGTTGCTGAGGACATCAAAATTGTATACATAAAAAAATCACACCTGGACCCGTAATAGAATTCTTGAACTAGAGTATTCTAACGCAGAACTTTATCCACTGTAGTATATGTGGTAAGGTTTTTATGGGGCCAAACTACTTACGTCATCAGCCCCTAAGCCTACACACTACTTAATCTAACTTAAACTGATTTACTCTATGGGCAACACACATACCCATGCCCGAGGGAGGACGCGGAGCTCCGACGGGGGGAGCATCAGAGACCGTGACAAGGCGCCTCTGACCGCACGGCTACCCAGCAACGCCACAGCAGTAACTCAAAACCAGAGACAGGGAGAGATTTGAAGACGATGTTACAGAATTCGGGGATGATGGAAAGGGTAAATGCATCAATCTCAGGTGAGCTGCCTTGTCCAGAAACGACGAAGTCGAAACTTACAAGGAAAATCGATCTAATGTCTCTGGCAGTGCAGTACACGTACCGGTACTGTGGTTAGTAAGATTGTAAGAGAGGCAACTTTCAGAGGCGGTACTATGGACCAAAACAAGAAAAAAAAGTATAGTAAATATGGGTCGCCAAAATGCAAAAGCTTAAGAGGTATGAGCACTTGTTCAAGAGAAGAGATGTGTCTCAAAAGTGCTCATAGCTCTTAAGGTTTTGCATTTTGGCGACCCATATTTACTATACTTTTTTTTCTTGTTATGGTCCATTCTATCACCTTCGGAAGTTGTCTATGTTGTGGGTTGGCAGGAGAGCCAACACCGTGATATTAGAGGAAGCCGAAAGGCACCCGTTTTAGCTCACGCAGGCTGGCGTGAGGTCTGGAACAGGACAAGGAAATTAGACTTTAGAAAAACGGACGTAGCTTGTGGAATACTTAACTTTAATCCATTAATGATGAGTGTCGCTCTTGTCGGTACATGATTACAGTATCAATAGTAACTGGTACTGGCGCCTTGCTAGGTCGTAGCAAATGACGTAGCTTAAGGCTATGATAACTATCGTCCCGGCAAATGAAAGCGTATTTTGTCAGTGAACCATCGCTAGCAAAGTCGGTTGTACAACTGGGTCGAGTGCTAGGAAGTCTCTCTAGACCTGCCGTGTGGCGGCGCTCGGTCTGCAATCACTGATAGTGGCGACACGCGGGTCCGACGTATACTAACGGACCGCGGCCGACTTAAAGGCTACCACCTAGCAAGTGTGGTGTCTGGCGGTGACACCACAGTCTATCCTATAACTTTGGCAACAATAGTACCGGTATATGTATTTCGAAGTATGAGAACAATTTTCGCTTATAACTTTGGAGCCGGTCATTTCCGGACAGTGGTCCCGTACCTCAAATTGATACGTTTACACTTCTTCATCGTGCTTAAGAGTTTGTATCACAATGATGGAATCACCTTGTATAAAGTATTGAATCAAAACACTTTTATATGCCATCACAGTGTTGCCAAATTAGCCTTCTTTGACAACCAATTTCTACCGGAAATATGCACGGAACGTTATCCTCTTACACACTTTTTTTTTATTGTTAGTATGCAAGGAAACGTGCAGTGGCGTCCGAGTGTGACTTGTATATCTCTCACGCAGTTAAAGGATTGAGATAAGTTCTAGTGTTTGTTTACTACGAAAGAAATGTAGACTGCACTCCCACGATATTGTTCACTAATGAATGTGTGATGAGGAAAAAAATTATGAAGACAGAGGAACACGAAAGGGTGAACTAAGTTTGTTCGACACACACAACTAGAAACGTTTAGTTTACGTCCGAAGTACATGTGTAGCCCGGGGCGTCGGCAGCGTAGCTGTTCTCTCGACGCTATTGCAGCTCCTCGTGAGGCGCTTTATTGTGGGCTGCGCTCCCTCCAGTAGGGATATTCTAATGAAGAAAAGGCACAGTAGCAGTGTTTAGCGAGCGCGAGGCGGAGGCGGGCTGTGGAGGTGGCGCCGGCAGGGGTTGGTTGATGGGGGGGGGGGGGGATGGGGTGCGGGGTGGATACGGGCTGCGCGCCGCTGCGAATCTGGTTATCTGCGAAACGTGATTTCGCAGTGAGCGCGCCCGCACCCGCCACCACAAAGGGAGCTCGGTTTATCAGTTAATTTTCAGGCCTGGGGGGGAACGCCACCTGGCTGCCACAACCCGGGGGGTTGAGTGGGGCGGGGCAGCCACGCGGAAGCGATGCCCTCTCCAGCAGCCTCCCGCTAGCTGCCGGCATAGCTGCATCCCTCTGTATGAAGGCCGCGTCAGCAGGGCTGCTTGTTGCTGCCGACCAACACAATTCCTTCAATTCCTGCCTGTGAAGGAAACGATTGGAGAGATTCAGGGAAGTGCAGTTGGAGCTGTAACCGGTCGTCTCACGCAGTGGATGAAGATGCTACCACACGAAAGACAGCCTGTATTGAGGAAGCTGTAGGACTGATCGTCAACTTGTGGTTAGTGTGGATTTCTTTGTAGCCAAGGATTTCTACCACGCTGAACTCAGCTTATGTTCTAAGGATCCAAGAAAGGAGTGGTTGCGAGGTGTGATCGCTGATACACGTTTAGCGTGGACTACAGCACGCTTAAGGACTGTTACCACACTGTAAAGGTTCACATGACTAATCGTTAAAAGATGAGTATGGTGTAGTAAAAAAGCACTCAGTCTTCAGGCCACGAGTGGCCTACCGGGACCATCCGACCGTCGTGTCATCCTCAGAGGAGGATGCGAATAGGAGGGGCGTGGGGTCAGCACACCGCTCTCCCGGTAATTATGATGGTATTCTTGACCGAAGCCGCCACTATTCGGTCGAGTAGTTCCTCAATTGGCATCACGAGGCTGAGTGCACCCCGAAAAATGGCAACAGCGCATGGCGGCCTAGATGGGCACCCATCCAAGTGCCGACCACGCCCAACAGCGCTTAACTTCGGTGATCTCACGGGAACCAGTGTGTCCACTGCGGCAAGGCCGTTGCCATGGTGTAATACCGATTAGAAGAATTCAAGGATTCCGAATCCTCCAGGGAGCAGATACGTGCCCTTTTGAACCGAAGTCAGTGGCGTATCACATCAGATTATAAGCTTATCACCTCCTCTTACACTTACTCCTCCTGTGTTGCCTATAATTGATTTCCTCTTTGTGTTGTCTGATGATCTACTTAGAGATTTGACAAAGACTAGATCAAATTGATGAATTACAAACGATGGCCTAGATGGGCACCCATCCAAGTGCCGACCACGCCCAACAGCGCTTAACTTCGGTGATCTCACGGGAACTGGTGTGTCCACTGCGGCATGGCCGTTGCCATGGTGTAATACCGATTAGAAGAATTCAAAGGATCCGAATCCTCCAGGGAGCAGATACGTGCACTTTTGAACCGAAGTCAGTGGCGTATCACATCAGATTATAAGCTTATCACCTCCTCTTACACTTACTCCTCCTGTGTTGGCTATAATTGATTTCCTCTTTGTGTTGTCTGATGATCTACTTAGAGATTTGACAAAGACTAGATCAAATTGATGAATTACAAACGATGGCCGTAGTGGCCGAGAGGTTCTAGGCGCTTCAGTCTGTAACCGCGCGACCTCTACGGTCCTGCCTCGGGCACGGATGTGTGTGATGTCCTTAGGTTAGTTAGGTTTAAGTAGTTCTACGTTCTACGAGACAGATGACCTCAGATGTTAAGTCCCATAGTGCTTAGAGCCATTTGAACCATTTGTATTACAAACTTAACTGACACACTATTTATTCATGAAAAGTACAGCTTCAATTGACACGTGATCGCTGATACATGTTTAGCGTGGACTACAGCACGCTTAAGGGCATCGTGAAAAGTAATGCCTGCAATTTTTTATGTGGAAAGTCTTAATACTTTTTTTAAATAAAACAAACGTTATTTACATTCCACATCTTTATCCTTCACGCCTACATATTTATTTCTCAACATTCTCACACTGCGACGCACACGTTTCTCCCAACGAGATACCAGTTTATTGATACTGTCTATTTGGAATGTTTAACTTTGTTGACGGAGGCACAACCTCGCCTCTGCTTCGGCCGCTTCATCTCCAACAAAGGGAAGTTTCCGAAGTGTTTCTAAGTTTTGGAAACAGACGAAAATTAGATGGTGCCAAGACGAAACTTTGGAGGATGATCGATAACAGTGAACTCAAGGCGTCGGATTTCTGCAGATGTCGCAGCGCTTGTGTGTGGTCTGGCTTTGTCAATCTGAAGAAGAGGGTACTAGATGTATGGACAAGCTCTTCGAATTCTCATGCACCGACATAGTTCTGTTACACGCTATAACTTGGAGGTCTCTGGCGGCAGAGGGTTGCAAATATGTAGACATGAAGAATAAAGATGTTCTAATAGAATGTTAATCATGTTTGGTTTATTTGAAAAGCGTTATGAGTTTTCACGTAAAAAATTGGGAGGCATCCTTTTTCAACATGCCCTTGTAAAAATACATCCTCGCCATTACTGTGCGCCTCAATTATCTTCTGAAATAATTGAAACAGAGATAAGGTACATATACGTCCTAACCAGGCCGTGGCACACATGTAATTATAGCTTTGGCCTCTTTGTTTGCTGAGCTTTCTGAAAGGCACTATGGCGTTAGCAGTAAATTTTATGTTATGGGACTTTTGAATCCATATGCTGTACAATAATCATTATATGTAAGGATTCTGTACTCCTACAAAGTAAACAGAGAGAGATTATTTCCATGCTTATGGAGCATAGAACCTGGCGTCGGTGCAACAAAAGTGTTTAACTGCACTGCTCTGTCCACTACACGAACTATACTGATAGTTCGAGGAACCAGTCGATGTCTTGATTGAAACGAGGTACATAGCCATTCTACAGACTCTCCAAGAAGGTTCGTAGACGCGCCAAAGTCAAATAACGTGCCTAGTAAACAGTCTGAAAAACAATCAAAACAAGAGAGAGAGAGAGAGAGAGAGAGAATTTAATTTGTACTTTAACCTTCTTGTTACGTTGTAGAGAGAGAATGAGAGTCTGACATCACAGCCATGTGTAATAGAGCTTGATGTCAGTGATGCGTGTCAGCGAAGCACAGCATAGTCTTAAGTGCTTTTGTTCCGCGTGGATGGAGAGTTACATTATCCGTGCGAAGTCAGCAGTTAGCACGCAGCCTCGTACAGGACGTAGCTTGCGGAAACGATGATCTCCAGCTATCTTCGCTGTCGGAAGACGGAGATACAGTATACAGGTAATGCAGAAGAGTACTGTTTTCGGTACAGACAATAAAGATCCGATAATATTTAATTGGTATCATAAACGAGGCCAAAGGGACGACTTATTTCAACTTTGTGCCCATGAAACCAGTATTGGACTTTTCAAACAATGTGAATAGGATCATATGCATCTTGCGATATACAGTCTGCTGCTGAGACCAATGCCTGTACCTCTGAATAAAGGTGGTCTTCTACTTCAGCAGTCACTTTTTCTTTCAGTGAGCCTACGGAGCCGGCCGCGGTGGTCTAGCGGTTCTGGCGCTGTAGTCCGGAACCGCGGGACTGCTACGGTCGCAGGTTCGAATCCTGCCTCGGGCATGGGTGTGTGTGATGTCCTTAGGTTAGTTAGGTTTAAGTAGTTCTAAGTTCTAGGGGACTTATGACCTAAGATGTTGAGTCCCATAGTGCTCAGAGCCATTTGAACCATTTTTGAGCCTACGGAACTTCCACACGACCACTAAAACTATTCCATAACTGAAAGATGACAGTTTGGGTTGTAAGTGTTATTAGGTGATTCATACATTTTAAAAGCACACTCGTCGAACACGTTTTGTATTTCCATTAGTCGATGGTCAGAGCTTTATGGTCTCTGCTCTACTGAACCGTCTTCTTTGCATATACCTGGTTTAAAAGTGGCACTTCAACCATTTATGTTTTGCTTAGCTATTACCTATCGGACTGTTGTAATTGACAGTCTCTTCTACCAGCTTAATAAGCTCAGAAATCCTTTACGTTGCAGCTGTTTTGTTATTAGAAGTGTTAATCATCTTTCATGCCTCATAATTTTTACCGTTGAGTTAAGTTTATCTTCAGATACTGGATTTAGTATTTTTCTATGAGCGTTGTATTTTCTCATTACATTACATACAGCAGTGTTTTTATATGAGTTGGTACACACACGCATCAACTTATCGATGGCAAACATGTGTCGCCTTCAATGTCTGACTTGACAGTGAAGTAACATAAAACCGCAACGATCATAGTCGGTCTGGCGATTGAGAACACTGTCAGTCATACGATGTTGCAAGGGGGAAACAAAATATATTAACAATGCGTAACAAGGCGTTCCTCAAGTGTTCGTACCACGGTAATTCTCAGTATGTTATCCAGTCTCTGTTATAATACTCCAGGGCACTCAAAAACAGGAGTATCGGAATGAAAGATGACATTCTTCTCGGAGAGGCAATTGGGTAATTCTGGAGTGTCAGTAACAGATAAGCGCTATGAAACTGAGTACTGACTGATGGTTTAAGTTCCCACCTGGCGAGCGACGCACTCTTTTAGTGAAAGGCTGTGAGCTATTTTGGAAGGCTGCTACTGCAGTCGATCTGTAAAACTGTTTTACTGCGTCCACCGCACTACATGATCTACCGAATAAACTGGACCTGAGCTGAACATATAAGATTCATATTGATAGATGGGATGGGGTGGGGAACAAGTCAAGTTCAGTTAGAAATTTTTTTAGTTTTCCATGATTGCTGTAAATATCATGTCGTTCCTCATAACTTCAGTATCAAAGTTCAGATGGCTCTAAGCACTATGGGACTTAACATCTGAGGTGAACAGTCCCCTAGACTTAGAACTACTTAAACCTAACTAACCTAAGGACATCACACACATCCATGCCGGAGACAGGATTCGAAGCTGCGACCGTAGTAGCAGCGTGGTTGCGGACTGAACCGCCTAGAACCACTCTGTCACAGCGGCCGGCTTAACTTCAGTATCGGCGGGACCTAAAACATTCATCTTCTTTCCTTGTGGATATGCTCTGTGTGCACGGCTCTCGCACTGTCAGACCAGTGTTCGTATTTATCATTAATGGTAAGCTGTTATCCATTTCCTTCTGCGCCTTGTTTGCCGTTTCTGAATTCAGTGCGCTTGAAGTGATCTTATCCGAACTGTGATTTTGTATACCCCGTGTGTGGTGGGTTGAGAATAATTCGCCTAAAGACATAAGTTGTCGCTCAGCAAGAAGATACCACATATTCTTTGCCACTGTTTGTCATTTCCTCTTTCCATTTCTAGATAATCTACCGAGCAGTGGAAAAGAGAAGGGCTGATAACAAGCCCCTTTGCAGACAGCTTCTCTTCCTGTCTCCATCCCGGCGCGACAAAGTGTTTCATTTTGTTGGCGTACTGCATAATGCAAACATTTGTAATGTAAATATGATCTATAAAGTCCTTCCATTTAATGAAAGAAGCAACCCAACCGAGAGATACTTTATTGTATCAGGGCAAAATATGATTTGATCTCTCTATGGTGGCTCACAGTAATGTCCTTCCAAGTCTTTGGCCCTTTATGACAGAATCACAGTGTCGTCAGCAGACCTTAATGTTCTGATTCATTGCCTCTAAACTTGAATTCAGTTTCTACATTTCTCCCTGGTTTCTTTTACAGCTTGCTCAATGTGCAGATTGAGTAACATCGGGTGCAGGCTAGAGCTCTGTTTCACTCCCTTGTTATAACAGCAGTGTGGTTTCTGCATGAGTTGTGAGTAATGCTTCGCTTTCTATCATTCTTTTACTCCAGTAGTCAGACATAGCTTGTATATTAACTTGGGCATGAGTGGCACATAGTGTACATCTTGTGCATCGCTGCGTGTTGGGCTTCAGGGATCTTCTTTTCAGGTGGTACAGTTTTATTTTGAACCTATACTGGCACTTCACGCCAGTTTCGTGAAGGCTAGATGTTGTTTTGCTGGTACTTATTTCTTCATGCTGTCGGAGTACCTGGCCTTGGCCTCAACTGTTTAGTCTGACCCATTGCCAACTCCTATTTTTGTAACATACACATTTTGTATTTACACGCTCCACTGTTCCGATATGGATTTTCCTAAATGGTTCTGTATTTATCTTTTCTGTGTCTTCTTTTGGCAATATGAACCCTTCGCTAATTTGGGCTTGTTATAAGAAATGTACTCAAAGTATTTGCTGGCCGTGTTTGTAATAATCATGGCCGGCCGTGGTGGCCGAGTGGTTCTAGGCGCTTCAGTCTGGAACCGCACGACCGCTACGGTCGCAGGTTCGAATCCTGCCTCGGGCATGGACGTGTGTGATGTGCTTAGGTTAGTTAGGTTTAAGTAGTTCTAAGTTCTAGGGGACTGATGACCTCAGATGTTAAGTCCCACAGGGCTCAGAGCCATTTGAATTTGAACCATAATAATCATGTAATATGCTGTACTGTGTGCTATATTAAATGCAGCGCTCCACTCTCCCGTTACGAAATAACTCAAGGACAACATGGGTAAATGCATGGTTCAGGACAATAAAGCACGAAGACTGATAATGACTGTACTTGAGGTGACAGATAACTGTAAGCGTAGTTTTACTATTAACATGCCAATCAAGTATCTGGCGTCTAAACTTCTAGGTATTAAACACTGAAAAATCGAGTGTGTTTCATGGATATAAGTGAAATGAAATGATCGTATGTCATTATTGACCGGTGAAAAACATCTGGGGTTGTTCGGCTGCCTGGTGCAAGTCTTTTTGTTTAACACCACTACGGCGACTTGCGCCTTGTTGTAAGGAAGATGCGATGAAATAATTAGGATAACACAAACATCCAGCCCCCAAGCGAAAAGAATTTCCGACCTGACCGGGACTCGTACTTGGAGTACCACGACAAAAGCAGGGACGTTAACAATTTGACCCACGAGTTGCGGTCCCACAGAGATAAAGTTTTCTGGAGAAGTTGAAGAGAATAGCCTACAAAAAATCAAAATCATTGCCACGAAATGGAAGCAGGCTCTGGACTTACGAAACGCCTTCACCATAGAAAATTCATCTCAGAATATACAGGGTGAAAAAAGTATTTAAACCGATAAACTCTGGGAGGTAGTAGGAGACATCAAAACAAATATTTTTCCCTAATGTCATTATTTCCTATGGGGATTATTTAAACCGGTGGAGGCCGCATTACGCTCTTCAGTTGTAGGCAACTGCTGTCCACCAGTGTAGTAGTGCATTGTCTCTGTTTATTAATGGAGCGATACCTCTGGAGTGAGTACACTGATATGGTTGGTGCGTACTACGAAGCTTACCACAACGGACGAGCTGCACAGCGGGTTTATCAACAACAATATCCTAATTGCCGTATCCCGCATCATACGACCTTTTGCTGCTGTGTACCAACGTCTGCGTGAGACCAGGTCACTTGGCAGATTACCTGGACAGGGACACCGTCGCACGGTAAGAACGCTGCAAAGTGAGGAAGCTGTCTTGCAGCATGTGGAGCGGGATCCTTCAATCAGCACTCGTGCAATTGCACGTAACATAGGGACGAATCTGACGAATGTAAGAACAGCCCTTCGAGAGCAATTGTTACGTCCATATCACTTACAGCCCGTCCACAACCTGGAACCAGTTGATTATTCACCCAGAGCACAGTTTTCGCAGTGGTACCTGGAACAGTGTGAAATGCATCCTACATTTCCGTCCTCTGTGTTGTTTCCCGATGAAGCAACGTTCGGGCGTGATGGAGTCTTCAACATGCACAATTCGCATTTTTGGAGTGAGGATAACCCACCTGCCACAGTTACTAGCGCTCATCAAGTGCGGTTCTTCGTTAATGTGTGGGTAGTTGTTGTTTGGGACTGTTTAATTGGGCCGTATCTGCTACCTAGGCCATTAAATGGTAGGCACTATCACAACTTTCTCGCCAGGGCATTGTCAGAATTGCTGGAATACGTTCCGCTCCCTTCAAGACAACGCATGTGGTTCCAACATGACGGGGCGCCGGCACATTTCAGTAGTCGTGTGCGTCGATTCATGGACAGACGGTTCCCAGAACCGTGGATTGACAGAGGTGGTACTGTACCATGACCTGCTCGATCCCCAGATATGTACCACATGGACTTTTTTGTGTGGGGAGAGATGCGAAACCTTATTCACGTAACTCCTGTAGCATCAGAAGAGGACCTGGTTGCCCGGATAGTAGCAGCAGCAGGAAAAATTCAGGATACTCCTGAGGTTTTTGCCCGTGTCAGACATAACATGATCCGACGTTGTAACCTTTGTTTACGTGTCAATGGAGGCATTTTTGTAAATCTACTGTAACTGAAATTAGGTTGTGTTAATATGTTGTCTCTTGGTCATCAAAAAATTCAAAAGAGTTTTTTGGTTTATTAATTTGCCGCCAGAGAAATCTTCCTCTACCGGTTTAAATACTCCTCATAGGGAAAATGACACTAGGGGAAAATATTTGTTTCGATGTCCCCTACAACCTCCCAGAGTTTGTCGGTTTAAATACTTTTCACCCCGTAGAAAACTTGGATATTTCAACACAGTCGTAAAACAATAATATGTTTATGTGGCTGAACCACTCATTTTAATGACTGACAGAGAGTAAAAGAAGTAATGCAAAAGAGAAAACTAAAAGTAATCGGGAAAAGCTTAGATACTAAACACGTTGAAGGAAGGACAAACAGCATTAGTGAAAATAAAGGTATTCAATACTATACGAATATTTATTGCGATACTAAAAAAAAGAAAAGGCCGCGCAGAGTGGCCGCGCGGTCAGAGGCTCCATGTCACTGACTGCGCGGCCCCTCCCGTCCGAGGTTCGAGTCCTCCCTCGGGAATGAGTGTGTGTGTGTGTGTGTGTGTGGTTCTTAGCATAAGTTACATCTACATCTACATCTATACTCCGCGAGTCACCTTACGGTGTGTGGCGGAGGGTACTTATTGTACCACTATCTGATCCCCCCTTCCCTGTTCCATTCACGAATTGTGCGTGGGAAGAACGACTGCTTGTAAGTCTCCGTATTTGCTCTAATTTCTCGGATCTTTTCGTTGTGATCATTACGCGAGATATATGTGGGCGGTAGCAATATGTTGCCCATCTCTTCCCGGAATGTGCTCTCTCGTAATTTCGATAATAAACCTCTCCGTATTGCGTAACGCCTTTCTTGAAGTGTCCGCCACTGGAGCTTGTTCAGCATCTCCGTAACGCTCTCGCGCTGACTAAATGTCCCCATGACGAATCGCGCTGCTTTTCGCTGGATCATGTCTATCTCTTCTATTAATCCAACCTGGTAAGGGTCCCATACTGATGAGCAATACTCAAGAATCGGACGAACAAGCGTTTTGTAAGCTACTTCTTTCGTCGATGAGTCACATTTTCTTAGAATTCTTCCTATGAATCTCAACCTGGCGCCTGCTTTTCCCACTATTTGTTTTATGTGATCATTCCACTTCAGATCGCTCCGGATAGTAACTCCTAAGTATTTTACGGTCGTTACCGCTTCCAATGATTTACCACCTATGGCATAATCGTACTGGAATGGATTTCTGCCCCTATGTATGCGCATTATATTACATTTATCTACGTTTAGGGAAAGCTGCCAGCTGTCGCACCATGCATTAATCCTCTGCAGGTCTTCCTGTCTTTAAGTTCTGTGTAAGTCTAGGGACCGATGACCTCAGCAGTTTGGTTCCTTAGAAATTCACACACATTTGAACACACAGTAAAAAAAGTCATGCTAAAATTATACGGCCAAATTAAAAGACAGGAACAAACCAAATTAACGAGACAAGTTGTAGAATTCTAAGAATTTGCAGGAAAGTTAAAACTGGTGCATTAAGAAATGAATCTAGCAGTAAAAGAAAACCTGAAAGAAGCAGGGATAACGTATCAGGAAATACTTATAAGACAAAAATGTTGACAAAAATTTCAGCATCGGGTAGCTGGGTAGGAAGAAATAGCCAAGAAGAGGGGAACCTGGTGGTCTGAGGAAATGAGCTCGTTTTGAGGGAATACAAGCAAAACGCGAGCAAAGAAAGGCTAGAAACTTCCTTTGTTGTTCATCCTTGGAACAGAGGAAGAGAAAGGTGAATGATGATAATACGACTGAGTCCGTTGTGGATGACCGTATTGACGTCTCTGATGGTAAGAGCTCTTGCGTTCCGTTAGAATTGTAGACATTAGCGTGCTGGCGCCTGACTGACAGAGGGTGGCGCTGGCCATGTCTGCTGCCCGCATGTGGAGGTTTGCTCCGGAGCCGATAGGGCGATGTGTCGGCCCTCCGTGCCTCTGTGTACGTGGTAAACGTGCAAACAAGTTGGGGCCGGCCGTCAAACACAGCAAGTACTTTCGCTGCTGTTTGGCCTCCATTGATCGGACCCGCCACAACCTCACCCTCGCCCTCTTACCGCAGCCGACACGGCCGCAGACCGCTACCCAATGTCTCCGTGAGGCCTTCTGCTCCCCAAACCTCGCTACGTTCTCTGTTAGCAGAGTAGAATTCTCTCTCTCTGTCTCTCTCTGACACACACACACACACACACACACACACACACACACACACACACACACAAGCGCGCGCGCTTTTGCAATAGAGCAGCTCACAAGACGATACAGAATCAGTGGCATCAAACACATTGAGAGGCACCCGCATGCCTTGTTCATACTGTGGCATCAAGCAGTCAGGCCTGCAAGATGAGTGGTCTGCCAAGCGAGTGGATTCATTTTTTATTTATCAAGTAACGTGAACTCTAGTACTCACAATTAAGTTCAAAGTTATTCTCCTGCTTGGATATTACGCAACGGAAACGCACATCTGACTATTAGTAATTTACACAACTCTGACTGTTCACTACGCACTGGCAATACCACATTTTCGTTCTTATTCAACGGCTTTGATCAACACGTGGCCATCGCACTGCATATGAATGGCGCACACATTATAAATTCTGGGCATCATGGCAACACACTATTCGAAGGAAAAGGCCACCAATCTTTTTCTTTTCACTATCTTATTTATTCCGATAAATTCTATAACCTAAACACACAAATTCTATAACCTACAAAAATAACACATGAGAAATTCCACCAAGTGGGCATGGTTTTACATTGGCGATTCTCTATCTTATGGTCTCGTAATTATTTAATGCTACAGTGCACTTTCTAGATAGGATGGTGGATCGGATCTTTTGCTATATCTCACACTTCGACTCTCACAACCGTCATCACGAAACTTTCCTCCAGTCCGAGCGGTACAAAAAGGAACATGCATAACCCACTGCCTCTAACTCTGGAGGATATATGCACGTCTTCCTGTGCAATACAAGCCAAGTGGCGTTGCTGGATAGACGGCTGACTCACCTTGCTTCTCTCTCAGAGTATTATAGTTTGAATCAAGCGTCACACGGAAACATAACACGCAAAGTAATATTAAGAACATATTCGTCACACACGCGAGTCCTCAACTTATACCATGGACGACTACTTCTCTTTATCCTTTGTCTCATACACAGATTGAGACTCACACAGTACTCACCACGTGGAAGTACTCGTCTCTAATTCAAGTCTTGCACACGCCATTTCTTAAATATTTCCAACTTATAGTACACACGCTAGTAATTCAGCTTAACTTAAGCACTCGTAAGTATTTCAACTTATTGCTATACGTGGTTTCATTGTGACCGTTGGTCACTTCCGAAGATTACTACGATCCCCTTAATATTACCTTCCTGACATTTAATTCTCCCCACAAAAGTTCCTGAAATAGAGAAATTATTATTCCAAACTACTCTTAAGTATTTCACATGCATACCATGTCTCCACTCTTTTGTCTTTACGGAGCACACCTAAGACAGGTCTTACCAACACTAGATCCAGCGGCGGAGTGCTGAAACATAGCCGTTCTTCAGGTCCTCTCGAACCTCTGCCGAAGTGGGGGAGCACCTTGCTACAGTATTGGTCAGCCACATTTCAGGCGCTCAAAGCTCCGGCAAGTTTCATCTCTTTGGTTCCACTAAAGGTGACCAAAAGATCGTCTCAAAGATGATCATATATTCACATTCACTATCTGCGGTTAGCAGACGACCATACATTCATTCATTTCACAGATCTCACCAAACTGGATGTAGGGATTTGTTTTGTGGGGGTGCTAGTGTCATCAATTAAATAAATAAATTGTCATTCTTTCCCACACTGGTACCCGGCTTCGCTGTATTAATTGAACTTGAGTTATTATTAGAAAAAATATGTTGTACTGACAAGAATAACGAAGAATGTTGTACCTAATTTCAATGTCGGGCGGTACTGTACCCTTTCAACAAGATTCGTTACTCTTATCAAGTACTAATATAAATTACTTCATTATCGCTGTTGAAGATGTAATTTACATTAGCGTTCGACAACAGTGACGAAACGTGGATTTTTTCATATTTAATTCCTCTAATTTTATACCGTCTTGTAAGCATTTTTAAATAATACGTGGTACCTGACGATGGTCCGTTGGCCGAAACTGTCTGCATAATAAAAACCGTTTTATCAGCAGTTCTGGGCGGTGAATTATGGTCTCGTGCGAATATGTAAGAGCTGTGAGTCACAAAATTCTTACAAAGTATCGATATGAAATGCTATAAATGTAATTACACAGATGGGCCCTCACACGCTCAATGTTAATTGCGCAATATTGAATATTCCACAATATTGACCATTGCACAATAATACTGACCGTCTGAGAGTGGTACTGCCGGTCCGCGCAATAATATCAACCGTCTGAGAGCGGTATCGTCGGCTTGTGCAGTATATTGAAAGCGACTACAGACCTACAAAGGTACCGACGCTCGCACAATATATTGCGGGGTTGGTAGTACCATGTAGCGATGATATTGTGTAATACATGGCTGTTCCTGCCGAGACGTTGTGATTTGCGGACATAATGTAGACGCATGGTTGGCGACATACGGAAATTTGGGTCAGGCCGTGACCTGTCCTCAGACATCCAAACGATAGGGTGACCGCTCGCGGTAAGTAGGAAATCCGGCAAAAATTTTCATTGTCGTCATTCCACTATACAGCTGACGGTTGTCCACATTCGCAACTGCGAAAACATTTAATGTATAAAATAAATGATATAACGACGCTATATGAATATGAATAAATCAGAAGAGACAGGTGGGAGGAATCATCTGTTGAAGGGCATTGAGAGGTATACTTTGATAACATACGTAGTATTTAATCAGTAATTAGCTGAAGAAACATTCGAAAAAAAACAGTGTTTAAGTGCAGGGAAATAACATTGCAACTGCTTATTTATTAATTTCAGAATAATTCAGCCTGAATTACTTATTGCAGAAATACGTAACAGCACTTCCTGCCGATCCTCTACAAGGCCAGCCACTGCGTGCCAAACTTCACGGGTGCAGGGTGTGCTGGCCTCGGGCGGCCCAGTGAGCTTCCTGTCTCGACTACGCCCGTTCCTTCCCAGAAGTATCTGGTTCAGCGCGGCATTTCATTTAGTATTACAGTGTGGGATTTTTCGGTCGGCACATCTCTGTTCCGGTGCGTAGAATCGTGGTGTCAGTGCTGTTTACGCTTTTGCTATTTGTGAGTGATATGAGGGACGTTCCCAGGTCCTGTGGCTGTTTCCACAAAACGTGGTAGCCTAGCGATCTATCGACACAAGCTGTTACTAATGAATGGGAATGACAGAAAAGAGAGATAAATATCCTCAATATATATCAGCAGCCACATAAGCGACGGAACCTCCAAATTTTCTGTCAAACATCACAATACCACGCGTAAAGAATTTAAAAACTTAGTTGGCAATGAAAGAGCAAAAAATTACAACGACCATGGGACAGGATTCATTGTTCTTTACATCAAGAATCACTTTGTACTAAATTTGCAGACATGGCACATGTGATGAAATTAATGGCATGATTAGTAAATTTTCTGAACTCGCACGCATTATTCCACTGTCGTTGCAACAGTTTTCGATGGAAATGGACGAAGAGTATGGCGACTTTACATATTACTACGTAGTACGTCCGTTAAGTCAAGGGCGATGCCTGGAACGATTTTTCTATTCAAAACTCGGTATTATTGAATTAATGAAGCCAAAACGCGTGCAGGAACGAAAATGAGAATATCCGAAGTGGACTGCAGACCTCCCAATTTAAGTGGAGTTGAATGCACACTGCTCACAGCAGGACACTCGGATAGCTTCAGAAATGTTTTGAGAATACTGCCAATCTTGCACCTGTCTTCGAGAACATTTTCTGTTCCAATTGAAGGCGCCCTTGTATATGTGCAGTTGTAGGTGACAGATCTACAAAATAATCCCCGTTTGAAAGCCAAACGCAATTAACGTTAAAACTGACCAGGACGTCTACATTGCTTTCCTCAGGTTGTTCCAAGGTCTCCATAATGAGGTTTCAAAAGTGCTGCAATATTTCGACCAACGTCATTGTGTGGAAAACGTTTTGTCGGTTATAAAACTATATCTGATACGATTATGTGGCAACCTGAGTACGAAAATCTGTGAAATAGTCTGTTCGTATGCCGACCGTTTGTACAAGATAAAAATTCCGTGTCATCAGCGCGCAAAAATTAATTCAATAATAAAATTTTTGAAAACATTGTCAGCGATCTTATATAATACAATTAAATATCTATAATTAAAAAACAGTCTTGATCGCAAATTTCTTTTATCGGAGTGACCAATTTCAATCCTTAAGGATCATCTTCAGACTCCAGAACGGCAGGTGGACTTCCATGGAGCAAGCTGCGTCGACCCACGACGCTGAACTGACTGCTGAAAATTTGTTTTGTTTTTGATCTATATTATTCAGAAATTTGATATACAGGACCAAGTCGCATGCAGTGCGACTACAATGCCATTTAAATGAGGCGCTTATGCAGTTTCCCCCTCCTCACGCTCAGACAAGGTGGCGTGCCCGTGGGGGAAACGTCCTGTCCGGGCTGAGTGCTATGGCACTGGTGCCAGGACATGGCCCAAGAGCCGTATTCTTTGCCACTCCTGCTTTACAAGAACGTAGTTTACTCTTTTCTGGTTTACATATACCTTCAAGCATAGTGGAAAGAGAAATCCGAAGAGCATGTGTTCCGTGTACATAAGGCGTAACAGAGTTCAAATGGTTCAAATGGCTCTGAGCACTATGGGACTTAACATCTCAGGTCATCAGTCACCTAGAACTACTTAAACCTAACTAACCTAAGGACGTCACACACATTCATGCCCGAGGCAGGATTCGAACCTGCGACCATAGCGGTCACGCGGTTCCAGACTGAAGCGCCTAGAACCACTCGGCCACCAACGGGCGGCCCGTAACAGAGTTTACAAATTTGTTGACAGGATTCTCGTTAATCCTTAAAAAATTCGATAGTCTTCCAGCTCTGCGACAAATTCTCGTAGCATGTTAGTATAGTTGTGTGTAGAACGCTTTCCAAGGCATTGTTTCGGCCACTGATGCTTCCTCTTGCTTTTGTTTCTCCAGCCTGTACGAACTAGGGTTGTTCATTTCTTAAAAGAATCAGGAATCCAATGTATCGATATTTAAAAAAATATCACTATCGCCTTTCTATATAAGGAAGAAAATGTCGATATAACGGTATACCGGCAATAAAAACATCGATGTACCTGCCTCACGTTTGGTGATAAACATTTTGCTAACATTCGTAATTGCATGTAAGTGACACAATAAAATATGTCTGATGAGTCCATCGTTCAGTTTCATCACATATCGTATTTGTCTGAAACATTGTTTGCTGACTTCCCTGCTTTTTTTTTCAATTTTTTTTTTCATTTGTGCAAACGCCAGCGGGCTAGCAGCTGTAGTGTCAAAATTGAGTATTGAAGCTAAACGTTGCAGTTTCTGCTGGTACCCCTGATCGCCGATTACGTCACAATTTCCCCTCACACGTCTCCACCCACCGCAATGACCAGTCTTTTCATTCACAGTTTTGTTCATCATTTCCAGCAGCTGTTTCTGAAGCTGTTTCCTTACACATTCCATTCACACCACCAGCCCTCTCCGCTTCCCCCCCGCTCCCTCAGTACAGTCGGAGTGCTTCCTTTGTACCACACATAATTGCTTTTGCTTTACACAGTCTGATGAAAGTTCAAAAAGTAGTAAGACTCCTTCACACAGTGAAAGTAAAATTATGTTCTGCTATAATTTCGAAAGAACAACTTAAAATATTTTCCAAAAATTGTGAAAAAAATATAGTATAAAATCGGTACTTTATATTGCCGCATTGACATCGATATATTTCGATACTTTTAAAAAATTATCGATGATTAGATATTTTGTCAACAGCCCTAGTACTAACTGTAATAGGAATACATAGGAGTGGTACCTTATCAAGCGCCGACATGTTAGCTACTAAGGCAAAGTTCTTGCTCACGCGTCTCGGACATAAATGTTGCGTAGTAGTATTGTACCGTGCTCTGCCTCGCACGTTCGGGCAATATATTGAAACAGTATCATTGCACAATAAATATTGTGCCTGTATGGACTCGTTAAGAGAAAGAATCCAATAATATCCGACTGGACGAGCAGTGGTGAACTACCAGAGCACGTCACATGGACCAAGTATTCAGAGGCAGGACTTAGAAGTGATACGAAATAGGGCGAATATGCAAAATCAGTAGCAGGAAGGCAGACGGAGCACTTAGATTCTTTGGAAGTCTTCTGCGACAATGCGTGCATTTGTAATGACGATCCTACAAGACGCTACTGGGAAGCAATCTAGAGTGTCGTTCCAGAATTTGAAGTCATTATGAAGTATGCACGACGACAGACGTAAACGATCACCAAAACGTCCTGTTATGATGGCAACCAGTTGATATAGCCCTAACGAAAATGGAACGCTTGTCGGTGGGGTACTTAAATGGTATTCGTTAGGAGAAAGGCGACATTGTTCTCACGAAACGGCAATGTGTAAACTGGGACAATTGATACACGAAGTCAGCTGCACGAAGCCCTCGACCAGTCCCACTTCAGTGACATGCAGAGAATGTACAAACATCAAAAAAAGTTTTGCATCACCCCGCTTCCCAGAACTCCTAAAGAGAGACGTTGACTGTGGATGTTGTATCACAGTTGTATCGCACTTCAGTGACATGCAGAGAATGTACAAACATCAAAAAAAGTTTTGCATCACCCCCAGAACTCCTAAAGAGAGACGTTGACAGTGGATGTTGTATCACAGAGACAGTCCCATTGACTGTTCAGAGTTGTCACTAAACCCGCCAAAAGATGTCTGACAGCCGATCAGTTCCAGTCATTCCACCAGGAAGGAGGTACACAGCTCATGTTGTCTGTAGCTCAACCATGCCTAGACGGTCAATACCGCGGTTCGATCGCCTCCGCATTGTTACTTTGTGCCAGGAAGAGCTCGCAACAAGAGAAGTGTCCATGCGTCTCGGAGTGAACCAAAGCGATGTTGTTCGGACATGGAGGAGATACAGAGAGACAGGAACTGTCGATGACATGCCTCGCTCGGGCCGCACAAGGACTACTGCTGCAGTGGATGACCGCTACCTACGGATTATGGCTCGGACGAACCCTGACTGCAACGCTACCATGTTGAATAATGCTTTTCGTTCAGCCACAAGACGTCGTGTTAGGACTCAAACTGAGCGCAATAGGTTGCATGATGCGCAACTTCACTCCCAACGTCCACGGCGAGGTCCATTTTTACTATAAATACGTGTGAGCGTTTGACATCCGTTACCATCGATGCTTGAGTTATATCTTCAAAAATAGCACTAGGCCACTACATACAGCAGAAATTCGTCACGATGGAACAAATAGTCTGGAAATGGCGCTGGTTATATTTATTATTTAAGGTTGACCTTAACTAGAGGGAAGTCATAGGACGTTAGGGATCTCAAAATATAAGTCAGGTCAAGTCCATTATAATTATCCGGGCTGCTATGCCGTGGTCGGTTGATTAATTCTGTGGTGATTCCCAAAGTTTCGTCTCCGACTACGGGAGACATCTTCAAGGGGGTCCGTAGCTTGATGGAAGGTCCAACACACACACTGGCTCGCTACTGACTGTCAGTAGCGTAGCCAGCTACGGACCCCCTTGAAGATGTCTCCCGCAGTCGGAGACGAAACGTTGGGAATCACCGCAGAATTCATCAACCGACCACGGCATAACAGCCCGGATAATTATAATGGACATGATATTTCCGGCCGTGAAAGTTTACATTTTAGTATCAGTCAGGTCAAGAACATAAAAATTTTATTTGATTTAATCAGGTGAACTGTTGGCAATGAATAACATAGAGAAATGGTTCAAATGTTTCTGAGCACTATGGGACTTCACTTCTGAGGTCATCAGTCCCCTAGAACTTAGAACTACTTAAACCTACCAGGATTCGAACTTGCGACCGTAGGCAGAGAAATGTTCTGAAAAGTGTAGCAAACTAAAATAAAATGTCTCTGTTCTCTGTGTCCCTAGTAATTAGTTGGAAGATTGCAGGAAGCAAAAATGAATAAGAGTTCCACATCAGGGCAGCTCGGTAGGTAAACAAGACAAACATTTCATATAGGTAATTGAGCGTATAAGATGCATAACCAGCTACTTAGACGATGGATTGTGCTATTGCCTGAGCGAAGTTATGTTCTTCAAGTACAGCACGACTGGGCACCACTCATAATCAGACGAGACCTGGAGTATGAGTCTTCTCCAACCCAAGTTCTCCTCTGACCCCTCAGAGTTCCGAATTTCCCCTTGGATGGAAGACTGAATACTGCTGCCAGTCTGACAAAGGAATATATCCCCTTTTCTATCTAAAACCTGGGGAAAGCAATAGAAACATTCCACTCATATCTTTCAGAAAGCATCATTACGGTTCATGAGGTTGGTACTAGATTTGAACAGTCTCTCTGAATTGGTCAACATCGTCTGCACTGCACCTGTTGGTAGGGGTGTCATTTTTAAGGGAATCCTCAAACTGTCTCACATCTGAGATGTACCAGTAGATGGCTCCTTTTTGATGTACTGACAGAACGGCAAATTTCACCTACAAGCTTCCTTAGGCGAAAGCTGTGGCGGCCAGCATTACCGTGGCAATGGCAAGCAGATTAGCCTATGGGTTAGACATGACCTTCAGGCCCACTCTCTTTTGGCGAGAAATCGAATACTTTCCATCCCCAGCAAAATGTACCAAGTTTATGCAGTTAATTATCAAGTAATCGTAACAGAGCTAAAACAAAATCGCCAACCGATGTGTGACAGTCATATTACAAAGCGCCCATAATGACGGCTAGACTATTTAATGTCTGTAAGTACAGACACCATTCATATACAATATACACATACCAGACGATATTAGAAAATTTCGTTGCGGATGCACAACAGTATCTGAACCCTTACAGGAGTACAGTTATACTGCGAGCTAGTGGATTAGTGGATGGGCTGCGCTACTCTGTAGCGTGCGACACGTGGAAATTTGTGTCATACGGGGCACTTGCTCGGATTGCCAAGGCAATTACGGTGACCGCTTGCGCGAAGTGGCAGACCCGGGTTCAACTTCGGCTCCATCAGAAATTTTCATCTGTCGCTGTTGGGTTCGCTCAATGCCCTGCTGCAACTAAATCTCGGAAATTTCTTTCGTCATGTATAGAATGCAGGTGCTGATCAAATCCGTATTATCCATGGTTGAAAGAGTAAAATTAATATTGATCCCTATAAAATATTTATAATTTTATTGTACTTACTGAATGTTTCTAGTAAGAACGCTTCTCTGGAGTTACTGTGATGTGATGGCGACGAAGAACCGTACCTTCCAGGTGTCTTCCACTCACACGTAGCCACTCTAAACTGACTGTGGGGACTAACTAAAATTCTTTTATTCTAACCTCATACTGAATGTTGTTGCATCCTTTGGCTTGTAAGACTGTTACTGACTGGAAATGTCCACAAAATACATGTGAATTGAAACTTCCTGGCAGATTAAAACTGTGTGCCCGACCGAGACTCGAACTCGGGACCTTTGCCTTTCGCGGGCAAGTGCAGATACTGGCAGAAGTAAAGCTGTGAGTACCGGGCGTGAATCGTGTTTCGGTAGCTCAGATGGTAGAGCACTTGCCCGCGAAAGGCAAAGGTCCCGAGTTCGAGTCTCGGTCGGGCGCACAGTTTTAATCTGCCAGGAAGTTTCATATCAGCGCACACTCCGCTACAGAGTGAAAATCTCATTCTGGATACATGTGAATTGTGTATTTAACAGAGAAATTAGGTACGTGGAAAAAAATTAAGTTGTGTGACGTTAAAGGTACCACGATACGTAATCTCCAATAATTATTTCCTTACGGTTTTCTCAAGCAATTCAAGTAGGAATAACGTCGCAGACAGAGGACACACACAAGGACTTACCATCCTGTCGTGGTTAATCATCATCATCATCATCATTTAAGACTGATTATGCCTTTCAGCGTTCAGTCTGGAGCATAGCCCCCCTTATACAGTTCCTCCATGATCCCCTATTCAGTGCTAACATTGGTGCCTCTTCTGATGTTAAACCTATTACTTCAAAATCATTCTTAACCGAATCCAGGTACCTTCTCCTCGGTCTGCCCCGACTCCTCCTATCCTCTACTGCTGAATCCATGAGTCTCTTGGGTAACCTTGCTTCTCCCATGCGTGTAACATGACCCCACCATCTAAGCCTGTTCGCCCTGACTGCTACATCTATAGAGTTCATTCCCAGTTTTTCTTTGATTTCCTCATTGTGGACACCCTCCTGCCATTGTTCTCATCTACTAGTACCTGCAATCATCCTAGCTACTTTCATATCCGTAACCTCAACCTTGTTGATAAGGTAACCTGAATCCACCCAGCTTTCGCTCCCATACAACAAAGTTGGTCGAAAGATTGAACGGTGCACAGATAACTTAGTCTTGGTACTGACTTCCTTCTTGCAGAAGAGAGTAGATCGTAGCTGAGCGCTCACTGCATTAGCTTTGCTACACCTCGCTTCCAGTTCTTTCACTATGTTGCCATCCTGTGAGAATATGCATCCTAAGTACTTGAAACCGTCCACCTGTTCTAACTTTGTTCCTCCTATTTGGCACTCAATCCGTTTATATTTCTTTTCCACTGACTTTCGTTTTGGAGATGCTAATCTTCATACCATAGTCCTTACATTTCTGATCTAGCTCTGAAATATTACTTTGCAAACTTTCAATCGAATCTGCCATCACAACTAAGTCACCCGCATATGCAAGACTGCTTATTTTGTGTTCACATATCTTAATCTCACCCAGCCAGTCTATGGTTTTCAACATATGATCCATAAATAATATGAACAACAGTGGAGACAGGTTGCAGACTTGTCTTACCCCTGAAACTACTGTGAACCATGAACTCAATTTACCGTCAACTCTAACTGCTGCCTGACTATCCATGTAAAGACCTTTAATTGCTTGCAAAAGTTTGCCTCCTATTCCATAATCTTGTAGAACAGACAATAACTTCCTCCTAGGAACCCGGTCATATGCCTTTTCTAGATCTATAAAGCATAGATACAATTCCCTGTTCCACTCATAACACTTCTCCATTATTTGCCGTAAGCTAAAGATCTGGTCCTGACAACCTCTAAGAGGCCTAAACCCACACTGATTTTCATCCAATTTGTCCTGAACTAATACTCGCACTTTCCTTTCAACAATACCTGAGAAGATTTTACCCACAACGCTGATTAAAGAGATACCTCTGTAGTTGTTACAGTCTTTTCTGTTTCCATGTTTAAAGATTGGTGTGATTACTGCTTTTGTCCAGTCTGATGGAACCTGTCCCGACTCCCAGGCCATTTCAATTATCCTGTGTAGTCATTTAAGACCTGACATTCCACTGTATTTGATGAGTTCCGACTTCATTTCATCCACCCCAGCCGCTTTATTGCACTGCAATCTATTGACCATTTTTTCCACTTCCTGAAATGTGATCCTATTTCCATCATCATTCCTATCCCATTCTACCTCGAAATCTGAATCATTACTGATCGCATTTTCACCTACATTGAGTAACTCTTCAAAATACTCCCTCCATCTGCCCAAGGCATCCTCAGGATTCACCAGCAGTTTTCCTGACCCGTCCAAAATACTTGTCATTTCCTTCTTACCTCCCTTTCGAAGACTGCTAATTACACTCCAGAATGGTTTTCCAGCAGCTTGACCCATAGTCTCCAACCTGTTTCCAAAGTCTTCCCACGATTTCTTCTTGGATGCTGCAGTTATCTGTTTGGCTTTGTTTCTTTCTTCAACATAACTTTCTCTGTCTACCTGGGTTCTGGTATGTAGCCATTTTTGATACGCCTTCTTTTTCCTTTTACAGGCTGCCTTGACTGTATCATTCCACCAAGCTGTTTGCTTCATCCTACTTTTACACACTACTGATCCAAGACATTCTTTAGCCACTTCTAGTACTGTGTCCTGTACCTTGTCCATTCCTTTTCCAATGACTGTAATTGACTACATTCAACTAACTGGTACCTTTCTGAGACCACTGTTATGTACTTGTGCCTGATTTCTTTATCTTGAAGTTTCTCCACTCTTATCCTCCTACATATGGACCTGACCTCCTGCACTTTCGGCCTCACAATCCCAATTTCACTGCAGATTTAATAATGATCAGTGTCATCAAAGAATCCCCTGAATACACGTGTGTCCCTCAGAGCCTTCCTGAATTTCTGATCTGTTATTACATAGTCAATGACAGATCTGGTTCCCCTGCCTTCCCAAGTATACCGGTGAATGTTCTTATGTTTAAAAAAGGAGTTTGTGATTACTAAGCCCATACTGGCCCGTTCCTGTTGGCCTCCATATCCTCTCCAAATTTACCCATAACCTTTTCATACCCTTCTGTTCGATTTCCAATCCTGGCGTTAAAATCACCCATGAGCAGAACACTGTCCTTGTCATTTACACTAACAACTACATCACTGAGTGCCTCATAAAAACTATCCATCTTATCTTGATCTGTCCCTTCACAATGCGAATATACTGACACAATCCTAATTTTCTTGCTAGACACTGTCAAATCTATCCACATCAGTCGTTCGTTTACATACCTTATTGCAACTACGCTGGGTTCCATTTCTTTCCTGATGTAAAGCCCTACACCCCATTGTGCTATTCCTGCTTTGACGCCTGACAGGTAGACCTTGTATTCTCCCACTTCCTCTTCTTTCTCACCCCTTACCCGAATGTCACTAACAGCTAAAACGTCCAGCCCCATCTTACTTGCAGCCTCTGCCAGCTCTACCTTCTTCCCAGAGTAGCCCCCATTGATATTAATAGCTCCCCATCTCATTACCATTTGTTTGCCAAGTCGTATCTTAGGAGTCCCTGGTATGTCAGTTAGAGGTGGGACTCCGTCACCTCCAAAGGTCCGAGGCATTTTGCTCTGATTGTTGCCAGCATCATATTTAAAGTACCAGGGAAGCAGGTTGATAGCCTTACTTGCCCCGAGTCCCATTGGGTTTTACCCCTAACGGCTGAGGGACTAGGAACCCACACCATGAACCACTATGGTTAATATGAAATGGATTTACTTGCAGCGGTTTTTATGCCTGTGCGATCAGCTAAAAGTCCCTTCCGTTGTTTGTTGCGTTAATGTACTAAGTTCGGGACAATCCATGGGGCAGATTCCTCTTTTGATCAGCCGCGTGCCACAGAAGCATCTAATGTTATGTGTAAATTTATACGTCCCAGTATATATCTTGTGGTCCTCCATCCATAGATTCGTTTGATACAGCTCTCCACCCTATTCTGTCCTGTGGAAGCCTCCTTATCTTTGTATAACTATTTCAGCATCCACCCATTTGAGCCTACTTTAAGTATCCTTGCAGTGGTCCGCCCTCCACGAAATTTCATCTCATGCATTTCCCTCCGTTAAAAAATTGATGATAGCTTGATGCCTCGGGACATGATCTGTCATCCGATGTTTTCTTTTGTTCGTGTGTGCCATAAATTTCTTTTCTCCCCAATTCAGTTCAGTGCCTCGGCATTAGTTGTACGATTAGTTATCGATTATACAGTGTATATGGTAATGTTTTATTTCCTGATATAACTACTGCAGCATCACCTGGTTTAATCCTTCCACATTCCATTATCATTGTTTTACAGTTTTGATGTCCGTTTTGTAAACTTTTTAAAAATTTTTACCCATTCCATCTTCATCGTTCTTCTACAGCAAAAAATTTAGAAATATGCTATTCTCTCTTTGCATGAAGTTCTTATCGCCCACGTTTCACTTTCGTAGTGGACTAAACTCCAGAGAAGTACGTTAAGTAACTTAAATTTATAGTCGACTCTAACAGAATTTCTCTTTCTCAGAAACGCTTCTCTGGCAGTTATGAGTCTGCATTTTATATCCTCTCTACATTGTTCATGGTTAGATACTTTGCTACCCAAATACCAAAACTCATCTACTACTTCCAGCTCTCTATTTCCCAATATAATTCCCTCAACATCGGCTGATTTAGCCCTTCTATAGTTCATTACCCTTGTGCTACTGTTTTGATGTCATGTTATAACCTCTTTTCAAGATACAGGGTGGTGATAATAAAAGTGCAGTTACTCACAGAGGTCCAATGTGGGGTGTAAATATCGTACGGCAGCTGAACTTGGTAAATATGCAAATGCCTTGATGTGGAACCGATTTATGCTGAAAAAAAATTAATTTCCATTTTGGCCACTATGTTCATATGTGGAAATCTGTCGCTGTGAATCTAAGAAAGATGTAGAGAAATGTTTCCGTACGTATCGGATTATGAACTGTACGTGAAATTTTGGCCACTATGTTCATATGCGGATATCTATCGCTGTGAATCCAAGACAGACGTAGAGGAATGTTTCCATACGTAATGGATTATGAACTCGATGTGAGCAGAAGAGTGAGAAAGGCACAATGTTGATTTTATTATTAACACAGCTTGTTCAATATGAGCACTGGAGACTTTAACGAGAGGCTACATCCGTAAAACGACGTGATCAGCAGTTGCTTGTAGCAGCTCCTATGGAATCTGGGCAGCGTGTTATTGTATTTTGGCCTTCAGTTCAGTTAGAGACTGAAGATGTCTCTAGAAAACCGCGTTGTTTTAGGTCACGTGGATTCAGATAAGGTGATCTCGCAAACTATTCATCTGGAAAACCTCCATAGATAACACAATAGTAGAAGGTTGCATTAAGCAGGTCTTTCAGTGGGCGAGCGATATGTGGTGTTGCCCAAACTTGCTTGAAAACAATGGTATCCACACAGTTGCGCTCTTCCAAAGCAGGAATCACATGTTGTACAAGAAGATAGTGATAAAGTGCAGACGTCACAGTACACTTGATAGGTCCTCTGGGTGAATTCTCTTCAAAGAAGAACGGATCGGCGGCCGGGGTGGCCGAGCGGTTCTAGGCGCTACAGTCTGGAACCGCGCGACCGCTACGGTCGCAGGTTCGAATCCTGCCTCGGTCATGGGCGTGTGTGATGTCCTTAGGTTAGTTAGGTTTAAGTAGTTCTAAGTTCTAGGGGACTGATGACCTCAGAAGTGAAGTCCCATAGTGCTCAGAGCCATTTGAACCATTTGAAGAACGGATCGCGAATAAAGGTGTTTGTGGGTCCACACCATAGAGTCACATACGGCGAGTGCAATGGCGCTTCGTGCACGGTACGCGATTTAACAGTACCCCAAGTGCGTTGCTTCTGTGTGTTCACTGCACACTACAAGGTATCATCTTAGATCCGTGCCACAGACCGGAGAGCTAATTCATAATGTTGCTGCGGATCATAAGGTTTCAGTTGCTACTCTGTCTCGCTCCTGTACGCGAACCAGTGTAAAATAGATCGCAAAAGTTTCCATACTGTTGACCGTAGGATGAGGACAATTCTCGTGACACTGCAGGAGCGGTAGCACTATTCTGCATAAGTGCTGCGTGTTACGGGAACAGCAACATCGTCAATAATTTCCACCGAAATATGGCGCCTTCCTCTTCCAGGTGCAACACCAAGATCACCCTTGTTTTAGAATTTAATTATCATCTTCTTTAAAACGTTTAATAACATCGGGCCTCTCTTCAGACCACTCAATCGGCCATCCTCTCTCAGTGCAGCTCTGTAACTGCTTCTGTTCGCATTAAACATTTTCACTAACAGTGCATGGTCACTCTTCTCGATAAACATAGTTTGTCAAACGACTACGGAAATGTCATACCGCATTCAAACAGTGTACAGCGCCTGATCAGCACCTGGTGTCTGAAACTGGAACTAATTGTTTTCGATCATAAATGGTACCGCTTTAATGCATTAGCATATCTACAAAGTTTGGTACCGTTCCATCCCTAATCTTCGAAGTTATTTACCATCCCTGACATAATACGACTCAATATTTGTCCAGTCAGGCATAACACCCTCATTCGATGACGATTCACAGCTTCGACTTCTCACACATCACTGTGTATCTTCTTCAGTTGTCACAATCGCAGTCCACAAAGTCTTCCGCATTTTTCCCTGACAGTCGAACTCAACACCTTTCGTCCGCATTCTTTCTTGCATCTCAGCTATCTACGTCTCGCCTCGTTGTGGAGGAATGCTCAATACTGAAGTGCAAACTGTTACCACTTTGATTTTAAAGTGAAGCTATTATAAATGTAAAGGTCTCTGTATTTGTAGCACAGTGATTAAGCTTTGTTAACAGCGATTACGTAACCCGTAGACGGATTATTGTACGGTTTTGCTTATATGATTCGTGGGTAAAAAAGATTCTTGCTAAAATGAGCACCATTACAGGCTACACAGTGCAAGTGACGCGAATAAACATAATTTATTGTATGAGAAAGTCAAATGAAAACGAGGCAGACGGAAAAAGTAAGTAAATCGTTTATTATTTCAAAGGTAATCGCCATAAATTTTAACACATTTTTCCCACTATGTGACAAGCCAGTGGGTGCCTACGTCACCATGATTGTACCGAGGCCTACGAGAAAGACAGGCCGCGGTGCGTACGTCACGAAGGTAGTCCTGCGCTCGCTCGCTCGCTCAGCTCAGCAGACAAACTACGTTTCTGCACCAGTTAACTCGTAACTAGGCGCGTCCGTAAAAATGAAAACTGAATCTTCTACTGTTGTTTTTGTTGTGGTTTCAGTCCTGAGACTGGTTTGATGCAGATCTCCATGCTACTCTAACCTGTCCAAGGTTCTTCATCTCCCAGTTCTTACTGCAACCTACATCCTTCTGAATCTGCTTAGTGTATTCATCTCTTGGTCTCCCTGTACGATTTTTACCCTCTACACTGCCCTCTAATGCTAAATTTATGATCCCTTGATGCCTCAAAACATGTCATACTAACCGGTCCCTTCTTTTTGTCAAGTTGTGCCACAAACTCCTCTTCTCCCCAATTCTATTCAATACCTCCTCATTAGTTATGTGATCTACCCATCTAATCTTCAGCATTCTTCCGTAGAACCACATTTCGAACGCTTCTATTCTCTTCTTGTCCAAACTATTTATCGTCCATGTTTCCCTTCCATACATGGCTACACTCCATACAAATACTTTCAGAAACGACTTCCTGACACTTAAATCTATACTCGATGTTAACAAATTTCTCTTCTTCAGAAACGCTTTCCTTGCCATTACCAGTCTACTTTTTATATCCTCTCTACTTCGACCATCATCAGTTATTTTGCTCCCCAAATAGCAAAACTCGTTTACTACTTTAAGTGTCTCATTTCCTAATCTAATTCCCTCAGCATCACTCGATTTAATTTGACTACATTCCATTATCATCGTTTTGCTTTTGTTGATGTTCATCGTATATCCTCCCTTCAAGACACTGTCCATTCCGTTCAACTGCTCTTCCAAGTCCTTTGCTGTCTCTGACAGAATTACAATGTCATAGGCGAACCTCAAAGTTTTTATTTCTTCTCCATGAATTTTAATACCTACTCCGAATTTTTCTTTTGTTTCCTTTACTGCTTGCTCAATATACAGATTGAATAACATCGGGGAGAGGCTACAACCCTGTCTTACTCCCCTCCCAACCACTGCTTCCTTTTCATGTCCCTCGACTCTTATAACTGCCATCTGGTTTCTGTACAAATTATAATAGCCTTTCGCACCCTGTATTTTACCCCTGCCACCTTCAGAATTTGAAAGAGCGTATTCCAGTTAACATTGTCAAAAGCTTTCTCTAAGTCTACAAATGCTAGAAACGTAGGTTTACCTTTTCTTAATCTTTCTTCTAAGAGAAGTCGTAAGGTCAGTATTGCCTCACGTGTTCCAGTATTTCTACGGAATCCAAACTGATCTTCCCCGAGGTCCTCTTCTATCAGTTTTTCCATTCGTCTATAAAGAATTCGCGTTAGTATTTTGCAGCTGTGACTTATTAAACTAATAGTTCGGTAATTTTCACATCTGTAAACACCTGCTTTCTTTGGGATTGGAATTATTATATTCTTCTTGAAATCTGAGGGTATTTCGCCTGTCTCATAATTTTGCTCACCAGATGGTAGAGTTTTGTCATGACTGGCTCTCCCAAGGCTGTCAGTAGTTCTAAAGGAATGTTGTCTACACCCGGGGCCTTGTTTCGACTCAGGTCTTTTAGTGCTCTGTCAAACTCTTCACACAGTATCTTATATCCCATTTCGTCTTCATCTACTTCCTCTTCCATTTCCATAATATTGTCCTCAAGTACATCGCGCTCGTATAAACCCTCTATATACTCCTTCCACCTTTCTGCCTTCCCTTCTTTGCTTAGAACTGGGTTTCCATCTGAGCTCTTGATATTCATGCAAGTGGTTCTCTTCTCTCCAAAGGTCTCTTTAATTTTCCTGTAGGCAGTATCTATTTTACCCCTCGTGAGATAAGCCTCTACATCCTTACATTTGTCCTCTAGCCATCTCTGCTTAGCCATTTTGCACTTCCTGTCGATCTCATTTTTGAGACGTTTGTATTCCTTTTTGCCTGCTTCATTTACTGCAATTTTATATTTTCTCCTTTCATCAATTAAATTCGATTTTCTTCTGTTACCCAAGGATTTTTATGAGCCCTCCTCTTTTTACCTACTTGATCGTCTGCTGCCTTCACTACTTCATCCCTCAGAGCTACCCATTCTTCTTCTACTGTATTTCTTTCCCCCATTCCTGTCAATTGTTCCCTAATGCTCTCCCTGAAACTCTCTACAACCTCTGGTTTAGTCAGTTTATCCAGGTCCCATCTCCTTAAATTAGAACCTTTTTGTAGTTTCTTCAGTTTTAATCTACAGTTCATAACCAATAGATTGTTGTCAGAGTCCACATCTGCCCCTGGAAATGTCTTACAATTTATGACCTGGTTCCTAAATCTCTGTCTTACCATTATATAATCTATCTGATACCTTTTAGTGTCTCCAGGGTTCTTCCATGTATACAGCCTTCTATCATGATTCTTAAACCAAGTGTTAGCTATGATTAAGTTATGCTCTGTGCAAAATTCTACCAGACGGCTTCCTCTTTCATTTCTTACGCCCAATCCATATTCACGTACTATGTTTCCTTCTCTCCCTTTTCCTACTGACGAGTTCCAGTCACCCATGACTATTAAATTTTCGTCTCCCTTCACTATCTGAATAATTTCTTTTATCTCATCATACATTTCATCAATTTCTTCATGTGCAGAGCTAGTTGGCATATAAACTTGTACTGCCGTAGTAGGCGTGGGCTTTGTGTCTATCTTGGCCACAATAATGCGTTCACTGTGCTGTTTGTAGTAGCTTACCAGCACTCCTATTTTTTAATTCATTATTAAACCTACTCCTGCATTACCCCTATTTGATTTTGTATTTAGAACCCTGTATTCGCCTGACCAAAAGTCTTGTTCCTCCTGCCACTGAACTTCACTAATTCCCACTATGTCTGACTTTAACCTATCCATTTCCCTTTTTAAATTTTCTAACCTACCTGCCCGATTAAGGGATCTGACATTCCACGCTCCGATCCGTAGAACGCCAGTTTTCTTTCTCCTGATAACGACGTCCTCTTGAGTAGTCCCCGCCCGGAGATCCGAATGGGGGACTATTTTACCTCCGGAATATTTTACCTAAGAGGACGTCATCATCATTTAATCATACAGTAAAGCTGCATGCCCTCGGGCAAAATTACGGCTGTAGTTTCCCCTTGTTTTCAGCCGTTCGCAGTACCAGCACAGCAAGGCCGATTTGGGTAATGTTACAAGGCCAGATCAGTCAATCATCCAGACTGTTGCCCCTGCAACTACTGAAAAGGCTGCTGCCCCTCTTCAGGAACCACACGTTTGTCTGGCCTCTCAACAGATACCCCTCCGTTGTGGTTGCACCTACGGCACGGCCATCTGTATCGCTGAGGTACGGAAGCCTCCCCACCAACGGCAAGTTCCATGGTCCATGGTTCTTCTACTGGAATCCGATATTATGGAATCTTACTGTTATTAGTTCTCTCATGATGGGAAGTCCATGGGCCTACTAATAATTTGTTACGGCTGTACTGGCGTACAATAAAATAAAATCATGCTAAAATAACTATCAATGATTATCAGTTGCATAAGGCACCACTTCCAGGATGTAATGAGTACTGTTAAGCAGAAGCGACTAAACGTCTTTATACTATTTATATCGAGTATTGATCTTAAATTAAATTTTGCTTTAGTACTGTTAATCAGTAAGACTTCGTAATAGTATATTCGAGTGGAAGATGCAGTTTACGTTAGTACTTACACGCCCAGCTGCGAGTTAACAGGTTTAGAAACGCATTTTGTCTTCTGAGATGAGCGAACGAGCGAGTTCATGACTACCTTGGTGACGTAAGCGCCGCGGTCTGTCCTTCTCGTGGGCCTCGTATTGTACCCAGCCGAGCACCTCTTCTCCCGAAGCAACTCAGCGGCCATGGATATCTTTCTTCAGGACTCAAAAAATATGGGGATCGCAAGGGTAGAGATCGGGACCTTATAGAATATGTGTAAGAACTTCCCAACGAAACTTCCGCAGCGTACTCTAAACAATCTTGGCAACGCGTGGGAGTCCAAATTTGTAATTTCATGGCGGATTGAAACTGTATCACAGACCGAGACTGGAACTGAGGGCCATTGCCTTCCGCGGGCAAGTGCTCTGCGCCACCCAAGCAGGATTTACGACTTATCTCGACAGTTGCACTTCCACCAGTGCCCCACGTCCTCATCTCTATCGGTAGAGTACTTACCCGCGAACGGCAACGGTCCTGAGTTCGAGTCTCGGTTCGACACTAAGTTTTAATCTATCGGGAAGTTTCGTTTCAACGTACACTTCTTTGCAGAGTGAAACTTTCCTTCTAGATCAAGTTCGTGTTTATAAGTCACAGGCAGCTAGGAGACAATGATAGCTTCTGTTTATCACTCAACGGTTTATAATGGTAGTAGACTGACGTCTACAACAGACTGCTGCCTGGTGATGGACATCGAACGCACAGGGGAGACATAGCCAGCGGTCGCCGCGTCCACCTTAGTTCGACGGAAGGCAACACTATGATGTTAGCATTACTGGACGGATGGCAGAGAGGCGTCAGTAGCTCTCGTTGCAGATTGATACTTCTATTCCAAGAGCAGGGAGTGCCGGTAGCCTCATCTAACTGAGTTGAGTGAAGGAAGCGCAGTCACCCGACTGACGAATTCTGCCCTCGACCTCTGGTTGGGGGAATCTGTCACTGGCGGACGCCAATCGTCTCAGAAGCCTGGAGGGCCTCAGTTAGGCCCTCGACCCATCAGTACTGAGGCCGTATCCGCGGGGAGATGGTAATGTTAGGATCACTGCTGAGCGACAGAGTCCACGTGGCATAAACCGATACTAAAGCAGACGCCGACACGATGACTCGTCAAATCAATGCCCACCGTCGCATGACCGCAAGTATTTACACTGCTGGTCAAAATTAAAGCAACAAACCGAAATTTTGCAAGGATGCGTTTATTTTGCCGCAAAACAGTATAATCAGTCGTAGTAAAGTAGAAATGATTCAAAGAATATAGAAAGTAAACAACAGCAACGTCCATAACGGTAGACAATAATGTTCTTCGTTTTTTCTAACTTAACATATTTACATACAGATTCCGACCACTGGTTAATTCGCTCAGTATGGACTGTGGCCACCTCTGGCAGCAATATAGGCTTGAAAAACGACGGGGCATGCTGTGAATGATGCCATCAGTCTCATGCTGAGGCAATAACGCCCACTCTTCCTCCAGCGCTGCTCGCCAGTCTTGGAGAGCGGTTGCTGGATGCTGACGTGATGCAAACCGTGTCTCTAGCGCATCCCAGACGTGCTCTATGGGATTCATATCGGAGGAGTGAGCAGGACACGTCTTGCGTGCAATTTTTTCCGTTTCCAAGAAAACATCAAGTGCTCTTTGAGGTCGAGAATTATCGTCCAACAATACGAAGTATGGGTCCGCAGCACCTCGCAACAACCGCACATGAGGTCCCAAGATCTCGTCACGATACCTGGTAGCAATTAAACCTTGCCGATTTAAACGTACAGTTTGGCAAAGAGGTGTTAGAGTGGTCAACCTAATCCCTGCCCAGACCATTAGGGATCATCCGCGCTATCAGACTCTTTCCCCAATGGTTAGGTACCGAAATCGGGTTACACGTTCCCTCCAAATGCGGAAAGCTCGAGAATCGCTGTCCAGACCAAATCGAGACTCATCTGTGAAAAAAACATCGACCCACTCTTCGACGGTCCAGGTGGCATGCTGAATGCTCCACTTTGGACGCTCCCTTCTGTGAAGACGCGACAGATGTACACATACAGCAGGCCTCCGACAATAAAGGCCACTCTGCCGAAGCCTTCTGTACATTGTTTGCGTCTCTACAACAGGTCCAGTGGATGCTGCTTGGTTAGATGTCAGTTTCCATGCAGTACTAAGGCGGTTCCGTCGTGCCCTTACAGCCAAATAACTTTCTCTATTTCTGATGTTACTTGTGATCGGCCCCAATTGGTCATTAACTGCACACCTCGTGTTGAGGCTCCTAGGCAGTTGGTGTGGTGTAATGCTGCACCAGTGAGATACGGCAGGTGGGACGCGTGCACCAAAGAGCTGTCGCCATGGCTCGCACCTTTACACAAGGGAAATCCACCGTTAAAGCACCTTACTCAATTTCCCGTAATTTCGTTTCGCTATTTGCCAGCTCGTCTCTTATCCATTTGTTTTTTTTATGTCCTCTTTCGTTAGGTCCAACATGCCCATTGCTCTTTGGATTGTCTTCAGTTTTTTAACTGTTTGCAGGTCTAATGCCCATCCTCCACTTCCATAAGCTAGTAAATATTGCACTTTTGATGATGATGATGATGTTTGGTTTGTGGGGCGCTCAACTGCGTGGTTATCAGCGCCCGTACAATTACCCAATCTTTGCTCAGTCCAATTTCGCCACTTCCCTGGATGATGATGAAATGTTGAGGACAACACAAACACCCAGTCATCTCGAGGCAGGTGAAAATCCCTGACCCCGCCGGGAATCGAACCCGGGACCCCGTGCTCGGGAAGCGAGAACGCTACCGCGAGACCACGAGCGGCGGACTATTGCACTTTTAACGCGTTTATGTGCAACTTTTCCTGTTCTTCATTGCACGGCATTGTGCAGAAATTACCGTACCAGTTTTATTAGGATCATTATTATGAATTTTAATTTTGCTTCCACAGCTGAGAGTTCAGCGTGAATGACTGCTGTCTCGATGACCTAGGCTCAAATCCTGGTATTGACTGAAACGAACTGCATTTGGCTTCGTGTGCCAGTCGATGAGCTACTTGACCGAATGGCAGCGGTTCCAGGCCTCGGAAACTAACATCGTCCAGGAGATCACTTGCTGACCCACGCCCCTCTATACCGTGTGAAGGAAAGCCATTAGCAGTGGATTACACGGCAGTCGGTCAGCACCTATGGCCCCTCCAGACTCTGTGGGTAGTTCTTTAATGCTGAAATGACCGTGTGTTTCAAAAAGACTCATCTGATTTCTAAAACCTGGTTGAATGGAGGTAGAAATCTGGAAAGGATTTCAACTCGTGTGCTGAAACTAAATGTCTACTTTGGCGCTAAGTGTAAGTTGCGGTTCGTGTGGTTGCTGGTAAGTGTCTTTCTAATGCCGAATCACCCACTTGCTCGTTCATTACCCTATATGCGTGTTGTCGACGTACCAGAGCAAAAGCTTTCTGCGTTTTCAATTTCACGTTTCAACAGGTGCAGTTCAGTTACAACTCTTCGCCATGATACTCGTAGACAGTACGACACTGTACCTCCTCAACGACAGATCGACCGCAAGTGGAGTACATATCTCACACCGCACCTCTGGTGTCCATACTCGGCGTAATTTCACGGTATGGGATATTTTTTCTGTGTTGGTTTATGAACGAGTCATCCCCTTCAAACAACCTTGAATGAATTATGACACGCTGTAGCAGTATGTATTGCTTTCATGTACCGTGACTTGCTCGCAAAAGTATGGGACGATTTCGAATATCGTCTGGATGCTTGTCATACGTCCCGGAGGACGACGCATTGAAAATCGCTATGGGAAAGTTATATTATTTACCCTATGATTCAAAAGTCAGTTATGCAGAAGGCACAGTTTTGTGAATACTGATGAATTTTTTTCAGACACATTAGATATCCTGGACTTTTTCTGAGATGGACGATATCTCACAATCTCACTTTCACCGTTCAGAGCTGGACAGCGCATGGTAATGTGATGCTGACGTTCCGCCTGGTATGGACATGCCATTTTATGGAACACTGCAGTTTGTAACATGGTATTCGCTTGACGTCAAGTTTGTATCGACCTTAGTTAAACACTGTCGGATAGGTCTTTCCATCTGCATGAAGACGTGGGGCAAAAAAACCTGACTACTTGTTACTACTTGTTAAGGTCTTACTACTTGTTACACTTAAACCTGACTAAGTAGCAGTTACGACTCTTGTCTAATGCCCTGAAAATATTTTCCTTTTGGTACCCGCGAGTGAGTAACAATGTGATATGACTCACGTTAGTGACGTATTGGGTAGAAGTACACTTTCATAGCGCGACGGAATATATGAAAGGGTCTTTAACATTTGTTACAGAAACGCAAAATTATAACTAAAACAAACAATGGGAAATCCAGAATTGAATAATAACAACAGATCAGAATTATAACTAAGACTTTCAACCATTCTAACAGAACCTATGAGTATAGTTGCGTCTTCTACTGTACAGAAAACGCGTGCAATGCAGATGTAAATTGCAGCTTGTATTGCCGAAAATCTAATAGTAAGAAGCATGACTCGACAAGAAAGGAACTTTCGGTGTGCTGCAGAGTGTAACATACATCTCGAAGTTCTCTGCAGCTCAGAGCTACCATATATTAGCTGAATATTCCGGGAAAATAAGAAAATATTCTGACTGGTGACAATAGAAGGCAAATTGTTTCCAATAATCAATGCTCGTTTCGGCTGTTGATGTCAACAAAAGATGAATGGCTACGTATATAAAGGAAAGTAGATGGCTGTTGATGTCAATAAAAGATGAATGACTACATATATAAAGGAAAGTACGAGTAGACTGAAAAAGAGGCAGGTGGAAAGAGTAAGTAAAATTTTTGTTATGTTAAAAGTAATCCCCAAATCGGTTAATACATTTATCCCACAGTGAGGCGAGACGGTCGAAGCCTTCGTCGAAAAATGTATGCTGTTGCCTACGGAACGATGATTTTACCCAGGCCCGTCCATATGTAGTCAACGTTGTTTCAAGTATGCTGCAGAATTTTCGCTGTGAAGCCCTTAGATATCCTCCATACAGTCCCAAACTGTCCCCCGCGCTATTCCCACATTTTTGCAGTCCTTCAGAATGACATTCGTGGCCGTCTATTTTGTTCGGACGAAGAGGTACTCAGCTTCGTACAATCATTGTTCCGTACGCAACTGCAAACATTTTTGTAGGAAGACATTGGCCGTTTTGTCTGACAGTGGGATTAAAGAATTAACAGTTACATGGATTGCTTCTGAAGCTTAGCTTGCTTTTTTTCCACCTATCTCGGCTTTGTTTTACTGTCACTTTATAGATTGAATACGAGAGTAATAAAATTGAAACATGATATCAGATGGAAACTAATTAAGAATGTACGAGTATACGAGATTAAATCTAATTATTGTTGAATAAATGAGCCTGAAGCATCAAGAACAGTAGATACTTATGTCCTCCAACGGACCGTATGTTAATAGAGCACCACGTGTTCTCAGTAACTGGGAATTTACTACATACGCCTTCAAATTTTCGTAATACTACTAGTATAAAAAGAAAATCGGAACCGATCAGTACCTGCAGACGACTCACGCAATAGTAGATGATAATTCGCAGTATAATAAAGAAAGCGGCATACTAGAGGTAACCTCATTTACAATGAAAACCCATCTGCAAGGCATAAAATATCATATAATGTAGAATTACGCCAATCCAACGCTGACAAGAGACGCTCTCACTATGAATGGTGAATACTATTGCTGCCGGCCTCTCTGTGGCCGAGCGGTTCTAGGCGCTTCAATCCGGAATCGCGCTGCTGCTACGGTCGCAGGTTCGAATCCTGCTTCAGGCATGAATGTGTGTGATGTCCTTAGGTTAGTTATGTTTAAGTAGTTCTAAGTCTAGGGGACTGATGACCTCAGATGTTCCAAAATGGTTCAAATGGTTCTGGGCACTATGGGACTTAACTGCTGTGGTCTTCAGTCCCCTAGAACTTAGAGCTACTTAAACCTAACCAACCGAAGGACATCACACACACCCATGCCCGAGGCAGGATTCGAACCTGCGGCCGTAGCGGTCGCGCGGTTCCAGACTGTAGCGCCTAGAACTGCTCGGTCACTCCGGCCGGCCTCAGATGTTAAGTCCAATAGTGGTTAGAGCCATTTTTGAATACTATTACTAAGAAATGTCCATGTCAACAATTCAGAAGACAGTAAAGCCTGAATTTGACAAGCAGAATAATGTTAGCCGCTGCAGGCGGCGAACACGGGAAGAAACAGAGAAAGAGCGTTCACAGCATGGCCCTATTGGAATGGGATCTAGCTGTATAGCCACCTGGTTAGATGGCAGAGCCCGTGTCTCAAAGTATAATTTGTAGGTATGCTTTACAGTGCAACCAAATATGTGACGCTCTAGCTCAACGGATAACTAAATAGTCAGTCGTTGAGCCATGCGGGTGATCCGTAACTCACGTATCAACACACAGTATGAAAGGCTTTCCTAACAGATAGCTTTAGATGATGTATCAAATACACTGACGAAAAAAAAAATCACAACACCAAAAAATAATTAATGTAGAGTGATTAAATTTAGGGAATACATTTATCTAGGTAACATATTTAAGTGATTAACATTGCAAGAGCACAGGTTAATGTAAGCACGAGATAAACCACTGCAAAAGTGAAATGCTGGTACATTAATAACCGGTGTAGCCGCCAGAATGTTGAATGCAAGAAAACGTGCGTGTATTGTGTTGTACAGATGCCGGATTTCAGTTTGTAGGCCGGCCGCTGTGGCCGAGTGGTTCTAGGCTCTTCAGTCCGGAACCGCGCTGCTGCTACGGTCGCAGGTTCGAATCCTGCCTCGGGCATGGATGTGTGTGATGTCGTTAGGTTTAAGTAGTTCTAAGTTTAGGGGACTGATGACCTCAGCTGTTAAGTCCCATCAGTTTGTCGGATGGAGTTTCATGCCTGTTGCACTTAATGCTGTTTGTGGATGACGCTGGCGTTGTCGTCCGATGGTGTCACATATGTGCTGTATTGGAGACAGATCTGGTGATCGAACAGGCGAAGGCAACACGTCGGCACACTGTAGATCATATTGGGCTACAGCTGCGGTAAGTGGGTGAGCGTTATCCTGTTGGAAAACAGCCCTAGGAATGGAATGCTATACATGAGTGGCAGTAAGCAGGTCGAATGACCGGATTGACATCCAAATTTGCATTCAGAGTGCGTGGGATTGCTACGAGAGTGCTCCTTCTGTCACACGAAATCTCACCCGAGATCATAACCCCAGGTGTAGCTCCAGTGTGTCTAGCAAGCAGCCTTAAGGACAGGTTGGTTGCAGGCCCTTAATTGGTTTCCTTCTAACCAACACACGACCATCACTAGCACCGAGAAAGAACCAGCTTCTGTCAGAAATCACAACAGATCTCCACCATGTCCTCCAATGAACTCTCGTTTGCGCCCAACGAAGTCGCAGACAACGGTAGTTTGGGGTCAATAGAATTCTAAATATAGGGCGTCCGGCTCGGATATGTCCTTGTAGTAACCGATTTGTGACAGCTCTTTCTGGCTCTGTGGTACCAACAACCGCTACTCAAATTGCTGCTGGAGAGAAGTTCCACGTAGCAGCTGTCCAGAGCCCAGTCATTTTGCGACTCTGCATTCTCGGGACCACTGCTGCCAGCAGTGATGTACTGCAGCTACATTCCTTCAAGTCTTCCTGTAATATCACAGAAGGAACATCCAGCTTCTCGTAGCCCTATTACAAGAGTTCATTCAAGCTCAGTGAGATGCTGGTAACGGCGTCTTTGTCGCCTTGAAGGCATTCTTGACTAACATTGACTCACCAGGCCCATTCTCAAAGGTAACTGAACTAACACTCACGTTACAGCGTTCATTTGAAGCAAATCCTATTTTCATCCTCATACTGGTACTACTACGGCCACTCTTAGGCGGCTGGCGTGAAATCTGGATAGATATCATCTTTCAGATGTAGAACCACTCCTACCAACTTTCGTTTAAGTTGCGCGACTCCTCTCTGGTGTTGCGATGTTTTTTTTTTTTCCCGTCAGGGTCTGATGATGTTGCCATCATCAATTTGAGGAAGCAGTGCGGCTTTAATCGATGTGTGCTGAAATAAGCCGCTGAGATTGAAACAGGCCGTTGTAATTTCTTCACTGCTACATTTGCCAGCGACAAATCCTCCGTCACAGCTCCACGTGCGCTGTGTATCTCTTTTTGTTCCACAACTCCGCCGCTACCATCCGCTTGCGTTCGGGCCACACACACACACACACACACACACACTCACTCTCTCTCTGTCTCTTTCTCTCTCTCTCTCTCTCTCTCTGACACACACACACACACACACACACACACACACACACACACATTAACATACACGTGGATGCACGTCGGGAGTGGCCCGTTCCCGCGCGTGGGAACTATCGTCCCGGGCTTAACGCCGTCCGCCCCGCGCCGATCTAATTTCCCTTAAAATGATTTAAATTGCGTTTGATGGCGCTGCGCCGCTGCCGTTGTGCTCCCCTGCTAAACGTATCGCGTTGCCCGCGGCCGCTGCTACCGTTGCCGGGCGGTGTTTCCAAACTGGCTCCCGCGGCGAGATCTCATTTTAAAGGTCGCCGCTTTGCGTACACGCATTTCCATGTGTGCGGCCCCACGCCCTGTGCCCCTTACAGGTCAGCACGAGTGAAAATTTATCTGGTCGGGACAGAACGAATCACCAGGTTCGTTTACACAGTGTTATTCGGTTCCATTCTCCTCGGAAAAGGAACGGAACCAAATTTTTATTTTGTGTAATTTGTTTGGGTGTTTATTTACAATATTATCGTTTCTTTTTTTTTGCTTCTTCTTTAAATCCACATGACAGATATTTAGACTGCTTTTGATGTTTTCCGATGTGTAAACCGACGTCTTAGTGTAACGTGTGAGAAACAAGTGTGTCATTATCAGCCATGTTTGAGTCACTTACGGAGTCCGGCTATTTGTTATATCTATGTTTCGCCAACAGATATCGCAATCCGTAATAGATGAGCTGATTGTACCCTATCAGTGCCTATCATATCACTAAACAACTATTACGATAGATTCATTCACGAACTTCAGTTCCTTGTTCCAAGATTTAAGCACAACTTTCTTCCTGACGTACATTTGTATCAATGGGTTCTCATCCTCGCAAAGGAAAAATGATGTTACTTATAAGCGCTACTGAAGATCTAGTTAAAAGGCGAGGGAGGTATTTAATAAAAGAGTTATGTTTCGTTACTACACAAAGAGGAGTCCAGGATATAATATCAGATAACTGGGGATATTTCAGCTACCATATACATTAACATCACACTGTATATGTGAAGAAGTGTGGGTTTATAAACGATCTGCATCTGTTTCAATTATATTGGCCATTAATGCCATCAGCATGAATTATAACTGTAACGGATAACTTCCCCTAGCACACGAGGTTAATCGTACATGATAGCATGTGGAGTAACCTAATAATAAATGCAGTAATTCATTTCATTTCCTTTCTAAATACTCGATACGTCGTTGGAACATATTAAGTTACGAACGGGGATGAAGTTTGGAACGATAAAAGAGATGGCCATTTATTGGTTCTTAAGACATACAGGTGTCATCACACTTTACAAAAAGCCAAAATAAAAACGACTTCGGCAAATGGAACACAGTTAATAACACTAGTGACAAATTATTAGCTATGTTTCCCACAAAACAGTAATAAAGGTTTATGAATCTGGAGGTACTAATAAGGATGTAATTTGCTTAATGTATGCAGTGGGTGGCAGGGCTGGTACAGGATGAAAACACACAAAACTTTCTAAAATTACCAAGCCAGGATCCCGTGGCAGGTCTATAAGGAATAAAGGTGTTCAGATGTTGTAACCAGACGCACTGAGACAAAAGTAAGGTCAGCAATAGACTGTTACTGGTTCGATAACAACTGATAAAACGTCTTAACTTCTATGAATACCAGACGAGGAGAAAAGCATTACACACGCATCGTAGCTCGTTCAATCTGTAACTTTATGGCCGGCCGGAGTGGCCGAGCGGTTCTAGCTGCTACTGTCTGGAACCGCGCTACTGCTACGGTCGCAGGTTCGAATCCTGCCTCGGGCATGGATGTGTGTGATGTCCTTAGGTTAGTTAGGTTTAAGTAGTTCTAAGTTCTAAGGGACTGATGACCTGAGCAGTTAAGTCCCATAGTGCTCAGAGCCATTTGAACAATTTTTGTAACTTTATGGACGACAATGTGAAGCGTAGCACTGCCCACAGACTTTAATATAAAGGACACGCGGCAGGTTCTGCCTATACACTTGTGTTTACCACTAAATGGAAATCCCTTTACTCAGGATAAATTATTACCAAAGAGACAGGCGGTAAGTATCAAAAAGCAATGATATTTTCATTGAAACAACTCAGGTGGAGCTTCGATCGACTAAATCGTCACGGGACATGGCTGCCGACAAAGTAGTAAGACCAAAGCAGGAATGAACACATTAAGATCAGGCAATTTTCGGAAGAAAGAGCCATTAGAACTCTCAACAACAACCACGTATTTATTTAGGAATGAATCACTACACGAAGCACTAAGCTCTTTGATCTGTAGTCATACTTTGGTGCCTATTCTCACAGACCAAGGCCACCTCACCAGAACGTTTTCTAAAGAAAGAGGTGGAGCCCCTCCACGCCCACAACGGCATGATTGCCAACACAAAAGGTCTACTACCATCTCTGCAAAGGGGTTAGTTTTCACCAGAATGAGGTCTCGTAGGATGCGGGTACTGCAAAGTTTGCGTACGTCTGGTTAGGTTTAACCATTAATACGGCTCATCTGGATATAGATTGGGTCGAAAGTTGAACGAAGGGTAGCGGTTTGATGGGTGGGGGGGGGGAGGGGGGAGGGAGAAAATGCCAAGCAAAAGCCAAGGGAAAATACCTCTGCGATAGTTGGGTCGGGTTGTAAGAGCAGTAGCGGTTTTCTTTCTGCCTACGACGGGTCATGCAAGGGTAGTCTTTGTTAGTAGTGAGTATCATGCAGGTTGATATCTTTGAGACTGTGCGGTGCTGGATGCCGGTGTTGATTTCCGGTCAGCGTCAGCATACCCATAACAGGTTCGTCATCGTTTGTGTTCGATACGTCAGATATCAGATGCACAGTGTAGGGTGATGTTGGCGATTTATTTGTGCGTCAGTGTGCGAGCTTGTCGGTTTCCCTGCCGTAGCCTGTTGGTCGACTTTAATAGCAGCTGGCATATCCAGTCAACGTTACTGATATGCAGGGGCTTGCCGACGTTTGTCGCTTGTGGGTGTATGTTAGCTTGCCATAGGTGGTTATGCTCCAGTTATTAGTGTCTTTGGTTGCTTATGCCTCCACCTATGGTTGTGATCAGAGTTTCCCAGAGTAAGGATGAAAGGATAGTTCGCGTGTCTCGAGTAACTGTATAGTCGTGTGGCGTGTTTTTTGAATACTTCCTTGAGGGTTTCAAGGCGGTATTCATTGTGAAGGTCCACGGCGTGTGTGTAGCGTTGCTAATGATGCGTAGCACTTTGTTCGGTATGATCTGCAGACGGCACAGGCATGTAGGAGCTGCGTATCCCCAGACGGGAGCTGCGTACGTCATCAGAGGTCAAATCAGTGTCATCTATGTGGTCCTCGACACCCTCCTATTTAATGTACTTTTCCTGTTGAGCATTGGGTAGGTTTGTTTGAGCCTCTCGTGGCTCTGTTGGCAACGTATTCGATGTGGTCCCCCCCATGTAAGTTTCCGGTCCAGCGGGACACCGAGAGATCTGACTTTCTCTCGGAGATGTATAGGTCGTGTATGGAGTGTTACCTGTCTACAGTGTTGATGTTTGCGCGGTAGTTTCGGTCTGCGTGTGAACAGAACTTCTTCGCACTTGTCGACGTTTACTTTAATACGCCATCGTTCCAACAAGGCTTGACAGTTCTGAGTGCCGTCTGTATTCGTGAATTTATGTTCGACGGTTTCCAGTCTTGCGCGAGTATGGTCGTGTCATCCACGTAGATGACTAACGTTGTTTTTCTGTGCTGCTGGAAAGTTATTAATGCACAGGTTGAACAAGATGGGCCCAAGGATGCTTCCCCTGGGGTACTACAGCTTGGATACCGTGTTGTGTCGATTGTTTGCCCTGAACGACTGTGTTAAAACATCTGTTCGTAGGATATGAGTGTGTGAGGCGTACGAGTCCGTCCGGGAAACTAACTTCGCCTAGTTTGAGTATAAGGCCGTTGTGCCAGAGGCGGTCGAAAGCTTTTTCGATGTCCAGGAACACGGCCTCTGTGCTTTGTTCGCGTTAAGTAGTTGAGTGGTGATTCCTAAAGCCGAATTGCTCCAGTCTTAGGGTGTAATTAGTGATGAAGTACCTAGTGATGAGTTTCAGTATTACCTTCTCAACAATGTTGCTGAGCGAGCGCAGCACACTGATGGGTCGGTAATTTTGTGGGAGGGAAGTTTTGGTGTTTTAAAACGACATTCGTTATGTGCGCAAGGTATTCTGCGGCTCTATCCGTGAACTCTCGTAGGGCACGGTTTTGAATGCCATCAGGCCCTAGGGCTTTCCTAGCATTGGTGTGCTTGATAGCCCAAGTAATTTCGTTTGTGCTAGTGCGTCTGATTTCGTCGCGCGAGGGCTGGGCTACTAGTCGTGTAACCTCCTGGTCCGTTTCAAATGTGAATACTGAATCTGAAGGAGCCAGATTCGGCATGAAAGATGATGCAAGTGTTGTGGCCATAAGCTCTGCCTTCTCCGTCGCGGAGTAAGCTGGTCCTTGTAGAGTGGGAATGTAAACTTTACTCCCTGGTGAAGTGTGTGGCTAACTTACACACGCCAAGACCTGTGGTATCTTGCGACTTTCTGCCCACATTTTTCGTTTCGAAATGTTTGTATTTTGTCCGTATTATACACTGGGGTCTGTTCACAGGCGCCTGGTACGCTGCCAGTATCTCCTGAAGTGGTTCCTCATTGAGATAACACCGAGGGTTTCCTGGGCAGGGCCTTCGAGTGTTGTTTTGGTGTTGTACGTGGAGTGGCTCAGTCATTGAGTCTTGGATGGCAGTAGTAAGAGCCTCCACCGCCTCATCAATTTTTTGTGTGTTGCTAATTTCGAGCGTGTCCAGGATACGACTATCAAGCGTTTCCTTGAACAGGGTCCAATTTGCGCGCTTGTAGTTCAGTATCCTGCGTGGTTCTGTGTCCTGCAGTGTTTGTTCCATGTGTAGTACTACAGGCATGTGGTCTGAGTCCAGATCGTTTCCAACCAAAAGGTTGAATGTGCATGTGATGTCCTTGATGAGTTCTATGTCTAGCAGGTCTGGCCTGTGTTGGGCCTGTGTAGGCACGAACGTGGGGACGTCCGGCCTTAGTATAATGTAGTTTCGGCTTAGTGCATGTTCGTATAGTTTCTTCCCGATGAAGGTACATATTCGTGAGTTCCAGCCGGGATGCTTTGCATTTAGACCTCCAGCGGCGATTACCTGCGGTGCTATGTTGAGAACTGTGCTGATATCGCGTGTTACTATGTTTCTAGGAGGACTGTACAGCGATACCAGTGCGGTGTTGGCTCCTTTGAACTTGACCCTGACGGCCGTGGCCTCTAGTCTATCAAGCGCAGGGAGGTCGATGTTCGTATGTTCTATGTCTTTGTGAAAGATGACGGCTGTGCCGCCTTCCTTCCTGCCGTCCGCTGGGTCGCTACGATGAACTCAATAGCCTGGGATGTTTAGCTGTTTGTGAGGCACAAGCAGTGTTTCGTTCTCTAGGTCGATTCGAATACCCTTTCGCTCCACGAACGCAGCCATTTTCGGCTCTTTTGTTTGCGATCCAGGTGACATACCAAATCAGGATCTGTGAGTTTGTGTTGGCGTCTGCATTTCGGATCTGCTGTGGCGTGTTATCGATGTATTCGTGTAAACAGTGGCGAGGTAATGGTTTGTATGCTAGTCCAGTTGAGCGAGCCAGACATGAAATGCCTGAAGAGTTGTGAGACACACCCAATAATCTTCATGACTACTTCGGTGGTCGTGAGTGCGGGGAATAATGTCTCCATTATTCTTCGGAGTGTTGAGGTAATGTTGGGAGTGTCGTCCTGTGGGTGGTTGGTTGTGTTGGCGACCGCTGGTACTTGTGTTGGCTTCTGGCTAGGCTGACTTGTGTGTCAGCTGTTTGAGTGATAGTTGTGGGCGCCTGAGTGGTCTCTGTGGTGAGTGGGCGTGTTGTGTGGGTCGTTGTGTTGGTGTCCGAATTGTGTACGTGCGCATTGGTGTCCTGTCGTCTGTGTGTTTGTTGTGGTGTGGTCGTGCTTCTCCTGTTCCGGTTGTTTCTCCTTCTCTGGCGTTTGGGCAGTCCCTGTGTAGGTGCGTCTTCTGTGATCTGTGGTGAGCTGCAGTCAGCGATATCAGGGGTAGGATGGTGTTGTTATTTGTTTTTTGTGGTGTATCTGGTGCGGGTGTGGTGTTGGGTGTTGTATGTCTTGGTTGTGTGTCTGTTGCTGGGGATGTTTGTTGTGCATGTGCGGAGCTGCGAGGTTCCTCTGACCGCTCCGCGCTGCTGGGGCTGCCACTCCAGCAAAGGATACTCCACTCCCTACTGGGCGCGAGGGCGGTTTCAGAGTTGTGATGGCGTCAATTTTTGTGTGTTTGGCTGTTTTGCGCTTCAGAGCTTCTTTGTATACAATACATCCGATGTAGCTAACCGGATGGGCCGCACCACAGTTGGCGCATGTGCGTGGTGCTGTGTTGGGGATTTTACACTATTCTGTCGTATGGCCACCAGGGCATTTGCGGCAGCTGGGAGCGAGACCGCATAGAATACCTGTGTGCGCAAAGTGCTGGCAGTTGTAGCATTGTTGAGGCATGCACGACGTGTTGTAAATCTCTACATTGACGACCATGTGAAGAAATAAGTTTAAGTTCAGCATGTCGAGGGACTTGGACGTGTCAGCCAGCTACACCATGTAGTTGTGTGATGGTCTCACGGTGCCGAACTCAGCCATTCGATTTACACAAATGCACTCCCACTCAAGGGCGGTGAGTTCCTAGTATACTGTCTCGATCGGAGATCGAGAGCCTACCCCCTTGATCACACTGGGTCTTTTCCAAGACTGTCCTGTTCGTGAAGTGTTCTACCTTCCTTTCTTTCTTTCAGAAAGTCCAGCAGATTCGTGTAGTCTGATTTGTGATCCACGTACAGTGTAGCGTGGTGCCCGTTGAGTTTAGAGTAAAATGTTGTGGGCTTGTGTTTGCTACGGAATTCTTTGTTTAGGAGACTAAGGTCTCCAGAGTTGCGTGAAATGGCTGGTGGGAAGCCAGCCGAGGACTTGTTTGGACTCTGCGTAGCTGCTTCTGTATTTGTGTGTGCTGCAGTCGCAGAGTTGTTTCTATTGTTCCCTGTGCTGCTGGTGTTGCTATTTTGCGGTATAGTTGGAGTTGGCAGCAGCACTCGGCAGTTGCCTCGTGAGTTTGTGGACTCACTTGTTTGTGCGTGAAAATTTATTAAATAAAACTGATAAATGCGACAGCAAAAAGTTATTGAATTTTAGTTCTAAACGAAAACCGCTGCTAAGCTGCTACATGATGACTACAGAAAGAGTGCAGCACCAAAAATACAGCTATTCTCAGGTAATCTATGCGTTTGGGGACATGAAATTAAGCAAAATAAGCGTATGTTGTTGTACCTTTTTGCATCTTTTGTGAGGTTACTAACTTTGCACATTTTACCTTCTGTTTCATGCTTAAGAACATTTTCATCTACGTTTTTAATAGGTTAGACAGAAATTTTTCCTCTTCTTGAACAGGATTTTAAGATTTTGTTTAATAAGAAGCCAGCAATGGCGAGTAAGTATTGAAACACAATTTATGGAAAGCCCCAGTAATTATTTATAGCTCCAGCAACAACTGCACATCACAGCAGAAATGGCCAATTTCAGCAACAGTGAGCAAAATTAGTAAAACTCAGTAGCACTGCTCAACCTTTACATCTACGTGGCCCTTCCGAAAACCATACTTAAATACGTGGCAGAGGGTCAATCGAAGCACCTTCACACAAATTCTCTATTATTCCACTCTCGAAAAAGGTACAGAAAGAACGAACACCTTTAATTTTCCGCGAGAGCTCTGATTTCCCTTATTTTATTACGATGATTGCTTCTCACAATGTAGGTCGGCGTCAACAAGATATTTTCCATTCGGAGGAGAAAGTTGATTACCGAAATATCATGAGATGATCCCGCCGCATCGAGATAGTCTTTCTTTTAATGATGCCCACCCCAAATCCCGCAACATTTTCGTCGCCCTCTCTCCCCTATTTCTCGATAATACAAACTGGCCTCCTTTGAACTTTTTCGATGTACTCCAGTAATCCTACCTGCTAAGGATCCGATACTGCGCAGCAGTACTCCAAACGAGGACGGTCGAGGGTAGTGTAGGCAGTCTCTTAAGTAGATCTGTTGTATCTTCTGAGTGTTTTGACAGTAAAGCGCAGTCTTTAGTTCACCTTCCCACAACATTTTTCATGTTCTCTTTCCTATTTAAGTTGTTCTTAGTGGTAATTCCTACGCATTTAATTGGATTTACTCCCTTTGGAGTGGATTGATTTATCATGTAACCGTTGTTTAACGGATCCCTTTCAGTACTCATGTGGATGACTTTAATTTCTGATCAATTGGCAATTTTCGCACAGTACACGTATCTTATCTAAATTGTTTTGCAATTGGTTTTGATCGTCTGATGGCTTTACTAGAAGATAAACGACACCATCATCTGCAAGCAACCTAAGAGGGCTGCTCAGATTGTCTCGTAAATCGTTTATACAGGTAATCACTTTTACTTTACTCGATGACTTTCCGTCAGCTACTACGAACTGTGACCTCTCTGACAGGTAATCATGAATCCAGTCGCATAACTAGGTCGATATTCCACATGCACGCAATTTGGTTAGAAGCTGTGTTAAATATGTGTCAAAAGATTGTTCTCTTCAACGTATTTCATAATGATCGAACACAATATTTGTTCCAAAATCCTGCTACACATCTACGTTAATGACAGGGTCCTTTAATTTAGTGGATTACTCGTACTGCCTTTCTTGTATATTGGTGTGACCTGTGCAACTTTCCTGTGTTTAGGTAAGGATCTTGTGTCGAGTTAGCGGTTGTATATGATTGTACATTAGGGAGTTATTGCATCAGCGTACTCTGAAAGGAACTTAAATGGTATACAATCCGAGCTGAAAGACTTTCTTTTTCATTAAGTGATTTAAGTTGCCTCACAACTCCGAGGTTATTTACCTGTAAGTTACGCATGTTGGCAGCTGTTCTTGATTCAAACTCTGGAATATTTGCTTCTTCTTTGGAGAAGGATTTTCGGAACGGTATGGTTAGTAACTCTGCGTTATCAGCAATGTTATCGATAGCATTTACGACGCTACCGCGCAGAGAAGACATTGATTGTGTCTTGCCACTAGCATAATTTTCGGATTTTCTGCCAGGTTTCGAGAAAAAGTTTTGTTGTGGAAACTATTATATGCATCTCGCATTGAAGTCCACGCTAAATTTTGAGCTTCTGTGAAAGATCGACTGTCTAGGAGATTTTGCGTTCGTTTATATTTGCCATGCTGTTTTAGTTGTCTCTGCAACAGTATTCTAAAGTTTCTTGTGTTATCGGGGATCAACTGTGTCGTTAGTTAATTCATTTGGTATACATCTCTCAAATGCTGTCGGTACTATTTCTTTGAATTAAAGACAAACCTGGTCTACACTTACATTGTTAATTTGGAAGGACTGGAGATTCTCCCTTAGGAAAGCGTCAAGCGAATTTTTATCTGCTTTCCTTAACAGATATAATTTTTGTTTATTTGGGAATTAGGACACTTGGTATTATTGTGACAGCCCTATCTTCACTAATCCCTGTATCTGTTTCGATGCCGGCCGTGGTGGCCATGTGGTTCTAGGCGCTACAGTCTGGAACCGCGTGATCGCTACGGTCGCAGGTTCGAATCCTGCCTCGGGCATGGATGTGTGTGATGTCCTTAGGTTAGTTAGGTTTAAGTAGTTCTAAGTTCTAGGGGACTGATGACCTTAGAAGTTAAGTCCCATAGTGCTCAGAGCCATTTGAACCATTTGAACCGTTTCGATGCTCGTTATAAGCTCAGGATTATTTGTTACTAAGAGGTCAAGTGTGTTTTCACAACCGTTTACTATTCGAGCAGGTTCATGAACTAAGTGCTCGAAATAATTATCAGAGAATGCAGTTAGCACAATTTCAGATGTTTTTTGATGCATACCTCCGGATTTAAGCATGTACTGCTAAATATCGAGAGTAAATTGAAGTTACCACCAATTATAATTGCAAGCTCTTAAATTTTCCTTGAGACATATGAGTCTCAACTTTATCTACAATAATGACAGAACCATATAAAGTTGAGACTCGTATATCTCAAGGACAGTTGAATTATATAAGATCTATAGATCACCTATACCTAAGGAAGAGACAGAATTTCGTCATTACATACAAAGCTGGGGTGCAATTCCAATACCGGAGAGCCTCGGTAATACCGACAATTTAAGAAGAGGTTCAAATGGTTCAAATGGTTCTGAACACTATGGGACTTAACATCTGTGGTCATCAGTCCCCTAGAACTTAGAACTACTTAAACCTAACTAACCTAAGGACATCACACACATCCATGCCCGAGGCAGGATTCGAACCTGCGACCGTAGCAGTCGCGCGGTTCCGGACTGAGCGCCTGAACCGCTAGACCACCGCGGCCGGCTTTAAGAAGAGGAAAACAGGCTAAAGGTGTGAATTTAAGTTTATATTAGGGAGGGCATTGGACTAGGGTAGTCGTAGCAACTGTGTTGCCACTACACCTACGGTAGTGTAGTGACTAACACATCTACGTAGTAAGCAGATGATCAGGGTTCAAATCCCAGCCATGATACAAATTTTAATTCATTTCTTCAACTTCTATCATCATTGTTGATAACTGCATGAGTTGGGTACATGTTTGAAATTAGACTCAAATATTCTTTGAATCTTTCAGAAATTGTATAATCTGAGTAGGGAGGTCGATAAAAGGATCCAATTATTATTTTATTCTGGTGGCCAAGGATGACTACTCGTACTAACTCACAGGGCCATCTGCTTCTAACAGCGAGAAACAAGCCACTATCGACTTTATTTAGCCTATCCTTTTCGAACACCGTTAGGGACTTCAAGAGAGCTTCTGCAGAACTTATCTCTGGCTATAGCCAGCTTTCAGTGCCTATAACGATTTGAGTATCAGTGCTTTCTATTAGCGTCTAGAGCTCTGGTACTTTCCCAACACAGCTATCACAATCTACAACTGCTATACCGACAGTTCCTAGATCTATCTCCTTCCTATGTTCCACCGGCGCCCTTTGTGACTGAAGACCTTTTTGTGTTTCCATGAGGCCATCTAACCTAAAAAACCGTTCAGTCCACGTCACACAGCCCGTGCTTCCCGTGCAGCAGTCTCCTGCATCCTGTGTATAATGAACTCCCAAACCATTTAGCTGAATCCGAAACACCTCACCACCCCGTGGTGCAAATCAAGGAATCTGCAGCCTACACAGTTGCAAAATGGTTCAAATGGCTTTGAGCACTATGGTACTCAACTGCTGTGGTCATAAGTCCCCTAGAACTTAGAACTACTTAAACCAAACTAACCTAAGGACATCACACACATCCATGCCCGAGGCATGATTCGAACCTGCGACCGTAGCGGTCGTGCGGTTCCAGACTGTAGCGCCTTTAACCGCTAGGCCACTCCGGCCGGCTTACACAGTTGCAGAAATATCTGAGGCTCTGATTCAGACCTTCCATTTGCCTCTGTACCATTTGCCTCTGCAAGCAGTCTAGTCAACTGTGCTGCAAATGGTGAGCTCTGATTTCATCTTGCAGGCAAGACTGGAAGATTTTACTAATTCTGACAGCTGCTCGAAACCAGGGAGAATATCTTCCGATCCAAAGTGACACTCGTCATTGGTGCTGAAGTGAGCCACCAGCTGCAGTTGGCTGCACCCTGTGCTTATCCTGGCATCCGGAAGGACCCTTTGCACGTTTGGAATGTCTCCACATGTTATGCACATCGAAGGCACACTGGCTTTCGTACCCTCTGTGGCAGCCATGTCCATAAGGGGCTCGATAAGGTGCCTAACACTGGAGCTCCCAACTACCGATAATCCCATCATCAGTAACTGCCTGGATCTTGCAGACTGCCTGGATCTTGCAGACTAAGAGGTTTCCCCTGGAACAGAACAAGCAACTGTATCTGTGTGAGGGACATTGTCGGCCACAAATAGCATGTGAAACCTGTTTGTCAGACTAATCAGGGAGACCCTACGTGCATCTTTCGCAGCCTGTCACGCTCCAAGGCGACCTCTCACTCGACCATAAGTAAGTGGTAAACCTCAGTGAGAGCAGTAACTGGACTGGCCACTGTGTGGACCGATCAGAGATTCAAAAACTAAACTACTAAGGCACGCAGAAGAGACTAAAGTATTCGCTCCTGGTAAATAAGTTGCAAAATGTTACAAAATCGGTGACTTCCCGACATAAACGATAACATGAGAACTGTGTCTATTAGATATTAAATTAACAGACAGAAATTAAAAAACTAAACTACCAAAGCACGCAGACGAAACTATATATTTCATACCGGGTTAGGAACTCATAGAATGTCACAAAAATCAGTTACTCGCTTATGACCGTAGCAGTTTTGCGACCTAAAACCATAACCAAATTCAGTTACTTCGCTTTTACTGCCGTTTCTCGGCCGCCGGCTGCTGCCTAACTGTGAAACAAAATAAAATGTTAACAATGATGCTGCAACAGTTGAAAACTAAATTCAGATAGTCCTGTGATGAATTTAACGGTTCCTTCTATCGACTGTGTACTGTGTTATTGGCCTTGTTAGTGTTTAACAGGAATGGATTATTCCTAATAAAATCATGCCAGACATTAAGAAGGAGAAGCTGTGTGCACTTTCTGAAGGATTCAAGTTTCATTATATAGAAACTGATATCATTCATCTATTTTCAGTGTGCTAAGTAAATACTGCAATAGATGAAAAGGATCAAAGAAAAAGAATAAACCAGCACATCCACAACAACAAACATTTAAAGAACATTGAACTTCGCAAGTCGAAAACCAAGCAAACTGCTCTGATACACGCCTTCGCTTCATGATCCGAAAAGTAACAGTCACTGAGTGAGTTTATTACGGATTTTGTCATGGCTTTAATACAGTCAGAAATTGTAATCCACAAGATAAACGATCCTGCATTCAAATTAGTTCTTGAGAAATGATGCCGGATGCGGGCACTTAGAGAACATGTTCATACAGCGAATTTGTAAGAAAGGTTTAGAGAAAGTAAAAGAGTTGATCAGCAGACATGAAGTGGGATGCGCTGTAGATGAAACTACTAATGAGCTGGAAGGATATATTTTGAATGCGTTACCTTTTCCATTATCTTGTGAATGGGTAAACCCAATAATTTTTAAAACTCGAGATAATGCAATCATTCAACGACTCATAGATGAACCTGTGGCCAGGGGCATACAGTACGAAAAAGTCAGGCTTGTTGTGACTGATCAAGCATGCTACATGTTTTTGGCTTTGCAACAATTGAATGGCATGTACTCCAATCTCAGTATTTGCCAAATTATCAGGGAAAACTTCTGCAGGGTAAGTGACTTCATTGCTGCTCTGATGAAGATTCTGGTAAAGGCTCCTAATCGTCAACCTTTGTACCAAGAAATGACATTGGTCCACATTCCACAATTTCCTGTTATCCCAAGGTAGGATACATGAATAAAATGAACAATTTTCTTGTGCCAAACAGTAGATAAAATCAAACACCTCATATGTGCTCTAGATTAAAATGGACACAGCAGCCATCAAGTCAGCAAGAGAAACATGGAGTTGGAACTTTTATGAAGTGTGTGGCTATAAGTATTTGCCTGATATGATTCAGAGTTTGGAAGAAGAAAGTAAGAGAAAATGGAACTCTGGAATGTGTTGTTGAGTGTTAGGGACATCTATGATGGATTTGAAATAGTCAAATTCGAATTAAATTTGAAGAATAATACAGATGTGGAAACCTTTGAACTTTGACTGAACTTCCTTTTCGGTTGGTGACACGATATTCTCCATTGGTTCTGTAGATGTCACTAGGAGTTTCCTCATATATAGGGATTCACTGAGTTCAAAGCGCCAGCGTCTTAGTGTCAAAAACGTTGAAATCATGTATGTAATCCAGTATAACAGAACCCTGTAAAGCGAAGAAAGAAAGTTAATGTAGATTATTTAACTCCAAATAAAGTAATTTCATTAATATTTTTTGCACTTTTTTGTATCCATTTTCAGAACGTTTTTTCTCTTTTTCTGACCACAATTTGCACCTCAAAATCCACTCATTTATCACGACACATCACTGCAGTGCGTAACTCGAATCCACATTAGTACGTTCAAGGAAGATACCGTTCTATAGCTGAGACACATTGATCCGAAGTAAACAGCCTGCCTGTTTGTGAATTTCCGCGAGCGCGTCCTCGCCAAGTGGTGGGGCGAAAAGTACTTTTCTCACTTGCAACTAGCGAGGTTTGAAAGGATCGGAACATCGCTGACAGACTATGTATTTATCGCTACCTCCACAACCAGCAAAATGTTGCAAGGATGGCATGCTCATGAGTACAGTTCTTGATTCTGACATTCCCTGCAGAACTTTTAAATCAGACTGATTCATCCTTCCAATCACCCATGATGGTGTACAGCACGGAAGGTAGATCAAAAATGCATCATTCTGTCCTAAAGAAACGAATTCTTGTGCTAATTATTCCTCCAGAGGTTCCTCATAGTTAGAAAATAGTGGGATTCGATGTGACTAAAGTACTGATAACATACTTGTAGATGCTAAGCCGCAAATGTTACTAAACGGCACTGACAGTAGTATTCCATAATTATTTATAGAGCTATACTTCGTATTTAAAATTAAAGGAAAAGCAGTTTGCTTTGTGCCATACGCGTTTCGCCTCTATTATTTGTGAATGATCTTCAGCTGCCTGTAATATATGTTTATCTTATGTATATGCCAATTGCGATTTACTATAGTTACAAATATCTTACATTACATTGTTCCTGTTATAATCTTGTTTCTTGGATGAGAAACAACTTTTTGTAGCACAGGTTCCATGAGTTTAAATCACCATTTTAGGTACTTAAAATTTCTCATGTAACTAGTCCTCGGATGTCGTCCTCGAGTCGTATTTAACTGGTCTGAATGCTTCAGATGGCCGAATACGTATCTGAACTCTTCACTTCCACTTTTCACTGTTTGCTGATTGTGTATAATTACAATAACTGACGCTAACAGTTTGTTTGTCATTCGTCTTTTGTTTGTGTTTTAGTGTCTACATGTAGTGTAATATTTGTTTGTTTGCTATGTGTGTACATGCGGTGTCAAATGGGTGAGTGTGATGTTATACTTCTGGTTTTGTTATTATGGTTTTGGTTATTTCTCTCTCTCTCTCTCTCTCTCTCTCTCTCTCTCTCTCTGTGTGTGTGTGTGTGTGTGTGTGTGTGTGTGTGTGAGAGAGAGAGAGAGAGAGAGAGAGGCGGAGAGAGAGAGAGAGAGAGAGAGAGAGAGAGAGAGAGAGGGGGGGGGGGGGGGGGGGAGAGAGAGAGGATCAGCGAGTTGTCGTTGATATTGATTTTATGATTCATTAATATTTTGATTATTGCAAAGGCATTTTTTGTTCGTGAAAAATCTTCCTGTAATGTTAGGAGTTTTCTGTTGTAATTGTTCACTTTAATTAATTATCATATGCTGTTCCATGTTAGATGGTTGACATCTGTGGTTTATGAGGTATTTACCAAGGGCAGAATGACTGTATAAGACGACGTTTCATAATTATTGTTATGAACTTGAACACTTACTTTCACCAATTCGAGATCATACTGATCAGATGAATCCCTTGAACAAAAACTCATTCGTTCCAAGATCCTCTGGATAATGACGAATGCTCTCAAATCAAGTTCATAAAAGGCTAGAGGATCGAGTTATCGAATCCTCAGGGAAACAAACGCCATAATGACCTGTTGTCATCTAAATGGCATATTGCTGCTAAGACAATGGCAATTAATTCGCAAAGAAATTTAGAAATAGTATGAAATTAATGTAGAGCAAAAAAAGGAAGGGCACAGTTATAACTGATTTTGTTCACTATTTGGTGGGGACTAGGGTACTTTGTACAGGGGACATGCTGTACCTCTGATCTTCAGATCTTAATATAACGCCAAATCATATTCAAGAAATAAAATCTCATGGCCACAACATATTATACCAAATGAAGTGCAAGGTATGTGGAAACGAAGCGAGCGGTTTGCGAAATAATCCAGTAGTGTTACCTACCCTACAACAGCACTCCCTGATGCTCACGTCTGGTCATCTCTGCAGCTGCAGGAACAGTCCATTGAAATGGTACCATTGGAAAAAGAACACTTTCCTCTCCCTTCCCCCACTCTTCCTAACGCGGCTCCATACGGGCCACGAAGCCGCCTATAAATTACAACAGTTAATAAAAACCGTGGATACAACGAGCTCAATGTGGATGATACAGATATTTTCTTTGGTAGTTGCAGTAGCTACAGTCACTGCTTCGGCTTTATCCATATGTAAACTTGCGGGTGTTACACAAGATATATTCGCAACCAGTCATTCACTGAAATGAGATTAGATTGCGTTTAGTTAGATTATCTTATAATTATAACAAAAATCAATGGGAGGAGTGTACTTATGGATGTTGATGTTGTTGCAATGATCAACATAAAAGAAAACACAAAGTAATAAGCTGAGGAAGTAGGAGGAATGTGAAATGCAGTTGTCTGCGTCATCTGTCGTTTTCATGTTCTACGATGACTTTAGAAAAATGAGTTGTCCCAAGGAAGTTCCGGAGAAGCAGAGGCCTTGGTCGTATTGAGAAGATTGAAACCGAACCATTCCTTTCTGTCTGCAACTATTTTAAACATTGTATATAATGCTATTGCAGGAGCGAGGGACTTAGAGCCTCATGGCATGTACTTAGTAATATAGTCCTACTCTTCAATCATATGGACGAGCCAGAAGCTTGCATGGAGATATTGAAAATAGCGTGCTGTAAATAAAATAACGTATTCTGAGAGGACATCCAAATGAAAGGCCATCATTATATAAGAAAAACTATAATTTTGGCAAGACTTGCCAACTGAAATACCTTTACTTGTCAACCTCATGATAAATCAAACTGTTACTTTAATTGATTAATTCTCTTTAATTAATTAATTTATTTACTCAGCAATTTATGGTTCAATGTGACAATGGTTGTATAAATGATACACATAGCTTTCCTATCTTTAATGTATTCCACCACATGATCAGAATATCTTATCTACATTCACTAATTAAATCTTCGTCTTATTCCTCCACAAATGCGTGAAGAAGAGAATGACATTGTAACACAGCAAGCGTGCTTTTTCTGACATTTGTTCCAAATGAATTATTACTCAAACAATTTAGGGACAGTGGAAGTGCACTTATCAATATGTAGTCTCAATATGGTCCCTACAGTTAAGTTAATCAGTGAACCAATCTGAGTAGTGATACTAGTAGCTGCGATGACGAGAGGATATGTGAATGAAGATGGCAGCTGCATACTGATACACTCGTTCTTACATCAAGAAACAGAAATAAGCATCGTCTTTCTCCAGTGATTCTGCTGGGAAGCCCACTGTCTACTCAGTAGAGAAAATCTCAAATTCAAACACGATCAGGCCGCTAACTACGAAAAGTTGTCTCCAATTCAGTTAAATCTACTCAGTGAACAAAAGTGAATTTAATTTCAATGCACTCCGAACGAGATATGGTCAAGCATGCCACTATACATTCAAAGAAAAGAGATTTTTTTCTGATAAAATTCAAGTGAAATTTAGTACCATGTACAAATATCCCACGAACACTGAAGTGGTGGCTGGAAAACTAGTGAATGAAAGAACTCATTTGACCAAGACCCCAAACCGCGAAAATCTGTTAAATTACACCGTGACAAAACGATGAAATTTGATGCGGCCATGTAAGCAATGTGTCTACTCCGCAAATGGAGATCTATCCGATGATTAATGAGGAACTGCAAAACACTGTACTCGAGCAACACGTAACTGGACAAACGGTGATTGCCACAAAGCAAAATCCATTTATTTCTCAAAAAATCACTCTAAATATGGAAACTGTATTGGATATCACTCACGCTCAGAAAGTGCGAGCGTTTAGTTAGGGTTAAATAAGGAATAGGCTTAAATCCTACCAGTACCCATGTGTCATGCTAACTGAACAAAGCCATCTACTTCCATGACCGGAAAACTCATTAAAAGTACAGAATTCAGTACTTTACTTCTCGCAGTTACGTTTCGCCAAATTACTTTACACACTGAAAGTAATTTTGTCTTAATAACTATACAGAAGAGTGAGGTTTCTTTGTAAGGCATCCCACGTGTTGAGCAACTCAAGCACACACGAAGTACTCCGTACCATAGGCTCAAGAATAATGGTAAATTCATTTAAGAAACCTCTCTTAACGTAACTAACATCGGAAGTCCAAAAGGAGTGTGCCTTACACATTACAGAGCGGAGGGGTCAGCCAAATATGACCACTGACCCTCCAGCCAACTTTGCTCCACAACTGCTCGGGCACCTAACTAATAGAAACCAGAAACCTTTCCTCCTTTCGACTGAAACTACTACTATTGGTACAACTGCCCTAGCGTACTACACATAGGGTTAAGTTGCGTTAGTCGAACTACAACCTAAGTTGTACTCCAGCAATATGTAAGCCCAGGTTTATAAAAATGTGAAATCAAGTGGTGTTAAACTCATATACACTCCTGGAAATTGAAATAAGAACACCGTGAATTCATTGTCCCAGGAAGGGGAAACTTTATTGACACATTCCTGGGGTCAGATACATCACATGATCACACTGACAGAACCACAGGCACATAGACACAGGCAACAGAGCATGCACAATGTCGGCACTAGTACAGTGTATATCCACCTTTCGCAGCAATGCAGGCTGCTATTCTCCCATGGAGACGATCGTAGAGATGCTGGATGTAGCCCTGTGGAACGGCTTGCCATGCCATTTCCACCTGGCGCCTCAGTTGGACCAGCGTTCGTGCTGGACGTGCAGACCGCGTGAGACGACGCTTCATCCAGTCCCAAACATGCTCAATGGGGGACAGATCCGGAGATCTTGCTGGCCAGGGTAGTTGACTTACACCTTCTAGAGCACGTTGGGTGGCACGGGATACATGCGGACGTGCATTGTCCTGTTGGAACAGCAAGTTCCCTTGCCGGTCTAGGAATGGTAGAACGATGGGTTCGATGACGGTTTGGATGTACCGTGCACTATTCAGTGTCCCCTCGACGATCACCAGTGGTGTACGGCCAGTGTAGGAGATCGCTCCCCACACCATGATGCCGGGTGTTGGCCCTGTGTGCCTCGGTCGTATGCAGTCCTGATTGTGGCGCTCACCTGCACGGCGCCAAACACGCATACGACCATCATTGTCACCAAGGCAGAAGCGACTCTCATCGCTGAAGACGACACGTCTCCATTCGTCCCTCCATTCACGCCTGTCGCGACACCACTGGAGGCGGGCTGCACGATGTTGGGGCGTGAGCGGAAGACGGCCTAACGGTGTGCGGGACCGTAGCCCAGCTTCATGGAGACGGTTGCGAATGGTCCTCGCCGATACCCCAGGAGCAACAGTGTCCCTAATTTGCTGGGAAGTGGCGGTGCGGTCCCCTACGGCACTGCGTAGGATCCTACGGTCTTGGCGTGCATCCGTGCGTCGCTGCGGTCCGGATCCAGGTCGACGGGCACGTGCACCTTCCGCCGACCACTGGCGACAACATCGATATACTGTGGAGACCTCACGCCCCACGTGTTGAGCAATTCGGCGGTACGTCCACCCGGCCTCCCGCATGCCCACGTGAGTGTGCTTATACAATTGAAAGGACTGCTGACTTTAGCGATAGATATGCAATTACAAGGAAACGTGTGTGACTGTTTTTATTACATTCTCTCTCACTGTCCGCTGCTCGTGGTCTAGCGGTAGCGTTCTCGCTTCCCGAGCACGGGGTCCCGGGTTCGATTCCCGACGGGGTCAAGGATTTTCAACTGCCTCGAGATGACTGGATGTTGTTGTGTCGTCTTCATCATCATCATCCATTCACATTACGGTCGGAGGAAGGCAATGACAAACATATCTGTATTAAAACCTTGCCTATTACGGCGGTGCGGATCTCCAGCGTCGTTTCCCTACACTCTGTAAAAGAGTATGGGACTTCATCATCATCTCTGTTGTAATGAACTTCAGAGAAGAATATGGTGATAAAGTAATTATTTTGTATCGTGTCTATATTTTGGTACTCCTTCATTCATTTACACATAATCAGACGGTAGAAAATTTTGATGCTGTAGCTGTAGTTCTGATTTGAAACGCTACAAATGTCACTGCCTATGTCGTACCTGTGGGGAATTCGATAATCGTACTGTTACGACTTGGCGTTGATGAAAATTACATACCAGTTGAAATTGTTCCAATTGGGTAATATGACGGAGAGACTTTACAATATGTGGAAACGGGAGGATATGGACGAAGCTTTACTGAATCATCGAAATGGTGAAACTGGATTTAATGGAGCATGTAGAAGATATGATATACCAAAGCCTACAGTGAGTAGTCATTTGTAGGGTTTAAATAAAACGTCAAAATGTGGAAGAGCTAATGATACGACAACACATATGGAAGGTGAATAATCAAGTTAGAGCTCGTTTCTTCGGAATAACTATTACTGAATTAAGAAAACTTGCCTACCAGGTTGCTCAGAAACATCATGTTCAGAATCGCTTCAATACAGAAAAAATTATAGTCAGTAAAAAATGGTACTACAGGTTTACAAAGAACATTCCTCTTTGTCCTTGCGAGTTCCCGATCCAATATCGATGGCATGAATGGAGAGGTTTAGTAAGTTTTTTTGATAAATATGAGGAAATACTAGACTAACGTAAGTAATAGCCGGCCGCGCTGGCCGAGCGGCTCTAGGCGCTTCAGTCCGGAAACGCGCGACTGCTTCGGTCGCAGGTCCGAATCCTGCCTCGGGCATGGATGTGTGTGATGTCCTTAGGTTAGTTAGGTTTAAGTAGTTCTAAGTTCTAGGGGACTGATGACCTCAGAGTGCTCAGAGCCATTTGAACCATTTGAACTGACCAAATAAGCAACGAGCTTGAAACCGCATTATCCATAGTCCACAAACCGTCAAAAATAATTGCCCGAGAGGGGAAACACCAAGTGATAGCAGTCATAACGACATGTGTATGTGCTGTTGATGCAGCAAGCGAATTCCTACCTCCGATGTTAATGTTAAGCGCAGCAGAGTGAATGACGCTTTAAAAACGGAGCGCCACCAAACGCAGCATTTTGGTGCTCCACAAATGGATGTAAAAAAAAAACTGATTATCCAATGACTATAAAATTTCGTAAACTGTACAAAAGCGGCGAAAAACAGCTCAGAAATAAACTCTGTTTTCACTGGATGGACTTAGCATACACAGCAAACATTTAGTGGCAACACAGCTGGCTCGTGATTATGGTGTTCTCATGCTATCATTTCCTGCTTACACGACTCAGTGTCTGTAGCCGTTGAACAGATTGTGCTTTAAAACACCAAAAAACAGCTACAATGAAACGGAGTCTTCGTGGATACGTTCAAATTACGGCAGTGTCATGAAAGAAAGAACATTGCGGAAGTCCTTGGTAATGTATATCGCCGACAACTTTGTGTGGACATAGCTCTAAACGGTTTTAAGACAACGCTCTTGTGGCTATGTGATAGAAATATCTTCAAAGAAGAGGACTTCATAGCTTCTGTTAATCAGTCAGACCAAGAATCGGCTGATGGATCTGAAGCAGCAACGCGAAAATATGGAAGGCCGTCTAACGTTGCAACATCGCTCAGTGATCAATTTGGACCTTCTAGAACGTATAAAGAATGTGGAAACGAAAACAGCATTGCAACAGTTGCAGAAATTAGCAGTTAACAAATAGAGTCTTACTTGACGACCTTATGTCCTATCCCATGCATAAAAACAGCTGTCAAGAGAAACACTAAACGATTTAAACCAACAGCAGAATAAAAATCAAGCCCTTACACCAAGGAAATAGAAGCCAAAGAAAAGGCAAATATAAAGAATAAACTTTTACACAAACCAGTAAAAAAGAGACACAAAAATGAAAACTTTAACAAGAATAAATAGTAAAGAACAGAGTGAACGCATTATGACAGTTGTAAGGATGATCGAGAAGAATACGAAAGAGAACACGAGAAATGAAAAAGTTGAGTACGTGACCTATATGTTGGTGTGGAAAGCAAAATTAAGAAATGTTTCTCTGATACCTGTGGTCGAACAGATTGTCGATTTTCGATATGTCAAATTAATCAGTTTAATTTGTTAAGAATTTATATTTTGTTTTCTATTTGTAATTTCACTAGAGTAACTATGAAAGTAACACTACATTTATAGTTCGTTTTTGTCATTCTGACGTTGGTATATTATTCCATGGATTTATTATGTCGTCGGAGAAATCTTATCCTAAGTACGACTTAGGCCACAGGGGGTAGGAATTAGGAAACCAAGTGCATTAAATGTAACGTAAGTACACATTTGAAAAAGGTTAATTTCAGATTGAGGAAAATTTTTTGTATTTTCTGGAAACTGATTGATAGTTTAAAGAATAAAGATTCATTGTACGCAAAAGAAACAATGTTATATAGATTACCCTGCCAAATCCATTAATTGGCCTTTAAAGGGTATGACTTGAGTAACCTTACCCTACTGGCTTCCCTTACGAAAACTAACACTGTCACCTCAGTCACGCTTAGCGGACTAAATAATAGGAAAATTGTATATGAAAGACACAGGTGCACAAATATGAAGGAAACTGAATACTGAGAATAAAACGACTCATTTACTTTTTGGAGGCTTACTGTCTTCGCAAAGAGGTAGCGAGCGGTAAAACAGAATGACTTTCGAGAGCACATAGCTGTATCAGATGTATCTAATGGATCCGTCTCAGTATGAATACGTAAACAATGGATAATGTAAGACAATGTTACGAATTTTACTTCTCAGTACTGTAAAACATTGAAGTGTTTCACACATGCAGCATCCATGCTGTAAAGGTAATACAAGGCATGAAGAATATGCGAGACTACCTGGGGTGTGGGTGAGGTGCTTTACTCAAGATCATAGACGTGTTAAGCTATAGACATGAAATATATTTAGAAACTGTCTGTAGAAATAAGCTAGTTACTTTGCGACGTGATAAAGTTTGTCTTCACATCAGTTTGATATCGACGCTTTCATGTTATTTTTGCCAGGATGTGAAAATACTTTCAGGAGTGTTGCTAATATAATGTTGGTGTGACGTACTTCAGGAAAGGAAACAATGTGAGGGCAGTTAAAAAAAATCTCATATCTTCTGAATATATCTTTAATAATTGTTGTAACGAGTCTTCCAATTTTTTTTACGTCACAGGAACTACGATTTTGACAGTGCAGGTCATGTCCACCACTCTGCACCAAACAATCGTTTTCTGGCATTTTAATGTGGTAATAATGGTTAAGCACAGCAATATGGGATACAAATTGATTTTAACCTACCTCCTTCACGTCCAAAACCGAACCAGCGTTCGTTTCACGTTGGTATTCACCTGCTTTGCATTCTTCAGTTGTAGAGATGAAAGGCTCTTCTACGTCCCACTCTTGACACACAAAACGCACATTAACAAACAGGAGTTTGATAACAGCCTGTAAAAGTGTCCTACCAGTTGGTCAACCTCTTCACATGAACCACGGTGGTAATGGTGAATCATCTGATTTAGTACACCAAAAATTTGCTGCGAAAATAACTCTTGGGCAGTGCCATGGTGTCCCGTCCTTTGATGTGCCTACAGGAAAGGGAGAAATGTCATGCTCTGGAGACAGCAGTGGCCGCACAATAGTCATTGCCATCAAAGAGAACAGGCACGTGCTATAGCTAACAAAAGCATGGAACGGGCTGCAGCCTTAATTCCGCCGGTCTGCTGAACTCACCGAGGGTGGTCGGCTCTCCTAAGGAGATACACTGACCGCCTCCTGCCAACAAAAAAGAGCTGGAGACCACACCATGAGAGCACCTTGCCAGTGAGAAACACGCATACCTTTCCTCTCAAGCAAACATGCCCAGTATTGTCAGTAACATAACTGTGGCAGCAAAATGAAACAATATCTCAAAGTGATATTTGAGTGAAATTTAAAATTGGAATTCTAACGGTTACATTTTCATTACACGTTAAATTGATATGATAATTCGGCCATATACAAATTCTTACTCACCAGTTTTAATTCATAGAATTGTGTGTCATATTAATTCTCACATTACTTGTCTTCACAATGTTTTGGGGACTGAAGATACGTAAAAGGCTGATGCTGTATAATTTACGTCTTTGGAACAGGAGTTGTTAGTGACTCGCAAGTAATACGAACGTTGCGAAATATTGCCCTCAAAGTGGGTCGTCTACAGTCCATGAAATGAGCAGGTATTTAAGATCCCAGTCCTGGTTCATACCACTTTGATTTCTCAGATACGTGTGGATAAAGTACAAAATGGTTCAGATGGCTCTGAGCACTATGGGACTTAACTTCCGAGGTCATCAGTTCCCCAGAACTTACAACTACTTAAACCTAACTAACCTAAGAACATCACACACATCCATGTCCGAGGCAGGATTCGAACCTGCGACCGTAGCGGTCACGCGGTTCCAGACTGTAGCGCCTAGAACCGCTCGGACACTCCGGCCGGCGATAAAGTACATGAAAATGAATAAAATCGTTTCATTTCAAGGTAACTCTGGCAATTAACCTCATCGAGAAACAGAAATCCAAAATTTCCCATTTCTATTGATGCAAATATCACATATACCCGCGCGAGAGTGTGTCTGCACAGTGATATTTGTTTCTATTGACATTAAAAGAACACCGCTTTGTTTGCAGTATTTTGTTTCTCAGCACTTCAGATTATGCAGTATTTTGTTTCTCAGAACATGAGATTATACTAATAGTGTTGTATAGAAGCTCGTGGAGTATCTGTTATCAGAAACCCACACGGGTTTACCTTCGTGAGTGTCAGATAAAAACAGAAACGTGATACACGCGTAACTTATTAAATCGTCTCATGTCTAGTTTTCAGCGAGAATTTCATCCAACACAGATGATAAGAGCTATTCTGGAACTTTTATATTTACACCTCTGACACACATATGAACATTTCAGAGTCAGAGGAATTGCGTAGCAATAGAATGGATTTGCACTCCTCAAAGTGACGTGTTTGTCCAGTTAACTGATGCAGAATCAGAATGAGATCCAAGCTAGCGTGATTCTTGGATAATTTTAAGGGGAGAATGAAACGCACTTTCTGTTGTGAATTGGCAGGAGCCAATTAACGGAGTTTGGAGGAAGCCAAAAGGCACGCGTTTAAGCTCACGCAGGCTGGCGTGAGGTCTGGAAAATGACAAGGAATTATAGTAGCCAAAAATAGTACATAGCTTCTGGAATACTTAACTTTAATCCTTAATTGGTGTACATCGGTCTGATGGTACATACTTCATAAGATACATCGTAAAGGATAAATGGCGCCTTGCTAGGTCGTAGCAAATGACTTAGCTGAAGGCTATGCTAACTATCGTCTCGGCATATGAGAGCGTAATTTGTCAGTGAACCATTGCTCGCTAAGTCGGATGTACAACTGGGGCGAGTGCTAGGACGTCTCTCTAGACCTGCCGTGTGGCGGCGCTCGGTCTGCAATCACTGACAGTGGCGACACGTGGGTCCGACGTATACTAATGGACCGCGGCTGATTTAAAGGCTACCACCTAGCAAGTGTGGTGTCTGGCGGTGACACCACACTTTCCATACGAATTATAGGCAGAAAATCCGGAAAAATCTGTTTGTCGTTTCGGATTTTATTACATATTGTATCGTGTGGAATAGATATTAGATTATTTAAGGATTATACATCTTCTATAGAGTGTCACATTTGAACCAATAAACTCCATAATTGTATGTACCACAAAAGAAATTTTAGTAAGTATACACTGTTCAGTTGAAATACAATGACGGAAAAAATCGGAGCACCAAGTAGGAACTGTGCGTCACAAATGAAAGTTGGTGGGCGTGTTTCTACATCTGAAAGACGATGTCTATTCAAATTCAGTGCCAGTCGCATAAGAGTGGTGCTAGTAGTGCCACTATAAGGATGAAAATCGGGTATGATTTAAATCCTTGCTGTAACGGTCGTGAGCTGTAGTTGCGTTTGAGACTGGACGTGGTGGTCGCCCTTAAGGCGACAAAGACGCCATTATCAACACATCACTGATTTCAAACAAGGTTGTGTAATAGGACTACGAACAGCTGGATATTCCTTCTGCGATATTTCAGAAAGCTCTGGTGGAAATGTAGCCACTGTACATGATTGCTGGCAGCGGTGCTCACAAAAATGTTCAGTCCCAAGAACACTGGGCTGAGAACGGCAACGTGGCACTACCGAGTGGGAAGATCATCGTGTTCGGCGAATGCTTGCGGGGCATCGTACTGCATCTGCACCAGAAATCTCAGCAGCAGCTGGCACCACAATGACAGCGCGAGCTGTTACAAATCGGTTACTCCAAGGACAGCTCCGAGCCAGACGCCTTGTAGCGTGCATTCCACCGACCCCAAAGCACCGCCATTTGCGACTTCAGTGGTGGCAGTAGAGACCTCATTGGAGAGCAGATTGGAGGTCTGTTGTGTTTTCTGTTGAAAGCTGGTTCTGTCTCGGTGCCAGTGGTGGCCGTGTATTGGGTAGAAGGAGGCCAGGCGAGGGCCTGCAACCAACCTTGACGCATGCCAGACACACTGCACCTACACCTAGAGTTACGCTCTACAGTGCGATTTCGTATGATAACAGCACTCTCGTGGTTATCCCACGCACCTCAACAGCAGAATTCTACGTCAGTTTGGTGATTCGAACTGTTGCGCTGCCATTTATGAACAGCATTCCAAGAGTGTTTTCCAACAGGATAACGCTCACCCACATAGCGTTTTTGCAACCCAACAAGCCTTACAGAGTGTCGGCGTGTTCTCTTGGCCTGCTCGATCATCAGATCTGTCTCCAGTGGAACACATATGGGACATCATCGGACGACAGCTCCAGCGTCATCCGCAAACAGCATTAACCGTCCGTGTATTAACCGACCAACTGCAAAAGACATGCAAATCCTTCCCACAAACTGCAACACCTGTACAACTCAACGTATGCTGGTTTGCAGGCTTGCATTCAACATTCTTCCAGTTACACCGTTTATAAACGTTTCACATTTGCAATGGCTTATCTCGCGCTTACATTCACTTGTGATCTTGTAATTTTGATTGCTCGAATATGTTAGCCGGACAAATGTATTTCCGAAATTTAATAACTCAGCATTAAACAGTTTTCAGTGTTGTGATTTTTTTCTGTCAGCGTATTATGAACACCTGACTGATATCGTGTTTAGTCCAGTCACTTGGTGTCCAAAATAGCCGTTTTCGTAACAACATTACGGAAGCTATTTTCTCAGATATTCTGCGTGTCTTTTGGGGGCCAGAACCCGAATTTCATATTTGCTGCTTTGTAGAATGTTGGCTTTATAAAGAAAAATGCAAAGACCTTAAAAATTTTAGCACTGTTTTTGCAGCGTCTCGCTTACTCATCGAAAACTTTACGTTTTCCGAAGATGGCCACTCAGCACAAAATTGACGTACTGAATTTTTCCTAGAAAATACGCTAGCTATGTTTGCCTTTTAGACGAGCAAAATGTGTGTGAATTACTAAGGGACCTAACTGCGGAGGTCATCGGTCCCTAGACTAACACACTACTTAATCTATCTTAAGCTAAGAACAATACACACACCCATGTCCGAGGGAGGACTCGAACCTCTGGTGGGAGGGGCGGCGCAATCCGTGACATGGCGCCTCGAACCGCACGGCCATTCCACGCGGCCTAGACGAGCAGTATTGGTGCCAGAGCGCACTGAAAGTCAACGAGTTTTCAGCAGAAAATCCCACGCCCACCCTCAAGATCTAAAAAAAAAAGTCGTCGACAAAAACCACTACCCCACGAGAAAGTGCATTAAATTTCCTACGAGAGACGTCTGTAGCATTCTATTTTCTCTTAGGAGGAACGGAGAAAAGCTACAATTACGAAAAATGGCTTTGCACCTTACAACCAAATGACGTGTCCATCTCTCATCAGCGCTATTCACTGAGGTGACTCAACTCGTGAGATATGCACATATGCAGATGGCAATGGTTTTGCCTACACTAGTTACAAAGGGCGGCACTTATTTGTAGCCAGGTGATTCACGTGAAAAGGTTTCCGAAGTGATTATGACCGCCCGACGGGAATTACCACACTTTGAACGCGGAATGGTAGTTGGAGTTAGACGCACAGGACATTACATCTCGTAAATCGTTAGGAAATTCAATATTCTGAGATTCACACTGTCAAAACGTGCCGACAATACCATAGTTGCGACAATACCTTTCACCGCGGACAACGCATTGGCGATGGTCTTTGCTTAACGACTGAGAGCAGCGGCGCTTGCGTAGAGTTGTCACTGTTAACAGACAAGCAACACTGCGTGAAGTAACCTCGGAAATCAATGTGAGACGAACGACGATCGTTTCCGTTAGAACAGTGCGGCGGAATTTTGCGTTGATGGGCTATGGCGGGAGACGACCGCCGAATTGTACCCTATTGGTTTGAAGAACTTTCTGAACAGTTCGAGCGAATGATATTGCCCCCATATCGCCCGCCATGAGACCTAGGAACATTTATGGGACGTAATCGAGTGGTCAGTTCATGCACAAAATCCTCCACCGGCAACACTTTCACAATTATGGGTGGCTTCTAAGGCAGCATGACTCAATATTTATGCACGGGACGTCCAGCGTTTCGAGTCCATGCTACGTTGAGGTGATGCGCTGTGCAGGGCAAATGAAGGTTGCACACAATAGTAGAAGGTATCTCATGATTATTCTCAACTCAGTGTACTTTCGATACGCTGTAAAAGAGGTTGTTATAATGATTGACGGCAGGAACAGCAGATGGCCTATAACATTCTCTTGGGGGAACGCCAGATACTACTTCTGTTTTAGTAGATGACTTTTCGTTACTTACTACGAACTCTGACCTTTCTGGCAGGAAATCCAGAATCCAGTGGCACAATTGAGACGATGATCCACAGGTAAGCAATTAGATCAGTCGCTTGTGAAGAACGGTGTCAGAAGCTGTCTGGAAATCATAAATATGGAATCAGTTTGACGTCTCCTGTCGATAGCATTCATTAGTTCATGGGAATAAAGAGCTAGTTGTGTTTCACAAGAAGCATATTTTCTTAACTCTTGTTGGCTAATATGGCAATAATCGCTTTCTTCGCGGTAATTCATAATGCACGAACACAGTGTGTGTTATAGAATCCTACTGAAGATCGACATTATTGGTATGGGTGCGTAATTCAGCGGATTACTCGTATTTCCTTTCTTAGGCATTGGTGTGACTTGTGTAATTTCCCAGTCTTTAGGTAAGGATCTTTCGACGAACGTGTGGTTGTATGTGATTGTTAACTACGGAGCTATTGTATCAGCATACTCTGAAATTAAAGTGGCTGGTAATCGTTCCCCTCTATTTTAACATTCGATACATTTCTGTTTTACGTGTTCAAATTAGCCAGCGAGCGGCTTCGCTGAAACATTTCGTTACTTTGTCGTTCTACGTACACGACAGTAGTGCTTCGCTTATGTGCCAGTCCCCCATCCCCTGCCATCGAAAATGTTGTTGTTTTTTTTCCTCACTGAATGAATCATAATCGTTACACCGACCAGTGTAGGAACTTTCTGTCCTTGTGACATGGAAAGATGTCCTACTGGAAGACGAGATCGCTGTCGGGGAAACAGTCAAGCTTAAAGGGATGAAGGTGGTTCACTATAAAGTTCACGTAGCTTACAGCTGTCATTAGGCCTGCGATTACTACTTCACGTCCCACGTAAACTGAGGTGAGTGCCTCCCATGCCATAATACTGTCCTCGCCGGCCTGCATCCGTGACGCAGCGCATATTTTAAGTAAATGTTCGCCTTGATGGTCGCGTATTCAGTCACGATCCACCCGACCAAACTACACTCATGCTCATAAATTAAGGATAATTGCAGAATGTGGCGCCACACAACGTGGCACTACACAGAACTGGCGCTAATAGCATAGGCACATAGCGAACACACACGACACAGATCTGTAAGTCCACGGTATTGGTGATAAGTTGGGAAAATCAGCCCGAGACTCGTGTGCCACAAAACGCCACTGTTTCCTGCGCATGTACCCCGACATTAGTATGGGATATGATCGCCATGCACACGTATACATGCCGCACAACGGGTTCGCATACTCTGGAGGTCGAGCAGCTGCTGGGGGTACAACCTCCCATTCTTGCACCAGTACCTGTCGGAGCTTCTGAAGTGTAGCAGGGCTTTGAAGACGTGCAGCGATACGTCAACCGAGAGCATCCCAGACGTGATCGATGAGGTTTAGGTATGGAGAACAGGCAGGCCACTCCAGTCGCCGGATATCTTCTGTTTCAAGGCACTCCTCCACGATGGCAGCTCGGTGGGGCCGTGCGCTATCATCCATCAGGAGGAAGGTGGGACCCACTGCGCCCCTGAAAAGGCAGACATACTGGTGCAAAATGGGCGTCCCGATACACCTGACCTGTTACAGTTCCTCTGGCAAAGACATGCAGGGGTGTACGTGCACCAATCATAATTCCACCCCACACCATCAAACCACGACCTCAATACGGGTGCATTTAAAGGACATTAAGGGGTTGGTATCAGGTTCCTGGTTCACGGCAGATGAAACCCGGCGAGAATCACTGTTCAGACTATACCTGGACTCGTCCGTGAACATAACCTGGGACCACTGCTCCAATGACCATGTACTGTATTCTTCACACCAGGCTCTCCTGTGATCAGGGGTCAGTGGAATGCACCTTGCACGTCTCCGGGCAAATAAACCATGTCTGTTCAGTCGTTTGTAGACTGTGTGTCCGGAGACAGCTGTTCCAGTGGCTGCGGTAAGGTCCCGAGCAAGGCTACCTGCAATACTTCGTGGCCGTCTGTGGGCACTGATGGTGAGATATCGGTCTTCTTAAGGTGTACACTGTGGACGTCCCGTACTGTAGCGCCTGGACAAGTTTCTTGTCTGTTGGAATCATGAAATCACACTTCGTGGCACACGGAGGGCCCGTTGCTACGACCTGTTGTGCCTGACCGGCCTCCATTCGCCCTAGTATTCTACCCCTCATAACGTCATCAATATGTGTTCTTTGAGCCATTTTCAACACACAGTCACCATTCGCACGTCTGAAAACGTCTGCACACTTACTCGCTGCACCGTACTCTGACATGCACCAACACACCTCTGCGTATGTGGACTGCTGCCAGCGCCACCGTGCGACGATCGCAGGTCAAATGCATCGCACGGTCATACCCCGAGGTGATTTAAACCCGCAAACCGCCCATCAGAGCGTTGATTCACCTTGTATCGGCATTATCCTTAATTTTTGAGCATGAGTGTACATGTTTTCATTGACCCATGTTCCAGTCGCGATGATTCCGTACTCGCTGCAAACGTAACTAACGATGGCGTTGGGCCAGTGTGGGAACACGACAAGATCGTCTCCTGCGTAGCGCCGTGTCCAAGAACGTGCGCTGACCAGTGTGCTCCGAAACACTCGTGCACTGTACTCTGCCGTCAGGTCTTCTGGTCCTTTATACAGCTGGAAGGGTGCCGACTTCCACGTTCTGTGATGTGGCGTGGCTGTCCAGTATGTTGTCGCCTACCATTGGTGCTATCATTCTTCAATCACTTTCCATAGATGCAGATGACAGTGGCACGCATACAGCCGACCAACTTCGTCATTTCCGAGATACTGTACTAGCGCGAAGACGCCGGCCCATAATAGCCTGCCTTTTGCAAAGTCGCATATGTGATTTCTCCATTTTGTGTCCGTATCGTCGCTAGAATGATTCGTAATTTCGCGCCACTGATGTGTTGGAACGAAATACGGTTGGCATACCTGTACACGCCTGTGTTTAATGTGTAACTGCCGGAAATTTCATTGTTGTATGCCTGTACGTTATTGTTCAGAGCTGTATTGAGTAGAACGTTGTGTCGCATATTTAACGAATTTCGATATGGCATAGTTAGAGGAACAACGCGTCTAAATTAAATTTCACGTAAAACTCAATAAAATCTTTACAGGGACACGCCAAATGATGCAGGAAGCATACGATGATGAGTGCTTAAGCCGTACGGGGCGTTACGAATCGTTCATACGTTTTTAAAAAGGCCGGAAGAAAGTTAAAGATGACCCTCGTTCAACACGTTCTTCGACGTCTACTGAAGGATTACTTCATCATGAATTCATGCCATTGTTAGTCAATGGCACTGGATGTGTTGCGACCCCTGCGAGAAATTGTACTAAGGAAACGGCTTGAAATGTGGCGAGGCAATACATGGCTCCTGCATCACGATAATGCACCGGGACGTTTATCTCTGTGGATGCCTAACTGTTGCCCAAAAATGAAATCACTGTGCTGCCACATCCTCTTTACTCTCCAGACCTGACCCCTGTGGACTTCTTTCTATTTCCAACGGTAAACGAGATAAAAGAATATTCGCAGACGGCGCTTCACGCGATCCAGCAAGAGACGTTCCAAGACTGCTTGCGGAAATGGAAACGGCGTTGAGAGCGGTGTATCAGTTGTAGAGTAGACTATTTCTAAGGAGAACATACACGATAAGTAAAAGTTAAGCTTTAAAAACTTTTGTGCACAAATTTGCAGAATTTTCTGAAGAGACTCGTACACTGAGGTCACAGAAGTCGTGGGATAGCATTATACACACATACAGATGGCGGTACTGCGGTAGTACAGGATACAAAATGTATAAAAATGGAATGCATAGGTGGAGCAGCCATTTGTACCCAGGTGATTCATGTGAAAAAGTTTCCAACGTGATTATGGTAGCACGATAGGAATTCACAGACTTTGAACGCGGATTGGTACTGAGCCAGACGCATGGAATAAAACATTTCGGAAACCGTTTGAGAATTCAATGACGATCGTTCCCGTTAGGACAGTGCGGCAAACTTTGACATTAAGGGGCTATGGCATCAGACGACCGACCCAAGTGCTTTTACTGGCAGTACAACATCGCCTGCAACGCCTCTCTTGGGATCGTGGCCATATCATCTGGATCCTAGACAACTGGAAAACCGTTGCCTGGTCATATGAGTCACGATTTCAGTTGGTGAGGGCTGATTGCAGGGTCGGAATGTGAGCCAGACATCAGGAAACAATGGACCCAGGCTGTCCGCGAGGCGCTATGCTAGCTGGTCGTCGCTCCATAATGACGTGGTCTGCGTTTACATGGAATGGACTGGGTCCCCTGTTTCAGATGAACACTTCATTGGCATGAAATGGCTGTGTTCGGCCACTTGGAGACTTTATGTTTGCAAATACGATGGAATTTTTATGAATGACAGTTGTACAGGATGGCAGCCAGTCAAGGAATATTTTAGGGAATTGGTTTAAGAAATTTATTTCACAGGCCCAGTGGAATCTTGAAAGTTTTCTCCTAGAGTAATTCACGCCGTGTCTACGTGACACAAGTCACTTGCCTTTCAAAACCGAGGCGGTTCTGTCCAGTTAAAGCTGCTGGAGCCCTCTGCTGCAACTGCTGGTGAACTCACGCCATTGATTTTAGCCAATAGCGTGCGCGGGATACCGATCACATGTGCTGACGCCAAAGCGTACTGCGGAGCAGAACACACTTGCTTCTCTCCCTTGTAATCCAGACCTCGAGCAGAACAGACGTCTTTTTCGAAAGCAGAGCCTCCGGCTCTGCCTCTCGCGACCGGCCACCGACGTAAGTTAACATGAACCACTTCCCCTTCCGTTCCCCGTTTTAATTAATTATTTCACCTCTTAGACTGGCCTAAACCTGCTAACTTCCGACCCTAGGCGCGCACTTTGTACTCCGTATATTGAAATAAATCCTGTTCATTGTACTTAATTTCCTGTTTTGTGATTTAACGGCAGCCCTGGATGCCCACTATCAAATCCTGACCGCTCGACATCCTGCACATTTCCGCCACGAGGCATATTTAACTGCCTCCTTCCCCCTTCCCTGCCAAGCTATACATTGCAGAAGTCCCTCGTAAACTTCCCCTAACTTTACACAATGCGCCATGTCATTGGGCCACACTTGTTCAAGTTCTGTTTAAAGAACACTCTAGACAATTCGAGAAAATGATATGGCCACCCATATCGCCCGCCATGAGTGCAAGAACATTTACGGGACATGATCGAGAGGTCAGTTCGTGCACAAAATGGTGCACAGACAACAGATTTGCAGTTATGGGTAGCTACTAAGGTAGGATTACTCAATATTTCTGCAGGGGGCATCCAACGACTTGATGAGTCCATGTCATGTCGAGTAGCTGCATCACGACGGGCAAAAGGAGGTCCGAGACGTTATTAGGAGATATACCCTGACTTACGTCATCTCAGTGTACGTTATTGTACGTTCCTAGAGACTGATACTTCATAATTATTCATGTATGATAGTTTCAGTTTTTTTTGCTACACTTGATTTGCATTACGAGCATGATTTTGCACTGTAACAATGGAAATACAGGGTGTTTCAAAAATGACCAGTATATTTGAAACGGCAATAAAAACTAAACGAGCAGCGATAGAAATACACCGTTTGTTGCAATATGCTTGGGACAACAGTACATTTTCAGGCGGACAAACTTTCGGAATTACAGTAGTTACAATTTTCAACAACAGATGGCGCTGCAAGTGATGTGAAAATATAGAAGACAACGCAGTCTGTGGGTGCGCCATTCTGTACGTCGTCTTTCTGCTGTAAGCGTGTGCTGTTCACAACGTGCAAGTGTGCTGTGGACAACGTGGTTTATTCCTTAGAACAGAGGATTTTTCTGGTGTTGGAATTCCACCGCCTAGAACACAGTGTTGTTGCAACAAGACGAAGTTTTCAACGGAGGTTTAATGTAACCAAAGGACCGAAAAGCGATACAATAAAGGATCTGTTTGAAAAATTTCAACGGACTTGGAACGTAACGGATGAACGTGCTGGAAAGGTAGGGCGACCGCGTACGGCAACCACAGAGGGCAACGCGCAGCTAGTGCAGCAGGTGATCCAACAGCAGCCTCGGATTTCCGTTCGCCGTGTTGCAGCTGCGGTCCAAATGACGCCAACGTCCACGTATCGTCTCATGCGCCAGAGTTTACACCTCTTCAAACGCGGCAACCCCTCAGCGCCGCTACCATTGCTGCACGAGAGACATTCGCTAACGATATAGTGCACAGGATTGATGACGGCGATATGCATGTGGGCAGCATTTGGTTTACTGACGAAGCTTATTTTTACCTGGACGGCTTCGTAAATGAACAGAACTGGCGCGTATGGGGGACCGAAAAGCCCCATGTTGCAGTCCCATCGTCCCTGCATCCTCAAAAAGTACTGGTCTGGGCCGCCATTTCTTCCAAAGGAATCATTGGCCCATTTTTCAGATCCGAAACGATTACTGCATCACGCTATCTGGACATTCTTCGTGAATTTGTGGCGGTACAAACTGCCTTAGACGACACTGCGAACACCTCGTGGTTTATGCAAGATGGTGCCCGGCCACATCGCACGGCCGACGTCTTTAATTTCCTGAATGAATATTTCGATGATCGTGTGATTGCTTTGGGCTATCCGAAACGTACAGGAGGTGGCGTGGATTGGCCTCCCTATTCGCCAGACATGAACCCCTGTGACTTCTTTCTGTGGGGACACTTGAAAGACCAGGTGTACCGCCAGAATCCAGAAACAATTGAACAGCTGAAGCAGTACATCTCATCTGCATGTGAAGCCATTCCGCCAGACACGTTGTCAAAGGTTTCGGGTAATTTCATTCAGAGACTACGCCATATTATTGCTACGCATGGTGGATATGTGGAAAATATCGTACTATAGAGTTTCCCTGACCGCAGCGCCATCTGTTGTTGACAATTGTAACTACTGTAATTTCGAAAGTTTGTCTGCCTGAAAATGTACTGTTGTCCCAAGCATATTGCAACAAACGGTGTATTTCTATCGCTGCTCGTTTAGTTTGTATTGCCGTTTCAAATATACCGGTCATTTTTGAAACACCCTGTAAGTACTACAGTTTTTCGACTTCTTCAGAATGCCGCACCTGTACAAGCGAACACTAGCATTACTTGCTCTATAAACGAAATCTTAGTATGTATATTTTACTGTAGATTCCTGGGGATTGATTTTTCATAATTATGTCTTTAATTCCAGTGCTTTCTGCTTAATTTTATATGCGTTACGAAGGTGATTTAAGATAACAAGAATGAAGAAAGTAAAGGGCAGAGAGTCAACGCTAAACTTTAAACCTTAACCTTTGCACCGTGATTCATTATTGTGCTTTTTCTTTAATGAACGTGTTGCTGTAAATTACTCACAGCGACCACTTCAAAGCGACCCACTGTTAGGATGACGCTGCGACACTGGTCGCTGTTAGGAACCGTTTTGCGGTTTAGCGCGGAATAGTTTGCCGCAATCGAGACTCAAACGCCCAAAGCGATTAGCGTGAGCGGCTTATCCATCCGCTAATCTGCAGGTGGTTCTATGCGTAACGCAGCCCTCGGGCGACTGCCGCAATGAAATGCACGGCTGGCTTGTGTAAATAAACACGGTGGCGTAAATTTAGCAGCACGCGCGTACCTACGCTACCGTGATGCACTAGATGGTGATGTAGCGAGGTTGAGAGGCACACGGAAAGAGAAAGCAACTGAACGGAGGAATGGAATGCAGGGAGAGAGGGAGGGAGAGAGAGAGAGAGAGAGAGAGAGAGAGAGAGAGAGAGATAGGAAAGGGAAGGATGGGGGAGGGTGGAAAGAGCCAGGAGGCAGGAAGGGAAAGAGGAGGGAGGACTGTATATTCAGAGGAAGAGAGAATATTCAAATGTTCTAGAAACAGCAAAGCGTGATCGTTTGATGTGGGGCAACATGAATGATTACTCAGTACATGTTATAGGCCTGCGTCGATTTTATGCCTATTGCGCTCTCGGAGTATTTGTTGCATTCTGCCGGCCGCTGTAGCCGTGCGGTTCTAGGCGCTACAGTCTGGAGCCGAGCGACCGCTACGGCCGCAGGTTCGAATCCTGCCTCGAGCGTGGATGTGTCTGATGTCCTTAGGTTAGCTAGGTTTAATTAGTTCTAAGTTCTAGGCGACTAATGACCTCAGAAGTTAAGTCGCATAGTACCCAGAGCCATTTGAACCATTTGTTGCATCCTGGTTTCTTTTCACATATGGTACGAAATATCTTTTTTTTACCTTATACACACAGTACGACCTCGTAGATAGACCCGGAAGCTTCATGTAGCTGCTTATAGATGATCCTTCTGGTTACTAGTTTTGCCAAATCTTCAGAGCTTAACACATATGGACAATATAGAATTGCATATATACGTGGTGTCTTTTCTTTTATACATCTCCAAGAGAACAGGCACCATACACACACACACACACACACACACACACACACACACACAGGAAGACCGTTCGCCGGGTGCAAGTCTTCCGATTTGACGCCACTTCGGCGACTTGCGCGTCGATGGGGATGAGATGATGATTGGGAAAAAACAACAGGCCAGTCCCTGAGCGGGGAAAATCTCCGACCAGCCGGGAATCGAACCCGGGCCTTTTTTAAAATCTAATTTCGTACGTTTTCGTTCGTTGTATCTGCTCGGGGAGGACGTCGCAAGACACCCGTGTCAGTTCGTCGTTGATCCATTAAGTCAGTTTTTTTATTACAAAGGGCAGCTAACCCTCTGACCGAACACGCTGAGTTACCGTGCCGGCATGGCCCTTAGAAATGATATTCTGTCGCGCTGACCACTCAGCTACCGGGGGCGGACGTCTTATCGATATGAATCAATGCTGGCAGTTAATGTCTTTAATGCCTTTTTCTTGATGCAAAGTGGCTGCAGGGTCAAAGCGGTGCCTGTTCCTTTGGATTCTTCCGAAACAATAGACACCACAAAAATATAATTAAGGTGATGATGGCGAGTGATCCCTTCAGTGCAGATGCAATGCACACCAAGCTCGAGCTGTAACAGAAATTAGCAAGGTGCCACAAGTCATGAGGCTATCGAGCAGGGCCACTACAAGAGTAGTGTGTGGTATAAGTTGAAAATTTGGGTCTGACTGGAGCGTGCAAGGGTAGTCCACATCGTTGTGCTGACCACCGTTTTTGAGTGGCATAACGCTCATCGAGTCTACCCAATAAGCGGGCGAACTGCGTTCGAATCCCACTCTGGCATGAAGTTTCAACTTGTTTCATTGTCACAAACTAGTCCCCGTTGACAGCCGATGTCTTTAATTCCTTTGTGCCTCAATTTTAATCTAATTCCTTCGAGACAAGGAAGTAAATTTTGAAAATTTATAACACTGTGTACCTCAGCTTCTTGACAGGTTTCATACTCGTTACCTCTTGGAGAAGTGTTGGGTACACGTCCAGTTCGTTCTTTTATATCTGTGGAGAGTAGGGCCTTCGGCGGTGGGCTGGACTGGTGAACCAACCGTGATCCTCTGGAAGAGTTGCCGTGGCCTGTGATGGGGGCCTTCCCATAACTTGGGGTGTGGGCATCGAGTCCTCGAGCTGCCTGTCTGTTCCGCCCGCTACCTCCTACACTTTCACATCAGAGCGTATTTATACACTTTCGCTAAAGCCACATCTCAAGCGGAGCACAGTAGGAAACCCCTGTCCCAGTTGACAAGATTTTATGTGCTTTTTGTTACCACAGCCTCTCTGATGATCAAATCTCAGAACCCTTTGGTGTGGGCAGCACATTTGTTCAAAGACAAACAGAACAATCTGTGGTCCAACGGCCATAAAGGAATCAACTGTACACTGGACTAACCCTTCGCCTGAAGACGACGAATAGGAAACCCGTCCATAAGTTGTGATAATACGACGCCATGACTCAGCCTGCAAATACCAGTTAGTTTTTATTTTTAGTCTCTTATTGTCAAAAACAATTTAACCCTTATAGCGGCTGTTCAAAAAGGCGACTATCGGTTTCAATGTATGCATTTCAGCGTCATATAAAATTCTGCTGCACTCTCCCAGATATCTCTGTTGTCTGCTGTACAGTACAGCTACGAGCCAACCACTTAATTCCTTGTCACTTTGTACTGGTTTGTCATATCTCAATGGCATGACGAAAACCCCACTGAAAAAAATCTACATTGATCACATTACATACTATAGTCTACTGTTTTTGAAGGTAGTGCTGCTAACGTCAACGCAGAAACGTGCGTAAATATTTTCTACTGACCATTGGTTCAAAAAAATGGTTCAAATGGCTCTGAGCACTATGGGACTCAACTGCTGTGGTCATAAGTGCCCTAGAACTTAGAACTACTTAAACCTAACTAACCTAAGGACAGCACACAACACCCAGCCAACACGAGGCAGAGAAAATCCCTGACCCCGCCGGGAATCGAACCCGGGAACCCGGGCGTGGGAAGCACGACCACGAGATGCGGGCGACCATTGGTTCCCCACCTCAACGTACTTAATGTCAGAAATCTCTATCGTGTGTATAAATCTGGCTCTGAAGGCTTGTTACTTCCAGTACAGAAAAGTCATTATGCCAAAAAATTGTGTCGAGGTGCAGGAATACTGGTAGAGGGTCGAATCGTGTTTTGCAGACTGTCAGTTGACCCGAAACATTAACTAAAATAGTGTGATACGCAGCTTAACTTGTTACAAACATGCAGATACTAATAACTTACGTATTAAGTAAACTGAGTTACTAGGCCCAGATAGTTCCAGGGCCTATTGCTATAACAAATCATATCATGAGGGAAAACATTTTCAGAGAGCTTTAGGACATGTTAACACTGAAAACTACGAGGGGTGATATAAACCGCACGGACTTAAGGCATAGCCGTGGCCGAGCGGCTCTAGGCGCTTCAGTCCGGAACCGCACGACTGCTACGGTCGCAGGTTCGAATCCTGCCTCGGGCATGGATGTGTGTGAAGTCCTTAGGTTAGTTAGGTTTAAGTAGTTTTAAGTCTAGGGAACTGATGACCTCAGATGTTAAGCCCCATAGTGCTCAGAGCCATTTGAACCACTTAAGGCATACTGCTAATATTTCCTGGAATCGGGAACCATAGTCTTATAAAGATCTTAATCAACAGATGGGAGAGAGTAAGCAAGGAATCTCTGGCAGACGTAACAAGATACGAAGAGCTCTAAAAAACATTAAGTCACATGTTTTCGTGTTCAGCTATACATATTTGAATCATAATAGGCAGCATGTCTTAACAGACAGTCAGATCTATGACTTTTTATCGAAGAATATAAATAAATCATATAGAGATAACCTGTCCTCTGGTAATTTGAAATATCATCTGGAGGCATCTACACAACAGCTTTCTACAGTACGATGTTAAACCATATTATTCATGATCGTCAACGAGAAAATATCGACTAACAAAAAATTAAACAACATCCAGCTGAGTACAACGTCACATGTAAATTTGGAATTTGTGGCAAGTTCCTATGGGACCATACTGCTGAGGTCATCGGTTTCTAGTTGCGCTTACACACTACTTAATCTAGCTTAAACTAACTTACGCTAAGGACAACACACACCCACGCCCGAGGGAGGACTCGAACCTCCGACAGGGGAAGACGCGCGACCCGTGGCAAGGCATCCCAGACCAAGCGGCTACACCGCGCGGCCACTTTCACATGCGAAACATGTGGTCTCCTTGACACATTAACAAACAAGTTCACTTGTGGAACTACGTCTTATATCTAGCCTTACATCCGAAAGAGACTTGCAATCGTAGATCTCACAACCCCAAATTGCACTAACCTAATGGAAATGATAAGGTCGCTGATCCCACGATCCAAGAGCAACGCAGAAATTCGGATGATCGTACACACGGCTGTTTACATAATACAGAGCTGAACGATTATTACTCATACATAGAATTAGAACATCCAACAATAGGGTTCAATAAGAATAACGCAGAATTTTTTGGCTATTGGCTGACCCGACCATCATAAATAAGGAGAAGAAGAAGAAGAAGAAAAAGGAGAAAGGAACAAGGGAAGCTGCAACAGTGACCGGCTACAAGTCAAATGCTCCATAGTGCTGAGTTTCCATTTATTCTTGTGAAGGAAGAAAACTCAGATACTGATTGCGATAGTTATAGTTCAAAAAAATATGTTGGTAAATCTGGGTTCTTAGAGCTGTTTGCGCAAAGAGTCATGCAGGGTCAGCATTCGATGTGGGTGTACTGTGTGTATTGTGTATTGAACCGGAGATCTAGAAACGACAGAGGGGCTTCGTCCTTAGGTTAGTTAGGTTTAAGTAATTCTAAGTTCTAGGGGACTGATGACCTCAGATGTTAAGTCCCATAGTGCTCAGAGCCATTTGAACCATTTTTGTGCTGAAAGCTTACATTCACCTACCTTTTCCATATCTGTGACCCTATGTTGTTCAGACAGGTATAGTACATCTATTCCAACCTCAGTTTCTAAATCTTCTAAGCAAACAAGAAGCGGATCTACTTCGTTTCTGAAACCCCTGACATTCTGACACCTTATGAAACCATGTAGGTGATGTATGAAGTTGCGAGTTAACTCTAATAATACCAACGTGTTTTCCATAATGTGTACTACCAAGGGAAGGGAGTTGGGATGTACTTTATGCTCACCACAAAAAAGAAAAAAGTTAAAGAAAAGAACAAAGTTTGTTACTTGTTGTTAACTCTTATTAACAGCACCGTTTTTAAATAGGTACTGAGTATAAGTAGGGCCCAGAACCTGAAAATATCTTTTAGCACACTCTTAGCACTACCAACGCATTTTCCATTATGAGTACACAGGCAGGAGGAGTACATTACGAGCACCACAAAAAAGTTTTAAAAATACAGATTTCGTTTTCGTTGATCTTTATTCACATGATAGCACTTAAAGGTTAACTATTGTCCAGAGCTGTAAAATATGAATACGACATTTATTGTGAAAAGTCACTTTTGCTAACAAGACTTAAACTTTTGGGTTACTTTTTACTGAAAAACTCAAAACAACTATAGAATATGCTATAAGAAATGATTAAAAACAGTATTTTTTTCAAAATTTTAAAATATCAGTTACATGACTAGATTACAATAGTTTCCAAAAGATGAACATAAATTACCCTATCCATCCCCCTGGTATTTCCAGGGTTAATTCTCTGAAGTGAACTTCTCTCCCCTGACAATGCGCAGAAGGTCTGCAATTCACAGGGCTCTGTCGTTACTGTTTACCTCCGGTAACGTAGACGCTAACATTTTTGACTGCTCTCTGCACTCTGCTTTCCTAGCGTGGAGTGCGCTCGCCGGCTTTCAACAACCTTAAGCTTAACAACAGCCTTAAGCTCAACAATGTACAAGTCAATAAGTCACGAATACATGACAATTTGATCAACAAGTTCATTTAAGTGATGGCTATAAAACATCACTTTCCAGCAACTAAGCCTTCCCATCGTGAATTTATTCGTAAATAAAGTTTCATGGGTCCAAATCTCTCCTGTTATTAGGAGGTATTTCAGATAGAGCAATCTTCTGTAGGCTTTCTCAAAATGTAGCACCAGACGGGGAGGTCACAACTTACAAAGACAGTTGCAATGCATTGTAGGTAATCAGAGTATGCCCTTAGGTTAGTGGTTTTGCTGATCCTTACTTGGTCAGGCACATAAAGCGGACTGGTGGTGGAGGGTAGTACGCGTATATTACACAGCTGGAAGAGGAGCCACGAACAGCGCCGTGAGTTACCGAGGGCTGGGATTGTGCGTGGCAAAACGGCGGCACTCCGACCTGTTGCTCTAGAGTGCGGGGGCGGTAGTGGGGCCGGGGACATGGAGGGGGTGGGGGCTGGAGCTGGGGTGGCTGGCGCATAATTTCCGGCAGTGGCCCACCCCCGACCGGCGCTCACGGCCGCATAAACAGCCGCCAGCGGCGAAGCCGACAGTGGAGAGGAACAACCCACCTGCCGCCTAGCTGCCACCACCAACTCCCTGGGACTCCGCTCTCGCTTTCCTGTTGTTTGGCCACGCACGTATTGCCACCCACACTGCCTCCGCAACCACAACCGAGGATCCGAAACCACACCTATGTGACGGTGATCAGCTCGGAGGTAGCGGTTTGGAATCTCGGTGAAGGAAGGAATTGTTATCGACCGTTCAACATATAATATTTCGACGACCGACCCAATTGTATCCTTCAGGTGGTGAGAGTTGTCCTGTGACGTCTACTTGCTGCTCAGACGCGCGAGGTTATTTATTACCGACTTGGATTCCCGACGACCACTAAACCCTTTCATTTCTCAGCGACAGTTTCTTTGAAAAAGTGTTATTATTTTCACTGATAGTTTCTGTTTATTGATTTTGCGTAGGTAGTTGCTTTGCTTGGATTGTCTGAAAGGTCGTTTGACAAGTTGCGTCTATTCGAAACTATGAATCGTAACAGAAGTTAATCTGACTGGGTGATTTCCGAGACAGTGTACTGAGTCGCCAATAAAGAAATCAGATTGTACCTAAGTTCTCTTCGCAACACCGTTTCATATTTCTTTGCTTTTACGACACGAAGTTTGTCAAACCCTTAACCGATCTGCTGTCGTATGAAAGGAACTTCCTTGAAATATGAGAGGGATTGTTTTGTTTTTGTGTTTTGGTTTACCTGTGGCAGAGAATAACCCTCGGGCAACTGCTTTCTGGAAACTGCCGTTGCTGCTATTGAAAGCCACAAAAAAGGGCGTCTCTTTTACTGGACGACAAACTAACTACAAATATCTCCGTGTGCAATCAGTCCACGTTGTGTGTCTGCATTTTAAATTGTAACTGCGAAACTTTATCTAGTGAATGACAAAAATGGTTCAAATGGCTCTAGGCACTATGGGACTTAACATCGGAGGTCACCGGTTCCATGGACTTAGAACTACTTAAACGTAACTAACCTAAGGACATCACACACATCTATGCCCGAGACGGGGTTCGAACCTGCGACCATAGCAGCAGCATGGTTCCGGACTGAAGCGCCTAGAAACGATCGACCACAGCGGCCGGCTAAATAACAAAGATCTGAAAATGTATGATCACGTTGGATCATGTAGATTCCTTTAAAACGTGTATTGGCAAGTTTAGAAAAGTCACTTTATGACGAAAGTATTATTCATTACAGTCAAGAATTGCAAAGAAATGAGACACTCTGAAAATACTTTTAAGTTGTTTCTTCGACAATGTCATGTTCAAAGGATTATTACAAAATATGTATGTTCAACGACGATTGGAGAAGATTGCATACCGACAATTTTTCTTTCCACGGACAATACGCACTGGAATAGGAGGGAGAACCGATAGAGGTACTCAAGTTACTCTCCGCCACACACCGTCAGGTGGCTTGCGGAGTATGGATGTAGATGTAGATGTAGATATCTGCCGTTGCCGGGCAAGCGACTTTCAAGTACAACGTCTGACCTGCACGGGAATATACGTAGTGGATTTACGAGCACAGATCGTAGTGGCGTAGTTGACAACATATGGAAGCTTGGGTCTGGACGGTACCGAAATGGTAAGGCGACCGCTCGCGATGAGCGGAATATCCGGTTTAGAGTCGCGCTCCGGCACAAATTTTCATTGTCATCATTACATTCTACAGCTGATGGTAGTCCTTATTTGCAATTGCGAATTCATTTGATGTGTTGCGTAACGGCTGTGTCTCCGCACTGCCTGTTCCTTTGAACATGCATACATGTCCAAAGGTACTTTGCATCGTATTCAGATTAACAGAAGCATTGCAGTATCGTATGAAGTTTGAAAGGACTATTATGAAGAAGGAGAAAACGTCGTGAGAAAGGAGAAAGACGAACGAAAATTTTCCCACAAGATTGTCATTTGACATAACGTAAATGAGTTCGGCTACAAACGACAAACGAATCGCAATGGGGCAGATATCGTGTGAGCTGCATATTAAACCCACCGTACTGTGTAACGTGCACGACCGCAAAACTTTGGCAGTGAACACTGTCAGTTAGCTAAGCCCAACGGATGGGGAAAAAATAGGTTTTAAATTGTCCTCAGCCGAAAATCGAATAAAAAGCAGCAATGAAATCGGTTTTTAACCGACGTTAGACTGGCAGAAGACATGGTCAGTATGGTGGTCGTTATTTTATGCCACAAATTGAAATATAGAATCAGGATTTTCCACAACAGGTCGGAGTCTCTCAATGGTCACGTCCAGAATGTATCACCCAATGCGGTGCCTTTAATTCAGCTACGTTTGCGATTGGAGCACTAAACACAACGTTTTTCGTATAACCCCATAGCCAGATGTCAGACGGATTAAGACCAGATGATCCGGACGTCCTGGTTGTTGGGAAATGGTGTCTGATAATTCCAGCATTTCGAAAGTGCCTCTGCAGCAGCTGCCTCACTGGCTGTAAAACGTGCGGCGAGGCTCCATCTTGCATAAAAATGATCGTACCCATACACGCACACTGTTGGAGGGTTGGAATGATCTTGGTGGGTAAAAGACTCTCAAAGCGTTTGCTGCTGATGGTGCAGGTAACGGGACCCGCAGAGCCATTTTCTTCGAAATAATACGGCCCTACGATAAAAGATGCCGTCTACCCACACCAAACCGTTCTCTTTGAAGAATGAAGCGGTACTGGTTGATGTGCGAGCGGATTTTCCGTTGCCCGTGTGCTGCAGTTTTGTGTATGGATATGCCTTTCGAGATAGAAGTGGGCTTTGTCTGTCCACAGAATGTTTCACGGCCGTTCATGTCCACTTCCATGCGAGTAAGAAATTCTAGAGCAAATGTTTGTCTTCCCGGCAGGTCAGCGTGAAACAACTCTTGAACGTCAGTAATTCTGTGGGGATAGCTACGCAGCATGTTTCGTAGAATATTATGCACCGTGCTCACTGGCGTATCCTAAGCTCAAGCAGTTCCCCCACCACTGCATTTTTGCGCACCACCACTGGACTTCACCTGCTGTGCTGTGGCCACATCTTCTGATGTTGGATCAATTGTTTTCCTGTCTCTGCCTCAATGTGCTTCAAAAGACCCAGTCTTTTCAAACTTCGTAACCATTTTCTCTAGATCATTAGCAACAATTGGACCAATGCCTCACTTCGTAACCTTGAGCGTCCGTAACTAGCGCAGAGCTACTGGCACACAGTCATCGTTCTTGTATATCAGCTTTAGTAACAGCACGTCATTCTATATTGAGACAATGATGCTGACCGCCTCGGTTGGAAACTGAGGAAGAGCCGTGCATCCCGCGGCATTTATTTTCCATAGTGTGCCACCTAGAGGTAAAATTTTCCTTAAATTTTTCTTCTGTTTCCATAGCGCTTCCCCTTCTTCTATAATATTCCGTACAAATTAATGTCATTCTGAGCAATGGTTTTTTCTTTAGAGCGTTTCGGAACTGGAACTCTTAACTATATTCATAATGTATTTCGATAGACATCGTTATCAAGCCATCCCAGAAGCCTGACATTTGTACGATGACACTGGTTCTATCACACTTCATTTCATGGTTATATTCGAGGCAGTGCTCGGCGATATCTGATTTTCTAGGTATTTTAGTCGTGTGTGTCGCTGATGTTCCTTGCATCTCCCTCGACTGTTCCTATCGTCTGTCCCACGTAAGACATACCATACGGAATGTGGTACATACCTGGCTTTTGGGGAACTAGATCATCTGTAACATTACAAAGATGTCGTTTATCTTTGTTGATGAGAGCAAGATGCACTGGATATCGTTTTTGTGTGGGACTGCTTATATATCTGGATACTGCACTATTGTAAGGTAGATAGGTGATTTTTTGTAGCTTTCTCCCTCTGTGCCGGTGTCAACCGCTTTCTCAGGTGTTCTTAATATTGACTCCAATGTCTGCTCAGTTTGACAATTTTTGCATCCATTTCTTCAGAACACTGTTCATAGGTGTTGAATGAGAGACAGTCAAATGAAAACGAAATAGGTGGAAGAAGGTAAGTAAACTGTTTATTACTTTAAAAGTTATCACTGTAACTGTTAATAAATTTGTCCCACTTGTAAACAAGATGGTCAGTGACTATATTGAAAAATCGTTGCAACTAGCCATGCACCTCTTAATTTGAAGCAAATCAGTGGCCAAGAGTATCTTTCCTCATGGCTCAGAAAATATAGAAATCGTATTAGAAGAGATGATGATTCTATGTGGGATTTATAAGGTCTTCCCACAGAGACATCTGCAGTGTAGTCGAAACAGCCTTGGCCACAAGTGGTCCCCATGTGATGGTAGCCAGTATAAGAGTCCAGTGTTGTTGAAAGTACTATAAGACGGTTCCATTTGGGAACTAAAAGGTACAACTGGAGCTCATGAATTTCACGCGTTCCAGAGCAAATACTTACAATGTATTTTGAAAGGAAACCGATCATCAGTAGCAGATTTACAGTATGACTTTCACATGAACATGCTACAAAGCAAAACATAAATGATAAATAACTTAAAACAACAGGATGGACGAAATCCATGAGAGCTTCAAACAACTGGAACAAATGGGAACAACGTGTACACTCCCATTGTGTAGACAGACAATTCCAAAGTCCCAAAGCCGTTAGCTCAGATGATATAAATGAATCTTCTAGAACATTATGGTGAGAGATAGGCTTACAAAACGCTTTGTGACTCCGCCAAAACTCTTTTTAATTGGGAAAAGTTCATATTTGTTCTCTGCGTGGTGCAAGGCACAATGGTGCCAGAAATTAAATATTTACACCTTTAAATCGTCTGGTATTTTACAAAATACAAGTGGCTAGAGTAAAATGCTAAGCAGGAAGAGCAGTAGTGGTTTACAGTTCCAAATAAACAAATAAGCAGTTTGTATTATTATTCTATTACTGTATAAAACCCATGTTGGCTAAAATGACGTACCAAGCATGAATCTTTGTACCCAGTCTGTTACAACGCACAATGGACCTTCAAATTAAATATATATGTCAGGATGCACGTGACTTGGGACAGATTGCTGCGCTGTAACATCTAGCCCCCTAAACGAAATTGTAGCAAATTTCCCGATACTTGGCCATTTTAGAAATACGGATAAACATCAAACAACTAGCCCCAATGAAATTATGACGAATTGTGACATCTTATTGACTCTACAAAGCATCCCTGATATGTATCTATGAGAAACTTTTACATATTCCCTCACTAAAGAAAATGCTGTTACCAGAAAACTATATGAAAACTATTAACACAGATTTCAGCTGATACAGAGTATTATATTTCAGTTGAAGAAACTTATTTTTCTGAAATCGGGACATTGTACTCCACGATATATAGATGTTGCTGACTTACGATTGGTTCCTACGAAAAATACAATCAGCAGGTCTTGAGGGAAAAAAGCAGTGTATCAGCCAGACGTACACCGTTCCCTATGACAATAATCATTACTTTAAGTGCAGTTAATATTATTGTTATATGTATGCAAAAGGGAATTGGAAACGGATGGAAATGGAAAGGTTCAAGCAGAACAAGAAAACTCGAATATTTGGCAAGACATTTGCCATAAAGGGAGAATATAGTATGGTATCTGAATAAAAACAACCAATTAGAGATGTATAAAGAAGGCTTACAAATTACTTTAATCACTGTGTATGGAAAAAGTTGGAGTGATACAAGATATTAGGATATACTATGAATACCAATAGAAAGTGACCACATGTTGGAGTACTCACTGAAAAGCAGGTGTTTACAGTGTATGTAAACGCGGTTGTGTTGACATGGTGCATCTAGTAACAGAAAAGTCATTTACACAGTTTAAAGTTGATATAATAACGAGATCTATAATCATTCATTCGCTAAAATGACAAACTTGAAATTCTGTATGTGAATTCTAAGAGAATATGATGGAAACTTATTCATCTTATGCACAAGTTACCTTCACTATAAAGCAAACGAACTGACACATTAAAATTCCTGGATACTCTCAGGTAGAAGAAGTATTTTACAGGATGTACATGTGTGCAGTGTCCAGCGTTGCAGTAGTGGTAGAGACAACCACCAATCACTACATATGCTATGCTGCGATCATTGAAATATGGCAGCTGTTTTATTGATTTTAACCGAACTATGACGAGTTTTGGACATATAATACAAACATATTGGACATGGAAATAACATTTTTTACATTTGTACAAATACTGAAGTATTTTTGGTACCACATGTACGTTGGCCTTTTACAATAGTGCTGCCATGTGTATTTTTTATTGTTATAAAATAAATATTTACATATTTACAACAGAAGTAATATTCAGCGTTCACCAAGGAGGAGTTATAGATTCTCTATTGTTCCTGATCTATATTAACGACATAGGAAACAATCTGAGTAGCCGTCTCAGATTGTTTGCAGATGATGCTGCCATTTACCGTCTTGTGAATTCATCAGATGACCAAAACGAATTGCAAAATGATTTAGATAAGATATCTTTATGGTGCGAAATGTGACAATCGACCCTGAATAAAGAAAAGTGTGCAGTTATTTACATGAGTACCAAAAGAAATTCGCTAAATTTCGATTATGCGATAAGTCACACAAATCTGAAGGCTGTCAATTCAACTAAATACTTAAGGCTTACAATTACAAATACCCTAAATTGGAACGATCACATAGATAATGTTGTGGGTAGAGCCAACCAAAGACTGCGATTCATTGGCAGAACACTTACAAGGTGCAACAGATCTACTAAAGAGACTGTTTACACCACGCTTGTCCACCCTATTCTGGAGTATTGCTGTACGGTGTGGGATCCGCATCAGATGGGATTGACGGATGACATCGCAAAAGAACAAAGTTTTGTATTTTCGCGAAGTAGGGGAGATAGTGCCACAGTCATGATACGTAAATTGGAGTGGCAATAATTAAAACAAAGGTGTTTTTCGTTGCGACAGGATCTTCTCATGAAATTTCAATCACCACTTTTCTCCCCCGATTGGGAAAACATTCTGTTGGCACCCAACTATACAGGGAGAAATGATCAGCACTATAAAATAAGAGAAATCAGGGCTCTCTCAGAAAAATTTAAGTTTTCGTTTTTCCCGTTCGTGGTTCGAGAGTGGCACGGTAGAGAGACAGCTTGAAGATGGTTCGTTGAACTCTCTGCCAGGCACTTTATAGCAACTAGCAGAGTAATCACGTAGATGCAGATGTAGATACTACTGTAGTATTTTTAATTACAAAAGTAAACAGTCTAAGTGAGTGATATTCTGTGTAATGGACGAGGCGCAATACTTGTAAATGTTGCCTCTAACATTAGCAAACATATAAAAACTGCAATTGCAGTGTAACCCCAAAAATACAACGACAGCAGAAGGGTGGCAGAAAATCACACATGCAAACATCACAGAAAATAAGAATAAATTCTTGAAATCTATAGAGCTAAGCATTAAAAAATAAGTAAGTGTTGCAGCTTTTCATTGTTTAAATCATGAACCTTCTTTAACACTTCATCATTTCCTAGACATAAACATGAAATTATATGCCTTTCTTAGCGATTCATTATCTCTCAAGACACTCAACAACACTACACACTGTTACTTAGCCGGTCACTGTGACCGAGCGGTTCTAGTAGCTTCAGTCCGGAACTGCGCGGCTGCTACGGTCGCAGGCTCGAATCCTGCCTCGGGCATGGATGTTTGTGGTGTCCTTAGGTTAGTTAGGTGTAAGTAGTTCTAAGTCTAGAGGACTGATGACCTCAGATGTTCAGTCCCTAAAGTGCTTAGTGCTTAGAGCCACAGTTATTTATTCTACTCACTCTATATAACAACAGTGCGCTTGACCATCTGCCACAACACTTTTCATAAGCACTCACGCCACTGCGACATAATCTTTATTCGAATCACGCTGCATTCATTGATCACATCTGCTGATCCTTGTTGCTGCGTTCCCATTACGTTTCATCATTGTCTGCCATCTTTACGCAGCTTCTAACAGAGTCTATTTCTTTACAGACTGCAGCTCTGGTTTTGATTTCAAGCCCAGACAGTCATTTATTAAGGCTATTTATTGCCCGTGATTCCAAGCACACTGAACTTTTGTTATAAGTACATGTGACAAACAAATACATTTTAGAAACGTCATACTAGTATCGTTTTACATTTTCCATAATATCTGTGTAATAATAATGGTTTACTCTCTATGCCCCCGGTGATATACAAATGTTTTTCTACTTCTCAAACAATTCATTAATTAATATTCTCATTATAGATATTAATTAATGTTCTCCCATTAAACAATTTCATGACAAAGCGGAAACCGTTACGAAACAAACTGTCATAATTAAAATACATTTTAAAACATCCCTTGACATTACTACTATTTACAGTTTTCTTAACAACCTTGCGTCTTGTGATGAGCCCCTGCTTGTGTCTCTGTGAGGTGCATGTGTGTATAATAAATAGCCTTGGTTGTTTCGGGATACCTCCTGGCAGGCCATTACCACCAGATCAAACACTTGGTGGACGCCTTTTATAAATGCCTCACTAGACGTCATACCTCACTTGATTCATTGTTCACCTGGCCATTCAACTTAAGTGGCCTTGTGTATGTTGACAAACATTAGATAATGGATTACACATGATGACCTCTTGCCAATAAAATCTCTTTATCCTACTGTAGGGAAGCAGCCTACTCACGCCATATAAAATTCATATGCTTTCCATTGTGTGCCAGCTTAGTCCACTCTAATTGCTATGATGTCACGAATTTTGTGCAATACCTTAGAAGTAAAGTAAACGATCTGAAAAGTTAATAGCACGTTAGGAGTGATGCTAAATTGATAATGTGTTAAGTTTTAGTTTAGTAACTTTAACAGTTTTCAAAATTTGTGGCTTCTATGTAAAAATCATCGGCGCAACAGGAAGGAGCTAGAAACTTCAAAATTTATATTCGGATCCTTTTTCATTTTAATTTAATGGAAACAGCATGCTGGATCTCACAAAGTAATATTTTGGTTGAAATTCATGATTTTCTGTTTTTGTGTCTGAAAAGTACGGAAGCAATATAGATTAAGTAAGTGATTAGATAAAGCTAGGATGTTTAGATTTAGGTACAATGGAGATACGCTATAATAACAAAGATGTGAGAAGTTTCCAAACGGTATCTATAAAACTATAGCTGTAGTATCTCTACAACTATCTAGTAACCAGCAGCATCATCTGTAAGCAGCTACATGAAGCTTCCGGGTCTATCTACGAGGTCGTACTGTGTGTATAAGGTAAAAAAAAAAAAAAAAGATATTTCGTACCATATGTGAAAATAAACCAGGATCCAACAAATGGTTCTAATGGCTCTGGGCACTATGGGACTCAACATCTGAGGTCATCAGTCCCCTAGAACTTAGAACTACTTAAACCTAACTAACCTAAGGACGTCACACACATCCATGCCCGAGGCAGGATTCGAACCTGCAACCGTAGCGGTCTCGCGGTTCCAGACTGAAGCGCCTAGAACCGCTCGGCCAAGTGTCTCTCCAAAGGGCAAGTTCAGAGCTCATGCACTGAAACTAAAATAATTCTCTCGCCAAAAGTATTTAACCTAGCCACATCAGAATTTTATTACAAATACTTATCTGTGTGCTGCTTGCAAAATTAAATTGACAGTTTCATTGGCCTTCAGCGAATGAAGCAATTAACTATTTAGTAACTTGAAGTAGTATTCTGCGAGCCCCAGCGGCTAGTCAGGAAGGCAAATGTTGTCTGCTGTGCCTTCAATGGTCCTCACTGCGGCTATGTAAATACGAACGTTGCGAGCTAGAGTCAGGCCCCAGTTCTCTTCTAGACTCGTTTCAGCGCGCACTCCGTGTCGGAAGCCGCATCGTATCTGTGCAGTTGCAAGGAACAGCCTTGGATGCCGTATTATGTAACTCGGTATGTAACTGGTATGAGTAACAATGAGTTTGAATTGTGGTAAAGTGTTAATTGCAGAAGGAATTAAGTTATTTATTCTCAGTTTGCGTATGTCGTATTTTCACGTGTCGCCACAGGACAGACCTTGTAGCATTACTAGCGTGGCATTTGATGAGTATTAACATCAAATTTTGACGAGCATTCACTTTGACCATTTACATCGATAACGATTATTGAATAGCTTCGTTACCTAGGGATAATAGGATCCTCTCAATAGACTTGAACAGCTCTGATAGCACAATAGCTGATAGTAGCATTGCTTGGGTAAACATTTGTCTGAAACTTTACGCTTTATCATTTTCAGAATATAGTGAAAATTGTTATAGTAAACTGCATTTTCTATGAATCCCAGACATCATCCTAAGTTCTCAGCGTAATGAACTTCAGTGATCAATGACTTTATTTCTCTATCAGAGTGGACACAGTGAACTATAATTACAGCCATCAAGTTTTTGCTAATCACTTCCTGGTAGCCAACATTGTAGTTGGAGAGCCTGTGTTGAGAACGGCAACAATACAAGAGAAATTTTTTCCACCCACCGCCCCACACTACTACGCACATGTAATTATACTTAATATTTATCTCTTTTAACCGTATTACATCTGGTCACAAAATAGGTGCTTTTTACAGTACCTGCTATTCACGATACTCACAGCCAAACAGCCCCCCCCCCCCCCCAATTACACGTTATTTTTTTAACATTAGCCGTGTTATATATGTCTTGTACTTATCTGAATTCAGGATATGCTACTTCTCTCTGATTTTGCTTATGTACCCTGCTTATAAAAAATGGCTCTTCAAAATTCTTATTAGCTCGCCAGTAGTGTGTTCTGTTGTGTTTTACCGCTAAGGCTGGCTCTGTGTGTGTGTGTGTGTGTATGTGTGTGTGTGTGTGTGTGTGTGGGCGAGTGGGTGGGTGAGAGGATGGCTGATGATGATGGGAGAATATGGAGAAGGAGGGAGGAGGGGGAGGTGAATGTAATGCTCCAGTCTCGTCAGAGTCGTGGTATTCTGCGGAGACTAAGAGACTCCGCAAGATCCTCCGAGCGGAAGCTTGGAAGTTCTGCGTCTTGACTGACCGCCCCACACGTGGGAGATGCGGTGTGTGTGTGTGTGTGTGTGTGTGTGTGTGTGTGTGTGTGTGTGCGCACCACAACTCGGCGGACCCCGCCCACTACCTGCAAAGTTGCCGCGGCGTGTTTCATTTCATAACTCCGGTGCGCCGTGGCGCGCCGCGGTGTATCGGGACGGCACGCAACTTCGCCCGACGCAGGCAGCTGGGCCGTCCTCTGCCGCCGGCCCCACGTAAATCAAAACAAAGTTTTCTGTTTGTTTTGTCGCCGCGCTGTTAATGTCGCGGCGCGCGCTGCGCCGCTCTGGAGTGAGTGCCGCAACTTTGCAGTCGGGACACCCTCCCCCCATCCCACTCATGCCAGCGGCACTCCCTCCCTCGCTTCCTTCGCCGCAGGTTTTTCACCCGAGTCGCCGCGCCACGAGCGTCCCCAGGCGCCGCCAGCGAGGAGACTCCGCTCTGCTAAAAAGAAAGAACCGAAAGCGAGTCTGTCGCAAATTTCCTCCAGCGTCTCCCTTGGCCAGTTCTGACTCAATTACGGATATTACTCTAGGTCTTTCCCGCCCCAGCAGGTTTCTGCAGAAATTGTTTCGCAAATCTGTCTGTTTTGTCTTCTTCCTGGCAGATGTTGTTGCTTCTTCCTTTTATCTTTTGTTTCACAAAGAATAACTTCATTGAGTTGTTGTCACTGTTGTGGTGTAAGATTTACGTGTCTGTATTCGGTTTGCTTTACCTCAACGGTTTTGTCAACTTTTCTTATGGCCCACTTCACATTTAAAATTTACGGTTAGTTGTTTTCGTGACGTCTACATGCGGCGAAGCAGATGTGCCTGTAGCGTGACAGCGATGTGCTGACCCACCATGTTCGCCGAGAAAGCCGTTGTTTCCCCTCTCCTTTTTGCTGGAGCCTGCATCTGAACACATCTCGGGCTGTATCCTGAGTTTGAAGCCAGTACAGTTAATAGTTTAAGGGGGATAGGACGTGAAACGGGCCGACTTCGAGAGGGAGAGGCACGACAGGACATTTTAATTTGCACTGTCTATACTTTTACAAATAAATTCATAAAACTTTGTCAGCATGACTAGGAAGGATTCAGGATTCACAGTCATAGCAGTGGACGTTCAAAAACACGAAAAAATAATATTTTTTAAATGTGAATTTTCATGACTTTTTTCACTTACTGTTGGCTGCATTTGTTACTTTTCTTCATAAGTAAGAGAGATTCTTCAATGAATTTTGCACAGCTTACAAACCATACTTACAGGTGTATGAAACTCTAGAATTTATTTAATCTATGGTAAAATGAATGGGCTGTTACGTTTTAAACTTCGTGTTTAGAGAAAACTCGAATTTTATAGTTAATTATCTCAATTTTTACCACAGTTTTTAACAGATTCGGGAAATTCTAGAGTTCCATACACCTGTAAGTATGGTCTGTATGCTGTGCAAAATTCATCGAAGAATCTCTCTTACTTACGAAGAAAAGTGTACCTACAACAACAAATGCAGCTAATACCAAGTGAAAAAAATGATGAAATTTCACATGTAAAAAAAGTTTCTTTTGTTATGTTTTTGAACTTCCTCTGCTATGAGTGTGAATCCTGAATCCTTCCTGGTTATGCTAACAAAGTTTTATGAATTTATTTGTAAAAGTATAGACAGTGTAAATTAAAATGTCCTGTGGTGAATCTCCTGCTCAAAGTTGGCCCGTTTCACGTCCTACCCCCCTTAAGAGGAAGTCGAGTGTTTTCATAATTTTAAGATCCACAAAAATGTAGAACGTGCAAGCCTGGAAATTTAACAGTTTATATATCTTACCAAGAAAACATTCTCCCGAAATCCGTGTTTTATTATTGTTAGAGTTTTCCGAGTTACTGTGTAAACTACATATGTGTGATGAAAAAACGGTAAAGTATCATAGGTTATGAACCCTTGTAACTCAATTTATATATAAGACACTTCAGCGTCATATTTGTTACATAATATAACAAAGGAGTAACAATTTTCAGCTTTGTGATTCCAAATTCTCCTAGCACGTCCGACGTTACCTGAACGACACCCTTCCAGGACGATGCATTGGAAGAGGAGGAGCAGAAGATCAACTTCAGCGCCGGTGGCCTCCTAAGTATCCAGACCACACACTCTGTGGCTTTTATCTGTGAGGTTACGTATTACACGCGTTTTTATCCTTCCTATGGCGACACTCTTGGAAGTCGGCGACGTCGCATTGTTGAAGGCGTGATTTCGATAACGAGAGATCATCTACTTCGAGCGTGACATTAAATGAGCCACAGTTTTGATATTTTTTCATGTAACGCATGGTGCTTGCATTGAATGCACATAAATCTGAACTTTTCTCTCCCCAGGAACGTTGGATCTGTGTTTCTATCTTTTGTAGTTTGGAAGCAATAAATGTTGGAAATCTGTTTCTCATATTTCAGTAGCCCTGCATTTCAGTTAAGAGGGCCGGAGATTGGAAGGGTCTCAAAAACAGCAAGAGCACACATACACACACACACACACACACACACACACACACACACACACACACACGCACACGCACGCACATCGTCACTCCCGCATCACATACACATGCATACATAAGGAACAGAAGTAGTTAGAGTCATCACTACAGTTTTCATAACTTTCTTTCGGTTCGCGATAATTCTCTTAACACACGGAACAGCAGGCTGGCGCAATGTTTTGAATTACTACGAAGGTGCAGAAATTGTCAGTACATGACCTATTGCTCACCAAGACTGTATCCACAAAACTACCGCAGTTACCATAAGTATAAATGCTGCTCCCGAACACCTTTTGTAAATGTGAGCTGTTGTAAACGTAGAATTTAAACAATTGTTGTATTCGCTGTGACCTAGCAAAAGTTGTTCTTATTTTGTATTTCATTCCTTTTGCCCCCTTTTTTTACAGACGTTATTTATTAATGAACACGTAGGTCGTTTACTGATAGCGATGCAATTCGGAAACTTGTACTTATTTGCTAGTGACACAATGTGGAAGGTTCTTGTTGCACTGTACTTTGCAGTTAACCAGCGCAGACTGAGATACCGATAAATGTAACAGAGAATATTATAGAACGTAAGCAAATAACTGTCTAATGCAGTGCAAAGAAATACGGTCTCTCAGACGCACCAACCTGAATACTTGACTTAGGCTGGGACGATCAGGTGCGAGATACGTCATCTGGTGACGTCACATGTACATTACTTCTCATCCACGTTTAGGGTATTTCCTGACTTTTCAACCTCTTGTGTCTTACATGAAATTGCTTGTCTCAGACTCATCTACATCGCTTCATCGTCATTTAAACGTTAGTAAGAAACATGCTGTATCAGTTCACTTTCTTCGTAATTGTTAATAACAGTCACCCATGCAGTTGCAGATGACATGATGTATGCCGAAGAAATCGTATGTAAATGCCGATATTTCATGACGGTTAGATTACATAAACTCTTGGTTCCATGGATTCATAATGGGGAGATCACCGTGGATGTGGAACATGTTAGATTTGCTTTAATTTTTCACTTTTTGGACTAAAGTAAGTATATTTAAGTCTTTATGTCGATTGTTCTTGTTCCTAGCATCAATTTTGTGAACTGAGCTCTTTGTCGTAAGGAGAAATACGTTATTTACAACATATTTCATTCAGCAACAAACATATTAAGAAAGGGTTGCTAGCATACCCAGTTCCTTCAACAGGCTTGTACAGGATGTTTGTGTATTGATACAACAAGGTTTTCGACGCTGAAAACTTTTCTTTGGTTTGAAGAGTTACCCCAAAATGTGATAGCCTATGGCATTGTGGAATGCAAGTAAGCCAAGTGCGCCAGATTTTTTATTTTTATGTCACCTGTGGTATGATAACATTCGCATTGCAAATAAGTATTTGTTTGGGTGTTTCACGGCTTGTGTGGTATGACCTTCATACATTAAGCGAATGATGGATGTAAACCTCTGGCACGTTCTGTACTGCCGGCCGTTGTGGCGGAGCGGTTCTAGGCGCTTCAGTCTGGAACCGCGCGGCCGCTACGGTCGCAGGTGCGAATCCTGCCTCGGGCATGGATGTGTGTGGTGTCCTTAGGTTAGTTAGGTTTAAGTAGTCCTACGTTCTAGGGGACTGATAACCTCAGATGTTAAGTCCCATAGTGCTCAGAGCTATTTGAACCATTTCTTCTGTACTGTAATTAGTTAGTACTTTTAGAGATTAATGAGGATGCTTTGGCTATAAATCATTTATTAGTCTTCATGAAAATGTCATTAACAGCACTTTCTAAAATTATGTTCAACTGGCTATTTATTGTAATGCTTTTTGCATCATCTGTTAACAAAACAAACCAGCGTCTGGCAATGAGAGGTCGTTAATTCACACAAGAAAAGACGAAGTCCTAAGATGGATCCTTGTGGGCCACCACTCATAATTACTACTCAATTTAACAACGAATAAAGGCATAATTCAGTGGTCTGTCGCACTGAGACTCTTTGTTTGCGAGACACTATTCGTACCATTTTGTAGAATTTCCAGTGACACTACAGTATTCCAATTTATTTCAAAATATGTTTTGACTCACGCAATCAAATGCCTCTGACGAATCACGGAATATACCTAATGCTTTTAATTTATTATCTTATGAATTAAGTACATTCTCACTGGATGCGTATATAGACTTTCCAATATAGAAAATCTTTAGACTTGCAAACTGTGTCTCGGCCGGTAAGCTATTTGTGGTAAGACGGTTAAGAAATCGCCTTTTTTATTTTCAGAAAAGCTGACAAAAGCGTGGTTGGGCTTCCGTTTGATGGCATTTCTTTATCCCCTTTCTTGAACACAGGTTTAGTGTAAACATAGCTCAGCCAATAAAGAAATATTCCAGTAATAATAGACTGTTCGCACACATTATTTAAGGTTTTTCTAAGGAAGTAGCGTACGAGACACTTGATCATCCGATTCTCGAATATTTCTCTTGAGTCTGTGGCCATTACAGGTGGTAGTAATTTCTGGGGAGGGAATATTCAAAGGAGAGCGAAGAGTTTCGTCACTGCTTCGCATAATAAGTGTATGAACGTTACGAAGATAGAAACTCCAGCGGCAGACACTGCAAGAGATGAGTTATGCATCACGGAGGAATTAAATGTTACGTATTCGTGACTAAACGTACAGGAAGAGTCAGGCAACACATTACATCCTACCAGTCGAATCTCGCGAAAGGAACTCGGTACGAAAATCTGACAAACTAAAGGCCTACGACGGCTTACTGACTCCCCCACGTATCATCTGAGAACTGTAAAGTCAGTGGGAGAAATTAAAACGGAGTCGGACCCGTTATAATTTCTCCAACACATCGTAAGGTGGCTTGCGGACTCAAATTGGAAAAATTAGTTCAGTTAAAAAACATCTGTGAAGTGGTAAAGAGACAAACGAGGGGTTGTGACATTCTGAAGCACACGTTACGTCACATGTTAGTTCTGGTGGTGTAGCAACGGCGCACATTACCCATATTCTGGTTGGTAGCACCATACAATTTCTTGCCTGGATAGCTGCATCAGACAAGCAGCTACTGTGGCGACCGCAGTAGAAATTTGAAATAATGGTGCATTCACAACGTGAATTAATACGATTAGGAAGCATTTTATAGAATCTGGCGCGTAATCCATCGTGGTAACCAGTTACGATTTCTCTCGGACCTCATCGTAGTGCAGCGAGTCTCTCTCTTTGTGTAATGAATAATGCCGTTGGAGTGGTAAATGACATTTAATTGTGTTTAACGAAGAAGATACATGCTGCTCACTGAAGGTAAAGGGTCACGTTAGATAACTCATGAAGGCTCCCGAGTAGTCTCAAATTACTACTGGGGTTCCTCAGGGTTCGATACTTGGACCAACATGTAAATAACATTCGATGTTATCCTGTTGAATAAGAAATAGTGGTCTTTACGGAGGATGCAAACATCTTAACCAACAGAATAAAAATGCATCAACACACTCTAAATTTTTCCTCGATTGATGGCTTATCGCTTAACTTAAAAAAAGCGCCATTCCCTCAGGTCAGAAAAAAACTGGATGTATCATCATGAATTCCAAAAGAGGACGGGAAGGATGAAATATGTTACACTGAAATTTCAGTTTTTCTGTGTCTGCGTATTGATCAGAACTTGAATTGGCAATTACGTATTAAAGATCTTCCCAAACTATTGAGTTCAGCAACATCTACGTGAAATTACTGATTTTGGAAAGCAAACATCAGAACGTAGGCTTAGCATTCATAAATGCTGTATGGTGCAATTTTCTAAGACAGTTTCACACACACGCACAAAAGTTTTCATTGCACAAGAACTTGCTGTAAGAGTGGTATTTGATGACTGCCTGTGGAAAGCATTAAGCATGCAAACAACTGTTATGAGTCAGTTGTGAAAAACGAGTCACAATTTGCAAATGGTAGCATTCATTAATTTAATGCTAGGAATAAAATAGCCCGCTCTCAGTGTTACTTTGCACAGTATAAAGCAGAGCATGTAGCCATAAAATAATTGGTTACCACCGTTGTGAATTAAAGATGTAGGTGGACAATGAAAACAGTTTTAGAAAAAAATTGAAATAATTAATGCGCGAAAATTTATTTAATTCCATAGGCGAACTTCTGGACAGATAATATCTATGGGTTATATTTAGTAAACTTTATTTTAGATTAAGATTCAACGTGACCAATTTTTCCTCTAACTGTGTATATTTCTATCAGAACCTGCCCATTGTTGTACATACATTACGTTGTCAGTAGTTTATCACGCAAATATTAATTTCTTCGTTTCCTTCTTTTCCAGGTAAGTCGAGAGGAGTATGTATTCTTCTTCATTCCAGGTAAGAAAAATGTATTGATTTCAAAAAAGTAACAAAAGAGGCCCCCCCCCCCCATGTACCATGGACCTTGCCGTTGGTGGGGAGGCTTGTGTGCCTCAGCGATACAGATAGCCGTACCGTAGGTGCAACTACAACAGAGGGGTATCTGTTCAGAGGCCAGACAAACGTGTGGTTCCTGAAGAAGGGCAGCAGCCTTTTCAGTAGTTGCAAGGGCAACAGTCTGGATGATTGACTGATCTGGCCTTGTAACACTAACCAAAACGGCCTTGCAGTGCTGGTACTGCGAACGGCTGAAAGCAAGGGGAAACTACAGCCGTAATTTTTCCCGAGGGCATGCAGCTTTACTGATGGTTAAATGATGATGGAGTCCTCTCGGGTAAAATATTCCGGAGGTAAAATAGTCCCCCATTCGGATCTCCGGGCGGGGACTACTCCGGAGGACGTCTTTATCAGGAGAAAGAAAACTGGCGTTCTACGGATCGGAGCGTGGAATGTCAGATCCCTTAATCGGGCATGTAGGTCAGAAAATTTAAAAAGGGAAATGGATAGGTTAAAGTCAGACATAGTGGGAATTAGTGAAGTTCAGTGGCAGGAGGAACAAGACTTTTGGTCAGGCGAATACAGGGTTATAAAAACAAAATCAAATAGTGGTAATGCAGGAGTAGGTTTAATAATGAATAAAAAAATAGGAGTGCGGGTAAGCTACTAAAAACAACATAGTGATCGTATTGTTGTGGCCTAGATAGATACGAAGCCCACGCCTACTACAGCAGTAAAAACTTATATGCCAACTAGCTCTGCAGATGACGAAGAAATTGAAGAAATGTATGATGAAATAATAGAAATTATTCAGATAGTGAAGGGAGACGAAAATTTAATAGTCATGGGTGACCCGGAATTCGGCAGTAGGAAAAGGGAGAGAAGGAAAGGTAGTAGGTGAATATGGATTGGGGGTAGAAATGAAAGAGGAAGCCGTCTGGTAGAATTTTGCACAGAGCACAACTTAATCATAGCTAACACTTGGTTCAAGAATCATAAAAGAAGGTTGTATACGTGGAAGAAGCCTGGAGATACTGATAGGTTTCAGATAGATTACATAATGGTAAGACAGAGATTTAGGAACCAAGTTTTAAATTGTAAGCCATTTCCAGGGGCAGATGTGGACTCTGACCACAATCTATTGGTTATGAACCGTAGATTAAAAATGAAGAAACTGCAAAAAGGTGGGAATTTAAAGAGATGGGACCTGGATAAACTGAATGAATCAGACGTTGTATAGAGTTTCAGGGAGAGCATAAGGGAACAATTGACAGGAATAGGCGAAAGAAATACAATAGAAGAAGAATGGGTAGCTTTGAGGGATGAAGTAGTGAAGGCAGCAGAGGATCAAGTAGGTCAAAAGACGAGGGCTGGTAGAAATGCTTGGGTAACAGAAGAAATAATGAATTTAATTGATGAAAGGAGAAAATATAAAAATACAGTAAATGAAGCGGGCAAAAAGGAATACAAACGTCTTAAAAATGAGTTCGACAGGAAGTACAAAATGGCTAAGCAGGGATGGCTAGAGGACAAATGTAAGGATGTAGAGGCTTATCTCACTAGGGGTAAGATAGATACTGCCTACAGGAAAATTAAAGAGACCTTTGGAGAAAAGAGAACCACTTGTATGAATATCAAGAGCTCAGATGGAAACCCATTTCTAAGCAAAGAAGGGAAAGCAGAAAGATGGAAGGAGTATATAGAGTGTCTATACAAGGGCGAAGTACTTGAGGACAATATTATGGAAATGGAAGAGGATGTAGATGAAGATGAAATGGGAGATATGATACTGCGTGAAGAGTTTGACAGGGCACTGAAAGACCTGAGTCGGAACAAGGCCCCGGGAGTAGACAATATGCTATTAGAACTACTGACAGCCTTGGGAGAGCCAGCCCTGACAAAACTCTACCATATGGTGAGCAAGATGTATGAGACAGGAGAAATACCCTCAGACTTCAAGAAGAATATAATAATTCCAGACGCAAAGAAAGCAGGTGTTCACAGATGTGAAAATTACCGAACAATCAGTTTAATAAGTCACAGCGGCAAAATACTAAAGCGAATTCTTTGCAGATGAATGGAAAAACTGGTAAAAGCCGACCTCGGGGAAGATCAGTTTGGATGCCGTAGAAATGTTGGAACACGTGAGGCAATACTGACCTTACGACTTATCTTAGGAAATAGATTAAGGAAAGGCAAACCTACGTTTCTAGCATTTCTAGACTTAGAGAAAGAGTTTCACAATGTTGACTGGAACACTCTCTTTCAAATTCTGAAGGTGGCAGGGGTAAAATAAAGGGAGCGAAAGGCTATTTACAATTTGTACCGGAACCAGATGACAGTTATAAGACTCGACGGGTATGAAAGGGAAGCAGTGGTTGGGAAGGGAGTGAGACAGTGTTGTAGCCTCTCCCCGATGTTATTCAATCTGCGTATTGAGTAAGCAGTGATGGAAACAAAAGAAAAATTCGGAGTAGGTATTAAAATCCATGGAGAAGAAATAAAAACTTTGAGGTTCGCCGGTTACATTGCAATTTTGTCAGAGACAGCAAAGGACTTGGAAGAGCAGTTGAACGGAATGGATAGTGTCTTGAAAGGAGGATATAAGATGAAAATCAACAAAAGCAAAACGAGGATAATGGAATGTAGTCGAATTAAGTCGGGAGATGCTGAGGGAATTAGATTAGGAAATGAGACACTTAAAGTAGTAAAACAGTTTTGCTGTTGGGGAGCAAAATAACTGATGATGGTCAAAGTAGAGAGGATATAAAATGCAGACTATCAATGGCAAAGATAGCGTTTCTGAAGAAGAGAAATTTGTTAACATCGAGTATAGATTTGTGTGTCAGGAAGTCGTTTCTGAAAGTATTTGTATGGAGTGTAGCTATGTATGGAAGTGTAACATTGACGGAAAATAGTTTAGACAAGAAGAGAATAGAAGCTTTCGAAATGTGGTGCTACAGAAGAATGCTGAAGGGTAGATGGGTAGATTACATAACTAATAAGGACGTATTGAATAGGATTGGGGAGAAGAGAAGTTTGTGGCACAACTTGACTGGAAGAAGGGATCGGTTGGTAGGACATGTTCTGAGGCATCAAGGGATCATAAATTTAGCATTGGAGGGCAGCGTGGAGGGTAAAAATCGTAGAGGGAGACCAAGAGATGAATACACGAAGCAGATTCAGAAAGATGTAGGTTGCAGTAGGTACTGAGAGATGAAGAAGCTTGCACAGGATAGAGTAGCATGGAGAGCTGCATCAAACCAGCCTGAGGACTGAAGACCACAACACACAACAACAACAACAAAGAAGGAAATTAAGTTATCGTGCATAAGTCATCATCATGACACACTAACAGCAGTGCTTTCTTGTTGTAACTATCTTCCTCTATTCATCGCTATCTTTACCATTTGGGCGTAGTTGATTCAATTGATTCCACAGACAACACTCTGAATATTCTGAGTCTACCTCTTTATCTTCCTCCATAGGTGTTCCTTCTAAGATATCTTCTGTGAAGGTACTATCTTTTTTCCGCTCTCTGTCTCTCTCTCTCTTCCCATACCTACGCTTTTACTGGTCTCGTTTTTTCCTTTTTTTGTTAAGCAGAGTCCACCCTTCACAACCGTAACTTAAAATGCTCAGTATGAACGTCTTGAAGCATTTATTCCTTATTTCTGTAATAATGAATGTGTATTCAGAAATCGTACTCATTATTGCATTTAATTACTACCTGTAAACTCTATATTCTCTCTGTGTGGAAAACAGGGGCAAGAGCGACATCAGAGAGCGAATGTGGTGCTAAAGTGAGAGCGCTTTAGCACGTACTATTTGGAAAGTTTTGCAACGATTTCAGTATATTCGATACTGATGGAAATGAGAGGAAGAGAACAGCAGACAGGCATAATATTTACAGAGCCCCAAAGAGACCGCTATAAAAAAAAGGTAATTAAAACTACTTATACCTATTCGGCGGACAAAATAGACAAAGAGTGAACATTTTAGTACTTACCGTATCCACTGTAAACACTACCCGAAATTTTACAACTCTCAAGGCCACTGTTTTTACCGAGCCCTGGTATAAATATTTTAGATTTTAATTGTGCTTTTGTTTGAGAGCTAACACCCCAGAGATGTCCGGCTCACATGCGGTTCCCCTTCGTCGAAACCTCTTGGCTCAAACTCGTCTAGGGTTTGAACCTCACGTGTCGCATTACACGCCCTAAATTAGGCGCTTGTGACCCTCTGGTTAAATTGTCTGGCTGATGGCTTTGCGAAATACAAAGGTAATGAAACATATAATAACTGTAATAATAGTATCGGAAACTAAATCAACGACCCATAAATGATGTAGGCCCCACACTTGCGATTTGCTTAGAATAATGTTTATTTAGAAAGCAAACTAATAGAGAAAGCGGTCGTATTTAGAATTATTCGAGCGCATATGTATTTGATACAGTTCAGTCATTCACAATCTCATCGCGAAATACAAGTCCAATTCTCCGCCTCCTTAACTATACGAAAAGTTAGACTTCACAACAGGCGCGCGGCTGCTCACCGCTCAGAGATTGTCCCGCCATACCACACAACGTGAAATTTTCTAAGTCGTTTCACTTCCTAGCTACATAAAAAGATCGACCGTCCGCTTTCGCGACTCCTCCAGCACTGTACCATTTGTTGTCTCCAGCCGAACTGTTCCTCTGCCAGTCCCCGGCCGCGTTGCCCGCGCGCCGAATATCGTCGCTCAACTGACGAGGGCATTTCCCTCTCCTGTAGCCGTCCATCTGATTGGCTACAGCTTATTCTACATTATTTAAAAAATCAAAGCTTGACCACTTTCACATTCTAAATAAAAGTAACAGTAATATCCATTACGTAATAGACATTAAATTCTTTTCCATAAAACCAATACTATTTCCTTCTTAACTTTGAATGTCACGGCCAGTAGCCTTGTACCATGTGCTTTCTGATAAATAAATAAAAAACAAAAGTAAGAATTATGCACTAAACCTTACAACAAATTCTATTACCTAATGATTCAATAACGTGTCATGCTGTCGTCGTTCAATGTGTCTTGTGTGGAGGAAATGATGATCTGATGCATAACTGAAAATACTGATAATTTAAATTAATTATATATTTTAAGCAAATAAAGTTACATCATTTTAATAATGAGCTTCTGTATGAAATGTCGATCGTTAAGATCGACCAAAACGTTCATATTTTAGCATTCAGGTCTTTGTTACAAAAGTTGTTAATGTCACTTTAACAGTAAATCCTAAACTATTATAGGTTTGATCAATATTCAAGTTTTATTGGGATCACCATGAAAATTTATGGATAATGGCAGATTAAAATTACTGTTGGTTCCTTCCTTGCATTACTACAGAGTTAAATACTAATAGTTTTCATAAATGTTTCCCTTTATGGCCGATCTTAGGTCCGCCATATTTGACACTGCTACGTCTCCTTGGCCACAAACAGCTTCTACTGGGTTTCCCTATGACATAGGTTCTCGTCTGTCTCACTCGCACACTACAGCGCTTAGGCCTCAATAGACAATAGAAGCCTGTGAGTTCCCTCATCACGTGGTGAATCTGCACTCTATGTGGCACGCGGTTCTGCACGGCAGGGTTCGTTTCACAATTCCTGAAGGCTGACTCTTTCGGCACACATACACACACACACACACACACACCCATGCCCGAGGGATAAATCGAACCTCCGGCGGGAAGGGCTGCGCAGTCCGTGTCATGGCGCCTCAAACCGCACGGCCACTCCGCGCTGCGTGGAGAAGTAAACTGAAAGTGTTTCGTACATCTTAAATCGACATATAGTTAGCTACAGCCATAGGTAAAGTTATTCTACCAATACGGAAATGCGATGTGACTGGTAGGCCAGAGCCACGTGTAGGATACTAGTGCTATTACACAACTGGTGACATTGCTTGACGAGGTGTTCGTGACGAGTTTTAGTTAACTCTAGCCAGTTGCACTAGTTTCCTTAGTAACTTTATCTAGTTTTGTGTAACTCTTCCCTTACAAACTTAGGATTGTTACCAGTTTTCTTTTTCGAGCGTGGAGTGTTTTGCTGACTTTTGTAAGAACGTGTTGAACTCATTGCATTGATTGTTAATGGCGTATGATTTCTAATACAATGGTCGTTTTATTCTGGTTACTCACTGGTGGCAATTAAAATTGATCACTGTGAAGGCGACGTGACAAAATTTAAATTATCGTGAAATGTACTTCATACTTGGATATGCAAGCGATTAGAATTTCAGTGCAACAGCAGAAAATATGTAGAAGTTGTGCCACACACTTATTCTACCTATGTATCTGTCTATCTATCCATCTTCTTGCATCTTCTTCCTATCTTCTTCCTATCTTCTTCTACATAGCGGTACATATAAAAATTAAAGTCCATAGCGGCTTTTCTATCTGTATGTTTGGAACAGTCTTAGAAACTACTGTAGGGATTTTGATAAGGTCTTCACTAACTGATATACAGATTAGCCTAATAATTTTAGCTATTACAAGACATACCTTTTAGGTTGGGTAGTACCTCCAAGTACATATTGCAAGAGCAAGCCATTAATGTTTATTTTCTCCTGAGCAGCAGATCTGATGTTGATGTGTGAATACATGGACATACAATGATTAGTCTGAACTGACAGGTGAAGTCCACTTAGTGGTGCAGTTACAACAGCGCAGGAAACATCTGGTCATAAAGTTTTTGACATGTTTGTGAGAAGACTGTCTGACACATGCTGAAAACAATTAACACATATATTGATACTACAATAAAAATGTTTGCACTTATTACACCAGGAATAATAAATAAGCATTCAGTGCAAACTGGCTGAAATATGATGAATATAGTCTCCCACCACTGTGAAATGACGCCAAGGCCGTCGGGTGGTGAATGGCAGAGCTCCTTTGAATTGCGGTACCTCACGTGTCTTGGTGCTGCAGTCTTTGGCCTTACACATAGGTCCGTTGCCCAAACACCACCCCTGTCCCATGTTTGCTGGCACAGAGTGTTTCGCAAAAATGTTGTGTAGCATAAAGTGGTATTTAGCTTGCGCCAGATTGATGCTGTAAATGTTACATGGTAGATGGTGCTTCATACCAGTGCTACATTGCAGAGGGTGTTTCGCACCGATATTAGTTGGCAGAGGGTGCTTCGTGCCAATCTTGCATTGCACAGGGTAGTTTTTAGCTCGTGACAGACTTATGCTGGAAAAGTTGTATGATGGAGGCTGTTTCATACTAATGATATGTGATAGAGGATATATCACACCGATGACCAAACTGGGGCTGGAGCCAGGTGACCCATTTTAATTTATATGAAACTAATGATATTCACCTACCTAAAGCAGCTGTCTGAATATTAATCGTGTCTCTATGCAGCGGCCTGTAAAGAAAAAAATTACTACACCGGACAAGTTTACCGCTACCTGTGCGTAGTTGTGGCGTGGGTTGATGGTTCAGTATGTAGGGAAAATTTACGCAGCAGATTTCCCATTTTGAAATCGCATCTGAATATTTGGGGATTTGAGAGGAGATCATGCTATGCCTAATGTAAGAAGCAGCAACATCTAGCAGCACGTGTCAGAATTCGACAGCAGCAGGATCGTGGTCTATCAGGACCGCGGTTCAGCATTCCACAATACTGTTATTCAGCTTGTTCGGAATCCCATGGCTGTCATGCTGACAGGAATTTGAGGGGTTCAGGACATCCATAATCAACGTCATGAAAAATCTCAGTAGCCCCACACGACTAACACCTGAGGGCAGAAAAATTTTTCGTACAGTTACCCCACTTACATTGAGTCAGGGAATGGTCTTGTGTGCGGCAAGGTAAATATGCACACTGACATTATTTTACTTATTTTCTAACGTATATCTGACCTTCTAACTAGAAGCAAAAGAAAACCGTACCACTGCTACTACGATGTAACAAATGAGAATTAGAGAAGAAAACATACATTAATCAGGCTACATAACGAAATAAATTCCAGCAATAAAAATTGATTATCTTACAAAAGTTTCAAATCAATGTGATTCTAAATGGAACCTCCGTGAGCGACGGCGTCTGGAGCATCACGGGATGTCAACGCTGCGGCCATCGTTGCGGCTTTCCTCGATATGGCAGCAGAGAGACGTGCGGAGACGG